>NC_142710.1:40106377-41356377 GCF_055471065.1 Atractosteus spatula | reverse complement strand
ATACACCTTTGTCCCACCAGTGCAGTTCTTCAGAACATAAAGACCTTCCATTTGAGGCAGTATCAGTAAATTCCTGATGTTAAACCCCTACACAAGTTACACAGTCGTCAGCCCAAGCATGATTAGCCTCATAACTAGCTCTCAGCTGTGCTGCACTCCTGCTGCCGACAGCAGATATACGTTGAGAGTGTGTGTAGAGAAGGGTGTGTGAGCAGGGAGGGGGAGGAGGAGGGGTAGGAGCTCGTGCCCGGCTAACAGGGCACAGCTATCCATAGCCACTCAAGGTCACGCTTCCCATAAAGAACGGCACTTAGCACAAAGCAAGGCGCTGCTTTTTAGCAACACTGCAGAGAACTGCAGGAGTGGGAGAGATGAACTACTACTCCTTAATTCTACCTTTTGTGATTGCAGTGCCAGACATTCATCGCCGACTCTGAAACATAATAAAGCCAATTCATAATCAAGTCTCAATGATGAACAGAAAATGCTCGTTCTTTGATGAAACTGGATTAGGTTTTTCTTACGATATTTTGAAGTACGTACAGTACTTTATTTGAGTTGTTTGCAAAACGAAAAAATTATGCCGGTTGTCCTTCCCCTATACTAGAATAAATTCAGACAATGCCTTATGCATATAAAGAAAACCCCTAGGGACTATTCCTCTTCTAAATATCCAGTTCCATCTATCTGACTTCTGCTAATTCTGAAAGGCAGATACAGTACCTTCATCCTTGGCTTTTGGATCTGAAAGACAAGGCTCCAAATGTACCTGTAAATGAGATTTTCCAAGTCGTGCTTTCCAGCACTGATGCGTTCTGATGACATTTTTGCACCCATCACTTATTTCAACTCTTAACCTCCTCTCCTGCAGGAGACAATAAATGATCGAACCCAGAGCGAGAATTGTGATTTGTGGAACTTGTGTTCCCAGTTCAGATCTCTTTCAAAGGTTGAGGGGGGGTTTGCTGATCATCATAGAACATTTGATATCTTTAAACGTGACCTAAAAAACAAAACCCAGCTCTTCAAGGTCATTTTTTTCAGTAGTGCTCTTTTTATTCTTGGTAACCTCTAAGAAAGTTGCAGAGAACCGCAGCCAACATTTTTGTTTTTTATAAACAAATTTGCTGAAAACTGGTAAGAGCCTGCTTTAAGGAGGGTAGGTCATGCATAATGCAAACAAGGGAATTAAAAAAAAAAACACAACTAGCAAATGTACATTTCTGGTGATTGTAGCAAGCTTTGTAGAGTGTACCAAAACAACAAGTCAAAAACATTTTTTGCAAAGCCTAGAATATACTTAGAAGTTCAGGGATTTTGGACTATGGACATATTTTGCAGGCTTTAAATAATTCGTTGGAATTTGCTGACATGCTCTTCTCCCATCACAAATTAAGCTTAAAGGTGTGTTTGACTGGACTTTAACCTGTGTGCACATTGCCATGGTTACCATTTTTCAGTTCCCTTAAATTGTCATCTCAATGTCGGTGCTTTAATATGCCCAGCAAGTCACCACGGTAAAACATTAACAATCTCAATTTTAATATTTTTCAGAGTTCTCATAAAAAGATGTCTCTTGCTTTTAAATATTCTAAATAAATTTAAGGTCTGGCTGCGGTCTGCTTAGACTCTTAATTTATATATTACAGTAGTTGCTCTGCAATTTCCATTTCCCCTATTATCCCATCAACCTGGCTACTTAATGTCCTCGAAGCTTTTAAGATGCGGCAACAGTGTTTTTAATTGCAGCGCCTGAAAATGGCCGACGTGATCAACCTTGAAAGATACTTAAACACGTTTTTTTTTTTGTGAAATCAACTGGCTGTATCGGAAGCTTTCCATTCCTGTTTATGAACAGTGCTAGGTTGGAGAAGGAACTGTTAAAGAAACCATTGACATCTATCCCTTGTCCACCTGGCTAGTGGACAGATTCCGGGCTCTGTATTCTGTTTTATAAATGGCAAGTTAATGGTTGCCCTCAGACACTGCACTTGTTTGGTTTTTTCCCCCGTGACTTTTTTTTTTGGGGGGGGGGAAAGCATTTTGAGTTATGACTGTATATGCATTTTTTATATCTCTTTGCGCTATTGTTTGTGCCTTGGGGTTGTGCCTCATTTTGATGAACATATTGTACATCCTGTCTACCCAGAATTCCTAGGGAAAACCCCTCTGCTGCAGCACGTGGCAGGAGCCAGCCCTGCGAGCCGAGCCTCTGTTAAATACTGCATGGCGGTAGTGTGCTCTGCCTTTGCCGGTAGGCGCACAGGGAGATCCTTAGCAGAAGTTCATTCCCATGAACATTAGCTAAGAGATCTTTGTGGGTCCAAAAAAAAGAGCTGCTTTTTGCCAAAAGCTTTTTTTATGAGCTGAATTTTATTCAGCTTTTGACTAGCGAGTTTCAGACCGGGAGATGCTTTGACGGTTGTCCTGTCAAGTTTTGACTGGGTGGGCGAAAGGCTCCCAGAGTGGGATGCTGGGGACACCTGTGGTCCCCAGAGAAAGGCCAGAGGGAGCCCAGCAAAGCCTGGACACAAGGCAAGTGGCCACAAGCTGACACCGACATTTCATACTCATTAACCACATCATCGCTATTGAGGGTCGGCTGCTCGACCGTACTGTTGAGGACGTTTGAGGTCTGAAATGAACATTTAACATATCTGGACCTGACTTGACTTGTCAGTTGAAATGGGGACATGGACCTCACAGAAAGAGGCGATTTGCAAAGGGGGCGGACTGTCGGTACAGTTTAGAAACCTACTGATTAGTCTCCTGAAAGAGCACAGTAAATCTGTACAGAGGGCACCACTCTTATCTTACACAGCACTCAGTCATGTAGCTTTTTTTTCCTTTCGAAGGGGGAGGGGAATCTTTTTAGCATATGGTTTTCAGTAAGGCAAGCAAGAGCCGCCATACAGAGGGGTCATCGCATTGTGAGCAGGTTTTTGTGCAGCTTTTCAGCTGTGACAGGTTGATCAGGTTTTTGTCGTGCCCGTTTTGGAACTGGTTACCCTCCCTCCCTCACCTTTATCACTGACACTGTCATACGGTAGGATTTTAAATCTTTTTGATATCCCAGGGATGACCTTGGTGGTGAATGACTGCTGCATTACTTGCATATATTTTTCCCCCTATGTAAACCACAGAGCCACCTAGTGGCTGACATACTGTATTGTATTCTGTAGCTGCCACTTGGAAGGCACGTCTGCTAAAAAAAAAGAGTGTCGTTTCATTTTTTTTGCAACGTGTGCAACTTGCTGTGATGTGAAAGCTTTTACACCACTGTAACCAAGGAGAAATTAAATTAATTTACAGAACAACAAAAAAAATGTGCATCATTGTGTTTATCTGGCTCTTTGGATCGACAACACAAACACTTCAAGCGGTTGTCTTTTTTATATTGGAAGAAATTTAATTTCCAAATTATTTGAAATTGTTGAATTATGTGAAATTGTTTACATTTTAAACCTCTCCTTATAAGTAACAGATCTGAAGAAAGATTTTTAAATCAGAACAAAGCCACAAGCAGCCACGCGTTTCCGATTTCTCAGATCCTGCTGCTACATCCTACCCTGCAGCCACACCACCTCTCCTCGACCACACCCTGTCTCATGTCCTTAAGAGGCCACGCGTCTCGTCAGGCTGCCGACGGAGGGACACACCCCCCGCATTTCCTCCGCCCGTCCTCCAGGGGTCGCCCTGCTCACAGCCACCCCTGGGAGGAGAAGTCGTGCCGCAGCTGCCCGAGCTCGGCCTCCGAGAGGGGCTGCAGGGGTGGGCGGCACACCCCTCCGTGATACCCAGACCACTCCATCGCCTGCTTCAGGGCCGCCACCCCAAACTTCCGCGTCACCTTCGGGGGGCGATGGGACAGCACAGGTCAGATGCAAGCTCATTTTTTTCCCCACCCGCCCCCTCCCTCCAAGACGATCGAGATCCTTTAACGTTACAGTTCCAAAGAGAACAACGGCAGAGAATGACGTTGGGGGGGGCCTGTGCATACGCACGGCGAGAGTGGTACAGGAGTACCGCCCTGATACACCCCGCTGTTGCACTCACCGCAGTGTTGGGTTCGATGAGCCTGTATTGCAGCTCCCTGGCCTCCTCCCACCGGCCGGCTAGACAGAGCTGCTCAAGCTGGCACACCTGATGCCCCAAGACGTTGGCCAACGCACACACGCCTCCGACCGCCCCTGCAGCAGACAGCCGAGCAGAATGAGCGAGAGGTCAGGCCAGCGCAGGAGAAAGCAGCCTCCCTGCTGAACCCCCCATGCGTCAAGGCCTAGCTTCTCCCTTCACTGACCACATTCCTCCCAAGTCCTCCTGCAACGTAAGTGAAATCACCACTGCTGTGGTCTAGCAGGTCTGACTGTTCACTCTCTATAGCACCTCAGTGCTGGCTCTCCCAGAAGAGGTTAAATGTGTCGCTCCAGTCAGAGGTAAAAGATCTTCCCTGCCCACAGCACCCTGCCTTTTACATGGATGTGCAGCCTTCCTGAATTCTAGTCCCACAGATCTGAGGCTAGAAAAAGCAGAACTGCAATGTTAGAACATGATAATACCATCATGTAAAGGCCTCTTCTCACAGGACATCTTTTGTTGGGTATGGTTAATCTATTTCTAGCTTTCCAGCAATATTATATATTCTGCTCCATGATTCTGATCTGGTTTCTTCAGTATTTAAGGTAATACAATCTCTGATGTGATTGTATTCATAGTGCCCTGCCTTTCAAGGTAACCCATATAAAAATGTTAATTCCAGTGAGTGTACATCTGTCATGTGAACAGCACTTTGCATCAGATCAAATATTTTTGCAGGCTTTAAAATAACTGAACCACACTCAGGCAGGATCTCAGCATTTGTCCGAAGTGTGCTCTCTGAAGAACTACATATGAAGATCCTGTATTCTGAAAGGATAAATCGACTGAAACACACCATCACTTTGATTGATGGACAGTAGGTGCCTGAGGGAAGATCCAAGTCATTAGCTCTCAGCGACGCCTCAGAAGCCTCTAATGCGCTGCTGTGCGTTTTCAGTGGGAATTATCCGAGGCCGATCTTACCTACAGAATAGGCAGCCAGCAGGAAGCCAGCCGATCCTGCCAGCACTTGAAAAGCCTCCTTCCGGGTTTTGTGAATGATGAGAGCAATTCTAGTGATCTTGAGAAAAAAAAAACCACAAAACGTCAAGTCGTTTTCCCTATCTGATAAAAGCTATTACCCTTCAGGCAGTAATTAAATAAAAAATGTAAGCCTCATCATTCTCATTAACCTGGTTAAGGACTGTGCACTGTGCAGTTTTCTTTTCAATTATATTCACTGATATAGACAGTTCTAACTGAATAACACTTGCCCTTACTCAGTGCTTTACTAAATTAACCATATTGTAATTCATTTTTAACCCTTGGCAGAACCCTGGCCAAGTGAGGAAAGAGCAGACCCCCTGTAGGTCCACGCCTGTTTTTCAGGAACATGTTTCTCTCTGGGCGTGTGCAGAAGTGGACTGAAGGTCTTACATCCCCACCACTGTCCTTCAGGCCCACAATGTTGTCGTGCTGCGACAGTGTGAGCACAGCCTCCACAGGCAAGTCCAGGCCGGTGTTCCCAGGAACACTGTAGAGGATAACGGGCACAGGGCTGGCGTCCGCCACCTGCAGGGGGAGACGGAGAGGCACAGCTGCCGAGTCCTCCCTGGGCACAATTAACACACACCCCCATTCTCAGCATGACAATCAGAACCACCCAGCTCCTTCAAAAATCACAACGCGCACTCAAACAGACATGCGCGCTTTGAATCTTTTACTTTTTTTTTGTCATTACAAACTTACAATTTATTTTCATGAAGGAAAAAAACAAAACAAACAGGCAGATCGGAGTGAAAATGTGCTACTGTAACACTTATGGATCTGGCGATATGGAGACGCTCCCTTGAGCAAAGAGCTCTGCCATGAAGCTCCAAAGCACAAGACGAACTGCCTCAGGACAGAGCACTTTCAAACCCTGCTAAAAAACATGAAGACACAGGCCTGATGTCATGAGCAGCAGTGTGTACTTTACATTTTACACACACAAGGCCCATATGTATGCCCTGACAAAAGGGCATTTTGTGTGCCAAAACATCAACAGAGTTTAATCAATTACAATGGAGCTGAGTGCCTCACTTTTTTAACTGTGCCTACTAGAAAGTTACTGAGCACATCCCTTGTGGCGTGTGACCAGCACATGGGAATCCACTAGCCCAACACCGAGGGTAACGTTTTGTCCGGTCAGAGAGCATACCCGTGTGTAGTGGTGGATTAGTGCTCTGCTGTCCATCCTGTTGCGGTAGAAACACGGAGTGACCACTAGCACTGCGTCTGCCCCAGCCTGCGCCATCTTTTCACTCATCAGCACTGTCGCCATGGACGCTGCGGGGCGGGAGGACAGGGTGTCAATCACTCTGTTCTGCACTTCCTGTCATAATTCTAACTAGATGGCCCAGGAGCCGGGCCAGTCACCTAACTGCTTCAACTGTACCGATACTACAATAATGGTGCTGTAATAGAGAAATGGACAAGAACATGTAGGTCCTGTAGCAGATGCTGGAAGATGCATAATCATTAGATTTAAAACATTCTTGTTTATTAGCATATTTAAAGTTAACGAGTTAACCAGAGTTTTGCATTTAGCATTAACATCATGACAAAAAGTCTATGATTGTAAGCTACCGTGTCATTTAATATAATCCTGTAAAATGGTACTGTATATCATCGGCCCGTGACTGCTGAAAGGGGTCACTTGGCCTTCTCTGCACACAATCCCTCTACAGGGCGGCTGTCAAGAAGGTGGCAGCTGATCTTACACTCGCAGCCGGATCCTGCGATCACCAGCTTGTCCTTGGGGATGCGCTGTCGCACCCTGTGCACGACCTCCACTCGCTCCTCAGCTGTCAAATAGGGATACTCCCCATTGGAGCCCTGGACCACCAGCCCTGCCACACACACACAGGGGAGACAGACAGCAGTCAGGTGAGTGAGCTGCGGCACTCGAGAAACCCGCCAGACTCTAAGAGCATATTGGAATACGAGCTAAAACACATGCTTTGGACAATGTTTCTAAAATTAAAATATTAAAGGCCATCTTCTTCCTCTTCATCAGGCACCACATGTGCAACAGCCATCAGCTACAACTGAGACACATTATACACAGGCATCCATCTATTATCATGGGAAAGCAATGGATGTAAGGCAGGGTACACCCGTGATGAGACACCAGTCCTTCACAGGGCACACACACATTCACCCCAGGGCCAGTTTTCCCAGAAGCCAATTAACCCACCAGTATGTCTTTGAACTGTGGGAGGAAACCAGAGCACCCAGTGGAAACCCATACGGATATGGGGACAATCTCCACACAGATAGGCCCCCAGGAATCGAACCCAGGGCCCCAGCTCCATGGAGCAGCGATGTGAACCACCGTGCCTGCTGTCATCAGTCAAGTTAGTTTCACTGCATTTTGATCTTAGTTGGCCAACAAACACTGATGCTGCTGTTCAAGAGGATCCACCTCTCCAGACAAGAGCGTACTTCTACTTACAGAATATTGACAGAAATAATGTACAACATCAGGCTTATGCTTAAAGAAAAAAAATGTGCCAGGCTAAGACCGGTGGCTGATGTTCCAGGACAGTGCCAGAGTCTGTCTGGGTCTGACTGCACTGTGTCAGGGTGCGACTCTGTGTCTGAGAGGGGCAGCCTGTACCGTGCCAGGAACCCTTTCACCTGAACTCTGATAGCAATGACCATCAGCTCAGATGGATAGCAGGAATAGATCAGCTATCATACCCACAAATGGCTGCTGGACCATACAGTGTGCTAAACTTCCGACTAAAGGCATGAAACTAAATGACTGGTTCACCAACAGGACATTCCTACAGCTTGTAGTATTATTCCTGCTACCAGCCAGTCTCTTTTTCCAGGTGGGAACAACAAACACTGCCCTTTGTCAGAGAAACTATAATAAAAAGAGAGGTCACTGTGAATCCTTCCGCTGCCTCACCATAAAGCAAAGAAAAAGTGTGAACAGACATGACACACTGCAAAGTCTGTAAAATAATCTGACCAACACAATGCAATCACAAAACTTTTTTAACTCTTCCATCCTGCATCGAAAACAAAAATCACAACGGTATCTGAAAAAAAGATACAATTCTAGTTAAATAATCAGTGATCTGCTCTTCTAAATGCAGGGTCTTTTGAGATTTTAACTTTATTAAATAAAAATAATGTCAATATATAAGAGACTTAAAGAAATTAGTGTTGACACTTTCTGCGCGTTCATTGGTCTTAAATATGTGGCCTTATAGAGTTAGGAGCCTAGTGAGATCATGCTATGAAAAAATAACCTCGAAGTGCCTGGTTTTGGGACTGTAAATCAAACACCTTCCCTCATAAAAGATTAACTTACAACTTTTTTGTAACAGGTCTAGTGTGACGCACAAATAAGTACTGGGCCATCGCAAGCAGCATAAAACATAAACGAATGGGGAAAAAAAATAAGAAACACACAATGGGCTGAACACATTTAAAGACATTTTACAATGGTATATAGAAAGAAAATCTCTGAAAAGGTGAACAGAAGCACAGATCAAAGAATTGTGATAAACCTTCAGTGTGAAAGCAGAGCACCGGGCATGACAAACCTGACAGGGTTGATGGCCAGGCTGCTGCGAGATTTCCCACCCCCGTGCAGTTGCAGGTAAAGGCTGGATGATCACAGTTGTCCTAATGACAGCACTGACAAGCTGGACTGCATTCAGAAAAAACTGATCATCGTTTTCTTGACGCCTCGTCATAGTAACCTTAGCACTTTGAGGTTTGACTAGCATTTGTGGTTGCCTGGGTGGGAAATGAACACTTCCAAACTGGCGGAGAGGAGTGACAAAACTGTCACGGGCTTTATTAATGGATCACTCCATGGGAAGGTTACCCCTCCATTTGTGCCTAAGCTATGTTAAAAAAGAAGTTGCCTTGAACTCCATAGTCAGCATATTGTTCACCACCACATCTCTCCACGTTTTCCTCCACCACGTCAGTCAAGGACACCACACTATCCATCTGCAAACACCACATTACACAACTCTTTCTGCTGTAACGTCAGACGGTCTGTGGAAATCGGCTGTCAACATGTGTCCCCAAGACCAGTGTCCCCGAGTGCAGAACATTGTCCTATCGACGTAAAACCACAGAGCCTCCGCAGGTGCAGAGATTTCTCTTCCTGGCTTGTCTCCTGCTGTAGCCCGTAGCCCCCCAGGATTTAAATAATCATGCAAATGTATCAGCCAGATGTGACGGTCGCTGGCCGATATGGCCTCACAAAAACACACACAAAACCTGATTCTCTGGACTAGTTTGCCGATTGCTCAAACAGAAAATGTAAGTTTCCAGGCAACTTCTCTAAAGATCAGGCTTTAGTTGATCAACTCAATAGCAACCTGGTGATCTGCATTATGCGTTCATATGTCTTTTGCTATTCCTGCTTTTAATTAAAACTAAAACTTTCCTACATTTCTACACATTCTATGTCAAGTCATCTCAGCAATTTTAAGTCAAATACAATTTACCAGGCAACTAGCGTTATTTTGTAATCGCATGCCAGGTGTTCAGTATTTAGTTATTCCAAGGAGCAATGCTACTCCTTTTCAGTCAACTTGCCTACTTTCTTACTATTTTCAATATTGATGCAAAACTATGTTGCATTTTCCATAATGCAACAGTAACTATTTCATTGCAACAGTAAGCTAATAACATCACCTTTGCAAAATACAGTAGCTAAAGATGTCATTTATGCAGAAACGAGGAGAAAAGAATTAGTGTAAATTTTCCTGGTCTGTAAACCAACAAAACCATGCTGTAAGAAGAGTGAGGGTCTTCTGTGCACCTTACCTCTGAAAGGTATCTTGGAGTATTTCTCCAGGTTTTCATCCAGTTTCTGATAATCCACCAGCTCATTCTGGGCGAACGGCGTGGCGATGGGCGGGTAGATTCCTCGGATGTCGAGTTTGCGTCTGAAACTGTGGCTCTGCGTTCGCTTGCATAACAGCCACGCGCTTCTTCTACACCTTCCAAAAATTACACTTCCAGCACCAAGCATACCGTACTGAAGTTTTATTCCGTCTCTCTTTCTTGCACACTTAATAGAACTGCGCGTATTTGAGCTTGCTGAATACAGGCAGACCTCCTCAAGTTAATACGTAACGCGTCTATGTAAATATTAACTGGCCTGACATACAGTTGTCAATAAATCACTATTCCACGTCGTTTCAAACGCATTTCTATCATAATCAGGGTTATTATGCCATTTTATTCGCCAAGCAAGGTATTTTATCGAGCAACGGTAGCTTTTATTATTGCTTAGAAAAGTGTTAATCTTGAAACAGCGATTTAAGTACTGTTTGAACTCATAATTGCAGAACATCTATATCTCACGGACATTTAACTTTTAAACAACCCCTGAACATGGCACCAAATGGATGAAATGATTAATTTATTAATGTCGTTGAATTATTAGCATTATGCTTTGCAGAGGCTCTTTATAAACTAAATTCACACATCACACATCACACATCACACATCTCCCTTACTTGCTGTCCCACGGGATACGCCTACCAATAAGGGATATCTATAAACTGCATGTCCCAACCACAAGCGCAGAATTAATTCCCAAACTGAAACCCAAGCACCCCTGAGGCGCTTCGATGTTTTTTTTAGTGTTGATGTCCTGATAATTTTGCATTTTCAAATTTACGTGTTTTAAATTATACACTTTGTTTTTGCATATTCTAGCGGAATCTGAGCATTTTCATTCCACCTCCACATATTCTTGATGAAGGCAAAACAATTGTTTTAAACACTGCGAATTATGAACCAAGTATTTAACTAGGGACAATTTGGCAGTTTAATCATGACGGACCCAAAGCAATATTTTCACCAAAGGAAAAAATAACGTTCAAAATCGTTGTGGTACCTTAGGTTCTTTCTAATCTTTGCAAAGAGAGACTGACATCTGTTGTATGTGACATTTTGGAAATAATTGAAAGGCAGGGATAACCTTGTAAAAAATGGCCATTGTGCCATGTATTGAGAATTTCCTGGGCAGGTTCTAATGCATACACAATGATGACTTCTAAACACCCATTCATGGTAACAATACAAAGTGACCTTTGCTGTAGTCCAATTATAAAACCTTCCTGAAAACGATTGAATTCAGAGCATTAAGAAAGATGCACTGTGTCTTCTTAATTGCTCTGGAAAATAGCCTTTTTCATTACAAATTGAAACTCATTTCAAACCTTCGCTGAACTGCTGCGACGTATAATAACGCATAATCTACATTGGGATGACAAAAGTTTCCAGATAAACTGTTACAAAAATAGGGAACATCACAAAACCTCAGGATTGACTGATTTAGTCTTTTGAAGCGACCGATTTTCAGAATCCTCACTGTAAGAGCCTCCTTAAAAATACAACACAAATACTGATGAAGAACGTGTCATTCTATTTAAGGGAGAAAAGGGTATTTTCAATCTTAGGTCTGATAGACGACGATACTGATGAATGGAGTGATACTGATGAGTGCAACACTGATGAATATAGAAGTAACAATCATTGCCATAATGACACACCAGAAAATCATTTCAGAAGGCAATCTGTACTATACTTTGCCATTTGCAGAACGATGCAAGATTTATTTACACCTGTGATTGAGCACGTAACATTTTTACATTGTGATGAACAAACAGCTGGACAGTCTATAAGGAAGGAGAGACACACATCACCCATGCATGTAGAGAACCTCATCTAGTTGGGTTTGTGATAATAAGCTCCTCTAACTGGCAGACCGATGTCCAGGACATTCCAGGATAGTTCTGCATAAAAAAAAGTGAGGTCTGATTGGCTAATCTGTACTTCCTGGAAAGATCAAACAATTTCTGTGTAGAAAATGATTCCCTTTCAGATCCAATGACTTTCGTTTGGGATGTTGCAGCAATGTGATTCATACTCACTGCTATTACATTTCTGTTGTTCTGACACTTATTTTCTGAGCATGAGCTGTTATATACTTACAGCATATTTTAGCATCTGGATTTGTAAGATTTATTACAGCTGTATGCATATATCAGTCCTTTAAATGCCTAGACCACTTTTTTTACCTCATTCACATTTCTTTGAACATTCATAACAGAAAAATCCAAAGTGCATGTAAAGACAGGACAATATTATGTTTTCAGCATCATGCAGTACACTGGGTAAGGACATGCTTGTTGAAGAGGTTGTCAGCATGATACTGAAGTTAAATAAATAAAATCTGACTAAACCCTAAATGATGTGGCCTCTTGATGAGTTAATCACATACACCTGCACTGTGAGACTGTTAGGACTGAATGGGTCAGAACTAAAGCTGAAGTGACAGAGTGCCCTAAGCCTTAGCTGTGGCGATTGAGAAGTTGTGGTGTGAGGTACCAGATAAAAGGTAACACTCTCTCTGTAGTTAGATTACAAAATATGGAGAACCTCAATTAAAGCAGGTTATTGTGCTTTTTTTTAAACCGGCACAGTGATTTGATTTGGGCAGTTGCCTGATAAGATAGTGCTGAACTCGGTTACTTTCACAATTGTCAAAGATCAGATCAGGTCAGCTGGCATGTCTAAAGTCTATGAATTAGCCAATGAATCAAAGCAGAATCCGACTCAACAGTTCTTGACTGTGCTGCCCCCAGGTGTCTGAGCAGCCTGGTGACTACAGCAATGCTGAAACATAAGAGTAACACCAGCTTTGCGCCACATTCTTAGGACCTGTGCAGAATGGAACTAGGATATATTCCTAAAATCACTATGAAGGCTTAAAAGAGCGTTTCTTTACCAGTGATCCTTCAGACATGAACCGTGTGCTGCAGGATTTTGAATACGTCACATATGAGTAAAATAAACAATGAATAAAATAAGTCGAATTCACATATATGAGTCTTGTAGAGTTAACAAAGTTTTGTGCTGCAACGTTTGATGTAGACAATTGCGACAGATACCACAATCTAAGACTGTTCACGCAGGAGTTGTGTGGCGTGAGTGAGGTTTAATTTAAATTTTAATTTGAGGTTTAAGGTGGTTTTACACTCAGAGGCAAATTAAAGATTAAACACTGAAATAAGTTTTGTTTATAATACTAATAATCTTGTCAGTAACCTGTCTGTGTGCGTAGGAAAGGAGGCGGTGTGTCACAGAATGGTTGGAAAAGACTTCCTTCAAAATGAAACTGAAGAGTTAAGAAAGACAATATGTCTTGTTTTGTGACTCAGATATCTAATGCCACTCTGCATAAAAACTAAAGACCTGAGCAATTTTCCAGCATGGAAATTATTTTTTTCATTATTTTCACCTAGTTATAGTTCAAAAGTCAATTTAAATTCATTGAGTCAATCGGTGGTATCACACATCTTCACCTGGTTCATCTACAGAGAAATAAACCTTTGCTTCCTGCTGTTGTGTGAATTTGATCCACTCTACAGGCTCAAGAAAAGAATTGCAATCCTCTAGTTTTAAGGATCCTGTTAACTCATGTCTGCAGCCAGTGCAGGCTCAGAGCTATGCTTTGTCCTCCTGTGTGCAGTAGGTTCTGGGCTCCAGCCTCTCCAGGGCGTCCTTGGTGTCAAACTGCCACTGCAGCACCAGGTCAGTGGGAGTCTTCCCTTCCTGGAACAGAGATCACAGACTGTGCCTCTAATATACATACTGTATATCAACATCACCGGCGAGCACAGGGTGAAGGCCATGCAATGAAACCAGTCCGAGTTCAGCTGGAACATAAACTAGAAAAGACACAGTGGCTCTCTAGGACAGGGCTTACAGACACCCTAGACTAACACATAAGGGGAACAGTTCCTGGAAAAAAAGGACATGGGCAACCTGTGTCAAAAGAGAAATAAAACTATTTAACTTTCAATTTTCAAATTGAACAAATTTGTGTTTGTCATTTAGATTGATTTATGTGTCCCTGACATACTTAAGACTTGTTATTCTACATTTCATTCAGCGTTTAATACCAAAAGTTGTTCAGGATTCAACATCATATCGCATTCCTATGAGAATCAAGCATTGTGCAATAGCTCTGCCTGAGACTGACAGTGACGGCTCTCTGCCAGAAAATACAAAAAACTTTACTCATTTTTGGGGTCTATAGAAAATATTATCTTACATAAATTCTTAATAAAACGTTATTTTTGTAGGGTCTTTATTAATGACCCTTGAATCAGGTTGGGCGTACAGCAGCTTATGAGGTCGCAAACCGAAACTTACAATATTTCTGGCTTTCATGTCTGCTCCATGCAGGGTGAGCATTTTGACAATCCTGTAGCGGTTCAGGCGGACTGCATCGTGCAGAGCAGTATCTCCTTCCTGGAAAAAGAAAATCGAAAGCCTCACAGGCTTGGAGGTGATAGCCGTTGATCTGATTACTGATTATTAACGGTACTTGTTAAGTAAAGAATTAAACATTGTTCTCTAGTTTGTATTAGGAATAATACGTGTACCTTAACGAGATGTATTAGAAATCTTTGCTCCTGATTAAATGCCCCAGGTAGCAGGTTTGAACCAGAAACCAAGTCAGAATCTCGTGACGCAGTTCATCAACAGGCATCTGAATGGGTGGCTCTGGCTTTTAATTAAAGATAGGACCAGGCAGAAGACCACACTTTTCCTGACAGAACAGAAGGGGGGTTACTGTTGAGGAGCTTTGGGATGAAAGAACTGAAGCCCTCCTGATGAAAAAATCAAGGGCGCAGACGTGTTGCCTACCCTGTCCTTGGAGTTGATTTTGATGCCACTGGAAAGGAGATGCTCCACAACTTGATAGTGGCCAGTCCTGGTTGCCACATACAATGGCGTACTCATAAGCTGTAGAGCAGAACAGACACAGCGGGTCAGCTTTTCTACGCTTGTCTCACCTACACACACAAACATTTCAAAACAAAAATATCGGTAAAAAGACTGATGGCACAAATGCACTCCCCCTTTGTCCCGCGGGATCCACAAAATGACTCAGTTTCTGACCTTGTCTTTCACATTGAGGTCTGCTCCCCTGCTCTGAAGAATCTTGACGACCTCCAGCCTGCCACCACGACAAGCCCAGTGCAAAGCACTGCAGTCCAGCTGAGGGGAAACAGACAGTCACTGCAAGGCCTCCACATGTTGTGATTATGTGTTGTGTTATTGTGATTAGATGACTTAAAAGTGTTGTACCCGGTCTCTGAAGTTGACATCAGCTCCCTGGTCCAGGAGCTTCTGGACAATGTCATAATGACCCTCCAGAGATGCTCTGTGCAGTGCTGTTCTCCTGAACTGGAAGAAAATAATCAAAACATGTGGCATTATTACTTGTGGGGAAATGCTTTGCAAAATATTATCAAGGAAAATCTGAAGAGCCATTGCTCACTATAAAACATGCCTCACATCCTTAATCAGAATTAGTAGTATTAGTAATTAGCAAGTAGTATGAGGATGAGTAATAATTAGTAGTATTAAAAAAGGAATAAAGGGAATGCACACACAGAGACCACAGAGGTGCTGTCTTTTTCTGTCCTACTATTATTATTAATTTAGCAGTGATAACTAGTCAGTTAAGCTAAAATAACTCAGTATTGACATAGCCACCTCTATAAAATGGGATTTTAAAGTGTTATTGACATCTCCTTTTGTAAAAACTGTGTGAAAAAATGAATTCCGTATGTTTACTTTTTAATCCATCCATCTGCTTAATCTAATTCAGGGTCGCAGTGGAACCAAAGCCTATCCTAGCAAGCAACAGGAGCAAGGCAGGATACACCCTGGACAGGACGCCAGTCCATTCCAGGATGCACACAGATTGGACACACAATAACACAAAACTGGAGCTCTTGGAGGAAACCTAAATATGAGGAGAAAAAAGTCCACACAGATAGGATCGCAGGTCCAGAAGTGAATTCCAGCTCTGCAAGCAGCATTGCTAACCACTGCACCACCATGCCACACCTACCTTTTAATCTTCTAACCTGAGATAATATGGGATTAATACTATTTAGTTTTATTTCACCAACCTTTTACTGTTACGGTACTGAAAAAACCATTGTGCTTTGTTTTTAGCTTCTGTTGGAATGTCTACTGGGCATTTCCAATATTTTTATACAGTTACACCTGTTGCTTTGCACACTCTTTATCATTGGTCTCTTCATGCTATCAGCAGAGCTCTTTCTTCCTTCTAATTTTTGTCGTACAATTTACATAATATTTTCATAGACTTAAACTTATTTACTTGGACTTATTTACTCTGATTAAGTCTTTATAGAGTAGACATAAAAGGTTACAGCGTCTGAATTCCCAATGGTAAAATACCAACTTATATGTGGGAAGTTTAAATCATCTATTAGTACAGTTACTTTTGCTATAAATCTTCTTCTTATACCTGTCTTTCATTTTGATTATCTACAGCATTTACCTAAGGTTAAGCACAAATGCAATTTTTGTACAATTATTATATCTATATTCTAAACTACCTGTATGCTCTTACATCAGTTCCGTAATTTGTTTTTGATAGACATTTCCACCCCACCTCCTCTTCTATCTAACCAATCACTCCAAAAAAACTGTGTACCCATTCGTTTTCTCTTTGGTTCTCTCTTTCTCATTAAGCCATGTCACGGTTACATCTAAGTCATGGAATGGAGTCCAGTTGAAAACAAAAACATCATTAGGAGTTCTTTTTTTAACGATTGTGAGTGGCTGTGCTGGCATTTGTTATGATAACCTATATCTTGAAAGAGTCTACTGAATCAAGATGTATCACCAGGTACATACAGCTATTATGTTTAACCTTTTAACAGGGATACCCCAACAGGAACAGGGCACCACTTGGGGTGCAGGGTATCTGCAACCACAAACAGTCCAGGAAAGGGAGGAAGAACAAGATGGCATCATACCTCATCACAGGAGTCTGGATTTCCCCCATTTTCCAAGAAATTCTCCACAACTTTGATCTTCCCCTGTACAGCAGCTTGCAGGAATACAGACACCTCCACAGGCCCCATCTGTTCCCCAGAGAGACATGAGAGTCAAGGTCCTTATACACTGATGGGCAATCTCACAGAGCTAATCTCACATTCAACTGAAATGAGTGGATTTGGGGGAAATTAACATAAAAGCATATCTTATATTTAGATTAAGAACTGATATATGCTGTGATGCATTGAGAGTGGATCAAAGACACATTTTCCTCCAAATTAACCATCTGCTCCATCTCGCCTTGCATTAGCATGTTAATTAGCTGCCTTGTTCTGTAAAACATGTAGGGAATTTATAGACAGGTTTTGACTTTTACTCAAGCTGTGAGAGTTGTTTTCATGGCAGTTGTTCTGTAATTTTAGCTGTAAATTAAACAGCAAAACTTATATGGGTTTGTGCATCGACTTTGCATGTGTACTCATTTTGTGCCGCTATTTATAATTTCACATCGAAGAGGCATATCACAGCTTCTCATATTGTCAAAACTATTAGAATTCCATGATAAATAGTTATGGATGTAAATACTGGTACAACTGTTATTAGTGACTACAATAGTGTCTTGAAGAATCTAGCTACAATGGGTAACACCTGGCTTGTGTCTACATTTATAGTGTTCTGGCTTCAAAGCAAGGAGATGGTTACTGAGATGTACGGGTCTGGGATTCTGAGATCAAAGCCATTGTAAACCTAACCTTGCTTTACCCTAGTTAATTAAGTTCTGGGTAAATGATTAAATGTCAACAGTCTAGGAACACAGGATAAAAACAAGGAAGAGTCAGAAACACACAGAAAAAGAGACAGGAATGATGACAGAAAGGCAGAAGGCAAGAGCTCCTTGTTCTAATCATCCATGAAGACCAGATTGGAATTAAGTATTTGAACCTTGTTAAGAGATCTTGCTATTCTGCTGTTGTTAGTAACTTTGATTTCATGTGTAAAGCATCCCTTGGTTAAAAACAGCCTCTCCTGGTTAGTGGGTGCATTTTTAGAATAGGAAAATACTGTAGGTTCCATTTCATTTCGCAATATCCAGGTTTACAGAGAAAGAGATTTAATGGTTGGACGTATTCTCTTTAGTTTAGAAGGCAGCTTTCTCTTCTTTTGGCCTTTGTAGGAGTTATATAAAAGCTGAATACTTGGTAGCAGTCTGGGGTTTTTCTGGGTGGTTAGGAAATAGGCATCTGAAAAGCCTTGTTACAAAGTTTGTACATAGTGTAGCTTTTATGTTGTATGTTTATGCTGTGTGCTGTTTAGTGTGTGTATTGTTATTGTTAATAAATATTTGTTTAACCCAGTGTGTCTGAATTATTACTCTTGTCACCCAAGTTGTACCAGAAAACCAAGATGTTCAGATAAATTATTGGCAAAATAAGTCTAATTTGGGTGTTATGATTACTTATTTTAATTATTGATTAATCCACTCCTGATTATTCCTGATATCAGGAATAGATTAATCTATTCCTGATATCCAGTACTTCGTAACCCCCTATTCCCAAATTATTTCTGTTACACCGCAGGTGCTGCAGGGCAGTTCTGTGGTGAGCTGACAGGTTGGAATGCAAGTGGTGAGCTTCGGGAGTTTCCGGATGGCTTTGGAAAGCAGGGAGGCAGCGAGCTCCGGCCGGCAGGCAGGCTGAGCAGACAGGTTTAGGGAGTTAATGAGAGGAGAGAGCAGGCAGGAGGCAGAGGAGTGACACTGTGCCGGGAGGACAGTGAAATGGCATTAATGAGACGGCAGAAATAAAGTAGGTTTTTTGGCGGCTGTCCTGGCAGGGCAGAGTCAGGGGAGCCGCTGAATGGGGCTCTGTGGATGTCTGGATGGCAGACAGCAGCTCAGCGGATTGCAAAGAGCAACAGCTAAATGAGAGCTTCCCGGGCCAGCAACAGCAGGGAAGGTGCAGAGATGCTACCAAAAACTTAAAAAACTCTGTGAGACCAGGGCTTCTAAAAATATTAATGCTTTAGGTCAAGGGACTAAGACAGAGCTAGTGGCTCAATGCCGAAGCATCGGCCTAGCGGGGAATTGTGCCTTTAATAGGCAGATATATCAGGCGCTTGATTCCTAGATGGGCTGTCTGACTGACAGATTGATCGAGCAAGGAAGCAAAGGAGAGACAGCCTGAGCGAGTTCTCACGGGGCCAGTGGACGGGCTAGTGCTCGTTAAAAAATGTCCCAGGTACCCATGGCAGGTACTCCCAGCTGAGGTGTAACAATTCCAGTATAGAAAGTTGATCATGAAAACTAGCAACTTGAGAAAAAACAACTATAAACAAATGTAAAACTAGACTGTAACTACATTCCTCAAAGCCACAATGTCCACCTTGACACTCACAATTTCCTGCACTTCAGACTCCCGCTCAACAGGGGGCGTCACCCTCTTCTTTCTGCTCTTCCTTTTCTTGCGGAGCTCAGTGAGGTTCCCAGCCCCACCAAGATCGATGATTTCTCTGCGCAGGTCTGACGAGGTCTTTCTCACACGCTCCTGAGCCTGAAGGAAAACCAGGTTGCTCGATCACAAGTACCCATTCACTACCTCTGAAGCTCGTCTAGACAATCCATATTTTGCAGGGGAATAACATTCAAAGCACCCTTAAGGCTTTATATAACCTGTCATATTAAACCAAATTCAGGCGTAGTTAAATCAAAATAGACGCTAATAAAGGAACAAGTAAAGGTTTATTACATGCTAAAAAGAGAAGAAAAGAAACACATTTAATAATAATAATAATAACAGTAATAATAATAATCTCCGCTCTTTGTCTTGTTACATATCTTGAGTGGAGTGTGATGTTCCTGGGATCCCACTCAAGTCTCAGTGAGAGACGGACAAAGACATTAACACCAGACCACCACATTGTTACACACATGACTACTTAACGATTTAGGATTAACCGTCTTCACAACTTAACCCCTCCCTGGCTAATATCCCTGGGCACCTCCACCTGAACTCTGCCCACAGCTCCTATGAGAGCCCATAGCAAATCCACTAAGACCAGAAATCTCCCTGTTACATTACAGAACACCTCCTACTCCAGCCTTTCCAGATATCTGCACATCATCTCTGAAATGCTGAAATACTGTTTCAGTAACAGTATTAGGTGGCATGTGTGGGTTTTAAAACTTAAACATGTGCTAGAATTAGGACTTGCTGAGACTGTCAATCACAGTTTTTAACCTTCACCTGGATTTTTGTGATCTTGTTATGTTTTGACACATTCATCTTCTCGTTCTTCAGTTCCTGTGTATCCATTTTCATGAGCCCCTGCTTCCATAATTGCCCCCTGACTTTCTGAAAAAGACCAGGAAAACATTGTCAGTAATATCTGTCCTATAGCTATCCCTGCAAAGCGTCCAACTGAATTCCCCAGACCTGGAAGGGCTTCATCTCTTTGTTGTTAAACCATTCTTCTGTCAAACCAAATTAAAATTTAATGCTTTGTTTAGGAGTTAATTTCAGAGTGCAGTTTTGCCACATTCTTTGAAATGCATACAGTACAGTGCAGACATAGGTCCAAATGTTTTAGGCTTATGGCACATGTCAGATACGCAGAGTGTGCAAGTTTGGAAATTCAGATCCAGAAAGAAGGTCCACCAACTCTATATGCAGTTGTAACCTAGTATTTCTTAGAGGTTTCCCATTTCTAAGGGAAACTCCAAGGATAGAGAAACATCTCAGGGAAGTGCCCCCAATTAAAAGTTTTTTATGTAATAAAATCTGTCCTAAGGGATTTATGAGATAAAGTCTGTATTAAGACTGAAAAACACTTTGGAATACAAATGTGCTGTTGGTGACGCAGCCAAACTACATAATTGTAGACTAATACTGTATATCACTATTACGGGTGGCGTGGTGGCACAGTGATTAGCATTATTCCTGCCACAGTCCAAAGACATGCTAGTAGGTTAACTGGCTTCTGAGGAATCTGGCCCTGGTGTGAACATGTATGTGTGCCCTGTGATGGACTGGCACCCTGTTCAGGGTGTACCCTGCCTTGTGCCCATTGCTTGAAGAGAGATGCTCTAGTTCCCCCGCAGCCCTGAACCAGAATAAGTGGTTAGAAATGGATGGACGTATATTACTATTACATGTAAGGGTGTAGGTATGATAATTAGAGCTAAACCAGAAGATTATCTGTCTGACATTGGAATTCTAGGGGAAAGTTAAACAAGTATTTAGAAAAGGCAGGTCTTGTTTAACTAACTTCTTGTTATAGTTTTTTGTTATATTTGTTATAGTTTTTTTAATAAGCAACAGATGAAGTTGCAAATATGGCAAGTTTTTTAGAAGGCTTTTTATAAAGTTCCACATAAAAGATGGATTCTTATGTTGAGGGCCTCTGAGGTAATGAATGTATTTATATTGAGAAATGATTGATATGAAGAAAACAAGAGGAAAGAGATAAGGATGGTGTACTTACTGGAGTACCACAGAATATGTGCCTTAGGATCTCTGCTCTTCAACATATGACAGACTCTAGCACAATGATAATGAGCTAATCACATTTGTAAATTATAACAAAATAGGAAGTTGAACATACAGCAAAAGATATTTAAAACTTTTTAGGCAAAATTCCATACAGATCATATTTAAGTGGTGAGTCTACATACAGGTAGAAAAAAACACACTGGAGATGTTGGATGGGAAACTATTACAATGAAATAGTGTTTATGTTGACTTATCACTATCTTCCTCTGGAGAAGTATGGAGAAGCAACACAAAATGAAAACAGAATAGTAGCATATGTTGATGGAAGGATAGAATTTTTAAATTTAAAAATGGAGGAATGTTGAAACGATATAACGCACTTGTAAAACATCATTTTGACTACTTCTTGGTCACTAAAAAAGAACATTACCAAAGAGATGTGCTGCTCCTGAATTGGTTCTAAGAAGATTGCTAAAATCATTCCAGGGCTTAAAAAACATCCTACATTGAGCTCTTAAAAAAACAAATATTGATAGTCTTGAATACAAAAGACTGCATGTGGATAGGGGAGGCAGTGGTGCATTGCAGTGTCACAGTGCTGGGGCTCTGGGTTCAATTCCTGGGCTGCTATCTGTGTGGAGTTTGCATGATCTCACAGTGTTTGCATGGGTTGCCTCCCACAGTCCAAAGTTATTCTGGCAGGTAAATTGATTTCTGGTGTGAGTGTGTCTGTCATGTGAAGGACTGGCATCCTGTCCAAGGTGTATACTGCCTTGTGCCTGTTGCTTTCCAAGATAGGCTCGGGCTCTTCTGTGACACTGAATTGGATGAAGTGTTAAGAAATTGGATGGATGGATGCATGGGGATAATGAATTGAGTATTCAAGAACTTCAAAGGCATCTAAAGGGCATCATAGGGTCAAGCCAGTGCATATGTTCAGAACCAGCTGTGAGATACAAACCAGGGGGTACAAATGGTAAGTAAACTGCAAGGAGACACTTCTTCATGTAAAGGGTCATAGAGCTGCAGAACAAGCTGTCCAGCCACATTGTTGAAGCAGATACTCGAGCTTCTTTCAAAGACGGCTGATTGATTTTTAAAAATCAGTTGTATTTTTGCTTCTGTCAAGTGAGCTAGAGATGGGCCCTTGTTTGTAACCTTTCTTATGATAGTTTAAAAAAAAGTGACATAACTTAAGTCACAGATAGCGCCTCATCTTACTTTCCAGTCCACGAGCCATCTTTCAGCAGGGCCCCAAAGGAAGCGTGTTCTCTGTTTCTTGTATGGATATCACTGGTGTTGTGCCATATCTGCTTATCCATGACTGTACTGACTTCACTCATTTCGACTGTGTTTCGACTGGAACATGTTGAGCATCCAAAATAGGGCATCCTTTTTGTTTAGGTTTATTTAAATTGTAACATTTCAATTTATTTCAATAAAAACACGCATTCAATGCGATCAATTTAATTACAACAAAGTCAAGACGCACAACTCCATAGTTCTGTAAATGTACCTTGTTAACAGTGTGCTCTCTACATCCCCTGTACTGTAAACCTTGTGCAAAATTGCCCTTTGTCTCACACGCGACTAATGCTTTACAGAGAACAAAGTCGGATGTTTCACATTCACCCGTACCCTGATAAGACTCAGTGCAAGTAACGTTAAACATTACAGAGTGAACCAGTCGTCATTATTAGCACAATCCTACTTGAAACACGATAAATACCGAAACAAAACAAATACTAAAAGACAGTCGTGTTTGTCGGTGCTATGCATTCCTGGAATAACAATAAACTATAAACATAAACTCGCAACTACCTAAATTTAACTATGTAACTTATTTTAATGAACCTATTTTATTAAAATGAAAGTGATGTATTTGCGTTCCCGGTTTAAAAAAGTACCTCGTTTTTCTCCTCTTGCTCCACCTTCTTTTCAACCAAATTGGTTGCCCGCTGAACATCATGGTCCATCGCAGTATCTTCGTTGTGGAAACAAAATCGCTCGCGTTTAATATAAACTATCTAAGGAGCTTAAATATTCCAAAAATAGGAGAAACCAAGTCAAAAGAATTTGGAAAAATTATTAAGTGCATTCGTTTATTTCCCCCACAAACTCATTAGTTGATTAATAAATTCCTTTGTTGCATCTCCACGAGTTATTTTGAGAAACGTAAAACGGACAACGCTTTCCAATATTGCACTGGGGGCGGGCGATGTGTCAATAGCTCAATGGCTAGAGGGGCTGTTATTTTAACCTGAGGAACGCGGCGAGCGCATTGTGTCACCCAGCGGCGGACAGGTGCGACCTCAAGCTGGCCGCGTCCCCGGCCACACGACCGCGAGTCTGTGTCATGAGCTCATCCGCGGCCGGCGACAGCCTCTGCGCTCCCAGCAGGCGACCCTCACCGCTGCGCTTCGGGAGATTAAGCGGTTCATTTACAGCATGTCAAGTGAATGCTTCTACAAAAATATTTTTTGTACAAAAAGTACACGACACGATTGTAAAAGTATAATTACATCTGAAATCAATACTGGACACCAAAAGCCCCAAACCACATAAATCCTCCTACGTACTGTATGTGACAGAAATCCGCTTGTTTTTACACGACACAGATAAACCCTTCGACATACTAGCACACTCTGCACTAGACTGTGAAACAACTTAGAACCAGTTTGAGTAATAGATATTTTAAACGAAATAATTTAGTTCCAAGTTATAATAACGGCTGACGTTTAACTTACATTTAAGCGACGCATATAAGCGAATTTAAAGTGATAAGAATCTGCAGGAACGTGGGCAAAGGACTGAGGGTACTGTAATGAGGGGACATACCCAAGAGAAGACCTTCAATTCTCTTGCGAAGAACAGCTGGTGAACAATGTAATCCACATTGCTGGCACTGACTGATCTTGCAGCATTCATGAACGAGTTACAGCATGTGCATTTTCCCATTGACTTTGAGCCAACTCCTACTGGCTCTCCTAATACACATTTCTTTTATTTAAATATCAGTTTTCAGATGAATTGCTATGGACAAACCACTGACGAAATTAAGCACATCTAACAGAAACTGAAAGAGCGATAACCTGACCTTTCGCTCACACTCTTCCTATATTCCTTGTAGATCAGCATGCTTCTGTTGCTCTGCCCTGAAACTCTGCATTCGTCCCCTTCATGAATATCAGTCAGCACTCGTGCTTGAGTGGCTATAGACCCCATCTCTTACCATCCACAGCACACCCCTGCTTGCCTGAATCCGTCCATGAGCTGACCCCGAGCCACAATAAGACAGCAGACAGCCACTTCAACCTCTCCTTTACGTTTATTTAGAGGCGATACTGTGTCGGTAGTTTTTTTTTAAATTTTTTAAAGAGTTTTTACAAAAACGAAAAAGACAGCAGCTCATGTTATTAAAGACAGACCACAGTTTGGACATACACTGCCCCCAGCTCCTGCTCTCCCCACACTCCCCAGCAACAGTTCATTGGGTCATCATCGAGTTCCTATGGCGCTCTTCTCAGTATTGATTCCTAAACCACTGTGCAGCCGCAGCTTCTAAAAGTTAAAATATCGCTATTTGGAATGTCCAGTTCTTTCAGAAAGTATCAGCTTTAAAAATTGTCCACCACCCGGCACGGGCAGGCTGGCTTGACCACAATGCTGGTCGCGCTTGGTGTGGATTCACGCTCGTCTGAGAGTCCTGGGGTGAATAAAAGCAGCTTCTGTTCCTGCAGATTCATCTTTCTCCACAAGCTTCATATTTAAAAACGCTCCCACCCCCCCCCATCCCTCCCCACAAAAAAATATACAACCGCTTTGAAATGTACAATGTTTTACAATCATTCTGATTAAAAAAAAAAGGGGTGTTAGAAGGCGGGGATCTCCAGTTCCTTCTGTGAGCCTGTGTAGTGTTTCCCACGTGTCCCTCTTAAGTGGGTGGTCTTGCTCAAAGAGGGGGTGATGTCATCCACTCGCCGTCCAATCCTGGCTGCAGTAACTCCACAAACTGTACGGCAAGTGCATGCATTGGAAAATAAGGTGCAGCCAATTCATAATACATTTGTGCCAACAGCCCTGACACTCAGGGCTTCCCGTCCATTTACATGTCCTCCGCAGTCCTCCCAACATTCTTTGCTACAGTAGAGTATGGGCAGAAAAGGGAACCCTAGAACACTTATCTGCTTGACGTCTGCCAGCTCTTTCTAGCCACTAATTACTGCTCCGCTGACAGCAGCCTGGAGCACAGCACAGCGGTCCCCTCTCTTTTTCCCTGACCTATCTGTGCGCCCCCCCTGCCTTTATCTAGGCTCCTCTGTAGTGATTTCTGTAGCTCTCCAGGTAGGACCGTGGCCTATGCCCCTCTCTGCCCTGGGCACACTGCTCCACTGTGTGGCTGGACCCCCGGTCCAGCGGGCAGGGGGTGGCTTCAGCTCCAGCTGGTGTTCTGCAGCTCCTCTCTCAGCCACGCGGGCAACGCCTGGCCCAGCCGGTTCAGCAGCTTCAGCAGCTCCATGTTGTGGTCGCGGAAGTACTCGGTCAGGAAGGAGCGCGTCTGGGGAAGGGAGAGTCACCGTCAGGCAAACCGAAGCAGCTTCGCAATCTGCCGTTGTGACGTAAAGAGGGATTTACTTGACTATATTCACAGTCCGACAATTTCACGAGCAATTAAGAGTTTAAACTAAACTAACTCAATGGAAGATATACACTGAGCCACGCAATTAATTAACTTTGGACATAACTAATGTTGAAAGAGAATAGAGTTGGAGGGTGATCACATAGTGTGAAATGTATAATGACAAGGCATGCACTTACTAATGCTATTATGGGGACCAAGAAGCATGTTTCTAAAAAGCTTTTGTAGGCTAATATTTCAAAGAGAACACTGCTTGATTTCCAGAAATATTCCTCCCATATTAATTGCCTTGCTTTATATCAGCAGGTCTGTGACCAAGTGAAGGAGCCTGTGGAGGCCTCTCTGCTGTAATACCCGCTTGCTCTAAATGAGAAACCAGTGAGGCACCTCTGGATCCATGTCAGGGTACTTCCTGCCTTTGCTCTTTCCCAGACACTTGGCTCGGCCTCCCTCCTGCCGCTGGCACCAGAAGCCCTTGCTGTCATCAAACCTGGAGCACAGGCAACAGAAGAGCACACGCGTCACCCCCGGAGAGTCTCAGCCTCCTGCGATTTCTGCTGCAGCCCACTTTCTCAGCTTCTCAGGTGATCTAGCTACTTAATTACCTGGTCCAATTAAACACGTATTTCAAATGTGTTTTAGTACACACAATACACCTTTAATCACCAAGTGCCTTCTGAACCATCAGAAGTAATATGTTAGAAAACAAATGAGGTATTTGAGATTAGCACCCCTTAACACAATTCAGAAAACCCAGTCTTGTGAAATACCTTGTTATATTGTGGCTGCTAGGATCCTTCATTTGGAAACCTTCCTGTGCTTCATGTTGTTCACGTTATTATTAGATCCTCACTGAAACGTTATAGTGCTCAAAAGCCCAATTAACGGAACAGGGTTTTCTCATGTACAGAGTATAAATTCATCCATACATCCATTTTCTATCTGCTTCATCCAATAAAGGGAGGCGGGGGAGTGGGAGCTTGAGCCTAACCCTGCAATGGGTTGAAGGCAGGATACACTCTGGGTGGGACGCCAGTCCATCACAGGGCAGACACTGACACACTCACACCAGAGCCAGAGTTTTCTCAGAAACCATTTAACCTGCCAGTAAGTCTTTGGACTCTTGGAGGAAACTGGAGCACAGGGAGGAAACCATGTGAACACGGGCAGAACACAAACTCCACACAGATAACACCCCATATCTGCAACTGAAAGGACCCCAGAGCTGCCAGGCAGCAATACTGAGCCATATGTACATGCCATTATGTTTCTCTCCATTAGATTATACCACTTCTGTTGTTTTTACCTAATTACTTTTAAACACAAAAGAGTAGTGCTGTATGTTACGTTTCTATTCAGGTCTTAAACTGCAGTGAAGAAATCCAAGAACTACTGATCAAGAACCTGAAAATGAATGTTTTGGTGGTGGATCTCCTCCAGGTGTGGCAATGACAGTGGCGCCACTGAAAAAAGCACAGACACTCCACGTAGTGTTTGGAAAAATATTCTGATTTCACTGCCATTTCAGTTGGTCATATACTGTATAGGAATATTTCAGAACATTACATTCAGTTTTCCTAACTCAGCTTGAAAGATTAAATAAAAAGCCTGCTATGCTACATAAATAACACCTTTCTTTCTTCATGCAGTACCTCACTCATTCACCCACCCTTAGGAAAACCACTCTGCAGAGGGTTTTAGAGGAGAAACTCACACAAGGGCCTGGGTGTAGTTGAACAGAGGGGTGACTCCAAGTAACCTCTGAATGCCCTCCATCACCAGAGCAGGTTTGGAACGCAGCTGAGTGCCATCCACAATGAGCAGCTAGAGAGAAGAGGGCAGAGGAGAGATCAGTGGTGCAGCGCAGCAGCTACTCACACAAGGCAGGAAAGGGGCCGCACTGCAGTGCCACACGGCAACACCCACTGCCACTGACAGAGGAGCTACAAAAAACCTGAAAACTGTCAAGAAGACATCCAAAAGAGCAAAAAAAAGATTCCCAAATGAGAGAAGGCTGTTCAGCTCACTTGGCTGTTAGTACTGTAGGTAACTGACTGGAGGATTACATCCAGACAGTTCTTGAAGGAAGCCTGGGTATTGGGTTCGGCAGCATGGCTGCGTACTGTAGCTTGTTCTAGACTCCCACCACCCTTTGAGTAAAGAAGTGCCCCCCGTTCTGTTTTTGCTTAATGCCTTTTGCGCAAGAATTTTAAATACCCATATCAGGTCTCCTTAGTCTCTATTGAAAATCAAGCGGATCTTGTATCAACACCAACTATCCTACTGTTAGAATTAAGCTACGGGCACTGAACACTAAATAATGTCTCTTCTAGCTTCTAGACTGGGCAACATTTTTTTACTTTCACTTTTTTCAGGTGTTTTCCCTACCATATAATGGTAATGAATCCTGACCCCTTCATTACCAATTTACAATGATTATGCCACGCTAGTTGGAAACCCAGTTGTCTCTGGAAATTTAGCAGCAACCTGGGAGTGAATCCCAAAGCATAGGACACCAGAACTCCGCAGGGCAAACACACAGGCACACAGGGGACAATTCAAAGACACCAATTCATCCAGCTACCAGGTCTGTGGAGAAAACCCACTCGAACATCATAGGAAGAACATGAAAATGCCACAAGCAAGTGTGATTACTTCAAACCAAGGGGCTTAAATGAGATGTGGTCATTTTGTATGAAATTGCTAAATTTCTGCTTTGAAAATTGAAAAGGAAAAACAATACACCATTATTTATTTTTCAAAATTGTACAAAAAGAACTGAGAAGCGTGATATGGGCTCCTTGGCAAGCCATCACAAAACAGTATCACTGAAATAGTATTAAAGATTTAGTGATTTCTTCCACTTCATTATTAACTGCAGAACTTCTGTGAGATTTTAGATGTCTGTTTTAACATTAATGTTATATTCATGTGCAATTTCGTGGAAGATTTTAATCAAAATCGAAGAGCACTTGGGAGAAGGCAAGGTGGTACAGAGGTCAGCACTGCTGCCTCGCAGCGCGGGGGTTCTGGGTTCAGCGTGCTGTCTGTGTGGAGTTTGTATGTTCTGTTTGTGTGGGTTTCTTCTACAGTCCACAAACATCTAAGTTAATTGGCTTCTGGGAAAACTGGCCCTGGTGTCAGTGTGCTCATTCAGGGTCTGTGATTGTGTCTGTGTCAGTGTGTGCCCTGTGATGGGCTGGTGACCCATCCAAGCTGTACCCCACCTTGTGCCCACTGCTTGTCGGAATAGGCTCTGGCTCCCCTGCAGCACTGACTTCCATAAAATGTTTAGAAAAAGGATGGATGGGTAGAGAGCAGTTTAAAAGAGGTCATTTAGCTTTCTGTACACCTCTGTCTATCGCAGCGGAGGATCCCGCGGGGGACGATACCTGGCTGGCGGGGTAGTGCTGAAGCCACCTCTCCAGGTGTGTGGCGTAGGTTCCTGGGGAGAGACTGCGGCGCTGCAGCGCCAGGAGCTCGGGGGGGGCACCCGGGCCGGCCGTCACCACCTGGTGGAAAGTGTAGTTCAGAGCCATAGGGTCCTGGTGAGCCCGCTGGTGCTGCAGACACAGGAAAGAGAGGCAGTGAGCCATGATCCACTCACACACCCCCGCTCACTCCAGTACAGCCCTGTTCGAGGCCAGACTCCTGCCCACGCTCAAGCCACGTCCTTTATTTACAAGGTTTCCCCTGGAGGATCCCGAAATTATCATTTATCTTGATACAGTGATGCCCAGAAATGATTGATGATTTTCATGATTTGAGGGCATACAAAAATATTTCTGAGTGGAATACTAATATTTTTTACTTATAAGAGAAAAAATGAACCATGGTGTTTCAATATTTCAAGCAATGAGCTCCCATGGTAATGTATTTGCCTGTTAGAGATACAACTAATAACAAGGCTATGGCAGACGGCACTGCTCCGGTGTCCCAGTCTGTTGAGGTGCGCGATTCACCGTGACACCAAGACACTGCTGCGGTGGAGGCATGGAAACCCCTGGCTACCAGGTTAGGGCTGCGAGGTGTGTGGTCTGGCTCTTACAGACGAGGCCGGCAGCACCTATCCTGGGGTTAACCTGTCTAAAACACAAGGGAGCTCCGTACTTGTGAACATCTGCATGGTGTTCTGTACTCGGCAGATACACACTCTGCGCAGGGCTCGTGATGAGCACTTGCTGGTATAACAGAGTTGAGCTTGTGGGTGTATAGTGTGTCCACAGTGCTGATCACGGGAGAAGAGATCCCAACAGTTAAATTACAGGAGGCAGGAGGCAGGAGGCAGGAGGCAGGAGGCAGGAGGCAGGAGGCAGGAGGCAGGAGACCGTTGCCGTTCTGCACTATAGCTGAGTTACAGTTTGGCTTCAAGAGTGAATATCTCCAGTGAAAAGGTCACAGGCCACACTATCAAAATTAGTTCAAAGAAAGGAACATCACTTCTGGGAAACAACCTGCTTCCGAAGGAATGTTTCAAAGTCACTTTGATTCTGGCTTTCACAAACAGGGCAGAAGAACTTTCTTCCAATCATATCTCTTGTAGCTTCTAGACTGGGCAAAATTCTCCTCCCACATATGTCACCTTCTACAGACCAGGTGGATGATATTCCTAAATTGTACACCGTTTGGGACAACCCTTTCACCTCCAATCCATTTTAAACTTGCACACAGAATGTACACAGCAACACGCTGGCAGTCCCAGTGCTCACGGTGTATCGGGTGTCCACCTCCCTGCTTTGAGTGTGCTGTGTGATAGAGATCTTTTGGGTGTATGTGATTTAACGTGTTTTCAGATGTGACTGTGCCCCCAGACCCTTGATTGCTCTTGATCAGCAATGAAAGTAACCGCTTTTTGTACGTGAGCTCCTATTGTTTCTGTTCGGTTTTTATGGTTCCAAACGAGAAGAGGCCATTCGGCCCCATCTAGAACCCAGCTGGTTAGTTCAATAATCTCATCCATCTCATTCTTGAAAGATGCCGGGATATTGACCTTGACAACATGGTTGAGCACAAGAAGGACTTTCTGATCTTAAGCTTGTGGTTCCACAGCCAATACACTGCGTTGGTTTTTTCTTTTTTTTTCAGTGAAGGATTAATTTCCACTTGCTCCTGTGAAGCTCGCACGCTGACACAGAGTCCCACTTGAACATGACTGGGTAGCTTGTTCCCGCACTCACTGCCACAACCCTTTATTTATTACATTTTTCCTCTAGTAAAATTGAGTAAATTCAGTGTTCAAAACTTGGGAAAACACAAGCTGAGACACGACGTTGCGTTTTTTAGTTTTTTAAGCCGTATGGGAGTCACGTGCAGCCCCTGGCGCGGCCTCGCCCCTCACCCAGCCCCTGGCGACAGACCTGGTACCAGGAGTAGGCGCGGTCTGCAGGGTTGATGAGGATGGTCAAGATCTTGGCACGGGGCAACAGAGCTGCAGCCCTCCGGGGTGTCACCTCTGTGTCAAAGTAGTTGGCACTTTTCTCAAACATGAAGTCCGTGCTGGTGTTGGAGGGGAAAGGGAAGAAGTCCATATACCTAGAGAGAGCGGCAGCAGAGATGTCCTGAAACTACCCTTCGTGTAAATGTCAGTGCCTTTCAAAGCAGCACTCAGCATCAGTAACGTCTTAAAGATGCAAAAACACAAGAGAAAATACCACTTGATAAAGAACAGCGGTATGAGATATAAAGGTAGATTGGTCATACAAAAAGCTTTAAAGTGTTACACAAACTTTCCAAGTTAAAATGCTGGTCAGGCTAATTATTAGAGGTTTTCTTTTCCGTTTTTAAATGGAGCACCGGTGTAGAACTTCCTTTACATCGTCTTCACAATGGCTCATTTGTTAAACGAGGGGCTCAATTAATTATCGGTTATGAACCATCTCTGTATAAACGGACCATTTGTTCCTAAAATCTTCTACTATATTTTTAAATCTACTAATAAAAAGAACCACAAAGCAAGCCAGACTCCAGTCTATAAAATGTTGATTCACCCATATAACTGACCTCTGAAATGCCCTTAACCTGGTAGTCTTTTCACTGGTCTGTGGCTCTAATGCATTATGTGCATGATGAAAGATGAAAGCAGACGAGGGGTTTTGAGGGGCAGGTTGGCGGTGCTCCCGGAGTGAGCGAGTGTGGGAGGCGAGTGTTTACCAGTCGATGCCACGGTGGTAGTTAGGCCCGTTGAAGAACTGGATCTCCTCAAAGGTGAGAGGGCTGGGGAAGTTGCTGGTGATGGCTGGGTGCAGGGTCAGAAATGAGTGCAAGGCTGTTGTACCTGAGGGAATCAAGCGACAGCTTTTACTTCTTTCGTTACAGCAAGACAATGCAAAGAGCAAGGCATCGTGAATATATCTGCCTACAGTTTCACTGTGAGATCTATTTTAAATACTTAAAAACACAGAGAAACCAGCAGAACGACTCCAGTTGAGATATCATACTCTCCCTAACACCTCAGGCTACACAGTGGTGGCATTCAGCCAAGATTAAGTATTATCTGACCTTGACATTTCTCCATGGCAAAATGGAGAAACTCACAACTCACTGGAGGACAATAATAGCAATTCAGATTAAGATAAGAAGCAGGTTTTGTGCATTCTTGTCTCTTTTCTATGATAGCGAAGATGAAATGAAGGATAACCTACATGGTACAGAGTTACAGGCTTTACTAGTCTACTGCATATAAAAAATCGCTAATGAAAAACTTACTCTTTAAGCTGTTAAAGGTAGTACACTACATCAAGTTACTGTATTTAACTTCCATTTACACAGTTATTTTAACAGGTGGCGAGAGATAAGGCATTTCTCAAAAAAGTAGACTACTTTTTCACCAATCAGCAACACATCTAGAAAGAATTTCTTCTTGCAAATAGCTAAGTAAGCAATGAAACATTATAATCTTATTAAATTTACTGGTTAATTTGTATAGCTTTTAGTATAGCGCACATGGAGCCTCATGTTATATGGATTCTGAGTTTTAACTTTGGATTCTGTGATTCAGTGGTTGTTGATAGTATTAAAGACAAATGAACAAAATAAAGACAAAAGGCAAGAGAGCTGCATGATAAGACAGGCTACAGCTCAGCTTCAGTGTGTGTGAACAGTAAACAGAATTTATCCCCCCGCATTATTATGGATAACTGCAACGGCTCGATTTTAGCAACACGATACCTTTTCCCTCCCACGTATTTTTAAAGAGCCAGTGAAAGCATAAGTCACCCGTAAAATAACAATTTTCAATGTCAAACTACCAAAACCCAAGGAAGTCAAAATGGGGACAGAGACAAAAAACAATCCTGACAATGCAGTAAACTGCTTGCGTGGTTATCATGGTATGAAAAAGTGGTGATGGTATCAGAACTGTGCTGTGCTAATGACATTGTACAGATGCAGCCATTCAAAATGCGCGGGCGATACCGCATTATTTTCCGGTACGCTGTACGCAGTCTACCGCAAGCTACCGGTAAATACCGCGAGTTACCGGTAAATACCGCTAGCAAAATAATAGTATCCGGAATTTCCGCAAGGTGGAGCTAATAAAGCTCAACCTCTCATGTTTGAGCTGTAGCCATCAAAGTCTTTAACGAAGATATTAATAATAGTATTAATAATAAATGACCTTGGACAAGCTGTAAACTCAAAGTATTGCCCTGGTCCACATTCTTTTTTTCATTGACCGTCTTTGTAAAAGTAACGCCACAGCATTTCGCAATCACGCATTTTTTTCCAATCATGCAAAGTACAGTGATTCACCATGCCTTTCACATGCTCATAAGAGATTGATTTAGGGACATAAACATATTACCGTATGCAAACTGTACTGTATACAGTATGTATATGTATATTTAATGTCTTAACTGTGCCCGTTTAAGTATTGAATATTCATATCTAATTTTACCACTGAAGGGAAATCTTAGTAGCTGAGCATAAAAACAATAGGAGCATACTGCAACGCGTGTGAAGGCCATAAACGATATTAATTTTGGAACATAAACATACAGTATATGGCTGGTCTCGGTACTTTAAAGAAAACATACACGAAACATGGTTTCATTATGACCAGAATCTTGAGATATTTTTAACTTGATTTACAGTATTTGAGAGGTATGTCTTAACACCGATACTACAGTGCTTAAGTACTACTCACGTATATGTTTCTAGGTTTATATTATGCATTTCATACGGTCAAATTACTTTTGAGCAACTAATAAGAAGCGCGAAACGGTATGCGTTTTACTTTCGTTTCGTGCTGGGACCCGTGGATTGATTAGAGATATCAAGTACATACAAGTCATTTTTTAAATGTTGTAGTTCGTCTTGAAAAAATGTTACGAGTACATCATCTATCAACAATTACACAGGTTCTGTTTCCATATTGCGGATTTTGGTTACGTAATATTATTTTCTAGATTTCACGTTGTGAATATATGATTTGGGCAAACAGAACCGCAAAGAAGTACATTATGGGTTGTTGTTTTTTTTTGCAGTTTTATCTAGAACAAGCGATGCTTAAACCTTTGTCTGATTCTTGTGAAACTATCCACACGACAGTTACAGTACCTAGGAGTTGACTTCAGTGATGTCACTGATGGGATGTTTCTAAAAATCCATCCTCTGTAAAACGTCTTCTCTAGTTGTCCTGCATATGTATTCGCTAATGAAGCTGTGTGTTCTGAGCCTGGATCTCTACATTTCTGTATGAACCACCTTAGAGGGCTAAAGACAGCTTGTGTTTAAATTGAGTGTAAGGCAATTTATGCTTCTAAAGTCATGGTCAGCATTTTTGTACTGTGCTGTAAACTTGTTCTGTGCCTAGTCACATTATTTTATAGCGTTTTCATAGCGTTATCAAATCTGGTGGCGCTGTGTTAGTTTCCTGACTCCCATGTCACATGGTCTGTGATTGTAACCTGTAATACCGGTTTAATTCGTCACAGCCAGCACTCCGGTTGTAAAGTAGAAGCAGGCGAGATTTCCAGCGAAAAACACCTCCCCCTTCTTCAGGTGTGAGGGTCTTCTGCTCAGAATGAAACGCTAAAATGTAATGTAGGCTCTGAATGGGTTCTGACTTGCTTTAACAAAATATGTTTACAAATCCTTTCACCTGGCATTTTCGTAGTTAGAAATTATGGAACGCTCTGTTAAAAGCAAGGGAGTTTTTATGTCCGTTGCAGTTCTTTTGCAACATGAATATAATTATATCGTTATTAATTTCTTGAGATACGCGATTCCATATTATATTCCCTTTTAATCAAATTCTAAAAGTATGCTTGTTGACTCCGGTATCGCGTTAGTTAAAGACTTCGATGCTTAAAATGTTTAGGAGAAATGGAATACTGGTGTGTATGTTTTCTTTAAAGTACCGAGACCAGCCATATACTGTATGTTTAAGTTCCAAAATTAATATCGTTTATGGACTTCACACGCGTTGCAGTATGCTCCTATTCTTTTTATGCTCAGGCACTAAGTAAAAGGAGATGCTTCATATTGCTTGACTAATTTTAAAAACTAAGTTAGAAATGCAGACGCTCCCTCGGTGCGCTGCTCTGGTGCGCCGGCTCTTACACAGTGCCTGTCTGCCGTAAGCGTTACAATATACATACCCAACACTGCTTGTACCCATCTGTCATGCAAATAAAACACCTTGAATTGAATTGAATTGAGGGGAGAGGGGGGAATACTAAAGCCAATACTGGCTCAATACCCTCGATGGGCTTTGACGTGCTAATGCGTTGGTTTAACAGTCCGGGTGTGGCAGGCTTCCAATGTCAACTCGACTCGATTGGAAGACAATGAACGTATTTTGTGATATTTAGAAATATAAATTTGTTTGGTGCGAGTGAGGTTTTATTTAATCTCTGACCAAGGGAAACGTTTCATTTTTTCAAAGAAATGTTTGTTAAAAAATAAAGTCATAGTTCTATGGGATTCAATCACAGACCATGTGACATGGGAGTCAGGAAACTACTGTAACACACAGCGCCACCGGATTTAATAACGCAATAAAAACGCTATAAAATAATGTGACTAGGCACAGAAAAAGTTTACAGCACAGTACAATAATAAATGCTGACCATGACTTTAGAAGCATAAATTACCTTACACTCAATTTAAACACAAGCTGTCTTTCTGTATGAACCTCTAAGCTGGTTCATACAGAAAATGTAGAAATGCATTAGCCTGATTATGATTAAAAAACACATAATTAAACACGCGTTTGCGATTTAAATCAGAACACGATTTAAATCAATATAAATGTTTATATTGTAACGCATACTGTCCAGCCTCCATTTCTCTATAAAAATTTACTCTGTTGCACACACACACACAATAGAAGGAGGAACCGCTGTCAGAAGGGAAGATATGTTCAAAATATCGCAAATATCGTTCATGTTGCGATATTTTGAAATATAAAAGTCAATTTATTGTCCATAATATCGCTATTCTATTTTTTCGAAGAAATGTTTGTTAAAAGAAAAGTCCGGCACCAGCTGGATTCGATCACACAACCTCCCAGTTGCTAGTCACGCACCTAGACCAGTCGGCTAGAAGACAGCTCGCATGAACAGGCAGGCGAAAAAGCCCTACACAGCCCTGTCGCAGCACACGAATACCGTTATTAAATTCTTTAGATACGCGATTCCATATTATATTCCCTTTTAATCAAATTCTAAAAGTATGCTTGTTGACTCCGGTATCATGTTAGTTAAAGACTTCAAAGCTTAAAATGTTTAGGGAGAAATGGAATACTGGTGTGTATTTTTTTCTTTAAAGTACCAAGACCAGCTACAGTATATACTGTATGTTTATGTTCCAAAATTAATATCGTTTATGGCCTTCACACGCGTTACAGTATGCTCCTATTCTTTTTATGCTCAGCTACTAAGATTTCCCTTCAGTGGTAAAATTCAATATCTACAACGGGCACAGCAAAGACGTTTTTACTGTAAGTCTTTCTACGACAGACCAACGGACCACGAGTGCCCCTGTCGGTCAACCAATCACGTACTGCGGTGCCACGCGTCATCTTGCGTCATACTGAGCGACGTCACCTGCGGTACGTGTCTGTGACGCGCACTTTGAATGGCTGCATCTGTAGGTACTATGAAAATAGCACATGGCTGAGCGCTTAGCACTGCACAGCTGCTTTAATCAGGGCTCTTCTCTGTGCGATTCAGGAAACATGCAGGTCCCTGGAAGCCTCTTGCACAGCATTGTTCACGATGTGCTGTACTATATAGAACACCAAAATAAAATTCTCGTCATGACGCATCGAAGCCAGTCGACAAAACCATAGTAAAAGTGTTTAGTACATGGTTTACATTAGAATAAAAATACACTGCACCCCATAATGGAGCTTGACTTCTGTAACAATGGAAGAACCAGGGAAATATTTTGTCAGCAGAACTGACAATCTCCAATGATAAACTGCGTGGCTGCTGCAGTCTTCAGAGACAAACTGGGTTTCCGATGTTGCCGGAAGGATGGCAATATCAAATTATTTATCAGCGTTTGACCCATTTAGATTCTGTATTTAATTTCTGTACCGATAGAAAAAAAATTCACCACTGTACTTTGACACCCTTAGGTTGAATGCATATCGTTTTCCTGTTGCCTGAATTACGCCTGACCTGTTTTGTGAAAGACACAGAGTTTGAGTTTGGCTGTGGTCTGAAAATGGCAGGTCACTCTGAATCAATACCTCAGCAACAGCAAGGAGTGGGACTCTCTCACCTGTTTTCTGAGGACCAATCACAAGGAACTTTGGCAGCCTATCACAGGTCTTCTCCTTCGACCAGATGTCTTTGTGTCTCTTGTCATCACAGGGGTTCTAAGAAGGATCCGAATGTCATTAACAACCTGTATACTACCCTCTCACCACAGCAACCTAGGCAGAATGTTATAGCACTTACCTCCACCAACACTCATTACACAAACTGCACAACACCTCTCTTTGTAGACCGCTATTCAGCTGGACCTACCTCCATCTAACTTAGCTTTATTTCGGCTTTGAAACTGGAAAGCAACTTAGTAAATTTGTCTGCAAAAATGGATGTGTTATTTTGGCCCCTTTCAATAACATGTGGAAAAGTACAAGCAACTTTCTTAAAAGAAAACTAATAAAATCTGTAAAAAAAATAATAAAAGGATTCTTAATATGCAAAATCTTAACTCGACTCCAAAATGGCATTTGGTGGACTGCATTGTACTGTATGTTGGTGGAATTCCCATACCTGCCACAAGGGGTCTCTTTCCTCAGGGAAGATCTGGAAGTACTTCTCGGCAAGCTGCACTGGGGGCAGGGTCTGCAGGCGCAGGTTAGTCCAGCACTGCACAAACTTCACCAGAGACTCGAAGGTGTACAGACCCAGGCGGTCGTTGCCGTAGTTGGAGAGGTGAGTCATGAAGATACTGATCTGAAGGGAGACGTGGGAAAAGAAAGCATTAATAACAGGGTTGGGCGACGTATCCGACCGAACACAAATGCAGAGGGCAGGAGTTAACAGCGTCTGGTGCAGAACAAGCATTCGGAAGCAGAATGAATTTTTTTGTGCAAGCGCCGTTTACTGGCAGGGAAAAAAAAAAATTGAAAAATGACGGTTTGCTGTCAGGTGCTGTTTTCTTTGAAAATGCATGGATATGGATTCCCCAATATGTTCAGAGCAAAACAATTCTACTGTGGCTCCCAAGGGTCCGTCCCCTGGATAGGGAAGTTACAACAGGACTGGTACAAGCAACACCACAACCAGAGGAGTGTAGTGAAATTAAAGAAGTGGTAATAATATTAAACTACCTGGTGGGAAATCTGTGAGGGATCCCCACCCACCACTTTCCCAGTGCAGTTCTTATTTTGAGCCAGTAACAAGCAAACAATGTTTTGTTGACATTGACATCCATTAAACTCATCTTGGTATGGGAATGTAGGGTACCCACAGATAAACATGTTTATTTACATGTTTGTTAATTCAACCAACACATTATTTTAACATTTATTCCTTCCCTTCTTGCACAACCTGTGAGCCAAAGTGCCTGTTAAGGACTAATTAACTGTGTAGAAGAAGCAATTAGAATTTGAGTGCGTTCCAAAGACCAGCCTTCAGATTAATGCATCTTCCCGTTTCGTGCTTTGTGCGCTGTCACTGGGTGTGTCGCTGGGTTTGTGCAGGAGCAAACACAGGGCGGGGCACTCACAGGGTTCAGCAGCACAGTGAGGAACAGCTCTCCTCCTCGGATGCTCCTGTCCAGCTCCCGGGAGCCTCCTGGGTACTCATTGTAGAATATTGTGTGTGTAAAGAGGCCACAGGTTTGTCTGGGCAGCACCTGCATGGGGAAGAGGCAGTGACAGTGAAAGATAAGTACCTAAATAAGAGAAAAAGACCAGCAGAAGTCGAGAATTCTGAAACAAAAAGCAAAATGGCATCTTTTCAAAACATTACATCCATTAATGGCTGTAAATGTTCTGAAAATAACAGACATTCATGAACTCTGTCTGTGGTGAACAGATGATCAGATATGGCCAGTTGTACATCCAGTGGGAAATAACAGCTCACAGGACGTCAAAGAATAAAATCCCATCTGGCACAGTGGTGCAACAGAGTGTGTTGGCATTCGTGATCCGTGCCGTCTGCCGGGGTCCTGTCTCTGCTGGCCAGGGGGGACGTGGCAGGGAGGCGGGTCATACCTGGATGCCACTGTGCGTGAAGCCCCTCCGGTAGCGGGCGGGCCGCAGATGGGGGTACTCCTCGGTGCTGGTCACTTTGATCCCCCAAACTGACTTCCAGGCCTCGTACAGCTGGCTGTGCACAGGGTAGACCCCTGAGTGATGGGGTGCTACCGCGTAGCCCATGTCTGTGGGGATGCCGTGTTCCTGCAGGGGACAAAGAGGGACAGGACCAGCAGCCGCAGGTGAGTCTTAAAAATTAATCATACCGCTGCAGGACACAAGAGAACAAGAGAAACACAGCAGGAACAGGCGGTCCCTATTATTCCATGTTCTTGGTCAAAGTTAGTTCCTTTTCATTTTTTAACCCAATAGAAAACTCATTCTTATTGTCTGGAAACGCACAAGTTTTAAATATGGAAACATTTAGCAACAAAAAAAAAAGTACGTAAATGAGGAGTTGTGTCTTTTAAACAATTCTAAGAAAATGGATTAAAGCTTAACTTTTAGCTGCGGTTAGAAAAAATGGAACAAAAACCTTTGAGAGCTGTTGTGCAATGCCATTAAATATGCCTCTTACTTCCGCCTTCACTGGGGACAATTCTCAGAAACTGATTCTCAAGGGCTGGCACTAAAATTACTTCAAACGTAGAACAAACGAGTCAACACTGACAAGCACATCAGAGGAAAGGACACATTTGCATTTTCTCGAATGTAAAATTATTTTTGTAATAAATACATATGTAAGAACTGATTTTGAAAGGCATATGGAAGTGTAAGTGGCATTACTCTGTGGTGTAACATCATATTGCACTTACAGTAAGATTTAAGTGGAAATGTTTGATTCAAATAAAAAAAAAGAGTGATTTGAACGTCTCTCATTTCTCCACTAGATGGAGACCCAGTACATCTAATTCATATCTCTGCTACATCAGCTCTAGTATCTCCTTAAATAAAATGAAGGAGGATTCAATTATTTATGAGGCAGTGAGCAACAGAGTATTTGATCAAGTTGAACACCTCCTGTAGCCTTTTCTTCAAGCTTATTACATAATACAATAACATCCATGAATGGCCCTCACTGGTGGCTGTCAAGTATTAGGATAATGAACAGGTAATGCTTGTTTTTCTAAAGCAGAAGCACGTACTGTATATTACACAAATATTAATTAGCTCTCCCATTCCTTATGATCTGACGCAGACATGTCTCAAGAGACACCTAATGCTACTTTGTGTATATTAAATCAAATTAGGCCATAACTGACAGCTGTTTCACCCTTATTAAGAGTCTGCAGTGTGGAATAGCTGTTCTTTAGGGAGAAGGGCTTATATAAGGATCACGGCTGCTTACCATCGACTTAAGATATTAAGTGGAATCGAAAGTGTCTGTAGATGGTCCTGCTTTCTAGCACTGTGCACTTGGAAACAGAAAATGTACAGTATATTCACATGTACCCTGATTCATTAAGATTTCAGCTAACCCTAAAAAAAACCATGAAAGATGTGCTTCGTAAGTGTGAGGCTATGTTCTGGTGAAAAAAATAAGAGAAACATTTTTGACCTATAATTCTACAGATACAGTTGAAAAGATTTTAAAAAGTATCAGTGGTGAGTATAATCTTCTTAAAATACACTACTAGCTTTTATGTACTAGGCACAAGCTTGTGTAGGATATTTCAAAATTACTATTTTGAGTTAAAATGTTCATGTTATACATGTACATTAAAGAAAGCTTTTAATAATAACTGTATATGTTACAGTAACTTTAACCAAGGATAGCCCCGAATACTGAAATATCAGGGATGTAGTGCATATACTGAAATGTGTATACTGTATATATATATTTAGAAATGCCTGGCTTCATGTTCTTATTATAGCATATTCACATATGTTCATATTGTCAGACATACAAATTGCTGTACAAGAGATTTAAGACACAGGAGACACAGTATATGATGTGATGAGCCTCAGCCATTTATACACTTTACACCACAACTGTTTACACAGTTGTTACAGTACTTCTAACACTGTAACAACCTATATGCAAAACAGCTTAATTTAGGTGTGAAGAAACCAGCCATCTTTAATTCATATTGATCACAACCTTTAAAAACGCACAGCATCTCAGGTTGCTGTTAACAGAAGTGTTGCAGCAGGTAATCCATCACATTTACCTACTCATTCTCAGATACTCCTCATCATTAACCTCACTAGTCCCTTTCCACAGATCCATAAAGCCGAAAGACTACTTTTCGTATCACACAATAAAGATCTTGCAGGATTAACTCCTATATTACAAAAAAAATGACTAAAACTTCAGCAGATTACCACCACTGAAGAAAAGAATAATGAAAAGAGACAAATGCGAAACCTCAAAGATTTTTGCACAGCAGGGTATGTGTATGTACATACACACACACTTTAATGCAATCAGTCTTATTTCCATCTCTGTTTTGATCTTGCATCTGCTTCAGCCTGGAAGGCAAACATTATTGGTACCTCGAAAATTGGGATAAGCATTAAGTACAGCCCTTTGAAAGATAAGAAGAGAGGAACAGCGTTTTCAGGGCAGCTTTTACACGGCCACGAAAGGCTGTGGCATGAATATGGTCTTCCTGTCATAGTTCGGAGCGTTTCAGCCCCATGACTGTTTTAAATGCCCTGGGGAGACTCTTGTGTTTCACAGGTTTTCCATCAACTTGCCTTAGCTTCACAGTTTACAGCTCCTGAACTATGAGGAGTGCCTCTCATCATGGAGGCTGCTGTGAAGCCTGTGGAGAAGACCTGCCCCTTGTTTCTCTGTCTTTTCTTCTTCTGTTCCCACGCCACTCCTCGGGACACAAGGCCAGTTGCTCCCCTTGCCAGTTGCCCCCCCCCCCCGATTAACCCCTCGCCCCACCTGTGCAAAAAGCTTGTTGAGCCTCATCTGCTCGGCCAGCACGGTGACGTTGTGAAAGAGGTGGGGCTGCATGTGGCTCCACATGTGGGGGAACCACCAGAACTCCTTCCTGTGTCGCAGCAGCATGTCGTCGCCTCGGTCCTCCTCATCCGTGCCTGTGGGCAAAGCAGAGTGGCGAAGAACCGACCGTCAGTCTCTGGGGCAGCGCCGTGCACCGTAACCCGCTTTATCGGGACTGAATTTCATTTCACAGTGTCCCAAAATAAGGTGACCGTCAGTGTTCGTCACCTTCTCTAAGCCACATTTCATTCAATCGATCCAGCGTATTTCCATAAAGCAGCTAGTGCTAATAGCAAGTCCATCGTTTTAATCTCCTTCGTTAACAGGAGAAGTTAATTCTCAGCTTGGAATTAATTTCTGCTTGTTCCTTTAAATTCAGCAAGGCAACAAACACTGCATGTAAACTACTGCAAAATGTATTAAATAAGATCTAAAAGATAGGAAAAAGACTGCTTCACGCAGGTTACATATGAAGTTTGAAGGGTCATGCAGAGCGTTCACATCAGGGTGTGGTTGGCACACAGCGTCTGAAACAAACTGCCTCCATTCTCAACAATCTGTGTTACATGAACTTCATTCCCACAGGAAATACTGTCCTGCTCACCCTAGCCACTTCCCAGACACATTTTTAACCCATTTTACCTGTGTGGTAGAACTTTCCAGAGAATCCCAAGTTAAAAGTGAAGTTTGGGACCAGAGTTCTCAGTTTGTTTTGCGTGTTGAGAAGAGCCTGAGAGTGAGAGATAGAAGTCATTGTAAATGTACAGCATGACAGTATCAACACAACACACCGTAACAACGTAACTAATCCTTCCAGACATCCAGGATGAACTTAACACACTATAGTAGGTTAGGTGGATAACCGTGTCAGCATGTGTAGGCTGCAAAGGAAAAGTTAAAGGTTTATTCCATGCTGAAAAGAGAAGAAAAGAGAAGAAAGGAAACACAACGTTTACAAACTATAACACAATGTACAGTAAAAATAGACAAAGACACTGTGATTTAATATAATAGGACTCTCTACTGACAGAACACTTGAAAAGACCAGCAACCTTGTTCAGAGCACAGAAAAAAAAAATCAGTTCCTTAAAATCCCAAGGACCACCTTAAATAAGTAAGATATAAACCACTCTGAGCTGTATGACTGCAAGAATAAGTACCACCTCTGGGTAAGTTAAAGGCCCAAATCACCAACCCAAGAATAAAAACATACAGTACATACAGTATTTCATATATTTAGGATCATATTATTTATAACAGCTGTTATCTGTGAAAATAAAACCTTTAAAAATGAACAAAACCACTTATCGTCATCATGCATACCGCTACAGTGTTATATAGTTCCTACTGGACTAGGGTCGTTCATTTAATGTAATATTGATGTGCTCAAAATAAACCGCACATGTTTAATATTAAACTTTTGCATCAAAAGAGCCATTTGAATGTGGCAGGATTGAGCACAAGGTATTTTCAAATATCCACAGTGGACAGCTCTGGTTTGCCCAGCCTGACGAACATGAACCCTCCGTGCCGATGGGGTGGGTCAGTGGTTTGTGGTTTTTCTGTATCCTTGCTGTAGATGAGGGACACACTATCAAGTCTCTTTTCATCCTCTCTTCTTTCAAGAGATATTCCCCTTTTCTTTAATTGGCTGACACCGTCACTTCTAACATCTATTTATTCCTGATCTCTGTTATACAACTGCAATACATCTCTCCTGCAGAATCTACTGCTCTGGCAGAAAATTCAATTTAATTTCTGTGTAGGTTTCCTGCACACATTTCAGCAAAACTGCAGTTCATATTTTTTCCTTTCAGACCACCTTTTAATACACTGGACACCCACATTGTAGGATTTTTTTTTATTGTTTCCTGTGCTTCTCCTGGCAGTAGCTGGACCAGCACTTGCAGAAGCAAAGCTGAGGGGTGTTGACTGGGGGTGTATAGATTCTCTGGTTCATACTAAACTGAGACAACAGGCTGGCTACATGTCTCCAAGCATGTTATTTGAAATTGAAAACCCTCCGTTTTTGAATGATGACAGACTTTCACATTTGTGCTGTGAATTGCCAGAAAGAGAAAACAGGGTTATACTGCGGACCTGGGAAATGCTGTAAATGTGAATTATGAACCCGGAGTGGCCGGGCAGTTTGCCTGATGTGGTGTAAGGGCCCGAGTCCTTACCTCCCAATGTGCGATGTATTTCAAACTTTATATCACCTACAACGAGCCTTCCTGCTATTCAGTGGAGGAACACTTTCAATTTGAAACAACGTTTGCATTTACAAAGTTGATGCCAGTTAAAATTCAAATCAGTCAGCTTTCCGGTTGGTTGACAACATTTCCAAACTGGACTGATGACAGAGTCAATCCAGTTAACTTGGTTACTTCTGGTCTGCAATGTATGTGCTAGGTGCCAACCATTCTTCACTCTCTGATAAATGCAGTACATTTGTTGCATAAAAAATAGCTAAATGCACTGTGCCTTTATGCCCACTGGGTGCCCGTGCACTCATTGTGTGCCATTCTCGACAAAATCCGAACACGAGAATCGACATGGAAGCCCTGGTAACAGATCCATGGCTGACCTGATGCTTTTGTCACACTAGAGACAAACACAGTGAAGCAGAACCACTCCATTTATAGTTCTATAGAACTATAAGATCAAAACTGACAAAGCTACACTTACGAAGTCCCTAGTATTTGTCAGCAGTATATACAGTATGTGTGCATACAGATGTTCACATACCTCAGCATGCTGGATCGTTTAATGTGAGGTTTGCCCCCAAGTTTCTGAAAATAACTGCGATCCTTTTTACATTGTGCAGGGGTTTTCCAAAAATAGTTTTTAGCACAGACTTTCCAGTGCGTGTTTTGGAATACCAGCTTGGTGGGTGGGATGGGGACAGCAGTGGGAATTCCTGGATAAAGTGGACTTGGGCTCTCAGAGCAGTGCCGGCCTCAGCTGGCTCAGACACAGTGGTTACAGGCGGCTGTCACAGAGACCATAATGGGAACTAGAGCAGAGAGGCTAGGCCTCCAAGTGATCTGTATTTGGCTGCTGCACCTTCTGCTGTCTCCAGGTTTTAAAATCCACCTCCACAGATCTGGCAGCACAATACTTCCTGACTACTTTTTAACAGCTCCGAGTCGACCAACTTGAGCTGGACGATCCACCTTAACCCAAATACTCCAACACACTGTCTTCTGCAGACTCTCGCACATTTAGTTTGCACGTTCTAATTTAAGGACACAAACACAAATTTAGCTTAAATCACCTTCTCTCTATAAAAAAAACCTCTTTAGTACAGCAACATAAAAAAAAATATTAAGTAATGTTTTTGTGGCTGATTGTGGTACACCTGTTAACAGAAAATGCAGGGTTTAGTCTGTACTGAGTCATCGTGAAGGAGAAGCAGGTAGAGTGGTCCAGGAGGTGGCACTTTTCCTTCTGGAGTCTGCACCACAACTTCAAAACGAAAGTTCCTGTACGGTGACAGGAGACACACCTGCTGAAGGTGATGCTGTCCTGCTGCTGAGTAGATTGAGTTCCTGGCTACTTGGACATTATGAATCCTGCAATTCAGGAGATGGGGCGGGATAACCCCACTGGTTCTGGCTTAATTATACTTCATGCTTGCTTAATATGGCCAAACTGAATTGCCCACTAGAGTTCTCACTTTCCACCCGTGTTGCTGTGCAGAAGGCTGCTGGCACAGATTGGCTTGCCAGGTGTCTTCAAGGTGGGCTGTGCAATTATCTTCCACACAAAGCTCTTTGGTGGCCCACTGGGATAGAAAGTGCTATACAAATACAAGCAATTAACATAACATCCCTTGATATAATTTCCTCACTTTTAAAAACAGATTCTAACATTGTCTGTCTTTTTATTGCTTCTCTGAAAGTTCTTTATCATACACAGCTTCTACCAGCTCAGCGGTTCTCATCTGGCAGTTTATGGTTTTTGTGCAATGTATATTTGTATACAAAAATGTATATTTTAGAGTCCAAAACGCTGGCTGTATTGGTTACAAAATTTCCCGAAGTGAGACCATCACGATCTTTAAGTGCCCATTAATATCGAGCCTCGAAGACCATCCACAGCTACGTTACAGATCGCAGTTTCGTGAACGTGCTTGAGAAAAGACTCATGGGATTGGGCTCACTCAACAGCATGCACCTGTGTGCCAGGAGCTGTTCTGAACGAAATCAGCTTTAGTGCTTAAAGGCCATGCTGAGACTGCACAGTGAGTGAGAAAAGACGGGATTAGCTCTCTATCAGACGGGCCTTATTTGTGCCTTGTAACCCCTACACTGCTTGAGGTGATTAAAACCTGTTGTCCATTTAGAAGCCCTCTGCATGATCTGTGCAGGCAGGATGAGAAGGAAGCCATTGTACATTGCTCAGAGATTAAATCGATATACTAGTAGAACAATAAAAGGATTTAAAAGAAAAAAATAACACCACTCTCTCCAATACTTTATATTATAATTCCTCCAAAACAGCAACACAATCTTTGAAATCACTAATGGATTTAAAAGATATAGAAAAGATGTGTACATTTCATGATACAATTAGCAGCATATTGAGTGACACATGGCCAGTTTAAAGGGGGCCTTTTCTTTTGGGAGATGAAGTCAGTCAGGGATTAGAGAAAACCCCACAATGGGATCCGCACAATGATCACTATTTTTTTTTATCACTTCCATCTACCACATCCAGCTAGAACTATGTTCTTGCGGCAGTCATTTACCAGTTTGTCATATGAAATTTAGTTACAAAAATAATTCTAGACAAGTTTAGAATCAGAGCCTCCTCTCACTTTCCCTAAATTATCATGTCTGTATGTGCTAATTCACAGGCCATCCCAAACAACATTAGTGATTACTGTGATCATTTTCCACTTACAATCATTCGATTTTTCATAAAAAAACAGAAGTACTTCTTGAAAATGAGAGAATTTGCATTTACAGTTACCATTAATTACTGTCTGCACCAAGTTTAAAAATAGCCATTTGAACCTGTTACCTTTTCCCCAGATCGGTAACCCTTAACTAGTAGATTGTCTATTATATTTCAGCTGGGAAGCAGTGATGCTGCAGTCCCAGTATGCAAGCGAGGGATGAGCCCTCCCATCATGTGGGAATGTATGAATAATATTCAGATTTATGGATGACTGCTTCTGGCAAACCTGGTTTTCAATGTTGTCTTATAGGTGTTTGTGTGCTGACATTTCAGTAATAATACTGCACTGCAGAGAGAGATGTACTGTAATAAGGAGCAAGCACCTTACCAAGTTCATTGCTGTATATCCTCTTTAAATGTACTGTAAGTGCATAGATAATCTTACTAGCAGTTGTAAATGGGCAGAGCTCAGTTTTCAGTTTTAGCTTAAGTGGACCTATCAACAAATTTAAAATAATGTGGTTTTACTATTCTAATTATATACGCTAATACCGTTATGACTTGTCAGAGATACGGCTGCTTTAATTGTTTTTAGAATATTTCTGAATATTTTATGGTTATGGATTTTTAATTGTAATTATATGGGGGATAATTGAAGTCGGGGAAGAGATTAAATTGACGGACATTTTTAGTTTTGGTCACTGCACAGTCATTTCTCACAGTCAGGATTCTCACCTCCATAGGATTCTCATGTAAGCATCAAGAGTGAAAATGGACACAAGGAAAATGATACCACAAAGCCCAGAGCACACCCACCTCCACATCGGACACCTTCATACGGGTTCCCTCCTTGCCCACAAAGATGTCGTCGATGTCCACGAGCATGTACCGCTCCAGCGACAGGCAGAGTCGCTTGCCTGTTAAGTAGGCAATGGCGTCCACAAAGATGAGCTTGTGCAGCCAGAAGGAGAGGTTGTTGCCGAAGAGCACTCTCTGGATGCCGTCGTGAAGCCCCAGGTCCTGGACCACGGTGGCATACAGGGCCCGGTGGGGACCAAGGTAGGAAAGCGACTCGGAGGACTTTGTGCTGGCCAGGAGCACTGGCTCATAGGTACTATGGTTCGACTGGAAGACCGTCCAGTCATCTCCAGGCAGGGAGCCCTGGTCCACCTCGTTGGCCCGTGTTATGTAGAGCAGGGGGGCACTAGGGTTGATGCGGTAATCTCGAAGCCCCAGGTTGGAATGCAGAAACAAGGGGAATCCCTTGAGCTGTGCACTGAGCAGCGAGTTCTCGTTAGCCTTGAAGAAGCCGATGATGCCCACCCCGTACTCCACGCAGTACTTGTCCAGGAGCTCGCGGTTCCAGGCATCTAGGTTGACATACTTGAGGATGTTTTCGTAGATGATGAGGGTGTAACGGCCCTTGTCCCTTTCGGTGAGCGTGGGCATGTCGCCTTTGCCCGGGGCAATTTCAGTCCGGTACTTGAAGCGGCTGGACTCCAGTATAGCTACTATCTCCTGGCCAAGCTGGGAGTAGATGCTCTCCACAAAGACCAGCACTACGGGGTCAGTGTGGGAATTGTCCACTGTTTTGATGAAACGACGACTGGTCTGAGCAGGAAGGAACAGAGGTGCCCGTTGACCTCCGCTAGCGGCTGCTGCCCCCCCCCCACCGCAGTCACTAAAAGGCAGCGGAGGCGCCTCTTTGATTTTGGGACTGTTGCTGACATAGTAAGCCAAGAAGGCCATGGAGAAGAGACTGAAAATGATCAGTGCCAAGATGAGGCGATGGAGCTCCAGCTGCCTCACGCTCCGCACCAGCTTCCAGATGCCCACCATGGCAGCAGGCATCTCTGGGGTGGCACTGGCGAGGGCTGCAGGGACGAGGCGGAGGCAGGGCTGTGCAGGAGGAGAGGACGAGGAGCGAGAGGTGAAGAGCGAGAGGGGGAGAAGAGGAGGAGGGTTGAGCAGCACACTGGCACTAAGTTCTGCTCAGGAAAAGCCATTTACGCTAGGTCACCATGGCCCCCATAGCCCATCTCTCAGCAACTACTTGCCTCTTGCTCTGCTGTCCCTCGCTGTATCTCAATATCTTTTCCTATCAGAAATTTTTCAGATGTAAACCTTGTCACTTCTCTTCGTCTTGATCCCCCGGATCCAAGCAGTTCTTACAGTATCTTGCTTCCCCGTGTCTGTCTCTCGCTCTCAGTCCCCCCCCACCTCAGCTTTCTAAGAGGATTGTGTTTCTGCTGTGCACAGCCCCTCCTCTCTCCCCCTCCTTCTTGGATCTCTTCTCCTTCCCCTTTAAATCCGTATTCTTCTTTCCGAATGTTTTAATTCTGTTTCAATATCCCAGAAAGGCAGTTCTCTTCTTCCGAACCACTCTGTGTGCCTTTCTTCTCTGCGGCAGACTGTTGTTCAGAAGGTTCACCAGTGGGTGTCCATCCACTGATTAGTCGTCTCCACCACAGACAGGTCCCCTGCAGTTAATCTGACTGGTCAACGCAGGGGAGGGGAAACTCATCTCACGCCTGGGTGGAGGAAACAGGAGTTAGATTATTGATGAACACCCGTCAATACAATCAGAACAAATCATTATTCACCAACCACCAAAGGAAAGGAGAGAACAAAACATTTTTCAGATCTCTTTATGAGAGCCAAACTCAAAAAACAATGTAGCAATGTATTTTTTTTTAAACTGTGACGTACATTCCAAAATAATTTGTCAGATCAGTGTGACCCGTTCAACCTCAAAACATAACCACAGCATCACTTACCAAGAAACTCTCTGTCTACTAGTGCTTTGTTCAGCCAGGGTTTAGGTTATTGATCTACAATGTCGGATGATGCCAATCAACCAAGGCAGATGAAGGCACAGCCTGGTAGCTGAGCCAGATCCAAGTTATTATCGAACAACACAGCATGTGCAATGAACAAAACAGCTATTAATGTCTTAAATATAAGTGAGCAAAGCCCACTCAAAAGCCAGGCTAATCTGCGGTCCCCATTCAATTCAGTTGAACTAAAACCAAACTCCTAATCAAACTAGCACTGTGCTGGGGGACAGTCAGCAAAGGAGACTGCAAATTGTACGAGCTGCATTGCTCCATAGGATTTTAAAAGGACATTTGTCAGAACGGTGCCTTGGATTAATCTTCATTAAAAGATGATGGAACTTGAAATGTAGACATGTATAAATCAGGGCAGATGTACAGAAGAATTTCTCGCTGACACAAAAGACCCCATCATGGCTTTACTTAATATGTCAGACAACTAAAATGTACCTGAGGATTATGATGATTATTTGGATTTACGATCACGTGGGGTTGGATTTGACCCTTCTGATTTTCTAACTGGCCACCCCCCTCCCCCCCCCGCCATGTCCCAAAGCTCTTTTCCCAGGGATCCCAAAATAGCCCTCCCACCCCAACCCCCCTTCTTCCTGCAGAGAGATACCCTTACAGGTGTGTGGCTGGGAAAGCGCTATGGAGAGCGTTATGTTGTGTGACAGTTTGTCAAACAGACAGGACTTCCTTAGCAACGAGCCAGCTCCCAGAACAGAGCCCATATAAACAGGCTGAGCAGAAAGAACGGACTCCAAAGAGACAGTTGAGCATCCAGGCCAAGGCCGGAAGTTTGCCATATTTTAAATCATATAGAATTAAAATGATCTGCATTCGCTGCAGTTAAAATGATCTACATCAGTTCAATTAAATTTACATCCAATTGCAGAAAGGGCCTTGGCAACCCAGAGCCTCATCAAGAAGCACAGGCTCAAGGCGGGATATGAGCCCATCACAAGGTACAAATGCACCTCGAGTCCAGATCAGGCGACTGCAGAGACCAACACTAACTGCAACCAAAGTGTCCTGGAGAATGACTTGTAAGCACTTTAATAATAATGTTTCGAATTGGTGAAAAAACAAAATGTGCATTTACTGTTTCCGTGGTACCAACCCCACCACTTATCAGAGCTCATCTGAGAATTCTCTTCTGAGAAAATGATAGCATAAATCCCATGGTTAGTCCTGTTTTGAAGACCCACTAAGCTCCAAATTGATTGATTGGTGACTGAAATACAGTAGATGCCACATTACCAAATTTATACTACCAGCCATGCACTTGAAAATATGCACACTTGGGCAGAGACAGCTTCCTGAGAAAATGGCCAACAGCTGCGAGTCTTTGCCAGGACTGCTAACGAATCACATCTACTCATTAGTTCTATCATTTCAAATTGCCGGTCATTATTTTCTATCACTCCCTACTCACACAAGCACACAATTTGAAACTATCAACTGTTAAGCACCTTGACGGTCTATTTTTGTTCAATTTATGGGGTGGATGAGGACCACGCGCACTTTACTCATCTCTGCACTGTTATAAACACCTGCTTATTCTCATTATGAGCCCCACAGACCCTTCAGCGAGTCAGCATTGAAAGGGTCTGTAATATCACTTGCTGTATACAGGTTCACAGCAAGCTGAACACACCCAACCTACATACAAGGAGACAGTCTTCAGCAGTCAGTGGTGTGCACCGCATGGAGAAATAATGGTGCCAACTGGGTCATGACATGGGCTATGCACATCAGTGTCTGGTCCATATAATAAAAACTGTCGCTGTCAACGCAGGGACCCACTGATTGCATACATTTGATATGTGAAAAGTCTGGCAAATTGCAAAACTAAGGTGAAGCGTTATAATGTTCTACAAATGAGGTTTCAGAAAACGCAGTGCGAGAACAGACAAGGAACAAGACTGTTCTCGGCAAGTGCGGCATCATGCACGGATCCTTTCAGGTTGTCTGGTTTGGCACATATAGTACAAATCCTGACAGCCGGGCTCCTCATCCGTTCTGCTCCATGCCGAGGCTGAAAGACAGACGCTCTCTCTGCTCGGGGACTGAAGGAAACCTGATGCCGTGAGAGAGGTTCCGTCGGTAAACTGAAAATACTTCCAGACCATCACCTCCCTTAAAAGGGACTTCTATGTCCGCAAACAATTCACTGCACAAGTACCAGGGCTACCCCTTTCAAGCCAAAACAGGCCAGAAGCCTCTTCAAATGAGGCAGAGATCTGGTTCACTCCCTAGTATAGGTCTATGAGATCACTTTCACTACGTATAAATAGCTGTTGTGGGAAAGAGAGCACATGGCACAGTGACACATCTCTGTGAGTGAAGGACCTCGCAGTCAAGTCACACATACTGTATCACTGCAAGAACTCCAACCTCCTGTTCTCAGAACACTACATAAACTGCTTTTGAATTGAGCTACCAACCTCTTAACGTTTAAAAAACGGCTGACCTAATTGGATTTATTATAGAGCCTGATCGAGCTAGACCACAATAAAATGAGCAGCCGTGACACAAATAGCGCACCTGTCACAAATTACAGAGCAACAAAGCAGAAAAAGGTGCCTACCTGATAGCTGCTGAAACGAACTGGATGCTGGACATTCCTTAAATATTATTATTAACACTACCCGAGTAATATTTCAGAGCCGCTGGCATGCAGCAGGTAGGAGGGACCTTGCTATATAAATGAAAGCAAAGCACTTTGATGGAGAATGCTCATGCATGCGTCACTATGTGGCTTATCTGTTGAAACAAGAATATGGGACACTCAACGCAAGGTTAAGGCGGAGTTCCACACCACGTTTCTGCATGACTGTGGGTGTGAAATAATTCTGACTGGACCTCTTACCCTGAAATGTTTTAGTTTTGCAACTTGGATATTACATGACTTACCTAAAAATAACTAATGTTCCTGTTGAAACTAAAGCCTGATTATTATAGGCTATGAGTGATCTCGAAGCCAGACAACTTCCTCCTCTGTAACACGAAGAGCACCACAGTCAAACAAATCTGAACATTAATCATATTCTCAGGAAAACTGTTGTGTCAGCTCATCACTTCACAAAAGTTTAAATCCCTGATTTTTCAGAACAAATTAAAGCTGTTTTAGTTTCGATTCATCTCTAAAACACATAAAATGGTAGTGAAGGATATGGCGACTGATGTAAGCTGCTTGATTATACACTTCATACAAAGTGTGTCAAGTATCCTGGGTGAATTATTTTCTCCTTTACAGACTGTTTACACTGCCAGCTATTCCAGATGTATACATATATATAGATGTATTTTGAATAAAATGAAGAAAAAAAAACAACACTTGGGGTAGAAAACTAAATTACCCTTTCAAATAAAACATGCATTTGTAATTTTAAGGTATGGATTTTTAACAGGAAACTAGAACCCTAGTGCTCCTAATAAATGTGATTTGATGCCTTGCTGAACATTTGCAGCTTATGAAAATACACTTACTGCTGACTAATGCACAGCTAGCTTTAAACAGGTTAGGGTCACATAGAATTAAAACTCTGCAATCACAGCTATTTACTGATTCCCAGCTCACAGACTGACTAGAGCAAATACAAAACTAGGAACAGACCTACACACAAAAGGCATTTAAAACCTTGTCTTGGTGGAGGTGTGTGTTTTTATCCTAGCACGCACAATAACTAAGAACAATGTATCAGATGGATAAACACATCCCTCTGAGTAGGTGTTGGATGCAGGATTCTCTTCACATTTAAAACGCCTCTCTCCTAGTGAACATCTCATGAGGCTGCTGTCAGATGAAGGGCCGTGCTGTGTTGAAAGGAAAAGTTTCTTTCAGATGCTTGTGAATTTGCTTGAAAGAATCTGCTACGTAGTCAAATCAAGACTTTGCAAGTGCAAGACACGATTTATTCTGAAAAGTTAGATCTTCACTCGCCACGCCTTGCAGATGGATCGATTTGTAAAGCAGGAACTGACCCCTGCATCTGACCTCGCAGGTGTCCAGAGACAAATGGGCGAAACAGAACCGGTTTTGCTGTGAAGCGAAGCTCTAGCATCCTCAGGGGCCCTGTCCCTGACCGGCCCATTCAGATTGGCAGTCTTTGCATAATACAACAGTGCTGAAAATCAGCAATCCCAAACCCTTCTCTTTGAGCAGGGCCCGATGTCTTATGCTGCAGAAGGCAGACATTTGTGTCACTAGTATAGATATACTGTGGGGAAAAACAGCCAGTGTCCACTCACTTTAAAATGGCAGAGCTCTGTACCATGTTTATTTAAAAATCAACAACCCTTAAGTGGTAAGGTGTAGGTGGGGAGGTCTACTCAACCTCAGAGTTAAGCATCAATACAGGATTTCATTCCTATTAGGCTAAGCCTATTACTTTTATTTCAGTTCAGCAATGTTAGAGCTGCAGAATTGAACCTCCTGTTCACTGAAAGACTGAAAAAGATTTCTCGGCAATTAAAACCTGAGGTATTTGATATTGCCAGCAAACTGATCAATCATTGGTCTGAAACACAGAAGCGGATAAAGAGACTTATATGTGAGCCGTGCCCTGTAATTTACAAGGGAAACTAAAGTTTCTGAGTGACTGAGCAAACTAGCTGGCTTTAAACAATAGAAAACAAAATTCACTTTATGCTAACAGCTTTGAGTAGAGACTTCAAGTTCTTAAAACTTTTCTATTTACTTTATCTAACATGGCCAACAGCATCATAATACATTGTCAATATTTAAGTTTTGACCCTCATATAACCACATACTGTAGCTCCATGGAAAATATTTTTTTACAGGAGAGGGCTGGTGAAGCAGACCAGCATCAATGTAAAAGATTTGCACATATCAGACATGTATCAATATACCTTGTGTCAAGACATCAACAGAATTTGTATTAATTATTTCAGCCCAGCTGAAGGCTGTTAACACAAAGTCTATACGTGATGCAAAACGTTTCTTGTTAATCGCTGAGAGTGCTTTATAGGGTGGATACCACTTGCATGTGACAGTGTGCGGTACCAAATCTTATAGCAGTTGTTGAGTAGCTCTAACCACATTCCCAGCCTGGGTTTCCTGTTCTGATGGGAACATCACAAATACCTCTTTCTTTGTTACTGTTTGTTATCAACACCTCTAACCTTACTCACCAGGCACACAATCCCTAGATAGGACAGCAAGACTCCAGATGTACAGCAATTTCAGCCACTTCACGTTTGCCTGTGCCCGGCGTTTGATACTTGTAGTAAAAAAAGGTCAAATAAATGGAACACATTTTAAAAAACAAAATAGTTATTTTTTCAAAGGCAGTGAGTGCTCTTATTCAACCGTGGGATTTATATTTGAAGAACACTATATTACAGTTTCTAAAGAAAGACTTCTTTCAAAGATAACTGTGTGCAATTACAAGCGTGCTCACAGTTTTTAACATCTCTTTCTTGCGTGAGAGAGCTGGAAGGGCAGCGTCACTGCTGTGAAAAAGGCTGCAATGGTAAGGATGTATAAGACAGAGCTTTATGCTGCTACTGTTCTGTTTTTCAAGCTGTTTACTGAAATCTTGCCACAAATGCCTCTACTCATCCAGTAAATGGGTTGTATTATTATCAGAACATCCAAAAGCCACAGTGTTTTGTGGCCATTTTTAACCTACTTGCCTTACTTCACAGAATGAAGCAATGCAGTTGACTTAACTGAAATGTACAAGACAGCTGTGAACCACACTCGAGACTCGAGTTTTCACAGAGTAACAGGAAGGATCCTTGCAGAGATGTTGATGCACAGAAAAAAAACTGATTTAGGTGTTAATGAGTTCCAGTTATGTTGTTTATGTGGTTTTGTCTTAACTGTATTTATGTGCTTAATTAAACAATGTCAAACAATGAGAAATTTGAAAGACCTCAGGCACACGATTAGGCCATTTAGTAAAGAACCTTTTATTCGGGTCCAGTGCCCATTCAAACTTGGCGTTGAAGTGTAACATTTATTCAAGGGCACTGTTAGATGAAAAAATGTTCATTCCCCATATTCTGCTCTTCTGCTTCATCGCCACAAATCGTACAAAAGCCAGGAGGTTGAAAAACAAGAAATGCATCAGACCTTAACACAACAGGAGAGTGCGTTACAAACCTGGGACAAACAAGTGGGATTCGGGAAAAGCTGATCACTGAATAATAGGTTTTGCCAAGCCAGTGGACTGTCAGGTCATTTTAGGACCGATCACTATAAAAAGTTTAACTTAAAGCAATCCCATGAGAATGAAACCAACAAGTTTCCGAAGGAGAGGCCATTTGGCCCCTCTAGGTAGTGTGGTTCCTAGTAGCTAAGTCATCCAACCTTTTCTTGAAAGAAGCCAAAGTACTGGCTTCAACGACATGGCAGGGTAGCTTGGTCCAGACTCTCACAGCCCTTTGTGTAAAGAAAATTGCCTTCTGTTCTCGGATTCAAAAGCTCTTTCCCCATAGTTGTCAGCTTTGCCCTTTGGTTTTGGTTGATCCTGTTGTTAATGTCTTTAAGGATTTTGAATATTTGGATCAGGTTGCCTTGGACTGTATTCTGTTCTTTTCAAGATGAAAAATATTACATTAAGACTCTCTGTCTAGGACTTTACTTTGAGCCCTAGATAGTATATGGTCCAGAACAGTAATATTTTTCCTAAGCGGTGCGCAAAATTGTACTCTATTCTAAATATGGACTGCGTTGTACACCTTTTAACAACTATCCTTGCTTTTTATTGCTTAAGCAGGAAACAAAGTGTTAACGAAACATGAAAGCCTTTATTATAACCAGTCTCCTCAAGCTCAGTGTTTCCCATCTTGGATTTACAGTCTAGTTCATGTTTTTGCTACCTACATGTAACTCTGTGAACATATACATGAAGTGCCATCTGCCCAGACTCGAATGTTGTCCAAGTATTTTTGAATTTCCTTTGCAACTTGCACAGTGTTTGCCAACACTCTTATATTGGCAATAAATGCCAACTTGACTCATTTATTAACTATATCAGCATTACGGTGATTTAAATAAATTAGGAAGAGGAAAAATCCTAATACAGATCCCTGTGGTACACGGCTAATTACATCATTCCTACAGTACATGAGCATTCACCCCTTGTCTGCATGACTTTCTATTCATTAACTAGTTCCCAATCCAGATTGGTTTGCCTAACCTTAAATGCCCACTGCCTGCAATCTATGAATTTATATTTAATTAACTTCATCAAAGGTTATACTAAAATGTTAATGTAGCTTATCACACATCACTGAGTGCCTCTATTATTGCTTTAGGTTGCTCTCTAACAAGACAGTTAAGCAAAATCAACCTTCTGTAAATCGGTGCTGACAACTGACTAGAATAATATTGCCAAATAGATTATTCTGTATTTTATGTTTAATTACCATTACCACAAAAATGCTATATACACATACTGGACTTACGGAGTATATACAGTATAAACACCTACACCAAGTGGTTCACTGTTGTCAAGTGAATTGTAAGTGGTAGTTTTCATGATGTAGTGGATTGACAGGCAACAATTTTCTGTGGAATAAAAACAGATTGGCTTCCTGAACAACCCTGTAGAAACAGTACTGGCTTGGAGTTTGATGTTTGAGAGCATGTTGTAACTGTAGATGTGTGACGGATGTCTGATCGCTTTTTCAAATGGTGACATTTTTGGCATGCAGATTGAGTTTACACTTACTAGGATATTGTCATCTCACCTGATGGGTACCATAAGCTATTCCACATAAACATTGCCTGTTATATAGAGAGAAGAGTAATACAGATGCACAGTTAACAAGTCCTATGGCTTACCTACTGTATAGTTTTTATACATACACATGTATATTCTAGATCCTTGTGTGAGATGTTAAGAGTTCCCATGCACAGGGAAAAATACTGTATGATATTAAAAGACCAAAACAATAATGCAACTGTGATAAAGAAAGCTCATCCATTGATATGTTTGGCTTTAATCCACTTGATTCGAAGGACAATCCCCTGGCTGCACAGTGCTTTCCATTAGCCTTCACCTGACCTTGTTATAACTGACCTCTCAGTTGAACTACCTCAAAAAATTGTATTGCCTGAAACACATAGCAGTTGTGATTCCAGCATAAGTTAAATAAGATATGGTGTTTCATAGAATGATCCTATACAGTATGTAAATTTAATGACTAGTGATCTGTCTAAAAAATATTGTCTTCATAGATCGATTTGAGTTATGTTTATAACGGAGGCAGAGGGAAATAGTTCAAAGACAAGCAATTAGCGCTTGGACTGAGGGGAGAACAGTGCTCCTTTCGTGCTCCAATTATTTTAGTGGCACACCACTCTCTTCAGAGTAATGCCCATTCCACCTGTTACTTTACCAACTTGAGTAGGAGTAAAGCACGTAAATAATTGTCCATTTAAAAACAAAGCCAGCAAGAGCCACCTCTGGGCCTGCGAGGCAGTACTGTAAGCCTACCAGCAGATGGGGTCAGATCATTAGAAAGAGTAAAGATGGCCGACTTGTTTTCAAAGCTCAATTAACCTGAAGTAGCTCAAATGGTCCACACGAGGCTGTTCCAAAGGGCCCACACTAAAACACACTTCTAAATGCCCAGGCAGGCAGTTCAGAAGGACAAACAAAATCCTGTTGATACTGGAAGGCGTGCAAAACGCACAGAATTACTTTCACGTAGCATGGATGCAAACCAATAGGGCAAGATGTCTTGCTCTGTAAAGTATTCCCATTTAAAAAAAAACCCCAGCAAAGCCTTCAGGAGAAAGTCGATGCCTGAAATTAACCAAACAATTCTGTCTCCCAGAGGAGAACTATCCATTAAAATCCACTGACAAGGGCACCAGCCCCCTTCCCCCAAAGCTCAAATTGTAGGCTGGCTGTTCCCTCCAAGTCCATTAGGTCGTGACCCCACTGCAGGAGCGCTGGAATGCTGATCTTTACATTCCAACAGAGAGGAGGAAAGAAATCCGCTAGGTCTTTTGTAAACCACATTTATTCAAATGCTGTGACCGGAGGACAATCACTATAGACCGGTGGCTTCGTACTAGGGTCTGTCCTACAGGCCTTAAGAGGAAATATTAAAAACCTGGATTAATTGACTAACATTCAATCGTGATCGAGTTTAATTAGGTGATTTGGAGATCATTTGGTGTAAAACCTCAGCAATACCCTTCAGCACTCAAGGGCCAGAGTTCCATTAATGGACCAAATTACTTAATTGAGCAGTAATTTTCAATTGTTGCTAAATAAAAACAAACACAGATGATTTAGGGTGACCTTCAGCTTACTGGACAGGTACTCTCCAGGACCAGGGTTGGAGTCTCCTGATAGACTATAATCTTTTCTTTTTATATAACAAACACAATACAGAGCCCAGCACGATACACCTGCCTCTGCCACTACTGCTCACAGAGTCGGTCAAAACTTCCTCGTGCTCATTTTCAAGACACTGATCCCTTGGTTTACAAACTTTCGTTATTTCCACACCTTTAAGGAGAGATTTTCCCTACAGAGAAGGCACGTCCTTCACAGCCAAATGGAATGATCACAAACAAGCAACAACGATCTAAATATTAGAAATAAGACTGGGTGATTTTCAAGGTTTTTCATTAATTTGGTTTGGGTTTATGATTTTTCAGCTTACAAACTAATTCCTTTCATAAATTGAGGGATGAGTATACTCTAGTACAATTCCAAACAGGCTATCATCACAAACATTTCCATTCACAGCCTCAAACTAAGCTGCAGTATTGTCCAGCAACAAAATTAGTTTGTTGCAAATTTGACACTGATGCAAAGCTGAATAAAAACCTGCATCTTTAGCCTTATTACCCAAGGGATAGGGGAACTTACTTTACCTCTGAAACTAAGTTAGGTTACCTAGGTAAGTAAGCAATCATGCACAGAAAAAAAGTTAATAAAATGACAATAAGGCAAGCACATCTTGAAATTGCAGTGCTAGGCAGAAAAACGGTCAGTGCTAAATGGTACACAGAATGGATACCAAGCAGTAAAGAAGGCAGCTTGTCGATATGTATTGCATGTTCACAGAGCATAAAAGCAATTAACAAAGTACATAACCAGTTTGAGAGATAAGAGCACTGAAGAGCAGTGTAACTGACAGCTGAGAGATCGCAGGCGCTGTCCAAACAGAGCGGTCTTGTGTGGGTGCGGTAAAGTGGTTAAAGACTGAGCGGTTGTGATTCCTGCGGGCAGTTCACTGCGAAGGGGACTCAGTCTGGAGGGTGAGAGGGTCAAAGAGAGGGAAGGGGTGACTGACAGCAGATGACTTCTTTTGTAGTCTGACATTTTTATTACGTGACTACGTGATTATCTTTGGTGTGATGGTGGTTTATCGTTTTATCAAAGCCGATGTTTTTCATCTCCAGCAGGAAACTACGAACCTGCAAGGGCGCCTAAGGCTATCTTGCAATTTCATCTACATTGTTCTGGAGTTCCGTCTCTCACAAAGACAGCAATGATGCCTGTGAGAGACAGAAACCACTGACCACATCTCATTACATTATACTGCCAATGCAGTTCAGACTGCTTTCACAATTAGCCCAATGATACATGCTGGAATTAAGAACTGCTGTCGCCAATTTCAAGAAAATGATAATCCCCAGTTTAGCACATTCCAAGCCCCACTTCATCAGTGTGCTTCAAGCGGGTAGTGGTCATGTAAATTAAATTTAGTTTATACCTACAAACCCAGTGTGGAAAACGAGCTATTGCCACTCTAGTTATTAAAATTTTGTAAAACCGTGAATGTAAAAGATTGCACTGTTGGCAAAGCAATCAGATTCTGAAAAGTTTCCCTTGTTCAGTACTCAGCTTATTAAAGTTTCTGTCTAGGAGACAAATTAGATGAGAGAACACATCATATCTACTGTCAGCTTCTGAAGACAAGTGCCTTTTTTATTAAAGCCATTTTTTTCTTCCACGAGTAAGAACTTAAAGATAATCTCTCTCGTTAGATTGGATAAATATTTAAAGATTAAAAATGGCACTTGAATACCAAACAAATCTGTCTCCTACACACTCTAGCGAGAAATGTCTGTGCGTAAAACACACATAAAAGAAAGTGAAACCATGAGAGGCACGATTCAAGTGGAAAATGTCAAAATAAAACATAAAAACAATACAAGGAAATGCAGTACTACCTCCTGCATAAATCTTTTATTTAAATTCACACCAGATTTCTCCTCAGTCTTTTTCACATTTGTTTCATCCATCCATTTACTAACTGCTTCATACAGTCAGTATTTATTTAGGTAAAACTAGATCACCTTGTTGTACCCTTTTGTTTTCTGGCATCAAATAAAACTAGATTTGGAATACATTACCAGATCTACATCAGTCTTTCTTGTGTTCTTAATGATGACAGAAGGCACCTTTTTGCACGGAGGACTAGGGGAGCTTGCATCAAGCTTCCCAGTTTTCTTCAATCTGATACAGCCTTGATTCGTTCAATTAAGAGCTGTATGAGATGCTTGGGACAATTAACTACTAACGCCGGCGTCACACTGCATGCCTTTTCCTGGGATTTTCAGTCGTAGCCTTCATTTACATAATCGTAAGAAAATCACAGCGAATTGTACAGAGTTGCAGCGTGCGCCCGTTACCGTCAGTTGTGCAGTGTGACTCCCCCAGCGACTCATTCATAGCGCTCTTAAATCTAACTGGTTTGATTTTCTCATAGCGAGTCGCAAGTCGTAGGGGTGGGCGGTGAGCCAGATGTATACTTGTGAGATAATGTGCCCATTATGTGACATGTTATAGTGCAATACTAATTTGTTTACAATATTTGTTTTAAAGGTGTTTTATATTTTTAACTGCGATTTATTTTTGTAAATTTGTTCTATATTTATAAATAAGAATGATATTTTTCAAGATGTTTATTTGTGGAAAACAATGCCTGTGTTACATTTTTCAAGATGTTTACGTGCTTGTTCTCCACGTTGTTTGTTTACTTTCGTGCGGTGCTCCTCTTGTGCTGCACGTTGATTAGCTGCCAGAATGAGGCGACCTTGCGTAACTTTCGCGGCGCAATATGAGATTTGGAACCCTGATGAAATGTCGTGAGGGAATTGTGTAATTAGTCACCCCCTGCGATTCCTAGTCGTATAATTTGAAACTCTCTAGGGCAGAAAAGGCAGCGAGATTCAGGAACTACAGTCGTTAAATTTGACATTCTCTCTGACTAGAAGTCGTGTCAAGCCCTGTAGTGTGACGCCGGCTTTACTACTAAATGGACTAAAAGGCCTTCTCTACTTTTTAACCCTTTCATGTTCTTGATGGCCAAATCCCTGTTCAAATTTTCAATTCCTAGACTAATAGTGACTTAAGCAGTATTACTGGAGGCAACCTGGATTAGAATTTAGACCAGAACAAGTAGCGTCCTCATACTCCTCTTGTAGTATCCCAGAAACTGTCTTACTCACAACTTGGTTGACTTGGTTGTAACTCTGTATGCTGTTACAAGTCATAATACAAAAAGGACACATAGGATGATTATAACAGTACACTAATACAGTGCATTCCCTTCATGTTTACACCACATATATCCCATATAGTTATACGGGAGTATAAATAAAGTATACTAATACTTCTGTATTCTGTACACAGGTTGGTAAAACATAGGGACTCAATTTATTGCTGGAGGATTAAAGCAGAGTACAGTATTGCAGTCAACATCATATCTTTGTTAGCTGCCTTAGGTTCATCAAGCCACATGGGAAAACCTTTGTCAGAAATGTGGACAAATGATATACTGCTGGTATTCACCTGCTTGAATGCTGGAATTTGCACGTGAGAAGAACCAACTGTTAGGTGAGCCATAGTTTAAATCTCACAAACGTTGCAAACACATCTCACTTTGTGAATTAGGTACAGCAAACCCAAGTTAAATGGATATTGCTGTCACGCTTTCAAGCTATAGAGGGGATGCACATGGGCTCAAAACACGAACATTTTTGTGATTTCATTGATGTTTTCATTTTACCAGGCAAATCAAACCAGCTGTTTTACTGATGACTGAAGTGGGAAATTACATCCACAAACGTGTGGGGCAACATGGTGGCTCAATGGCTACAATTGCTCCCAGGAAAATCAGCCCTTGTGTGAGTGCGTGGCTGTTTCTATGTGTACCCTGCAATGGACTGGGACTGCAATTCACCGCCTCAAACTAAGCTGCAGTATTGTCCAGCAACAAAATTAATTTGTTGCATATTTGATACTGATGCAAATCTGAATAAAAACCTGCATCTTTAGCCTGATTACCCTAGGGATAGGGAAACTTACTTTATCTCTGAGCTCAGATACAACAGTGCTCTTCCAAAAATTCAGAGCCAGCACACATTCAGTGACAGATGTGGAAGGGCAGGTAAGACAAACTCATGTATGCACATTACTTTGGTTAACACTCATAAGGATGGTGCTCAATGCAGCTCAGTCTTGCTCAATTTCTTTTTAAATTGTTGTTACAATAGTCCCGCTGCATTACAATAAACAAGGACCAAAACAGTGAAGCCTTTTCCCAGTACACCCAAGCCTGAACATAAACAGTCCTATAAATGACTCTGTGGATGAGACCCACCACACACACACACACAGAAGTGATCTGATGAGACGGAAAATATCTAATGTTATCTTGACTTCATAAGAGCATATTTATTCAAAATAGGGCCGCAAGTTCAAAACATCCATCACTGGTCAGGCTGACATTGGACACTTACAAAATTCTGAAGTCCCATTGTTTTCCCCAGAGAACATAAGTGCAGGCCTTTGAGCAGCACGTGCAGGCTGCCAGAGAAGCAGACAAGTCGTGTCTCAGGGTCCTGCGTGCGTGGGAGCGCTGAGAGAGCTGTGGAAAGAGGGACTGGGTTTCTCCTCTGCACGCAAGTTGGAAGTGACCGAGGGTTAGGGGATGAGGTAATGATATCAGGAAACCTCGGGCTTGTGTACCTCACAGGAGTCTGAATCAGGCTCCAGGTTAACCAGAACTGAGAGAGTTCTGCTACGAGCCCACAGAGCCTTTGAAGTTCAACTTAAGTTCAAGTGCAATTCAGCTGAGCTCCAAGACTTGCAAGCGGTGTCTAGAGATTACATGTCCAAAATTGTTGCCAAAATGTAGAATTGTTTGTGTCTAGTGAACTACCCTTGTAAATCATGAAGATTCAGACCCTTCTGACTGGTGCATGGATCTCTTCCTAAAGCAATTTTAATTTGCTTAATTAAGTCAGTACATGTAGTTTTAATTAAACAAAATCCATCTTTAAAATTCTAATTATGATGCAACAGCAATTAAGTTGTTAGTTTTAGGAGTCTATAAATATTTTTAAATATGAATAACCCAAAGCCTTTGTGGGTTGTAAATGTTTCTCTTTTGACTTCTCATTTCATTACTTCAGTTTTAAATTAATATAGGAACCTAACATTCATTTTTTGCATATTCATACAGAGTTTGGATAATTACTTTTAAAATGCACTCTTGAGCACTGGCCAGTAGTTGTTCCTGTGTTGGATGTACTGTATGGTAGGGAAAAATCCTACTGTTTATTAAGAAAAACACAGACTTCTGTCAGGCAAATTAATAATTGTACTGCAACAAAGTAATATCAGATTGTACCGTCTAGTTATTCATATTCATTTCCCCAAAAAGCTGCACAGCAAACATGCATAATAAAGCTTTTACTTATTCTCAAAAGCTGCAGCCTGCAGTCAACACCAAAAGTATTACCCTTAAGATTTTCACTTTCATACTGAGTTGAAGCATAGAGTGAGTACCATCTTATTGCCACTGGAGACTTCATCATTGTGAGCTGCTGACTGCAACATCAGTCACGACAACACCAACTCCTGAGATTCTGATCGGGGATTTATTATCTAAGACTTAATAAATTAGGAAATGGTCTATTCTGCTGGGACCCTGGCAGAGAACATATTGTACAGCAGTGCAGATTCGAAACTTAACAGCTGAAGAGCTTACAAACTATTACGTTCTTATCAGTGAAACAAGACACTTCACTGTCCTCAACTGGAGGACACTAGCAGAAACCGTGTGCATTTAAAACTGAGAACAGGAGGCACTGCAGAGCCATGTGGTTTAGCTGATACTTTGGCTAGAGGACCGACTGGCCTCCTCTCATTTGTAACTTTCCTACATTCTTCTTAAGCTCAGTGGTTTTAAAAATGCTAACATCCTTTCATCCTAAGAGAGTCACTTGTCCTGGCGGCACAGGACCCAAGGCCAGAAGGAGGGAACGTGACTGCTCTCTCCCTGGAGGTGCTGCCAATTGGAAAAAGGGACAAATGAAACAGCTAAGTTAACCTAGCCTGTGTGTGTCTCTGGGATGTGGGAGAATACTGGCGCACTCACAGAAAACTTCAGGAACATGGGGAAAAATACACAGAATGCACCCCAGTCTAAATCAGAATCGGGGATACCCAAGAGCTGTGAGGGAAAAGCACTAACTGTCACACCCCAGATGCTAATATGCTAATGCTAATTGTTAGGGAAGGGGGGGGGGGGAGGGTCTGTGAAGTAATAAACATCCTCTCCTTCAGCCCCACTTCTCCATCTCCCAGCTGACGGCTCTGCTCCCACGCAGTCCTTATCTGTCCTTTCCACTGTGCCGACAGCCTGTCGACAGTGAAGAGTCTCGTTGAGAGGTTAGTGAGGCACCACTCTAGGCTGATTGCTACAACTCAGCTGTGTAATTAACATACTGCTCAAAAAGGGAGACTGGCCAAGCGCTGCTCCCTGTCCTCGAGTCGGATCCGCAGGAGATACCCAGATCTCCATTTGCCCTGGTTTCATTTTAACATTTTAAAATGTTAAACATTTCATTTTAATGTTTGGCCGAACTAAAAGAAAGTATCTTAGCCCTTAGCTCACTGATTCCCAGTGTCAAATCCAAAGTGTTTACAGTGTGCTCTGTGTTTACGCCATCTTTGTGAGAGAATGATATCTGAATCAGCAAATTGGCTGCTTCAAAAATGTATCATTAGATATTCAATGTTGGAAAGGGCAGATAAACAGGAAACCAACCCTCAGCCTGTCTTCACGGTTGGTTTCAAGTCCGTTTTAGGAGTGAGACTTGGCTTGCATCATTCTACCCCACTGACAAAAAAAAAGAAGAGCACAGGTCCGCGTGCACTGCTGAGAGAAAGAGGTCTTTTCAGAGGAAACAAAAAAAACAGCAGAATCACCCTGAGTCCTAAACAATCAAACAACTTCATACTAATTATTAATGTAAATGTTCACAGACACTCCAACATTCCTTTTCCCAGCCAGGAAACGTCATCTCCCTAACTGTCCTTCCAGCTGAGACTTTGAACCAAGGTTCAGACTATTTGGGGCTGCTCAAGATCCACTACACGGTTAATAAAACCGCTGTTCCTAAGCGTAAGGGTGTCCCCAGTATCCTGGCTACAAACTTACTTTGGCCTCCCTAAACTCCCCCTTAATTCGGCTCTCCTGTGCTGTGCAGTGGGGCTGCTGCATGTTACCCAAGTGAGCCTGCATTCTGGTGATGAGTGAAGTGGGTCTCCTTCGGTTTGTGAACTGCTGAGAGATCTTTTGGGAAATGGAAAGTGCTATGGAAATGGAAGAAATTATTATTCATTGAAGGGGCAGCTTACAATGGCTCAAGAGCGGATGGAAGTACGAGTGGCTCCCTTTAGGAATTACAGCTCTTTCTCTCACCGTCCCCGGTTGGAACGATGGGAAGTCACAGAGGAGCAACCAACCACATCACAGAAATGTAACCTGCTCTTTCCTTTCTCCTCTCCATACACTGAGGGTCTTTTTCCCACCCTGATCACTATTCTGCGCAAGATCTTACAACCCACATTAAATTCCTTTGACACCCCACTCCATTTCAGCACTAAAGCTCCCTTGCTTGTCAAAACCAGCACACACCCAGCAGCCTCTCAGATCTCACGCAGAAACTCTGGTGCCAGACCACGCTTCTACCGTGAATCATAGGACTATATTCATCAAGGTCAGTCATACAGGTACCTGCTCATTTCAAAATAAGTAATGCTGATGCAGAGAGAAATATATGAGTACCAATTTGATGCACAAAGGGTGTGGATGCGTACGAAAACTGGACAATTCCTCTCTCTTTGGGAGCATTTACTTACTGTATGTGTGATACCTAACAAAATTCCTTCAGTTCTGTGTTGCACAGATCTGAACCTCCCCCAGCTGTGACCCCTCCAATGACAGTAAGTACTGACCATATTAGAACCACAGTCGTCCTTGTCTTACAGTAAGAGTCCCAGCTCTGAGCCGCACAGTTTAGCAGGGGAATTGGCCAGCAAAGTGGAGCACTGCTCCTTAATTAATGTGAGGCACTGAGCAGCACTGCTAGGGTTAAAAGGGTACTCTTCTTGGCAAGCATTTTAAAGTACTTGTACAAAACAGAGACCACACATGATCATTTCATTGTATATGTTTGGTGAGGTCTCTTCTTTCCACCTCCATAGCTAGGGCCTCTCAAGAGAAACTAGAATGGCAGTAAATTCTGTTTCAAAAGAAGATTCCTGGAGCCAGAACCTATCAAATTAATAGGGTACCACCAGCTATTGCTCAGTCCTTCAATGCAAAAACTGCCTACCTCCCAGTCTCATGATACAAACACTGCCTACCTCCCAGTATCCAAACATACACACCGAGTACCTCCCTGCATCTCAAGACAAACACTGCCACTCGCTTTGCTTCCTGGTCGAAACTTCCATTCTGCCAGTCTCTTCATAGACAACCCTGAAAGCACTCAGACATCTGAATAGGCCTTCCTCAAAGACCACCAACCTGCAGCGAGCGCTTAGATGAGGACACTTGTGCAGAGACATGTCAAGGAAGATAAAAATGAAGCAGCTCTTTCAGACAGCTGGTCGATAATTATTCTGCTTTGGTTTAGCAGGAAGAGGTGAAAGTGATGGATTAGAGTGAATTTCTGTGTTTATTTTACGATGCATTAGCTGTCCGGTTACTACTGTTCTGCGGTGAAAATCCGCAGGACTGTATTTAACATCTGGACTAACATTAAAAGCGGAGAGGGCAGATGAAGAGCTTCATTCCTCTTTCACCAAGTGAAGCATTTTCTGTAATTTCTTCCCACAGAGTTCTGCTTACCAACACTTTCTGTAGCGCCTCAGAGAAATCCCACTGCATTCCAATTCCAAAAGTCTTTAATGCCGCCCTACATATTGATCCTACAATCCACGTGCTTGTAGCAGTGGCATTTTTTGAGCAATGGACAATAAGAAGGCTTGAAACATTCCTGCCTAACTTGCTCATCAACATCCTCATCCCCTCCACGCTGGTCATATTTACTGTATAAATCAGAAAGCAGAGACTAATTATAATTATATTTCATTTAAAACAGTAGGTATGACAGCAGAGAATTCCAGACAGATGCCAGCTTACAGAGAACAAAGAATGTGAAGCCCATTCAGGTAGTCTTTGAAGGATTAAGAGACAGAATGAATATTCAAAAGATAACACCACTGCTCTGGGTTTTACAGTACATGTATGCTGTAGTAATTCAACAGCTTTATTAACACGTTGAACAGCTACTGTAAAGGTGGCTGACAGATTCTTGATTCCTCCTGGATTTGAGAGGTATGTTATCTGTGCTGTTTCAGTCAAATGTTTTTCTTTATGAATATCTGATTAGCAGTATGCATATTTGGCATACTAATAGAGCTTAATGAATTTCTCCTGGATGGTTTTCTAAGTCTTCATGCTTACAATTTAAGTTGTATGCATTATAAGAAGCATTATTACAAGCTCCTGAAACTGTGATGTATTGAAATGTGAACAGAAGGATGTAAAAAACAAATACTTGAAGATTTTTTAAAATTTTGCTGCAATATTGTTTTAAGACTCAAAACATTAAATGTCAACAATTAGATGAAACGTCTTGTGCATATTAAAAAATGTCCAAAGACAAATAAACAAAACCAGTCATGATACAGTACATGTCCATTTCTGTCCAAATTTCAAAATAATTGGAGAAATAAGAGCAGTATTAATTACAGGAATTCTTTGGTACGAGCAAAAATATCCCAGACGTGTACAAAGTGTGAGAGACAAACACTAACACAGTGGGTGAATAAGCACACAACAAGCAGGCTTCAAATAATTAATATTTCAATTATCCAGAGTTTTGTCTAAATCACATTAAAGAGGGTTCAAAGTTCTTAAGTGTTAAAAAGCTAGTTGGGAGAACTTTCATCACTGAAAATAAGTTATGGCTTTGAATTACAGACTCAATGTTAATGCCACCCTTATTTTAATGCAATTCATAAAACAGTATGAAAAACATAAAACAGTCTTGGTATAGCTCATTAGAAAATAAGCTGGTTGGCTAAAGCAGGAATCCCCACATAATTGTCCATCATCTTAGGTCTTTACACTTAATTTTTTTATTGTGTGTTCAATAAGGACATTTGCTTTTAAGTGCTGACAATACACTTTAATTCAAATCTTGTATTCCTGTATAAACCCAAATTTAAGTCAGTGCTGACACTTTTAAGGACTGGGCTATGATTAAACTATAGTACAGGGAAGATAAATGAATTAAGATAACTGTTGACAATCATATACAGTACATGCACATCACTAAGTGACAAATACCTCTAGTTCTGCTGTTTAAAAACAGTTCAAGGAGGATAAATTAAGCACCTAATATGTACCTGACTAATAAAAAAACCAAATAGGTAGCTACAGTACGTCAGCATGTGTAGGCTGCAAAGGAACAAGTAAAGGTTTATTCCATGCTGAAAACAGAAGAAAAGAAACGACGTTTCGGCTGTGGAGCCTTCACCTGAAGAAGGCTCCATAGCCGAAACGTGTTTCTTTTCTTCTCTTTACAGCATGGAGTAAACCTAATAAAAAGATCACCTTAAGAGGGAGACTGAAATTCTACATTGTTTGACTTGGCAAAATTCAATTAAAGGTTAAACAAATGAGTAAAAACCATAACAGAAATGATCTGCAAAATACATCTCTGTACAAACTCCAGCAGATCTTGCAAAACGGGATGAAGTACTTATGCCATTATTTGTCCAGAGATGATCTGCAAAGCAAGAGAACTTTCCCCAATATTATATGAGGCAGAACGCAGGTATAGGGCTCATTTACTTAACTGGGCTCCAATGGGCGCTTCTAGTACTCTTACAACACTTTGTTGTGCAAAGTAACAACACTTTTGAGACAATTGTCTTTTTAAGGACCTGACTTTTTTGTTGCAGTTTAACAAGATTAAGAATTTCCATTATTCTTTATTATCCTTTTCCAAAACCTTGCAGTACAAATGCCAGAAAAATCCTGAACCTGGTACTGAGGTGAGAGGAATTGCTGTGTTTATTTAGTTAAGAAACTAAAATATTTCCAGCAAAAGTTCTCTAACAAAAGCAATAAAACTCTGATCACCAACCCGACTGCCAGTGGAAACGTGATCTGAGCTCCCGTTTCTGAGGGATCCTGCAACAGGGACACAGAAGATAGAGATTTAGCTTCTGGGAGTGAGGCTGGCTCTCTGCATTGCAACACCAGAGTCAATATTTGCTTCCCATAATGAAAACACCATGAGCTCTGTCTCTTTGCCTGCAATCCTGGAAGCTCTCAGCTCTGTACTTTCTGGGAGAAGTTAAGTAGATCTAGCTAAGGTTGAGCAAGCACATGTTGAAAACAAGCCACAGGATGATACAGGCCTTCATAACCGGGGTTCAGATGCCTTTTATGATTACAATACAAGTGCACCAAGGCAGAATAACTCAGGAGAGGAGCTGTCTCTTTATAAGACGACCACCAAGGCAACTTTCAACACAAGGAGGTACAGTATGATCACATGGGCGTAGATACAATTAGATCGCATACACAGCTTAATGGACTACGCAAACACAAAGCATAAATTACATACAAAACATACCTGCTTCAAACTTTTACTTTTTGGTTTATAATCCAAAGCAGAAAGCTCTTATTTAAAAGCATGTAGCACTGAATGACTCTGAACAAAAAGCACAATCCATCTTCCAAGATCTCACTCATTGAGTGGCGTTATGAAGCTGTGCATAAAGTCCCTGCAGGCAGTTCTGAGTAATGCTTAATGTCCATTTCAGACTACATTTCAATTAATATGGATAAATAATTTAAGATGTGACATTAACAAAGTGTTACAAGAGGACGAACAAAGACTTTTGAAAGGCTTTGTTCCAAAGAAACCTTTTTTTTCCCCCAGCTACAGGTGAGCGGCTCAGCACTAATACTGCACGGCCATTATTAAGTGTTTGCGGGAAGTGCATTAGTACCTTTCACTCACAGCGAGAATGAGAGCACAGTTTCCCCAGTCTCGCAAAGGTCTTCAGCACCAGCTTCCGCACAGACAAAGATGAGTTAACGACCTCCCACACACACTGGCTTTCAAACACAATTGAACACGCAGCTACAGCTGCGCGCCGGCACACACAAACTGCAGGACCAGGAGGGTGACAACCACGCATAGTGCCCTTCCAGCCTGTTCAGAGGCGAGAGAGAGAGAGAGGTAGATGGTGATGGGCTGCCAGAGGCTTACAAGAAGGGAAGAAAAGCGTTTATTCGTGCAGGGAAAAACTGTGCTCAGCACCTGCTCTTGGTGCATAAGAGCCTTTTGCTTTTTGTCCTTCACACCAGATTGCATTTCGGACAAAGCGGGGAGTTGCACAGGCTGTCACATAGGTTGGGTTTGGCTCCCTCATTGCCACTGTCTTCTGAGCTCAGCAGATTGAAGAGCAGGAGAAGAAAGTGCAGGCCGAGCTGAAAGACTGGGGCCGGGGGGACATGACAGACGGCAAAAGAGTTGAGAGCCTTAAAAGCCGAGGAACACACCAGGTGAGTCAAAGCAGAAAGCACTGGCTTATATTAAGACTTTTCGAAAACACGAATCTGCTGTCCATTGGGCTTCGGATCGAGATTACCGTAACACGGGGAAGCCCTTTCACATGAACGGCTCTGAAACCCCTCCCGACTTTGACTTTAAAAGCCGAGTTAAAAGAGCAGGCCCCACCCCGTGACCAGAAGGTTACACAGCCAGACTCCCTGGCACTGTCCCAAGCGCCGACAGATTTCACACACTCCCACACTCACTGGCTCTGGTCAGTGTCAGTGTCTCTCTTTCCGTGAGCTCCACTCCAGCATGCAGTAGCAATCCTAATATTGACACTGCTCTAAAACAAACCTGGAGCCCCAGTTCTGGCTCCTTACCAAAGTCAACTACAACCGCCTCCCCGCCTTCCCCCTGTCTTCTCCTCTGTCACTGTCAGCTCCTTCATACAGCAAAATCCACAGTTACATCCGACAGTCTTCCTCCTCGTCTACCAAATCCACTTTTTGAAACAGATACGGCACATGTCTAGCCCTCTTTGAAAATGTTGTGTTTAACAAATACTACCGGCCAAACATGCCTTCACAGAACTGCCACCATTTTGTTTTCTTTACATTTTTTTGGTGTTAACCTATTAAACAGCATAGAATCATTTCATCACGAGACACAGAGCACCCTTGTAAATGTAGATGAGTGATTGATAATCAGTGACTCAATTCTGTAAAAATCACATAAGGTACGATCCCAAACAAAATCTCAATGACTCGAGCCATAACGCAGCCAGATGCCAGAGGTGCAGAAGTTACCTGTGACGAAGGGCATTTTGACTTTGCCCAATTTCTTCCTCACAGTGTACCATGCATCTTTTTCAATTCCGCAATTCAAACCGTCAGAACTCGGGGATAAAAACAGCATATTTGCCGCTTTTTCCACTTGGGCCTAATTCAAGTGAAAACAGATTAGGGTTCAAGTACGTACAAAACCAATGTTAAATGCTGTGCTCGCTGTCTCGACAATACTGCACACAATCACTCACAGCCATACAGGGCGATTCTGTAGCAATCTGCTAACTACCAATAAATGTGAATTCAAAATCAATTGTTGTTCCCGCAGCAATAAAACACTAAATCGATTAATACCTGCAAGTGTCCAAACTTAAATCCAATCGTCCCCCCTCTCTACACTAATAAATCCACATTCAGATTTTAGTGAACGTAGCAATTAACGTTATTGTGTTACTCCTACTCAAAGCAGGGAAGCAGAAACACTGAAACACTGAAACACAGAAACATTGCATCTAAACAATGAGAAAGGCAGTATGTGGACTGTTCATTTTCTGCAATTGGCTTTATGATTTATCAAGAGCAGTTTACATTTAGTAGCTTGTGTGCAAGACTGAGTTGCCTGACATGACAGGCCTTCTTCTCATTTATCAGGGAAAAAAAATGCAATAACAGAAATACCCTTTAAAGAACCCAGAATCTGTGACATTTTATTAGCAGAGCTCAGTTTCCAAATTACTGCTGCCCTGCTTGAAACAGGCCTGGTGCAGACCAGAGAATCGGAGCAGAGCTGCCAGTCATCCTGCGCGAGAGAGGGGGCCAGACAGTGAGGTCTTAATTACAGCGCTCTCACGACGACACCGAGAGGGGAAGAGACAGATGGGGGAGGGGGGGAGCAGTGGCGAGAGGGAGCAGAAAAATAGAAGCCGCCGTTGGGAAGAGAGGGCTGCCAGGTAAGACAAATTATGGTAAAGGAAGACAAGATGGGAACAGAGCAAGAAAAACAGCAGGAGAGAGAGAAAAGGCGGGCAGTGTGGTGATTAAGTCAAAAGCAATAGGACACAAGGCCAAGAAGGAGACAAAGAATGACAGAGAGAGAGAGGGGAGGTATAGCTAGTTAGGTTTCAGGTGAAGAGCAAATGCAGGACGTGGAGGACAGTGCCTCTCACTAAAATGCTTTACAATGCTTACTAACTGACCCCAGTTGTGGCACACTGAGCTTCTGGAATCCGCACAGCCCACACATCCCAATACAAAGAGAAGACGCAGAAAAATAAAGACAATGGCTTCTGACAATGGCTTCCTTTAGTACGACCAAAGGCAAACCGCCAAGCAAAATAGGGCAATTGATTCTAAATTATAACTCCTACAGTCAAAAACAAAAGGAAGAGTGGTTAACCTTTGGCCTGTCTGGAGTCCTGACTGACGGTGATTATAAAATGTCGTTACAAGACTGATGGGGAAAGCGAGTTGGCTATCTGGGATCTCTTCCCTCCTGAATTCTGCGCGGCCCTCTCATTTCACGCTAACTGCTTTTCTGACCTCAACACACTATTCTCTGCAGGGCTTTGGGTTTTACTGCAAGGCGTTTCAAGCCACCTCCTTGTTAAAAAGTCTGGAAGCTTCACAGGCTGACTCATTTGATAACAAAGAAGGGCTCAAGCACACGAGAGAAGTGCAGAGCTGCGCCAGGGGCTCGTGACGTCCAGAATGACAACACCCCACAGGCAGCTGTTCAGGTACAGCACGACACAGCCTACAGTTCTGGTTCAGTACAGCTTCACAACCAGATGGATGACGTCTGTATGCTTTTAGTTCTAAGAAAAAAGCATGCGCCATTCACTTCCAAAGAAATCTCCATATATTTGACATGTTCAAAATCAACAAAAACACCAATAAACAACTGCAACATCCATTCATTTTCTAACCGCTTTATCCAAGACAAGGTTTCAGGGGAGTCGGTGCCTAACTGCAAACTGCAGGTGCCAGGCAGGATATATCAGTCCGTCACAGGGCCACATGGACACACACATTTACACCACAGATAAGTTTTCCAGAAGCCAATTAATCTACCAGTATGTCTTTGGACTGTGGGAGGAAACCAGAGCACCTGGAGGAAACCCATAGGGAACATAGGGAAAACATATAAACATGCAAAAAACATCCCAGGAATTGAACCCAGAGCCCCAGCTCTGTGGGGTTGCAAAGCTAACTACTGCACCTCCATACTACAGTACATGTAGAAATTATGAACTCCTCTGATCGGAGTGCAGGCCTCAATTGGAAGTTGCCCAACCTCTCCAGAGCTTGCCAGCCAGCAGAAACCCCTGCGGGTTAACAGGTGACTGACATTCCAGTAGTGATCTCTTTCTGATGCTGAGTTACAGTGGGTAAAAGAAGCAGATGATGACAGTGTATGTTTCAGAGGATTTGTGCGTGATGAGCATCTTCTGGCTAATAGCACCATCAGCAAAATATTCTGATTTAAGGTGCCAGAGGAGAACAGCTGAGCTGAAAGAGAATGCATGATATGGCATCACCAGATAGCCCTCTATCGCTGTTTCAAGTTCGTCACCATTCTGTCTGAGATAATGTAAGGTACTGTGGGGTTCTAGGGGAAGGTATAAAATAATAATAGAATAAAATACATCATCTCATTCAGGATACCAACAGCAAATCAGTCAATTTCTGCAAAGTTAGAAAGTAAGGGTGACTAGTCAGCAGGGGTAAATAAAAACTGGTCTGTATGATGGGGAGATTCAGACAGTCAGACTTTCTACAATTGTGATAAGGCCAGAGATAATTAATATTCACTTTCCTATAACTCGCTGTCAGTGCTTTCTCCTAAAAGACTCTGTGCCTTGTAAAACAATTACAAAGAATGTAAAAAAAAAACCCATACATTGCAAGTATAATTAGAAAAAATGTACAGGGTTAATGCACCATACGTATTGCAGAATTACAAAGTGCACAGCATGAATAAGATTTAGGCACTGTAATAGATTCATATCACCATCGAGGCAGTATTATAAAGTCATCATGAAACGGTCTTATGTTCTTACCAGCACTACTCTGGGGAGCATTTCAAAATGATGTGGTACACATCGGAAAATCCACAAATGAGTGCTAGTCTGTTTTAGATGGGTTTCTACTTATGTCCAGCCCCAAGGACGTTCAGTCACAGCCTATAATAGACTAAAATTATTCCAAGGTTTTACCCAGAAGAATCTGTTGGGTTTATCTGGGTACTGAAGGAGCCTTGGTGGCGTATCCCTCCGGGCCTCTGGCTGCTCCAGTGCTTCCCCAGTCAGCAAGACCGGAACGAGGGAGAAGTGCATACAAGGAAGTAAATGGGAGGAGGGAATTAATTCAGACCGTGGAACTCTGACCCCGAGACACATTCATCACCGCTGCCCTCATAGACTCCACTCTCACCCCTTTCATGAACTTCTTTCACACGACACACCCACAGCTCCGAGCCCGGGATATATATCCATCAACCTGTGAGCGCTTCTCTTTAAGAATGCAGCCCGCCGCTTGTCTGCCGCACACACTTTACATTTCTCAAGACGCCAGCTCTCCTCCTCATCCAGAAATAACACGGCAAAACTAAAAAAAATGCGCTGTTGTGCCAATCCCAGGACACAGAGATGCAGCTTTAACAGTTATTACTTTATCCTCCCTTGAAGAACAAATTAATTCCCCAAGTCAAAAGATTATTTTACATCCATGATGTTTGTTCTCTAAGACCAGATCTGAGCGAAAATAGTTTTTCTCCAATGACCTCCAACCAGATGAAAGGTCTCCATATCTCCCGAGACAGGCTCTTTATTTCAAGTATAGCTTAACCAGGGGAAAAAGGAGTTCTCTAAGTGCTTTGAAAATAAGGATTTTTTTTTTAAAAATGGCCTTAAGGCTATATTAATTTTGAACGCTAGGGCCTATTGATTTAGTTTTTTAGAAAAAAGCTGTTTCTCAAACTGTTCAATTTCACAGCAGGATCATCTATCCACAATTACTATTCGAAGGTACCTGTCAAATATTTTCAACAAGCACAATTTTATGGAATCAATCTTTTTGGGTGTTGGGAGCATTTCACCGAATTACAGCTACGCTACAAGCTATGTCAACCCCCAGATCAGAAGGCTAACGAAGGGCGTTGGAGGTGTGATCAGCTAAGGTAGTCACATCACAGACCTGCTAGATCACGGACTGGACTGCTCTGTGGGGACTGTCCTCTTAACACACGCTACAGAGGATAACCAGTGCTGCCGCAGCAGAGATTTCCTCGTGTCCTTAGTGAAAAACCTGATGCCGTTTTTTTTTAATTGAGCAGTTTGACAAAAATCCAAATGTCAACTCCGACATTATGTCCGAGTCCGGATTTAAACGCTCTCTGATAAAACCAGGAGGGAGGTTTCTACTCCCCAGACCCCTCAGCATATTCACTGTTAATAGCAACCCGTCCCTAAAGCCCAAAGGCCATTACAGCTGCTGCTCCGCTCGACCACAAAGAGCATGGTGCTGACTGTAGAGCGCCGCACAAGTCTCCACAGCTTCCAAACAGGACCGGAAGTCAGGATTGTCTGGCAGTTTGAGCAGATTCAGATTTTCCCTTTCTGGATCTCTTTTTCAGATTTTTCTAAAGAAAAAAAAAATTATTTTTGAGAAGCAGCAGATTCTTCTGTTTAGGATCCAGACAACTGATATGTCATCAAAATGTGTTTTCTGCTTCAACCTATTATAAGAGCTAATTTGACCAGAAAGGTGAAATGTATGAGTTAACAGGTTGTCCTGAAAATTATTATATAGAACTAAAAACAAATCTTAAATTAGGAACTGAGAGGTCACTCATTTTTGTCTGTTGACATATACCAATTTTATTAAATAAATATTAAATCTCCATAATACTACATAAAATGCTCTACAAAATTCAATAATCTTCACTGGTCTAGGTACTGCAATAGTGGGTTTAATACAAAGACAACACCGTTCACTTTACTGTGGCTCATATGCTGTAGCAAATACAGGACAGAGAGGGAATTCCTTTCTTGTGCCTCTACATAGAGTAAACTATTCAGAACACAAACCCTTTAGAATTACTGAGGCCCTAGTTTTCATATCCATTGGATACCTCTCTCTTCTAAGACGATGTGATGAAAAACATCAAACAGGTATGACAGCTTCATGCTATTAAAAGCTTTCGGAGCCATAACTACCTTCTTTTGTATTTAGTCAGCACTGTGTGATATTTAACAGGTGTCTTGTAACACCATAGGACTTTCTGTTCTAAATGAATCCTGCCCGATCTGAATTAATTATAGCAGGTCGAATCCATTCATGTCATGCCGCTAACATTTGTGCAAGGACCTTTTGCCATGTGCAATTTTCTTTGTAGGAAAAACGGGGTACTATGGTATAATTTACTGTACATATTTCTAGACATGGAATTCTACAGGCTCACAAAATATTGCTTGAAAATAACAAACTTTCTATTTTCAGACTGGCCTAAACATCAAGAGAACACCTCACTCTCATAGGGGGGTTCCTAAACTATACAAACAGGTGCATGGTAATATTATATTTCCGACTCATGTCCGAGTAATTTTACCTAAAAACATCTCTACTTATAAGCAAGTTGGATGAATTGTTCAAAATATGTAGTGCTTCTTCAATTAAAGATTCTCCTACGCCCAAAAGACAACATTCTCAAGAGATCTCTTTTATATAAAAGCCTTTATGACTAAGGCCTTTATCAGTGGGGATCTATTATTTGATATCCCAAACGTCTGTTAAAATCCTCTCTACAAAAAAGCTTCCACTTTAGATAGAACACTCAGAAAATAATCAGTTACTTTTCAACTGACTCGCCAAAAGAGGACCTACAGTATTAGAAGCATGTATTAATCTTTTACACATTATTCAATGGTATATGGCACTTTTATATACAGTATCAGAATAATCTCCCTTCTATTATTAGTAGCATATTTGCCTGACCCATTCTCTTTTAAACTTGCCATGTTAAGTGTTGCTTTAAAATGGTTTTCATGGTATAAACATGTTACTGCTTCTTAGGAAGATCATTACATTTAATGGAATGATTGATCCCCCTCTTCTCCTGTCACATTTCAAGAGCACATCTTTATTCCAGGTTCATTATGAGATTTTTAGTGGCAAGACAGGAATGAGCTCTTGCCAATTTAAGATTTCAATGCTTTGTTAAGATGTTCAGTTTTAATGGCATCCATTTTTAAAGAGGCACATTCGCAATTTATCCTGTAAGTTCTCTGGCACGCAAAAGTTTCACACTTATTTCCACACATGTAACAGCCACCCATACTGCAGACACTGGGAAACATTCTGGGGCTCTTCCACAAACAGCCCAAACTTCAGCACGATGAAAAGCACTCCAGACCACTAGTCGGTGACTCCGATCTATTTCCACTCTTACTTTTTCTTGGCTAGGCTCTCTAGATGTCGCACAGTTGAATGAAAGTTAAGCCTATCCTTATTCACTTCAGTAACAGTGAAGAACATACTCCTATACCACTACTATTAACGTTACTACTAAACTACCATTAAGAGATTAACCAGTAACATATTTCAGCTTCCCTGTGGTATAAATGAGAATCTACCTAATACGTGTCCACGTGTCCTAGAAACTCTCGTTCGGTAAGGAGAAAAAAAAATCTATAATGACCTCTTCATACAAGATCATCTTTTCGGCTGTCTCAGCTCCTGGCTGTACTTATAATTGCTCGTCACATGTCTATAAAAGGCACATGTCCTTATTTATTACCCTATCTTTAATGAACAGCAAACCCTGTTTACGTAGTGTCACGTATACTACTGGGAGACTTCACTGAGAAACCAGTCAATCTCACGGTACAGAACACTCCTTTCCAACCTTTCCTTTCACTCGCCTCAGATCTGCTTTGCAAAATTAATGGGCTGAAACAGGAGTGAAGTCCCATGCTACAGAAGAGGTCAGATGCAGAGGAACGATGAGGTAGGGAACAAGAGATGCGATGGAGAAAATGAAAGCAAGACGCAGAATGCTGGAGGCTCTAAACTTTTAAAGATGTATGATTCAGAGAAAGACAAGGACCACTAACAGGCTCATTATAAATGAGTCAATCACAACCTACTGAGAGAAGACAAGGCACATAGGAGTACATACTGTACATGATACATACATTACTGAATGCCTTTTCAAACATACTCAATTCCTACCACGCAGAAGAAGGGTTTTACGTTTTGCACATAGGCACAAAGTATGCTTACACACATTAGACTCCTATCTGTATTAACATCTAACGGATGCACTACAACATCCACTCAATTAACATCAACAAAGCCAACAATTCTGAAGGGCAAAAATGTTGATCCAACTGCTATTCGCATACAAAACAGCTGAAACAGGAAAATAACTATATTTTGATATTCTGACTTCTGCTTTAGTGTAGAGTGCCAGTGTACTGCGACTGGCAAGTGCTTAAGCTATGTGATGTGCATATACGCAGCTTCAAACAAATTTTGATCTGTACAAAAGTACTGTCCTTCTCAAAAGAAACTTTTGGATGTGACTAAGGATGTGAAGTTGCCTTTGGACTTTAGTATTCACAGTAAATTATCACCTGGGGCAGATTTAAGTCTAAATAGTACGTTTCTTCTCAACTACATAAGTTCAAAGGGGTAACTGTCAGGACAATGGGGAGCTGCTCGGTTTGAAAACTACTCACTTGCCATTTTACTCGGGTATTTAAGATTTTATGTTGTAAAGTTTATGTCCCTTTGAATGGTAAACCAGAAAGTAAAACTACAACAAAAAAAGAAATACTGATGGATTTGGTTGCACATCACAGTTGGCAAGACATAAAATAGGTGCACAAAGTGACCACAAATTACTATGTACTAAGAAATTACAGTATATTAAAAGAAAACAGAAAAAAAAATCACTGATTCATGGTATCTCAATTCCTCAAACATTAAGTAAATCCCAAAATATTTTACAAAATAAATGCCACAAACAGGAGCCCAGAGAACAAGTGTCTTTGAGAAACAGATGTTCCCCATGATAAAGAAATTGGCTGGATCTCCCAGTGAAGACAGGGCTATTCCATTGTGTTCGAGGACTATAAATCACACTATTGTCACCCCAGGAACAAAGCACGTGTTTGTAATAGGAAGTAATACTACTCCATTAATGGACAAAATTGTGTGATGTGACACTGACAGCTCTAGACAGGAGTCTGAGGGCAGGAATCATGTTTTGTTCTAAAGATGCCCAATGTGCTCCTACAAAACAAGGCAGATCAAAGTAATTGTTAACCAAAAACTACTAAGCACATAATAGTAAGTCTAAACAAGACTTCTACATAAAAGTAAGCAAGTAAACATTTTTGTAAAAGGCATGATTCACTTCTGAATTCTTGCGGTTTTCACTTCAGTGTTTATGCTGTGAACATTCATTTACTGAACCAGTTTAAATATTTTTAATCCTTTGCAAATTTTTGTCACAGCACTTGGATACTCCCTCTTCACACACGGCTCCCCACACGGAAAATTACATCACTTTTCAGAAAGGTTTGGATATATAATTGGATAACTTCAAGAATATGTTCCCTACTTATTTTATACTTTATATATCAATGTCTTCCTTGGAAATAATCTTACCCAGAGGCATTTCTCTGATCTTCTGCTTTTAGTTCAAGCATAGAACAAACACCTATATGTTATATATATAACATATATAACAGCAGTACACATAAAGAGGAAGACACTTCCTTGTGTCCTCCTACCAGTTCTGAGTCGCAACACCAAGTCCATTACATGGGTAGCAGCCATCAGCATGTCCATACTGTTCACTGATGTGCAACAATTGCAGTCAGGATTCCTTACTACGACAAATATCATGAGTCTCAAAATAGTAAAAACGAATTAGGAGCAGTTTACTGGTAAAAAAGCAGCCAGTGTAGAGCTGTTTTCCCCATGGTTGCCCATAACAATTCACCTTCACCTCAACATCTAACACTACAACTATCCTCTCACTAAACACCCAACTTTTAACACAGGAGTCATGAGCACATTGCAACACTGCTCTTCCTGCAGGTTCAGGTTTAGCTAACTAGAGTCACTTGTTGTTGATTAAACTTGAAGCTTACGATGGTCTAGACTCTAGAGCACCAACAGATCGAAATACACAAAATACTCTTGATCGGGATATCACAGACCAAACGCAATGATTATTTCACAGGATGGGGATTTCTGTTCATGTAAAAATGTGAATGTGTCCCTCTTCCTTTATCTGGATGCCTTGTCTGCCGGTGAAGAATCACGTGAGGACAGCATAGGATTCAGGATTCAGGGGAGGATGTTACTGTGTGTGTCTGTCGCGTTTGTGAGGTCTCTGTGACTCTGTCCACACACTTAGGGTCTTACTGCTTGCTTAGACTTTTCGTAGTACCCTTCAGTTCATATTGTTTTGACCTCACATGTCTGCTTGGGAGATACCGAGTGATTCCATCTGCTTTTATTAGCAGTCACTAACATTATTCACTATATGTAAACGAGCCAAACATGTAAACAGTTTGGAAATTGCGATGTGCTTTGCTCTGCACTTTGGGCTGATAGTAGATACTGAAGGTGAAAGTCACATGTGGTTTGGGCCCACCTGAGTGAACGGTTTACTAAAAGTGTCACGAATTAGTCTATATTCCAGTTATTAACTTGTCTGCAGATCTTTAGTTCCTTTGATCAATTTATAGTATACTGCTTTGAATTCACAGACTACTTCCAAAGGCAAGGGCTTTCCAATAATTTGATTCTTAACCACAGCTGAGTGAATATCCAATCTTGGCTCATTTTATAACCCATTCTTCAACACAGAGAGAATTGTATTATAGAGTGGCAGAGCCAACATGTTTTGACTGATTCCTTGGGTTGATTAGACAGGATTTGCCGGATTTTTGTCTAACAAGAGGCCTCTCACACAGCGCTTGAGGAGGCTTTCTTTAGTCTTCACAGTATTCCATTTTGCAAAACACCTTTTACACAGCGTGCAAAAGAAAGAAAAAGCATCTGGTCACTGTTCACAAGAAAGTTGTCAGTACATAAAGTGCCCTTACTAATGAGTGGAACTGTGCATCACAGCTCCAGGGTCCTGGGTTTGATTCCTGCCGGAGGCTCCTGTCTGTGTGGAGTTCGCATGTTCCCTCTGCTACATAAGAAAGGTCACAAACGCGAGGCAGCCATTTGACTTAATTGGTTGACAGTAACATCTCATCTAGCTGTTTCTTGAAAGACGACAGAATACCGGTTTTCACAACACGTCTGGGTAGCCATATGATCATATCTATATTACATAAGCACGATATCACAAAAAAATGCCACATTATTAATAGCAAAATTAAAAAGTTCTCATAAATAAACTCCAGAAAACAAGACTGGGATTAATTAGCACCCTGTGATTAGTATTTTCTAAATCCTTCTCTGGCAGAGATTATACTGACTAGATGCTATAATGTTCTGGTACTTCAGAGGGGAAATTTATGAACATTGTTCCACACAGAATTGCTCTAAGCCTTTCAGAACCTATGGTTTCCTTAGTGAATTGTCATCTTGAGTTAGAATCACAAATGTTCAATTGGATTGAGGTCTAGAGATTGAGATGGCCAATCAATAAGGTATCACACTAAAAGTTTGTGGTTAACCATTTATGTGACTATCAGGATGTATGCTATAGACCATTATCATGCTTTAACTCATTTTGGGGGTGCTATCTGCTAGAGTTTGTATGATCTCCCTGTAATACAAACTCCCCTCCCTCCCTGTTTGCGTGGGTTTCCTCTAGGTGCTCTGGTTTCCTACCACAGCCCAAAAAAAACCATACAAGCAAGACAGATGGCTTCAAGGTTGGTTGGTTGAAGCAGTTAAAAAAAAAGTATGGATGACAAATATAACTGCTGTATGAAATGCCGTTATGCTGTATGAAGTGTAACATTATTGGAGTTTTAAGTGAGACACACTGTCCAATCCATAACTCATTCTACTACATAGTTATGCTCCAACATCATCAGGAGTATGAATAAATGTGGAGGGCACTGTATATTTCAACCTTTGACAAGATCACATATTCATTTTGTGCTGAGCATTTTGTCAGTTACAGTATTTCCTTGTCACAGTTGCATGGGCATTAACATGGCGGGGCTCTTGAATGCCAGGTGTTCAGTCAATTACCAGAAAGGTAAGCTGCTGGTTCTTTTTACATGACCAGAGAAACAGCAGATAAAATATAATCATTACATCTTATAGTATTGCAGGTATACCGAGACAGGCAGGCAGGCGTCCTGAAGGGATCCAGTAAAACGCGCTGAGATACAGTTTCTCATTCTCAGCCTGAGAGAAAGACGAGCCTGACACCCCGATTGTCGCTGAGGTGCTCTATCTGCCTCGAAGTGTCACAGGCACACAGATCCACAGAGAGATACTGAGCGATGGGAAAGCCGCCAGTGACAGACAAAGCATGTCTGCTCTCTCTCAGCGAAGTGCTGGGCAAGTGCACTTCACACAGACACTGCTGAGCAAATCTACAGTGCATGCTTGGTTACCAGGGGTCTTTGTGATGGGGGAAAGTCAGGCTATTGGACTCTTGACTCACTAAGGTTGGCTTATGTGACCATCACAGCACTATACAAGCGTAAGGATTATTATTTTTTCGTTCACATGTGACATAGAACAATCGTCTGTCTCATTTTGTTCTCCTGTCAGATAGTCAGTAACCTATCACTTGTAAGGGACATCTATGCCAGTGCGGATGGTTAATACTCACACCACAGGCATGGAAACACTGCAAGGAAAATGAGCAACTTCACTATTTCTGGGGGAAGAAAGCACTTCCATTATTTTAATAAGGCAGATACACCGAGAGATGTCCACTTAAAGGCAGTTAAAAAATGCTTTTGTTTTTCAGCAAATATTTTGTGGCTTTTCAAAGTAACTCACCCAAGGGTCATTTTATCCAAGTTCTTTAAATATGTTAATTCCATATTTCAACCCCCAAATGCAGTTGCCAAAAGGACTTCAGTATAAGCAAGATGCCCAGCTTTCAGTTCAAATGGTGGAATAATAATTGAAATGAAAATATAATTACACGAAGCATAAGTCTCTACAATGATGTATAATTTAAGCCACATGAAATAATGGAACATGAGGTGAAACATACCATTTTGGTGGTTAAAGTCATCATGTTGAGTATGATACAAGCTATCCAGTTACCATCTGCTTAAATTGCATACAAAGCCTGCAAAAAAGCTTTCATTGTCAAGTCAATGTCAGGGAGGGATAATTATTAAACCCACAGTAAAACCTCAGTGACTCAAATTGCTATGCAAATAGTCCAAAATGTCTAGCTCCTCCGGGCTTTTTATTTCGATTGCAACATCCTGCACACCATACCGAAGCAGTCTGACGGATGACCTCATTAGAGAGCTAATTGAATTTTAATTAAACACAGACCACCAGGGATCAACCTGAACTGGGCTTTCTCCATACGATCCAAAAGTGCCATAAGAAGAGAAACAATGTTAGGCACTCGCATCAAGCCATCAGCATATTCTCACCAACAAGGCCCTGTTACATGAGTAGGAATGTAATGGAAGTTTTATAGGTAGTTTCGATATATACACGCAGCCGGTAGGTGCAGAAAATGGGACTGCAACACGTATGATCACTTCTAGTTTATTGGAGAAACTGAAAGCAGGTTGCAAGAATGCCGACCCCAGTTTAAGCACCACCGGGATAGCTAACCCAACACACCATGCAGTTATTTGACAATCACTGAGTATATTGAACTACATCCTTGAGAAACTGGAATCTTGGCATTTTAAAAAGTAATTCATAGACGTCCAAGGTGTAGCAGTGTTTTTAAAAAAGATCCAGTCTCTGTGTTTATGAATTTCCAAGCTTGCGACACCTTAAATGAGGCCCATCCCTCGCTCCATACACATCAAATATGAAAAGTCCAGGCCAGGGGCAGAGTTCAAGAGCCGCATGTTGCAAATCCCACAATTCTGAGAAACATACTGTACACCATAAGAACACAAAAATGGATCTGTTTCCAGCAGTTTCTTCAAAGAAGCCAGAGTACTGGCTTCCACAACATGGCTGGGTTTGTTTCATATTAATAGTCCCAAACCCTTTAAATAAAGAAGTGCACTCTGTTCTTAGTTTTCAAGTTACAGTTTCCACTTGTGCCCTCTGGTGTGTGTTTCACTGTTGATTCTGAAGTCCACTGGGTTGACTTTAAAGGATTCGGTTAGCTGCCCTTTTAGTTCAGCACAGCACTGCTACAATTCCCCATGCAGTCACGTCTCCGAGCCACTAACAGCCGTCTGCTAGAGGAATTCTTCAGCACTATTAAGTCACACACTTGAGTCTGCCTGTTCACAGAAATGCCCAAATCGCAGCCTAATGGCTGAGAACAGGGATGACTAATACCCAGAAGATCATCTGCTGGAAAAAGCGATTCTGCTTATTGTGATGAATCTAGGCCACTTCGCTTTCCCGTCTAACAAGAGAATGGAGCTGAGTGCTTTGTCACAGCACTAGGCTCTTGAAACAGAAACCAACCGCAATTTTCCAGTGCTGCTGCTCCATTACTCTCTTCAAAGCTAAAAGCCAAAACATTACCCTATCGTTTATAGTTTGCCTGTTGCTTGGGCTGGAATTTCACTCTCTCACAAATATTAACAGTAACAGGATGATTCCAGATACATAAAAAGCCTGTGAAGTGTGGACCCAATGCAATATTTTAAAAACTATTTACTGACAAACATCACTCACAAGAAGCAAGAAGGTTTGGCTTGATAAGATTTTCATTTCCCACTGCACCCTACAACTAAAGACTCAAATACATCTTTATTCTTTAAGTTTATTTTAGGTTGCCAAAAACGTCTTTACTATGACGGGCTAAGATGTCCGCAGCACTGCATCAGAGGATACTCCTGGGACAGCTCTGTTCCTTAATGCCAGCCTTCCTCCCTTCAGTCTTCTGCAGCATTTATGCACTCCACCCCTGGTTATTAATCTAGACTTATACAAAGGCTCCGATAAAGGCCAAGTAAACCTTTGCTCCTGCGCAGATAAGAGTCCTATTAAAGCCTTCTCCATCACAGCTCTGACCTTTTCAGTGGCATTCGAAGGGCCTGTTCCCCTGGGAAGAGGCTCAGGGGTGGGATAAACGCATTGAGCATTTAAAAAAAATCTGATAAGCAATGAACAACACAGCCACTTAAACCCTGACACACAGCTGCAATTCAGACACTCGATCACAGTCGTATATTCTGGAGTACATCTCCCTGAGCGCATGTCCTCACGTCACAGAGTAACTGAGCCCCAGCAGCACTGCGATTCAGGTAATCGCCTTCACTCGACGATTTTCCATTCATGAAAATGACCTAATCCTGAATTACACGGGGAAGACTGTCCATCACACCATTGAGCAAAATTAGCAAGCTTTGGAGTCTAGTTTTACTGGTTATTGATACATAAGGGAGTTACATGCAATCTTTTGTAAAGTAAACCATGTTTAAAAAAAGCTCTTTCTACTACCAGCCTAACCGTTGTAACACAGTCAGGGATTCACTGCAAGTTAGGAGGGGAAAAGACCACAGTATTTTCTCTCTCTGCCAGGGTACATTTACTCAAGGGGTAAGACAGCACTTCAGAATTACAGGCTTTATCTCAATCGTAACATTAACTGTGCATGGCTTTTGTCTATGCATTTTCGCTGTATCCTTTGACTGTGGTCTGCACCTCACCATGCACAAAACTGACAGTAAATTGGCTGTCAGCTCTTCAAATGTCAGATTGGAATGAACCCTGTACCAATTTAGTGGTGTCAGAGCTGCCTACATTCTGGTGAAATGTAACCAGTTGGACCTTGGCAAAAGTAAATAAACTCGGGAATGTGACACACTGTCATTATTATCCTGCTGCCAGAGGTACATCACCCTGTAATTTCCAACTGACAACCCACTGAAGCTAAGCAGGTGTGAGCCTGGCCAGTACCTGGATGGGAGACCTTCCGGGAAAACTAAGGTTACTGCTGGAAGAGATGTTAGTGGGGCCAGTAGGGGGCCCACTGCGGTCTGTGTGGGTCCTAATGCCCTAGTATAGAGATGGTGACACTATACTGTACAGCTGTACATTGGTGGTGGTGGTGGTGGTGGAGGGGTGTCCCCTTTACCTGTAAAGCACTTTAAGTGGAGTGTCCAGAAAAAGCTCTATATAACTGAAAGGAATTACTATTACCCATCTGTTCATAAACTGATCAACTAGTAAGACCTGCTTAGTCAGATATATTAGAAACCAAGCTGAGGAGAGGTTCCTCTCTGTGCTGATGTTGTTGGAAACAATCCTTTGAAAATGACACTCAGGACTGACTGAACAAACTAGTTAAATAAAAGCAAGCAATTTAAATTAGCAATTAGTACTGAAAATTTAGAGCTCACCTAAATTTTCAGACAGATTCTGTCCACCAGGACCAGGGTCATGAACAAGCACACCTGTATGGATCTATCGTTATCAAACAATTAAGATGGAATGAGGTGAGAGACCCATTAGGGAGCTGTAATTATCATATGGCATGCTTTAATATACATTTTGAAGTGAATATCATTCAAAAGATAATACTTGTAAAACTTTTTTAAGCCTGATATAAGGCTTAGATTTAACAGAAAAGCATGATGTCCAGAAAAGAAGCAGGATATGTGCGGATGCTTTGGGTAAAAAAAAGGCAGGATTCAATTAGGACTGAAATTTACCGATACTGGTAACAATTCAGAAACTACCTGCTAATGCAGTTACTATCAGACCAGTAATCGGATCATCCAGATGACCTTACAATTCTGACGACTAGCTGCAGTATGTCCAGAAGTGACCGAACACATTTCACCTGTGCTGAAAAACTTGCACTGGCTACCAGCCTTACAGGATTGCCTTAAAAATTATCTCGTTGACTTCCCAGGCACTGCAGGTCTGCCTCCTGTGCACCTTCAAGAGGTCCTATCCCCATATGCACCAGTTCGCTCACAGAATTCCTCCGGCTCTAGGCTCCTCAGCGTTCCTAGGATGTGAATCGTACATTAGGGGGGCAAAACTATTCAGCAGTAAAACCCACTTCCTGCTGATGTTCTTAGACCTTGACTCAAGACTTACTTGTTCGTGACGGCTTTCAATACCTAAGAATTTCTTTCACAATTTGGACATTTTTTTGTTATTCTGTTTCTGCTTCTGCATATTTTTCTTTTTATATACAATTCACGTAAAGTGCCTTGAGCATGCCCTTTTTAGACAACACCAATGTTTGCGTTCGAAGGCTTCTGCAGAGCAAAGTGCCGAGCGGCAGCCTAGATGAAGACGGGCCTGTGCAGACAGATCTATGAACGTCACAGGGAACAGCTGCAGGAGCTGCAGAAAAGCTGGTAACAGAAGTCCTGCTCTTGTCTGCTCCTGCACAAGGTCAGGATTTGGAGTAAAGACTTGACCATCATAATCACAGAAATGAAAAAAAAAAACAGATCCTAAAAATATGACTAATCTGGGATTTAGCAGTTTGGCTGGCAGGACAGCTGTCGGATGGAGAGCCAGAAGCAGATCCTTGTGTGTAACAGGCCCTCTGGGAAGAGCAGTGCTGTGTAATAGGGATTACCTGCTGCAGTTGTTTTCCCCTTTTATAGTTAACATTTACTTGCAGCTTTAACTACAGATTAGAGTTAATCTGGGTTAATGCACAGATCTGGGGGATTTCCCTGCTTGCACTGGGGAGTGCTTGTGCGCCAGTACTGGGTGTGTGTGATCCACGTGTGACATTGGGCAAAACGGGTACACGTTCGGTATCATGTACACAAACACGCTGTCACGAGGCTTGAAGAAAAAAAAAACTTCCTGTCAATTCCATCTTTCAGAGCCATCAAAATACATACTTTGCTCTGTAGGAAGGGAAAGGTCTTGAGGTGATGGCTTTATCAATGTGGCGAAACTTCAGTTTGTGCTAGCACTTCTTCTTTAAATGTCAGAATGCATAAACACACATATCACCCACATTAATAGTAACCAAAGGCTGGATGAGCATCTTGAAAAAATGCAAGTCTTAAAAAGCAAGAAAATGTAAATGTCACACTATAAACCTTATGATGCATGAAATACACTGTTTCCTTTGAGGTTGTGAGACATCAATGAAGATTTCAGGCACTCTGTTTATGACAGTGTATGCAAATTGTTGGAGGAGGAAGCAACTACAATAGGCTACTCGTGTCATTTCAAGCATCTTTGAGCTGTTAAAATTTGTAGAGACGTGCTACTCGTAAAGTTTCTCAAACAGGAAGCTAAATACATTTCCATTTGTCCGATTTGGCAAAGCTGAGTGAAAGATAATCTGGATGGCGTTTCCTATAAGGGTGTTAAAGTGATACTGGCTGAAAAGATTAACACAACTGCAGAACAGCTGTGATAATCTGTATTGTTTAATCAGCTTTCTGGAATAACTGTTTCACCTAGAGGGATAGATTTTATTTTCTGAGTACTTTAATTTTCATTTAATTGAATAACTAATACTAGTATACACCCAATAATTATAGAAAACTGAATTATCAATTAATAGATCTGTGGAATGAAATTTATGATATACGTTTCCTAGGTTGTGTGTATGGGTCTAATGTTTGCACTACTCAAGACTTTATTCACAAAGCCTTATGCAAAGGATATCTTTTGAAGTATTTGCCTAGCACTAGGTGGGCTAAGAGGTAGGTAAACACTGATGATCAAAGGGCATTTCTGCTGATTTACTCTGGTTAATTAACTTCATTGTAAATGATCAGAATAAACTGTACATCCCAGGTTCCCCCTTGACTGGAATCTCCAAGAGACAAGTGTGGAATGCAGGTGGATGCAATGGCTGACCTGGCCGAAGTGTTCCAGCTCAGGCCTATCTGTTGAAGCAGGACAGAAGCAAGAGGTACCTAAGGCATTCTTCATGTCTTTTACGTATTCCCAACCTGAAGATACAGTCAGTACCGCTGCTGCACAAACGGATGGATGCAGACATTGGCCTATAAGACTAAGAGAAAGACTGCATTTAAACACACAACCTGCACTGCTTATATTGGTAAAGGTCTTCCAGAGGGTGTCAGTACATCAAAACATTGCATTTTTACAGCACTATGCATAGAAAACTTCAATCAAATCAGTTCTTCAATTCTGCATAGCTGCGTATACGCTAATATACGGGAAGGTAGTATGTGGACACTTAACAGCTCAAGCACAGGGATTTTGTTGAAGTCATGGGGTGTATGCAGTCCACACAGATTTTTAAAACAAGAGCTAAAAGTGATAGCGGTGGAGAGTGAAAATTCAAACAAACAGTGTAAAACACTGGGGAAAAAGTCCTCCTAGGCATACACTTCCTTTGGATCAACCTCAAGCACTGAACTTCCCTTGCGGGGAATCTCTCTCACAAATAACAGCATGAAACCAGTGCTCTTGCAGAGACATCTGATAGCGAGGCTCTCCCTGCATGTGGGTAAACCAGTAAATTATTTTTCAAAGAAAGCTGTGTTCCACACTTGCCAGCTTAAAATAAACAAAGCTGCAGCGGTTTTTACAAAGGCCCTTGAAGCTCCGTAAGCTGTCCCTCCCTTCTTACAGCAAAATCAAAGCCGCCGCACTCACTGCAGATCTGATGCTGCCTTCCTCGTTGGCAGAATACATGCTTGACAAAACAGCCGATACTCTCAAGAAAGCACCCTTGTCGAACGGCACTGTTTCCCGGGGAGTCAAAGACACAGCTGAGAATAGCGTCTTCTGTAGAAAAACCTGAAATGGTGGCAAAAACACTTAGCTTTCATCGTCTGATACGCTGAAACCACTGGAATCAAAAGGTACGCAAGTAAACTAAACCAGAGAGAATTTTGAAAATAATTTTCTGAACAGGGGTTGAGTAGAAATGTATGCAGACTTGTCTGTAGTGATGAGGTTCCCAAGTGAATAGACTTGTATCTTGGACAGGGAAAGTAAATGCTTCCTTGCAGTTATGTGTTGTCTAATATGCAGAGAGGCACTTGCTTCAAAGAAGAAGAGTTCTAGCCTGCATGAAGTTTTAAACAAGTCTGTCAAAACTGTCAGCTCCATCAAGTGCAGGCTTCTCGATGCTCGCCTGTTTCTCATTCTTTGCAGAACATCAGCTACTGCTGCTGCTTCACAGAGGCTCGCTGCCTTTCAAGAGGGAAATTGCCTGTAACAGACTGTTTGATTTACACACAAACGTTCACGTTTCTTTCTGATCTTCCGTGCCCTCTTGCCTCGGCATCTGACAGTACTGTGTGCTTGCCTTCTTCTGCCTGCCTTGCAGATATACCTAGCAAACATGATGGAAACGAATCCCTGCAAGGCCGTGACACTAACATCCTGAGTCTCCACCACAAAGAGATCAAGCGAACCTGAAATTCTCACAGTCTGGATGTGGGGTCATAGACGTTACCCGTTCGCCAGTGCTTCTCACTTACGTCAGTAATGTCTGCCTAGGAGAAATGAAGCAGAGCCAGTTTGGTCCAGTTGGCATCTAAGCTGAAGTCATATGCCCCAGCAAACAACACAACTTGATAAGAAACCCATTCTTCTGCCAGCCAGCAGGATAGTCTGAGGACTGCTCCAGATCATTATGGTCTGCAAATGACGTTTGAGGCCTCAACACTAACCCACCTCTGGTCGTAGTGCAGGTCGCCGACCTTGACATCTAAGTTTCAGATTTTCTGTCACCTTTGGAGTTTCATGTCTTTATGAAGTCTTATTTTCAACTAATAGTGCAATTGAACTAAAAAACAGGAATGGGTTCAGTCTGGAAAAAAAACTTAACTGTTGCTGTGCCTTCACTGCCTCCCAGACAGTGAATCACTCTTAATTGAAAGGATGGTATTTACATTCCAGTCACATTATTTTGGATTTTTTTTAAATGTATTAAAGTAATATATTAATGAAAAGTGTGAACGTTCTGTGATACGCATGTCAATTTGTGTAAGATTTTGCAAGCAAAGGGTTTATAAAAAGAGCTGAAATTAGGAAGACATTATTCTTACGAAGACAGATATTCTTGCAATACTGAGAACCTATGTTCTAATCTAAGGGAAAAAGCCTTTGGCGAACAGTTTCTGAATAAAAAAAAATCATGCTGAAACTAAGTGGCTTAAAAACATTTACACACACTAACAATGAAAAAACAGCGACATGAGACGAACAGGTTTAAGTAATCATGTAAAAGGCTCCTTTTACGCTGGGCTAATTTTAATAATGGTCATGAAGAAATAGCAGTTAGTCTCATTTTAACAATTATTAATCATTAGGGGTGCCAATTTCATTTTAATCATTTGGCATTTTGACCATTTTTTACCTCCATTCAGATTTTCAATAAATGACAGAATAAATCTGATCTGCATTTGGCAAATTGTAACTCCCTAAAACGCAGCAGGCATAATCACAATGATTAATAATAGGTCCATTCATCCATGGTCTAACTGCTTTGCCCAATACAGGGCTGTGGTGAAGCTGGAGCTTATCCCAGCTAGCTACGGGCGCAAAGCAGGATACATTCTGGAAGAGACGAATATACAAACTCCATGCAGAAAGCACCCAGTAATTGAACCCAAGGCCCCTTCACTGTGGAGCAGCAATGCTAACCACTATGCCATTGTGCAGCACATTTATATGTATGACACATGATATAATACATAGTAAATATAATTACTCATTGTGATTTATGTTTTTGTATTGCAAATGTTTTGGTTTCCTAGAGAGCCAAACCAATAACGATCAGCGATTAGTTTTTCCTGCACTATCATACCGCAATTGTTGCGGGTACAGATAAACGGCAGTTTAATTTAATTTGGTTTCAAGTTTAATTTGAATAGAAGAAATACTGACATTGAATCCAAGACACCACTGCACACCTAATAATTATTTCACTTGCCCTTTCCATTTGGGTTATCTTACTCCGGGCTAGATGACAACTCCTCATTCCCACTTTGTATTTAACTAACACTGAAATAAAACTTCAAGTGTTATTTCAGGACCTCCAAGGCTTCACCATATCTTTTGTTTTCATCATTTGCGGTTCCTGCATTTCCCTGGTAGCTTGACGCCAATACCAGAGAAAGATAGGAATGATACAGCCATCTGAAAATGCAAATTTTTAGTAGAGGGGCCAGGAGATCACAGTGAACATCTGTGTCTATAGAATTGTAATGGCATGATTTGTGTACCTGACAGACAATATAATGGCGAGTTCATCACTGAAGCAATGATTTGAGAACAGGATGCTTTTTTTACACAAAGGGTTGTGGGAGTATGGAACAAGCCACCCAACCATGTTCTGGAACGTATACCCTGGACGGGACCATCAGCTTAATTAGCTACTCCATGCTGAAAAAAAGAAGAAAGAGTACACAACGTTTCGGCTGTGGAGCCTTCTTCAGGTGTGAAGGTTTACACCTGAAGAAGGCTCCATGGCCGAAACGTGTTCTCTTTCTTCTTTTTTTCAGCATGGAATAAACCTATTACTTGTTCCTTTGCAGCCTACGCATGCTGACGCAGCTATCCACCATAATTAGCCACTACCTATCAAAAAGGATAGATGGGATGAATGACCTACTGTTTGTACACTTTATGTTCTTATGATTCAGCCCTCAAATTATGCTACAGTAACTGTCAAACAACACTGACATGCTCTCCAGACGGTATGTAAGGGCTCATTAGAAACAGAGCTGAAAAACAATGTGATAAACTTCTCACTCACACAGTTCTGCCTCCATGAATAACATAAAATAATGTAACTTCAACCCAAGATTAATCGATTTTACAGCTTGGTGCGACTGTTCATCTCCTCTCCTTCTCCCCATCTGCTGCACTCTCTCTCAGATTTTGTTGAACAGCACTGCTGACTTCCACAGCCTCTGTGTGGCCACGTGCACACAAGACCAGCTCCCTCACCTGAAACAACCACCTGTGACCACCCCACTGCCCTGCACCAGCCTCTCCCTGTTCTCCACACCTCCCTTCTTACTCACTACCAACCCTCTTTGAGGCTGATTCACCCCTGAGACTCATCTCATTTCTTGACGTCCTTTTCTCAAAGTTCTCATTGCCTTACCTCAGTCTTTCTCGTTCTCTGGCAGTCTTAAATTAAAGATGCCTCTTCTCTGCCACCATCATCTTCACACTGCTTCCCATTCCTAATATGCCAGAGAAAGGCCCAGTTGCTGAGCCCAGTTCCCTCAACATGACAGCACAGGGATCCCCAATCCTAGTCCTGGAGGGCTGGCGTGCTTGCAGGTCTTCTAGGTCTCTTTAAAGCAGTAGGAACAAGGGAAAACTAGTAAACTGGTCCAATTAAGCCAATAAGAAGCTGACACGGGTTATGAAGAGCCTGCAGACCCTGGTCCTCCTCACTGCAATATGGTAGGACTTCTCTACTGTAAACAGAAAAGCATTCGATATCAGCCCCATTTTTCTGGATTATGAAAGTCCCAAAAAACATAACCACAGACAGTTTTAAATGTGTAATTATATCAATCCCTAGTACTTAATTCCTTACTATTGGATTTTGTGGTCTTAGTATAGTGGGCTTATCTACTGCAAGATCCCTTAAGGCCAGAAGCTAGACCATTAATTACACAATACGAAAGTACCAGAATTATCTGTGCAAAGTGTGCCATTTGTTCTGCGTGATGATAGGAGGTAGAGTCGTGAGGCTTATGGCTTCCTAATTATGCCTTCAAGGAGTCCATATTGTGCCATTTAAAGCCCACCCACTCTCACCATGGCCACTTGGCCATCCCTATCCATGGCTGACTCATGAGATGTGCTCTCTCTTTCTGTACTTTTCAGGCGATGAAGCAAGCTTACACCAAGGACCTCTGGACCACAGAGCTCCACCTGCATACCTGTACAGCATTTAAGACTCGGATCACCTCTAAATCTGACACGTAACATCACTGCAATAGGATAACCTTTCGTTTTCACTCGGAAGAAGACAGAAAATGGAAAAAACCGTAAGCCCAACTCAAAGATGAAATATGTTTGAAAATGCCTCTCTAGCAGAAAAAAAAAGGCATCGCTTTGTTTGGGCCTACCCTGCTCCTCTCTTTCTGTACTCTTCTCCACACGCGCTGCCCGTAATAAAGTGGTTAGCGGTCCCCCCAAGCTCTGCTGGCACAGCCCGTGTTCGCCCGCAGCAGCCTGCCAGTTCTCATCTCCGCAGTCAAGGGGGAAAGCCGATACCCTCACACAAGCTGCATCGACCACCTTCCTCTGATGAAATCAGTAAAGATCCGAAAGACAGCGGCAACAGAGCAATCACTACTAATTAGATTTGTCTAAAAATAAATAAATGGATGGACAAATGAAACAAATTAAACCTACACTTAGCTGGCCAAGCCTAATGATACACCTGGGTAAGAGCCAACTGCAGTACATGGTTACCGCCAGGTGTAAGCAGGGCCTGAAACTCAATTATGCCCAAATGCAATTTGGGCAGGATTCATACACAATATTTGATTCTACAAATACTGCTACTATAGTAATATTGTGGTCTAATTTGTTCTGGTTTTATCATGAATATGTGTTATTGACTCTTATCCTGAAAATTATATCCAAAGAGCTAATCTAGTCCAAAGCAATGCAGCCTCGTGAAACCTCATTAAAGGAGGTGACTCTTTAACTTTCAAAGTAAATGACTGGAACCTCAAACTCTTGAGGGAACACAACTCTTAACCAAGATGCACACCAGGGTTTTCTGCAGGAAGAAGCTGTGGCTAGGTGGTTACCTCCTGCAGATGACCCTCCCAGCAGACCAAGCTATCTAAGCACTAGATTACTGTACTACCTTGTGAACCAGATGACCATCTTGTTACTTAAACCAAACAATATTATCCTGAACACGTTACTTGACCACAACTAGTCTGATTACATAGGATTCATCAAAGATGTAGACTACCCATGATGTTGCCCAAGGAAGAGCTCTGAGCTTGAAAGACTCTACTATTTCCATCAAGCCATCACTGCTACTGAGGTGCTGATCATTATTTTGCGCTTGGTGAGGCAAGTCTTTTTTTCACTTTGAAAATTAAGTGACTTCCACACCCTTTATCATTCTTTAGAAATGATGTTTCTCAACAACCTTTGCTAGCGAGGAAATGACATGTTATTTGACTGTAACCCGATGATTCAGTTGCAAGGACAAGCTGTGTTTTATTCCGTCATAACCCCAGTGATGCCCTCCAGTGAAAAAATAATTTCCTAATAACCAGTCCCTAATTATGCAATCCATTGTTTTGTATAAAATACAATAAGTCATTTCCTTTAAGTATGTCAATATTGTATTACCTACTTTCCATTGTACTGGAACTTGTTTCCATTTACAAAATGTCTTTATTTATAAGTGACCACACTAATCTCTTCAACATACTGTATGTAGCGTAAGAGCATCAGCTTTTATATTACAAAGTATCTGATGGTATGTGATATTATATCTAAGATCACAGGCACAGTTATAGAATGTTTAAAATATTTCAGTCAAATGTTTTAAATACGATCTACAATTTGTTTACAGCACATTATGTTCCCAGAGCTGCTGATGCACTTTAACTGTTTTTCTTACTGAAACAGTGTTCTTCTCAAATGGTCTCCTGGCAGTTACACTAACGTAATGAAATAATTTTCTATTTTCTAGAAGAGAGTAACAGATAAAAAAAAATCACTATCTATTACTGGAACTGCTCTTCCTGTTCCAGTATTTGCTAAATTTACTCCATGGAGTTATACTCCTCCCATTGTTACAGCATCAGCTTTAGCACAGAAATGTTATCATAAATGTTTTTATTATGGGCAAAGAGATCCTGGGAGCCCTTGTTTTTATTCCTAGGAATTTAACAAAAAACTTAAGAGCTAGGGAATTATAAGTTCATGCAGATTTTCTCAATGCACAATGTTCTCTGTAATACCACTAACTATAGCTAGCAGATCCCACACAGGTCAGTTCTAGTGCTTCACGGATTTAAGGAATTCAGAGGTTTATCTCCTTTAACCATGTTCTACTGTGGGGGATCTGGAACAGCTCCGCAGGTAAAATCTCTTGCCTAAGCCCAGCTGGAGCTCCGGTGTCCAGGTGCTGCAGACTCATGGCCTGCGCAATGTCGTAAGCCGACTAGGAACGCTCCAAGAGACAGCACAGAGTAAGGCTGGTGATCCTCCCAGTTATCCGGGATTCACCTCAGCTCTCACCAGAGCTGCTCCTGCGGTTCAGGGCTGTTCTGCGTTACAAGATGAGGGGCTTGAAGGTGGGCGGCGAAGAGGGGTCTCTCTGCACTTCCTCATTCTCCCGTTTGTGGTGCCAGGAGCTGTAGCTGAAAAATACACTGCAGGCAATTCCAAAGTGTGTGGGTTTGGAACAAAAAAGAATTGATTTGAAAAAGATTGAGAATGTATTTGACAACAGAAATCCTTTTTATTCATGTGCTCTTTTCTCCCACAACTCCGGAGACAACTGTATTAGTAAATGTACTTGAGACTTCTGACAAATTAAAAATGATACAAATTTAAGATGTGTGCAATACGCCAAGAATGTAATGGAGCAGTAACCTAGAAGCAGTATCCCCTGACTTGAGTCTTTTGCATCATTAAGGGTCTCAACAAGATACTCATGCAGAAAGCTGATACTTCCACTAAGTACAATTCTACTGTTAATGACACACTACATGTGGGGGAGCTCATTTTAATGTGCTGGGGCTTTGCATGACAAACCGCTTCCACACTTTGTGGAATCTGACCTTCGTGTTGAGTAGAGAGAGGAGCATATAATTATCAATACCTGCAGAAGAAAGCCTGATAATATCAATGGATCAGGCAGGACTGATTCACAGACTAGCACTGTAGCTGCTTAAAAGAGTGCAGCCCCTCTTTCTCAGCAACTTCTTCTTCATCAGTACAGCATCAATGACAATTCCTATACAAAGAATTAAATGTTTTGAAAGATTAATCTTTAACAATCTTCCAAAGCCATGAACAGACAATAACCTAGCAGCCTAGGCTTCCGTGTAAAGCACCAAGAATGCTGACAAGCACTGTAACACAGACTAAGACATTATTAACTGGGTCCATTCTTAACCTCACAAATAATAATTAGTCCAGTACGGTTTCTCTCAGTCCACCCTACTCACGCAGGAAGACCTTCTTTACTAAGACCCTGGGTGAGAGGTCTTGGTTACTCTTTCAGAGGATGACCAACCAATGAGGGAACCTGCAGGGTGGACAGAAAGACTACACCTGAAGACATCATAACCAGTCACCAGCTGCGATTCCTGGTTTAAAAAGTACTGCAGACCTCACTTGCTCCATTTCTCTCTCTTCTCGAATTTGGCAATCTGACATCATCATCATCACCCACATTAGCGCAGCCAGTGCCGCCTTAGTCAGGACTTTAACTTTATTCAAGGTGCCTGGCCAAGACAGAACGAGTAAACAGAATTTTGTACGGGATTTCCTGCAACAGAAGAAATCATGTCTGGCAAATAAATTTGCTTGATCAACTAATTTAATACAGTTGGAGCTTTTCATTGACATCCTGAATATCAGGGCATACTCAGTAACAGTATTACAGCCAGATTCGAGTTCTCCCCCACCTACCTGACTTGCAACCAGATACGAGTCAGACGCGGTGTACAGATTTTAAAAATCGAAGTTCAGCACCCCGCTAATTTCCTTAAGGAAGTCTTCAGCAGCCTGCTAAGCTCTCTCTCCTTTTCTCTGTGTCTCGGAACGTCCCTGGCCTACAGTCAACCAGCTGAAGGAGACCGGACCATTGCAACAAACTCAGCCAACTTCAACATGAAGTACAAAATCCTTCAAGAAACTCTGGCCACCATATCTTTGAGTTGGCAGTATAAATTCCAATATTCAAATTATAATTTGCTAAATTTAATCCACAACACAAATATTTATGAATGTGATTAACTATAATAGACTCATATGAGTTATGAGGTAGATAATTATAGTTAAGCCATGACAGTATTCTCGCAATTTATTGTTTTTAATTTCTAATAGTTTCAGTACATTAAAAACTCTCACCTCACTACTCTGGAAGTGTTTTTTTCACGCCTGTTCTTAATTACAAGAACACGGGAATCACACAGCACTTTTAAAACCCTGTGAGTATTCTTGGGGAAGAGGTCAAATCTTTTGCTCCTGAACAAGATTACTCTCCCATTCTAAATTATCCCACAAGCCTATCGATATCGAAAACCTATTTCACAGCCTGGACTGAGGGTAAAGACACTTATTAGTTCAGGCAGCTTTTTTTTTCAGGGAGAAGAAATTCTATACTCAGAACACTTTAAAAAATTCATCATCGCATGCACAAAACAGGGCCGAAGGGCGCAGTGGGTAATACTGCTGTCTTGAGGCTCTGAGTTCAATTCCAGACCTGGGGTTCTATCTGTGTAGAGTTTGTATGTTCTCTCTGCGTTTGCATGTGTTTCCTGGCATAGTCCAAAAACATACGGGTGGGTTAATTGGCTTCTGGGAAAACTGGCCCTGGTGTGAGTGTGTGCATATGTGTATCTGTGTGTGCCCTCCAATGAACTGGAATTCTGTCCATGATGTAGCCCTGCTTTGCACTTGTTGCTTGCTGCTGGGATAAGCTCTGGCTTCCTGCTGTGCTGATTTACTTTCAACTGGGCCACAGGACTGACTTCACACTCCAAATAGTAAATTGGCCTGAAGTCACATAATTGATGACACTGCCACCGAGACCCTACCCAACACATTCAGCCTCTCTAATCCCCAGGCTGTGGACTGGTACAACCTTTCTTTCCACCTACCCCCAGCTGCTTTATAATTTCATCTCCTGGTTTTTCAGAGTCTCAGCTTTCCAACAAACAACTCGCGAGGTACACTGCAGAATAAAAATCCTCCTAAACTGCTCCTTCCTCTCTCTCTCTAACTGCTAATCATATCCAACTGCTTGTCCCCCCCCCCACTCACTGCCTCCACTCACACATCCATCATTCTCTGCAACACCCACACTTACCCTACCTCTGTGGCACAAGCATGTTCTAGTCAGCAGCACTGTAGATAGGCATGGAGATGAGTTTAACACACACCTGGATACAAACTGTGTAGGAAAGATGGAGCTGGCAGGCAAGGAGAAGTGGCACTGTACAAAGAAAATCTGAATGTCGAGCAGCTTACTACAGCTGAGTCACTGGCCCCTAGTGATGACACATACGCTGAAGGGAATACATGGGGATCTAGTCACAGGATAATGCAACATTCCGCCAAGCTCACACAGAAACAGTTATTTCTATGAATACACCAGAACTGTTTCTATGAAAGGAAATGCTTTCATAATGGGAGATGTCAATTTTTCCTTCAATGACAGGGCAATATTAAACTTTGGAATAAAAAAAAAACTTTGCACTATGAGGACAGGCTGTTCAGTTTAACTGTAAGACGTTGATTTTATTTTAAATTTTAAAAACCTCAATAAGGTAGTTCCTAGTAGTTTTTGCGAGCAAAGGGCAAAGTATAAACAGATAAAACAGATAAAGTATAAACAGATAAAAGCTAAATCATAACTAAAACATATGTTTAGATTATATGTTATTAATTCCTGAAATGCATTCCCCCAGACCATGCAGAGTAGTTGTGATGCTGTAAACGTTCAAGGCTAAGCTTGATAGTGTGATAGATTCACACAATACATAGGATGTATGAGATTTACAGGATGCTGGAAAACTTCATGAAATCAATGTAAAATTGTTTGTTCACTTAGACACCATTTATGTATTACTAGGATCCACATGAAGATCTGATGATATTCACTTGCAAAAATATGCAAGAATTCAGAAAATCTGAAAAGGGGGCAAATGCAATGTCACAGAACTGTAGGGAAATAATGACCACTGATATCCCAAAAGATCTCTCTGCCATTATCTAGACTTATAGTCCTGTACCATCTTGGATTTAAGACATCCCTGAATACAAAAGATTTTTCACAGCAATGTCTTAAAACATTGTGAACTTTTCAGCAGCAGGTTTCAAATCAGATCTTGAAAAAGGTCACCTCTCCCAGTTTACGTAACTCCACCTTAGTAAAAAAAATCCCCTTCAGACCTGGCTTAGGAAGTGAACAGTTAAAAAGAAACCCATCGGCCAAGTTCCAAATGTCTGCATCCTTCTGAGTACAAAACTCAGAAGATCAATGATAGAATACTCCAACGGTAGTCTTGCACTATCAAAGGCAGGATACGAGTCTTCTCCTTTGTAAAAAAAAAAGCACACTGCCCAAGTTCACACAGGGTCATGTAATACAGGTCAGCTTGGTATATACTGTGCATGAACATAGCCTTCAGGAGAAACATGCATTTCATTGCTCAACACTGATGTGTGCATCAGATTTATTTTTATTTCCATGAACGAATAAGTGCACCACTAACTAGCGAAGTGACGATCCACCCACAAGTAAAATCGATACAGAACCTAAAAGGCTCGGTTCAAATCAATACAAAAATATCTGTAATACAGTTAGCCAAGCAGACACAACTCACTAAGTAAACACACGCTTTGCTGAAAATGAAGGAGTATAGAACTGAAACTTACAGCTTGTGTCAGATATTTGCATTTCTTGGTGTTTTTCCCAGTATAATAGTTGCGGTCTTGTTGAAAAGGGATTACTACTTTGGTTGAGGCTTCGGGCTGTCTGATCTCAACTCAGCTTCTAGCCATACGACCTTTCCCAAAATGTGTCTTCAGTTTTCCCCGTAGTTTGTAATGTTACAACATAAAGCATATTTGTTTTGAATTCAAATAAAGAATTTAAAACTGCACTATGCAACAGAGAAGCAAAAGGAATTCAAGAAAATGTTTGCTAAAGGCAATTCAAGACTTAAGCCTTATTGGCTCAAAACAAAAAATAATAATAGACAACAGACAAATCTCAAAACCACTCTGGACCTCTGCAATATTCTGAAGCAAGGTTCTCCAATCCTGGACAACTAGACAACTAGTCTTAAGTCACCTTCCTTTCAAGACTAGAAACACCTGTAAGCTAATGATGCATCAAACTGGTAATTGCTTAATTAATGGAACTCACCTGGAGGACTAAAGAGTCTTTAGATTTTAGTCCTAAATTATCCTTTAGATTTTTGTCCTAACTTATCTCTAAATTACTCAATTCAGTACACCACCACTTTATTTACAATAGAAGTACTCTGTATATTTAGACATTGGCAGTTTATTGGTGACCTTTAACACCTGCTGGATTGGGGCTCTCCAGGACCATGGCTGAAGATCTGTGGTCTAGGAGCTCCAAGGTGGAAAGCCTCTGCACAGACCTGCGCTACACTGAAGAGGGGCACCACTGTGAGAATCCGCATTACAAAAGAGCCAATCTTTCAGAAGCACGGGAAAGAAAACGACTGACTTCCATGAAAACCAATATTAGTCTAAACCTGAGGTGTGCAACCCTGTGCCAGGACAGGTGGCACAATGTTCTCTGATTTCCTTGTAGCTCTGAATGCAGATCTGTAAGTTGTTGAATCAAGATAAGTAAACATTTATGCTTTCCACACCTCTGCGCGTTGAACACTCAAGCCTCCTACCACACTCAAAAGGACTGCTGCTCTCCTGGACTGGGGAAGCAGATGCCTGACCTATAGGCAGAGTTCCAGCTAACCTCCCATCAGAAATCTGTAGAGTATCGAACATTCCATTTCCATTCCATTCCATTTATTCAACACAGGGTCGCTGGGGAGCCAGATTCTATCCTCACAAGGAACAGGATGCATAGCAAGATACACCCTGAACCGGATGCCAGTTCATCGCAGAGAACATACAGACACACTCTCACCAGGGCTAACTTTCCCAGAGGCCTATTAACCTGCTGTCTTTGTAATGTGGGATGAAGCTGGAAAACCTGGAGGAAAGCTACAAAACAAACTCCACACAGATAGCACCCCAGGAATCGAAACCAGGGCCCCAGCGCTGAGAGGTAGCAATGCTATTCACTGTGTTGTTCATGTTGAACCAGCAGTTTTTCAAATATTTTGGAGCTCACCCAGATGTATTTTAGAAATAGCAATTTTGTCAGCAGGAAAAACGGGGGTTTCTCAATAAGCGCTTCTTAGTTTTGATTCCTTATTTTCAGCACTGAATCAACTATAAAAGGCAGGCTTAACATTTGGAATACAAAATGCACTATTGCGTAAGTTGCACACACAGAGAAAATATTCCATTATCGTCACCGTTGCCTATAAAATTATCTTTTTATGCTGAACACGATAATTCACAGTGCTCCACATGTGGGGAGAACATACAAACTATGACAACTTACTGTTTCTCACTTGATGACAGTAGTATAATTAGACAAAACGAAAAAGCTGGGCAAAACCAGTGTCGAGGAGCTGAAGCGTAAATCACAGGGAATGTCAGTGAGTACTGCAAGTGGCAGACAGTAAGGATAGCAAACCACCCGGCTCTTGTACTGGCTCTAGTAAAGCAAAAGAGCACCTTCCTGAACACACAACATGAACCCTGAAGGGCCTCCTCATTTTAAAATAAGCAGCTCTGATATAAAGATGGAGCAACAGGAAACATAAAAGAAAGAGCAATTCTGATATTATAAACAGAGGTGCCAAAAGTGAGGGAAAGCGTCTTAATTCCACTATTTTCCGATGTCCGTCATCACCAAATCGTCTTCGCGGGGGTCTCCACTAAATTATGTAAAAGAGGGAGACAAACGTGTAAGTGTGCTTTTCAATGCAGAATGCAAGATTCCTATCATTCTTGCTGCCAAAAAAATAATAGGATTTATCTAGGGAGAACAAGCAACCAAGCATCTGGAGTTGTCGTCAGGGCTTTGGACTCCAGACCAGAGGTTCACAAGGTCGAATCCCACACATGGTGCTGCTGTCGGACCCCTGAGCGAGGCACTCCTCTCAGATTGCTCCCTGTACACACTCGCTGTATAAACGGCTACTTCCTATGTATTCAGTCTAAATGTGAATTTGTTCTCAACTGACTGATCCCGTTACAGAAATGGACTTAAAAAAAATCTTCCCGTCTTCCTTCTTCTTCCTCCTCTGAAATCCCATACAACCCTTTACTGAACACTGAATAAACACTGGATTACAAGCCAATCCAACCAGCCATCGCGCGTTTCCTGGACACGCATGAACACACCCAACCTAAACAGCACCAGCCAACAAAGAGGCAGATAGTGTTGTTAACTTGATGGGGCTTTTCCTTCTGTCATATTACAGCACAAAAAAAAACAAACACCAGGACTTGTTCTGTTCTTGTTCTGGACAGCAGAGCACAATTTGAGCTATTCCACACCTTCCAGCTTCCCTGTATTTGAAGGAGAGGGGATACAAGTAACAATATTTTTTTTTTCTACTCTCCAGCAGCACACATCTTTGCCGTCGCCTGTCGGAGCCATTCCTGCTATTTCGCTTGCAATGCGAGACAACCGTGCCTCCTCATGTTGAACTTTATCCATGATTAGTGCTGCATCGAAAAAATGCGAAGGGCTGAAGGGCAGCTGCTGCATATTCAAGAGAAAGCACTTGCTGTCAATCTGCACCACTGCACTCGCCAGTGCAGCTCATGCGTGGATTGGCGACACGCTGGTTTAGTTTACTTCATCGGGGGATAAATTACATAAAACCAGAATCTGAATTCATAAAGCAGCACAACCGACAACGCAAGAAAGGCTTTTCATGTGAAATGCACAGAATTAAAATCTCCTTATTACCCTGGCACACTGCTTCATCCACGTCAGCCAGCAGAACAAAATGCTGCAAATCCACTTAACATGCACAGGAAACTTTGGTATTTCTGCGCATTAGAAGAGCTTTTCAGTGACTGTAACGGACTGTAAATGGGGGGAAAAAAGGCAAAGAATCTTATGTTAAAAATACTGCCCTTTTAACAGGTTCCAATTTTATTGGCAACTTTTGAAGAGGTTTAAAGGGAAACTGCTGGGAGTCTCCTCTGGCAGAGGGTTATGAGGTAATACAGTGTGCCAGGGCCTTCACTAGGACTCTTATTAGAGGCGAACTACAGCCAGGTCCAGCGCTTGCTTTCAGGGTGAATTTAAATGGCAGTTATGATGCGATGGCTGCTTTTAGCAACTTTGACAAATGTTCACTGACATCCCAGCCAAGACCCCCCAAAAGAGTGGCACTGCGGAATCAGCCTTTGTCCTACGCAAGGGCATCTGCGCCGCGCCAGACTGAAGCTGAACGCACAGGCACTTCCTGACTGTAAATTCCCCAAACAAATTAAAAAGTACCTACTCACACAAAATGACAGGGAGGTTTTAAGTTCACGTCATGTTCATTTATTTATCCTCTCACTACACAACAACCTCAAAGAAATGAGAGTGACATAAATTTACACAGGCAATGAGGTCACTCCCTCAGACCCCTTACAATCCACACAATCCATCACCATCAAGCTGAAAGATATTTCCACCTCCACATTACAATTCTGCTCACTCTCGCAATCAGCTAATTATTACTGCCTGCACGTTTGTTTGTATTCACTGGACACCTGCGGATCTTCCTTCATTAATGATGAGGCACCAAAAATCAGTAGTTCCAGGTCTTCGCTCTCACTTTAATCAAGATAGGGTCAATTTCATCTTCATGGACAGTAGGACTCCTGAGATCATTACACAAATTTAGTTTGTTCCATTACGCCAAACAGCAGTGCACCACACACACACTAAGACATTTCAACAGCAATGCCCAGAGAGCCAGGGCACAGACTCAGTTAACTCAGTTAACCTTATGTGAGCACACTTTCATCAGTCTGACTCTAGAGAGCAACATGGGAAGAATCCAAGCAGACAACTAATCCCATGTGCCGGTAATAGACAGGTTCGCTCTTTCACTACAGCTAAGAACGTCTGTTCAACAATCAATTTCTCATCACTCCCAATATAACAGATTTCTTCATTTGTCTCCCATTCATGTGGTGAAAATTGGCCTCCTGGCAGTGTTGGGAACAACGAAACCCCAAGCCTCCAGATAGGGCTGTCCGTGACTGCTTGACGTCGTGTACTGGGTGCTGGGATAGAGCCGCACTTCCATTTTAATATGGCAGGGTTCTGTACAATCAAGCAACTGACACTGCAAACAGGACCCGTCTACTCCTGAAAGAAGCCACCACTCTCGCGCTCAACACTGAAGCCATATGGAGAATCTCTCAGAGACCATGTGCTGTTTAGCTTGCACCCATAGGCACCCTGGACTGCACACAGACAATCCATTACTAAGTATACAAGCCAAAGCTGCTCTTTTAATCAATGAACACTGGGAGATTAATTGAACAACTCCAAAAATAAGTATATTTCAACTTTTGACATAAAATTCTCTTTGGATAAAGCTCTGGGAAAAAAAAACATGCTAAACACCATCCTAAACACTAGTTCTCAGATCAATACTCATTCCTAATATGAATATCAGAGGTTTACCGTGCCCCCTGAAAAACAAGAAAAGGCAGGCATCTCCCTGTAAGCCCAACTCTCTCTCCTTGGGCAGAACCACTGGGCAGCTTGGTTATTAGTACACCAGCTGGCCACAAACAAGCCAGCTGCACAGCACTCTCGCCACAACATGAGAAAGATTATTACTGTTATCAAGGGGGCAGAGGCAAACTGGACACAGATTAATGCTACAAGCACAGCCCAATCAACTGCATCAATATAGCTGATTACTTTATCAGTAGGGACGTGTGGGCTGGCTTTAAACAGGCAGTACCAAGGGAGAAATTCAGCTCTTTACGTAATTAGCTACCGGGGACAGATGGACATAAACAGTCTATCTCAAGGAGGGGGGTGAACAGCACAGACTCATGTTTGTGTCCTGCCATACAATATGGGCTGTTTGAGGAGGGTCTCCAGGGGATAGGGCCAAGACGCACAGACAGTGCCACAGCTTTCCGATATACAGCTCAGCCACGCGCCTCTCTCTCCCAGACACACGCTTGCTGCAAGTAAACAGGACAGCGTAGAAGAGATGACCTAAAACTGAATCACAGAGGTCGCCTCGCGGCTCGTGACAGAGGATACATATCAAAATGCATTAAAGGTGAAACAGTTCTCGTTACAAAATCCATTTTCTTTTGCTTTCTCATCCACCGCCTCCCTCGCGTCTCACGGAGGAGCCCAACTTCATTTCAAACACAGTCCTAAAAGGCAGGCTTCAGATGAGGGAACGCCGCCACCCTCTGTATCCCTCAGTTCTGGCCGCCTTGTCAGCACATCCTTTGAGGGTGACGGGGGAGGGAAAAACAAAGGTTTGTTTCCTCTTTGAGTTTCCAGTATAAACAGAATTAATTGCCATTCCTGTTTTTCAGATCTGCAATTTCATTTATTTTTAATTTGAACATTACTCGCAGATCCATGCCTGCCGGGCGCAGGAAGATAAATATCTCTCCGAAATGAACACAAATTAAAGTGGTGCATTAGCATAGCGACTGTGCCAGGCTGCATTGCAGGGTAACTCACTGAGCCCAGGCTGGCGGGGGGGGGGGGGGGGGGAGCTGGGTTTGAGGTCCAAGCACTGGCACACCCGCCGAGAACACGGATTCCAGTAATTCACCGGAAGAGTATCAGAACTCCAGCACTACCGGGGAGAGAGCTGGAGGAGGGCAATTTACTTAAACATGTTTTATTTTTCCTTGAAGTGCAATCAACATTTGCTTCACAGGCAGATTTCTTGTTAAAAATGTAGCAAAACTGCTAACACTTTACTTTTAGCAGAACAACAAAGAACGAGAGCCCTATAGGGTACAGGCACACTCTCCCAAATCCTTGTTTTGAATCGTCCCTTGAGTTCTGTCCAATTGTAGTGGAAGATACAAGATGTTTGGTTGCCGATTCACAATGTGGCTTCTTCATTGCCCCTTAATTTCTTTAGTGCTCACTTCTAAACTATGAAGTGGTATCACATGATTTGGGGCTTTTGAAAAACTTATATCACAGTTGGAAAGGTTCAGTGGTCTGGAGCTGCCCTGTCACTCAAACGCAGTCGATGCCTGGCAGCCTGCCGGTTCCCCATGCTGAACTTGCAGAGGCAGGCTATCGACAGTCTGTCACTGGAAAGAGATCCTTATTAATAGGATCATCAAAGTTTTTCATAGGTTTAAAGGATAGCCCATGAAGATGATTACTCCCTTACCCTGAATAAAAAATTGGTGCGATATAGATTAATTGTGCACAGATCCTTGTTTGTATTGCTCCCAAACCTAACAGTAAGGGGGAAATTAGTCTGTTTTCTTCATTTAAATTATGCTCGATCTCATATTTGACACATTTTAGAGGCTTTCTGCCTATGTATCTCTCACACTCACTTCAGAGCTGGAGGATATTGATGTGGGTCTGCTGGAGCACAAACTGTCAGAATCAGCAGATGAGAAATTAACGCTTTCAGGCACAACTGAAGTGCATTCACTGTCTGCCACATTGCGCCTAACTTTAACAAACTGGTACTTTACTAAAGCCTTTCCTTTGCACAGTGCCTTACCTCAGTGCTTTTCAAAGGCCATCTGCAGCAAAGCACACACCTAGAGAGGACGACAAGGAATACATTATTAAGGAAACAGTTCAGAGAAAGACCAACTCAACCTTTGCTTTTTAAGCCTGGTGTAATAAAAGGATATCCAAATTTTGCCACCTAATAAAAGATCTCAGATATTTATCATCATACGTGTTCAATGTCCCCCAGTTGCAACTTCCAAGTGAAATGGTCCTCAAATATAGTGGGACTGCCCAGTTCTCTCACCACTTCCCTCTTATAATCAGCTTTCCACATGAACATCTGCATCAGGCCCTGCAAGATGCTCACAGTCTTATATTGCTTTCACTTGGGCTGATCTTTGTTTAGTGGTGCCTTGCCTGTATACCCTCAATGCTGAGGCCAGAACAGGGCCCTGCTGTTGTACCAGGCTCACAATACTTCAAAACCACATCTCAACTTGAGCGGCTGAGTCCTGTGCTGGCTGGGTGAAAAGCAGGAGGGAGCGAAGATTTCAATCAGCTGAATACAACCCCAACTGAGGACACCCATGCCACAGATGCCTGGCCAGAGACTGGAGATGACAGCAGAAAGAAGGATGAGGATAGCACACTCACACCTCCCACCCCATCCCAGAAGCATATAGCCAAGCATCTACCACCCCCATCAGCCACCTGGGGCAAATGGGATTCAACCCTTCAGATTAATCAAACCTATCCTTATGCTCTGAACAGATACGACACCACATGATCTGTATGGCAGTATCAGACCACAGTAAAGTGTGTGCGTGCTGTTGCAGAGATTGATCACGAAATGAATGAAAAATAATCAACAAAAATTGCATTAACCATGAAAAAAAAACATTTGCATGGATATTACCCAGCAGAAGCAGTGTCACTGTTGTGAAGGAAGTAGGGGAAGGAAGCCCTTAATGAGAAGACAATGGGCCAGATTCACTTCTGTGGAGCAGGGCTTTGGAGAAATGGCATGACAACCACGTCGCTGGCTTAGAAAAAACAAACAAAACGTGACATCTGTGATCAGACAACCGGTTCAGGACACTGGGGGAACAACTGCAGATGTTTGGGGTTTTCCAACGAGCTTAGGTTTCAGTGAGCACCACTTGAATTTCAGTGTTGTTTTCCAGGGAATTCTTCCCTCTTGTTTAGGAGAGGATAAACGGGTAGGGTGTGCTGGGGGCAGACAAAAAGGCACTGATCCATGTATAATGCCTCACTCATACACTATTGTTGACACAATTCCAAAATAGAATACAGACCTAAAATAATGTAGAGAGCCAGAAATGTATCCCTGCATACTGATTATTACTGTTTTATATAGTTTATCACCCATAATAAAATTAATATCCCAGGACTCACCCTGTCTTTTGTCTCCTGGTGTGACTACAGATAATAAAATGCAACTGTCACATCAGTACACATCAGTATTTGTACTGTAACTGGACCTCATGTCAAATCCCCACAAAAACCACACAGATTGGAATTCAGCCTACTACTAACCTTAATGCTTATAGCCGGCTCACTTTTCGTTTTAATTTGGCAGGTTTGACCCTAGTTTAGGCCCTAATTTTGTCTTCGCTGGAGGTGCTCTGACTACAAACCCAGTGCAAACGCAAGGATGCAAGGAGAGCAGGAGAAACCCAACGTAGTTTAATGAAGAACGTTAGTTGCTCATTAAGATCTGAAGATTAATTGGCTTTAAAAAAAAACATGGCATGTAGTCTTAAATCGCAGTCTGGCCATTTCCTTTTCTCTGCGCTGGGCACCCGCCTCTGTTGCTTGGTCCATGATTTTAAATGGATCTTTTTAAATTGTATTTTATTAGCGGTAACCTTAGCTAACAATAGCATCCATCCTATACCAATGTGAAAGGACAGCACACATTTTAATTAGCGGCTTGCTTTTAACCATTCCTTTTAAGTATTAATTTTTAATTAGTTACTGTCTCTTACAGTATTGCTCCCATGAATTAAAGAACCTAGATTAAAGGCTTATGACAATCAAAGCAAAAGTAATAGTTTTCATAGCCCTGTCATATGTCCCAGGAGCAACCATTTCCTGGTTGGTCTTCTTTCCCTGGTGTTTGGTAGCTCTGCTGAAATCAAACCTCTCTAGAAGAGAGTAGTCCTGAAATGTCAATTAATCTGTCTGGTCAAACTGTAGTTGTGCAGTGATGTCAGAACTCAGATTTCAGTCTGTTCTCAGAGCTGAGGCTACCTTCAACAATTGAAATGTGGATGAATATCAATATGAATCAGAAAAATCACTATTTTCGGTAAAGGTATAATATGTTTTTTGGGAGAGACAAATCTCTTCCATCTTCCATTTCCATTTTTTCCTAGTTTCTGTGAAGGACCAGCAGTAATATAAGGCATGACACAAATTTTCAATTACTTTTTGGGGGTGGCAAATCTGCAGTATTTTTAACACCACACAGCATTTTAGATTAAAGATAAAGGTCCAAAGATACCAGTTAAGACAGCACTTCAAATATGTCAAATCCTCAAATTCATCCCAGCAGACTTCTTCAGAATGAGCAGTCAAACACACATGAAATGACACAAATACAAACTAAGGCAAAGTCCATTTAAAACCAAGAACAGGAGGTACTTCTTTACCCAAAGGGCTGTGGGAGAATGGAACAAGCCCCCCAGCCATGTTGTTGAAGCTGACACCCTATCTTGGATTAGTCAGCTATTAGCTACCCAATGGGCTAGATGGGTTGAGTAGCTTTCTCTTGTTTGTAGCATGTCACGAACATACCGTATATACAAGAATAAATGGGAAAGAAAATGAAAAGGAATAAGTAAGCAGCTTATCCCATGTGGATACAGAAAGCCTCTGTATTTTTATGTATACAACAATAAATAACATTACAGGGGGCTTATATTAAAGAGTGTAATTCTCTTATAAAATCCAGTTGTCAATATGTGATGTGACCGAATCAACTCAAATTGCCTATGACATTACAGAAATACCTGAAACGGCAACAATTGTTTTGGCTTTGGTCGGACAGACAGAATGATGAGACTCCAGGATCTCATCCTTGGATATGACCTGATATTTCAACTGTAGGTCTGTTTCTGGTGTCTTCTTTACTGTGTCATCACATTTACTATAAGTTCACAGCCTTTACTGTAGATCGATTAGCTAGAATTTACACACCTTAAATCTCTCTTCTGATCACATTACATACAGTACAACTGAAACACTGGGCTCCCTGCACCCCTCACCCCATGGTTAAGGCAAACCACTCCCAGGGCAAGGAAATTCCTCGCAGCCCCTTGCTGGCAACTGCAGCATTTTCTTTAGCTTTTACCACACTTTCTCTTGGACATTAGACCTTCTTGAAGAGTGTGTGACGAATCTGTGGGAGCAGCTTGAAATTTGTACAATTCTGCGCTGAAATTCAAGCCCCGAAGTCTGGAATTTAATTAATAAGAGGGATTAATGAAGCCTCTGCTTAAATCAGAAGGAGCCTAAGAAGCTCAGCTGCAGTCTTCGTCTCCAGCCCCAGTAAAGAGAAAAAGAGGTGGGGGCAACCCCTTGACCCTAGGGGCAAAAGATTTAAGACCGAGAGAAGAGAGCTGAATAACAACTGCACAAATGGAGCACTTGGAAAATGATATTGTATAAATCCAGGGTAATTATCTGCAGTGGCTAGAAAGGGGTCACTGAAATATATTTTTTTTTTTTTGAGAGGAGAGCTCTGGTGATATTCTGCACACAGTTAATCCGACTCAGAAGTTCCCCCCTCAGCAATAATAATAATAATAATAATAATAATAATTGCTTACACTTATATAGCGCTTTTCTGGACACTCCACTCAAAGCGCTTTACAGGTAATGGGGACTCCCCTCCACTACCACCAATGTGCAGCCCCACTTGGATGATGCGACGGCAGCCATAGTGCGCCAGAACACTCTCCACAGACCAGCTATCAGTGGGGAGGAGAACAGAGTGATGAAGCCAGTTCATAGATGGGGATTATTAGGAGGCCATGATTGGTAAAGGTCAATGGGAATTTTGGCCAGGACACCGGGGTTACACCCCTACTCTTTTCAAGAAACGCCCTGGGATTTTTAATGACTACAGAGAGTCAGGACCTCGGTTTTACGTCTCATCCGAAGGACGGCGCCTGTTTACAGCATAGTGTCCTCGTCACTATACTGGGGCATTAGGACCCACATGGACCGCAGGGTGAGCGCCCCCTGCTGGCCCCACTAACACCTCTACCAGCAGCAACCTTAGTTTTTCCCAGGAGGTCTCCCATCCAGGTACTGACCAGGCTCACACCTGCTGAGCTTCAGTGGGTTGCCAGTTGTGAGTTGCAGAGTGATATGGCTTCTTAATACAGAACAGATCTAAATAATTAAAAAATCTTTCATTCATTTATTAATGAATAAAACAAGTCTTTTCCGATTCAATCATTTTCAGGATCTGACCCCAAAACAATGACAAGTTGTGTTTGACTGGTTTATGTTGCATATTCAAGATACACTGCGTGATACACAAGTGAGGAAGACAAGACCAGGAAGAGATGGTAAGATGGCACCAGTATGAAACAGAATCCAACTATTTTTAACTTAGTGAAAAAGCAGGGGATTTTGACTTCATTACTCAAAAAATGATGTATAGGGAAACGCATATCAGGAACACTCTGTATAATTGATTCTGAAGTAAAATCATGAACTCATCCACTATTTTTCTGATTAAAAGTGGCAGCAAATAACATCAACATGCCATGTGTATTTTCTGGGAAGGGACTGGCAGTGAAGACATTTTAGTTTGGACTGGTGGGGTTGGGGGGGCACACGCCCTATAAAATTGAACCCAGCAGACTAAAAAAAACTGGCTTTAGAGACATCAAAGCTGAAATACAACTAATAAATGTACTAACAAAACTCTGCGGCCTGCCAAGCCTTTTCAGCAACTTCTAAATTCAGAAAGAGGAAATAAAGGGCAAACATCTGTGCCCTCAAACGGCACAGCCAAACAAAACTCTGTTAATTAAAAATCTGATTCCTGCATAACAAACAAACAGAAAGACGTGCCTGCTGCGGATAAAGAAGACTGGCTGATTGGGGAGGAATTTGAAAATAGGAAAATAAGACCCTGCTCGTCTTCTTCTACCAATGTCATAACTGCACAAGGAATAAATGAATCTGCAGGTACTTATTAATATATAATACAGAACAACCACAGACACAAGTTGTTCATCATCACGGACAAGCAGAAGAGCCAGAAATCAAAATCTAACGGTACTTGAATAATATATTAACATGTTCGTAAACCACAGAAATAGATTTTCACGAAGGCCAGCTTTTGCCCTTGTGTGACTTTGGCAGACATGAGCACACACTGAAAGGGCACTTTAGAGCCAGGCTTACTCACCAGCTAGCAAGTGTGGCAGGAATGAGTTATTGCCAGCCAGCAAAGAAGCTGGAAAAGCCTGAACGATGCTGCTAAATCTTAGCACGTCCATCAGGGCAGTACTGTAAAGCCCAGGGCTTTAGCATCAGGCTCTGATCTGTCACAGAAAACAGCAGAACACAAGTTGGCAAGGGTACCTAAAAACCCAGATGCACAACGGCTGGCATAAGTTTCCTTTCATTCCTTAGGTATCAGATTGTGAATATGACAACTGAGCTATTGTTTCGCCCAACAACAACAAAAAAAAAAGATCTAAATATGTAGCTTTTAGCATATTAAAAAAATCATGAAGCATTCTGAGATCTTGTGTGATAAAAAGTACAATAATTATACTGACATACAAGAGGTCCCCAATAAACACCAAGCTGAGGTACCAAAAAATGGGCTACTTGTAGCGTAACAACTTATATAGGGACATTTTTCCCCGTAAAAATAACGTAAAATAGTAGGGATAGAGACCGTAAGATGGAGAAAAGTTGTTTCATGTCTAGTGATCCAAGCACATAAAGTATCTGTACTGTATTTATAACCACCACTGAGCTTAAGAACCTTATAAACAGCATTTCTACCTACTGAAAAGTTAAAGGAAAACAGCTGTCAAGAAATAATATTATTATATTAACATTTTTACTCTGACTTAATAGAAAACCTGTGACATTTTTACATTTTTTACCATATCACATTTAAAACTTTTTTTGGAAACCATTTTCACTGGCATCATTTATGTTTCGTGTACAAAGAACTTTAAAAAGCATTTTAAAAATATTTACCTTAACGTATCAATCACTTTTATGATCTAACCCCGAGACGATGACAACACAACAGATTGTTCAGACTGAGGAAGCCGAGAATCACCGAGTCCTGGTAACATGGTGCCAGCATGAAATACATGTATAATTCAATCATTTTCATCTTTGTGTAAGTAAGAGTGCAAATGCAGGGAATTTTTAAATTTTGATTCACAAAACGTTGAAGAAGTGAGTACAGGTAAACACATTAGGGTGACAAATGATTATGAACTAAAAATCGGGAACTCCTCCACTTTGTTTCTGTAGAAGTGGCAGCAAATAACATCAACACAAGTATTCAAAATTTCAGGTCTATTTAAAACATTCAAAAACTGATCAACAGATTTTTCAACCTCACAAAAGACAGCTGTCTCCTAACTCCTATCTGTGTTTCATTAATGGCAGGAGTTGGTGTGAGAAAACAAATAAAAGTAAACTGTATGATCATGTTATTTGCAATGCAGCCAAAGTTTGGGTGCTTTGGGTCAATGAAGTCTCTCAATCAGAATTATTCTCCCAAAGGAATTACTTGAAAAAACTTTACAGAATTAGTCTAAACCTTGACTAATGTGACTTAACCAAAAGGGATATTTAAAGACTTCTGATCATTTTTGCTATAAACAAGATTCTTCTCACAAATTACACATACCATATGAAAACCAGGATTGTAACTTTTCCCAGAACTGCGCAGTGCGCCTGGGACTCTGTTGTGGCTTTGTGACTCCCACACTGCTTCCCAGGGCATCAGAGAAGGGCCTCCGGGGCTTATACACAGACAGGAAGGAGCTTTTCATTAAGAACTGGATTTAGTCTGAGGAACTCAAGCTCTGCAAAGCATTTCTATCTTGATGCGCTGGAATGACGACAAATTACACGAATGCGAAAATGCAATACCGGTAATTTTACTGATCAGTGTTACATCATGGGTTTTATTATTTGCTTATAAGCACCATCATCGCTCAGGAAATAAATGCAGAGAGGGCCCATTTCATTCCTAATCACAAAGATTTTATGTAACTAAACACAGCTCAAATTTGGACAAACAAGCAATCATACACCATTTAGTAAAATAATAAGTATTATAACACACCAAGAAGGCTCCACAGCCAAAACACTGCATTTTCCTTCTTCACTTTTCAGCATGGAATAAACCTATTACTTGTTCCTAATAAGTATTATAAACCAGCGCTTGGAAATACCACAATCACTGCTGTTAGTGTGGCTCTACGTTTCTTAGACCTACTTCTTTATCCTTATGAAGTGCAAGAACCACAGACCCAAACCTTTACTGTTCTTAATGAGGCACAAGCACCGCAGCCCTAATTTCCACAGCCTCTCTCTTTCAGCTGAAAGTGTTAATTGCGTTCTCTCCCCCTCCCCTCTCGGCCTTTTCCCCCTTCGTTGGTTCAAGTCCGCACCCTCTCCCTCACACCCCGATCCTTCCCTGCATGCGTTTCTAACATTGAGAGGCTTGTCTTCATCTGGCATTAATTTCTCTTTCTTCCAAGATGTAGAAAGATGTGGCTTTGACTCTTTTGTCTCTGAAATTTGCATAGGATCTCTCCTTTTGTGCAGATTGCACCCCCCCCCCCCCCACCCAATGCGGTGAGTTCTGGTTGCCTTGGCCCATGCTTGGAGCCCCAGGGTGGCGGTGGGCTTGACAAAAAGGAAGAGCAGCGCAGGAGATTAAACTCACAACAAGAGCCCTGTGGTTTACAGCATGGGGGGGTTGGCTTGCAATAGGTGTGAATGAAACAGCCCCCACTCCCCCACCCCACCAGCTCCCTGTGCAGAATGGCACCCAGCAGGAGATCCCAGGCTCCCTGCCTGTCTCTCTCTCTGAGCCTCTCTCGCCCTATTCTCTCAGCCTTTCTCTATTCTCCGAGGCTCTCTGGCTCCTTTCCTGGCCCCCTCCATGCTGAATGGAGCCTGGTGGGAGCGGGGCAGCTCCCGGAATGGGAGCTCTCACCCGCAGCACAGCTCTCCTCCACTGCACCGAGCCGGTGTGTGCGTGGGAGAGCGGCTGTGCTCATGCGGGCAGAAATTCCTCCCCTTCCACGCTGAAGGTCTGCAAATCTGCCAAGGCCACCTAAGCTCCGACAAAACCGAGCACAGCCTCGAAAAAGGTCAACGTCACGCTATTTGCAACAGTCAACAAAAACAGTACGCAAGCAGATGTTAAAAGGGGGGAAGAAAAAAAAGCTCTCTTAAGGGGATTTCCAAAAAGCAGCTGGATTTGTACGAGGCAACAATGGAAAAAGTGGCTAATCCTGAAGTCCCCACTACAGTAACAGTATGACCCCCCGTCACCCTCCTTCCTGAAGCCATTACAAAAAAAAAACATTCGCCCTCAAGTCTGAGAAACGATAACGTGATTAAGAACCTTGCTCAATAAACAATTACAAGACAAAGGATTTTCAGCCCCGTTAAAAGCAAGAATCCTGGGGCTCCTGACCTTTCAGCTCCCCAGCGGCATACTAACCACTACAAGAACTCCCTTGTTTTCTACTCCTGTGCTTCTCACCCCCCCACCCCCCACCCCTCCACACTGCAAAACACACAGGCACTGTTCACACCAATAGTGGGATTACAGCTCTCTCCATGCTTATCAGCAGCACATCACAGGCACACAAAGACACGGAGAGGAACACGCTGCAGTGCATCTCATTCTGCCACATACTCGCATCAGGGGATGGAGGTGGGGGTGGCGGCCACGTGATCAGCACGCTATGGCCCACTGCTGAAAGTTTTTCCGAGTCTTAAAACTAATTTAACTAAATGCTGTTAAATTGCAGCAGAATTACGCTGTCTTATTCCGCCAAGACAAATGAAAAAAACAAGATTCCGACTGCACAGCATGCTTCAGCTATGCCACACAAACCTTACAGTACAACCTTCCTGCTCCTTATGAGGCGACGAAAGTCATTTCAGCCGGCAAAAGGCCAGCTGAGTTTCATAATGAGGGCTACTACTATCTGTACACTCGGGGAAAACGCATCTAATAAGGGGAGAGACTGTTCCTTTTCACCATGCGTACAAAGGGTTTCAGACAGAAGCAGTTAATAAGCATGAGTGACAAAGCATCAGTGCACCTATAGAGGGAAAAGGGAAAAATGAGAGTTGCTTGAGATGAAAAGCAGTCTTCCGGTCTATGTCCTAGGGAGAGGTGTTCTGTGCGTTAGAGATTAGCCTACATTTCTCCTCAAAGATACTCTTCTCATTCTCTACATCAGCAAGTGGATAATCACTCTTGCATAGATGTGGCCTAAAAAACAGGATTCAAGCCAGTCTGACAAAAAGCAAAACTACAAAATGAGTGTAGCATTTGATATTTTCGAGGGGCTGTATTTTATAAGAAGAAAGTTGGGTACTTTTGCACTGCATCCATGGACAACAAGAACAGCCTGGCTCACAAACGGATGATCGCAGAGCTCTGCTCTTTCACGACTCTGTAATCCTCTTTTTGTTAACCTCTTCAGCATCTGAGGTAGAGAAGTGGCTATTTTTACTCGTCAATGATGGGCAGGCAGAACGGAAAGGCAGCAGATTCAGAGCAGGGTTTTGCTCCAGCCAAGACCCTCTGTTCACAGCTCTCTGGAGGAAGAAAAAGCACTGCCCTGCACTCCACACACAGAGTAACTGTAGCTCAGACAACCATTTACAGGTCGGAGGTTACTCTCAACTGCAGTTAGCCAGGGCTGCCAGCTGCAGAACAACCCTCCCTATCCCTGAGAGAATATTTCACATATTTCTCAGCAGTCTGAAATGTGCTCTTTTTTGAGGGAGATGGCGAGAGGCACAACAGGCCTTTATTGGTGAGGGGGGGGGAACTCCCATGTTGCCATGGCTACACAGACACAAGCACTGACAGCCCCTGAAGACGCATGGAAAAAGCGAGATTAAAAAGACAAAGAGAAGTGGAACAAGTCTTCCGAATCAAGACTGAGAACTACAGTGTTAACAAACAAGGAGATAAAATTTGAGCGTTTCAAATTTGAAACCGGTTTCGCACGCTAACCCACCACAAGAACCATAAGACAGAAATTACTTAGAAGTCCAGGATGTTAATGTTCGAGAAAAAAAAAAAAGTATTGAATAAACTGTTCACAGTAGCTTACACAAATCTGAAATGGCATCTAGTATGCTCTGTTAGAAAGCAAGGGTTTAGTAAAAAAAAACAGACAAATGAAACAAAGACGAATTTCAGATTTTCTTTGTAACAGATATGCACACTCTCTCCGTGAAAACCTCAATTCACAGAGCTCCTTACCAGCCTACTCTCCACCCACACAGAAGAAGCCACACTGCAGATTAGTACTCTCAGTGCTTTGCAATGTTCTGCAGGTCATGTCAAGCTCATCCAATCAAATAATTAAGGCAGATAACAAAAATGCATTAATATTTACCGTACTGAAGTGACAATGGTAAACTATGATCTTATTTTTAGTACTTACCTGCTTGAAAAGCAGGTTTTCATTCATACACTTTCACAGATTCAAGGGCCACCGAAAACCTGAACAAGGAAGCAATTAAGTCTCACTTGCACATTAATCAGAGCCATTTCAGGACTTTAGACAGTTGTGTATATTATATAGAACCATACTTATATCCTCTGTAAGCTAGATGTATTAGCCGTATAAACTAGATTTGGAACTGTATTTATACATTTCCTCTTTATCAGTAGCTTTTCTACATAAACCTTAATTCTAAATATGATATGAATCTTCTGTCCCTGAAAGCACGCCAAGCACAGCAAAGTCATGTCCTTTCCTTAGTCTACCACAGGCAGGACGTGGTCATAAATCTTGCAGCAGAACTGCCTCCGATGTAGGCCATTCCACATCTCTCCCAGCTTCTCCCTCTGTGGACTTACAGGGTCTGACCGTGACACAGGGCTGGTAAGAATGACTTAATTACTTAATTAAAAATGACTTAAAAATGACACGGTCATACTTGTTGTAGCGCAAAGGCGATCTGCAGTAACAGGAACACTGAGGTGGAGACCTCTGCAAACAGCGTGCAGAAGGGCCACAGCCCTCAGGAAACGTCATTTGCCCCATTTCCGCTATTAAGATGTAGGTTTTCCAATTTATGCGTTTCCAATTATAAAATCTGAACCAGCCCTTCAGAACAAAAATAAAACCCTAAATACAGGAAAGGCCTCTTTTCCCCACACTCCTTCCATGCCCATGGTATGTCATGGCTGTGTCCATCAGGCCCCATGTGATGCACAAGCTAATCTATGACATGCAGATAGGTTTCCGTTTGCTCCGTCTAATGGATATCGAAACGATGTTCTAACTGGACAATGATCTAACTTAAAATTTCCTGACTTAACCCGTTTTTTGTACAAGAGTCCAAGAGTACACCCCCTTCCACTCACTTTGTCAGGTGCAAAGTCCAGGCACTTCCTCTCCAAGCACTGGGAAGTCGGACACCCCAATATTCCAGGCCCTCGCAAGAGGAGGCTCCCCTCTGTACCAGTCGTCTGGGACTGACCGGAATGATTCAACCGTGCTCCAACTGAAGCCATGTGACACTGCAGTGGAGCAGGTACTTCCGCTTCGAACCCATTTATAAATTTCAGACCATAATCCATGAATTACGGGGAAAATGAATATTGTATTTTACATTTAATACATTTTACATATGTGATATTTTTACAAGGGAAAAACATCATCTTTGAATGAAGCCATTATGCAATAAAGGTAAATTATGCAGAACTAACTGCCTTTGGGACTTAATGCAGAATCTTAAGCAGGGAAAAATACACTGTGTGGGTCTACTAATGTGTTTTATTAAACTCGGCAACCTTTTCCGATACAGTGATAGTCTCTAGACACTGTGACATCCATTCCTGTTTTCTCTGCACTTCTTGTAATAATTGTAAAGTACGGACCCTTGCCAGTTTGGATTTAACGCAAATCTTTTGCTCTATTCTGCCTTCCATTTCTCTTTTAAAGCTTTTCTTTTAGATTTTTTTCATCATTTAATTTTATTTCTTTTATTTTGCTTTTTGTTTTCTTTTGCATAGACAAGTTCCAATCTAGCAAATGTTTCTTGACCCTGAAATGTCCTCCCATACATTAGGCAAAGTTTAAATATCTCAATAAATCAGCACGAGCAACACTTTTACTCAAGCTCATTTCCACAGGTGTGTGAAGTTGTTCCAGCACGGGGTTAAGTTGTTTTGACACACAGCATCTTCAGCAAAGACGGTGACTCATCATGGCTCAAAGTGGATCACAATGTGAAAATTCAAGTCTCCTGAAAGCCACGTCTGAAACATTAGTACAATGAAGCATTATTAATGCCTGACTATCGTATGTTTTTTTAAAAACACTTTAATGAGATGAGAAGAGCACATTTACATACAAATAACACATTCCTCAATCTCTTCAGCAAACTCCCAGATAAAGACTGATTGTGCTTAATGAGATTACATGTGACACCCCATTTGGTGGTATATGAAGTTTAGGAATCGACATCAAATAAACTGATCCTTAACAAAAGAGTCTGCACACCTACACAAGGCGGGTCGTGTCCTTTCCAAAGTACTCCTGTGCAAGAGGAATTAATATCAGCTTTCTGCACGGGTGACTGCGATACTGTGAAGGATGTACAAGGTCAAACTGAAAGATACTCCTGCCTTCACAACTCACACTGAGCTTGTTCTGGATGTGGCTCGCAGGAGCTTGGAGGTGGCAGGATGGCGCACCGCCTAGCAGTGCTGGGGCTCTGGGTTCAATTCCTGAGGTGCCACCTGGCTGGATTTTGCAAGATCCTCCTGTGTTCAAACGGGTTTCCTCTGCTTTCTTCCCACAGTCCAAAGACATACTAGTAGGTTAATCGGCTTCTGGGAAAATTAGCCTGCGTCTGTGTGCGTCTAGCTGCCCTGCAATGGACTGGCGTCCTGCCCAGGGTGAATCCCGCCTAGGTCTGTTGCCAGGTTAGGCTCTGGCTGCCCCATGACCATTTGAGCGTTTAGAAAATGGATGATCTCGGAGTCGGCTCATTTTTACAAGCCAATGACGCAAAGTTTCTGGCTAGCGAAACGGGCCAAACAGGTATTTAAAAACCTGTCAGGGACCCAGGGCCACCGAAAAGAACCGGTATAATGGATAGAGAGGCGCAGGAGGCGCATTATGCTTCTGGGTTTATAAAGGCGGCAAATCGAGGGACACAGTTGGAGTAGAAGACGCACTATAATCGCCGATTTTCACACAAAGCCACAGCCACATGGCAATTCCTCCATCAGTGGCCAATTAGTTACACATTATGAAAACTGCACTAGAGAAACAATGTGATAAATGTTAACAAGGCGCCACTAATGCTAATGTTTTCAGAATCTCCACACAGCTCCTTACAGGCAAATGTTCTCCAGCTACAGCATCCTCTCCTCAAAGCCCTCACAGTGTGGAGAGCAGAATTAGAATTATTTTGCTAAGCCTGGAGGCAGTTCTCTGAAGGACAGACGGTAAATAACTGAAAATGTTTTGTTCCTTCCCTCATGGCCACCCTCCCTCCCTGTCTTTTATGATAATACCCAGGCTCCCCATCTTGGCGCCCACTGTTCCAGGTCTACATGCAACAGGAAATTAAACCCTGTTCTTCACAAACATCAATCTCTTCGGTCTCGCGCCAGAGACATGCAAACAACACCGCAACATGTCATGCTACTTTAACACTTGCAAGGTGCTGGAGATGCTCACAGAGGAACATTACAGCTAGATCTGACAAAGGGGCAGGTTAAAGAAAATCCTGTATATTCCTCAGATTCCCAATTCCTTCTCTGATCGTATAGCTGTAAAAACACCTCCTAATGTAAATCACAGAACGGCAAAGGAAATGAGTCCATGTGTGAGAGTAACGGAGACATTTCTCTTGGTGCAAGGCTGGAGCGGGCATCTCTAGTTGACTCTAAACTTCTCAATGCAGCAAGAGACACTTAGATGCATAAAAACCAACACCACACAATATCTTCAATTACTGCAACACTATTTCAAGTATTCAGTTCTAGATTTCCAGGTGAATATTATGGCCGAAAACCAGTTCCTAATCACTTCCACTGCAAGCAGTTTTGACAGCTTCCAAGCAATAATTAGAAGAAAATACTACCCTAACGCAATATGTGGCTGAGATCAAGAAGCAGATGTTAACTGAAAACAAATAGTGCATAATTGACTTCAGTTATATCAAAATATTGGTGCACCAGCATATCCTACTGTGATGAAATACTGTTGTAAAACAATGTGACAGGTAGGCTGGCAGTAACAGTCACAGATATCCGATTCATTTAAAAGCATTTTTACATGTTTTATTAACAAACACGTATGCTTATACCAAAATGGACTGACGGAGGCCATACAAAACTGCAACTGCAGTACTGTATGGTGTACAACCGCAATAGTGCTACCAAAAGCACACTGGTGTCAGCCAGATGGAAAAAAAATGATCAAAATGTTGCTGCACCTGTACGAAATAATTTTGCTAGAGGTTTGAATAAAAAAAAGCTTTCTATCAAATGCCTCCTTCTGTGTTTTGAAAGACTGCTGTGTTTCAATTTAATATCTAATAATCTGAAGCAAAGACTGACGAATATAATTGAGTTTTTAATCAAAATCAAAAGTCATACTAAAAATTGCTACTGTAGTACTGAGGACTGTAATCTGGAAAGATGAAAAATGCACAATTCTTAATTGCAATGTCCCAGTGATTATACCTGCCTAGTTTAGAGCTCATTGATGTGGCAGATTTTCAGCAACAGCAATCTAAGCAGCTACTTATACTGTATAGTATAACGTGATCTGAATCCATCTTGCTTGAGAAATTTGGAATTTACTCCCTAGGCTACTTTTTAAAACAAAGGCATCTTTAACTTTCAGAATAAGATGGTAATCCAGTGGCCATAGTGATTTATACAAGAATGCCAGTTTAAAAGATTACATTAGACCTTTTAAGGATATTTATCAATCATGCCAGTGTTAAGGTTATTTATCATGTTCTTGGACACACTTCCTGTTTTCTGCGTACGTGTGGGGCAGGGGTGAATGGACACTGCAGTCTGCTGTCTCTGGGCTAACCCAGGAGCTGTGAGCAGACAGCGGTCACCCAGCACCCAAGGGGTAAGAGTTTAAACGTGAACAGTGGGACCCCACTTGGCTGATGATCTGAGGTGAAGCAGGGCGATTCCCAGGTGCAGGAAACTCTACCCTCCTCTAACCAAGACTCAACCTGCATTGGCGATAAAAGAAACAGTAGCCTTCTGCCATCAAGAACTGTTCTGCATTACATCTGTAGGTGAACCCCAGTTTAACTGGTATTACTTCAGGATGATACATACCACATTTAGGTTTAGCAGGCTGAATGGGTATTCAAACAGAAGTACTTTAAAATTCAGCTGTAAAAATAATCACAGCAACTTGTGAGGAGCAGATCTGAAGCAGGCCTTTTTTAGGATACCTGCCAAGTTTCAATTCAAGCGCTGCAGTGGTTGCAAAGGAAAGGCTACTGAAAGATTTGTTGAAGACATGGATCAGGCTGCCACTCGCGCTGAATCGGTCACGTCAACTGTCTCCTTCCCAGAATTACACCTGCCAACACAGTGCCTATACAGTGTCAGAGCAGGAGACATCTTTCCAACCCCAACGTCATCCCAGGCTTGGAAGCCTAATCATCACCTTGAGAATAAACCACATGACAAAATCATTGTTTGCTGAAGTAAAGAAATTAGGACGACACATTAGAATGCAGTGGTTCATGCTGAAGATCTAAATATAGGAACGGCAATTAAATTTGGGTTGATTTTTTTTTTTGTCAGAATGCTTCTGTCCTTCTGCCTGCTTTACAAACCCAACTGGCAGAAATGAGAACAAAGGCAAACTGAGATAACTATGTCTGCTTTCAGGATTCCAGCAGTTTCAGACAAACAGCAGTTATCATACTTCCAGCTATTCCTTTCATGTTGCAATTAAGATAGCGTCCCTGCAATTAAAGTTTAATCTTAGTGGCTCTGAGCTGCAGGAAACAGAATAGGAAAGCCGGCTGCAGAGCAAAAGGAAGGGAGAGAGAAGAAAAGGCGGCAATCAAGTCATAGGCTGAGAAGTGGTTTGAGAGTATAATGATAAGCCAGTGGATGGCAAAGAAGAGGTGTTGGAAAATTCATTTCCTCGTGAGCCGAAGGCTCAGAAGGCTCAGAAGTTCCAACTGGCATCTCATTACACAGCTCTCCAGGCAGCAGGCAGACCATTAGTACAACAGAGGAACACGAGAGAGGCAGGAGAAGATGGAGGGAGAGCGAGAAGATGAAGGAAGAAAGGGGACAGGAGAGGATGAATGAAAAAGCAAAAAAGAAACTGGCTGAGATGGGGGACGGGGGGGGGGAATAGTGGAAAAGTGATGTAATGGAAGAGGAAGGGATGGATTCCAAAAACATTAGACATATTGCTTAGAAACGACCTAAGTGATTCCATGCATTCTGGTTTTCGATGACATCTTCAACCAAAGAGTTATATGCAATTTAGAAATTTCTGGCTGCGCAGACGTAGGAAAAGAACAATAAAAAAAAATAAACAAGACCCTCAGCTGAGTTTCTACGTACGACCGAGTCCACATTCCACACAATCACCACAACTGAGAGGGCAGAGGTGCCTCCGGCAGACAAGTCCAACAGAAACAACCCTGCTCATTCTCACCAGACTTCTGGAACTCATCTGCCCCGGAGCCGGACGCTGAGAAAATCCCTGTTCTATTCTACATACTAATAGCATGCAATAGTGTGAGCAGAGATCTTCCAACCGTTAACTGGCAAGGCCTCATCTTGTGAAGCTGTGCTGGACCACTGTAACACTGAATTGAATAAATGGTTATTGAAAGTGATATGATGGGCTACCTCTGCATCAAAGCTGCTCATTTTAGTTTGCAGCATTCTTCACCTCACATTACTATTCAGTAAAGGTACACCTGCATTTTGCTAATAGACAAAACAAAAATCTTTCAATCGTTTTCTTTTTGTGTTGCTTTTGTTACCTTTCGTTATAGGTAACAGAATATTTGCTCCATACAGTACATTCTACATTCTATAGTAGCCTAGCTCTAGGGCAGGGTTCTCCAATACCTACAGACCCCTGGTATATGGTTTACAAAGGGGTTAAGGCCAGGCAGGTGTGATGCAGTTGTACACCAGGAGAGTGGATGACAGCAATTAAGCCAGCTATATACTCTCTTATGTACATACACAGTGAGAGAGAGGTCCCAAATATTTATTCTCTTTTCCCAGTCCCCTTTATCTGTGCTGAATGGCTGCGCTAAATCCTCTTTACATAACTTAGTGGCTTTGGCAAACAGCGAAACCCACACAAAGCCAGCGCTGAGTTCCATATGGCTAAGTCTGTGGCAGTGCACTGCTTAGTTACAGAGATCATATCCATATCTCACAACTGGAACAGCTCACTGACACCACGGCCACCAAATCTCAGTTCCTCCTCCCCACTTCCACCTCCCAGATACTGTATCTGTCTCACATGTCAAACCTTTGCTATCTGACAAACAGCAATAACCTGAACATCCGCATCTCCTGCAACCTTTCCTCATGGTTACAACTAAACTCTCTACTTGGGCACAAGTTGATCGAATCTCTGAGCTGATCTTGCTTAAACGATTTTTCCACAGGCGCTGCAGTGCTGTTGAGAAAATTTGAAAACTCTTAACAGAACCAAGGTTTGGCCTTCAGAACACCAAACTTTCCTCAAGAATTATGCTTTACTGTAACAAATGTGGCGTTCTGCAATAGACGTGGTGGGAGGGTTTTCATTTCAGCCTGTAAAAAGAGCACAAACTTACCCGTGCACTATTTTGAGGGATTTGTTAGAAGTGCTATACCAAACAAAGCTGCCTATAAAGAACTCGGGAGATGTGAGGATTCTCAGAGACTCCTCAATGCTGGAGTGTGCTTCAGCAGTACAGTGTCAAGTGTTCACAACTGCAGGCAGCTACAGTAGCTGGGACAAACCCCAGGGAAAGCCCCGGGTGCAGAGGAGGGGGGTGCTGCCGACAGGGCCAGGCCTGCGAGAGGCTGCTGCTTCTCGGCTTGGCTCTCTCGCTCGCCCCGTCCAGATCTCAAGAGTGAAGAGACCGAGGCGCTGCGAGGATATACGCCTGATCTCCCACGGGCTGCCTGTTTCACAGAGACTCGAGAACAGGGAGGAGGGAGAGGCCAGATAGAAGGAGAATGAGTGATCATGAGGTAAGAAAATAAATAACAGGAAACTGGACACTAAAATATAAAAATCAGGGGCGAGAAAACCCTGACTTCTGGACTGCTCCAGACCTTCTTACAACCACCTGTTAAAAGCTGGGGAAAGTGCACGGACATCTTTGCAATAGACCACGCTCAAAACATGCAGACGCAACACGTTTACAGTCTCACAACTGAAGGAAGATGGGCAGCAGTGTTAAAAAAACACAAAAACAAGGGACAGAAAAAATATTCTTGCAGGATGCAAGAGGTTAGGGAGACAAAGTCATACATATTTATCCTGCTGTGTTACACTGCAGCAAACAGGACCATTAAAAATGTTATGCAAAGGCTCTCTGAGATACAACACTCCATCACGATAGGAAGAAACAATGAGAGACAGATTGGCATCTATTGGAGATATGAATATCAATGTATTCTGAAAGAAATACTGCCACACTTGTCAGGCTTGTCTGACTTAATCCACCGTGTTCAGTGTGGGGGAACAGAACACACACTGTGGATTTTAAAGGCAAGCCGAAGAGCGTGCCCATGAACACAGGGATTTGTGGGAAAACTTAAGGATGGTAACAGAGGCCCTAGTGTTTAAGCACTCAAGTTACCATAAATGTGCTCGATATCACTACAGTAAACACCAGATAGCAAACCTTTAAGGAAAACAAAAGTATTTCTTAATCATCTTTTTCTCCTGCTTTACATCAATTTAAAGGTTATTTTTTTATGTTATGTTACCATGGATACTGCAAGAAAGCAACAAACAAGGCCTACAGACTACTTGTTATACATGAAGATCATAGTACATAACTTATTCTGGCTGTTAGCTTGAAGAAAACAGGATTTCATAGGCATCTCCCGCACCTTGTAGCCTGGTCCTATCAAGGGTGGGCCTGGTCAGTACTAGGGAAGAAGAGTCAGAAAATGGGATTCCTACTGTAAGAGGAGTTGATGCTCCAAAAGGGCCTGACATGACCATTCATAAGAGTAGGGGTGATAACATGAGATACCCTGGCTCAATTACACTCTGCGTTTGTAAATTCTAGCCTCTATAAGGCTTCCCCTTAACTCCACTGGGGTAGTAGTTTCTCACTTCTCCACCAGAGCTGCTGGTGCAGAATGGCTGCCGCGTGTCTCTCAGGTTCAGCTGCACTTCAGTGCTGGATGATGCGAGTCTCCTCCTATATGTGAAGTATTTTGAAATGGCAGATATCTGACTCTGGCCTGGGATCATTGCTCCTGATCTGGCTTGGGGGGGAATTTTAAACAGGACACCCTCTGTTGTACGCGACACCTTAGAAATAGCTGAAAAGCAGGATAACATCATTAGGAATAGCCACTGGATCACAAGTGGAATGTGCACTCATAAACAAAGATCATCTGGGACAAATGTAATAATGAGATCCAGATGAAAAGACATGTAAATATTTAGAAATTATTTTACTTTATGGCTAAAGACTACAAACATGGATGAAGAAAAATAAGGAACTGACTAGAACAAAAGGATCAGAATACCAGAGGTGTGAATGAAGAGGCTCACACCTGTATAAAGCTGAAAACTTCTGTACTTGTGTCCTTGCAAACTTAAAAGATTAGAAAGCTTTAAGCTTTTTTTAAATTTTTTAGGTTTTTGTGATACTGAAACACTTCATTTAGAACTGAGGTTTTATTTGCTTAGAAATACACTAAGTCACAGTCATTGGTGGATAAAGTAGTTTTGTAGTTTAAAACATACAGGTAAAGAACAAATTAAACTCTTATTGTCTAGGAAAGAAATGTTTTGCCATGAACATTTCAGGGATGTATGAATAGAAAAGTTAAAATGGCCTCTCTGATCTTCATGAAACTTCTAAAGGTTTGTTCAAAAACAAGGCAACTTAAGGCAAAACAACAGATTCAAGGTCATTAGTCATGCTTGCTTCCTGACATCTGTCCATTTTGCAATTTTGAAGGTTTACTGTAGTGAACTCTGGTGTGTTCAAAATTGAAGCTCATCCAACACACCAGAGCACAGAGAGTTGTGTCACTGTACCCTCGCTGCAATCTCCCACACCCTGAGCTGCGAGATCTGACCATCTGTTCAATTGCAGAGGAACGAACTGCAAGTTCATCTACATCATCTGCTCAGAGTATAAATAACACTAGCAGCTTTTATGACTGTGACTAACTTGGACCCCATACCCTATAAGCACAACACATGGAAAGGAATTTCATCAGCATTCCCAAAGCTCAGACCCTGTTAATTACAGTCATCAACAGTTTAAAGAATCAAGTATAATTAATACACAGCAAGGGTGTGAGGAGGGGAGGATGGGTTGCGAACAGGACACCACTGTGAGAAACAAAAGCATTCACACAGCCAGCCTGAACACCACAGCCACCACACCTCCAACCTAAGATTGTGAAATGTAGGTCAGTGTGAACTTACACTTTCTATAAGTCAAAGAGCATTTGTACTTCAACTGCAGGACTAACTCAAGAAACATAACCACAGTCACACGTGACAAACCCAACCTAAGCTGCAACTACACATCCAGCTCCATTCAGTGGCTCGGCTATGAGAGCTGGGGGCAAGTGCAGAACTACCTGGTACAAGTGGGAACACGCGTGACTAGGCTGTCTCCGCTCTGCCTCACAGCTTGGGCTGGTTTCCATGGAAGCAGAGGGGTTACCACAAAGTGAACAGGTAAAAAAAAAAGACAAAACAGACTTCCTTCCTGTTCCAGATGAAACATGGCCACATCTGTCAGAACGAGACGAAAAGCCTCAGGCCCTCCCTCTTCTCCATGTCGCTGCGTTACAGAAGAAAACGCCAGCAGCCACAATTTCAAGGACGACATGAAACTACAGGATAAAAGCCCGCAACAGCCAGTCAACTTACCGATTTAATCTCCAGGTTTATTCTGCATAAGGTGCATTTATAAAGGCGGGAGAAGTTGCACTGAATGTCTCTGATGTTGGTCAGCTTCAGTCCAGAGCTCTAGATAAAGAAAGTAAAAAACAATCATACAATAACAATACAACCAAGAAAGACAGACAAAACCTTTACTGGCACATTAGAACATGTATTCATATACCCATTTCATATATTTCTCCTGATAAACATTTGTGAAACTGGATATTTTATGTAAATACAATGCTGTAGCACAACAAAAGTATAACCAGTGTAACACTAAACCCACACTCCTTCTTACTGCCCTCACTGTTATAATGGAATCTTTCATGGACCTTTTGTCTGGAGTCTGTAATCTATATCCAGGGACATCGGGCCATCAAGCTCATTTAATAACTTAATCTAATAAAACAGGATAGGATTCCAAAGCTGGCCCAAGTTTAATAAGAGTTATCTGGAATGATACAACACTACAAGATTTAGTGTCTTCTGACTCTGATGAATAGCTTCATAATTACTTTGAAATGCCCATATATATATATAATCACTGCTCACAGAATTAAGTGGATGCGATTGAGGTTAATACAAGACTTCAATTAAGAAATTCATGTTTCATACACCAAGATATTTCAAACTGTTTTTCATAAAAGAGGTATGGGATAGTGCAGTAAATGTCTGGGCTGCACCATGGGAACACCAGTTTCTCCTATGCAGTTGACTGGCTGTTGATCTATACCAGCCCTGCTGCCTGTTTCTCCCCACTGGAGACTGTACACTCACTGTGGACTCCACACTGTTCTGGCAATCGATGCTAGCGCCCAGGTAACGGCCTCCTTCATGTAACCAAGGAAGAAAATGTCAATATTCTAGGGACAGGAACCTCTCTTTCTGCACAGTTTCTGAGAGGCAGCTAGACCGACTGCACGGGAACAATTTGTCCAGCATTCTTTCTGTAAAATCAGAGAAGTCTGTAAAATCCCTTAATTGCACCCTGCGCGGTCATGTCTCAACACACCCACCCACAGCCTAGTTATTCTAAGCACAGCTTCTTGCAGGCATATTCACTGAGGTACCCTTCTGTATGTTCACCGCAGTCCTGCATTTAGCTTTGCTCTTCATCATCCACAAGAAACACACACAGCTTGAAATATCCACATTGTGGAAGCATTTTGCTCTTCACTGCAGTTTTCACTGGTTCTAGTGGGTCCTCTATATGGCTATGGCTCCTATTCAGTAGGTGCTAGAGGCCAATTTGCTTGGATACAGCAGGGTATCCAAGTGTTCATTGCCATATTCATATTCATATGCCATGTTCATTCATATGCCAGCAGCCATGTCACCCTGCAACTCACAACTGGCAGCCCACTGAAGCTCAGCAGGTGTGAGCCTGGTCAGTACCTGGATGGGAGACCTCCTGGGGAAAAACTAAGGTTGCCACTGGAAGAGGTGTTAGTGGGGCCAGCAGGGGGCGCTCACCCTGCGGTCCATGTGGGTCCTAATGCCCCAGTATAGTGACAGGGACACTACACTGTAAACAAGCGCCGTCCTTCGGATCAGGCGTAAAACCAAGGTCCTGACTCTCTGCGGTCATTAAAAATCCCAGGGCGTTTCTTGAAAAGAGTAGGGGTGTAACCCCGGCGTCCTGGCCAAATTTCCCATTGGCCCTTACCAATCATGGCCTCCTAATAATCCCCATCTATAAATTGGCTTCATTACTCTGCTCACCTCCCCACTGATACCTGATGTGCGGTGAGTGTACTGGCGCACTATGGCTGCCGTCGCATCATTCAGGTGGGGCTGCACATTGGTGGTGGTGGAGGGGAGTCCCCATTACCTGTAAAGCGCTTTGAGTGGAGTGTCCAGAAAAGCACTATATAAGTGTAAGCAATTATTATTATTATTATTCATTGCCTTCTGGGAAAACTGGCCCTTGTGCGAGTGTGCATGTGTATCCATGTGTGCCTTGTGATGGACTGGCGTCCCGTCCAGGATGGACCAAACCTTGTGCCTGCTGCTTGCCGAGATAGGCTCCAGCTTCCTTGCAGCCCTGAATTGGAAGTAGGGGCTAGAAAACGGATGAACATCAAGGAACAGGTTACAGTCAATGGACTGAACAAGGTGGACTGCTCTCGTCTCCTGATCCTCAACTTTCAGACCAACAGGCATTTGGGTTCAGTTTCATGTAGTTATCAAAGATGTTGCTCAGATAAATGTGGTCTGACAATTGAAAACCGAAATGGAGATCAAAGCCTTTTGCAAGTACCCTGAAGACTATATATTGGGAGAGAACAGCTACACACACATACGCACGCACAATCTGTCCATCACAAGGATTTTTGCCATCGTGGCTGCTATCACTCAGCCCACCCAATGCCACCCATTCTGTGCTGGCATCTCTAGAAGTTCACAGTCCAGACATCTAGTGCCCAATTCCTGGCAACAGGGAGAAGGAACTGGGCTTTCTTACAAAGCAAACAGGCTTATCGACGGCACAGAGCAGACCTCAAATACATCAGCCTACCAAGAAAAACAGACCCAAAATGTTCCTGCAAACATTTGCTTGGACTAAAAATCTTATCAGCGCTTTCACATTCAAACACTGCCCGAGTTATGATTTAGTTCTTTTCAAACATACATTCATTGCACCGCTGGGCGAGATGGATGACATTTAGCACCAGCAAAAACATTCCAGCCGCTCTACTCTAAGCTGTGAAAGAAATGCACTGTAACTAGAAGAAACACAGATACTAATCTACACAAAATACCAAAAAGCTATGCTAGCTAATATGCTAGTAAACTCCCAATGAATCACAAACAATGGCTCGAAGTAGGAGAAAATTGCATCTGTATTACCTGGGTTATATACTGACTGCATAGCACTCAATTTCCACTAAGTAAAAACTGGTAACACCAAACTTATGACCAGCACGTTTCCATTCTGCCACAGACACAATCATCTCAAAATAGCAACAACAAGCAGCACTTTGGCCCTATGAATGAACTAAAACACCCAATGGCCCTCAATTCCAAATAGTCTGTCAGCCATTCAGAGTCGGGCTGGATGTCAGAAACGTCAAATCCAGAAAGACTGTCCCTGCTGGCTGAACTAACACTTGGCTATGAAGTGCCTATATTCTGGGTTAACCCCCAGAACCTAGGAAACAATTCAATAGCAAGTCTATGCAATTTTTACGGTTCGTGAAGTTACACTGTTCAGGGGTAGATATAGCAACCCAACAGCCTTCCCCAAACAAATAAAAACAAATGGCTTGCATTTTAAAGGATCTAAGAGTCCAGATCTCGCAAGCCCAACGTGGAATCTAGCCAGGTTAAGAACTCCATGTCAGGACCTCATGCTAGGAGCTGGGTCCTATCTAAAAGAAGGCATCTCCTACAGCACAGCCTTCCCTTTCACCACACTGGACCACTGGACTGGAAATCCTGGTGCACATTCCCTCCCTAATCAGGCACGGCAGGGTCAGTAGGCCCACAGCTTTTCATTTTGCGATTTGTCTTCCACCACATGGGTTTCTTTGACTCTGAAGCTGTAATCAACAGCTATGAATACACATAAATTCCTTTTCTGCTGTGGTCACAACCATCAGAAATGAAGGAAGACTTTTTTTGTAACACAGCTCTGACTACTCATGTCTGTCATGTCAATTGTGTTGATATGTATGAAAGTAACATTAGATGATTTTAAAAACTGAATCGTTGAGATAAAACGGGCAACTACACAATTCCCCACGTTAACCCTTTGAAGTGGATGCCTGGTTTGACACCTCCATTGCTAAAAAGGCTCGATTCAGAGCCCAAACCGGCTCCTGCTGCCCGTTCAGATTCTGCAAAATACTGTAAATGTAAATGTAAGGGGGGATAAAAGAAAACAGTCTTGTGGGCGCAGAAGAGCAGTTATCAGCAGCTACAGCACTGGTTCAGAGGCCAGGCTGCTTTAATTTAATCATTACAGGACAAGATATGAACCGGACCCTGTGGAAAATAAAGGAAGAGTGCAGACTAATGAGGCCAGTTACTCTCCACCACTGTGAGCCGGGGAGACAGGGACTGGTCCGGCAAAACGTGAGTTGCGTTTTGCGTTTGAAGTTGTGGCCAGACAGCGGCTTAAACATCACAGCTCCCGTTTACAGCGCTTTCTGATACGTTTTTCCTGTAAAGGAATGAATGACCTCTAAGCACAGTCCATTTTTTCCACACGTCTGCACACTGGTGATAATGTTGGCCTTCTTCATGACTGTCAAGCCCACGGAACACACAGCACCACTCTGTGCTTATCATGGGTCCCTTCTGAGCTTGGGGCTGCGTCACAGCGAAGTTAGTTCTGCGTCACGGGTCATAACTATTAAGATACATTAACAAGACAGGTCTCTACATTATTCAACTATACATCTTCAGGAAAAGAGGAACCACAACCTAGACGGTGGCGATACGACTGTAGACTGGTGGCCAGTGTGGTTAATGATATGACACAAAATGGTTAACACCTGTGTGTGCAGGGTTGTGGCAGCTGCCGTTTTTAAAGAAAGAAAAATCAATAGCTTCTCAAGCAGGCAAGATTAGGCAAGACCGAGTTAATTGAGCTTTCACTCCCTCCCTTGCTCTCTTTCAGAGACTGTCACTTACAGTGGAATTTTCCATAACACACAACCACCTGTTTCTCATTCAGTGCAAATATTCAATATACTGTAAGCTAGCAGCAGCAGAGCAGCCAGCCAAGCCCATTCCTCGCAAGGCCCTCGCTGCTTTAAATGAAAATAAATCTTACTCCAGCAATACGGGCGAGACAACACAACTGGCTTATTTTACAAGCATTCTAAACTTTATGTGAAATGCTACGGTCTACATTTCATTGTTTCCCCATTCATTTTCAAAGCCTATGTCATTGAGAACTGTTCTGGAGCACAGTTTCAAACCATCTGTGAACAGATGTGTTCCTAGGTCAGCTGAATGGAGAGGTACCACTCCGGCTCCAAACATTCTTTAGAAATCGTTTCTACTAAGGTGCTTATACAAGGACTCTTCAGAGCACAGAAGTGAAAAAATCAGTCTGGCATCAGCACCATTCCTGATGCTGCTCGAGATATAGTTCTTACGACACAAATATTGCATATTTACTGTATAAGATATTTAAAACGGCACAATCCAAAATTCTGCAACACTGAAGGAAGGCAGATGTGGAGGCACCAGTCATTATGAATTCATTATTTTTTTATTTTTGTTAGCAGATTGCCATTAGATCTTCAAGAGAGAAGAAAGAGGAAAGATTTGTTCGACATACTACGAATACCAATGCGAAAGCCTAAATCATCACACCCCTCTGTGCTCTGTAAGAAACTACAGCTGCGCTGATTGGACCTACACAGGACGTGGCACATGGTGCTATGGGACATGCTCTCGTACAACAACTATAATAACTGCTCTCTTATGTAATAAGCCAAACCACCAGACTCAAACAAGCAGGCACAGAAATCAGAAAAAAACAAAGAAAGCAAAGACAGTGCTACTCACCAGAATGTGGTTAGCATTCATTTTGTTAAGCCTTTTTTTTATTTTAGAACATGCCACAATAAAATCAGTTATTCGGTGATTAAATTCGCAATATGCATTTAGCTAAACACACAGCAAGTGGACAGCTACCATATTTAACTTTTTGGAAACTATTCATATCTACAAATATAAGCGATGAGCCACGAAACTAACTATTCTAACTATTCTTCTTATGAAGAACTATTCTTCATAACTATTCAAAATGAAAATGAAATCCTCTAATGTCTTCCATATGCTGCCTGAATATTGGAAGGATCAGATGGTGACTGACAGGTGTGCTAGAGCTGGCACACGAGGATATTTCGCCTGGCACGCCAAGTCCTGTTCGGAGTGGTTCAGACTGGTGAATTTCTCAGTTCTGGTGTGGAGTGAGCCATCCTGCGAGACATGGTTTAAAATAGTCTCCCGATATTTCAGACAGACACTTTCCCTCTTTTCTGCGATTCTTGTAAACAAGACCGACGTCTGTGAAATTGTAACGGAGAAGCATCCCAAAAACACATTAAATATTAAGCTCTATGAATATTAATTCTGATGATAATGTCTTTGCGTTTGTATATTGCTTTCCAGCCCTTCAGCCCAAGAGATGAAAGGGTAATGAAAGCACAGTGTGTGGCAGCTTCTGTGCCAGTTCTTACATGACAAGATCACATTTTTAAATATTTTCTGAGCCCCTTCAAGAGCCATACTGTCAAATCTCTAAACTATCTACCAGTATTTCCTCACTCATCTTATTTAATCTTAACAATCTAAACTTTACATACCCATTACACACTCTTTATCAATCATCTTTTGTTATTTATCAATAAAGGGGGGAGGACATGAGCTTTAATTTATAAACGCAGGATATCACCGCCTTTTTATTTCCTAGACCCCTTTAGCATTATGTTGTTTCCAACCCTTCTGCACAGATGGTTCAGTGTCCAGGGATCAAACCAAAGGGTAATGTGTCACTACAGGTACTGTTCCTCCTTATATAAAAGGAAGGCATCTTCTGTGCCTCAGGAGGTTACACAGAGAGGACTTATAATTAACACTGGCAGCGCACTGTGATGGAAATATGCTACAACCCATGATATACTTTGGTACAGTTTGCATGAGATCTTTTGTTGAACCCTAGACTTATCTTTTGATTTTTAAAACCTGTGCTGACAATTCCTGAGAAAGGTTCATTGGCCTTTTGTTTTTTTAGTCAATAAAGGATTTTGGGAAAGAAGCAGCAGCAGCAGCGTCTGTATATTTGAACACGAAAGCTAAAACAAAAGCTACTAAACCCATGTTACTCTGCAATAAACCACAGAATTCCTACCCAGGGGATAAACGTTAAAAGTGAATTTTGAGAAACCTGCTTCAAATTATGGTGCATGTTCTTGTCTAGGTAGTTACTGCCAGTTTAGAGGAACATAATCTCTTTAGTGCTCCCGTACAGAGCAACTGTTAGATATTTTTTATGTTAAATACAAATATTAGATTTTTGAAAACTTGTATAGGATAATTTAGTATTGAACTTCTCCAGCTTGCAGAAACTGCTCAGCCATCTTGTTAAAGACTACTACACTGTCGGAACCAGCAGAGAGCAACAGGACAATACTCTCGAAACAAGAACTCCCCACAACAAGGGGCAGGGCAGACAACGAGGCCTCCTCTCCTTTGCAATCTCTCTTGTGCCTTTTTAAGTCTTACATAACTTTGAAGCGCATGCACACTGACTGCTTTTGACTTTAACTGTGCCAGATGCGAACATGAGACCTCCCTGCACTGCAGCAGAGGATGAGAAGAGCAGGATGGAATATGCAAGGAGCCACTGGTCCCACCAAGTCCTGCTGCCGAGTTTAACGTCTAAGGCAAAGCCCAGATTGGCCACGTCTACACCAAACTGCCCAGTTAAGGTCCGACAAGATGCAAAGGTCATGGAGGAAAAAGCCAGCCAGCTGTGTTGTTAAACCTGATGGCCTGAGCATTCAAGTTGTATGAGATCCTTGAGTTACAAGCAACCAAACAAGCAGAACAGGCTGAATGGCCTCCTGTTGCCTGTAACGCCGAGTTTAATTTCAGAAAAAAACAAAGATTAGATTCGATTATTTGTGGGGAAAAAATCTCTCTGGGCAAAAGGCCCTCACCCAGAGACAAGTCAGAGAGGAAGACAAGCAGAGCAGTGAAAAGGATAGGGAGACCCAAAGGCTCAGCCAGACCTTGCTGCTCACTGGTTGTGACCCAAGGTGTGGCAGGCAATTCAAATCCTTTAGGCTTAGTGGTCTGATTAAAGATTCACAAAACATGATCCCATCTGTTTTTTTTTTTAATTTATAAACTGACGCAGACAGCAAGCACCTTTACACTAGAATGTGCAATAAGCTTTCTTCCTACTACTTTCATTCTCTCATGTTATGATGAAGCCCAGCCATTCCCTTGCCAGTCTAGCAGTTTTCAGACAACAGACCAGTTCAATCTGTCGGGTCCACATCGCCGTCATTCACATCGCCTGGAGTTTATAGCCAGGGAGCCATCGTGAAGGCTCAAGAATACACAATGACCTGCAGGACGTTTGGTTTCATCACAAGCCAAGCTCCAGCGCACAAATGGGGCACAAAGTCAAGAGGCAGTCTATAAATGGCACAGCAACAAAAGCAGCCGTAGATGCCGTCCAAAACTATATTTAAAATGTTCACTTCAAAGCCGTCTTTTCTCTTCCCACCAGAAAAACAGAACTCAGAGAAGAGTTCCAAACGACATCAAAGACCTTTTCAAGAGTTACTGGTTCACTTCTGTTTAGCTGAGTTCATGGCCAGCAGGAGCTGTATGCAAAGCAGAGAGCTGTGCTGGCGTTTCTGTAGACTCGACGCTGCAGGCTGACGACAGTGTGTCCTTCCAGTAGTCGGCGAGTTCAGCTGAGCCAACTGTTTCCCCCACCGCTAGGCTGTGAAGGAAACGCACTGTTCCTGTGGTCAGAGAGGACAGCTGCAGCCAGCTTCGTTTATTTTTTTACATCGAGAGTAAGGACTTGTCAGTCTACTGCAAAGTCTTGCAATATTAATATAAGAAAAATAAGGGCGCAAAATTCACACTGAATATTAAATTTACAGTCAGCCAAAATACAGGATTCCAGAATGAGATAATGGCATGGATATACATCAGCTTAAACACATACATCATCCTCATAATTGTACAAAAAGTTAATCTACAACATATGGCCATGGTGTAATACCCTACTTTCCAATTAATTTCTTCTCTCAGCTGTATGACCCCATGTCAAAATACCAGAGCTCTTTCTTATGAGAATTTCACATCTGAACTGCTGTAAATGTAGGGTGTTGAGGCCTGGTCATTAGTTGAGCCTCCAGGCAGCTGAAAATTTGAATGTCTACGAATAGTGAGGTAATTGGATAATTGAGTGCTTTTTGGGAGAATAATTCAGTGAAAACAGGGTACTGCAGTCACATATGTACAGTTGCCACAAACCACGCTGGCCTTCATAAATGACATAAATGCTTTAATCTAATAACATTTGAGATTTTATAACAGTGTACGGTGGGCTACTAACTCTACCAATATGGATGATGGAATGGCCATTTAACATTTGTTAGCATTTAATGTCTGTAGCATTTAGCCCATACAGACTGTAAATGAGGGCACACAGATGGCTCTCTCAGGCCACCTGCTTAGAGAGCTATGCGGTTTGCAGAGCCAAATGTCAGATGGAGGGGCTGTAAAATGCATCTTCTGCATCCATCCACCAACAGGTGACGTCAGTCGCCAAGGCCTAAGCCCTTGGCATCACGATGGTCTCAGAGGCCAGCTGGGGCGAGACAGGAAAGGAAACAAGTTGCTGCTCACAAACCCCAGCCATATATCCTCCACCATGGTGGACAAGGCAACCAAATAGCTGTATTCTCCTGTTCTCTAGGCGCTGAGGAGCCAGGCCAAAGCGAGCTTAAGATATCAGAAGTAGGCACATTCTCTGAGAACTAAAATTGGGCGGTCCTTTCTAAACACGGAAGAATTAAATTCAGGGGCAAAGTTTCCAAAGGTTTGCTTCTTTCCAACATAAACAGGCACCCGAGTCTCACACAGCACTCCCTTTGGTTCTCCACCTCCAACCGATCGCAGTGTCTCCTGTTGATGTCACAGATCTAGACTGACAGGGGTGTGTCCTTGTCTTTGGCAAATGACAGTTGCAGCTTAAATAACAGTTCATTGACGTGTGAAATCACAAAAATCAAGCGTTCGTATAGCAAGGGGTGGTTGCATATACAGTAGCTGCAGACTCTTTTTTGACAGATATTTAATGAGATGTCAATAATCAAAGCTCTGGTATTGGAAAACTACAGTTAAGAATACTAACAAAAATCCCATACTCAGAGGGTAAAGTGTAGGTTTTGATAAACTGACATCTAATGAAGAGCAATAGCTGTGAAAAGCATTTTAAAGGGATGTATTCTGTTATAAAACACTACAAATACTATGATGCATGCGTCTAGTATTTTGGTTCCATATACATGTATGGGTGGGCAACTTGGCCTGTCATAGCCAAATTAATTTGACAACCCAGAGTTAGAGAAAAGGTTTTCACCCTTGTGTATCCAATTCTGGAGCAGACTATACTGTGGAATAGACACCAGAATCACTCCCCTAAAGTGCAATGTTGATCCATCAGTTTGTCCACCAAATGACTATTTGCCAATTTGTAGTGCACGCCATGGCCTCAGAGTGAAGCTGCACTGCGAGCTAGCGCACAGTCCTCACATTCCACCACCACGCAGCGCTGACCGAAGTCACGACAGGAGGGGGCACGAAGTCCCCGACACGGGAACACAATATCCGATTTAAGGGAGAAACATCACAGAGACCCGAAAACTCTCTCAAACTACTTCAAATGCAATATGAAACGGCTCATTTCCATGAAACGGATCATTTTGTAGCATTTACCGAACCACCATGCAAACTTGCAGCAGTTCATGACATCACTATAAATCCTTAAGAACATCCAGCTGTTACCGAAATATACATCATGGGAGTATTTGCTAACATGGTATGAAAGCAATGAAGCAGCAAATCTTTTAATGATTGTAAGAAAACAACCAAGCACAAGACAGGTAATGGAGGAGGTGGGGAGTTATTCTCTAAAAATATTGGGCTTGGTGGCCGATGACTTGTGGTCCCTTTCTTTGTCTTTTACCCAAAAACCTTTTTGCCAGTGCAGGAGCTTTAAATACGTGTCAGGAATTAGGCACAGGAGGCATGCTTGACGGCTGACAGCTTTCAGAAATGTCAGCTTTGGCATTACCAGGCCGTGCATTGAGTTGTTACCAAGTGATGAGCAATTGCTTTAAGCTTCAGTTAACCGGGCGCCGACAAGACTGGAGCTTAGAAACAATGTAAGAATGAGGAGTACAAGAAAGGGTATTAAAGGTTTCTGCAGAATTCATGAGTAACGACACCTAACAGATTAATGCAGTACTGTGGGTTGGGAGGGCGCTGGAAAGGTCTGATCATGAGCTCCAGACTATCTTGAAAGTCACAAGTAAACAGGATTGAGACTGTGAATGGAAATCTGCATTAATTTTTATTATAACTAAAGTAGCAGAAGGAACAATGAATACAAAAGAGATTACACCAAGCCTACCTTGCACGGAAAAAAAAACTTCTGAAGGTCAGGAGCAAGAACAGAGATGATTACTAATTTATTTGCCTGATGCTTTTTTTTTCCCCAAAGCAAGATACATTTGCACCCATTTATGCAGCTGGTTAGTTTCATGGAATAATTAAAATGAATTGCCTTGCTCAGGGGTGCAGCCTCAGTGTCTCACCTATAACGAGTTCAGAACCCTGACCACTGCTCCCCCACTGCTGCAGAGATCCAACACGAGCGGACAGGCGCTGGAACAGTCAGTGCGGTAGATGCAGAGCAGAACAGGAAGGGCAGGTGGAGTAAATGTCCACACGCCACCTCAGCAGCTACACAACACAAATGCAATCTTATGTAGTGCCCTTCATGCCCAGGCACCCCAGAGTAGACCACCGCACCCCACTTCATGCATTCAGAAGCCTTTGCTGGGTGACAAAACCTGGAAAGACCTGCAGCACGGAGAGACGATCACGAACGTATGGGAGGACGGGATTTGGCATTTCGTTTGCATGCAGCACAGGTACGCACGGCGCGAACCGGACTGTGGTTGTGCAAAACTTTGAGAAATGAGCAACTGATGAGTCAGCCGTGGAGAAACGAAAAACACTGCACAGGATCGGATGGAAAAGCAACTTCTGGATTCTGCCATCAGGCTCTTAAACCGGAAGGAATGACCAAAGAAGATCAGTGAAAGGAATAAGAAAGAGATGCTGACTGAACTGGCTGAAGCCTTGCTGTTGTTGAAGTTGATACCCTACTATAGCTTCTTGCAAAAAATGGCTGGATGAGAACCTTGGGCTACTAACTACCAAACAGGTTAGATGGCCAGAATGTCCCCCCCTCCCATTTGTGACCTTCCTTAGGTTCTTATGTAATAAGGAGGTAATGATGGGGTAGAAGACAAGTACAAGCAGCAAAGGATTGGCGAGTCAGAACAAGGAACACTGGGATAGACAGGCCTCAAAGCCTCTGTTTATTCCCCATCAGCAAAAATAGGATTCCTTCTCATGCTTTCATTGTTAACTCCAACAAAAACAGTAACTATAAGCAGTAAACATCCTCACAAAGAATTTAAGCTAGAGTACAGTTGCCAAAGGACAATCTGCTACATTAGCAGATACAGTATTATACAAGGACCTGCACTTTCTTCCCGTGATATATTTTAAGAAGGGATTTAACTATTTCAGACCAATGCTTTCCTTTTTGTTCATATTAGTAATCAAACTCAAAATTGGTCAAACTCCCCGAAAGCGAGTGTCAGGTTGTAGTCAGTCAGCGCACGTATTATTACTGTGGAGTCTCACAGCTGCAGTTGTGATCAAGTTGCTCGAGCACAGAGGGCAGGAAAGCTTTCTCCTGCGAGAGAAACGTCTTTGTGTTGTTGTGTCACTAAATTTTAAACGCCACAATACTTGTAGAAAAGGTGCTTCTGCACCTGGGCTGTACACACAAGACATATTTGCTCTAAAGACTCAATATTTACATAACCAGCAAAACAATGAGACAGATATCAGCAAGGAAACTAGAGATCTGAAGCACTCTGCTGAGCCAGCTGAGAAAGCTGTTCTCGTTTTTCCAAAGGACAGTGCAATTTGGCTTGATCAGATAAAGTTTCCACCCACCCTCCACCCCCCCGATTTGACATTTATCATTGTTAATATTCCGCATGAGGCTTATTGATTTTATACTCTTGTCCTTTCCTTAACAGTAGTTTTGAAGGAAAGCCCTTGCATGAAATCTAATAAAACCTGACATTGTCAAACTCTTACAAGATTGAATTTCAACATTTAGGAAAAGGTCCTGAGGATTTGGAGCCATTCAAACTACGTTGCAAACATTTTATCCTAGGCTCAGAACACCAACATGCAAATCTGAAAAATATCTTCCAAATGCACAGCACCGAGCTAGGGACTGCAATATCTCTGGATCCAACGCCTTTTAAACTATTGATTGCTTTGGAATAACTAGCATTTGAACACAACATCGTTTTTATACCTTAGGTATCCCACGCCACCCAGTTTAAAAACCTCTGCTCTAATGAGAAAGGAGTGCTCTTACATTAAGTTAGCCTTCTTGAGAACAGAGCATTACTTCCTCATACATTACAACAATAAGACCTACAACTGGGATCATGGATAACACCACCGGATCCAATATGTAACCACAAAATCCTCCAGCTGTTCTGCAGCCATTGATGTGCACTCGTGCCTGTTGTGGAAGTGTCTGAAAGCTGACTGCCCCCGTCGCCCACCTCACACTGAATCAATCTAGCAAAATCGGGACTCCCAAGCTAAGACCTTTTCCAAAAATGCCTTGTCTGATTGAGATCCGCCCACACATGCAAGACTGATCTGCTGCTGGTGTTTAAATCACTACAATGGCATTTTAAAGAGCAAACCACTCACGTGCTCCCACCACAGAGGGCCAGGAGCCATAGCCTTGAACGCACGGACCAAAAGCAGTTTTTTTGACTGTTTTAACTGGAGTTATCCTTTAAAAGCATGAAAACCGGAACAAAACAGCGTTCCTGTCTTGTTAAGGAAGCCTCTTAGGAAAAGTAGGCTGCTCATAAGCAGTATTTAGGGACTAGGGTGGTACTTCTCCTTGCAGACCAGAATTTCCAAAACATAATGTGGTAACAGGGGACACTGGAAGAGGTGCCAACCTGTGAATGAGATGTTAAACCACGGTCCCGACTGCTTGGTTTGTTAAGGATCTCAAAGCATTACTGATAAGAGTAAGGGTTTTTACCCCCAATGTACTGGCTAAACTGCACTCTGGGCTTGTGACATCTGCCCCCCCATCCCTACCTGATCTGCTGGCGCTACAGGTGCAGTAGGTCTTCTGTTGCCTCCCAGATGCATGCTACACCGCAGCTGTGGATGGACTGGGTTCCCTCTTATTATATAAACCATTATTATTGTTACCAGTTAGCTATACTCACAGAAGGACATTGTTCTACAGCAGTTTCCCGAATGGTGGAAAAAGAACATTAAGCTCCTTGTTGTGCACTTGCTGGGTTTCAATTCACAAAAACCCCATCAAAACCACAAAGATGTTTTTTTTTTCTTCCTCTCCCCCACCACTGCCCCAAGCCACAACATCTCTTGAATAGAGGGTGCTTTGATATGGCAAGCTGGCAGCTCTCTGAACTGCGCCGCCTCATTGCGGATCTGCACACACTGCCCCTATCGGGCGAGAGAGCTAGGGGGAGGAGCGGGGAACGACTGGAGCTGGACAAGCTCACACACAGCAGACAGGTCCTCATTTTCAGCTCTCGTGTGCCTCAAGTACAAAGAGAAAACACAGCTGGTGGAGAACACATTCGCAGTCAATTACATAATGCACAGGAAGCCGACGCGTAGAAGACGTCTTTATCATTTTGTGTGCTGTATACGGTTTCACTCCTTGGTGCCGCCCTGTAACCTAAGGACTGCCGGAGCCCGACGGCCTTTGCAGGACTTTCATATAAACTGTGCTTTCATTAGTATTTTAATGGACCCTTCTGCTGAAAATCATTTGAATACAGTTGTCTTACCAACTAATTCCCAGCCAACACCCTGGGTGGGGGGGATTTTTGACTATTCCTCCTGGAAAACATCTCCAGCTGTTTCACTTTCTGTGGATCGTGCAAGTACTTGCACGTATGGCATGTGAGAATCGCAGCTCATACCACACAAACTCTGCTGGCCCGAGATCTGGAGAACACACAGCAGTAGAAATGGAGGTGTGATCTGGGTGATGACCCCCGCTGGAAGTGCCACTTGCGACCAAGAGTGAGCTTCTTAGCGAAACAGGATTTTGAACTCTCTCAGATACTGGAGGTCAACCGCAAATTGTAGTCTGTCCCACCAACTTGGACCTTCTTGATGACGGAAGCAGGGCAGCACAGTGGCACAGTGGTTAGCAGCTCCAGGGGTCTGGATTCAATGCCGGAGCCACTGTGCTATCTGCGTGGAGTTTGCATGCTCTCCCTGTGGGCATGTGGGTTTCCTGTGGGTGCTGCAGTTCAAAGACTCCCAAGACATGCTGGTAAGGTTAACTGGCTTCTAGGAAAACTGACCCCAGTGCGAGTGTGTTCATGCTGATGTCCCCGTGTGTCCCACCTTGTTCCCATCTCTTGCCGGGATAGGCTCCGGCCCCCCCATCTCCCCAAATTGGATAAAATGGATGGATGGAAGACGGGCTCTATAGTGAGACCTGGGATGTTCAGTTTCTTATTAAATTTTCACAGCCAGGAGCTATCCTGCGGAGGAGGATAATGTTTATGATACTGTGACAAGTCTCTGGCTTTCACTGTAAGGATTACCAACGCCACATACACTGCTGCTGTGTGCCGTTCTGCTCCTGAATAAGCACTGAATGGTCCAATATCAGATGATCTTAAGAAATTCCCTCATGAGTATAGTCTAGCTCAGGAACACCAGAGACCAAGACAGCAGCACATCTAAACCACTTCAAGACCCAGGTAAAAGGCTCATTCCAAGCAACCAAATTCTCATCTGCAGCCCATAGCACATAGATCTAATAAGGACGCACATCTGACACAGTGTTCCTAGAAGCAAACCTCATTCACAGCTATATCTTTTCTGCTGAACAGCTTGACAGTGTACTTTGCACCTTCCTTTGCTAAAGTGTGCCCTGCAGACATACAACCTGAAATTACATTCCCTGTATCCTCCGACTTCACAAGATAGCTAGTTCTTGTTATCACCGTGTTTGGGAAATATTGCCTTTAATGTTGATTATATTAAAACAAAAGGCAGGGAAATAAAAGAGAAAGGTTATCACTTATCTAAAAACATATATAGGCTGGGTGCCAATGTGTAAATACTCATTTAGTTGTTTTTTTGTGTTTTGTGTGAATTCACCAAGCATTTTAAAATGGCATAATGGCTAACTTAATGTTTCTCCTAACATTGTAGCTATAATTGCCTGGAGATTGTGTTCTCAAGACACGACACTTTTAGGTAAAAAAAAAATCTTTAATCCATTATTTATTAGATATTTAACCAGTTTGAGGAAATCTCCTCAGAGGAAAATAAAGCCAGACATGAGCAGAGACACTAAATTTCACAAGCAGGGGGGAGCTGACTAACAGAGGTCAAATTCAATCTCTCAAATATAAGCCAGGCAGGATCAACACATTGTCTGCCTCCCAGCTATGTGGTGATGGTGGCTTTGAAATGAAATTCAAGGAAGAGCCCAGGCTAATGCTTATTATCAATGAGAAGAAAATCAAAGGTTTCTGGAGCTGATCTCTTTAAAACAGGTTAAGCCATTTATGACCCATGAGCTCAGAATAAGTGTTTGTTCACTACTGTTCCTCATGACAAGAATGATGAGAATATAGCCACTTTATTAGTCCACCTGCACCACACAGAGTCTCAGACTGTGTGGAATTTAGCGAGTCTCAGACAACTGTAAACCTGACACACACACAGTGATGCCACTGGCCACAGACTAAGCTAAACAGCAGTTTTGGGCAAACAGCCTCTTCTCTGAATGAATGCAGGTTGTCTGTAATTAAGGCATCAAGGCAAGCCCAGTCCTTCCTCAAGAGACGGACGTTAATAGCTTTAAATTCATCCTATTATTTAGTGCTGCTTCACAAGACAATAGTGTGCAGCCAGCAATTCAAGAGGGAGTGGAGATGGAATGGAGCACATGGAGGAGGGCAGCAGTCAGGATCGCTGCACTATGGAAACAAACCTACACTCAGGACACCATTACACTGATCACTGTCAGGCTAGAAAGCATAGTTGAAAGCAGAAAGGAATTCTAAATGTTTTGGCACAGTTGGTGCACTGGTTAGCATTGCTGCTGCCTCACAGCGCTTGGGCCTGGGGTGCTGTCTGTGTGGAGTTTGTATGTTCTCCCTCGGTTCGCGTGGCTTTCTTCTAGGTGCTCCAGTTTCCTCCTACAGTTCAAAGACAGCCTGGTAGGTTAACTGGCTTCTGGGAAAATCGGCTCTGGGGTGAGGGTGTGGGCGCCCATGTTTGTGTGCGTCTGTCCTGAGACGGACTGGCTTCCTGTCCAGGGCAAATCCTGCCTTGCTCCTGATGCTAGCTGGTGTAGGCTCCAACTCCTGCGCCCCCACACCATTGGATAAAGCAGTAGGAAAACAGATGGATGAATGAACCAGAATAATAAATCTTTCTTGCTTTAATCCACATTTTTATACTTAAATACAGGAGGAGTATATATGCTGAGGCATTTTAGATTACAAGAAAAGAAGAACGTGAAGGGTTTCTGGAAAAGCACACAAAATAAAAAAATATACAACTTATACAAAAGCAAAAGTTAACATTAAACAAAAATAAGGAGGCTTTAAAATAAACTATTTTCATTGCTTTGGAGTATGGTTCTATTTCATCAGTACATTTTTAAATATTCTCCAGCTTGCCGTCTCTACAAAATGACAACATCCCACTCAAAATGTACAGCTTAATTCTGTTAACTTCTAAAACACAAAAACATTTCAGGAACCACAACATTTCTAAGCTTTGCAGATAACCTCTACAACAAATGCAGTTGTCAGGCAATGTACACGCTTCCTCCCCCCCATTCTGTAACATAGTTCTATGAATACTCATGACAGGTAAACACAGCAGCTGCTCTTAGCAGTACAAACTCAGAAATAACTGATATTCTATCACCATGTGGCTCATAAACAACTTCTAAGCTTCCCAAGACACTGAAAGCACTCGAGTTAGCACTATTTTCTAATTACACAGCGACTGCTGTGGATTAATTAAGAGAAAGAGATAGTTTTAATGGTTCAAACACTGTCAGTAATAATCACAGCCTACAGACTGGTGTTGAAACAAAAACACTTTAGAATCTTTAAAGGTTTGTTTTATCACTTTTTAAGAGAGCTGTTCAACTTGCCTTTTCATCAAGTATTGCGATTATGAGCACTGACGTAACTACCTTTGGAGCTCCTGGCATCCTGGGCACTTCTGCAAGGGTTTACAGAAGATACAGAAGCTACCGCGCAGCTGAAAGACAACGATGGAAGCAGAGATGGCGAACCTTGCCACTGAAGCAGGCGTCGCTCTGAAACTAGCCCTTCCTATACCTGCTACTGGAAGGCTAGCCGTCTCCCTCGAAGACAAATCTCTTCTAAACGTGCCGCGTCTTTCTCACTTGGTGATAAAAGCTCAGGTGTCACAGAGACTCCGTGTACGCAGAATCCCAAAAGGCAGCCTACACAGAGCTGCTCTGCTAGCTAGACGGATCCTGATAATTAAAACACTGTAACCATGTTTCACAACAGTGAGATTACTAATCTGGATGCTCAGTCACACTTTGAGGCCTTTTCCTCTCTCCATCACAGACAATTTGATCAATTTCTGCTCTTCAACCAAAAGGCAAAGTTCTATCAAGTACTGTAATTCAGAAAAATGAAACTGTCAAATTTGTCTTGTTCTCTGGAAACTGCACCCCACCTCTGCTTGCCCGTGACACGATCAATGCCTCTTAACGCAGATCTGACAGCTAAGTGTGCTGCAGACAGGGGGTGTACACATTCTACTGCACAGAAGCTTCATTGTTGAACACCTATTTTACAGCACAACGGTGATAAAGAACACAGTGACAGCATACGACACAGCTTGTTTTACCCCAGACTGCAGAGGAAAATCTATAATAAATAAATTAGATGGTACAAAAGCCTCATGTTCTCTTAATTTAAAAAGGAACACACCCTCTGATCTGAAGTGGAGAATCACAGCTGTGACTACTGCAATCCAAAACTCTTTGCTTCTTTAGAGTCCTGCTCCCTTTAGGCTGGAAAATTAATATGCAGTGGAACCATTCAAAATTATTTCCCCATCTGCACTCCTATATTATTTTATTGTATATTACCGCATGGTTAGATCCTAACCACCAATTTACCAGTAATTTAATAACTGCAATTTGCAGAGCAGGATGGTACAAAGGCATTCAGCTCTGTATAATCAGGGAATGATACATTAAGTTACATTATCACATTATAGCACAGCATGTTCAATGGCTGCTAATTAAAGTAAAACCTCTCTCAGATCTGGTCTACTCTGTAAAAGCAGAGCAAACGCTCACTGCACTTTCAGAACACGAGGAGGACTTCTTGAGCTCACATGTGCTTTAGTTGAACAATTTCAGATGCCAATCTGGAAACAAAATGTTTGGTTAAGGGTCGAGATTTCATGCCGGTTACAGTAAAGAGGTGGGGGAAACAGTACAGGCATTTGGTTGTGAAGATAGCGAAGCTGTGGCAGGCATTACCAGGAATTTCATTCAGCCACACCTAGTCTTGTCTTAGAGTGAGGCTGATAAAAAGCAAGCAGCTTGGAAGCCACAGCCTACCGTTACAGTTACAGTTACTATGGTCTGCATCAACCCTGATGATCTTGTATACATTATGCAAATATTTCTTGGTTTTCTTGGCTTACAAACCTACCAAGTATCAAGTCATTTGAGCAGTGCATGAATTTATTTCACAAGGGCAGCCATTTTGATGCAATCTGAAGTAGAAGCCTTGTACAGCCCGACTCCAGTCCCAGTGGGGATCAGGGTCCTCCATGCAGCGAGCGGTCTTTAACAGCATCGTCGTAACTTCCTGCCTACCGAAAATAATCCCCGTTTCCCCTCGGCTCTCGAAGAGCCACAGAGTCGCAGAACAGTAAAATATCACCGCGCTGCTGAACATCTCTCACTCTCTGCCTGACCCTCAGCGGGCTGAGTCGAATGATTCTGCTTCCCGCGGGCTCAGGAAATCCAGACGACTCTGTGCTGCTCGTTGATGCCCCAGGAATAAACCACCGACGTCCTCCTCCCAAGAAACAAACCCAGGCCCATGTTCGGCTCCTCCACAAGAGTTAGGGGAGGAGAGTCTCTCGCTCCAGGTGCACAGCACTGTGATGTTAAAGTGTGCAACTCTGCACTCGAAACAAACCAGCGTCCGACACTACACTGGGACTGACACAGGTGCTCATGCTGTACTTATGTATATAAGCTCATGTTATACTGTGGGCCTGGAAGTGGGAATCCTGCATGAAGGTTCTCACCCATCCATTTTCTCACCGCCTTTTCCAATTCAGGGATGTGGGGGAGCCGGAGCCTATCCTGGCAAGCTACAGACGGGCCAAGTCAAATGATTTTGTTTCCCGAGGTTCTCAAGATATCCGAGTAGCGGCATAAGGCAGAGGTGTTAGTGGGGCCAGCAGAGGGCGCTCACCCTGCGGTCCATGTGGGTCCTAATGTTCCAGTATCGTGACGAGGGCACTATACTGTAAACAGGCGCTGTCCTTCGGATGAGACATAAAACTGAGGTCCTGACTCTCTGTGGTCATTAAAAATCCCAGGGCATTTCTCGAAAAGAATAGGGGTGTAACCCCGGCGTCCTGGCCAAATTTCCTATTGGCCCTTACCAATCATGGCCTCCTAATAATCCCCATCTTGAATTGGCTTCATTACTCTGTTCTCCTCCCTACTGATAGCTGGTGTGTGATGAGCGTTCTGGTGAACTATGGCTGCCGTCGCATCATTCAGGTGGGGCTCCACATTGGTGGTGGTGGAGGGGAGTCCCCATTACCTGTAAAGTGCTTTGAGTGGAGTGTCCAGAAAAGCGCTATATAAGTGTAAGCAATTATCATTATCATTATTATTATTATTACGCAGTAATAATGGAAGTGCAGATGGAAGTGCAGTAACAGTGAAGACCAGACAGAAGTAACTGGTGAAAAAACACAGCTCACTCTGAGTACAAAATTACAGGCTATCAGCTCTGGAACGGCCTGGCACCGTGTCATGAAAACAAACGCCCTGAATGTAGTTTCCAGAAGCTACAATCCGGATCGTACACACTTCCTCGTTTTGCCTTCCTTCCCCCCCCCCCCCACCCCAGTGGATTTGCCTTCCGCAGCGAGGGCGATCCCAGTCCAAACGGCCACCAGTCTCACTTGCTCCGGCTCCAAACGGCTGTACTCAAGCTAAGCAAGATGGGCATCTCTGCCCAATGAGCTGACAGACCCCCCCACGCGATCATCGGCTCCAGTGCTCCGGGTTCACAGGCATGCATAGCGAACCAACAAAGCATGAAGGAAAGTGAAAATGCAGATAAGCTGTTTTTGCAATGAACAGTACACATGGACAAAGAAAAGCATTCCACAGTCCAAACTAGCTGAGCAGCTGGTGGTTCGTGCAGTAAGAAGGGAGACTAGCGATACTCCAGCAGCATGTTACCCTAATAAAACAGGCCCTAAAGGTCAGAGGTCTTATTTCATTTCTAGATTAAGGGTTAAAATGGGATTTATACGTCACATTTATAAAAGATCTATAAAGTGCACAACCATACCTGGTAAAGCAGACTGAAAATGAATGGATCGAGATATTCGTGCAATATTGACAGAGTGAATGGTAACAATCTACAGGTAGGTAGGTTGGCAACAAAATGCAAATCCTGACCAAATCAAATCAAAGTTTATTTATCAAATGCACAACAATACGGCGTGCTGGCAATGAAATGTCTTTTTCTGCGAGCTCACAAAAATTACAAGAATCACAAAAATCCACAAAAATCCACAAAATTGAGGTTACATTTTTGAAATTGAATAAAACTCAATGTGAGTAGAGCTGTTATGTGTCCATGGTGTATGCAATATATACATGTAGTGTAGTTATGCTGGATATAGTGAGAATTGTGTGTCCATGTAGCCATTACAGGTGATTTGCTAAAGGAGCTGCAGGTTGGCTATTTAGCAGTCTTATTGCCTGACCATAAATGGAACAAAAACCCCTAGACTAACCACAAATACTATTTTGCTACACTATTTCAGAGTAAATGTTATCCATTTATAAGGATTTCAAAAACAGTAGCTATAACACTCCACCTTTAAGTCCTCATTCTGAATAGCACAGGAGGTCCAAGAATCTAAAGCCCACTGATGACGCAACTGCAACCAACCTCAATTTGTACTGAAAAGATTTTACACACGAGATGAAACCGGCTCACGATTAAAGAGCTGACACAGATAAAATTAAACCACTAGCACTAATTACTCAGAAGGCCTCAAGAGAGGATAAAGAAGTGGATGCTTTAGAAAGGAAATAGGAGGCGAAAGGAAGAGCAAATAAAAAAAAATACAGAAACATCTGCTTGCGAATACTTCCGATATGCAAAGAAATCCAGCTGCCTCTGGAATATCGGTTACATACAAACTCACATGAACGCTCACAAAGCCAGGCGTAACATCCGCTACCACATTCATCGGGGCCAGACACACTGTCGAGTCACAGGAGCTCCCAGCGAGAGCAGTGGGCCCGGAAGCCCTCCTGCATGCCAGTCACGAGCCGTGTGCCAGCGTAAACTCCTGGACCGGCGGGCAGGCCTGCTGGCTGCTTCTGTGCCATGAATTTCTGGCATACCTGCCTTTAACCCCTCAAACGCACAACCAAGCCCCGGGGGTTGGAGAGAAACTCGCTCTTTCTTTAGCATTTAGCCCCAGAACAGCATTAGACAAAACGAACAGAAGTTCCCCTCATGAGGTCGACACCACCTTGCAGGCACCGACCCTGCATCAGCCCCCCGTCAGGGGCTGAAAAACAAGCCCTGGTGTGCTTCTGGATAAACAGCACCCCCCTGTGAGCACGTGGCACAGACACTATGGAAGGGCAGCTCAGCTACATCCAGTTAAGCCAAAAACCTCACACACATCTTGTGGGCTGAGGTGCTGCGCAGTACACAATGCTTAACCCTTCACACTCCAAGCACGTTTCACTGGCTTTGCTCTAAACATCAATTTCCACTGTTCCTATATTACTGAGTATAAAGTCCTAAAGCTCCAGATATGATTTGTCAGCAAAGGTAACGGATCAATTCTGTATTTTATTTCATGCTTCCCTATGAGGTGAGGAGAGCTGGAAAGTTTAAAGACGAGAGTATAATTGATTTAACATTCTATGATCAGGAAACTGCCCAAACAATGGGACTAGGGCTGGAGTGTCTGATGAGCTCAGTCTGGCCAGCACCTTTGTGTAACCTGAGTAAATGTTACCATACTGCAGAGGGCAGAGGTCAATGCTCTGTCAAAGCCAGATCAAGCATCTTTCCCAGTGGAATCTGCCTGGAGGAGCACAAGACCTTTCACCACCAGCATACCCACACTGTCGCTGTCACTGCTCATTTCCCACAGAAGCTGAGGGAGACGGACAGCATCGAGATGGGCGGAGCGGTGGCTCTGTGGCTAAGGATCTGCGCCTGTGGCTGGAAGGTTGCCGGTTCTAATCCCACGGCCGGCAGAGGAATCCTACTCCGTTGGGCCCCTGAGCAAGGTCCTTAACCCTTACTGCTCCAGGGCCGCTGTATGAATGGCCGACCCTGTGCTCTGACCCCAAGCTTCTCTCCCAGTCTGTGTGTCTCATGCAGAGCAAGCTGGGGCATGCGAAAAGACAAATGCCTAATACAGGAAATTGTATATGGCCAATGAAGTGATCTTATCTCTTATCTTATGATGCCCAAGAAACAGACAAAGCGTTTCTTTCAAATATAGTAGGCCAGCTATTCAGGTGCTTCTACTAACTTTGCTCACTCCCCGATTATCAGCCTAGTTCGATCTGTCTGAGCTCCAGTGAAGGCTAAGACTAACAGAAGGCCACCCAAACAAACAGTTTCACTACCTGCTCGACAGCTGTTGCAGACAACTTAAGCACTGACTTTCATCCATCCATTTTCAAACCACTTCTTCAGGATCACAGAGGAGCCGAAGCCTATCCCAGCAAACAATTGGGCACAGGGCAGGATACACCCTGGGAGAGACACCAGTCCATCGCAGGGCTCACACAGGCACAAACACACACAATCACACCAGGGCCAATGTTCCCACAAGAAAATCAATCTACTAGGAGGTCTTTAGGCTCCCAGAGGAAACCCTTGTGAATACAGGGAGAACTTACAAACTCCACCCAGACAGCATTGAACCCAGTGCCCCGGTGCTGTGAGGCAGCAATGCTAAACACTGAGCCACAGAGCCGCCATAAGTACGACTTATTTTACAAAAACAATGCATACTTCAAAACTAAGCTGTGTCTTTTATCTCTGCAAGACAGTCCCACGAAAAGCAGCTGAACATGTTAGCACAACCATCCTCGCAGTGCGGCTTTAATCACTGACTTCTGAGTGAAGAGTCAGGCCCTACAGTAAACACAGCTCTATCCCACAGGGCAACGCACAAGCAAGAGGCAGGAAGACAAAGCATAATGAACCACACTGCACAAGGAACAGACAATGGACAGTCTGAAGCAGAAGAGGGAAATTACAGAGAAGATGAACAGCAATGATTTACAGTTCCCAAAACAGTGATTCCCGCCGGAGCGACGAGATCAGGTTCTAGCGACTCCATGATTCTTAGGACTTCCTTCAAATTCTGGAGACAGAATTCAGGGTTCCCTTCAGCCTGATGACTGGCTGCAGTTCCACTCCTTTTTAATGCCCTTGGATGAACAGGGGATGAAATAAGGACACTGGCTCTTCTGATCAGAATGACCCCTGGAGACAGACCGCACCACGAGGTTACCTCATCAACTAGACTGTGCCATCACAGGTCCTGACAACACTTATGACATGTGTCCAATTTTACTCCTTCTCATTTTTGCAAAGTCTTGAAAGCTGTAATAAAACTTGACTGGATCTTTTAAAGCACATTTTTCCAGAAAAAAACAGCTGCAACAGTCCTCTGTCACACCATTTAAAGTAAATCCTAAATGATCAGCAACTGGAGATAATGACATTTTGAGTTATCGGTTACCATAAAGTACTAATAAACAAGACTAGGATGAACTAAAATGTGAGTTTTCGTGGAGTATATTAAAGGTAAAGCCGTTTATACTTGAGCCACATGTGTCATGGAGTGTGACAACACAAACACCACAGGCCTCTCTTAGGTGAAGGCCTGCCGTCTTCAAGGTGTTAATTCATCGGCTCCCACTGACCTCCCCTGCCTGCAGGCCGGCTTTCTGGAGCTCACACACTCCAGACACAGATCGCGCAAACAGCTCACTGTCGCTTCATTAAACCAAGCTTCTTCTGTACAGACCCCCCCGAGCAGCACTTCACTAGGTTACACGCAGGAGGGGGTCATTCTTCTGACACCTATCAACCCGCTGTAGTCTTTTCAGAGCACCCACCCGGAGATGAAACAAAAATTGCCCGTGCTCAGAAAAGCACAGCTCAAAACACTGTCAGAGACGCAGTTTCCTTCATCGGCACATTATCGCATCCTTAGGCTTCAGCAGTCTGCCTTCCAAAGGAAAGATTCCCTGCCTATAAAATCAGAGGTGTGTCCCACGGGACTGTACTAACTCCTACACGCAAACGATTGCTAAAGAAACGAACCTCTGAAAATGCCACTAACGTTTCTATTCTAACGTTTCCCCAGCACTCCTACTGCTGCTACTGAAGCAAAAGGCACAGAACAACAAAAAAAAGGAAAATACAAGAAATGTGATCTTAAAATTAACTCTTTAAAGAGATTATGCATTTTTATGCGATATCAGACACGTTAGAGCGTATCTAAAATGAGGAGGGGGGTTACTTTATTCACTGACCTCCATCTCATAAGCACTAATGTCAAAAACTGTCTAACGTGGCACAAAAAACACCCCACGTGTCTCTGGGTCTGCGGCTAACCAGAAAGATGGAACAAATAAAGAAGTCTCTATTCTTCTGAGAGGTGAGTCTTCTCTCTTTAACCACACATTGCAAATCCCCCAGAAAACCCAAATGAAAAGACATTCCGAACACTTGCAAAGTTAGGGCTGAGTAACTGTTCGGGCGACTCCTGTCTGCAGAAATGCTGCTCACCTCGACCCGGCTCATTATTCCCCATGCAGGTTCCCCAGCGGCAGCTCTTACCCCCCAGTTCACCGGCAGGCAGCAGGATCCGCTTATCAAGGAACAGCGCCAAGCACCAAACACCCACAGCTGTTAAATATGCAGTTGCCACAAGTGCAGTCCCTTCAAGAGCGACCAGGGTTCCAGAAGACCACTAGTGCAGAGCTGGCATGGCTATCCTGTTCATCTGATGGGCGTGCTTGCAGTTGCTATGCAACAGGGCGTCGCAGGTTCCAGAGTGTGAGTGAGACAACGTAAATCACAACACCTCTTATTTCTGGCTACAGCTCCCCAAACAATATAGACCATTAAAATGCAAGTAAAAGTGTAAATGTACCAGGAAGCCAAAGAGGACTGTTTTTCAGACCTTTGGCCCAATGGCCCAGTCCGATTATATTCAGGCGATTCACGAACAACTATCTGAAATGTCATATCATGCATGATGGAATTTACATTGTAAATAGTTTCGATTTTTACTTAAATGTGTTTTTGACAGAAGAAAACCCAGCCGAGGGTAGAAACTAAAAAGAAATAGCTATTAGGCCTAAAAGTACGCTTAGGTGCTTTGCTTTCATGGAACAAGACAATACAAAACAATATGTTTCCTGGCCTTCTGTCTCTGGTATCTGGTTCAACCGAAGCCCTTGCAGATGCTGAAGACTTTTTCCCCCCCAAACAAAATAGCCATCAAATCATTTGGGACACTACAATAAAAGACTACTCTCCTGCCCCTACAGTTTCTCCACTCTTCACTCACTTTGTTCACTTTTATACTTTGTTAAGCAGCTGATCCTCATCCCACTAACCCCGCCTTCGTATGTGATGTGACAGCTATGATAGAACTACAGCAATGGCAGGAACCACGTTGTGCGGGGGCAAATGTAAGACACGGGGTCTAATTGGTGAACTTACCGTTATGTGGAGACACATCCAGAACTGAAGGGGAGCTCTTAGGCCTAAGAAGTGTTGTTACTTATAGACACGTAATGATGGATCAGGTCGCTAGCTGGCACGCTGTCTTGCCACCTGATCCAGCAGGTGCTTGATCCGATACAGGACTGGTGGTATGCTTACGTTCTGATGCAAGGTGAATAAGGATTTCCATAATCTGACCTGCGTTGTGACACAGTGGGTCATCACCTTCCCATTAATGACTTCACTGACAGACACATTTAACATCGATAAAAAAAGATATTTCATTGCCAGCAACTACTGCTGTACGCTGTATTGTTGTGCATTTGATAAACTCACATGCAAAGATTCTGGAAGTTTCTGCGACTTTTGATGCTGTGCCTCTCAAGAGTGCCACAGGAAAAACAAAACCATGTCTTGCTGCAATTTCAGTAGCACTGTCTGGCCATTACAGATTAATTCCCCTTACACAACAACACTTGCCTCAAGTAAAGGACCCACAGGCCTAGACTCTTAATTATAAAGCTGTTATCTAAGACATCAGTAATATGTTCTCAGCAAAGACGTCTCCTTGGGTATTCACCACAACGCTAATTGGGCTTACCACTAAATGTGGAATACTGCGTGTCTGCACAGCTCAAAAAAGTAGAAATAACAGGCAAGAATGCTATTATGTCTCCACACATTCCTTTCATGGCATTTCAAATTACAAATATTCTGACACGGGGAATATATTAAGAATTTCTACAGAGCCCGACAGAGAAAGCCACACGGCTTTCACAACATCAGGGAGACACCTGGTTTTACAGGGAAGCACAGGAGCAAATCTGGAGATTGAAGGACTAGCTACTGCAATTTGAATGTCCCTCTGACTGGCCTTGAAACAGCTGCAGAATGAATGTGTCACCCCATTGCCTAATGACTCCCAGGCCCATCAGTACTCTGTTGACACACCAACTGAGAAAGCATCACTACAGTGCATCAGACAGGTTGCTTAAGTACAAGCTGAACAATTAACCCCAGATTGAGACTGACATGTAGATACGAGTGAGCGAAACATCACTGTTACATGTCAACAGAGTGCCACTGTGCCAGTGGGATTATTGTAATTTGTTCCCTATTTAAACAACTCACACTCACTGAGCGGTCACCATGAACCAACATCCCTCCTATTATGGCCTGACAACAGTATAATGTTCGCCCGTATGGATTTAAAAAGATACACACTCCTTGCACTGCAGTCAATTAAATTATCTTAACTCTAAATTAATATTTTTATCCCTTAATAAATTTGTATCAACCTCGCCTTGAAACATCCAGCGGTTTTACTATGCAGCGCAGCCACCTTTTTGTGAACGTCTTCTAAGGGAGAAGCCGAGACCTTCTGAAATCCAAACTCCTTTCCTCTCTCCAGTAACACTAAGCAGAACGCAGCACCCATTTCAGCTTAAACTGTTTGTTTAAATGCTGTACACATTTCAACCAGGCCTGCAGAAATAATAGACCATTTTTTCCCCATTTAGCATAAATAAAAACTTCCCCTTGATATGCTGGACAAACAATTCAGCAGAACCAGCTGGTCGCAATGCTGAAATGCCGCGTTTGTTTCTGGAGGAGTCCGGGTAAAGTTAAGCAATAACGTTCCCCAAGCAACGCGGAGATGCCGGGTGAGACATTTTGGGAAAGAAACATCTGTCCACGGAAAAACAAAGAAGCGGTTGCGTGGCCAAGATGCTTTTAATATTGAAAAACCGAACCATTTAGGCGATGACGGATGTTTCGTTGGAGTCGGGCACGATTGACAAGGGCAAAGGCTGTACGGGACGACTGGGAATGAACTGGACCCGACTGCAGTCCCCCTGAAGGAATTCAAATTCCCCAAGCGGGCTCAATTCAGATTTTGTAAGACACCCCACCAAAAAAAAAAAACCCTGCCAGCCTTTTCGTCCAAAAGAGAAGACTTTGCAACAGTCGTGGTTTCCAATGAGTAAGCTACCTGGTACCATAACCAGGTTGCTCGCATGGGAAGTTACTCGCAGCACCTCCGCTGGCTTTCAGCAGCCCCCTCGCCTTCTGCTCCAGCCCCGCTGCCCGCCTAAGCAGACACCCCCAACTCCTGCAGAGCCGGCAGCCAGAAAACGGGCTTCAAACCCCACGGATCCGCTCCACGCACGCGTCCGGACACGCTTTTACAGCCGGGGCTCCCCATCCAGAGACCCAGCGGCGAAGGGGCAACGGACCGTGCCCACGGATCCGAACGGGTTATTGTTTAAATACCAAAATTGTACCAAAAAAAAGAGGGGAAAAAACTTTTGCATAATGCACGCACCGTCCTTAATAAAATCGGATGTCTAAAACCGGCACTGCCCGGCCCGGCTCCCAAATCCCCAATCTGGGATGAGAGCATTTTCCCAGTCCTCGCGGCGACAAAACACAAGTGTGTGTTTGAGGGTTTTTTTTCCCCCAATGCGAAAAAAATAAAATAAATCAGTTCGCAGGCCACATTGCAAGTCGAGTACCGCTGCAGAACTGATGACAATTTCTCAGCCATCTATACCAAAACAAAAACCACCGTCTTTTAGATATGTAACTTACCAGTTAACGTGTTTAAAAAAGGCTCCCGTGGGAATTCGCCGGGGTAAAGAATTGTCCTAAAACTGGAAGTTTAAAAAGCTGCTAGACCGCATCCCGGACGACTCCGCCATCTTCACTCGGCGACTGACAGCCTGTGAGGGGAGCGAACCATCGCTGCCGGACCCGCAGGGGGGGGGGGATGGCGCTTGAATTCAGGGTTTCCCGTCCGCTTCATTTAATCTTGCCGGCCGCTGCAACATCTGAGCTTCGCCGCAAAGTCATCCGAGCTTGGAGCCTCCTAGATGCGGAGGTTTGTTTGCCGTGAGGCAGAGAATGTGGAGCTGAGGGGTAACCCCCGATGCTGACTCCCCCACAAGCCCGGAGGTGCTGGAGCCCGAATGCAGCGAGCACCTCTGATTGAGCTTTCCAGGTGAGGCGCCGGAGAAGAGGAGGGGGTCTGACCGGAGGATCTCGGAGCCCAGCGGCTGCACGACGCGCTGCGACTCACCTGCAGCCGAAGTCACCCGCTTGTGCTACCCATGACGGGGACGTCGCTCTTGGATGGCATCTTTCATCGGTGCAAAGGAGATTGATCAGGAGCTACTTAGCTTTTAGATATACTGGAGTCTGTCAGGTGTTGTTTTTCCTTAATTGGCCCTGCAATATTATTAAAACATTTTGGTGAGTGAACAGAAGATGACACTTACGCATAACTTACGCATGGGACAAACTTCTATTTCGACACATTAGCAGTAGTGGCACAAATAAGAGATTCAGGTTTTATCCTAATCATCAAACTTTTTACCCATATTCTATTTACCACTTACACTATATTTTGAGTTCCCAATTAATTATATAAGATATTTTTATTATAGCACTCGATCCATTTAACAGTTCGGGTGAAACATGTTTTCGTTCTTTAAATCATTTTTTTTATTGGTAAAAGCACGGAAAACAGTAAAGTCTGTGCTAGTAGGTCAAACTGTAACAAATTATTGTTAATTATACGAATTATACAAAGCAGAACATTAAATGTCACATTAAAACGTCGTGTCACTTGTCGATTTGATCATTGATCGTAACCTTTCCGAGGAAACAGGATTTTCTCTTTAAAAATGACTCATCCCAACCATTTTCTTCTAGAAAATGGCACGGAGACGTGTTGTAGCATAGTTACTTCTGATATGGTTTTACAGATTGGAAATCCAAAATGCACAGGAAGACTGGAGAGTTGCTTATTATTTTTTAAAAGATAAACTTTGTATGGCGTGACCTGTGGTATAGAAATCTTCAGAAAAATACAAAATTGCTTGTGTGCGAAACGAACTATATTCAGCTCTGGAACAGTATTGCAACAACAACTCTCTAGCAGCCTCTAGTGGCGTCTTGTGGAAGAACCGATTTTCTTCTATACGTGGAGGATTTGACGAAAGAATCTTGCTGAATGTTTCACTGTTGGGGGTTGTATTTTTTTAAACGATCTTTTTTTTCACGACCTGCGTGGCGGAGACGGTGATCATTATCCCTGTGTTGCAATGATATGCTTGTTCCCTAAACACGTAGTCTTAGTGTCACTTCTATGGGTTTTGTTTAAAAAATCGCGTTTCTTAATATCTTCCGTACGAGAAAATTAATTGTGATAAGGACACCGAGAGAACGTATCAGCGTTTTAATTAATGATACTTATAAATGACCCAGTCTGTTTTCTGTGATGCGGTATTCAAAGAACGTTAAACTGTAGTGTACACAATAAGACTTAATGATAAAAAAGTTTTGTGTTGTAGGTGTATTTATGTTGAAAAGTGTCTAGAATTATTAAGATGTACCCCAAAAATTAAATGATTACACACTTTTGTTACAGGATGTTTCAGGTAAGACACTGGACTGTATTGAAAGAGAATTAAGCATTTCAGTGAAGTTCTTTTTCAGAGATCTGGTGACTGAAGCAGGACAGCATGGTGGCACAGTGATTAGCATTGCTGTCTTGCAGACCTGGGTTCAATTCTGGACCTGGGGGGCTATCTGTGTGGAGTCTGCGTGTTCCCATGTTGGCAGGATTTTTGTCCAGCTGCTCTGGTGTCTCTTTGCCCTGTAATGAACGGGCGCCCTGTCCAGGGTGTACCCCATCTTACACCAGTTGCTCCCCTGTGGTCATGAACTGAAAGAAGGAGGTAGGGAATAGTTGGATGGATGGTGGCTAAACTCCCAATGAGGTCAGACCAAACAGCTCACCCCAAGATGCTCCACCTCATGGAAGAGCTGGAAGAGGGTCGTGTGTTTTACTCTTTTAAAGTGTGCTTGACCAGTGTCCTGTGAGGTGCCAAAATATGCTGTGATACTGCAGTGTACCCATTTCCTTTTCTGAGATACTCTACTCTAGCTTTTCTGTGTGCAGGCTCTAATTCTTCTGACTCCACCATCCTCTTTCATTTACTGTGAAGAGCTTTTGTTTATAATATTTGCAGTTTCGTTTTTTAATTCACAGTTTAGTCATTTAATTCAAGTACTAAATGAAATTGTGAGTCATTCTGCTGTCTCCTCATTGTTTTTCTCCCCCCACTGTAGAGTGCTTTGAGAGGCCACCATTAAAAGTCTGTATAAAATCAAGTTTATCTTTCTTATTGTTATGTGTTTTTCCTCTTTAAAATAGAATTCGTAATTCAAAAACCTTTACTTGTATGAAAAAATGGTATCACTCACCTTTCACATCTACTGTATGCTTAGGTAAAAGAAGCATGGATGTAAAGAGTTCCTTGACATCTGCACAATTCATGTGTTTTGCGCTTCTTGTGAATACTGAACCACTCAGCCTGAGGAGTCGAGCAAGACTGTGCTGGCTCAGAAGGGGAAGGGGTGTTCTCTAAGGATAATCGCTTGCTGCCCCAAGTGGTATTGTTAGACCAGAAGGTGGAGCTCCTCTCTCTGTCCCAGATACTCTAAAACAATGCTATAGCATGTGACTGGGGACATTCAACTGAGATAATGACTACATGGCTGTTAAAGATCCAATGTCTGTAAGAGATAGGCCAGTGTTTTGAATAAATTCCACTATGGGCCTGTGCAATCTACCCTCCCTAATTAGTTCCCTCTTAATTAAATTGAAGTACTTTCACACTCCTCACCCAGATCTTCTATGTGTAGTGGGACAGGCTCACACCACCCAGGTAGGTACTGCATGTGGGCTAAAAATGAAAGGAATTATTACATACATCTGGGTGTCTGTGTTTATGCATAATACCCATCTCGGAACAAATTGCTGAGCAATTTCCATGAGTGCATTTTGAAAGCAATATAGGTGAGACAAAATGTATACTCCAAGCTCTAAAATGCTCACCTAAATCTTTTTAGTGGTGCTGAAGCACTTCAGTGGAGTGTGTGGTGTTAAACACTGCCACCTCTCCAATCTCCAAGTATATATTACTAACTGGTGTGTCTTCCAGTGCTGGCTGTGAAGGTTCCTCACATTTCTAACGCTGTGCAAGATGTCTGGCACTGCATGACATAACCCTGGTTAGTGACTGTACTGGAGGACCCCTGTCAACCTAAATTGGCGATTTACAGTTGTGGTCACAAGTATCTGGGAAGGTACAAAAATACTAAGAGAAACAATGTCCACAAATTGGAATTCTGTGAGTAAGAAACCTAAAATAGATATCCAGCTTTATAATAAAGCAACAATTTCACATATGGTGTACAACATGAAGAACATTAAAAGTTAATTCGTGACACTGATGGAAGTATGTGTGTTCTTGAATATTGTATATTTTCTAAGATGTTTGGACTTCCTTCAACATGTACGGTTTTAAGTTCTGTAATATTTTCTTTCCTTTTCCCTCCACAGCAGTCTTGAAGTCATTAACGTCCCAGTGGGATTGTATTCCAGTGACTGAGACTGCTTCATTACTATGGAATACAACCTTCCATCCAGTAACCTTTACAGCACTGGTTCTCACAAATCTGCAGAAGTCCTTAGCACTTAAGTAAGAAAAGATGTGCTGACATAGCCTTCCTCCATGTTTAACAATGGGCACAAGGAATTTAAAATTCTTCTCTTTTCCACCAAAAACAGTTTCCCTGGTGAAAATGTACTATTTTATATTCCTCTAGCAATAAATCGTGGTAAAAGTATTGAACACATTTTCTCACATATTCAGAGGCAAGTCCTAGGCTGTATTCACAAAAAGTTTGTATGGGGTTTCATCCATAAGCATGTGTCTTGTTAGAATACCATTGTTCACCCAGATATTTAATCATATTTTCCAGTGCCAAGTCTTTTACAGTAGTTTGTTAATAATAGCTACATAATGCTTTTTTATCTGGTGGTTTCTCCATTTATAACATTCCCTTTTTATTTTATGTATTTAGTCTGTAAACAGCAGGTATTTCTTTGATTATCAGCTATAAATGCCCAAATACATTTGCCACAGCATGTAATGTGTTTCGTTCTAGTTTTCAATATAACATCTAGAAATTCTACTAACCCACAAAGAAAGTAATAATCATTTTTTTACCTACTTAATTTGTCTACCTAATCTGTAGACCTTAAGCAATATCATGCCACTTCAATACACCAGGAATGCTTAGGAGAGAGCATTCTAGTGTTTACTCAGGCATTAAGCCAGAGAGTGATAAAACTAACGAATAATTCCTAACACTTATACAGCACTTTTCTGGACACTCCACTCAAAGAGCTTTACAGGTAATGGGGACTCCCCTCTACCACCACCAATGTGCAGCATCCACCTTGATCATGCAACAGCAGCCATATTGCGCCAGTACTCTCACCACACACCAGCTATCAGTGGGGAGGGGAACAGAGTGATGAAGCCAGTTCATAGATGGGGATTATTAGGAGGCCATGATTGGTAAAGGCATATGGGAAATACCAGGATACTAGGATACTAGGTAACACCCCTACTCTTTTCGAGAAACGCCCTCAGATTTTTAATGACCAGAGAGTCAGGGGCTCAGTTTTACATTTCATCCAAAGGATGGCACTTTTTTAGTATAGTGTCCCTGTCTAGTGCACATTTTTATAGTATAGTGTAGCTGTCACTGTATTGGGGTGTTGGGACTCACACAGACCCCAGGGTTAGTGCTCCCTTCTGGTTCCAATAACACCTCTTCCAGCACCTGCTTAGCTTCAATGGGTTGCCAGTTGTGAGTTGGAGGATGATATAGCTGCTGGCTTTAGAGATGCTATTGACCAGCAAGTATTGGCACAAACTTGCAGACAATCATTATTGTAGCAATGGTTAGGAAACCTCTGCCACATCCTTGGCTTTGTGCTCTGAAAGACAATAGTTGTACCCCCAACAAGATAGCCCTCCACACCACAGTGAAAGTTCCTCCCCAACTGACTTCCTTTAAAGCAGGTGTCATGAAAATAATTCCACACAAGAACATGTCATCAAAGACAATTGTGGTACTATGTTGCCCACTGCAGTCAATCCTGTCGAAGTCTAACTGAACATACAGAACATGAGCACAGGGCTCAGGGCATCCAGGCCTAATAGAAGTCAAAGACTTGCTGTAATAATAAACACTGGAATCTGAGCTGCTCCAATGATCTGTCAAACTGGTGTTGAAAATGTTCACCTAAATGAGAACAGATGACAGACTGATCTTGCTGCTTTGATGTCATGTAAGGACAACAACCCCTGGGCCCCTACATCTGTTTTCTCCCCAAAGCTCTTAGGAGGACTTTTGCTTTAAAAAAAGAGGGCATGTGAAATGCACAGCCACACCTCTGAGTGCTATACATGTAAATCCTTTGGCCATATCATGTGTGACTTCTGCCAGCCCACATTCCTGAGGTGCAGGCAACTCCCGTGAATCATCAGTTCTGTTAATTAGTGATTAATGAAGGCACCAGATTAATGTTTATATAATTGTCACTTGACAGAAAATGCTGCTTTAGGCTCATTTCACAATCTCGAGTATTAACCACGCCACCTTTATTAAGATAATCAAAACATGAGCCCTCTAGTCTTCTTCTTCAATATTTTCAGTAACAACAAGCAAACTATAACCTGGTTTTGCCCTGATTAGGGTATGTCAAAATGTAATCCATTTTTTTAATTTCAATTGCAAGCCCCAGCCCACCATTGAATTCAGAAAATTTAACAAGGCATCGAAAGATGTGAGATCTGCACTCAACCTTAACAGTACAAAGTTTACTGTACTTTAGTGTGTGATCTTCAACTAAGGTTGAACACTAACACAGGATGTTTTTTGCCTTTGAAACAGTGATTTAAATGTGAAATTATCCCATAAAGATGCAGTGATTTGATACAGTGGCCTGGACACTTGGGTGGGCTCTGTAGTTTGGGCACTGTGATTGTGCTGCAGATACAGGTATCTAACTGTAAACCACACCAGGTTCAAATGACAAATATGGCAAGTTTTTGTAAGTACTTGTGTAAACTTCCTCTTGATTATTACCTTCACAGATAAGTGGATAAAAGTATATGATAAAAAACACAGTTATCTTCAAAAACTGAAATGAAATGAGGAGACAAAAAGCTGAATGAAGTTACCTGGGTGGAAGGAATTGAATTCACTGGATAGGAAAGGGATCCTGGGGTTTCGAACAATAAAGGAAAGCAGTGCCCACTTGTGATGGCAATTTTCAATTTTACCATTCGTGTTTGTAGTTTGGCCACAACACAGAAGAGATTGTACTAAAACCTTGCCGGCTGTCTCCCACCACCAACTCCCAACACACACAGTCCCCCAACCCCTCCACAAAGACAGGTGTAGCAGCAATCTTCAACTGTAGTGTTTGGAATTATCTTTATTAAGTAAACTACAATTTTCAGTATTGCTCAATTCTTTTTTTTTTAAATCTAAATTACAACCTCTGGCAATCAACTGCACAGATCGCATCTTTTTTCCACCCAAGCTACACTTTGAAAAATACAAAAATATCACAGTACATTCTCCAACTCTGAGGTCTCTGATAGGGCGAGATCTGAACACATAACACACAAGCATACGGCTGGAACCAGAGCTTTCACCACATAAGCAGTGCTCCTCTTTAAAAGGTGCCCTTGCAAGCGATGCCTCTCAGCACTCAAATTTTACATCTTACTGTTTGCCCTCACATTGCAAAAACTGTTTTGATATAAAATATTCAGTAGATTACTACAATATATGTGTGTGTATATAAAATAATCAGTACATTATTACAATGATCTTCACATCAAGGTTCATTACACTGTGCTTAAAGTCAGTCACCAGGGAGGTGCTTTTTCACAGAAGCTGGGGGACACCGCTGACAGCCATTCTTCCCTACATCAGAAGGTCATGCAGTTATTCCCAAGGATGTTAACTTTTCAGACTCTAGTATGATAGTCCCCGACTGCTTACAGAACCGCTCATGTAAAACGGCTGGACAGAGACTAATTTGAAGACCGGTGCTTTGTACCCGCTTGACACCAGAAGCCACTGAGAGCTGTGGGGTTTGTTTGGTCCAAGCAGACTGCTGTGTGCTCTGGGCTCAGAACTGAACCATCACGTCTAGTAGGAAAAAAATAAACCACAGAATCGCATACTCTTCATCTAAACCACTCTCTAAAAACATACCATTCTAAACAAATGAACGAGAACTCCAAAGAATCGTCACCCATACTCAAGTAATTCTTTTTGATGTCAACCCTTTAATAACTTGTAACAAAGTTTTATTTGTCTTGCTTCAATACCAGCAAAATTCTCAAACCTTTAAAACCTAAATGGCTGGTGGAGACAAACTCCTCCCAGGGCAGAGGAATGTTGCAGTATGGATCTGTTGTCCTTAGTGGTTTCGTTAAAAAAACATGGAGATCAAGAACCACGCTTACAGCAGACCGTGTGCAGGACTTAAAATACCACTGACCAGTGAGGCAGCAGAGGCTTCTCTCAGCATCTCTCGGGGGGCAGAGACAGTTGATGGTCTTGGTAATGGTATTATGGTGATAATATAAGAGGGATCAGGGTAAAAAGTATTCATTTTGCAAAATAAAAAAGGTAATGAAAAGATGATGCAATGGAGGAAAAGATCAGGGAAACTATTAGTTTCCCAGAGTTCCTCTGTGAGGGCGTTTGACAGCTCTGGATGACGGGCTGAGAGCCGGTGTGACTGCCAACGAGGGTGCAATGGGTCTGGAACTGCGGGCTCTGGGCTTGGGCGTGGGTTCGGTGCGAGAAGGCAGCCCTCGCTCCCCACCCCCCAACCGTAGCGCTCAGGGGGAGAAGGTGGCCATCTCCAGGGAGATCCTCTGCCACAGCTCCTTGGTCTGCTTGCCCCTCTTGAGGTTCTGCAGCACGTCGTTGAACTGCATCATGCCCACGGGAGTGAGGCAGAACGCGCCGCGGGCGCTGCGGATGATGTTGACGAAGTCGTCGTAGTCGGCCGGGGTCAGGTGGATCAGGCGGTGGTGGATGTACTGCGCGAGGAGACAAGGCAGAATGTCAGCTGCTGCCATGACGACCACTGCTAACATGAGCTCTCCTGTCAAGCGGATACCGGTTCGGCTCCCACACAAGAAGACAGGTTACACCAACCCAAAATCACAGCGACTTCGAGGGGGGATCATAAATCTATGAGTAATTTGAGTTCTAAGACTAAAATAAAATGGGGTGGCGCAGTGTTGAGCAATGCTGGGCCCCAGACTGCTATCTGTGTGGAGTTTCTATCGGAAGAACGATGGAAACCATCAGAGTGAGTGGCACAGAGCTGGTCTAGGGTGCCTGAGCAGGCCTGGCTCACCTGCAGGTACGCCTGCTGGCAGCGCTGGACCAGCTGGTGGAAGGCAGGGGTCCGCAGGTGGGCGTGGATGTGGGCGGGGTTGAGCCGCTGCAGCGCCTCCATTATGATCTCCTGCAGAACGAAGGGGCTCAGCACCCCCTTGGCAGCGCCCACGCAGAACTGGTACACGTGGTTCACACCTGCAGGCAGGCAGAAGAGGACCGTCACTGACTTGATTTGCAGGAATTACACACAAGTGAGGTCTTTATTCACACAGGATCAAGCACTGAGTGTCAGCTTGTTTAGGTGTTACATCCCTTCTTGCATGGCTGTTAGAGTGAGAAGCCTTGCTCAGACCGCAGGACGACAACCTTCAACACGTCGACATAAATTAGCTTTCTTTTTTGAAATTTATTTTTAAAGTACCTGTTAGCACTCTGCAACCTGTACACCACTGTTGAAATCTTTTGAGATAGAGCAATTCCAACTTGATTTGAGGGCGGAGTGGTGGCACTATGGCTAAGGATCTGCGCCTGTGGCTGGAAGGTTGTCGGTTCAAATCCCATGGCCGGCAGAGGAATCCTACTCCGTTGCGCCCCTGAGCAAGGCCCTTAACCCCAGCTGCTCCGGGGGGCTGTATAAATTGGCTGACCCTGCGCTCTGACCCCAAACTTCTCTCTCCCCATCTGTGTACCTATGCATCTCAAAGAGAGCAAGCTGGGGTATGCGAAAAGAAATTCCTAATGCAAGAAATTGTATATGGCCAATAAAGTGATCTGATCTTAAGCTTCATTGTCTTAGTGAAGTGGGGAACAGTGAGGTAAGAATCTTAGTCATAGCTAGTTTGCAAACTAATGACAGATGTTAATATACTGTTAATTTTCAATTCCAAATATTTAATTTTAACATGCTAGAAGATGAAGTGTTCCTATAGTCCTGCTGGCATAGGTTCCTTTAGAACACAAGAAAATATATACGATATTGTAACCTATGTGTCCCGAGTCAGAGAATAACACTATGCTAGACCAGTTTATCATTATGTACCAGTGATTGTAAACAGATACTTAGACAGGGAGCCCTGTGATCCTGAGGGTCTGCGATTATGAACACTTGTTCTGACCGCACCCTTGTTGTGACTGATTACTTCAGAGACAGCCCTGGACACTCTTTGCACTACCCTCCTCCTCCTCTCTGGTCAGGCTCACCTAAACGGGCAGCCAGCCCCAGGAGCCACTTGACGTCCTCGGTGTAAGGGGGGCTGCGGGAGAAGTTGTTGGGGTGATCGTTGTGAGCCCTCCGTCCCAGCATCTCCAGTGCCAGCATACCTGCAAGACAGGACTGTTCGTGAGAAAACTACCATGCAGTGTGACGGCATATTGACAACTCTTGGCACACAGACCACCTTGCCAGTAAAGATACTGTTAAGAAAAATTCAACTTATGGTTCAGATAAAAACTTATTAAGGGACAAGCATTAAATCCTATCAAGCACTGCAGATACGTTTATAAGATCTTGTGACAGAGAGCAGAAGTAGAACTAGAATTTGATTAAAAAGATAAGCACACACTTGAGGCCATTGAACCCAAAAGTAAGATTAGTCTAACATGTTCACAAGATCACGTCTCGTTTAAGATAATTTTATGCAAAACGAAATGGACAGTGGGCCTGGATGTTTGTGCTGCTTCTTCACTGCACCTGGGTCCCAAGTTTGATTCTGGACTGGGACATCTTGTAGGTTTGGTTTGCATGTTCTTCCCATGTTGGCATGCGTTTTCACTGGGTGCAGCCCTCCCACTTCCCAAAGGCATGCTGGTAAGGTCACGTGGCCTTTTGGAATTGCGTAGGTACTGTACATACAGGGTGTAAACTCATCTTTAGTCCTATGCTTCAAGGATAAGCTTAAAATGCGAAACCTTATCCGGAAAAATTGGCTTTCTGACAACGGAGGGATGAAGGGATTTTATAATAGGTTCAGCCCAGTACGTGCTAAGCAATCAATAACGCACAATATGACATTTTAAATGGCATAGTGGCAAAGGGACTAGTATTGCGGTACTGCAGCCCTGGGTTCAATTTTGTGGGTTTTATCTGTGTGGAGTTTGTATGTTCTCCCCACATACTGGATGCTCTGGTTTCCTCCCACAGTCCAAAGACATACTGGTAGGTTAATAAGCTGCTGGGAAAACTGACACGGGCACTGGTGTGAGTGTGTACCGTGTGATGGAATGGCTTCCCGTCTAGGGTGAACCCTGCCTTGAGCCAGTTGCTTATTGGAATATGCTCCAGCTCCCCTGTGACCCGCTATTGAACAAAGCAGTTATAAAGTGAATGGAGGGTATTTTTCAATCTTCCCTAAAACGCCTGTGTTCCAACAAAGGGTGATGCTATATTATTTTCTAGTTTGATATATTGAACTCTTTTCATCATAAAACGCAAAAGAACTAGAGTTCAAGAGAATGCAATCAAGAATTTAAGGCACAGTTCTGCTCTGCATCCAAACAGCTGTCACAAGGCTATCCTCGGGCCACAGCCTGAGCAGTCTTCTCACCAACTCTGTAGGCCGAATGCAGGTAGTGCAGGCCCTGCTGGCTGATTGGCTGGCTATGCTGCTCGTCTTCAGATGGGAAGGACGTGCTGACCAAAGAGGACGGCTGGGACGACAGTCCTGGAAGAGAGGCTGCCTGGATGCCCTGGATTGTCGAACCTGTGTGGACGCCACCTACTGGAAAAAGTAGACATTTACAGGGCCTGTCGGTCAGTGTGTTTGGTTGGGTCATTGGTTTGATAGTTGCCTTAGCTTCACAGCTCAATGACTCAAGGGAATACAGCAGATTTCGTAAATAAATGTCATTTGCAGTAAAAAAAAAAGTAAGCATCATACCACAGAGACAAAAAAACAATTAATCCCAATTATCAGGACTTTCACACTACTAATGGTGAAACATTATTAAGAAAAGTTATTTCTTCATAATCTATGTATTTAAAAATGTATAAAAAGGCAAATATGACTGAAAAATGTCATAATCCACTACATTGAACTTTGCCTGCATTTTCTCCCGTGTTATACCCGGGCTTGCTATTCAATTTAATCTGTAAACATCATTACATGTAAAATTGAAATATTTTTCAACTCTCTTACCCAGAAAGTTAGAAAGGCATCTCCGATATGTTTAATTTTCATTGTATGTACTGCGTGTTCAGTGCTTCTACCCTGTGTCACTCAGGAGGACAGTTTTTTGATCATATATTTTTGGGCACCACATCATAGTTAGATAGTTGTTCTGGAATATGTCCAAAGAAGAGTAACCAGGTATATTCCCAGACCTGCTCTGACAGATTGAAGGAAATGAACCGGCAAGACTACGAGTGGACCCGATTCACCCAGTGGACGTCTTCAGAATCAAGGGTGAAATATAAACCAACCAGGCCAGATTGGCTGATTGAGCTCCTCTCAGTAACCTTTCTCATGTGTTAATGTACTGCAAATCAGTACTGTTCAATCTGTTTTGCTTTATGTGCTTTCTGCAACTTAAATTTTCATTATTGGAACTTTAACTACACTACTTTTCAAGCTGTCCATTTACAATACACTTTAAATGATTGAGTGACAAATGCTACTGATGAAAACGTTAATATATGGTTTTACTTGGAATGTTCCTGCTACATTAATTTATTGGTTTTACTCCATGTTGGCCGATTCACTGCCTTATTAGTTTTTATTGCATGCTGAATATTTAATGAACGCTAAACAAGACTCTCTCGGTGGAATAATAACTTCAAGGCCAGAGCATAATAAGTATAAAGTTAATTTTTTTGCTAAATGAACTTTCCATCGTTGATTTGGCAGAAAAATCAAAAACACTTAGCCTGGTGGTACTTAACGGCCACCAGATGTTGACGGGCTGCGTTCGAAGCAGCTGTCGTTGCGCGGAGCCTGAAGCTGTAACCGCGAGTCCCCTGTGCGGACAGGTGAAGAGTGCGCACAGACTGACCTGCGACGGTGGTGGCCAGCGGCAGGCCAGCTTCACCGTGGTAGGGGTGGACAGCAATCTGGGTCATGGACGGCACGGGCACGCCTGGGAAGGTGACGGCAGCGGCTGCCAGGGGCGGATGGGGGCCGGTGGCCACCGAGAAGGGGTACTGGGCGCCGATGAAGGCGGGGTGCATTCCCTGAGGGCACAGAGACGCACTTCCGGTTGATTTCACAGACGCCAGTTCGGCATTGACAAGCCTCTGGGCAGCCCTGTATTAGCACTAGTCAGGTTAGATGACGGGGAAACACTGAGCTAGATGGGGCTACCTACTGTATAAAACAGACTCATGTTTACTCACATGTCATTTACATCTCTAGTCAATATTGTGAAGCAATTCAATAGGCAAATGTTTGAGATTCAGTTAAAAGACAATATTCTAAAATCAAGGGATAGAACGTTAAGGTTTATTTAATGCACTAGGAAGGTTGCGACGAGAATAACACACGCAATTTTGAAAACCACATCAAAGATATTGCTGCTTTGTAATCAGTCCAGAGAACAGATACATCCCATAGCTTAAGAGAATGACCTGCATTGACTGAACCTTTTTAGTCCCGAAGAAAGTTGGATTAGACGCCCGGTACAAATTTTCAAAATCCACAAAGGTACCCACAGGCAACCCAGCAGACTTTTGAATGAATGAAATGCAAATGGGGAAGTACAAGTGGAAACTATGTGCAAGTCTATTTAAAACCAAACAGGAGACACCCCTTGACAGGAGAAGGGCTGTCGGTGTATGTAACAAGCTACCCAGCCGGGCTGTTGAAGCCCAGACTTTAGCGTCTGTCAAGAAATGGCAGGATCAATTAGACAGGCTGAATGGCCTCTTCTCATTTGTAACTTTTCTCGTGGAACCAAGCAATTTCCTGATGTTCCACAGTACTTACACTGAATCACCCAAAACTATGCAGACAGTAAAGCAAACCGAAAATGTAGCATGGCAGAACTATTCTCTTTTCCTTGCCTGTGTGTTTGCGGGTCTAAAACAAACAAATCCCCTTGAATATGTGAATTCGTTGTAAAGGGCTCTTTCCTGCCAGCTCCTAGCAGGGCTACGTAGGATAATATTGCCTAGGAGAGTATTGATCCCTTCCTCAGGCCAGGGAAGAAAGGGTTTCTGCAGAGCAGTCTGGGCCCTCTCAGGTTTCACTAGCTGCTAGTGAACTGATAGATCACGCACACAAGCCGTGTACTAATTATTTCAAGCTTTCCGTCTGATTTTAAGAGAGCACAAAGTAGCAGAACTTAATTGAACTGAACAGATTTGGGTTTCTATTTTATTGGCATGATTTCCTTAAGAACTTGTTTGACAGGGCTCAGCGAATCCAGACTGTTGTAATGGTGGGAATTCATAACCATAAGGTGCTGTAACAAATGCCTTCTGGAGATTTTCTGATAAGATTCTGGGAATGCTCTGTTCCGGAATGTTGCGTTTTCACGTTCATTCTGGAAACTTTTCTGCTAAAGAACAATTTTTCCTGGAACGCTGTGTTTATAAGTGTTTGAAACAGGTATTTCTTGCAGAAGCAGACATGTATACAGGTATGAAGTCTTTTTTTAAAAAAGAACTACTCTCCTGCAGCAATGACATCAGCAAGCATCTTCATTAGAAAATACCACCTGTTGTGGAAGCTGAAGAATATGGCTGGAGTAAATTTTATGAAGCATGTCTGAGTAAAACAAGGAAACTAAATTTCCCTTGTACAATTACAGCAAAAAGCTACGTTCAGAACTAGGCAAAGTATTTTCATACATTTGAAAAAAAGATTTTGAAAATGACCTAGAACATTATGTTCTTTAATGGCTTCAACATATATTCTTAAGATGATCACAGCATTTTTGTTTGTCAGATCTTATGTGGACGAAGCTTGCATGCAAAATTACATACGTGCTGGTACAGAACAACAGAACTCTTCATAAAACACAAAAGGTCTTTACGTCAAAAAAATAAGACTAACGGTAGTCACCTGCACAAGTGGCGAGTCCAAAACAATCTACGTCATGTCAATCACAGCTGAGTGAAACTAAAAGGAATTACAGACTTATCCAAGTGTCGTACTGCTTTCTTGAATGCAGTCAATTCTAACATTTCTTTTCAGCATTATTGATCGTTTGTTACAAAACAAGCCAAAGATGCCTTCTCTTTTTTTAGCGTTCTGCTTTCCCTATGGGGCAAGCAAAGTGGGGGGGGAAAAAAGCTCACCCCAGGTTTGTGACATTTTGCTTTACTGCGGTTTTACACTTAACTAGACAACAAGCAGACAATTATGGTTGCAGCAGTGTGCTTTACAAAGAACACATTGGAAGCCAGCAGCTTCCACCAGCTAAACATACCCATTCCCCTCAGCCCCGAGTAGGGAGCTCCTTACCTGCGGGTACGCGGCCCCAGACACCGGGAAGACTGTGGGTCGGGGCACATGCTGCAGAGGGTGTCCCAGGTACTGAGGGGTGCAGACAGTGGGCAGATGGGCCTGGATGGTGGTGTAGGGGTGCAGGCCCTGTGTGTGGGGGTGCGCCATAGCCGAGCCAGGGATGGCGTGCGACTGGTAGATGGTGGAACCCACAGAGATGACGGGCACCACGGCAGCGGCGGTCACCGTGGCTGTCACCGCCACCCCTCCAGACTCCATGGCACCTCCGCTGTCCAGCACTCCCCGGCCCGCCTCAGAAGGCCCTCTCCCTCCCGCCCCCCCGTTCGCCCCACACCCCCCGGCCGGCCCCTCACGCTGGGAACCGACGCCCCCTCCCACAGTCTGCTCATACAGCCAGTACCACTGGTGCGCCACCTCAAACAGCACCTCTGGGTACACCCCCCCGCCCTTGGCAGCCTCCTCCACTGCCATGCAAGCCTTCTCCAGCATCACGTTGTCCTGCAAAGAAGACGACAGGATGTTAAACTGGAAACGGTTTTGTCCACAAGCCACGAGAGTTTGCTACTTCAGGACTTCTATCAGGACTATCAGGACTTCTGTATCCTGATAGCAATAATCACTCGGCACCAACATCTACCCTGGTTAACGTTGCTTTTTGCATCAGTATGGTTCTGAAGCAAATAGTCATGACTACGGGCACGAGCATTGTGGGAAAGAACTGGACAATATTTTGTGGATCCTCATTCTAATATAATGGGTGTCACAGATAGAGGTCATGACATCTGGTACTGACTGTTTCAACCAGGGGCTTATCTCCCCCTGAAGCACTGGTCTTCAGCTGAAAGGCCATACCTGCTCTTTGCACTGCACTAGGGCTCTCTGGATCTCGTTAGGGTTGAGCGCGTGGGCGTGAGGCAGGCAGCTGAGGGCGAGCTCGGCTGCCGCTCGGACCATGTTGGGATCGCGTGCCCGGGAGGCTCGGTCCGCCAGAGACGCAACCTCGGGGGGGGTCAGATGTCCGTCCCAGCATTCCACTAAGATATTGAGGGCTGCACTGCCAATCTCCATGGCTTGGCCTGGAGGACAGGAGTGGGATACGATTACCCTATGAACTCCCACAAAACCATATTAAAGAACAGAAAAGCTGGAGGTAAAATTTGACTTGTTCCGTTTTCTACCAGAACACTTGCTCTTGAGCTGGAGACATGAAGGAAAAGGGGAAAGACAGCATGAGAGAGACAGTCCTAGCTCTGGAACAGGAAGCCCAAACTAGGCACTTCCTACAGAACTACAGACAGAAACAAAAGGTATTAGAGCTGGACCAGTGAGTCCTCCTACTGCAGCATTCCCAAGCAAAATCACTTTGCTCACATCAGGAGACAATGCATACTACTATAGCTCATATGTGCTAGCAAAATGGAACCAAGTACATTGTTTAAGAGCAGGTACACCCACCCGTGATCCAGGACACGTGAGAGGAATAGGTCCTGGAAAGCCAGTTGGGCGACACGAAGTTGTGCAGGCCCAGTGCGTACAGCCCAATCTCGAAGGCACAGAGGTGCAGGTTGCGGTGGGGCCCTTGGTGGCCGCCACTGGTCGAGGGCTGGGTGAAGATGGAGGTGGAGCTGTTACCCCCCGCCTTGATCAGCACGGTCTTGGCCAGCTCGAAATAGAAATGGGCCGCGGCTTCCGAGGGCTGGTTAGGAACGTGAGGGGCGTGGCATTCCGGGCGACGACCTTTGTACCTGCAGTAATCGAGAAAACGGAAGGAAAGCCAAAGTTCTGTCTTAGAGTAATTGTGTGAAATGGAAATTGCCTTCACTGGAGAAAACACACCCAAGCTTATTACAAGCGAGTAAAAGCACCCTACCTGTTTTTAAGAGATCTAAGTTTTAACTTAAGAGCATTAAGGCATCATTTTTGTAATGTGATGAAAAGCTTTTTGACAATATAAATATATCATGGTTGCATTCAATACTCCTGCCGTTTATTTAAAGAACGCGACTTCTACCCCATGCTGTCTACACCCTAGCAACTAATCTGTATTGGAATGGTACCGTTACTGGGAATTATCCTGTAATGTTACATGTAACATAAAAGTATTAATCTGTTATAATTGATTCACTTTGGTGACACTTTTTATGGTTGAGTGTTACCTTAGCCATTTTTCAGTCAGGAGGTATTATTCCCATCCAGTGACTGCCAAAAGAGTTTTGTTAATGGTCTGTAAATAACATCTCAGTCCCTTAAGTACAATTAACAAAATACCATCAGTCCCTGGAGAATTGTCTTCTGCTTCTAGTAATTTACCTCTGTGCTAATTACTTTATCTCAGACTTTGCCTTTGTTTAGCAAAAGTGATGTTCCCCATTTCTATATTGATATTTTACTCAGGTGTTTAATACATCATCCACAGCAGCTATCTAAACTATTCACCTTCACCCTTTTTTACATTTTATTGTGCTACAAAATGGAATCAAGATGTATAATTGTGGTTTTCGCCATAGATTTGCACAACACACTATAACGTCGAAGTGAAATTAAAATACCAGTTCGTCCTAAATTAATTGTAAATATAAAACATGCATAAGCATTCACCCCTTTTGCAATGACATACCTATATAGACTTTGGTGCAACTAATTGTCTTTAGAAGTCACGTAACTAGTTGAGTGGAGTCCACCTGTTCCCACTTAAGGTGTTTCACATTAGTTGATGTTAAATACACCTCTTTCAGGGAGGTTCCCAACAAATACTACATCATGAAGACAAAGAATCTGGGATAGGGTTATTGAAAAGCACCAGTCAGGGGAAGGCTATAAGAAAAATTCCAAGTCCTTGAATATCCCACAAAACACAGTTAAGTCCATTATAAGGAAATGGAGAAAATATGACTGTGAATGTGTGCAGAACGGCATCCTGAAAAACTGAATATCTGGACAAGACCGTACACTAGTCAGGAAGGCCACCAAGAGGACAACTCTAAAAAAAAAAAAAAAAAGTGTTGTGCATTCGAGATGGATAAAGCTGTGTAAGACAGCAATTGCAGAGGTGCTTCACAAACATGGACTTCATGAGAGAGTAGTGAAATGAAAGTCATTTTTTTTAAACTCAAATCAAATCTCAACTACAGCTCACCAGAAGGCATGTGAGAGACTCCGAGATCAAGTGGACGAAGTTTCTATAGTCTGATGAAACCACAATTGACCTTTTTGGCCTCAACACTAAGCGCTATGTTTGGCACAAGCATAACAGATTAATCACCCAAAACATACATCCTAATCCACAATGGAGAGGCTTAAAAACAAAACAGTCAATATCCTTGAGTGGCCCAGTCAAAGTCCAGACCTCAGTCCAATCGTGAATCTGTAGCACAAGTTGAAAATTGCTGTTCATTAATGCTCCTCATTCAGGTTTAGAGAGCTAGAGTAATTTTGCCAATAATGGGCAAAAATTGCAACACCTAAATGACTAATTTCTGCCAGACACACCTCCACCAAATACTAACTGAAGGGGGTGAATACTTATATAATCAAGTATTTTCTGTTCCATATTTATAATTAATTTATGAAGATCTGTAGCATATTTTTTCAGTTTAACATTATGGAGTGTTTTATGTTGATCAATAGCAAAAAAAATCTGAATTTAAATACATTATGATTACATACTGTAATTATAAAAAGTTAAAAAAATGTCCAAGGAGGGTGAATACTTATCAAAATAAGTAACCTCTATTTCCCTTTCAAGTTTCTACACAATTATCTCTGAGACTCAATCTTTAGCATTGCAATAGCAAAAGAACAGCACTTCAATCAATACCTTAACTTGATTAATTTTTTTAATAAGTTTATAAAGTGCTCTCTTTCTTCATGTATTCTGCATGTATATGTTTTTGGCTTACTAACTTTTGATTTGCTTACACTTACGATAAATGTGTTCTGTGCTTCCGAAAGTGTTCTGAATATCTTTGAACTGTTATCACTTATCTTCTTGTGATGTCTTATCTATAATATCCCCTGCTACTTCAACTCTTTCTTTTAAAGAAGATTAATATTGCACTCAGAGATTGTACAAGATTTAAAACCACGATAACTGATGGTGCATGCTACCTATTGTTTTTCAAGTGACTGAGCAGACCACAAAAAGCAGCTCTTAGACAGAACTGTTTCGATAATGATCACACCACAGTAAAGGAGACCCCTTGCAAATCAAACCTTGCCCACTTACCTGCTGGTGTCTGCACTCTTGGCCCTGGCTCCACCCCCTGCTCTGCGCGAGCCACTCGAGGATGATGAGCCCAGCGAATCAGACGATGAACTGCTGATGCTGTCACTGTCTTGGCCCCGGCCCCAGGAGGCTGCTGCCCAACCACCTCGCAGGGGGCGTCGGCTAAGCGTAGGTGAGCTATCAGAAGTGGTCTCAGGGGCACTGCTGTCAATGCTCGCCATGCCTGATGCAGAGAAAGCCACCGAGACACATCTTAACAAAACAGAATTAACAAAACGCTTTTACACAAACATTTTCTTAACATTTCTTAATTTCCAGGTTATTTTCTTAGAAAATTCTACTCTACCAGCTAACTAAAAGTTGTTCAGAGAGCAGGTTGAGCTGTGTGGCATTAGTTTGAGCCCGAGTCCTTGTCACTAGCAGACTGTGACTAAAATTCCCAAAGTGTAAGGTGCATAACTTGCAGAATGTCATCAGGCCAGAGTATCGGGTCCTTCCCAATTTACAGTGGCATCAGTGAGAGATCTGCCATTCCCCAATCAACACTAACACTACTGCATGATGCCATGGAGCGCAGCATGTCAGAAGATGGCTGGCTCTGTCAGGTGAGAATTTCAGAGGACCACGTCTGGAGGTCCTCCTTCTCCTCCAATAATACAGAAACCCAAACTATAAAACAATCTTCAACATTCAGCATTCTTCTGCAATTCAAAATTGACTGGATATATATTTTACATAGATGGGCCAATTCCAAATTCACAAATAAAAAAAAATGAGATGAAAACAAATCAGATGGCCAGAGTCTAAAAGGGCAGCTAGGTTCGGACATGATTACCTGTATGTTTCTTCTTCTGTCGAACTGGGGACCCCCAGCAGCGGCCACTGTACGCCCCCCGTCCCCCCAGAGCCAGACGGCTGGGCACTGTGCCCTCAGGTTTAAAGGGAGCTGCCTCACCCTGCTGATCACATGTGGAGGACTGAGCTCCGTCTGCAAGGCAAAGCACTGACCATCAATAAAGGGAGCAGCCAGCTAAAAACTGGGTAAATGCAGAAAAATGCACATCGATAATTTTCTGTTCTACGGCAGCCTTTGCAACAGTTGGCCACAGAGGATGAAACTCATCTCTTCCTTCCATAAGCATCAGTCTTTTTAGAGTTAGACATGCGATCCTCCTCCCTACCTTGCTCTCTGGTGTCATTATAATTGTCCCCTGTTGTGCTCTGGACAGCAGCGGGCAGCGCTGCCTGCTGGCCGGCCGCCGCTCCGCCGGCCACGCCCTGCACTGCTGCGGACCCTCCCCCCGCAGCAGGGCCAGTGTGCTTCGACACGCCGCCGCCGGCCCCGCCGGCCCCGCCGTGGGCGGCATGTTTCGAGGGGCTCTTCTGGCTGCTGGCTACAGGCTTGCTGGAATAGAAGGAGCTGAGAGTCTGGGGCTTGTGGGTTTGGCTTTCACGGTCCAGCAGCTTATCCAAGATCTGCAAAAAAAACCCCACAAGGCAGCCATGACCAACAGACACCTGCACACAACCACGACATAAAGAGAAGAAGCTTGAAGAATAAACCAAGTACAAAACAGAACAGCCACCAACACATCAGTATGTTAAAATCTGGCCTTGTGTAAGGCCTAATGCAGCAGGCTCCTGTTTTTGGAAAAGGCGTGGAGAATTCGACAGGACACATGAATGCAGCAGGACAGTTTAGCACAGTCCAGACCTTTTTGAGCTTGCTCTGGTCATCCTTGTAGGTAATCATGAGTGCCAAAGCCAGGTCTCCCTTCTCCCGTCGCGTTCCCTCACAAAGCAAAGGGTGCTCAGCCTCGCTCACCGTCGTCTTCATCCCTGAGAGGGAGGACATCGTCAGACACCTCACACACAAAGGTACATGAGCACTTTGACAGGAACGCAGAACTCAATTTATGAAACCCAAACATATGACCATGTTGTTGAACAGAATGGATACCCTCAGTATCTCTGTAACCATAAAATGAGGGCAGTAACTGTGTAATGTTGATGTGTTGTGCGAAGTTCATATTCACATACTGTAGCCTCTTTTCCGTGCGTCCACGGATATATATGGTTTGTGTCTGGGGTTAAATGACGTGACAAAATCAAATTGTATATGTAAAAGAAATGGCAATGAAGCCAACAAAGGCCTCACCTAGTCTGTAGCCTAACGGCCCACCCAGCCCATCTGATAGTTGCTAACAGCTCTGATGATCACATTCTGGGGTTTCTTGAAACAAGTCGGGGTTTTGGCTTCAACAAAACTGCTTGTTTCATACCCTCACAACCCTTTGTGTAAAGAAGTCCCTCCCTGTTGTCAGATTTAAATTCACTTCCATGTAGCTTCCGCTTGTTAAGCTCTGGTTCAGGTTTTACAGTTTACACTGAAAAAGATTGCTTGGTTGACTGTCAGTGTCTTGGAAGATTTTGAGTTATTTCACGATTTTAATCAGGGAAATTACATTTATAACAAGCAAGGAGATGATTCCAGAACTTAGAAGAACAGTTATAAACAAATCACACGGGAACACTCAAAACAGTTAAAATATACACATTTACAATGCACTGGTAGGAGGAAAATGGGATGTCCTTTATGTCTGGGTTATCCAAACATACATAACACAGGGTTACTGTACTAAAAATCCAAGCTAAGAAACTTTAAGCTGGTTAAAAGCGTCAGACAAATTAATAATGAATACGAGGTTTGAAACTGGAAGTGGTTACTCATCACATTGCTTTCTATATTTCTCTCAAGGATGCATTTAAAACATTTAACTGAACAAAACACAAAGCCAGTAAAATTACTGTAATTGCCAGCTGAGATTTAAAGCCTTTTCAACACAAAATATTAATTTCTTCACATCTTTGCCTATTTTATCATTTTGTCTGTGCACATGTGCAAAATTTCACACAATAATTTATGAAGTCTAAATATACAGCATGAAAGGGCTATTTTACACCTCTACAGGAATAGTTGTTTTATGCCAATAATCCCATTTATATTGAGTCCAATAAGCGATCAATTATCTCAAGTAACACATTCTGCATATTAAATGTAAAATAAACATTTTCTATGTTAAACGTTAATGTAGTCTTATAAAAATAGAGCAGGCAATTCTACACAATAAAATGGGTTTGTTCCCTTTTGAATTTGAATTTGTGCACTAGCTGATAGATGGGAATTCTAGCCCTGCTGTTTAATGCCATCGACGGTATTTGCTTTAGACCTGTAGTGCTGTGATATTGGCAGGCGTGCGTCTCCAGCGAAGCGACACGGCCCAGACCGTGGCAACTTACCCAGCGCAGCCACTGCAGCCTCAAAGCCCAGCTCCTCGTCGCCTGGCATCTCATTATTACGATTCCGGCTCGGGGGGCGGGAGCCCGTGGGGGAAACCACTGGACAAATAGGACAGGGGGGAAAAAAAATCAGGGAAAAAAAGCCTCCCCCAAAATCACATTGTACTCACGGTCTTATCAATGGAAAAATAAAGAACACTGCTCCAAACTATAAAAATAGATGCTATACATCCACAAGCATGAATTTCTTTGCCCCGATGACCAGTGGCAGAACGAGTACTGACTTTCACAAGTAAATCACCAGTGATCCGAGTCGATAATGACTTAACTGTACAATTAAACATCACTCGTCCGGTTTCCGTGATACTTGAGCACCTTCAAAGCACCTTCAAACATGAAACTGTTTACTGTAACTGCAGTGTTGGTGCCACTAACCTGGAGTGCAGAGCACATCAAATATGAAGCTGGCCAGCATGAGGGGCAGCACAGGCCTGTAATCACAGAAGTTCCCATCTCGCAGCTGCTCTGCCCGGTCCCTGATGGCACTCATCTCCACCAGGCCCAGAGGGATCTTCTTCAGCAAGGCCACAATCTCCGACTCCTGGTAGGCCAGCTTCACCTGCAGGCACAGGGGACAGTGTCCACTCTCAAGCTGGAGTGTGCTACAAGGAGGCTGTGAGAGACAGCTGTAGTTCTGTCTGAAGTCACCAGAGGGCCTCAAAGCCCCATCGAAACCTTAACAAGAAAACTTGTGCTTCAGGAAGCCACACGTGAGGAATTGGCAAAAAGAGCGGACTTGCATGAGAATTTTAATAAAACTCACGTGTCCCGGATGAAGCAAAGAAGTGTAATTATCAGGAAGAACAGGAGACTAATGAGTAGACTGGGGGATACAATACTATTGTAAGCCAGTGCTATTCAATAGTACAAAACAGCACCCAGAAAAATCTTTTTCAACAATAATTCTAACAAAGTCTTGAAGGGGCCACACAGTGAAGAATTAAAATATCCTTATTTCTCTCTTAAGAGAAATGACACGGATCAGACATCCGATGCGGTTCAAAGGCAGACTGACCTCATTGCCCGAGAGAGATCTGACCTTGCCGCTGCCCTCATGAAAGACGTCTGATCTCCAAGCCACAAATAGAGCAAACGTGTCAGAAGTGGAAGAGTTACATAATACGTAGTGGCAAAAGATGAAAAGGTGACCCCGCAGTCTACATGGCTACAATGTCAACAATTCCGAGTGATTAGGTTTAAAATAGCTGCTACATGTTCTTAATACTTCAGAATTGTGCCAAGGGGCCTCCCCAGTTTGAACCTCGCAGGTTCAAGACCGACCGAGACTGGGATTCTCCAGTGTTGGCTCACAATTGGCCAAGCGCCGCCGCAAGTGGTGGAACACTGACCCCTGTGGCCTCCTGGGAGCTTATGTAGTGAGGGTACGTGCCTCTCCTCTAAGCAGCACCGCAGTGCCTGTGATGTGTTCAAAGACAAACAGTGCGAAAGTTCAGTTCAGTTTATTTGTCATACGCACAAGTGCAATGAAATGCTTATTTGCATGTGCGCTCCTATACAAAGGAGTCACCAAGAAACAAACAGAACAGCAGCAGCAACAACATCAACAAGTTAAATAACATCTAACCTCAAAAAGTCATTAAAACAATAAAAAGCCAGGTTAATTTTGTTGGCCTTTAGCACACTCGTCTTGAGAGCGGATCATGCGCCAGGAAGAAAAGAAAGAAAGGTCCGGAAACAGCCCCATTACCTCCAGGGCCTTGGTGGAGGCCGGGGGTCGCTGCAGCTCCAGGGTGAACATGCCGGTGCTGAAGGCCAGGTTGTGGTACTCGGGTCTCTCGCTCAGCACCGTCAGCAGGAAGGCCGCCTTGGAAAGGGTGTTGGTGGCCACCTGGGTCTGCCGGGTGGTTGACACCTTGCTTTTCTTGCCCTGTTGCGACACACAGAGCAACACAAACACATGCAGCACACAGATCAGCTTGAGGTAACAATACTGGCATGTCTTTTGTTAAGTTACATGCGTTTCTATTTTCACTGACTTGAAAACAAATCACAAAGTAATATAACTAAAGCATCTGGGTAGACAACTAGAAGGTAGTGAAATATATAGGAATGCAAAGGTTTCTGAAAATAGTTTTTTTAACTCCTGGAGATTAAAAGCATGACAATAAAAACGTCCACAATTAATTATTCTGCTAGGTTTGACTAGGTAGGACACCCCCACCAGCTTTGTCATGAGCCTAGGACAAATATGCTACCCGTCTGTGGGAATGCCAGCTTTAAGATCAGTTTAAAGGTATTTCACATAAATGTCGTCAAACACTAAATCCACATTGTACCAATTGAAGAAGGTCATTAGTCAAAAACAGCCCCTGGTGCTGCATTGGGCATCATTGTGCTATGCAGTAATGCCTAAACAGGTCTGCAGGAAACTGATGTGTACCATGCCACAATTTCCTACAATAAATGGCAGTCTATTTACACACTCACTTTACAAGACATCTCCTGGAGATTTCACCTCATTTTATGGCACTAAGCTACATTTTTTTTATTAAAATGACTGCTTGCACCATAGTTGAAGTTTAGTAAAATGAACAATATTAATTGACTGTAGTTTTACTAGTTTTTATTGCATGCATAACACAATCCTGGAGTATGTACTTCCATGCATGGTCCCTACTAACATTAACTACCCAACACTATTGTATACGAAACATCAGCAAGTTGAGCCACTGAGGCTCTTGCCAAATGCACCCCTACAATTGTCCCTCGTTCAAGGTAATTGAGATCTTCTCCTGACCTCTGTACATGACTTGAAGCATGCTGGGCTGTTATGTGTTTAATTAATAGAGTGAGCCAGACCTGTGTCGAAGACCTTCAAACGGTGGTGCACCTCGTTTGACCAAGTATTTCTCTGTTTTTGTCCAATACCTTTATAGATGAATATAAACAAGGTTTTCATCCAGCTAATGGAGTAATTAAACAACTCAGATATCAGATCTCAGGCGGAGCCAACAGTCTCTCTCCAAATCTTCATAGGTTGGAGATGGCCACCCCTGTTCTGGACATTTTGGGCGCCTAGCTCGTCTTTCTGCCCCAACACTGTGTGTGACAGCAGCAAGGTGACGGAACAAGCACCTTGGTCTGAGGCTGCTCCACTTTCAGGTCAGGAGGGTTGGCCAGCAGATCTCCAGCCAGCTCCACAGCCAGCCGGCAAGCCTCATTACTGTAGCCATGGGCGTGGAGAGCCTCCGCACAGGCAAACAATACCTGGAACAAAGAGACACTCCAATGTCACTACTCTTATATAGCTTAAAACAACAAAAACATGTCAACATCAGAAAAACAAATCATGCCTTGAGAAATAAAAGCAAGTAACTCACATTGGTTGATGACAATTTGAAGCCCTTTCAGACATACTGTATGTAAAACAGCTTCAGGAAGTCCTACTAAACCTTGCACAATGGCACAGACTCATACCAGGCATTTTAAAGGCAACTACGTCACCCAAACTGCAGAACAGGTGGATTGGCCAGCCCAGAGGAATCAGAAGAGAAATGCACTTTCCTTTAGCTGAAAACAACAGCGATCTAGAAGAAGCATTCTTTACAGCTCTTCAGGATCTTGATTTACCCCTCCATGCTTCAAGTACCTTTGACAAATATAAACCTCGAGCACCTGCAATAGAAGTGGCTACCTGCACTATAGCACAGTTCCGTCAATAAATACAATCAGTTTACACAGGGAGTTATTACAAAAATGATACCTGCATATGGTTTGTTAATGAAGCTCTAGATCCTAAGAGACACACTGTGTTATTGACCAAACATTGGTTTTTCAAACATTTGTGAAATCAATCACATTTGGCTCAAGGATACTTGAGTTTCAGTACCGGTTACTGAATGCGCTACACAGGTGTTACTTATTTGTACATGCCCACCCTGACAAAGATCTATAGGGATCAAAACAAGAGCTGATCCAGTCTTACACTGCTCCTTAACACCATACTTTGCTTACTGTTTCAGAATGAAGAAACATTAATAGAGAAATAATCTCTATGCCACCAATTCCAGTGGTAACCTTAACATCTAACTAGTAGATATAAATGATTTTCAGGATATTGACAATCTTGAAATGGCTTTGAAAAGTTTTTTGGACAGTGTACAAAATTAGTAAACTGTTTTTCTTGTTTTAGTTAAAGGGGAAAAAAAAACTAAATTACATGCCCCATATATTACTGTTATCTTAAGACCACTTAAGCATTGTGGTCAAAAACTAGTGGAAAGATCTTATTTACCCTGTTTTCAAAACATCTCACATGGAATGGCTAATGCTTCTTCAGAGGTGACTGCTGCAGAATCACACCTTGCTACAGACAGACCTCCGACGTATTTAAAGGAACATGTCCAAAACAGGGGCTTTCTCCAGCATCTGTGTTACACGAGCATCTGTGTTAATTCTAGGCCAAGACTAGACCAAGGCCAAGCCCACCAGATGATCCTGCAAGAGTCTGCTCTCTATTGTCGGATGTTCTATTGCTCACAATCCCTCTGTAAAGGGATTCCCTGTGCTCGGGTTAATACGGAAGGACTCAAATGCAACGCCTCCTTTGCCTCACCTCCATGCGCCCCTCCTGCTCCAGCGGTTTGATCCCTGCAAAGATGTCCGGCTCCTCTTCGGGATTGCCGTCAGGGGCTCCTCGCTCACCCCCCTCCTCCGAGGCCGCGCTGATGTAGTACGCCTGGTAGTCATCCTCCCCTCCTGCAGCAGCCTCCAAGGCAGGGGCCCCCTTCACTCGGTCTGCTTCCTCCTCCTGGCGACTTCTGGGTGGCTTGGCAGAGGCAGCGGCGGGTTGGCCGTCCTCGATGGGGTCCTCGCTCCCGTCCTCTTCCATCTCCACCTCGACCTCCTTCTCCAGAGCCACCTCCAGCTCGGCCTCCTTCTGCAGAGCCACACCCGCGCCCTCTTGAGAGCAGCAAGCTAAGGCTTCTGCAGCCGGGGTAGCGTGGGGCACCCTCGATGCCTCAAAAAGGGGCTCCTTGGGGCTGTTGCAACTGCCATACTTTCGGGGCTCTCTCAGCAAGGGGCTCGGGGCAGGCAGCATTTCAGGTGGGGGGGGGAGGAAGTCAAAGGTGTTGCTGGCTTCCGCGCCAAGTGCCAGGCTGGACCCGTCATCCATGCTGAGCTCGGCCAGGTCTGGCTCCAGGGAGCTGTCTTCACTGCTGGTCCGGCGCTTGCTGCTCCCGTGTTTGCTGCCAGCGCTCATGGTGCCACCGCATGCTTTGCCTCCTTGGGCGAGCTTGGCTTTGCCACCAACGGAGGCGGATCCGCCGCCACTAGACTTGTACATACCTTTGCTGTCATCCAAAGACAAGGATACCGCCCCCCCCAGTCTACTTCCCAGCACCAGTACCCCGCTGCCGCCCCCCGAGGGCAGTCCTTTCCTTTTGCCGACGATGGTCTCTTTGGGCCTGACGGCCACTTCCTGTTGAGGGGGATGAGTGATGCGGGTCTTGTACTCTGAGCCGGCCCCGCCCTCCGCCCCGCCCACTCGGCCAGTCCCCCCACCCGGCTCTTGGGGATCCCCCAGCCCGGCCCGCCCTCCCCGCTGCTGCTGCACTGCCCTGGCCCAGCAGAAGGAGGCACTTTTTTTGTCAGAACTACAGTAGGTAATGCCGGCCAAGGGATAGGCCACCTCCCAGCTGAAGTAACAGGACTCCACAGCTGGTTTGAAACCCTGGAACAGCTTGTCCAGAGATTTGCGGTGCTGCCCACGCTTGACAATCTCTATCACCTTCAGGTGCCATTGCTTTAGCTGGGCACACAGCTCCCAGCGTCTAGAGACAGAGAGAGACCAAAAGATCAGCAGCTGACCATACCCATCCCTTCTGTCTAATGACTGTACACTTGGCAACCACTGCTGGACAAATGCAAGCAGGCAAAGTAACTGATGCGACAAGATAAGCAAGACCGTTCGTGATATCTGGCAGAGAGAGTTAGCAAGGCTATGGGTGATAAGGTACACATCACAACGATCAACCCAGAATTACTAATGGGCAAAAAATAAAGTTGCTTTCTAATACGTCTTGCCATGAAATATTAAGTAATATTGCCAATGGCAGAAACTCTACAAATGTCACAATGCAACATTTTTCACTAAAACGTATGTCAGCTATCCAAAATTAAAGCCATACTTGTCTGACCAGCTAAGTAAGGCAAAACCATTTTGATGAGATGCATTTAAGGAACATAAGATGGCTGCAGAAAGCACTACAACTGGATCTCAAGTTACTTCCGGGAAGCAAGTCTAGGGCGGGTAGTGATAACGCACCCGAGACTGTTGTCTCAATATCCCTGCGGTCAAAGCTAGCGGTGCTGTGAACGCCTCTTCCCGAGTGTGCACACGTACCTCTGAGGGTTCATGGTGGGATCGAGCACAGCCAGCCTCCAAAGCACCACCATCTCGTCGCACATGCTGGCGCAGGCATGGGCTGCCACCTCCGACTGCCCGTTGCTCCGGCCCGTGTGCCCGCTGGCGCTGCTGTGAGAGGCGGACGTGCGAACGCTGTACCACCAACCGATAATCTGGGGGGTGGGGAGTATCAGGTCAAACACACAAGGTAGACCATCGGTCGGTACGTCCCAAAGGACACGCAAGAGACACCAAAACAAATGCGCACATTTTTTAGGCTGTAACATGCTGCATATTAATTCTTACCTTTAATTATTCTATTAATGCAACAACAATACCTCACCACATTCAAGTATCTGTATCACAGAACAACTTACATAAAAAATATCACAATAAGATTCCCCGTACGAGTTCACTGATGACAGACTATTTTAACACTGTGGCAAACGGTGTCTGTGCTTGGTGTGGGAGCAGGATGGTGTCACTACAGTAGATGCCTTCATTTCAGCCTGTCTACACGTGTGCCCAGGTATGGATCTGTGCGTGCTGCACCTGCTCGTAAGTGAGGCACTGCTCAGTCAGGATCTCCAGCAGCGGCGCAGCGTTGCTGTCTCTTCTCTTGAACATCTCTCTGACGATGGACAGCAGGTTCCAGATTCCCTCCGGCTCTCGGCCTCTTAGAGGCCTCAGCAGGCAGGCCCACTCTGCAGCGGCTGGGGGCTCGGTGGAGGACAAATACATGGAGTTCACGTCACTGCGGAGAGACACCAGGTCACATACAAGGAGGTGCGCCTCATCTGACAACGGCTACCCTATCTGCGCTCCCCTAACGCTCCTGAACTCCTACCACTCCTGAACTCCACACTTCACACATGTTCTGCCTGGAATCTGCAGCTAAGCTTTACTGTCCAAAAAGCAAAACTCACTTGAGTCTGCTGCTTTGTTTCTCATCCAGCCCCTGGGAGAGGCAGGAGCCATTCAGGCATTAGAGGTTTCCGCACCAGAGCAGGAATCCGCAGTCTCCAGTGCACCTTGTAAAAGTCTCTGCGAGAGCCTAGCTGTGCTTTTAAACTACACAGAGATCAGACCTTACCAGCCAGTGCCAGTGGCAATCAATAAACTTTCAGCCAGAGAAGGCAGGAACCTTCACTGTATGTGATGAACAATCATGTAGTGGCACCTACAGCGCAGGCAACTCAATTACATAAAATCTTTTCAGCAAACAGAATCAAATAATGTTTCCGTTGAGTGTTTTCAAGTCCTGAACTGACAAGCGATTTTCTTTTTTGTGAGACTGCAGTCTGGTTCACTGCTCTGGCACACATCTCACCTGAAGACCACAGGCGAAGGCCCGCAGAACTTGTGCAACGTCTTCTTGATGTTATCGCTGAGCGTCGATTCGTCCAAATACCAGGTGCTCTGGTCAGAAGCGGACGGGCCCGCGGTAGGATCTGGACAGATACAATTACGTTTCGCTCAGTGAGTTAACTGCCATTTCAGTCTAAAATTACAGAAAGATCTTCTGTAAATCTCATGGCGGCTGAAACCAGAATGTCCGTTATGAGGTTGTAAGACAAATTAAAACACTGATGTGGTGCACACATGAACTAATGTCACTGAAATGATTATAGTAAAATACCTTTCTGCCTTGACACTGAAATAAAACAGCAGTGATAAAATCCAAAACGCAAAAAAGGAGCACAAGCTATAACTGAAAGCACTATGCTTGAACTAATACAACTGGCAATGTGATTTCAAGGATTCTCATTTTAATATGGCAAAACTCTGTTAAAGCCTGTAAAAAAAGGCTCACACATTTGTTGAAGTATTAGTTTTTAAACATTAGGTGCTCAGCTTATCAGAGAGGAGTGTGAGGATGTGAGTGAAGGCTGTACCTGGGGCTCCACAGACAGTGTTAATGGCTGTGGACTGAGATGACAGCAGCTCATCCAACAGGCGTTGGGCTGTGGGCAGGATCTGGAAGACATAACAGGACAGCCTGCTCACAGACACAGGCTTCTGATTTTAGTTCCGCTCAATCTCTTAATTATTGAGGTCGATCATACCCTTTAACTCCAGTTTGCTTAATCTCTAGTTTAAATGCTTGAAAAGACTCTTTCATTCTGAAATTAGGATTAACATGGTACCAGCCACCTTTACAAACAATTAATGTAAAGAGCAGGAGCTTGTATCTTCTTGAACCCATACAGAATGAATGCATATTAATGAATTTTTAGCTGAACTGATGCATCCTTATGTTTTACCTTGAGAAGAGTAGTGCAAAACAGTTTGAAAAAAAGGGACATACTAAAGAAAATAGTTTGATGAAGGGTTCTCAATGAGCCTGAGTAAGAGCTCAGCTGGAATGAAAACCGGACTAGGTACTGGTTGATTTGTCGGAAGGGGAGAGCTGTCCAGTCTTACCTGCTGGGGCAGTTCACTGATGAGGTACTGGGCGAACTTCTGCAGCTGGTCCCTCTGCAACCTGGACAGCGATTCGGACACTGGGGCTCGCAGACACACCGCCGACGCCTGAGGGCCAGGAGAAAAGCATCAGTACCGCCTGTCAGTCACACCTTCCTCTTCAAATGGAGAAGAACGGCATGCAGTTTGTTCAAGTGATATCTAATGAGCAAACAAGGCCCTTACAAAACTAGATCTCACTGAATCTTGCAACCTTGCATATAATCTAAATAATCAGATATTTCACTGTTCTGCCACCAATCAGAAATTGGTAAAATTGAGATTTATTAAACAGTGCAAATTTAGAAAATTGAAATATAATATATAATATATTATATATAATACATATAATACAATATAATAATTGGGGGAAAAATTAAAAAAGGAAAACTCCTTCAAATATATCATTTGCAGAAGAAATGTTTCATCATGCACTGTCAAAGCTAGGAAGCATTTTAAGATCTATATATGCAAAAATATGTGGTAATAATTATAACATCTGGCTACAGCAGAATCTAAATATACATGTATGATTAAAGACTGATTTGATTTTTACAGTTTCCTTATTACAGGAACTTTCATTATGAAAGTGTACTTTTTAATTCCAGAATTTGCAGAGGGTTCACATGATAAAAAATGTATTATGCTTCTATTTCATTATTAGTTGGACTACAGATGACAGGATCACTCTCTCTCTAATTGAGTCTTCAAAGCATCCATTCACTCCCAGTAAGCTGCTTATCTTGCTGGGGGACGCCCTGAGCCGAAGCCTATCATGGAAGCTCAGGAGGCACATGGGAGGCACGTGACAGCCCCCCCTCTCCACCCCGACGGGATGCCCGACCACAGCAGGGCCTTGGAGAGGAATCATCTGCAGCCGCCACTGAGACTTAGCCAGCAGGGCTGTGGAAAGGGGGAGGAAACTGCAGAGCTTGGCACAACTCTCCCCCTCAAAAACAATTAAGGAGGACATGCAAACTCCACACAGACACCCATGGTCAGAACTAGACTGAGGAGCTGAGAATCAATGGCACTAACTGCCTAGCCACCACTGCTGCCCATTTCAAAGCATTCTGACTTAAGAGACAACTCAGCTGAACTCGTGTTCAGATTTATCCTTTTCATTATAGCAACATACAGTAGGAAAGACTAACAGTGGGGTCACTGGCAATCGCAGGCGGTGGCCAGACTCTGTGGTCATCCACAGAAATGGCTCTAGCAACAGTCCTCAAGCTGAAAACGTCGGATCTAGGGTCAGGACTAAATGTATAATTTTTAGCCACACAAAGGCACTTAGAGGGCAACAGGATCTGCAAAACTCCAAGACAACACTGTCTCTCAGCTTCCCCTAAAAGTGGGAAAATGCTGAAAATGGCAAAGAATGCAGATTCTTGAAAGGTAAGACTCTTATGCTGGCACCGAGATGTGGCTCAGATGATTTACTGCATACACTGAATAGCTACACCCTGTCAGGTGTCCAGCTGTCAGGAAAGTACATTACCACAAAATCACATAGAGGCAGACACTTACTGAAGCCACAATTTAGAGCTTTCCCCACCAATGCGCAGCCAGTATTTAGACTTGATTCACACCAGCACAAGACACTTAGGACACTTCCCCTGAATTAAATGCTGAAAACGCAAAACCCTTAGTTTTTGCCTGCCATAATTGTTAGCTGTGTTATATACATTATACGGATGCATTCCGGATTATGTATTTGAAGAAACAATGTTGATGTAATTGTTAAAAAGCATATACTGAGATACTATTCACACGGAAAAATGTAAATAAGTTTTCTCCAACCTCTCAATAGTGGCGTGCCAAGAGTTAACTTCCTCACTTCAATGACTGGATCTACTGTATGTGCCACTGATACTTTAACATCAATAATAGTCCTACTTGCATTTTAGCAGCTTCATTAAAAAATAAAGACGCCGATCTGAGTGTTTAGCACAACCCTTGCCCTTGCTGGGTTCTCCAATCTCAGGCCAATAGTTTGGTGCTTAAAGCAGAGCACAAGCCTCTCTCTGTGTGTTCCGCCGTTAACTTAAGAACTGACTTCATACGTGCAAATATCTGTTCCCAGAGGAATGCAGATCCAAATGCTAAGCGCAGTGAAAAACCCAAGTCAAAAGTCAAATTTCACAAGCAGGGACTTTCAACAGGTCACAACAGAGACCCTGTGATCTCTCTTGGCAGCCTCCAATAGGTGCCACTGAGCTAGAATCCTAAGCTTCAAGGCCCATTAAGTCTGAGCATTGTAATTTAACAAATAAAATAACACATTTTAAAATCCTCAACAACCCCTTCACCGTCACACTGTTAAATCCATGAGAGTGCCTGGCTTGAGTAGAAAGGAGAAGATTAGACAAAAACACTAAAAAAAGAATTTTAATTACATTAAAGGTTAACTAAATATTTCATTCCATTCCTAGAACACTTTGTGCCGTTTCACTTAGTCATCTCTCCACCCATCTCGTTGACACAGGTAAGCCTCTTAATATGGAGACTCTTTTTTAGGCAAATCGTCAAACAGCACATTTGAACAACTGAAAAACGCCTTTTATATATTTCTCATTTGTCAGTGGCTTTACATGTTCCACAAAACATTGTGCTTTTTGTAGTTTCCCTCTGTGGCTTGATTTGTGTTGACGCTGTCAAGACACGGCTCTGATTTCTATGTCTCACTATGGCCCACAGGACAGACTCAGCCTGGTCCGCCTCATCCTACAGGTGTTTGTCGTGCTTTGTCTGAAAATGTCATTGGATGCTGGATGTGTGAATAATGATTCAATTATTTATTAAATCATTATAAGTAGATGACTGAATCGTTCTTTTTATGTCAAAGAGCTTTCACTGGGTAGCATAATTTAGATATTGAGAGCAGTGAAGTATACTTTTTAATTTTTTTAATTTGGTTTCTTCACAGCAATTCCTATAGCCCAGGAAATAATCAATACTGCTCTAATCATAATGTTATGGTTATATAAAGCAAATAATCCTCTAATAAGCAATAAGCAGAAATTAACATTTACTGACTGCGAGAGATCAGATGAAATGGGGTTTAACATAGGTATTCTAAATGCTCAGAGGCATTTACCAAGTCATTTCAGTCATCTATTATCAGCAATAATGCAAGGAATGAACGTTTTGAGTGAAAGGCAAATTCAGGAACATTCAGAAAAGGTAACACTTCTTTACACAGGGGATTGAGAGAGCCTGGAGACAGGTACACAGCTACATGGCTGAATGCAGCTCTCTGGAATCCTTTAAAAAATGGCGATGAAATTCTTGGGTCATGAAGCTACTAGTAACAAAACAAACTGTCGTTTATATCTCTTATTAAGTTCACACAAACAAACTAGAACCCTTTATACTTGCACATACATGTCTTTAAGAAAGGAGAAGGGATGGTCACGAACCCTTAATTACCATTCACATGAAAAGCAATTGAAAGAAAATTTGCAATTGTTCAAGTCTTTAAGCAACTGTGTGCAGACCAACATCAAAAGAAAATGAAAGCATTGCAAACATAAGCATATGTGGCAAACAATGTCTTCCTTTTGAATTCATTTGCAAATCTCAAGCTTCTTGCTTTCCTAACCAATAACCAAATTACTGCATTTGCACAATTCACGTCAGTATTTAAAAAGAAGTAAAACATCTTCAAGCAGAAGAGAGCAAAGCAGAGAAAGCTGTAGGAAACTTGTTTACCCAGACTTTCAGTGCATTCAATAGGCACTTAACCATTATGATTGGTCAATGGTAAACAGTGGTAACATACTGCAAAAATAAGAGTGCAGAGTACTGATAGTGGAGCTCTGATAGTCTAGGCTCCATACAATGACCCTGCTGTCCCTAATCCTGCTGGTTGAGCACCACTGGATTTCGAAGGGTAGGAGTCCAGGTTCCCTTTTCCTTGGCTTGTTATGCAAAAGAAACACCTGAGAGCTGCCACCTGACTGTGAGCTTGCAGCAAAATCCCGAGAGGCACACCATTCGCCTAATTACATTGAAAGGTACCGACTGATGCATAAATAATAATAATAATAATAATAATAATAATAATAATTCCTTATACTTGTATAGCACTTTTCTGGACACTCCACTCACAGCACAATACAGGTAATGGGGACTCCCCTCCTCCATCACCAATGTGCAGCCCCATGTGGATGATGTGACAGCAGCCATAGTGTGCCAGTACACTCACCACACATCAGCTATCAGTGGGGAGGAGAGCAGAGTGATGAAGCCAGTTCATAGATGGGGATTATTAGGAGGCCATGATTGGTAAGGGCCAATAGGAAATTTGGCCAGGATGCCGGGGTTAAACCCCTACTCTTTTCGAGGAATGCCCTGGGATTTTTAATGACCACAGAGAGTCAGGACCTCAGTTTTATATCTCATCTGAAGGACCGCACCTTTTTACAGTATAGTGTCCCCGTCACTATAGTGGGGCATTGGGACCCTCACAGACCACAGGGTGAGCGCCCCCTACTGGCCCCACTAATACCTCTTCCAGCACCACTACTGTAGCTTTTCCCAGAAGGTCTCCCATCCAGGTACTGACCAGGATCACACCTGCTTCAGTGGGCTGCCAGTTGTGACCTGCAGGGTGATATGGCTGCTGGCAAATAAATAGGGGGAGAGCATGCACCTCGATTAGGCTGATGAGATGAGATGGCAATTCTATTATAATTTAACAACAGATGTGTAGCTCCTAAAGTAAAACAGAGGTATGGGTACGTACACCAGAAGGATTTACAGTAAACTTGCTGCATTATTTAATGGTGTGCAATAATCTCAGGAAAACAATTTATAAACATGAAAAGGAGCCCAAAACACTGACTGAATCGCCCGCATCAGAAGGAAGGATATCATACATTGAGTCTGAACTTCAGGCTGTATCAGTAGTCGATCCCTGTTCGGCTGAAGTATGAGCTTGGCAGACCGTGACAAAGAATTGGGCAAACAGAAGAAATGAGAGAAGATCATCTCTGAATGGGAAAGAGCAAGATGAGGCAGACTAATAAACTTGTGATATAGTGCTATTATCAGCCGAGACTGCGGAGAAGTAAAAGGGTATTTTGATGGTAAACGACACTGAAATTATGGTAAAACATCCTGTGTTGCTTTCTCTTCACAAAAACCTAATGTATTTCCAAATATACCACTTTCTTCTCACTAAGACTGTCTAGGATTTACTGACACAACAGGGACTACCAGAGGAAATGTAACAAGCTATCTGAAGCAGCAGGAAGCAATAGCTGTTTTAATAGTGGTGCCATGCAGATATTTCCTTTATCCAAAAGGATATTTGACCATTTTTCCCCCGTAAGAGTTAATGGAGCTGTGGAAGAGCAATCTGTCATCCACACACACACAGAAAAAAGATTCAAGCAGCTCAACTCCTCCAGTGTAGCCAAACTTTCAAAGCTGAAAACCTCCCAGAAATCCCTATATTGAAGCCTTAACAATAGAGATAGCAGCAGCGATAAGGTTTTATCTGCGTTATAATCTGCAGATTTTAAGTCTCTCCCATTCTGATGCCCTCTGGAAGTAACATCTTGTGATGGAGCTTAGAATTTTCCCCCAGCTCATATCAGGTCTTGCAAGTCTTTCAATACTTTCAAATCTGGTCTTAAAGATCCTTATAAAAGCATTTAATTCTGTTGGATTTACAGGTTTCATTTTAATTATGCCTTTTAATCGAGATGATGCATTTTGAAGGTGCTATACGAAAGATTATGTTGTTTGCAGCTCCGTTTTCACCCACTTAACAGTAAAAGTTTAGTCAGCTGAGACCTTGAAGCTCAGCAAATGAAATTAATGGCATAAAGAACAAACGTTTTACATGACTTTGTCAGTTGTGATGAGTGCAAGATCATTCTGAACTCCAGTTTAATCCTATAACTAGCAAATTAAATTTAAGATTCGCAGCGCATTTTCAATTATTACAGTCCTTACAGTTATCAGCGGACTGTTGGGCATGATATGTAAACTCTGTCTGCCCCAGATGATGGAGGGGAATTTCTCTGTGAGTAGCTGTGAAGATAAACATGCAGATAAGTCCCTGGTAAAAACCACACTGCGCCTTCACAACACTGACACTAAAAGGGCAAGCTAAATTCAGACACTGAGACCCACACACATCGTTTTTACACCAATAAACAGCTCTCAGGCTTTTTCTGTACAGCCTCCTACAATAAAAAAACATTTTGAAGGCGCCAGCAAAAATTAGTGAGAAAATCATTTTCTTGAATATTCAGTCTTTGACAATTTCTGTTGCCATGGCCATACACAAACTTTGGGAAAAGAGGACCCCTACCAAATTACTCAAAATAACATTAGTTCAGTTTAAGTCTAGAATTAAGTACAGTGCTATTTTCTAACATTAAAAGTAATAGGAAAAGAGTCACAATAAAGTCAACTTATCAATTTCAAGGAACAGTTTTTATTCACTTCAACTCCTTCCACAGAGGCATATACATCAGAAATGCATACAAACTACATGAAAGACTATAAAGGGAACTCCATATGTAACCTACACACTATGTAAGTTTCCAAAGAACAGCAGTGCAATAAAACCTGTGGTTTGTATAACTATGTTTAACTATGGGCTTTCTCCACATGTTATCTACTTGAAAGGAACACCTTTTAAAAGCAGCTGTTGGCAAAAAGGTGTTTTAAATGGCAGCCACACTATATTGCTGAAACAACGCTGTCAAGGGGTCAGCTGTGCTATTTCAATTTCGCTGATGGAGACCACTTTATGAATGGCCCTGACATAACAAGATGGAACAAGCCCTAAGTGCCACAGAGCCAGCACACATTATAAAAGGTGTTTGATGTGCTTGGACCTGCAGTTTGGGTAGCAGAATGGGTTTCACACAATTTACTACATTTTGGTTTTTTGGTTTTTACGCAAAGCTTTTACGTTTTTTAAAGCTTTTTTATTTCACTTTTCACCCATAAAAGTGTTCAGATGGAGCACTGAAGCTTTGCTTAAAATAAGAACATAAAAAGGTTACAAACAAGAGGAGGACATTTGTCCCATCTGGCTAGCTTGGTAAACATACATATAATATTCACGTCATAAAAGTAAAAGATTATATATTACTTGGAATTAAACAAAAGGGGGACATCTTTGGAATACTTTCGCAAGGCACTGTATTTCTTCAAAAAAAGCAATATACAACAGATAGCTGACTGCTACATCTAGGACCAGTCCAGATGTGAACTTGGACAGGTGCACCCAAGGTGAGCAATGTTATTCCAAAAAGTGTTTTGCTTTTCTTGGGACAAACTGGATTCAACCTAAGGACACTGGTTTAATGACCACAGGTTTAGGAAATATACAGAACAGGTAACCACACAGGACAATTCTAAATCTAAATTCCAGTTGTTTGCTAACATTATTTGTGCAGTGGAACTGCTTCATAATTGCACAATTGCAGCACAGTATGGAAATCATGCTACAGCTGTGAGCACCTATTTACTTTACAGCTGACCTAGTGGTTTCAGTGCCTCAGGTAATGGTAATGACAGTCATTTGTACCTCAAAAAGGTCACAGAAAAATACAATTGCCTGAGAACTGCATGTACAAAACAGATCTTTCAGAGTTATATGAACTCTGAAAACTGCAATCCTATTTTATTATATTAATAACTGATAAATGTAGCACATTTTCAATGCTGTCCTTGATAGTCATTTTCAGCAGTTAGAGAATAGTGAACTTAAATGATAGATGCACACAAGTTCCCACTATCTCAGCTTTAATTTTGACAAAGGACTGAGAAAGAAATGACTCCTAAGAATTACAACTAATTTTTTTCATTCTAACTGCAGAAGCAGCTGGTGTGAGGGGGCAGTTGGTGGTAGTTAATTTTCAAAAATCCCCCCTTTATACACATTTCAGACAGACAGAAAAACTGTTAAAAATGTGTGAATAACAAGATGGGATTCCCTGGTTTTGCCTTCAATTGCAAGCCGTATATTATCTTCACTATCACTCATTTTGACAAACAGTAAAACAGCACTACACGTCTGAAATACCTAGGTCAGATTGCGCATTAAGTAGGTAAACTGTTCACTGATTATGTTTTAGTTTATCAAAGTGGTTTAACTGCAAATTCACATTTTATTATAATGCTTTAGCACAGGGCCATCTTAATCACCCACAAGTGAACAATTACTGTAAGTCTACTAACAAACGGAATTAATTATAATCACACAGCTTGAAAAACTGCAGGCTTGGTCGGCAGTAAGAATCCTTAAAATATCCAGAGAGGTTTCTATATTCACTTATGCTAAAAAATTGTGGTCCACGTATTAGCAACTAGTACTAAAAACACGTTCGCTTATTTGCATACAGATTCCTTCCCTTTAAAAAGCGACAACGGTCAGTCGGAGAGATGCGTAAAAGATAAAATTCTCAGAAAACAAGCAGTCTCATTATCAATTCTCTGATAATGAGCAGGCAACTTTCTTGTACCAGTTGCCACTGCTTAAACAACCCCAATTATTATTATGGAAAAAGAAATGGAAGAAAGAGTGCATTGTAAGATTTAAATAAACCTAAGAGAAAATGAGGAGCTTTTGTCTCAAAATGGAGTCAAATTACCAAATTTTTAATGTCTGAAAATGAAATATTTCATACCCATTTTAATGAAAAGAGAAACCTCAAATTTCATAATTGAATCAATCTCAACAGGGTAATCAAAGGTACTGTGAGGAGGAGAATGTGATTCCAACTGAAGAAGGTACGACATGGCGGCCTGCAGCTAACGCAAGAGGCTACAGTGCACCGAAGAGGAACCTGCTGCCCACAGTGCTCTTTGATGTGGCCAGCAGCCTGATCCCAACAGACAGTTGAAAGCACCCATACAGAGATCATACCAGGGCTGTGCAGAGCCTGTACACCCACATATCAGGACTATGCAGAGCTGCAGCTCCACCCTAACACAATGAGCTCTGCAGCACAGAAATCACACAGCCCTAACACACTGAGCCCTGGGAAATATGACCTCACACAGCCCTACCACAAAACTCTGGAGCATATACACCAACAGCTCTAACACGTGCAGCACTGAGCACCTAATACAGGCAATTGTTAACTCTAAACATATCGACTGTGACTTTAACAGTAATCTTTTAAAAAAGATTTTAAAAAACAATGCAGATTTTATAAAACATGTACTTTATAATGGAATAAAAAGCTTCAAAATGTTATATTCCAGTTTAGGTCAGTAAGTCCCTCTAAGACATGTGAGTGAAATGACTAATTGTAAGTGATTGGTAGGTGGAAGCACAAGGGGCTGAACAACAGATATAGCAAAGATTTCAACCTGTCCTTCTATTCTCCAGCTCAGTGGTCGTCAAACTTTTTGGACCAAGTACCAAAGCAACCAAAGTACCACCTACAACTCATCTTCTCATAGGAACCACAGAAAATCTCAATGACTAACATGAGCGTGCACGCGCACACACACTCATGCATATAATAAAAAGAGCACTGAGCACTTAGATCATTTGGATCGTACCGCCTTGTAGCCGTTTTCTGATGCTTGCTAACACTAGCAGTGCTGTCTGTGTCAGGTTCAGCAGCAGAGCTCGTGTCGGTGGCCGATGTATCTCAACGGGTGTGCGCGATCTATCGGAGCTGGCGCCGGTACTCTTGGCATCTATTCCTTTCAGCCATGACATAATACTTGATTTTGAAGAGGTATTCATTTCCAATCATTTGTTCTCTTGGCGAATGTGGCGCTAAGCTGTGTCTCCGAAAGCTCGAGAGGAGTATGAACACTCAAGTATTAGGGTGCTCTGTATCGATGTAGTTAAGTACGTAGGCTGCGTATTTGACAAACTAATTTTATTAAAATAGAAAATATGAAAACCCGTCTCAAGCTGTCTGAAACAGATTAAGTCAATTACAGATGAAAAACTGAATAATGAAAAATTATGTAAATTTTTAATTCCCAATTTTTCAGCACACACAACAAATTGCCAGGGTCATCTGGCATACCACCTGGGGGCGCTCCGTCTACCACCAGTGGTACACGTACCACAGTTTGAGAACCACTGCTCTAGCTGAAAGACAGCAGCAGATGAACAAGGGACCTTGCCGAATCTGCAAAGACACACCTGAATATTAGCATGTTATTTGGGGATTTTTGGACCTGTGGATTTCTACTCACATTGTGTATTCTGAAGAGGCACAACGCCACCACATGGGCACACCACTTGGCTCCGGCTCCACAGGTGCAGCTACAGGAAGTGATGCGGCAGCGGTCAAACATCACGGCCACGTTGTAGGCACCTTTCGACTGGGCTGCTTGGGGCGACATCACCGTGGCGCTCAGATGGAAACCTGTCAGGAAAGAGGGGGAGAACACATCTCACTGCTCGACGAAGGCCAGAGAACACGTTTTAAAAATCAGTTTCACTTGCCCTACAGCTCCTTGCCAAATTATAAAGAGTTCTGGTGCAAAGATAATGCAAAACTATACCAAGCCAAAAATTAAACTAAAAAGAAATGTGTGAGGAGATTCCTCCCATGTTAAAAGTTAGAGTAGTTTATCTGCATATTTGGTAGATTTAATTCAGGATGTAAGGACTAACTAGGCCCGCCAATATATGTTCTACTGAAACCTGAAGATTTGTATATCTTGCATAAATTTGGGCATTTGAGTAAGATTTCCCTTATCACAAAGGTATATTTGCATTGAACACAATTTCAGCTTCCTCATGCATAAAAGTAGAAAATCCCCAAATATTTAAAGACCACCAATAGCATATATAAAAATTAGAGATTACAGAGAGATTAAAGTGGAACCTTTATTTACATTATGCACATTGTGGTGCCCCAAATATCCAATATTTTAATTTTGAAATATTATACATTCTACTGTTCTTTTGCTACGCTCTGTTGTTACATATCTGATTGAAAACACTTTGAGAAGGCTCTCTAAGAAAAGACAATAAAACAAAACAGATTGAGTGAAATGTCAGGGGTGGATTATCAGGGACTTTCAGAGCATGATCACAGGCTAGTCCTCTCATTTACAGAACCCAGATGCATCGTGGTGCCCTAAACCAGGCAGGGAGGAAATGAAACACTTATTTTCATATTGCCAGGGATGACAGCCACAAGCTTTACACACAGGCTGCCTGCCAGTTTTCCTGGTGAACTAATAAAGGCTGAGGAAGGTGGACTAGACCTAGAGGAAGCGCTCTAGTAGAATGTATAGTTCCAAGATGAACAAGATCCATTAGGGGCTGACCATGTTCCTGTATTTCTTAATGTAAATACACTGGCTGGGGTCACTTTAACACCGTCAGCTCCTCCCAGAAACACTTTATATATACAGAAAACGTTCAATTCTTTCCAAGGATAATAGGGGGAAGCAAAACTGTTTATTGAATTATAAACCAGCAGAACCAAGTAAAACTGCTATATTTATCTGTGCTTCGCAATGCTTACCATAACAAACTATATTTAAATACAACTGTGATTAGTGGTTTCACTAAAACCGCTAGAATGGAAACTAGACAAAAGAGCAGTTGTGTTCCTTAATTACACTACACTCCAATTCAATTAGGTATTCTCATTCTCAGGTCATTAACAATAAAAACTGATGAACTTTCATTTTGTGATGGGCAAAATATTCCCCATCTCTTAAAACCCTTACAGAGGTACAGCATGGCTACTATCACACTTTAGTTTAACTCAAGTCAAACTGGCCTGGCAGGACCGTTGAGCACTATTTAACTCTGTAATCCTTTAATAATCAGAGAGAATCCACATTAATCCATTCGTGCAAGTATGAAGCACCATGAAATCACAGCTGCTTACCTCAAAATAACAACTGAGGAGCATAATTCCTCAAGAACACACATCTGTTATATTCTAGTTTACACAAACATTATTTTATGATTGGGAGAGATGGTAGGTATTTCTCAGAGCAGTGGTGCAATACACACAGTCTTTAGTTCACAGATCATCAATGCTAAGAACAGATCTCACTCCCTATACAGCCTTCCTCTTCCCATCAGTATATGAAACTATGCACTGCAAATTAAGTTAACAGATTCCTTCAGTTTTAAAAGCAATAACAGTCTGAAAGAATCTGAAACTAAAAATATTTGGGGACAAAAGTTACTAATCCTAGTATATACCTAGTATACCAGTATACCAAGCCTGCTTGAAGCTCTGTGAGCACTGATTCTCTTGAAAATGACCCTGGACACTGGTGAATGGCATGCGGTTTAACTTGGACTGCAGAACAAGCTGAAGGATGGTTTTGTTGAATGGCTCTTGTTTAGGACCACAGTTGGCTTTACAGGTGGGTTGGCATCTGCATTTACACTCGGGATGAATGCATTTTTCCCCACTGGATCACCATGAGCTGGCAGTGGGCTGCTCACAGCAAAAAGCGCTCATTTGAAAATCAGGTGAAATCTGTAACATTCTATAGAAATCTATTATTCTTTATTTTTAAACTAAGTAACATGGAAGACACAACAAACACAACATGTGAACATTAAATCCCCCACCCCAGCCTCAGGGGACCTCAGAGCTGGAAGCGTGACACAGTTCTCATGTCTGCAGCAAATCTCCAGGCTTCAACAGTCCCCTCTTACTGAAGCCATGGATCCTCACAGGGTCCAGTTCTTACACAGTCTCAGATCCAGCGACCGGTCCATTCTGCTGTCCCTGCAATAATTCTGTCTGGCTCCGTGGTAAGAACTCCCACAAGCTTTCTAAATAAAACTAAACAAATTTGCTAATTCGACTGCAGAAGAAGTGGAGTTGTCAAGCATGTGGCAGTAATGCTAGTTTGGTTTCTAATTCAGTTTACAGTAAGGGTTTATGATTTCTTAAAATGCGAGGCAAAAATAGTGAAATTATCCTTAAGAAATCTCTTAACTGAAATATTCACGGGCCATGTGCTGACTGAAGCCAATAAGCTCATGTAATGTAGCCTGAGCAGCCATCTCCTCCTGGATGGGCTCCCACCATGTTAAACTCCACCTAAGCCTGACTCCTCTCTCTGTAATCCCCCTCCTCTGCGGACCTCTCTGTTGCTAATTCTTATTGCTAATCCATTCTCTGCCAGGAGTGGCGGACACTCTTGACCCCTCCTTCTCCAATTCCCCCATCACATTTCTCTGGTAAGAGCCAGACACTTTTTTTTTCCCCCCCTCAGCAAGAGTCAGAGAATTTGCCTCTTCCACATGGAACTCCTGTTCCATGTCCTGTTCCTCGCTCACCTACACTACTGCAACTCCCACTTGGCCCGTCTCCCTGCCAACGCTATCCGCCCACAACAAATCCACAAAGCTGCGGCTCACCTTATCTTTTTTCACGCTCCTCCATCTCTCCAGTCCCTCCACTAGGACTACAGTGCTGCACGTATTCAATTCACAACACTCGCACCTATCAGCTTTTCCGGTACCTTATCTCTCCCTACACTCCCTTTTCCACCAGACTGTCTATAGCCGTCTGTACATCCTCCACCTTCACCCCTCAGTGGTGCCATGACCTAGCCACAGGAATCAGAACTGCTGAACACCTGCACTAGACTCATTTGTTTAGACTGCCCTGGTGATCTCTCGGCTCTCAACTCCCTTCTTCAATTACTCTTACACTGTATTGCACCGACAGTTTTTACTCCCCATTTTCCTTCCCATCGGGCTGTTTTCATTACCGTTTTGAATCCACATTGTACTTGTCTTTAATTTTGCCTAGCTCATACTGCCAAGAAAAGCTCTTGCATTGCACTTCCAGCTATATTAGTTTCTTAATTAACTCTTGTACTTGCACGATTGGTCCTTGTACCTACATAACATAAAACATGTACTATATAGGTATACACACGTAACCCTGGATAAATGCACCTGCTAAGAAAGTAAAGTGGACTCAAGAAGATTTTTTTGATAACACGGTATTAAAACACCAGCATGAGTGTCAGGAGAGAGAAACAAGTAGTGCACATTCACTTAAGTTTGTATCCAACAGTGACACTGGTCCATAAATACAAATATATAGTTTGATCTTGATAAAAGGGATAAAAATGCAACAAATATCTGCTATACTTAAATTCACAAGTCACTTGTCTAGCAGAGTACTGCAATGTACTACAATTCCTGGATCTGTCCAGGAAGCAATTTCCTTTCTACATTCAAGAGCACACCGGTGACCAGGAGGAATTTGGAAAGAGTAGGTAAAGAGCTGGCAGGACATGAAAGTTAGATTTATTGATAGAGAGATCAGTACTGAGACAATCTATTCACCCGGCATCGCCCTCCCTCCTGTAGCCGGAATGATAAATCGGTGTTCCCACCTCAATAATATCAGTCCTTCGGATAAAAAAAATAAAAGCATTTCAAGTGTGAAAATGAAAAGCTCACAACCTCGCCAAGTGAATAGCTATGGATGACTACTTCAGAAAGAAAAAACGGAGATAGGTACCGTCCCCATCTACTGCAGTCCAATCGTCAATCCATCATTCCCTAATTCCCACACAGCCCAGTATCTGTACATGAGACAATCAACATGCACACGTTCTGAAGAACCTAATTCTTAGCACAATTCAGGCTGTGTTGCACTGTAAATTGTGGAATTAGGATAACCCTGGAGCATTCTAACAGTTCTACTTCTGGCTGTTGGTCTTGGGTGACACTTGATGTAGAATTGCTCTGAAAGTAATGACCTGGCGAGAAACGCATCAGAGAGCTTAATAAAAAGAAAGTGCATCTTTCAATCAGCTGCCTCATGAAATCCCAGCTCGCTGTACGAACAAGAATTCTGTCCATAAAATGAAGTCCGAATTCATTTGTGGCCAAGTGGCCAAGACCACTTTTACGTTATGATGGAAAATTTCAGAATTATTCCCAGGAGTAGTTCTGACAGCACTTAACTTCTCGCCTAGCAATCTGCTGTTTATTACGGCTTTGCAGCCACCCTGCCAATAATCGAGCAGCAACAGCAATCGCCAGCAGCCATATCACCCCGCAACCCACTGAAGCTCAGCAGGTGTGAGCCTGGCCAGTACCTGGATGGGAGACCTCCTGGGAAAAACTAAGGTTTCTGCTGGAAGAGGTGTTAGTGGGGCCAGCAGGGGGCGCTCACCCTGCGGTCCATGTGGGTCCTAATGCCCCAGTATAATGACGGGGACACTATACTGTAAACAGGCGCCGTCCTTTGAATGAGTCGTAAAACCGAGGTCCTGACTCTCTGTGGTCATAAAAAATCCCAGGGGGTTTCTCGAAAAGAGTAGAGGTGTAACCCCGGCGTCCTGGCCAAATTTACCATTGGCCCTTACCAATCATGGCCTCCTAATAATCCCCATCTATGAATTGGCTTCATTACTCTCTGCTCTCCTCCCCACTGATAGCTGATGTGTGGTGAACGTTCTGGCGCACTACGGCTGCGTCGCATCATCCAGGTGGGGCTGCACATTGGTGGTGGTGGAGGGGAGTCCCCATTACTTGTAAAGCGCTTTGAGTGGAGTGTCCAGAAAAGCGCTATATAAGTGTAAGCAATTATTATTATTATTATTATTATTATTAACAGCACCACGTGCTGAGACAAACATGTATTCTCTGTAAAAGAAACTGCAATGAACTGGAGATGTTCATTAACAATTCTAGTGCATTTCTTTTAGAGTAAAAAATCCTCCTCTCAAGCTCCTTGTTCACAAGAAGGGATTTTTTTTAAAATGTCCAATCTGGTGCGATTTGGTGCTTCCTATGCGCTTCACACACGGGAATACCTTACACTTATACAGCACCAGCACACTCACCACACAACAGCTATCAGTGGGGAGGAGAACAGAGTGATGAGGCCAATTCATAAATGGGGATTATTAGGAGGCCATGATTGGTAAAAGCCAATGGGAACTTTGGACAGGACACTGGGGTAACACCTGCATTCTTTTCGAGAAACACCCTGGGATTCTTAATGACCACAGAGAGTCAGGACCTCGGTTTTACATCTCATAAGGACGGCACTTTTTTTCCCCAGTATAGCGTCCCTGTCGCTGTACTGGGGCATTAAGACCCACACAGACCACTAGGTGAGTGCCACCTACTGGCCCCACTAACACCCTAATTCAGCAGCATTAGCTTTCCCAGGAGGATACCTGATCCAGGTACTGACCAGGCTCACACCTGCTAAGCTTCAGTGGGTTGCCAGTTTTGAGCTGCAGGGTGATAAGGCTGCTGGCTAAAGCTGTGCTTTGGTTGAAGCTTACCGTTGCTATGCAAAATGACGATTTCTCAGGAGGAAATGGGTGGAAGACTGCTGACAGGCAACCTAATAAGCATCTCCTCACTATACTTTAATAGGTCACTCAAACACATTGATAGGAAACTTAACATCAAGCCAGCAAATACTGCCTATTAATGCCTGGAGGTCAATGGGGGTTTGTTTGGTTTTTTGCAGAACAAAAAAAACAGGGCAAAACTGTTACCACTGACTCTCTCACACTACTCAAATTTGACACTGATGACCACAATTTCATTAATTACATGCAAGTTACACTAAGATAAATATTTGTTAGAGGTCTTATTGCAGATACTTAAATTGTAAAAGCAACAGCGTGAAAAGAAATGGAAATAGGAGCAATTTATTCAGCCCACTGTTGTCATACTCTCATGAGCCATGATCCAAATTTTGCTGCTCGTCTCCACCAGTTCTACCATTCTTAGGATTTTGTGCAAAAATACCCAAATCTTGCAAAAAAACACCTGGAAAAGTGAGGAACAGTGGCCCAGGAAACTCCACACTATATTGCCACAGCCCAGTTTATGGCTGAAATGGACTGGCTGTCAAGTCTACAGCACGTCTGCAACACACCAAATTCACGTGGGCTTTGGCCTTTCAAGAATCCCCCGTTGGCAGCTGGTGAAAAGAACTCCAGACAGAAACACACCTAGACAAAAGCCCAAGTGATCGTGGTGGCCGTTCTGTCTGTCGGTGTGCTTCTACAGAGGAGTACAGTACAGAAAGAGAACTAAAGCTATGCAGGCCAGTAAAAAAGAAAACTAAAAAAATTAAGCTGAGAAAAGTAATGGAAGTGACCAGCTGTCTTATTCTGGTAGTTTATGAGAACAGAATTAAAGTAATGTATTTTTCTAAGTGGTGCTTAACCAGGTTTTCTTGTTTAACCTCCCCTGCACAGCTCTGCTTTTGTTTTCTTTTAAAAATGTTCTTATACTTTTAATGACTTCTATCCTTGTATTAGGAAAAATCACTGCTTTCTGCAGAGGTACACATTCAGAACAGAAACTGCCTGGGTTTAAACTCCTTGATTATCTTTAGCTGTTTCCTGCTGTACTATTGTATGAAGATAACAATGTGTCTGCAACAAAAACTGTCACTTTTTACCTCCAAAACACATTTGTTCATCTTCCACATCACCCAATGATACAGCAACTCGAGAAAGGGGTCGATAGAGACCAACAGTCATAAATACATTGTGCTTTATTTTACTTTATTGAAAATTCTAGTTACTAGTTCTAGTTATATTTTAGAACACGTTTATTAAGCAATCCTTAAAAGACATTTAAAACTAAAATGAGATTCTCAGATAAATGAGCTACAACTAAGCAAAACCTCTAAATAGGTAAAAAAAAATCTCCTCTCATTTACATCCGTTCTTACAATTTTGTAATTAAGTTCGCCCAATCGTGGCAGTAGAGAGATGGAGCCAGGGCTCCTTATGCAGACTGGGAACAGTTGTGAGCCAGTGTACTAGAAGTGGACTCTTATGTTCCCATTTGTATCAAAAAAATTTATGTAGCATTTAAAACAGCCAACTCACAGGGGACTGTTCACAGCCTACTGATTGGAGACAAATGGAGAGCTGTTTTCTAAGTACAAGAGGGAACAAACAGCAAAAATAACTGCTGCAAATAAAAGTACCTTGCCAATAAGAACAGGAAAGCTTTTCTAAAAGCGAACTTGAGCCACAGCAATATTCTGGTACTTCCAATATTCTTACTTGATACCTAGTTTGTTAAGCCCCATCTCAAAGACTTAAAAATGTAAGACAGACCACATTTTATTTTCCAGCGCTAATCTCTGATTTACGGGCATGTCCACAGAGAACTCCCATTTAGAAACAACTGTGGCTTTCACTCTAACATGGAAAATTCAAATAGTGCCCAAAACATGATAACAAGCTATTGAAAAGAGCTTTACTTTACTTTGAGCATGGCAGTACTTTCTCATTCAAAAGAGGACACCGTCATAGGAAAAACAGTTTTACACAGAATGTTACCGGGATTACATGCAAGCCCTGGGTAAGAACATGGATTTGTTGCAGATTAAGTCCTTATGAATGAACTATTCTACTTGAGCTGGGTGTATATAGCACATATCCTTACAACTAGATGAACCACAAACAATCAACACGGCAGAGACACTATGCCTTACCAATCTGCAGTGGGTCCTTCACAGCCCTCATCCGGTACAACTGCTCTCCCCTCTGGAACTCATCAGCACAGCCATTGGCCAGGCAGGAATACAGCCTGCAGAGAGGAATAAGGTGCTGGTGTTACCAAGCAAGGAATGAATCAGCAGCAAGGATTGTCTAAACAAACTGCTTGGATACATGTGCCTACATTCAGACTTACAGAGCACTGTCATATTAAAATCTGCGTTGACATGCAATACTGCTGCAGCACAACAAATAACACGTCATGCAGGGCGTGACGCACACTGTCATGCTATTTACAGCACAGGTGCAGAAATAGACTGGATAACTGCCTTTTTTTTTTGAGGGGAAGACATTTTGATGTGGAAAGTTTTGTCGAGATTACCAATTTAAAAATTCCTGAGTGGATGTGTGTGTCTATCCTTCCCCCACACAGTGAGACACTGTGAGCTGGATGCATAAAACTTTCAGCTCAGTGGTGCATCCATATGTGTTTGGCTACTGCTTTATTTAAGAGGGCCGTGGTGAGCCAGAGTCTAAACCTTCAGGCAAGGCAAGGCTATGCCCTGGACAGAACACCAGATTACTGGAGGGAGTGCCAACCTGCAAATGAGATAACACAGGAGGTGTAAATCAATCTAGACAGCACGTCTTTAAAGTAGAGTGATTGGAGAACGTCCATGTGAACACGGGAACATAGCTCTGAGGCATCCGTACCAACCACTTAGCCACGATGTCGCCCAGTAGAGTAAACGCTCTCGTTCTCTTTTAAAAACGAGGTTTTGTCTGACAGCCTTATGCATTTCCATCATTCTGTAGATCCATTATGAAAAAGCCGTTTCTTCCTGGTAAGAGTCATGGCAAATCCAGTGCCTGTTTTAAAAGCACAGATCCCAGGGGAAATACAACCAAGCAGTATGGGATACCACACTCGGTCTCTAAAACATGTCAGGTACACTCGGACATTGTTTTTCAACTATCCTTGCACTGCCTTATTATTCAAATGCATTTCTGACTGAAGGATTAGACTTGTTATTTGATGGTTCTGAGCACCTACCATGAACATTGCTCATTACACATAGAAAGGTCATTATTTAAGAGAAATTGCCATTTTACCGTAGAGGAAAATAAGATTCATCTTGCAATGTAGTTTTATCTATTCGAGACTCTTTCAAAGAATGTATTCTGTCTGAATAAAGCCATGCATGTGACATTTCCAGTACCTGTTGCTGGATTATATACAAGATGCCACAGGTCACACAGCTTGGAATGTCTATGCTAAGCGTACAGGCGGGTACCTGATGTCCTCCTCGTTCTCAGGGAAGCTCCAGTAGGCGATGCGCAGCTGCAGTTGCTCTGGGACTGGGGGGTAGACCTTCTCCACCACCTCGAAGGGGATGTGAAAGGCCACCTGCTTGGCCGACAGCTCTACCAGCGGGATCACCTGGCCATCTAGACAGAACAAAGACGGAGAACAACAGGAGATGAGAATACAGTCATAATCCCTGCGGGTGTGCTCTGGGAAAGAAACATGACATTTGGTGCGGGAAAACAAAGCAAAGCAGCACCCGATTAGCTGACTGAATGTGGCTATGTTGCTGTACTTATTTTGTTATGCAATTGCTGCCTCACAGCGCTGGGGGACCTGGGTTTAATCCCTGGCATGCTACCTGTGTGGAGTTCTCCCCATGTTCATGTGGGTTTTCCTCCACATGCCAAAGACACACTGGTAGGTTTACTTTCGTCTCAAATCCCCTCCCAATTATTTCAGCAATATTACTTATCTGAACAGTTCCATGAAGGGATCTCTGTACAGTATCCACTGACTAACACCATCTGCTCACCAAGTATAAGTATCTTCAATGCCAGAAGCAAAGATGCTAAATCTTGATCCTAGCTGCATCTTGAAGTCGGCCACAAATAACAGATTTGAAAACGAAACAGTGAAAAATAATAAGGAACCCAGACAATAGTCCCATGCTTATTTGACTAAATATAATGAACCCCATGTCAAACTGATTGAAACTCTCAGTGGCTTTCCAGGGCAGAAGGATTCCCTTAACTCAATCCCGCTGAAAAATACTGGAACCGGCAGTTCAATCCCCAACAGCACTAGCCTTGTCACTATAATGAAAGAGGTAGGAGTAAACGACTATTTGAAAAATGCATAGTATACATGCCATACCTTATTCCTACTGTTCTTGCTGGTAGCAGAAGCCCACCACTTTGTCCTCTCATTATGTCCCCTATCAGTGCACATTTTACTGGCTAGAAGCTCTCCAGCTTTAAGCTAATAAAAAGAAGGGTGATCCCACATTGCTGCTGTACCTCATTCCATTTTCTAATCACCTTACCTAATTCAGAGTGTGTGGTGGGGAGCCAGAGCCCATCTCAGCAAGCAAGGCTTAAGACGGGATATACCCTGGTCGGGATGCCAGTCCGTCACAAGACACAAAGACACAATCACACTCGGACCAGGGCTCATTTTACAGAAGCCAATGAACCTACCAGTACGTTTTTGTACTGTGGGAAAAAACCCATACGGACACCGGGAGAACACACAAACTCCATGGAGATAGCGATGCTAATCACTGCGCCATCGTGCCAACCTGCTGGTCATATCTAAACACCTGCCCACCGGTGTCAGTACCACCTTTTTCACAATACAGACAACGCGATCATGAAGCCCGACGTCATCCACTTAGAATCCCTTTAGGCACTTTGTTTGCGTTTTTGTTAATTTTGTCAAACGGATAGTTGGCATTTTGAGAAAAGGAGAGACTGCTTTAGAAATGTGCTAAAAAGCAACAAAATGAGGGAAAGCCAACAAGGAGAGGATATAAAGCTTCTCTTAAACAAAGGGGTCTTTTGGTTTGCAATTACAGTTTCGTTTAAGACCTTTTTCTGATGTAAACTACCTGCAACACTGCTCAAGAGCATTCTCGCATTCTAAGCACATGGAAGAAAGCACTCCCAACAGCAGAAGCTGCGAATTTGACCATACCAGGACGGACAAGTTGAGCCAACTGCACTGCTCAATAGGAGGCATTGTGTCCGAGTGGCGGCATCTCTTCCTACAGATGGTGAAGCAGCAAAGTGTGGGCGCAAACTACAAGCATTCTTTTTCTATAACTTGTGCGCCCCTCGTTTAGTAAAAGTCCGTCTCAAAGACTGTCTTGTGTCCCCACTTAACCGCCTTGTCAGAGATCCACTGCAAGGACTGCAAGCAGGGAGGTCCATAATGGATTCATTGAACGGGCACATCTGTTAAAATAAAGCAACACTTCATAGAACAGCAATAACAGAATAGAGCAAAATGGAGCAATGAAACCTGGCAAGTGAAAGCACACAAGCCCGGGATTCCTGTTGCAGATACCCCCCCCCACCCCGTCTGAATATTATATAACTCACCTTGAAAAGACCCATGACTTATCTATATCTAGCACTCCTCTGTGAGCCAATCTCCCTAACCCAACCTTAAACTCTTTACACAATTGCTCCCATTCAAACACAATGAAGGTACAATGAGAGGTCCAGGTGTTTCACAGAAACACTGGCGTTCTGCAGTGTGTGGGATATGGGAGAGCCACTGAGTCAGTGTGAGTCAGGAAACTGAGACAATCGCAGTGGTTACACTGCTTACTATTCTTACTGCAACTCAGCACTGAGGCTTTACAAGAGCCATAAGCCATTATATAAGACATCCCCTGGCCAGCTGTCTCACTGTAGAACTATCAGTCCGGCAGACCAGCTCCTCAGAAAGGTGAGAGATTGATTTTCGCATTTAAACACTGGCTATATGTGACAAACTGTCTATTCATACCCAACCTAATTAAATTTATTGGACAGCTCGTCTGGCTACAGGCGAATGTGTCAACCACACAAAGTACCGGGAAAATGAGACTTCCACTGCATTACGTTCGATCTACTGTAGTTTTCATAAGTAGCAGGCTATTTTAAAAAATGAATGTTGCACACAAAAAAAAAAGCAATACATGTAATGTTAGATCCACACATCTTCAGATTCTTCAAATAAAGAACAAGCTTGAAGTCTGTTTCTGCTGCTTCCTCATGCAAGACGTGCAGCTTATGAAACCTGAAGTGGATTATTCTGCTAAGCAATTGGAGTTTCTAATGAGTTCTCTTAAACATTAAGATTAAATCTGAGAAGAAATCAAGAAATAGAGTGCAACTGAGCTTATTTTAACAAAGGCTTGATAAGATCATTTTTGAAAGTGAACGCATTTGTCAGAATGAGGTATTGGGTCACATCAGCTAATACAAGGTCCTCTTTTGGGGATTTTGAATGCTGTAGGTGTAGTCAGAAATGTTAAACTGCATGGCTTTTAGGTTTGGTTTCTCAATGTTAAGAGTAATTTAACATTTCCAACATCTATAGGAAAAATATTTTGTAATATTTAATAGCCCTTGCTATTAAACACAGTATAACTAATGTGGAGAAAACTAAGACCACTGCGGACACACATACCAGTCCTGCAGCAGATCTCACCACCATCACAACACCCCCATTGCAAGTAGTCAGTTCTAGCCAGCAGTACACTGCGGAGTCCCTAACTCTAAAGGCTACTCCGCACTATTTCCCAAGCTCCTCAACAACAGCCCCTACTGTACATCCCAGTCTCCATCCCAGCCTGTTCGTCCTGGAAAATAACCCCAGCTGTTTCTGCGCCTGGTCCGTCACCACTTATCATTAAAGCAAAGACTGCGGACCATGGAAAATTGTATTCCGGGAAGAACTGAGTCGGTGATGGCGACTTCACACATTGAGAAAATAAAAAAATGGCAGTGAAGAAAATAAAACGGCTTCAGTCACTCTCACTGAGATCTCAGTGCTCAAGGCAGTTATATATAGAACCCTGGTATGGACTGGCCGCAGTGATTTGAATTTGACATTTAACAGACTGGAAACAGATTTTTTTAACAGCTCTGACATTTGAACAAACATGCTCAGTAAAATAATTACGGCGATAAACTTTGGTCATCTACTTGGTTAATCAACAGGCGGCTTACGATGAAAGCCGCAAGGTGGCGGATTGCGTGGCCACCTTTTGAGACCGTACAAGCTGTACATCTGCGATGCTGCTTTGCACCAAGCTGAGATGCTGTGTTGTGGGATTCTGCCCCATTCCTCTCATAGTGCTTATTTAATGCTACCAGAACCTCTCTCTGTCTTTCTCCTTGATTTTTCACCAGTCTTGACATTCAACAGGTTAAACCTACTTAATTCCAATGTGCCTGCTTAATGTTTATGCAACAAAGTCACTCGAGTGCATGGTGATCAGCCATGAATCGATCAAAACAACACCAAAAACATTGAAGCGACACATATATGCTTAGATCTTAAGATGTTTGGTACGGATTGTAATGGTGATGGAGAAAAAAAAAATTGTAGGTTATAATATGCACTGTGATGTGAGAAAGAATATTATGGGGAAAAAAAAAACTATGAGAGGGCAATTATAGTCACACATTCAAACCATGAAGGTCACGTTTGCAGAAAAGGCAGAGATCACCTTGTATGCGGACCCTGCAACTTGGCTCAAAGTCTCTAAGCACTAGTCCCTCCCTCCAGGCAGGGCACTTTTCTGGAAAAAAAAAAGTTTTTAAAAGCCCAATAGACGTAAGCCATTGTAAACACTGCGGAGTGTTTCTTCTTTCTGCTTCTAAGAAAGAGAGAGTTCCCAGAGCGCAAGTCTGAGAGGTAGAAAGAAGTTTGCTGGAATTCTAAGAATACAGAAGAGGGGGTGGACACGCAGGGTGTAGGCTGCCACTATCGGCTCTTTCCTCTCCAGCCGACAGCTATGAAACTAGCAAGGGGAGGGAGAACCGCTGCCTAATTTCAATTCACAGAAACACCAATGCGAACATTTCCATGAATCACTCACGAGAGCTTTTGGCAGGAGTGGCAGTGCGTTCCGCACAACTTTTTCCTACCGAACAGGGCAGAGTACTACAAGGCACCCGCCGCAAAACGCAATAAGCCGCGGCAGAACTCCTCACGGGGCCTCAGCAAACCCTCGAGGAGATAAAGCCCGCTTCCAGAATGAGCAGGAAATCTGGCTCCGACTCCCCTTCCCAGATTGCTACCGAGGACGGGGCACGTTGAGCGCCACTGGCTGACCCCATTTTCCCAAGGCACTGGGGTTTCAAAAAAGTTCAAACGTTTCGTTCCTCTCTTTGGGGGAAGCTGCTTGAACCATTTCCAACCTGTAACAGAAAGCGAGTGCACTACAATGGAAGTCAGTACGTTTGCAGGATAATGACATTTTGCCAGGCTGTGCAAAAATATTTATCTTTGTTCACAGGCCACCATATAAACTTACAAAAGTGGAAGAGATATAAATATAATTTAGAAAAAAAAATGATATTTTTGATGAAATGCTCAATGTTATAAGAGGTTTCCCTGGTACATTCCAGGACGTGACTGAAAAGTTACAATTTAAACCATCAGGGTTTGTTCTGACAGCTTGTACGCATCTCAGATCTCAACACCACCTTTGCCTAGAAAAACGCACAGCTATAAACAGGATATCCCGAAACTAAAGAACAATTTCAGTGCTGCACAATGTCTGTCATGTCTGTCTGTCACCTTCAGGCAGTTTCCATGCAACATTCTGCACGTACAAGTTTTCTGTTTTTCCTCCTAAACTTCAGGAATATCCCTTAATGCCACTCATGATACATTCCCTCTTCAAGATATCATTATTTCAAGATATCATTCATCATCACGTTTCCTTGATACGGTCTACTATGCGACTGCCAAGCAAAGGAAACCAGTTTTGGTATGAAAGGATAAATATATCTGCAACACTGTGAAGACAGCAACAGAGGCTGAAGGGACGTCCTGGAAGTTTGTTCAGCAGATGGGTAAAAGTATTCTAATGCTCCTCAGTGAATCAATAATCCTTGAGGTAAAAATGTGTCTTTTCACAGGAGCCCATAGCCTGTGTGTTCCAGGGGATACAAGCAGGGTGAGAATGGTGACACTGTACAGCTGGAGCAGCCTGTGTTTGGCTTTGACAGAGTAGCTTTTGTTAAATACAGCGTGTGGCACAATCTCAAAGGAGAGTGGGAAGGTGTTAACCCTGGTGTGTTGGCACGAGCCCAGAACACTGCATGAAATGTGAACAGTCTGGAAAAACACAAAAATGAGCTAGTAATTTTAAGTTTCCGAAGTTGGCCAGAAAATGAGTAGTTTTCTATTTGCATTAATAACCGAGGCTTGCATCTGTGATTTTTATCCCCAAGTGTCTGGCAAAGTGGGGAGCAGCCATTTATCAGTGCCATGCAGCACCTACAGGGTCAATGCATGATGACCATGATGACCATTTTGCACCAGCAGCCCCACTACACAGTAGATATGGTGGAGAAGAGAGACATTTCTTATTTCTCTCCAATTTAATCAAGGGGGAAATTCAAGGAGACCAAGCCCAGAGTGGAACCTGGCCAGGAAACCAGGGTTAACACCTTATTCTAACCCATCATGAGATCAAAAGATCAAGAACCAAGTACGTAAGAGCTTTAAAGATGACAAATTAAGCCCATCCAACTCGTCTGTAGTTAATAGATCTGCTGAAATCATCCAGGTGTTTCTTAAAAGAAACCAGGTAATTGGTCTCAACAGCATGACTGGGGAGCTTGTTCCATACTCCCACAACCCTTTGGGTACAGCAGCATCTCTGTTCTCATTCTTAAATACACTTCCATATTGTTTTCCACCAGTACATGTTCATTCTGGGGGAAAAAAAAACACTGCATTAACTTTGTCAGTGCCTTTGAGGATTTTCAATACTTCTCTGTCCAAAACTAAGAGTCTCAGTCCCTTCAGCCTGTCACTGTAGGGCATTATTTTAAGCCGCAGAATGTATTTGTTTGCTCTTCTCTGGACAGATTGCAGAGTAGCATAGTCTTTCTTATGACCTGTACACATTATTTTGAAGAGGCCTTACTAGTACTTTATAAACTTAATTTTTAAATTACAAAATGTCCCTTAATTTAATTCTACACTTTTAGCTAGCTATATATCCAAGTATTGGGTTGGACTTTTTAATGGCTTCTATACATTTTCCATCAGTAAATGATGTGTCAACATCAACACTTAAAGTCTTTTTCATAAGTAACCTCTTCTAGCTCAGAGTTTCCCCATTTTGTATTTAGAATCTGTTTTTACTACCTCTGTGTAATAATCTCCATTAAAAGTCATTTGCAAGATATTTGCACAATTGTATCCAAATCTTTTGGAAGCAGTCAAAAACAGCACTCAGTCCCCGGTTTGGCAACTTATTCAACTGCAGCTTCCACTGTCAGGTCCAGAGTGAACAGTGCCTCTTGCTGATCTCCCACTAATTATGTGGAAGATAAAAGTAAACACATATGATTTTCTATTACTTGAATAGAAAACTGCTAGAATCCAGGGACTGACATGTAATAGGAGGCAGAGTGGCCAGCAGAGAGACTGGCAGGCTTCTTTCAGAGAAAGAGGCAGAGTAGTTGTAGTTGTCTCTACTCTGAAAATGAGCTTTCACTATCTGGCAGACATCGCAGTCAAGAGCCTATAGTTGAGAAACTGTGAGGAGAACCACTCATTTATTTCCTAGAAATAAAGGGACAGAGCCAACAAAAGCTAGAGATGATTCAGTTAGAACAGTACTGTGGAGCAGTAGTCAGGGTTTGTGACTCGTTATCTAGAGATCTGTGGACTCAAATCCCAGTGAGGCATTGCTGTTGTACTCTTGAGCCAGGTACAGTACATTACATGAACTGTTCCTGTACAATACCCAGCTGTATAGACGGGTGTAAAAGTAAGTCATTCAGTAAAACATTAGCAAAATCGTTACAGAACTGTCCCAAACCGAAATGAACCTTAGGTTTCCCAAAAAGTAAACGTGATTAAAAAGTCACAAACAGCCCAAAATAATGAAAAAATGGATTCACCTTTTATTTTGACAGTGGGGGAATTGGGTCCTGCGGATTGCTTCCTCCATCCTCTCCAGTTCTGACACAGGCTCTCTGCCTCGGAGATGAACGAGCACAGCGAGTCCTCCTCGAACCGGTCCGAGTCTTCGAAGGAGAACCTCTCTCCGTCTTCCCACTCGGCGAACATGAGTTCCATCACATCTACCGGCGAAGCAGTCGGGGGACTCGGAGCAACAACCGAAACCGCCCCCAACTCGAACACAACAACACACAGACGCGGAGCTGCCCTGCTTGTGAGGGACGGGGGGACGGGACGCAGTTCAACTCCGAAAACTCCAAACCCGGGGGAGGGAGCGAGCAGAAACGATCAAATCAAAGAGTCGAAGAAGCTCACCGCAGAGGGGACGTGCAAAAGTAACGATGCTTTGTCTTTTGTTAGGGTTTTTTTTCCTATGCAATATTAAGTCTTCCCGAATATGAAGCGAAATGCCCGGCGGACCGTCACTTCACAGGCCCACGTTCGACATTTAATTCTACAACGTTTATCGACCTGCAGTTCGGGTTGGCTCCAATGAGGCTGGTTTGTTCAACTCGGGAGGGGCTCAAAGAACCAGCAGTAAGGCTGAGTGATTCATGCTCACCCCTGCTCTTCCAGTACAGCAACACTGGGTTCGCCAACTCCCGTGTCCCAGACTCGGAAAGGCAGCAACTTTACGAACAACAATTGTGACATTCCTAATGTGCTTTAACTTAGATATGAGTCCACACAACGCTTACAGAGGGCGATATTTGTCACGCTTCCCCCCCACAGCGTTCGTGTCTGAACGTATTCAAAAATGTTTTTTTTTTACAAAAGGCTGCGTGTTGTTAGTGTAAGAAAAACAGCACTTTGTAATACAAAACTCTTAACTGACATTTACAGTCTTCCTATCAAATCATATTATCTTATCCTTTTTACATCTGTATACAAATAAGAACAATAACAAAAAATACCAAGGGGAAATTTCTTGGGGGATTCCGTGTTCTAGTGGTTATTGACACTAAATCATTTTCAGAACAGTTGTTGTCTGTGGACCTAACTGTACTGAAATAAGCGCTGCGCTCCTCAGATCGCTGGGTTCTTCCTGTCTAGTGCTCCCTTTCCACTCGGTTTAATATCACTGCCCCTGAAAGGGCATTCATTCTCGCACAAATCGTCGGCTTTAATTAGGTGACTCAGTCGTTTTGAATCGGTACTACCCTGAGTGGGATTCCCGACGCACGACGCTCCGGTGACCGACTGCACTTTTCCTCCCCTGTAGTCCCCAGACGATGCCAACCACTTGTGTACGTGCTGAAAACGAAGAAGCACTTCTGGACATCCGAAATGCTGGATTAGCGTTCGCTGGTTTCCTTCGCTGTGTAACTCGGCGTCAGGTTATGTAACGCGGGGAGTAAAATGGAAACACGACTTGGAGCAGCGACTCTAACCTCTGCATGTGCGGCTTCCTTGGAAATCGTCAAGTTTTGAATGTTGTTTTTCATTCACCCCTCCACTTCTCCTCCAGTCTGCTGGGCGCTTCGGCTCCGGTGTTGAGTGGGGGCAACGCGACACTGTAATAATCACAGCTCTTTCTAGTAATGTTATATACTTGCTGTTTAATATCTCCCAGTATTTGTGTCTTCCCTCGCAGAAAATCAACGTGGATCAAACAAATGAAAGACACCTCTTCTCATTGTTTTGTCCCAGCTCGATTAGCTGGCGATTAGATAGCAATGCCGAGTAACCTCCTTTCCGATTCAGACTGTCATCGTTTTCCACGTTTAGTTAAACACCGATATCATTTTTTTTTACATATAAAATGTATACCTTCAGCCGCTGGCAGAAAGCCCCTCCAGTCCAAACTCGAGTCTCTGAGTTACTCTGAACAGTGTTGTTTATACTGACAATTGAAAGAATGGCCCTGTGTAGTCACCGGTTACCACATTTAACTAACGTTTTTGCCCTTCTTGTTTCATTTGGATGTCTTATTCAGTCGAGACTCTGTTTATTCATGCCGTCGTCTTTCTTTCTTCCTTCCTTCCTTTGTATTTTAAAAGCATCCAGTCTTTTGCACGCTCGACAGCCGACCCGGTTCCCGTTCAGCCCTCCGGATGAAGTCTCACGATAAACCCCGGTTTGCTCGCTGACAGACGCCGCTTTTCCTGCTGTCCTTCTGCAACGGTTTCGAGCCGCCCTTAAAAACCGGGATCCCCCTAATTTCTCCCGTCTGCCCCCCACTCTCTGTCTCTCCGGTGGGGAAGATGGCTCTTCAGCTTACAGGCTTCAGCCCAGTCTCCTCCATCAGCTGATCCCAACTTCCGCCTCACACTCGGACTAACACGGGTGCCTCTCGCACAGAAGACCAGCTATTTTTATTGCAGCGGAGTTCTCTCTACGACAGTCCGCCCCGTATATGGCTGTTCTGCGCCATCAGGGTTGTATTTAACAACTTTGGAGGACTTCGAGTGTGAGCGTTTTAATTTTGTGCATCTGTTTTGTCGATTTATCGTGGTTGAAAGCATTGTAACCTTTGACCCCAGCAACCCCCCTCCTCCTCCGCGGTTGCTATGATGTAAATAATACAGGCACGCGCGGTGAGGCTGAAGTTCCGTGCGCTGGGAAGGTAACTTGATTGACGGGCTTTGTTACAACCGCACAACTGCGGGAGGATAAAAAATATTCTATGTAGCTTTCGAGAGTTATTTTTTTCTGACACGGTTTCCTGAAAAGGTATAAGACACGAAAAGCGATCACGGCGAATTCTAAATGAAGTATTTTGTACTAATACATTACGTGGTATATTAAAGTTTGTTCTGCAAGAAAGAAATACGATTCTTTTATTTCAGGGCCACCGTATGTGATATAACATACCAACGCGAGCTGTTCAGACCTAATTTTTTAAAAGTAGGTGATGTCATATAAAACCAGTGGGCACAGGTAGAAGGTTTTTAAATCACAAATGTTCATGGGAAAGTGTCAAACATGGATGTAGTTAAAAATTAAAACACGGAGTTGTTCGGAGGGAACTGGAGCGAGCAGAAATAACCTCATAACTTCCTGTCGAATATTGTATCTCCTTAGTACCTATATGTGATTTTCATCTGTAAGACTTTAATATCATGTACAGTGTATGTGGATATATGTAAATCACGTTTTTCTATGTAAACTTCAAAGTTAACATTTCATTGTGAATGGTAAAACCTCAGCAAGACGTACAGGTAATTCCGATAACTAGTGTATGTGGATCTATCCAGTTCCAGTTTACAATGCACATCCATCAGGTTACCTGAGTTATGCACTGTTACTTCAAGCTGTCCTGATCATTGGCAGCATTTATTCTGGCTGCACACGTTTTGTATACACAGGCTCATCCATAGCCTTGTAATCGGGGGAAAACCAAAACCTCCACGTGTGAGAAGAATACAAAAAACATGACAAATGAGAGGAGGCCCTCCAGTCCATTTTGCTCACTCTGTCGCTAGTAGATAATTGACTGAAGAATCTCATCAGACTGCCTCTTGAAAGAAGCAAGGATTTCAGCTTCAATAATATGGCTGGGTAACTTGTTCCATACTCGTCCTCCCGCAACCCAACAGCCCTTTGTGTGAGGAAGTGCTTCCTCCTGGTTTCCACTTTTGTCTACTGCTTCATGTTTCACTGTTCGGATTCGGATTCCGAAGAACTCCATCGGAATGACTGTGTTACTGCCTTCGAGTTGGGCCTGCGGTGGGAAGCGTTTCCGTCTCGCAGTGCTGGGGTGTCCGAGGGTGCCATGTGCGTGGAGTTTGTATGTTCTCCCCGTGTTTGCGTGGGCTTCTTCCAGGTGCTCCTGTTACCTCCTGAAGTCCGAAAACATACTGGTAGGTTAAATGGATTCGGGGGAAATTGGCCTTAGGATGTCCGAGTTAGTGTCTGCCTGCCCTGGGGTGGACTAGCATCCTGTCCAGGTTGTTACCCTGCCTTTGCCCGCTGCTTGCTGAGATCCCCCCCCAGCCCTGAATTGGAAGAAGTGGGTAGAACATGGATGGATGGATTTGCAGTACATGGACCAGGTCCCCTCATATCCTTCTCTCTTCAAAGACTAAAAACATAAGTGTGGGCAGGTTGAGCTCTATGATCACGGCGTGAATGTGGGTCATGTCACTAGCTGACTGTACACAGTTGACTGAGCACCACCTACAGTAGGGTGGGATTAGTCAGGCAAGGATCTTCTGCCTCTCAGCAACACAGTATCCCCCAATGGCTGTCCATCTTGAATCAGAGCTAAACACTGATTCAGCTCAATTACTGTGGTGTGGTGTCACAGTACCACACAGGCTGTGTTGCCTGTGACGTGTTAAAAGACGAAAGTCTCAAAGGTGGGCAGGTCGGGGGAGTGTGCTGCCTACACTTTCTCATGCTCAACTGTTTGCAGTTTCAGAGTTTGCAGGTGTGAGCTCTGATGCGAAGGACACATTTCTAAATCAGGGGGTGTATAGCAAGAAATAACTGGCATCCCTAGACTAGTGCATTATAGAAGTGGAGAATAAAATTAAATTTTTCACTGCACTTGCTAACATTGTCCGCCATTGTAATGGTTCCCCGCATGGTCAAGAGGAGGACAAACCTGTTTTTCAAATTGAAAACCTTTAGATTTATTTTGGCTGAGTGCTTAAGGTCATTTTCATGAGATAAAACAAACCCTTCACATATAAGTTGCTTTCCCGAGGGAATCACATGACTTAGAAGAAAAATATGACCTTTGACCTTTATAGATCTTTCTGCGTGGACATAAAACCTCTGATGTAATGTCAACATCTCCCTGTTGTACTTTCCGTGTTGTGTTGAAAATAGGCATAGGAGGGCAAGGTAAGTGAGTCAGTGAGGCACCAAGGAAGTAAATAAATGATTGCCATGACACCAGAGCTGTGTTTCACAAGGAAGTGTGTACTATGAGAGAAACTGTAGTAAATAACTAGTTTTAGTAATATACTGCAGGCTACAAATAAGACAAAATAAAAAACTACTGTAAAGATGAGTGCCTCACAAGAAAGTCCAGTCCGGTGCTGACTCATGTTGTTGTAGATTTAGCTTTGATTTCTCTCCAAATCAATGAAACGCCAGACTTTTGAGATGCTGAGAAACAGGTCAGCAATCTGTGTTGCGAGGAGGAAAATGTTAACAACACCCTGAATGGGCACTAAATCAGGTGACAGCTGAAGAGTTTTTGAACTGAAAACTGAAGTTGACCGCTGTGCGAGAAATGGTCAGGAAGCCGCAAACATACAAACCTATTGTTTTCTCTTTGAGTAATTTACAGTAGATTCCATGTTTAGGATTGGGTAGCAAGATGGCCCAGTGGTTAGCATTGCTCACAGTTCTGGGGCCCTAACTTCAGTTTCTGGAGTGCTATACAGTACATGCAGAGTTTCTATGTTTTCCTCATGTTTGTGTGGGTTTCTTTCAGGTGCTCCAGTTTCCTCCTACAGTCCAAAGACATACTAGTAGGTTAATTGGCTTTTAGGAAAAATTGACCCTGATGTGTGAATGTGCGTGTTTGTGTCTGTGTGCCCTGTGATGGACTAGTGTCCTGTCCAGGGTATAATGTCATGCCTTCTTCTTAAACATATTATCAATTAGTTAATCAGGCATCACCATCATATATATGTACTGTAAATCGGGTAATTAATGGAGTCCAAGTTGGTGACTTCTCTGAAGACCCAGCTCACAGTGACTGCCTAGGCCAGAGGTCAGAGACTCAGTTACTGCATCACCTAGTGTCTTCTGGCTTGTCAACCAAACTCTCAGTTACATAGTCAATATAATTTGTTAACCTGTAGTACTTTTAAACTAACAGTGTGATGTTTTCCAGGCCACTGTACCTTTAATGAACTCAATATTTTCATGAATCAAATATGGATGTTATGAAAAATCCTTGTTATGTCTAACAAATCTAATAATTAGGCTAATTATTTACATTAATATAATTATGTGTTTCACATATTATCCTGCAGCTAGGATCACACCTTTCCCCTTCTCTTAACGACAGACTTCTTTTCTTCTAAATTTTCTCCATTCATTGGAAGTTTCATTTCACACCTCTCTACACCTATCCTGACTTCACACCTCTTGATTGGCCTCTCTTTCTGTCCCTGCCTCCAATTTGCAGGTGTGTGCCCTGTGTTAGACAGGCTAGATCCCATCCAGGGTGTAGTCTCGCCTTGTGCCCTGTGTGCTCATCAAGCTAGGCTCCGGCTTATCCTTACTTTTTAAGGATAAAGCAGTTATCAGTTATCAGTGCTCAGTGGAGTGCAGCTGTATTCCCCTGCCTACACGTCTGAGGTCTAGTGTGATAAGATCTCTCCCAGCTGTGCAACACAGTGACTGCTGCCCAGACTGGGCTAAGATGCAGTTTAAAGCCAGGGCAGATCAGTGGGAAGGAGGATTAGAGCTGCACCATATTTCGTCTGGTCGTACAGTATTTCAGAAGCTAATGAGTTCTTGATTTAAGGTCAGGAGCAGCCAAGAGCTCTCTGAAGATGAATGCAGAGTTGGATAATAAACCATATGTTCCTTTGTCAGTACATCCGTTGTAAATTTGTTTGATTCATAAACGATTCATAAACTTCCATTTTCTATTAACCTGCTTTCATGTACAGCTCAGCCATTTACATTTTGTGCCTCTTTTGATGTTTGCATACACAGAAACACTTAAGACAGATCTTCAGGACCTTTGTTTTATTCTGCCAATGGTATTTAAAGGCATAAGAGATGTTGCACTTCCTTGTTCATTAACAAAACTCTTTGATAGTCTCACAAAACCAGGGTAATACCCGTCTACAGGAAAATGACTCATGCGGCAACCATCCACAAAAATAAACCAAATACTTGTAGACCAATAAGTTTTGCTTCAATTACATGTAAGGTTTAAAGAAACAATATTTAGAAGTAAACTATAAGACTATATAGCAACAGGATTCCAGCAGAGTCAACATAGATCCAGACTCTAGTACAGTTCAGAAAGTAGTGAAATTGGCAAGATTATACCAAAATAGGAAGATTTTGGTATCATCTACAAGACCAGTCAGTCTTCCAATCAACATTAAACAGCATATTAAAAACAACAACTCTTTTTATGTTTTTATATGGGATATTATGAATATGAGTAGAGAGTCAATACAATCCTATCATAAATAAAAATATCAATTTTTAATACTAAGTACAAGTACTTGCTACAGAATCTAAAAATGTAAACATTAAACTGTTCATTAATATTACTTGGCCGTTACAATATAATCAGTGACTTTTTCACATCCCACCTGTGATTCACGTTCTGAAAGACTCTGAGAGGAGGCAGTAGTGACTAATACCGGAAAAGAGAAGAGGCCTTCTAGCCCATACCTCTTGCTCTTGTCTTAACTAATCCTTGCATGTTTCTGTACATCTTCTAAGATGTGACACCTTGCAGATCCTCTAAATGGAGATTAATCGAGCACACACAACAGCCTGTAAAAAACAGCCCATTACAATTGGTAAGTATTTGCTGTTGAAGGTTCCGAGTGGAGTTTGTAATGAAAAAGTTTCATTGTGTTACGTAACGCAGCAGCATTCTTAGATGAGGAAGTGTGTGCTGGGATGCACTTTAAAGTGTGGATGAAGGTGCTCAGTGGGATTCCTGTCTTTCTGGAGCCTCAGCAATTTTGAGCTATATTATGATCTTCCACAAAACAATGTAGATGACCACTGGTGTAGAAACTTGAATGCTTGAAAGCCGTGAAGCCTGATGTGTTAGAGAATTCCATCACTGACTGTTACTTTAAACTATCTGGTGGTCTAAATCTCTGGCCCTGCCTTTTGCCAGAGACTGAACCCATAAACTACAGTATATGCAGGCTTCTATTTCACACTACTCTTACAGACTTTGTACCGTGTCCAGGTGAGCTCAACAGCTTAATACATACTTACATAATTAGCTACCCACTATCTGCAGAGACAACACCTGTATTAAGCACATTTGTAGTTTACAAGCACTATTTGTGATTCTTAAAAGGGTCAGATTCCAGTAAAGTCTCTATTTAAAGTATATAGAATACCTTCAACGGTGTTCAGACCCTTGAGCAGTTAACATACTTTGTTGTTTTTAAAGCTTGATCCTTGCTTTAAAGTCATGACACTTTGAAGTGGCAATATTTCTTAGAAATACAACCTGCAAAAGAGATAATTAATGGAAAGTCATGATTGCAGATGTGTTCATTCAGGTGTAAAATATTACCTTCACGAGCCATACAATTAGCTGGCCACTGTCTTAGGGAAATAATACTAGTTCTCAAAAATTCTTCAGAATAAAATCACCAGTCTCTGTGATATTCCTTATTGGGGTAGGGAATTTAAAGAAAGGCTTAATATGAAGACTAAGGAACTTGTAAAGCAAGTCAGGGATAAAGCCATTGAAAAGCACAGACCAAGAGAATGATGATGATAATAATAATAATAATAATAATAATAATAATAATTGCTTACACTAATTGCTTACACTTATATAGCGCTTTTCTGGACACTCCACTCAAAGCGCTTTACAGGTAATGGGGACTCCCTTCCACCACCACCAATGTGCAGCATCCACCTGGAAGATGCAACAGCATAAAAACTAGACCAGACATCAGATATCAGTGGAGTGGACAGCAGAACGATGAAGCCAATTCACAGATGGGGATTATTAGGAGGCCATAATTGGTAAAGGTCAGGAGGAAATTTGGTTTACCTCTCATCCGAAGGACGGCACACTTTTTACAGTATAGTGTCCCTGTCAGTATACTGGGGCATTAGGGGCCACATCTTCCAGCAACAACCTTAGTTTTCCCAGGAGGTCTCCCATCCAGGTAATGGCCAGGCTCACACCTGCTTCAGTGGGTTCCCAGCTGTAAGTTGCATGGTGATATGGCTGCTGGCACACATTCACAGTCTACACAGTGTAGAAGATCATCAAGAATCATCAAGATCATCCAGGTGGATGCTGCACATTGGTGGTGGTGGAGGGAATCCCCATTACCTGTAAAGCTCTTTGAGTGGAGTGTCCAGAAAAGCGCTATATAAGTGTAAGCAATTATTATTAATTATTATTATCAGAAATGTAATGTGCATCATACCACATAGACACTAGATCACACTGCCCCTCCAAAACAAGCAGCCAGGCAAGAAGGAAACTGGCTAGGGAGGCGATGAATAGGCCGACCACAATGGCCGAGTAGGATTGTGGCAGGACTGGCCAGCAACAGAGATAGGCATGGTTTTGAATCCAGGAAACTAACACAATCACTAGGCAGAAGCATAGTCAAAAACCAGGCGGGGGTCAAATCTGTGGGAAAATGACAATAGCTAATGTCTGGAACAAGCGAGAGTCAAAACCAGTGGTACCAAACAACAGGCACAGAGAGGAAGCTGAAGCTGAAGCAAGCTTCAGGACTGAGCAGGAAAGCCGGTTAAAATATCAGTCTTAATCATGATTGGCAACAGCTGAGGATGATAATCCCTGAAGTGGCGTGGTAGTGAGAGTCACAGAAAACTTCTGATATAAGAGAAACATCATAACTCAGAGAGCAGAGCGCTGGTGCCAGAAAATCTATGGCCAGGGTTCGAGACCTGCCTCGGCTCAGTAAGCAGTTAGAATAAAACTAAAAACTTGAGGAACAATGGTTTGTGGTCATATGAGATAAAACTGGAATGTAAGTATGGCATCTGGGGCAAACTCATCACGGCCCATCACCCAGTCAGAACCATCTCTTCTGTCAAATGCAGTTGTGGAAGCATTATGTTATAATTCAGCTTCTCATTAGCAGGGACAGGGAACATCGATGGCACAAAGTACAGTTCTGTAAAATCGTAGACGAAAACCTGCTTAAGACCAAATACTGGGACAAAAATGTACCTTTCAGCAGGACAATGAACCAAAGCACAAGACCAAAGCTACACCAGAATCGATTAAGATGAACAAAGGGAATGTTCTTGAGTGGTCCAAACAAAGTCCTGGATTGAACCCTATTAAGAATCTGGAGAAAGACTTAAAAACTGCAGTCCATAAGCAATTCCCAAGCAATTGACGAGAGCCTGAGAAAATCTGCCAAAAAGAATGGGCAAAAGTTGCACCAAGCTGGTTAGCAAAGCTGGTAGAGACTAAAACAAATATACTTCTGTCAGATAATGAATTTGCAGGTCTGAATAATTATGCAATAAATATTTCAGGTTTAGTTTTTGCTGACACTGGCTATAACTTATCAGTCTCTTAGATGTCTTCAGTTTAAGCATTTAAGCAGTAAATAAAATATTAAGTTCAAGAAAATATGTTTGCCTTATCTTGCAATTTTACAAAAAGGAACACCACAGAGCAGGTCTGAATACTTGTGCTATAATACTGGAAGACAGCTGTTTGCAATGCTTTCAATAGGGTGCTGCCTTAAATGAGTACTGAAGTCCTTGAAAGTCCTTGTGCCCTGCCACACTGCAGTTTCTAGGGCAATGAAAGGCTTTGATCTCTGAGGTCTCATTCTGATTCACCACTCCTCCCAGAGGTGTTCTATTGAATGGAAATCAGGAATCAGAGGAGGTCATGAAATGTTTTATTCTGCTAGAAATAGAATATTGTGCTCCCAGTTAGTGATAAGGTCCTATTCATTACAGTGCTGGCTAATGGAAGCTCCCTCTCCATTAAACCCTATCTACTCATCATCCAGGTGGGGCTGCACATTGGTGGTGATGGAGGGTAGTGCAAAGAGTATAAAGTGCTTTGAGTGGAGTGTCCAGAAAAGTGCTATATAAGTGTAAGCAATTATTATTATTATTATTATTATTATTATTATTATTATTATTATTATTACTACTACTCTTGCAATACATTCATCCATTCTCTAACATCTTTATCCAATACAGAGTCAGTGGAGAAGGAGCCTATCCTTGCAAGCAATGATTGCATGGCAAGATAGCACCCTGGATAGGACACCAGTCCATCGCAGGACACATGCAGACACAAACATGCCCACACTTACACCAGGACTGATGTTTCCTAAGCAAACGTCTGGGAAAAACTAAGGTGACCCTGGTATCCTGGCCAAATTTCTCATTGGCCTTTACCAATCATGGCCTCTTAATAATCCCTATTTATGAATTGACTTTATCACTCTGTTCTCCTCCCCGCTGATAGCTGATGTGTGGTGAGCGTTCTGGCGCACTATGGCCGCCGTCGCATCATCCAGGTGGGGCTGCACATTGGTGGTGGTGGAGCGGAGGCCCCATTACCTGTAAAGCGCTTTGAGTGAAGAGTCCAGAAAAGCGCTATCTACAGTAAGTGTAAGCAATTATTATTATTATTCCCAGGAAGCTGGGGCACTACAAGAACAAAGGGAAAGCATACTAACTCCACACAGATAGTAACCCAGGAATTGAACCAGGGGCCTCAACTCTGCAAGGTAGCAATGCTATCGACTGCGCTATATTGCCATCCTCCGGCAGTACAGTGTTGTCTGAACTGGACAGGGTATACTAGTCATCATGGAATCAGAACAAAAGGGACAATGCAGTGTGGATCTAGTTCTTTTCAGGACTGTGGCTACACTCAGACTCTCCAATCGACAGTGATGAGTGTGTACTAGTAAACACTGAAAATAGTAAGGATGAAAGATACGTATACATTTGATATATGTTTCATACCTGGAAAAGGCTCAATAGCTGAAATGTTGTGTTTCTCCTTTCTATTTTTCAGCACGGAATTAGCCTTTACATGTTCGTTTGCAGTGATGACATACAGTACTGACGCAGGTACCCGCTCCAACATCTACTATGTAGTGTGTAAGAGGCTACATTTTTAACAAGCCAGCTGAAATAAAAGGAATATTTTTCCTGAAAATGGCCAGATATCGTTTTGGAGGCCACCACTTGTTTGCAGGCATTAGAGATAGTGTGCTGCGAGTCACTCCGTTTGATTTGGCTTTGTTTCTGCTCCTTGAGGTTTTGCCATTGTGCTCGCATGCTGCTTCATTCAAGGCCAAGGAGCGATCCAGGCCTCAGCAGTTGCCAGCAGTCTAAATATACACTCAGGCTGAATGACGTTTGTTAGAGGCCTGTACAGAATTCCTGTAAACATGCCAAGTGTTTGGAAGAAAGGCTTTGGAATCATTTTGTGTTGTGTTGTTTTCCGTGAAATGAAAGCTGTTGTATACTGTCAGTGACATATGTGGTGTGAAGTCAGACACCCGTATGTATTGACAGCCGTGAGCAAAATACAAATGCCTAATTATTGCCCAGTACACTGATCACTACAAGACAACGTGTGTGAGCTGACTGGCCTGTGTTTCTCAGTCCTCAGGTGACTTGGCCCAGGTCTTCCTTCTCTCTTCCTGTCTACTCATCAATATTCAGGCCCTTGTGTGCCTCCACAGTTGGCACAACTGTCCTTACAGAGCTGTTGATACAGTTAAACCTTCTGTTTAATCCTGTTCTTACTGCTTTTTTATTTTACAAGGGAATCAAGTGTTGCCAAACAAGACCACAGCTCAGAATCTCCAGGGCCATTAGTGAGTTTTAAAGGTGTCTTGCCTTCTTTAGACCCGATGGAAAGGGCTAAATTAGTTTGCTTTAGCAAATAAATAACTGAATTATTTAAGTGTGGGCAGCATAGTGGTACAGTAGTTACAGTACTGCTACCTTGCAGTGCTTGGGCCCTGGGTTCAATTGCTGCGTTTCTCCCCGTGTTCACGTGAGTTTGCTCTGGGCGCTCTGGTTTCCTCACACAGTCATACTGTACGTAGGCTAACAGGGAATCTGGGAAAATTGGCCCTGGTGTGAGTGTGTGTGTCGTTGTCTGTGCATGCCCTACAATGGACTGGAGTGCCATACAGGACGTAACCCATGTAGCCCATGGTTTTCGCGTTTTTCCTTGTCTCTTGACGCAATCCAATTAGCTGAAGTACCACTTTCATAGTTTCACATGGATGCAAATGGATCCAAGAGAATTCTTCTCTTTTCAGCAGGGAATAAACCTGTTATTTGCTCCTTTGCAGCCTACGCATGCTGATGCAGCTACCCACCTGAACTACAAAGGGAATTGTGCTGCTTTGCCCTTTTCACACTCTGCTGAATTGCAAAAGGACCTGGAAGCACGTGGAAGGAGACTCATTTGCATAGCTTTAAAACTGTTAGGAACAAGTAAAGGTTTATTCCCTGCTGAAAAGCGAAGAAAAGAAACACAACATTTCGGCTGTGGAGCCTTCTTCAGGTTTCCACAACCAATACATTGTCTTTCTTTCTAATAATTATTATTATTATTATTATTTCTTTTCTTCTCTTTTCAGCAGGGAATAAACCTTTACTTGTTCCATTGCGGCCTACGCATGCTGATGCAGCCACCTACTTGAACTGCTTTAAAACTATTAGGCAATTTATTCAAAACACAAATAAAGGCGGGAGCCAGGTTGTGTAATCAACCAAGGAAATGACATAAAGGAAGTAATGCTGTGACACTTTTATATGTGTCTGAGAGTGCAGAAGGAACCCCTGACCCTTGATGAATTGTCGAAGAAAACTCAGTCTTCTTTCAGGTTAGGAGATCGTCAGAGATCTTTTATTCAATCAGCTGAAGGGGAGCATAGTATGGAGTCAGGGTTTCCCCTAGCACTCAGTACATATGCTTGCTTGACTAAAGTTACACTTTCCCTTTTATACATTAAATGTAGGTGAGACTTTAACATATCAAAGGAACACACAGGGCACAGGACAATCACAGCAGCCTTTTAAACCCAAACAAAACAGGACAGGAACATTCCATTTGGCATCCTGCAATCTGTTGTATCTCTCTCTGGTTGAACACAAGCCTGTGAATAATCACAGGCTTTAGTTGCAGAAAGACAGTTGTCTTAGGTGCAAACAGAAAACCTCTCCCTCGCACAGTCACCGTCTTGACCCTCCTCAAGAGTTCCTCTCACTTGGTCTTCCACAGAATGCAGCTGAAGACTGCTGCTCTTTAACCTGTTTCACAGGGACAGTATCCGTAGCATTATCTTCCCTGTTATTAAAGTCGAGACTTGTTGCCTTCCTCCTAGCTTGTGTCATGTGTCATGAATCATAAGCACTGCTTTAAATTTGATTCATTTATAATATTGTGCACAATTTTGGACACCAAATTAAAAAAAAAGATATCCTTGCTCTGGAACCCATCTAGAAGAGTGACCGGATACATGACAGGGCTTTATTCTAATTTTAACCTCTCTCATGTTCTTATAAGAACATGTTGTCTTTTATATTACATGAACTACATATGGCTGTATCTTTTTTCTGTATCTTTTCTTACATTCTTATAAGAAACATGAGAAGGGTTAGAAATGAGTCTAGTTCAAATGATCTTTTTTGTAACCATACATGTCACGGTGGTAAACGTTTGTGGTCTGGAATTACCGGTTCACTTTTATCTCCCTTTTTATGGATGGGTGCTACATCAGAAGTTTTCCAATCAAGGGGTGTTACCTCTGACCTGAGTGATTGCTGGCAGTGGTAGCTTTATTACCAGTGTCTAGTGCCTGTAATAGCCACTGTACATACAGCTTGTTCATGTCTGGAAAAACACCTTGTTAAACTTAGCAACTGTACCAAAGTACAGAAATGGCACAAAACAGTTGGGAGGATTGATTACACCTTTAAAATAATTTGTTTCCAAATTTATAGGGGCCCCAGGAGGTCTGATAATGGAACAGAGGCCCAAGGAGCTGTATTAATAGAGGAGGGAGCACAGAGATCCGATTACAAGTACAGAGGTATCCCAGGTCCTGGGGCTGTATTAGCAGAAGAGGGATCCCAAGGGCTATATTAAGGAAGTCCAACAAAATGTATTAATTGTACTGTGGCTCAATTAACAGCAGAAGGCCTCTCGGGGGTCTGACAACACAGGAACTCCAAGGGCTTTATTCAAAGAAAGGGGGAATTCTGGGAACAACACAGGAGCCCATTAGAGTGTATTAAGAACAGAAGAGCTCCATGGGCAATAGAAACAACACAGTGACCTTCAGGACCAATTTCTAGCATAGGGGCCATTTCCTTGCTTCATTACCTGTGGAGCACAGAGACAATGTATGTCTGCCGATAATTGTATTAAGTATCTTTTACTTAACCTTATCTTTACTTTACCTTGTCTCCCAGCAGTGTGTGGCAATGCAAAACTGGTACAGCGACACTAGGGTTAGGTAAACCAGGACATTTTTGGCCTGCCCTGTCACAGCAACCTCTGTGGTTTGCCAGGCTCCTAACTCTGCTCGAGACACTGTGGAGCTTCACTGTGCAACAAGGGCAGATATCCCAACAGTGTGTTTCAGAGGGTGCACGTACGGTTCTCGTCTCTCTTAGGCCGGTCACAGAAGAGGGGGGATTACGACTCCTCTTTCTCTAATGGGACTTGCGGTAGGAAAGGTTACCTAGATGAAAGGAGATTTATTTTTCTTGATGAAATGCAGTGGAAAAATTCCCCTGTACGCAACTTAAAATGGGAAATGGCAATTAACACCTTTCACTTCAGTTAAATGAAGGTACTGCACTAGCTCAAAATTAGAACACATCCACAGAAAATACACTAAAAGACCTGAGTTTTCTTGATATGAAACAGAAACAAAATATAGGATATCCTGCCTAAAATGGATAGCACCTGTGTTCTAACATATTTTGAATGAGTGCAGTACTTTTGTTTCCTCTAAGAAAAAGAGTTACTTGCTCTACCCTATTACAAGTAATGTAACATTTATTGTGCTAATAGATTTAATACGCACTTATCCTGTCCTGTCTCCTGCAAAGCTAGCAGGACGTGATGCACTCAGATCCCAGAAGCCCTGGGAATCTGGTGGTGTAGATCCCAGTCCATGTCATTTAGTTCTAGGTGGTAACCTGAAGTCGGATGCAGGTTGTCTGGATATGTCCACATGGGGATCCTACAGTGAAGATGAACCCAGCATAACGACAGTAACAACCCTAATCCCTCATGGTTCTCTCAGCATCCCCAATGTAACAACTGCCTAAAAAAAGTTTGGTTCATTTCACCACACACGCAACATAGCTTATCTGATACCTTCTCTACTCACGTTTGTGCCAACCTTAAACTTATTTCTATCCTAAAACCCCATCCTTACCTTAAACCGACCCCTAGCCCTGGGCCAATGACCAGTCATGGATGGCCCCTTAACTGCACAATGATGTCACCAGGAGGTGTGTGTCTCTGATGACACCATTGAATAGCCAGATAGATCTACAATGTCATCAATGTACAGTAAATACATGATCCCCCACTCTCCCCATAGCAGAATGGTGGAACACCTGTTCAGAGCACCAAACACTTTTAATGTAATCAGACTTCGGCATTTCCATATTTCGATTTTGAAGTACACAACAGGCAGGAATGAATCACAAAACTTATTTCTCTTTACAATTTGTTTCTGCTAGGAGTTGGGAATAAGGAGTTAACTGTTACACCTACTTACTGCGTCTTCTGTGAAACAAAACAGTCTTGCACCATATCATCGCTAAAGGCAATTGAGCACAACTTCCCTGGATGAGATCCAAGGTTATGGCAAAGTTTTATCAGGTCAGTGCCTCAAAGACTCCATAAAAAAAAGATTACATGTACAGTATGACTAATTGTGAAGCAAAAAGAGGTTACGCACGATGAACACCCTTTACAATTGGCAAACATTATTTGAATGTTGTCAATTTAAACAAATGCTACAAGTGCTAGCTGTCGGCAATGTCAGTATGTTTGGATTTGAGCCACATAAACACTGAGCAGAATCCCGAAACGGTGCATGTGGTATTAATAAAGAAACTCAGTATAAAAGAAAGCCTAAATATAGACTGTTTTTTTTGTCATCTAATGACCATGTGCACTCACTGAACTTTCTAAACAAAGATTCATAAGAATCGGCAAGAGGTTCTGTATAAAGCTGGGCAATTTCTCACACCAGACGCACAATTAGGACTAATTTATTTAGCACCTTTCTCACATGAAAATATTCAAAGCACTTTACAAATCCAAAGAAATCATAGTATGAGGCAAAGGTTACTGTAAATACAGGGGACCAGACAGATAGCAGGTAGTACTGCATGCAGCCAGAATTAATCTTCAGACAGTCCAGGTTTCTCTCTATCTACTGTACTTGTGGCAGCTCACCAAAGAAAAGCGTGGCATACCAGGCCAAAGGTGGGAATCAAACTGGCAGAAATGCAAGGCCATGTCAGCCAGCGTGACCTGCCCTGAGCTCTGAGGCACGGCCCAGTCGAGAATGAACTGCGAGTTCCGCATTTGCCCATTTCTCGGCTCATAGTAGTCAGGACATGCCAGATCAAGCGCTGTCTGAAGAGGAAGCAGAATCCAGATGGGTCAGGATGCATTAGAATCCTATATCTGCTATGGCGGCCTTTGTGACAAAGGGACCGTGTCTGGTGGTCAGCCCTTGAAGAGGAGCCAGGCCCAGGCCTTGCTAGAACTGAGACAGGTCAACCCCTTCTGGAGTCACACAGGACCTGCCAAGGCAATGGGGATTGGACAACACACCCCTCTGCCTGGCAGGAACACGGAAGCTGGGCTTCATCCAGTCACTGTGAGCAGTTGGCCATCAGCTCAGACTCAGTCCCATTCAGGACTGTGAATGTCACTGAACTCTCCAGACCAATGGCAGCTCCATGCAGGACATCCCTTCAGAGCTTTCAGTCCTCCTGATACCTGTTCCGTTGTACCTCCCTTTATAAGAGATGCTCTGGGTCCTCATTTCGAAAACTTCAGGTTACACCAGGATGCATGAAGACTTCACATCAGTAAACATAAATATCTCTAAGTATTTACACAAACACTTTGAAGAAACCACAGGATTTTGTATCTATATAAAGAGTGCAAAGGAGTGAGGGAGAGGAAGGGAGCACAGAACCTTCTAAACAGATTGTATAAAAACAAATCACAGGAAAGGGATTCTATGATGACAGGAAATTGAAGTGAGCACATTCCTTCTGCTCATTCCACTTGGAGATGAGGGTGGTCAGTGAAACAAAACATCATTTCATGGTTGTGTCTTGACCAGGTAACTAGCGGCACTGGACAGGACGAACTTGGCAAACACATTCGTTTAGCACATTCCACACAGGACTATATTGCAGGGAACTGTGGTTCTCCTGCACCAGGAATGCAGAGATGTTTCAGTCCTGTCATCCTCACTTTGCACCAAGAAAGATGACTTCTGATGGATTTTATCTGGTAAAATCTAGGCTTCTGACCACGTTGCCTAACATCTGTGTTTCATCCATTTAAAAATGGCAAAATATCAATGAGCAACCACTGGTATGTCAAAGAAAGCGCAATTAAAATAAACAAAGAAGGAGGCAAAAGTACAAAATTACAATACAGCACAAAGGATTATCGCTGACTACTTGCACACAGCCTAGTGAAATACACAAAATCGCCACCTGCTGGACGTTCTACTTATAGCAGTTCATAGCTGCCAACCTAAAACAGTACGCAAAATACTGTAAACGAATATAGTGGAATACAAAAGGGAAATAATGAGGATTCTGAAATGTTAACAGTCCTAACCCTAAAGGAAATTTTGAACCTTAAAAAAGAAGAACACAAACTCCATATTTAAATAACAGGAATGTGCAATGGAAGTGAAAGAGCAGCTGAAAACTGAAACTATTTGACTTAATTTTGGCTCAAGTATTCCTATTTGTAAACACAAGGACCTTTGAGAATTGGGTGAGATGGTTAGAAATGTAAAATTCTGAACGACATTGTAGTGCTGGACCTTACAAATCCACTGACAAATAATGAAATGTGTTCGCAGGGTCCCAGTACAGCGCAGCAGGGAGAGCATATAGAAGAATGAGGATATAAATCACTGCAGATGCAAAACAGACTCAACAAAAGAGCTACCGTAGTCATCTGTGCCCTAACTTAATTGGAGCAACTGTTAAACTGTTAAAACACAGGTAACATTCATTTAAGGTCACCTTACAATTAGATTGAACTGCAAATGTAATTTAAGTGGATAATTTTATGTGACATGCGATCGATTTAAAATGAATGGAGCTGCGATCAGCCTACTGACACATACTGACCTTTCCCCCCATACTAAAAGCTCATTCTGAAAGGTTTCTAATCATGCAAAGCCTGTTTGCAGGTACAGTATGAAGACTTCAGGGATGTGCAGTCAGGTTAGGCACTGCCTACCCAGACAAAATAATGCAAAAATGACATGCCTGTTCAAATGTGTTTTTTCTTTTTGGAATCAATGCATTGCGGGTTAGCTCAATAACGAAAAACGGCTACTTCGAGTTTCTTACGCAGTGGTTGGAAACTACCTGAAAAATTGCCAGCTCACATACAGGGGTGTATCCTGTGCTTTCTTGACTTGCCTCAACCAGAAGCAGACAGGCAGTGTGATCAGTGCACCCTCACAGTGCTACATTATAGGATACAGACCCAGCTGACAGACATGGGGTCTTCAGCAAAGCCCCTGTGAACCTCCTCTACAGACTAACAGCAGATTATCTACAGAACAACCACAGACTGACAGCATATCATCTACAGATCAACCACAGATCTACAGCATATCATTTACAGATCAACCACAGACTGACAGCAGATCTACAGTCAACAAAGGAGGTTACTGCACAGGTCAGAGCAAAGCAACACTGACAGCACCCAGCCCTTCACCTAAGCCTCACTTGCATCTGGACCAGAACAAACTGACGAAGGACAACTTTCCTAATGCACCAGGAAGGAAAGAATAAACCCAAATGTGTAATCTCAATATTTCAAAAGAAGGACCAGCACATTTCTCCTGAATGTCTTTCCAAGTTGTGGCATGTGGCTTTAACGAAACAAGCCTGTTTCACAATGTTTAGGTTCATTAGGAGAAGATCTGATAGACCTTCATCTGCTCTCCCCAAATTTGCTATTCTCTAGGCACAGTGATTTCCAGCACACAATTTGTCTGAAGCTGCAGCTTGGCTCAGTTAAGTGTTGTAAACAGATGAAAAGTGTATTAGATTAGAGGTAACAGACAGGAGTATATTTGTAATGCATGCATGACTGTGGAATGTTATTGAATGTTATTGAGCTCAGGTTTAAAACCATAAACAGTGAATGCTTTCCAATCCCCTTGAGAAATGTTATTTCAGACATAACATACTAGAATTCACCTAAAGTCTGCAACAAAATAACTCTCATAACATTTTTTTCCCCACTAATCACTGTGGTTTGGTTGAACTTATTATAGCCACTACTTATTTTGTTCCCAACAGTTTTCCTTGCAGTTTTTAGGCTAATCTTGCACATTTGGTTGCTTTTCTGTTGCTAGGGCATCAGAGCTTGCAAGAGAGCAGCTAGCCAGGTACAGTAATTCCAAAAATGTAAGACTTTTTTGGACAAAGAAGTACCTCTAGTTCCCTGTCCTGCATCACAACAGTGCCCTCTTGTCCCAGATCTCACAGGATAGTCCATAAAGGGTTGCGAGAGTCTGGAACAAGCTACCTAGCCAACATGTTCTTGAAGGTCCACTGGCATCCTTCAGGAAACGGCTCGAAATCCTAAATTCCTGATCTGTAACATTTCTCATGTTACTAAAACCTTAAACCTTAGTGTATTTGAAGTTTCACACTAAAGTCTCATTTTCACATCAGAACTACAGTACATTCTGTTCTGTTCTATAGGACACCAGTTTGCAGTTATGAAATGTAGCAACAGGAACCAATCAGTATTCTTAAAATGTCCGTAACAGATGATTTTGGTGCACAAATTCAGGTCAATGATAGTATTGAAGCTAAGACAGGCCATGACCCTCCCATGCCCCCAACCCACCCTGCATGTACCCCTCCCCACCAGCCCAGAGGTGTTGGTTGTGTCCTCGGGACAGCACAGTCTCAGTTCTTCGCAGGGCTCCGTGTGACCTGTTCAATCCAGCGCAAGAACCTGCTGACCCTTGTGTACACTCCCGGGAAACTGGGGTCACCGCAGCCATGACCCCAGGAGATGACCCCAGTGAGGACCCAACGCCCTCCTTCCCCCTGGCACACCAGAGGGCCCCCGCTGTCCCCCTGGCAGCTGTCCACCCGCCGGTGGTCGGAGAGGCTGCCCGCACACAGCATGCGACTGGTGAAGCGGCTGCCATATCGTTTTTGGCATTTCCACGTGGGCAGCAGGGGCACCCAGGCCTGGAGCAGAGTGCGAGAGTACTCCGAGTCTGGCACAGAGAGAGGGAGAAAGACATTACACCAGAGCACATCGTGGTCTGACAGCATCGTGACCAAGCAAACGCACTTATAAATCTGAACTGGAACAAGTCTGGAACAAGCCACCCAGCCAACATGTTCTTGAAGGTCCACTGGCATCCTTCAGGAAATGGCCAGAAATCCTAAATTCCTGATCTGTAACATTTCTCATGTTATTAATCTGTGATTTTCTGACCTTAAACCTAAACCTTGACTTTTCATCTGCTTTCAATACAATTCAACTCCTCTTGCTTGTCCAGGAACTCTCAAAGAACTTCAAATGAAACTGTAACATGTTAAGATGGGCTCTAGACTTCATAAAAAATATGTTTTAAAGGCCCAGGTGAACTTGAACTGAACTGAACTGAACTTGAACTTTATTGCCATATGTAACCGGTACTGGTACAATGGAATTCTTACTTACAGAAAGTCTCTCGATTGTAAAACAAGTGTAAAAAACAAGACAAAGTGCAAACAGTGCATCAAGACAATATACAAACAAACAATAGACAATGTGCAATGTGTGGAAATGGCTATCTGATATACACTACACTTCTACTGGATCACCGCAGGGCTGTGTCTTGTTCCCCTTATTGTACATTCTGTATACTAACGATGGTAAGAGCACACAGGCATCTCATTAGGTTTGCTGAATACACAGCCCTGGTTAGCTTATTAAAGGACTCAGAAAATCATCATGGGCTCATTCTAAATGTTTTTACTAAATGGCATGGTATGCTATTACTTCTCTTTGATGTTAAATGCTTTAAAAGAAGACCTTATCATTTATTTTGCAATACCCTTCCAGTCTACTGTAATTAATGGTCAGACTGTAGAGGTGGTCAGTGACTATAACTACTTAGGACTGGTCATAGAGAAAAACCTGAGATAAGAAAAATGTTGTAACACCATTTACTGTATATAAATGTCCAACATAAATGTTTTCTTAGGAAGCTCAGCTACTTGAAAGCAGTTTCGACAAATCACTTATTAACAATTAACATGCCGTCTCACTTGTTGGTTTGGCCACATCAGTACCTTTAATGGTAAAAGGTTGGGAAATAATGAGGATAGGAAGCAGAATTATTGGGGCCAATAACATAAAAAATTATAAGTGCCCTCTACAAACAAAGGGTTTGTAAAGACGGCTAAGAGCATTATGGAGTGTGTGTCTCACCCCCTCCATTGTGAATTTACACTACTTCCATCTGGGACATGCCTCTGTGTCCCCAGGGGTAATGGTGATAGCGTCAGGAAATATGCCCTCTTCAATCCCACTCTCAATTCACTCTTATTTTGTGAAACACTATTGTTGAGTCTTCTTTGTCGGTGACGTTTGTCTGTTTTTGTCGGACTCTGCCATAAAACAAACTTCCCGCCAGACGTTAATAAAACACGAACTGACTTCAGTTGAGAACATTCGACAGACAGGCCCTCACACAGGCCCTGAGGTGTGACACAGAACGGAGGGGGGACACAACATACCTGTAATGCCCCAGCCCGTGATGATGCAGGCCGCGGGTCTCTTGCCCCACCTGTTACCCTGTGCGGGCAGGCAGGCGGCGTTGGTGTGGGGATTGAAGGAGACACAGCGCCCCTCCGGCCCTCGTAAGCGCATGAGCGCGATGTCGTACTCCCAGCCCTGGGGGCTGTACTTCTTGTGGATCACGATGCGCTCCGGCGAGAGGCGCCGCTCAAAGTCGTCCTGCTCCTCGGTGTGGTAATCGCCCAGCCGCAGCACATAGCGAGAGGGGTCGGAGCCGAACCTGTGTGGGAGGACGGAGGCTTTTACTGTGACTACAGCGCCCCGGGTGAGGTGGGTCACATTTAGAATATCTTGTACAGTGTTGGCCATCGTGTTACAAACAAAATTGCTGCCTAGCAGCACTGGGTCCCTAGATTCAATTCCTGCTACTACCTGAGTGGAATGAGCACGTACCCCCACGTTTGTGTGGTTTCATCCAGGTGCTCCGGTCCAAAAACAAACTGGTAGGTTAACTGGCTTCTGGAAAAAACTGGCCCTGGTGTGAGTGTGTGCCTGTCTGTGTCTGTGTGCCTGCCCTGGGATGGAGTGGCGTCCTGTCCAGAGTGTGTCCTGCTTTGTGCCTGTTGCTTGCTCCTTTTCCTCAACTGGAAGAAGTGGATGGAAAATGAGTGGATAGATGTTACAAAATATTGCTGCGCTAGAATCAGTCCAGAGAAGAGGAACCAGATACAGTACCTTCTCTCAGGCACAGAAAAAGACCCTTTGTCCTGAACCTTTCAGCAGAGGACCCCATTCAAGGATTTAAAATCAAAATACATGAGGTAACTTCAGAGAAGCATATTGAAAACTGGGATTGGGGGGAAGTTTTTGCAGAGAGGGTTGTTGGAGTATGGAACAAACTACCCAGCCATTTGGTCAAAGCTGATACCCTAGAGAGGCTAGATAGGATGCATGGCTTCTATGTGGTTGTAACTTTCTTGTTTTCCTAAAGGGAAACTAAAGTAGCCAAAGTATGAGGGAAGAGAGTGAAAAGCACAAAAACCTTAGACACTGACTGACAGTCAGAGACAGACATTGATGGAATACAAACAACAGTAAGGATGTCAACCCAGAGATGCAGACAATATTCAGAGGGACAGTACAGGATACATACGGGCCAGAGAGCAGTCCTACTGATGACTTTGATGACTTTCTTTACATGGGGGACCAACCACAAATGACACTTGGGAAAACATCAAAAAGAAACTGAAAACATAGCTGGGGGTCGTAGCGACCTGCCACAACATAAGAGAGACGATTTCACAAGGCTGTCTCTGCAACATGTGTTCAATAGCCAGCATAACACTGGATGTGGGAGAGTGTGCTTCACACTACTGCCTCATTTTGAGCTTCACGCCCTTTGCACGCTTGCCTGCGGTGCGTCTTTTGATGCACACCTATCTGTGAAATGTACCCTCTTGAGTCAAACATTAAACACGTGCAGAGGCCGGGAGATGGGTGCCAAACCAGAGAGAAGCAAAAGCACACAACTAACTGTCTCACACTGCATCTAGCTTCCATGTGTAGCGGAGCTAGTTCGGACAAGATGACGTCATCACCCCCCCCGCGTGTAGCAGGGACCTCAGCCGCCCGGGCTGAGGGAGGTCTCCTTTAGCTCATGCGGCTGGCTCCCTGTTACATTATGCCGGAGACCTGGGTTCACGCCCTAGGTGTTGCGGGACGAAACGGGCGGGGTGGAGCGGCGGAGGGCACGAGCCCGCGGGGAACCGCGACGGTCACACATGCAGGAGTTAAACTAGCATTCAGTTCAGAACAACACTGCACATCAAGACATCTTGAGGCCTTTGCACCACACCTCCTCTTAAACTCTCCAAATCCCTATTTAATCCGCTTTCCTGTTAGTCTGCTTGGAAATGAATATCCCTGGAGCAAGCGTTCTAAAATTACTGGAGCGCTTCTCTTCCCATCCCCTTTAACTTCATTAGTGGTGAAAACCAATACAGAACGTCTGACATTCATGAAGCTTCACACTGTTGTGAGGGAGGGCGCGTTCCTTTGTTGTGCTCCTGCTAATGAAGTTATTTACAGAGCGTTCAGCAACCAGTGAAACAGAAAACATCATAAATACGGAGTGCTGAAATTGCATTGCGTTTTCCTTCTCTCATGACATGTTTTGCAAGTTCATTAGTTTGGGGGAAGCTTTGCAGTGACAGGCAGGTTGTTCGAGCTTTCGAAACTAGAAGTCACATTAAGGACAGGTACTCTTGTTGGGCTTGTGTAGCTGGTTTTTCAATTGCAAATGTATCCATTTCTTAAATATATACACTTTATATCCTGCTAAGCTCACTTGTTGTTGTTGGCAGAAATGATACAGACACCTTATCAGATCCAATGTCTGTTACTTACTGCTTATGAGTTCATTATGACAGGTTGCTAAACCACAAACCAATTGAATCATAATTAACAGATAATGATTTAGCCAGCAGCCATATTGCCCTGCAACTCACAACTGGCAAACCGCTGAAACTCAGCAGATGTGAGCCTGGTCAGTACTTGGATTGGAGAGCACCTGGGAAAAACTAAGGTTGCTGCTGGAAGAGGTGTTAGTGGGGCCAGTAGGGGGCGCTCACACTTGATCTTAGCCAAAAGACTGAGAAGCTAATGCCCAAGTATACTGACAGGGACACTATACTGTAAAAAAGCGCCATCCTTCGGATGAGACGTAAAGTAATGTCCTGACTCTGTGGTTATTAAAAATGCCAGGGCGTTTCTTGAAAAGAGTAGAGGTGTCACCCTGGCCTCTATGAATAGGCTTAGTCACTGTGTTCTCTTTCCCACTGATAGCTGGTGTTTGGTGAGAGTACTGGTGCACTATGGTTGCTGTCACATCATTCAGATGGGAGCGGCACAATGGTGGTGGTGGAGGGGATTCCCCATTACCTGTAAAGCGCTTTGAGTGGAGAGTAAGGAATTCTTATTATTAGATAAGTTGATGACTGAATCTGGGTTCAAGGCACATTTTTTATTTTGTATTGTGCCAGCGCAATTCTTGGGTAATCTCCCAAACACATATGAAACAGAACATACATATAACCAAAAAAATCTGGGGTGCTTGAGCATCCATAGAGCAGGTGTCTACGCAGAACACAATTATTGATGAGAGCCAGGGAGACACACAAATGGTGTAAGGAAAGAAGCCTGAGAATCAGATAGGAAGAAAGTTAGGAAAGTCACTTCTCTCTAGGTGCTCAGACATGACTGCGATATTGCCCAAAAACCCTGAATACAGCTGTGCTCCTGAGCAGTGGAACAATAGAAAGATTTCTGCCTCTCATGGGGGAACACCAGCTCAATTCCCCTCATGTCCACCAGGGGGGGCCGGCTCACCTCTTGAAGCAGTGTGCGGCAGTCAGGACCCAGCAGGCACTGATGAGTGTGGCACCGCACAGCGGGTGATGGCCTTTAGACTGCGACTTCAGCCAGAGAGAGACCTGCCATGGCCAGTCGCCCCTGTCAGAGATAGAAACAGACTGAGAAGGAGGGAGTAACGAAGAGAAACATACATAGGTGTCAAGATAAGATGAGAAAAGAAAGAACAAAATGGGGGAGAGACTACAAAAGAGAGAAAAAAGGGAGAGAAACACTGAGAAAGTGCACCTAAATTAAACTTGACTATAGAGCTATCACATTGCCCATTCAGCATGACCACATTATCCAATTCAGTTTTTAATGCCTTTGTCTCCCTCCTCTTTCTTCTGACTTCATTTGAAGTCTGTCCTTTCTCTCACTTCTGCTGTTTACTTGTCTTGAAAACTCAATAAAAATAATAAGGGCAACACAAGGAAAACAAAATATCCAGTACTGGGTCTCAACATGTATGCAGGAGGCTACAGCCTGTAAAACTTAAAAGTGGACAAAACAGCTGTGTAAAGGAAGTTGTTCTGAAGCAGTGCAGGTGTGGTCTGAAGGCTAATGGACCTCTTGAGCTGCCTGGGCTTGCTGAGATTGCTGAGTGATTCAGGCTACCTGTATGATTTTCCCCCTCCAATGATCCTCCTTCTGCGTCGCTGAGTGCTGGGCCGCAGGCCGCAGGACTGGGGGGACCCCTCGCTCTCCCCCAGTGTCTCGGGCGTGTAGTCGCAGATCACTCCAGCGTCCTCACTGTGCCGGCAGTTGTGGCCATTCTGAGCCTCCGCCGGACACTGGCCTACAGACGCCTCGTGCCCTGAGCACTTCACGTTGTCCAGGTGAATGGGGCCCTGGCCCTCACCGAAGTAGGCCATGGAGCGTGCCTTGGCCACACCACTGCCGAGGAGAGACAGAACGACCATGGGCCAAGGGAGAGGGCGAGAGAGGGAAGGGTGGGCACACCTGCTTGAGTTTTTATCTCTCCTCAGGCTGTCTGTCCCTATGGACACTGCTGTGAAGGAGGCCTACTCAGATGAGACTTTTCAGTAGGCCTACCCAAAGTAGTGAGGCAATTAGGCCCCTGAGGCTTCTCTCTTTTTATGGGAAAGCCATAACCAGCGCAAACCCTTCTGTATTTATTTGATTACTTCGTGGACTAAGATAAGTAAATAGTACAATAGATTATAGCCTTATTCTCACAACCCAGTGTTGGGTGTGGGTAGACGTGGGTACAGGTCGCGCACAAAACTTACTGCAAATGATGGACAGGCCAGCAGTAGCACTTAAGTGCACTGATTTAATGATCCCCACTCCCAGAAACCATGAACAATGTGCAGAACACCCAGTAGTTAAACATTTAGATGGCTGAAAAATATATAGCCTTAACACAATATTCTCACACATACTGTCCTATACTCCACTACTATTGAAAATTCCCTTACTCAGACCCCCAAACTAATCTGCACTGTGGTCAGAGAGCAGGCTCTTTTCTGTATTAGGTCCCTCCCATAAGACATTTTTTTTGTGCAGGCACCTACAAAGACAGCCTCCAGCTGAGGCTCTGTTTCCCTGGGGCCTGAAGAATGGGATGTAAATGGTGGATGCTGTTTGTTTATGTAAGTATGTGTGTAATGGGTGTTGTGATAACCTTTACATTGCTGTGTTTCCAACAATCAACCTGCATGTGTGCTTCCATGAAATAAATCATTACATGCAAATTAGTAAAAGTCAGTGAGATAAATTAAATGTTTATTTAAACAGCGGCCTTGTTGTGAAGTGTATGTCGTTGTGGGTGAGTGTGCTGCAGTAAGCAGGGCACAGGTCATTCTGTCACACTGATTAAAGAAAACATCCCCTCTACTACTCTCATGCCCATGATATGCTGCACAAACTCTATTTGATGCGGTAGGGCTCCAGAAATACGAAAGAAATAATTAGATTCCCACATTTTGACAAGCAAAACAGATATTTACGTGAATCCCAGTTGTCTACAGACCACAGCGGCGTTGCGGTCATTCCAGCCGTCATCACAGACACTCCCCCACTGGCCATCCAGAAACACCTCCACACGGCCCTCCCTGCGGCTCTCGCCGGCCACCAGGCGAACCAGCGGCTCTGCCAGCAGAACACTTGTCAGCTTCTCACGGGCCAAGGCTGTCATGCTATACAGAGGTGTCCTCTTTTTCAACGGGCACCCTGCTGTTTGGACTTTGAAACAGATGCTCCTTATCTTCTCCTCAGTCTCCAGGTCACTCATGTTACCCTCTCCTTCATTCACAGCAACATGCCCTTTCGACTTCTCTGTCAAGATAGCCCTGCGTTTTTCTTGACGCTCTCTCGGAACAATTTCCCTATTTATTAGTTGATCTGACATTCCTCTCCAAATGAATATCCCAGATGTCCTCTGACTACTCTGTTGAATGGCCCCTCTCCTTGTCTCCTTCATTTTTCCCTCTTTCTCTCCTCATCCTTTGCAACCCCGTCATTTCTCTGCTCCTGTGTTGCTTTCTCTCTTTTTGTCCTTCTCCCCAATGCCTGTCACACTCTGAAGTCCTCTGCTCACTTTCTGCTCTGTTTTAGGCTTGTGGCCCCCCTCCTCCTCCTCATTTCTACATCCTTCATTTCTTCTATGGCAGAGTGTGCCTATATAAAGGGGACAGACACTCACTGGACACAGTTTTAGGAACCCCTGCAGAATAATGTGCTAGGAAAAGAAAGAACAGCTTCTGGTGAGGTCTTTTCAATCAGGTGGGGGATCCTGATGTTTTGGCCTGCAAACGCATAGAGTAAGCTCCCACACTCTTCCAGTTCACCCCGGCTGCGTGTGTGTGTACGTATACCCGCTCTCCCTGGCTGTGTGTGTACCTGTGGCAGGTGGTGGTCCAGGGATCTTGTTGCTCTCCACCTCCCTCTCGCAGATCACGCCCACATCCTCGCTGTGCGAGCAGTCGTGTCTCCCCCAGCCGCCATGCTGGCAGTCCAGGATCGAGCGTTCGCTCCCTGAACACTGCACTTCATCGAGCAGGATGAGCCCGGTGCCCTCCCCGTACGCCCCGTCTGCAGACACCTTGGCTCGCCCTCTATAGGCAAAACAGAGCATTACAACAACAGGAATGGCAGTGACACACACTTGCCATCAGGGGGCAGAATGCTCCACACCAGCACTTGTTTTCTTAGCGGGTAACAATGGTCTTTCCATTGCATTCCAGTTCAAGTCATTTTCCTAGCAGGTCCTTTAAAGACCTTAGGGCTGATCAACAGAGTTAAGTAAATACCAGCTGTGTGGAGAAATCCCAGCTGGACTGCAACAGAATAAAAATGCCAACTTGGTTTCTAGTAAAGGGTCACAATGCACACTTAACCTTTCTATGTGTGACATCAGAACTGTAAACCTGAAGTGAAAATACATTTTTTCAGGACTTGTGCTCTCGTAGATACAGTGACAGAAAATTTTCATTTTCAAAAAATGATTAACCAAGTGAAGTTTACATGCTTCTACCCAATATCGTCATGATCATGATGTTGTGCAATGCCTCCTTGTTTCAGGCAGCCCATTTAAGCAGTTTAAATATTTTTTTTAAAAAAAAAAGCTTGGTAAAACTAAGGTAGCAGAAAATACTTGGCCCTGGAAACTCCCTTTTCTTGAGAAACGCTCTTTTGTCTCACCTGAAGCCCAGCTGACGGCACACCACCTGCGCATTGAGCTCAGTCCAGTTGTCGTCGCACACAGAGCCCCAGTCGCCCTCGTGGTACACCTCCAGCCGGCCCTCCCACGGGCTGTCCGCCCCCACCAGCCGCACCACGCCGTCTAACACACACAGATAGGCAGGGGGGGCCCTGCGCTGCTCACACAAGCACCGCGATGGACGCCGACGTCCCGAATCAGAGCAAGTCAGGGTGCAACTCTTTGGTGCGGACTCGGGGGTATCAGTATGTGTGAAAGCGGGGGTGGAAATGACTTTGCCAGTAAGCGAAAGGGCATAGGTGTGTGTGCGCCTGCCTATGCTTGTGTTTGTGCGAGAGCACAAAGAATGAAATAAGGCTTGATCCACGTCAGGTTTTATGACCACAGTCTCATAATTCAATTCAATACTTTGTTGCCGTAACAACTAGTGGCAGGTTTTGTTAGCTTATACAATACAAACAAATGACATAAAGCCAATAATAGACAGCATCCACTCACATACTATTCTAGACACACGCCAGAAATTAAATAACAGTGAGAGGTAGAATAACATTGAGCCGTACAGCAAATATATAAACAGTAAAGCAAATATATAAGCAAAGCCATGCTGGGCCTGGTCAGTACTGAGATGGAAAATCAGGTTGCTGTTGTATTTGGCGTTGGTGGCCCAGTAGGTGGTGCTCTTCCTTTTGTACCTGAAATTGCAAACCACTGCTGACAGTGTTGTACTTCAGTAATGGAAGAGGTAGGTCTCCTTCCTATAGCTAAAGTAATTTGGGATCCTTTGGGAATACAATTGCTATCTGAATGCAAGGAATTCATGTTATTATTTAGATATATATCTAAAAATATCCATCACCTGGTCCTAGCTTCTTCCAGGAGGTCATAAAGCCTGAAAGGACTCATAAAGCTGTGCGAAGGGAGTGTCTGTTTCCCTGCTGGAATGTGTGTGATGCACGTCTAGCTCAGTGGAGTTTTGTGGTGTGCGTGCGTGTGGTGGCGGGAGTGGGCCTCACCGGTGTAGGGATTACAGGACACCCCTGCATCCTCCATGTGGTCACAATTGTGCTGCTCCCAGCCGCTGTGGGGGCACTCTTCCAGGGAGAGCTCGTTGCCTGTGCACTGCACTCCGTCCAGCAGGATGGGCCCTGAGCTCTGGCCAAAGTGAGCCCAGGACCAGGCCTTCGGTAAGCCCCTGGAGAAAGGGACACCCGGCCAGCTTACACATCATGTTCAATTCACTCTGGGACACTGTGCGGCAAAGGTCACACGACCTCATAAATAGTATGGGCCAGGGCAGGTTCTCTCGCTAGCCCCGCTGGTTGACTTACTGTGACTGTCCTGGTGGGAATAACTGGCTGAAAGAATGGTCTGAGAACAGTACAAGGTAGAGGGCTGTCAGCTCTTGAGAGATTTGTCCTGGAATAAGAAGAACTCCAGAAAATGGCTGGGATCAACCCAGGAAAAAAACCCAAGACCTGTTTGCACTCAAGGGCGATAGGTCCTGATGCACAGAAACTGCTGAAACAAACCCCACCCCTAGACCAAAAAAAGTACTAGAGCTGGCAGCCCTATTAAAACACTGTCGCCACCCCTCGTAATAACAGAAGGAGTGATAAAAGAGAGCGCATGGCTTCAGCTGGATGGCAAAAACAACTCGTATAGTCTGTGCACTTGTATGTAGAGGTGGGGGAGGGAGGTTAAGCAACATGCTCGGATGAGAGACTGACAGTTCAGTCCTGCAGACATTAACTCTAATCAGGGAAGTTAGGGAATGCTGTCACTTGTTTTCAATGTGAGGTGCCGAATTATTCCACCGTGGAGAACTACCGGGATTCAGGTACGTACCCCAGACCCAGCTGTCGACAGACCACTTCAGCATCGATGTCGTCCCACTGGTCATCACAGATGGAGCCCCACTTGCCATTGTGATAGACTTCAACACGCCCTTCAAAGTCCTCCGCTCCACCCACCAGCCTCAAGGGGGCACCAGAGCCTGAGAACACATCACAGAGTCAGCACACACATACACACACTTGGCCAATCACATTACACACAAACCACTTAATTCCAAACTGTACATTGATGGTAATGCGGGGTAGATCTAGAAAGACGCAGATCAGGACAAAAAGGGATTTCTTTGCGTGCTCACTGTCAAAAACATGGTGGGTTAGGATGTTTTTCGTTATATCTGAACATATTAAAGCAAAATCTAATCTCATGCAGCGACATCTGAATCAATATTAACATGATTGCATTTTCTAACCCACTTTATTGTCCCATTTCATTATCATTCTGAGATTCCCACACTGCAGGTGTACGAGGAGGACGGCAGACAGTGCGATGACCCCTAGCTGGTCAGATGATCCAGGTCGGTGAATATTTCCTGAGATATGAGAATAGAGCTACACAGCCCTCCCTAGATGCTTAAAGGGTGACTGAAATATCTTGAACACAGTTTCGAAACATCAGAAACCACACCTGCTGTTGGCACCCAGAATTGCCATACAGTGTTACATTGAAGGCGCCATCTAGTGGCGAGAAAAGCACTAAAACAGAGGGTGCTTTAGATGCACCCTCTGCAAGCTGTCAAGAGTCAAAGCACACAGTGGGTGCTCCGCATCTTCTTACAGACATAATAAGCACTAGTTTACATTCCCAAAAAGTACCTTTAAATCCTGTCCCCTTGCCTGGAGCGAAGCCTATGGCTCTTTGCAACCAGAAGCATAATACACCCACATTACGCAACCAACAGAGCTCTCCATCATGGTATGTCACCAGATGTCACAGTATAGTTGAGAAAACCTAGTCAAGTAATGAAAGATTGCTGTATTCTTATCTATGCTGTCGATTGCTTGTAGACACTATAAATGAGAAAGCCAGGCAAAAGGAAAACAGTCATTATTTTATCATCAATGTTTTGACACCACAGCTGACAGATATGAGCATTCACTGATAGTGTTGAAAAAATAGCATGAAAAAATTGATTGAGGCACATTTTATTTTTTATTTACTCACTGCTTAAATTAATTTTATTGTATTATCTGTAACGGCATGCAATAAATTGTATATCGTTAATAAAGTTATCTATCTATCTACTTCAGCGATAAATAGCAAATACAGTGTTAAGGATACTTATTGCTTCTGTAATTTTGTCTTCTGCTTTTGAACTATAACCCTTAATATCCGAAGGAAGGAAAACTGGCTGACTAATTTTGTCAATCATCAGTGCATGATCTAAATCATCAAAAGATTTGTATAACCTGAATTTTAAAAGCATGGAATTTTTTCTAAATGCAGTGCTGGTCACTTTCCTTCTGAGAACAAACAGAATCGTGAATCAGCAGAAGCTCTTCAATACCTGCCAGTCCTTCTGGAGACTAACAGAATGTCTATAATGTCATATTCCAAAAATGATGACTCCCAAAAATACATCTTAAAAATGCTGAATTGGGCTTTAAGGTTTCAATGTTTAGCTTTGAATAGTGTCTCATCATGAATTGGCAGACATTAGCAACATATTACTGTGGTAATTAAGTTCTGTGTGCAAAACCGGGTAAAAGAGGTCAGTTTGTGTGTTGTTGGTGTTCCTGTTATTATCGTGAGGGAGAGCCGTATGAGGAGTGTCCAGGGGGAATCTCTCCTGCCAGAACTCAGGATTCTCAGATAGCTCTCGCTCTCCTAATGTTCCAGGCTGAATTATTCACAGCTGTTCTAAATATACTAGAGCACTCCGGGATGCATTCTGCCCAGGAAAGGCTCTTACAGTAACTGTTCATATCAGAGGGATCGGAATAAGAGCAGGTCTGCGGTCGTGCATCAGGAAAGACTAGGATGTGTGCATGTCAGAGGGAGACATTACATTAAAATGCCCATCTGATTACTGGGTTTAATTTTCTAACAGCACAAACACACACTGTGTGAAAGTAAGACTTCCAAGAGATTGTCTGTGCAATCTTGCAGGATGCATATAACTAATTAAAATACTAATCTGTTTTAGTCTAGTGCTTTGCTGCTGTGTTATCTCTGTGTTAAGGCTTGACACTAATACAAAAAGTCTGTATACTGCATTATGTGCAATCGTAGGAATATTTTCATGTTCTGAGCCGCTGTGCTGTCTTGAACTCATTGGTTCTCTGACTGATTACTGTTTTTAGCCTTATTGAAAGTATGCTTCTCGTTTCTTACCTTCAGGTGGGGCACACACCACCCCGGCTTCATTGCCATGGTTGCAGTCGCCGGTGATGAACTTCCTGCTCCGACACTCCAGAAGGTAGTTCTCGTTACCACGGCAGCCTAACCGCTCATAGTGGAAAAGTCCAGAACCAGGCCCAAAATAAGAGTGCTGGAGCGCTGTGCCAATGTCACTGCGGACAGCGAGAAAGCAAGGGCAAAGACAAAAGCAAGAGAAAGTGATAAAAACAGGGAGAGGACATTCTGACATGCATTACAGGCACTGGCATTAAACACAGAGAGAGAGATTTGAAAAACATGATTCAATATGGTGACTAGAGGTGAAGTAAAAAGATGTTTAATGTGGAACGGTATGATTAGAGCTTCAATCACTGTTCTTCTGTCATAAATACACATATAATCTTTCATTCAACCTTTCTTGCAGAAGTGACCAGCATTTATCAAGGGTACATTTTTTATAATAACATTATAACCATGATATAACATCTATACACATTATAGCCACTATGTCAATATTATTAATGAACATTCCAGTTTCTTTTCACTTACTCACAATACATTTTTTTAGCCTTGAACTGGGAACTAAAGAAACATTCCTTTGTTGGTTTTCCTTAGTTGCCTATATCAAGTCAATAGTAGTAATAGTATAACTAATAGTCAAGAATAGTACTAATAGTAGTAAAAGTACTAATAATAATCTATGGAGGCAAGTATTAGAAAGTGATTTAGAGTTCAAGATTGTTTTTTTTAAATCCCCCACATTTTGGATGAAAGAGAGAGGAAAGTATAAGCAACTGAGGTTTTATTCATTCCTTGTCGTTTATTTAACGACAGCTTGTTGGCTGCACTACTTCCTGATTATCTTGTTAAACAGGAAGGTGTTAGCTTCTTATTGATGAATGTCATAACTGGATAATTAGGACAATGTGACTGGTAAGTATTATGGGTCCGTATTGTTCTTTATTATGTGTGTGATTACAAATTAACAGTTATCTATATAGCTGACCTATACCTACAGGGACTGATTGTACACTGGCATCTCAAATTCAGTTCCTGTGGGGGACTATCGTCTTTTGTTTTTTTTCCTAACCTGAGCAGTCAATTAAACAATTAGCCGAATTACTACATTCTTAGCTTTATACAGGAATTCCCTTCAGTTCTATTACAGTACAGTTACCAGTAGAACCTAGTTTAAAAATACAATTATACAACTAATTGAATAATTAGACCAACTATGTAACTGAAGTGCAACAAAAATTAGAAGACACCAGGCCTTTATTGTACACGATGGACTGATTAAAGCAGAAAGCAAAAAGCATGTTAAACTATGATGCTAGTTAAGAAAATTAAATAAAATTTGATTTATTCAATCTGCTGCTGCTGGAAAACTGTTGCTGGCGAGGGCAGGCTATTCTTTTGACATTATTTTTGTTGGCTTCTACACCCCATTGAATAAAGATAATTTTCTGCTTTGGCAAGTTCCTATTTTATAAATATGCCTTGACATTTTAATACCACAAGCATGGACTTCAGGGCAATTATACAAAGCCACTAATTTGAAAGAACTGGTATTCACTTTAATGTAGCAGGGCACTTAAGTGATTTATTTGTCAGATTGTAGAAACCACACAAGGGCAATCCTCCAGTCGTAAGTCATACCTCACTCCCAGCTGTCTGCAGATCACACTGGCATCCCGATCAGTCCAGTGCGTGTCACACACTGCCCCCCATTGGCCATTCAGGTACACCTCCACGCGGCCGCTACCTGCAGATGAGCCCCCCACCAACCGCACTGCTCCTGAGGGCAGGAAGGGGGACACCTGTCAAGAGACTGTCATGCCTGCTTGACTTGACAACAATGTCTGTACACAGATTACCCATCGGCCCCTTGGAGCTTGATCTGGTGAGATCAGACTCTAGGTTAAGACAGGTTAATAGGTGGGAGATATCAGACATGACTCCATGCTGATGCTAGCTGACAGTGCTGACAAATGGACAAACAGATGTTCCTATTCCAAATCAGAAATATCGAGAGAATACATACTTTGTTGTCACTAGCTGAAAAGCTGGTCAACACTTTCATCTTCTTTCGAATTGATTACTGTATTCCCCTGAACACGGGGGTATCTAAATCCACACTAAACAAATTTCAGTATGTCCAGAATTTGGCAGCCTGAATCCTGACCAGATCTTGTTCTAGTGATTACATGACTCCTATCCTGCACTGGCTTCCTTTCGGGTTTCTTGTCGACTTCAAAATCCTCTTGCTCGCCCATTAAGGCTCTACATGGCTTGGCACCTCAGTACTTGTCTGACTTACTATCGTCCTACTCCCCACCTCAGAACCTTCATTCTTCTAATTCTGGTCTTCTGTCTGTCCTCCAAGCCCATCTACTTCCCATGGGTGACAGGGCCTTCTCTTGCTATGAATGACCCAGAGCCCTGGAATTCTATCCTTAAGGATATCAGAGAGTCACCTTCCCTGAGCTCTTTCTAATCAGGACTCAAAACCTTCTTCTTTAGAGAGGCTTTCATTTAATTGGTTCTCTGTCTGCCCCTTTGCTTTCCTCCTGAATTCCAAACCCTTATTTTAATAGTGTAATTGTGCTTTCTCCTCTCATTGTGTGTTTTTTTCTAACTGTAAAGCACTCAGAGAAGCTACTTTTAAAGTTAAATTCTTATTCTTATTCCTGCCGCTGCAGTAAAGAGGAAAGCTGTATTGAAGGTGATGTCCAGGCATTAATTTTAAGAAAATAATGTTAAGGACTTTAATAACCCAGGTACAACAGTCACCAAAATCTTAAGAAGTACTGGTACGTCTGGAACTAATTATGCAAATAAAATGCTGGGCAATTGTGAAGGTTTTTCTAAATAACACACAGTAATTGACCTTTGCTTCAAAACGTGCAGAAAGAGACGTCTGAATGGAGTGAGGAGAACCAGCTGGTAGGAAGCTCAGCTGACAGGAGGCAGAGTCGCAAGAAACCATGCACATGGGTCTCCGTGGAGACCCACAGGGACACACAGGTGCAGCTGACAGGCATAGAAAGACAGAGAACTGAAAACACCAGACTACTGCCTACAGCACTGGACAGCCAGAGTGACTCAGACAGAAAGGTGCACAACACAGACGCCATGAAGATGGACAAACAAGTATGCCAGATATGGTAAAGGTCATGCCAGCAGTGCAGCTAACCTATACGCACCCTGAGAGGCGAGCACACACCAGGTGGTGGTCAGGCACAAAGACAGACAGGTGGAAACACATGCACAGATAAGCTGTGGGCAGGGGCGGAGACAGCTCTGGGGAACCGTGGCAACAGGCAGACCAGCGGGCGGCCTCTCACCCTGGTGGCAGTCGCAGTAGGCCCAGCCGATGGCCCCCGAGCTCTGGCGGTAGAAGCACCAGGGATTGGACTCGCGGTCAGGGTTGCGGCAGTAGTTGTGCTCTCCTAGGCCGCGCCCCGGGTATTGCTGGAGGTAGTCGGGGAACTCGGTCCACTTGAGGCAGGGAAAGCCGGAATCCGTCTGGGACACGGAGCCATTGTAGTAGCCCAGCTCAGTGAAGCCTTCTGAGCACGACAGAGGGGCTGGAAGAGGATGTGCACACACAGGTCTCACCGCTGTGTTTCTCACGCACACAGACACAGCTGCCCTTCAGTTCATTTCACACTTCACAGTAGCTGGTAATGCTGTTACTCCAGTATCACAGTCTATAAGCTGTTGCTTCCAGTTGCCATTTCAAGCTAAGTTTTTACTTCTGCAGCTTATAACACCTACATAAACAGAGCATTTATATTAACACTTTTTTAGTGTAAAGACAGGTCATGTTGTAGAGACGTTGGAATCTTTCTCAATTTCAATCTCAATGTGCAAGAAAAGGTCAGCTCATTTTTTCCTGAGTTCTCTGTCATCGTTACAACAGATTCTCATTTTCTTGGTGTAGTATCATGGATAAATATTTTTAAATATAAGTACTTTAAATACAGAGTTCTTGTAACCTTTTTTATAAGTCTCCTCACTTGAGGCATGCAGCCTGAGCCTCTACTGAAATATTTTCAAGTTCAGATTGAGACAATTAAAACGAGCAGCCTGGACACACATAATGCAACTGTGACACAACACCCAGCACAGCGGGGGACAGATACAAGTGTGAGTAAAACTTAGTATGACCTTGTGCATCAGCCAAAGGATGGCAACATATCGTGAAAGGAGTGTGGGAGGATCAGGCACTTTGTATCCATCTTTAAGCTCAACCCATTCTTCTGCTCCTTCTCCTGTCATGTCGGAGCAAGGTGAGATGCCACATGCATCCATTTGCTTTGTTCACCAGAAGTAAACATCAATGAGAATCAGAGGAAACCTTCTGGGAGTCATCCAAACCCTATGATATCATTTCAAACCAGGTTTGAAAAATCACAGTATTCCCTGCCTTTCCTGAAATCCACTGCAGTTTCCTAATCTTTGAAACCTGATCCCAGGCGATGCAGCTCATTGTTTGAAAATGTCTGAAGAGCCATGGTCTTCTGCCAAGCCGCTCGGAATTGTTTTGTGAGATAAATTATGAGCCTTTTCTCCTCCTCTTCTTCGGAATTGTCTTTTGAAAATCGCAATCAAAACCACAAAGGGGGCGACCCAATTTTAATACAGCTATCAGTATATTAAAACCGCTTTTCTCTGAGCAGTTCAGTTGTATTTCAAATTGTTAGTGTCAGTACATTTCTAGAAATTGTGAGTGCTTTACTAAAATGGAGGACAGGCAGTATTGCTTGCATTGACAACAAAAAGTGCTTACAGTACAAAATCACTGTGGAGAGCTTTTTTTTAAAGAAAAGGCTAGTTGCACTAATAGAGGAAGGATGTAATAAAGGTGCCCTCTGCTCCCCGGGCACAGGGCTGTGTGCTGGCAGCTGTCTGCCTGTGTGCTGGCACAGCCATCTCTGGGCACCACGAAGAACTCAGAGCCCTGTCTCAACTTCCTAGTCTACATCCCCAATGGTGATTTAGTTCCTTAAACAAGTACACAGTTTAAAGCCATGTCTCCACATCCTAGTCCCTGGGACTTAAAGGAAACTAGATCTTGTCTTTTATTCTTGAGATTTAAAAAGTCTGTAAATTTTATAAACTTAAAAGCATTTAAAGATCTACACTGATATAATCTCTTTGCCTTCCTTCCTCCTTTTCCTCTCTCTTTTCTGTGGCAGAATTTCCGCAACGTATGCTCCAGAAAAAGCCGTATTGCTTCATGTGAAGAGCACACAGCCCTGCTCTCTCCTTCAAAAGAACCCAGAGGAACCTCTGACGCAAGTGCCACACTCATCCACTCTCTTTTGTTCAAAAAGCGAGAGAGATGGTGAGACAGGAGGCTTTCAATACAGGATGGTGAGAGAGAGATCACTGGGGAAAAAGATTGATGAGCTTTTGCCAGCATGAGTTATTATGTATAAATGACTTTATGAATGTTCAGTTCAGGCATGTGGTGTCTGTGCGTGAGCCAGTAATGTGAAGCTGCCATCTATGGGACTGAACACCTCTGAGTCAGAATCCCTCCTAAAAGGTGAAATTCTCTGGATCTTTCCTGGTGAAGAGATTGATGGTTCTCCAACGATGACAGTTGTACTTTGTGCAGCTCATCTGTTTGGAAGATGAGCTGCATGAAGAAACCTGTGTGGGAGAGCTTTTTGAAGTGGGAAAGCCATTGCACTGGTGCAGTCCCACTCTCTTGACCTCAGAAGCCTGGGTCCAGTGGACTTCCTTGGTTGCAGTGGATGGCCATGACGCCTTTCTTTGTCTCTCCAGGGAGCACTGCAACAGTATAGTGTCCCCATCACTATACTGGGGCATTAGGACCCGCACAGACTGCAGGGTGAGCACCCCCTGCTCGCCCCACTAACAGCTCTTCCAGCAGCAGCCTTAGTTTTTCCCAGGAGGTCTCCCATCCAGGAACTAAACAGGCTCACCTGCTGAGCATCAGTGGGCTGTCAGTTGTGAGCTGTAGAGTGATGTGGCTGCTGGCGGTGAAGAGATTACTTTGTTAACTAATCCATCATCATCAGATATATCCATACTTCCCCGTAACTCTACCTTTTCTGTGTGTCCATCCATCCATTTTCTAACTGCTTTATTCAATGTAGGGTCATGGAGGAGCAGGATCCTATCCCAGCAGGCACCGGGCACAAGGTAGGGTACACTGAATGGGACACCAGTCCCTTACAGGGAACACACAGATGCAGACATGCGCATAGTCACACCAGGGCCATTAATACGCTAATCATACCAATAATAAAAATTTGATTCTTCATACAAAAGGGTTGGTTTCATCCCAGGTTTAATAAACTGCAAATTCTTCTATACAGTCAGCCTGTATAGAGGTATATTTGCATTGATAGATGTGGAGTTAAATAAGCATAAATACACAATTATCTGATGCATGGCCTTTATAAGAGCTTAGGTAAAGACTCCAAAAGAAGCTGATCAATACCTTGAACAATACCTTGCTTTGACCTTTCCAAAGCCATACAGGTGATGTGGCTGCAGCCGTGCTGTGATGACAATCATGTTGCAATCCAGCTCTGCTGGCATGTTCTGGCTCACTCCACCATCCAGAACACGAGGGGATCTCCCAGGCTCTGAGCAACAGAATTAGACTTGCCTTGCAAACCTACCTCCTTTCCCTCATTTCCATGCGCAAGAGCCTGACAAGGAATTCCGAGAGGAGCCAGGGAGCCTGTGCACTCCCTGCCTCAGCATGACTCGGGAGTAATAGGAGTGTGGATGGGAGGCTGGCTCTGTCCCGCCCCAAGCTCAACACCTACAGTACGTGAGCCCAGACAGGACTGCCACCTCAGCATCACGCGAGAGGCCACGAAGGGAAATAAAAAAGCTGCAGTCTTGCAGAGCAGTTCTGATCCATCCCAGGTGTTACAAACTGTAAAAACCTGCATAAGGTTGCATGGCTCATATTTTTTCCATACGGACACCTGCTTATTTAACAGACTGCTTTTCTGCTTCACCGGTAAAAGTTGGACAGCAGCTTGCTGCATGATGATAAGTGTTTTACAAAGGTAGTGGGAAACACATCTGTGAAAACAGATTGCAAAGACTGTATATTCCACAGGATCTGACCATATGTGTCAATTGATATGCTTAAACTAGACTAGATCTTAGTCTCATGAGTGCCTGAGTGACTATATTGCAATTTACAATCCTGGTCAGTTCAGTTTTAAACAATGCAGATGTCTCATATGTTGTACAGGACCCTGATTGTGAAACTAAAAATGCTGTTAAACCACGGTATCACATACAGAAGTGTGGTGCGGCAGGCACACATCATGGGAAAATGTTTAAAAGTAAAGCGGGAGCTGAGAAGACATGGACAAAACTGCAAAACTACCAGACACAGTCCAGTCCTTCTGCTGACAGGGCATGTGGCAGGTGGGACACAAAGGATACAGCTGCATTGGCTTCCAAGTCCATAAACCTGCCTTGCTTGGAAAGCAGAATGTATACTGTGCCCCCTCCTCCCCAAAAGAGGACAGTTACAAGGGGACTCTTCCCCAGCGAAAGGTAAGCAGGGGGGTGCGGCCACATGAACATCTTGCATCAGGGCCAGTGTGAAAGTAGCATCAGTGCTGTGCACAGATTCCCAACAGCTGGGACTAGGATAAGATCTGAGAGGGTGACAAGAACTTCAAGGAACATCCTTGGGTTTATCACAGAAGACGGGCAGAAAGACAACTGCCCATTCACATTCAAGCAACAATCCAAAGTCTGCTGAGAGTTTTGCGTGTAAATGAAAAGGAACTGAAGCCTTAGGAGGCATGATCTGGTGGACTGCGGTGGCTCACCTGCACTCTGCACCGTGTTCAAGTAGCTGTCTTCCGAAAGCACCTGCAGAGAGACACAGAAACCCAGATAGATTTCTTTCAAAATGGAGAAACTCCTTCATGCTGGTTGGCAGGCTATAAGAGGCAGCACATTTTAATCCCTTCTAATAACAATTACTGAACATTGCTTTTCGGGCATACACGTATTCATATTTTATTCCTAGTAAGGATTTAATTTAATACAAAACTAAAATAACCCAGTTTATTTCCTAATTCACCATTTACAGGCTACAGGGCCCCTAGCTTATGGAATAGTCTGCCAGCCTACATACGGGATGCCGAGTCAATCTCAGGATTTAAATCCAGCCTGAAAACCTATTCCTTCAGCCTAGCCTACTCACACGTTACATCAGTGCTGCTGTACATGCTATTGTGTGTCTCAGTATTGGCCTTCCGGGTAGATACATCTGTTCTGTCCAAACTATCCTATTCTCATTCCCCGGCTGGGCACCATCTGAGTTGGATGCTGCATCACTACCATGGATCCAAGAGGGACATCGTGGATATAGCTATTGTTTAGGAGGATTTGCTGGTCTACAGAGATCTGCATGGAGTACTGGCACACAGAAGGACATGATGGAAGACTCAATACTCCACATTTAGTACTTTTTCTAGAATTGTATAATGTTAGCATTATGTGCCTTGAGTGACTATATTGTAATTTACAATCCTGTTATAATGCATGTCTTCTATATTGTACAGGACCCTGATTATGGAAAAGAGTTCAGTGTTCCAGTTATCTCAAAAGTTCAAGGTGATCTGAGCAAATAAGCATTTGCCACAGGGCTCAAGAATTTGGCACAATATACTGCTTTTCTGGAAAGTATGTCATTAAACTAATACTTCTCTGTTCAGCTCAGGTGTGTCTGACACACACTGTCTAGATCTGTGGTCTAACACTGCAGTTACCAGAAATGAGTTTAAAATAATACGCGATGAAATTGACTAGAGACATTTAAATCTGAATTAAACACCAAGAAGAAGGTAAGTGATCCACTAGCCAGTGATGGCAGGCAGGGCTGAGATTTGTTTTGATTTTAATGTGTAACGTGCTTCGGTGAGGTCCATCACTAGTAGTATCTGTTGATTTTACTTGCATTATATAATAAACAGTATTAATGTTCAAGGAAAAGAAAACTGTGAAATATTATTTTTCATAAAGAAGTAAAATTCCTTGTAATATCTTGGTCAAACACATCTCTCTAGGGAATATACTGCAGTTTGTATCCCCAGTTGCAAGGTGTATCTATATTAACAAAACACACTAGAACTGAGAAATGGTTTATTCATTTCTGTTATATTCCTTTGCGCAGAGTACACACAGTTCTACTAAACTGCAACCAATATAATGTTTCTGATGAATGATTTGGCTTTACTATTTTAAAAATACAAAACCTTTTCAAGCTTGCAATTATAAAAAACATATTTGTAATTAATTTCGAACAGTTACAGTTGCAGTCTAAATAACAGGAAAAGGTTATTCATTTTTGATCATTTAATAATTCTCTTTGAAAGTTAGACAAAGCTGACCATCTAGCTTCCCTTAACAATAAATGACGGCTCTTTAAAAATGCGAAAGACAAGGAACACACTAGAGATACAGACTGATCCTGACCTCTTAAGGTATTTCAATACAATTGGTTTGTTTCATTCATAAAAACTAACAAAGGAGTACAGGCAGGATTTAGAAGACTCTGCAGTTCTGATGTGCTTTCAAGAGAGATTCCTGCAGTGTGTTTTTCCATCTGTATCTATACATATCTTACATAATTTTTTTCACAGATCCAGCCAGCCATTTTCTAACTGCTTTATGCAAGACAGCACTGTGGTGGAGCCAGAGCCCATCCCGGGAAGCAATGGGCACAAGGCAGTATACATCCTGGATGGGACAACAGTCCATCACAGGGCAGAGACATAAACACACACATACATGTACCAGGATCAATTTTCTCAGAACTCAATTAACCTACCAGTATGATTCTGGACTGGGAGGAAACCCATGTGATCATGGGGAGAACATACAAACTCCACACAGATAGCATCCCAGGAATTGAACCCAGGGCCCGAGCGCTGCAAGGCAGCAATGCTAACCACTGCACCATCATGCCATCCTTCTTCAGCAGATCCAGTATGTAATTTAATGTCTTCTGTCACTTGATTATTTGATCCATAGTCCATGTAGCTCTAAGCCTAGGTAATGGCAATCAGACAGTAAATTACACAGACAGTACAGTAAATGTAAAGGCCTGTCACTGTTCTGGGTATTTTAACATTTATATTGTTATTATCATACACACACTTGTTTCAATCTTTAAATACACCATGTACAGAGAGGCTCGGGACCAAAGGTGGTGTTATTCACAGATTCTAGGTATAGATTAACTAATACCTTTAAATACCAAAACAGACAAAGGTCTTCTCTTTTATACAGCACTGCACGCATTGATGCCAAAGTGTGATTGGAACTCAAAGTCTTCTCCTTTTAAAGGAAAAAAAACTGTGGAACTGTTTCTCTGATGTATCAACCTGGGATACACTACTTACACATCAAATATGTTGAATTTTCACAAAAGCATTTTTATATAATGACTGCAAATATTTTACAGTGGAATCGTTTCCATAATTTAAGTAGTCTTGCAAATACATACCATAAAATGATTTTCAGACACATCCCACATCCACCCACACACAGCTGCAGAGCATTCCTAGTATATAATGAGGATATCTTTGTCTGCATTTTATTTTATGTATGACTGTATATTTTGTAAGTTGCCCTGGATAAGGGCATCATCTTAAACCAGTTAATAAAGAGAAAACAGCTGTTTAACAATGTAAAAATAATTAGTAATCCAGATTAGTAATTAAGCAATTAGTACATAACGACAAATGCTACCCTCTAGAATATTGTTCTCAAACTCTCTGTATGTGTGCTTCCCAAAACCTTACAATAACAAAAAGTAAGAGTGTTCAACAAAAATTCCATACACACTCCTCAGCTGTGCAGTTTTCTTTCCTAGTGCGACAAGGACACATTGGCCTGCCATCACATTGAGACAACTTTATCTCAAAATAGGATACAGTCACTTGTCCAGGAATTCAGAGACTGAACCAGTGGAGTTACAGTGAAGAATGAGCCATACAGTTCTCTCCTCAAGCTCTCTGCACATTGATTTTCCAATTGTTTCGAGCTGCACTGCAGCTTTAGTCATCTGTGACTTCATTACATCATATGTGATTATTATTAATAATTGTTTTGGCTGACACCAAAGCATCTTACATTTTTACTCTGCTACACAGGTGGGGATTTTCCTGAAGCTGATGAGCAAAGTTCCTTGTTCATGGCTACAGCAGCAGTGCCACACCCAGGATTTGAACCTGCAACCTTCCAGTTAGGAGTCTGCATCCCTAATCTCAATTGAAATGTCATCTTTCAAATGTCTCAGCTCGTTATGGTTGTGGCAGAGAGCAGCTAAACGGGGTAGCAGAAATTAATTATTCCAATTTTGTTTTTGCTTTTGCTCATTGAAAACTAAAACGTAATCATCTTTATTTTGTTTATAACGTAACCTTGCGTTTAAATCATATATTCAATTTTCCATACATGCACTGTATATGACCTAATAATAAAAGGAACATGCAGATCATAATGAATTTGGTAAATGGCGTTTGCACAGTCCGAACCTCGATCCAAAATATGACAGTAAATGATATTTCTCTGTGCCCTAATGACTTTGACTTAATCCAGAACTAAACCGTGAACTGATTCAAACGGTTTGCATCATAAACTCCTTTGAAAGCCTTGGACCTTGAGACACTGAAGGTGTGTCTTTACAAAACCAGCCTCTTGTGCGCTGTATCCTTTCGGTTTATTTGGGTGAAGGAGTGTGGCCATTTGTGTGCATTCAAACAATCCCACTCCAGTCGCAGAAAATCTGATCGCTATTCAGCTGAATCAAAGCGTTACCGTTAAAAATAAGAAGGCACCGCATTCCTTTAAGAAATGTTTCAGAAATTGGCATATGCAAAGCAACTATTCGAGCAAAACGGGTTCGGACCTTTAATTCTAAGTAGCAATAGCCTAATAATCTAAAAAAACAGCTGATAAATGAAGACAGGAAGACGCTAATCCCTACCATCATAATTAAACGAGTCATTAAAGCAGATTCCTGATCTAATATCGAAATGGATAGCACAGAAACTTGCAAACGACCCCCCAGTTTAATTTTTAAGTGAAAACCAACGTAGGTTAAAATATACACCAACCAAAATCAAATATTTTACAGACATACATACATAAACCATCACATACCTCGGCGCAACCCACCAGCCAGACGCAGCATGCAATTATTAGAGCAGATATTTCCTTCGCCTCTACATCCATCCTGCACGAAGTGTCCGGTCTTCCAGCAGCGGCGCAGGGAAGGGGGGTTCACCCATCGCACCTCACACTCCCCATGACAGCTGCCAGTGTGTGAAGGGTCTTCTGTATAGCATGGATCTACAGTCCGCGCAGGAGCCGCGCACTGCACCAGCACATTCTCGTCCCTTCAAGTTCAGCGCCGGTGTTGACAATGTCTTTCAGCGCGGCTGAGCTGCGCTCTTCAGACGATAGAACTCTTTGACGTTAAACCCCGCGGGTTCAAGCTCTCTCTCTCTCTCTCTCTCGCAGCCGCCGTGGATCTGTCCGTCCTTCGTGTGGCTTCCCGTGCAGAAGTGTCACTGACATAAGACACTGCTTGAAACAGCAGGCCGCCGCCGCTCCTGTCAATCTGGCTTGATGTACTCGTAACGAGAATAAACACACGAACCCCAACACGGAACGTATTGTGCTGCCCTAGCCTATATAGGCGTTGCTGCGGCACTGGCGGCTCCGCGGAGTGGATCACATATCACCGACCCTCGCAGCTGCAGTAAGAAAAAAGAACGTTGCACGAAGACATTAAATTGAATCCCTCACTTCGCCTTTCAAGACTGGATTGGTCCGAACGGTTAGGATAGGCTGTGACAGAGAATGGGTGGATCTTTTTTTCCCCCCGTTTCTCACTCTCACACCAGTGTCCGCTCCCTACGGGACGAAAGCATTGTTGTAACCTAGTTTCATTATAATGAAAATAAACCCGGCCCGCCCCGCTCCTTCTGTGTATAAAGTGTCAGACAGCGTGTCCCAGTGAGTGAATGGGGACTACCAACACGTTGAAACTGTGCGAGTATGGCCATTGATATTAAACCTTGCTGTGAAAGAGGGGGTAGCGTCCGTTGGGGTTTTTCTTTTACCGAGACAAACCGATGTAATGTGTCTTTTAGTGTACATACGAGTCAGGTTTAAGAATTGTAGTTCACCACAGACACGTGATTCTGCTATATATAGCCGTTGCTCCTTTAAAAATATTTTACATCGAACCCCAGAGCTAAACGTTTTACGAGGGTATGTGTTACTGCTTGTGTGTTACACCATAAATCTGCAAGCATGCGATTTGGCTTGCGTTACATCACGCCTCCGTCTGTGTGTGACTGAATGACAGACAGCCCAGGTGACTTGCAAGCTGCAGTCGGAGTTACCCAGAGGCGTGCGCCGTAGACGCAACACAGGAGGAAAAATGCAACTGCAAGGTGTTAATGAACCTGCCCTTGCCTGGGGAATGTGCCTGAGTGCCTGCTGTTGATCTGCAGGCAGGAACCGGCAGAGAGGCCACGTGGACGTGTGCTGACAGCTCTCACAGGTATCGCCGTGCGCCGTGGAAGCAGCTGTTTTCCAGCCAGCGCCGAGCGAACGCTGTAAACGCCGCCCCTGAGGCAACCATAACCGGTGCGTTGGGAACGAGTCGGGTACAAGGCTCACACAGCAATTCAGAAGCGGGTAGCCAGGGTGGTGTCATGCTCTGGCTGCGCTGGTACCTAATCTTGCTGTTAAATGTTTATCTGGCCACTGTCGAGATTCCGAGCCTTGCGTTTGGGGAGTGGCTGCGTGGAAGAATCGCCTCATTACCTATTTCTCCGGAATAGGCAATTAACAACTAAGCACATTCCGAAGCCGGGGGCAACGATCGGAGTTAAGAAAAAGCTTAACATTTCATGAGAGGGGGTATATTAGGCGTTCATCTACTAATGACGCTGAACCATCATTATGCCATCAGAGGGTACAAGTACCACAAAGTAGTGCCAAAGTGTAGTTTTAGTTTGACAGCTCACTAGGCTTAATAGCAATAGTAGGTTATATTCAAAAGGGGGCTTGCTTCGCTCATACTTATCGCATTTAAGAGTAATATTAATTGTAACCTGTCAAAACTCCGCGTTGCCACTCTAAATTGCTAGTTCTTAAGTTAAGAGTCCAAGGTAATACAACTGTGACACACACCAGACTAATCTTTCAAACACGTCTCCGCTACGATAGCATTTTAGCTACTGTATATCCAGCAGACGTGCGGTACCCCGGCAGCGCTGGGACACAAGCAGATGAAGTTTATGTAACCCCTGTCACGGTTCCAAGTTTTGTTTTGGGAGTGTCGGAATGCCGTGGAGGAATTGCTTATCACCGTTACTGCGGAACAGACCAATTACGGCTGGCGCATACTGTGGAGCAGAGAGGAAAGTAACCACATCCAAAACTGAACCTCCGAGGTCTGCATCGTCTGCATACACTGTAATGATACTGCAAAATACACAGAACGCAAAACCTACAATCATTCAGGATTACGGGCAGATAACTGAACTTTACATTTAAACCCTGCAAAAAGAAATAAAATACTGATAAATCTCGATCTATTGTATTTTAAAACCGACATTCATATTATGTACTGTAGTCAACTTGTCAACTTCATTATAAAATGGAAACACGCTTCGTCTTGTTGTGCCGCACCGAACATGTGCTGTGGTAGCCGTATTTGACCGTAGACCTGGTAAATGCTTTTGAAAACCAAACTACTTCTGTTAGTAATGCAGGCTTTCTTTCAAATTAAGCGAATTAAGGGGGAAGGCAAAAGAAATCCTACCCTGTGAACAGTCCAAGATACTTTCGAGAAACTTGTAAAAATATTTACATTTTGAAATTACCATCGTCACTGCAGGATCCAATAACACAATACTAGAAGTTCATCTGTGATAGTTGTTCACAGACACGGACTCGCAGAGATATGCACAGCATGTACATGGGCTCTCAGACTGTATGTCACCACAGGCTCCAGTCAAATAGATAGATAGATACTTTATTGATCCCGTGAGGGAAATTGCAGAAATCACTTACTCGATATATGTTTTCCTGACTTCTGAAGAACAAATACAATAATAAAAATCAACATTTATGAAAGGGCTTCAAATAATTCTCGACTTATTCCCAGTTGGATAACAGAGCTAATCGTACAAAATGTAACAGGGGTTGCAATTTTGTACAATTTCTAAATTGTTTCTACATAAAGTCAACAACAAAACCATCAAAGCAAAGATAATAAAACAAACGTGTTGCTTTCCATTTTCTTACCAGACCTTCAAAGATGAGCCTAGGTTATGCATCATGTTGCCTATGCTCTTATCAGTAATCCCCAAGTTTTGTAATTTAAGTCTAACCTCAGCTGCACTTGTGTTCACTTTTTTTGGCTAGCAAATCTGAAGAGCAACACATTCCAAGTCCAAAGGTGAAAGGTCGCGTTCACTCTCATTCTGGAGTATTGGAGGTGGAGACGGGACATTTGACACTGGCGCTATGCTGACATTCTGTGCTGGGAGGGGGGACTGGCTGTTTCATGAAGAGTTTTTATATAAGCTTGTTAATGTTGATGAACTAATAGCCAATTCTAAAAACAAAATATTAAATAAGAGGACAATATTACCTAAGGGGTAATCTGCAGGCTGTGACTGTCACTCAGTCATATGCTAGTTGTCACTCATATAGAATATCACAAATGAGTGATAAGCCCTGAGCAGAGCTTGGTATTTATCATCTTTTGTCACTTATAAAAAAAAAATATTTTATGTGTCAGTGGTAAAGCACGCTTTACACAGGTTTTAGTTTCATTCAATAACACTCAGGTTATTCAGTAATAAAGTACTAATGTATGGCTTACAAGTTACCCCAAAACAGTATTACCAGTATTACTACAGAAAGTCTTACATAAAAATGACAATGTTAGATTACACATTAAAATTAGAAGGTTCAACAGGGACTAGAAGTAGCACAGTAGCAGTAGTAGTAGTAGCAGTATTAGTATTCAGCAGACACAAATGTATTGGAATTGTATCCGACAGCTTGTCCCTGTGCACAATACGGTCTGATGTGCAACGCAACACAGGAAGCTGATAACGTATACCACAAGTGCGGATGTAACTTGTGAAAACCAGAGTTGTGTTCAAGAGTAGTTATCCGTTTCAGAGACGTACACCATTAAAAGACAGTTCTGCCGAGTTGATTGCGACGGCCCACTGTTTCCTGTTTGATCTGGTCATTTTCAGCTACCATTAGTAATCCGAAAAGATAAATAAACAAAGGTAGGAGAGGGAGGCAGCCGACGAGGCTCTTCCTCAGTCAAGAACTCCTCTCCCAGCTCCCGAATTCACCAACAGGAAACATCAGGCAGCAATCAAGGGCTTGCCAGAAAACAGAAAAGGGCAGACATAACATGCACGCTCACAATCACAACTGAAAGCCCAGTGTCATTTTTGTACTTCCGACCATTCAGGAAAGTCAGACTTGTTTCTTGAGCAAGAAACCAGCCCTCTGACTCTCCTTTCATCAAGACTGGCATGCCATTTTCCAAAATACAGATCTTCACCAGATGGACAAACTTATTAAGCTTCATCAACTGCTATAATCAAGCAGTATGAGCAAATCAAGGGGAACTGAGTTTCCTTTATTCTATATATAACCTGTCTATTCTCTATATAATCTAGTTCGTTACATTGGAAACACTAGAGCCAAAGTTTTCCAAAACGTTTAGAAAGCATCCAAGCAGATGTATGCTATCACCAACACATCCAAAGAGGACGATTGCTGTAGTACATTTTAATACCCCCCAGAACAAGCACAGCATTATTAGCAAAGAGCACATACTGTATGTGAACAGCAGCAGTCTTATAAGTCTATCAGTGCACACTCCCTTGTTGCATCCTAGCTACACAGTTTAGCTAAGGAGTATTGATTAATTTTCCCCCATGGGAAATCTACCTAATGAAAACAAAAGGCAAGAACTGTGGCGATCATCCATGCACCAGAAGGCATTCCGATCAAGAGATAAAGGTTTAAAAAGCTATCGGGATGAATATAATGGAAAGTTTGTATAATGTTACCTCATGATATCAAACTCTGTATTACACTGTCACTGTAATCTACAAGAGAGGTCTTAATAACCAATGTTTTCCAGGCAATTAATCCAGTAAAACACTTTGACAGTTAAGTAAAGAAGAACAAAGCTACTTTCAGGATGGATCATCTTTCATTTTAGAAGTAGCCTTTCATAATGAAATTTTCACAGAGTGCCCAGTGCTTAACCAGAGAAGGCTTGTAAGGATGGGTGCAAAGTGCAGACAATTTAATCTCAGACCGGCAGACAGATGGAGGCGTAGCACAGCGATGCAGCAGTAATGCCAAACAAATGAAAAAGTCCATTTTCACTTGTAAAACAGGGTTGCGGGGTGATTCAACATACCCCTTCATATGTAAGGAGGCAATTCAGCAGAGGAATTATCTATCTGTATAAACAGACCTAAGCAAATCATCAAGACTTTCATATTATTCCTTAATCATCATCACAGTAATAAAAATCTCACAGGACCACAGAAATGTCTGACTCTTCACAACTGGTGAGGTGCCTGTTGATCTCCATTCCTGAACACTGAATTTTTCTTCTTGCAGTGACATCACTAAATTAATATAAAACAAAAGCGTTCCTGTTAGCCGTGAAAACTTCTTAGTAAAACTCTATCAGCAGGCCCATATGAAAAAATTCTCTCTCTTTATATGTATTAAAACTATACAGTTATGTCATTCCTCATAGCCCTAATTATGCAAACTGCAGTTACTGCAGTCATATGGTGATTTAAGTTTTATCCCTGTCGTATGGTTCTAGCGGCTAGAACTATCAGAATTTTGATTTCAGTTACGAAAACACTGTTATCCCCTTTTCACAAAAAGACAACTGATTACAGTTTAGATAAGGTTGAAAGTGCTCCAGTAGGTATTCGCTTAATTTGTGCTGAACTATGTATATGATAAAGAGTAACTAGATCACAGTTAAGTTGACTTGACAAAATGTCAAACAAAATGTAGGGAAAGGCAATTCTTAAAGACTTATGGAAACATTTCTAAATTAAAAACAACATTAACTATCCTTTGAAATTTATATTTAAAATAGTTCAACTTTTAATAAGAAAAGCCAAGCAAACCTTGGCAAACCCACATCACTGAGCCTTAATTCCACATTATTATTACATTCTATCCGGGAACAGCAGTGCTGCGTCTTGAAAACCATTCACAAATAGCTGTGCTGTAATGTGATGACCTAGTCCCTGCTGTAACAGAACACTCAATTAGAGAAACCATCATCAATCATCTGTGGCTCTGTAAATCCATCTCATTTACTCAGCAGCAACAATGAAATATTTGGCAGTGTTAATGCTGTTCTGATTAACTCTCTACATGGTTGAAATTCATTCCTTGCCCATACACTTAACAGTTTTGTGTACACAGCCATTTGAATCTTATTTTTAATACAAGTTATCAGAAGAACACAGAGGAAGTTTACCCTAGACTTGGTCTGTGGGCTTAATGAAGTCGTTCTTGCAATCCAGTCAACTTAATTGAATAGATATTTCAAAACAGGCCAAACTGTAAAATGTTAAGTAACCATATGAAAACTGTTCAGGAAATGAGACTTGCGAATTTGGCTTGGTTGTCAATGTTAATGCTGAAGTACCCTAATCAGTATGTTTATTTCAAGATATACAGAAATACGACAACAATATATTCTTTGTTGAGTGCTTGATAATAAGTAAATAAAATGTTACATTAAAAAGCCTGTCAGAGACCAGTTAGTCAACGCAATGAAGTAGTCTTCAACATTTCCTAGAATGTTCTCAATGAATAATTATGTTTTTCTGATGCAAAGTTTGACTTTCAAGACTGTAAATTATAACGGAAGGTCTAAAAAGCATCCATTCAGAGATTTGTGAAACAATTAATGACATATCAACATATCATTCAAGGTTGTTGCAATTTGTAATTGACACGCTTGATACACAATACAAAACACTGAGTGCAGAGCATAATTCAAAACATGGCAAAAGCAATGCAGACTTTGTTTGTGTTACCAGTTCACTTTGAACTGTTGCTCAAAAAGACAAAAAAAGAGCAATGGTTTATTTTCAAAATTGGAATCAACATATTCCACCGGGACTGAAAATCCATGCAGATTCTGAACTTCTGCCCTGTTTCTTTGTGCAGTTGCATGAAGCCCTCCACAATGCAGTTCAGATGTGTGGTATCATCCCCTGGGTGAGAGAAATGTTAGGGGGTCTTGTAGAGTCTAGGACAGAGGTTTGGTGCGAGTGTCTGACCCCTCTGGCATCTCTTCACCTGCTGGACAGCACCCGCTTGTGAGTCCATACCCTGTGGTTCAATATGTCTTCAGAGGCACTACCTGCCACTGGTTCCTGAACTCTAGATCTCCATGTGAAGATTGGGGTATCGTTTCAGGAGAGTGTTGGCCAGTTTGGGGGGAAGGCGTCCTCCTTGGCCCATCCTGTGTTTTCCTTGTTCGGCTTTCCTCTCAGCCTTCAAGGAGAATTACAGAGAGGAAAAACAGGTGACTGCAGGAAAGCAACTGTTGCTACTGATGGAAAGCATGTTTCACAGGATGACTAATCTTCGCCACACCTTCAAGACTCATAAAAGGATTATGTTAATGCCTTTTAAACAAACAATTCCACAAGAAACAAGAATGAAGTTTTTTTCTTTATACTTTTCCAATTTTACCTAAGTGATTTAAAGAAAAGCCAGTCTAGCTAAGTTATTAACTATTGCGTACCGTAACCTGAACATTCATACAGAATGCAAACCTTCACCTGTAAGCTTGCACTGCTGTGGAACTGAAGAGGAAATAAAGACAAATGAAGAGAAATGAAAAACAGAACTAAAGAAACGTGAACAAGTAACACTGAAAAACTACGAGGAAGCATGGCAGTGTATGTGTGAATCTTTCCCACACAGACTATTATTGATGATGTTTCCATTTTCAGGAAGCTTTTAGAAAAAGGGCTATGCAGTAAATCTCCATGATTTTGCTAAATGTGTCAAGAGTCAACTGTTCTTTACAGTTCGGACAAATGTTTTCAGTTTTGTCTCAAGAACTTAATATTAAATTATATTAAAGCTTCCTATGAAATTATATTATTGATTAGCACTCTAGTCTTTTTTGTTTGTCGTTCAAGGGCAAAAGATTGGGGGGGGTATGGTTGGCTTTGTTTTTTTATATTTTGTTTTGGTTAGACTGATGAAAAAGTAATAAAATATATTGAAAAACAAAAAAAAACACTCTGGTCTCAGACAATCTGGCATCTCTAAAGTACAATTCAAATGGTGCAGCAATTTCTCACTTCATCTTCCCCATGGCTGTTGGTGCAGTAGAGTTGGGTTGCTGGTGTGTAATGAAAGCCGCACAGACTGCACTAGGTGCTGCACTACAATCCCAATCTATATGTAAAGCCTTGTAAATGCAAGGACTTATTACCTGTGCTCGCGCTGTGCACTGGTAGAAGGTCTGCACTTCTTTGGAACAGGCAGCATCACTGAAGTTGCTTTCCTTCCAGCAAGCCATCAGCAGCGACATCTCAGTGATACAGGAGGCCTCTGCAACACAATCCCATTGTCACAGTGAGGTCCTGTGCACCCTGGACTTACACAGGCCCAGTATAATAAAGATCATCCCCTGCATTGTGGAACTGTCTTAACGTTCCAACAATACTTCCAGATCTGGGATACAGGTATCAGCATTTTGAACTTCTACAGGACAAAAAGAGTGGAATATTTTTTTCATTCTGTGTTTAGTGTCTCGATACAGGTATATTATTTCAATGTCAAGGCTCTGCTGAAATTCTGTTAATTTTCAGATAAAAGGGTGCATGTGACTTCTGTTCAATTTAAATATTTTACTGCAGGCCCACTTTAGACATTAATATTTACAATTATATAGCAGTTCTCCTACACTTGAAATTCTATATGCTGTCATAATGTGGAATAATACTGCCAAAATTCATTTTTGTATTACCAGTATAATTTATTTAGATTACCAATTCGAATGAGTTTTACAAGTACTAAAACGACGCCCTTATTACTATTGCTAACTTAGAACCGATTTTTAAGCAGTACAATATAATACATTTTTTAACCAGAATTCAGGTTAAAACATTCTACCCCCTCCCAGCAGAAAATAAAACACAGTATGAATTTAAACGACTTCCACAGTCACTGCCTGCTCAATTCACCAACGATAAGAAAACCAGTACTCTGGATTTCAGTCTCACCTCCCTGTCTCATCTTCTTGTTGGCCACTTCGTTTTTCAAGGCTAAGGGCTTGTTCGGCTTTAACACCGGCTTCCCCATCTCTTTACTCAAGAGACGGCGGACTTTGACCTGCAGTCCGGTCCCTTTGGCTGCCATAACGGTCACAGACTAATACAAATTTTAATTCACTTGACAAAAACCACGGAACACGTTTAAAATCAATGTCATAAGCGACCTCTAGTTTCACTACTTTCCTAACACACGGTTAGCGCCATTTTGTGCCGTATAGCAGGGTGGTAGCGGGGAGGTTGCCATGGTGAAAAGGTTTTTACAGCAATGTCGTAAAACCGAAAAAAGAAACCCCGTTTTTTTATAGGTTTTATTGAACAGCAGTTAATACAAATAGAGGAAAAACAGTATCCAAAACAGAAAATAGAACAGACAAGGCTCGTAACAATATGTTGCCAGAGATTTACAAATCTAAAGACATCAAGATAAGAGTTTTACATATACCAATTGTGCTTTATGCCTAGATTTTTTCATGCTTTTTTATGGAGTTAAGTAGTATTGTATTTCCATTTTATAATAACTACAAAGGAGAGCAACATTGGGCCTTGTTTAGTGAATGTAGTGTATATGTATCTGTTATTAGTAACAGATTAATTATAAATATATGTTCTTGCTCCATATTGCAAAACATTACATCAAACTCTAAAATTAATTATCACATTCAGATTCTTAAAGTTTTCAAATATACCCAGAACAGTTTTGTATATATACATGTAACTCAATGTACATGCAGAGCTGTTCAAAATACTCTCCTTCGGGAGGGAACAGTTCAGTCGGTGTTTTGCATTGCTGTCTTGCAGCATTGGGGGCCTGGGGTTCACTTGTGCACCCAGCTGTCTGCATGGAGTTTGTATGTTGTCCCTGTGTTTGCTTGGGTTTCCTTGCCCATCCAAAAACATACTGGTACATTAATTAGCTTCTGGGAAAATTGGCCCTGGTGTGAGTGTGTTTGTATCTGTGCGTCTGACCTGTGATGGACCGATGTCCAGGGTGTAATCTGCTTGTGGGGGTAGGCTCCGGCTCCCCTGTGACCCTTTATTGGATGAAACAGGAAACATGAAATGGAAGAATGGATAAATGTCACCTACAGTATATGTAGATGACATATAAACCTATAGATGACCAATGTTTCTATAAAGAATTAGGGTATTTCTATAAAGATGATAAGGGTATTTTAGGAAGGGTGACTCTGGGGATTACAATGGAGAAGAATCACATACAGGTGTAGGCTATTTCTCTGTTCTTAGATACAGTACATTGTGTAGCTACACCTTTGAAGAGTACTATATGTACTGAACCCCAAAGCTTAATTATACTGTATCAGCACCCACAAATCTAAAAGTGACTGAGAATATAAGGGGATAATTAAACATTTCTTTATGAGTTAGAAGGACTTTGTAACTTTCAAATACCCTTTTAGGTCTTTTGACAGTCAGAGATTTAACCTTCGCTGAATGTGAACTCTCTACACAGTGTGTCTGTCTGCCTGCATTGCTACGTCTGAGACCCAGCGCTATAATCAGCCTCAGGCAGCACCTCTACTCAGGGGAGAATCACAGATCTTTCAGCAGATGAACTGACCCCTGTGATGCCTGTTGTGACAGGGTAGCACGATTGCCAGCTAGGATTAATGAAGTGTGAAAACAGGCTTTCATGGTCATAGCTAGAGCCGTATACAAAGCCAAGCCCCATTAAATTGAGCAGCCTTGACATAGATAATACAAATGCAGTGCAACAACAAGCAGAAGATGGAGACAACACAACAGAATCCAAACCTAGGATTTCGACTGTGCTTCATGCAGGACTGATTGTGCATGATCATACAGAAGGCTAATGTTTATAAACCATGAGCATGGAAGTACCCATGAAATTTAGGAAATTACAGTTATCAGGAGTTCGGGTTTTAATTTGACAGGATTTTGAAAAAAAAATATCCCTAATGTATACAACATTGGAATTGTGAATTTAGAACTAAATTTCCTGTAATAAAGGACAAAAAAATCTGGTTACCTAGGGATACTGTCTCTTTGACTTTCATTTCTTTTTCTCCCTGTCTCCACCCATATTTCCTTCTCTGTGCCTTTCAAGTATGTATATGTAATGTAACAGGTGTCAGGGCATATACAGTAACAAGACAGTTACTTCCCTCCCCAGGACTCTTGAGAGCATTTAGACTCCCCATGCACCATTGTTTTTAGTGCAGTGGCTTTAGGGTTTGGGTCAGGTACTCAGAGATGTACTGTATCTGAGGCAGTTGTCCAAATCCAGGGTCCATACAGTATATGCTACCTACAGTGCACGTATTTATAGATACAGTGTATATGCATTGACTTTTTACAAAAGATTGTAATATTTCAAAATGTTACACAATGTGAGATGTTGTGGAAATTATCTTTAAACATAAAAGCTTATTTTTAACTTGTTCAGTTATACCTCTTCTACAGTTAATTGCAGTCGGCATGCATGTGGATGTAGCACCACGCGGGGCGCTTTAGTCATGCGCACGCAAGTGGGCTGAGAACAGCGCCTGGGGGCAGGACTACGGGACTGTGTGTAGTGAGGCAGAGGCTGGGAGACAGCCTCTTCCCTTCGTGTGTGTGTGTGTGTGTGTGTTAGTGTGGGTGCAGCGCTGTAACCCCTGTCCCTGTGTGTGTGTACCTTTCCCCGGTTCGAGTTAATAAATGTGTTGTTCAACCCCATTCACTGAGTCCCATGCCTGCTCCATTCCATACCGAAGCTGTTACATGGATGAATTCTACTCTCCGAAAGATGAAGCTGGCCGGTGGTCACCCTGGCTGATGATAACGTGGACATCCGCCTGGACTGGGAGGCTGAAGCCCAAATCATCACAAATATTCCTTCGGATAAAAAACTCATAAATTTAGATCTGGAGGCGTAGTTGGCCAGCCTGCCTGGAAGGACTTCAAATGTGTGTAGTAGTAGTTCAGGTGGGTAGCTGCGTCAGCATGCGTAGGCTGCAAAGGAACAAGTAATAGGTTTATTCCATGCTGAAAAAAAGAAGAAAGAGAACACAACGTTTCGGCCGTGGAGCCTTCTTCAGGTGTGAGAGAGACAGGGCAGTAGGCAAAGGTAAAGTAGCGGGAGAACAAAGGTTGGGAGGGAGGAGGAGTGAGAGGCGGTTTAGTGAGAGAAGCGGGCAAGTGGCCCAGGGAGGAAGAGAAGGTATGACGAAGAGATCTAGAAAAAGATTTGGAGGAAGGCATAGTGGGTCTCTTTCATAGTGTCTCTCATGGGTCTCTCTCATAGTGGGTCCCTGTCTCTCTCACACCTGAAGAAGGCTCCACGGCCGAAACGTTGTGTTCTCTTTCTTCTTTTTTTCAGCATGGAATAAACCTATTACTTGCTCCTTTGCAGCCTACGCATGCTGACGCAGCTACCCACCTGAACTACTACTGCCTACAGCTGCTGCGACCCACTATGCCTTCCTCCAAATCTTTTTCTAGATCTCTTCGTCATACCTTCTCTTCCTCCCTGGACCACTTGCCCGCTTCTCTCACTAAACCGCCTCTCACTCCTCCTCCCTCCCAACCTTTGTTCTCCCGCTACTTTACCTTTGCCTACTGCCCTCTCTCTCTCACACCTGAAGAAGGCTCCACAGCCGAAACGTTGTGTTCTCTTTCTTCTTTTTTTCAGCATGGAATAAACCTATTACTTGTTCCTTCAAATGTGTGTGACAGGAGTGGTCAAGAAATCACAAAATAGAACCTGTGAAAGATATGTTGCACAGCTTCAGGTGATAATTTTGAAAAACTTGCTTACGCTCACTCTATAATGCAAATGTTATAATCAACAGCTGAATAATTACTCATACTGTATTCAAATACATCACATCATCACACATCTTTCAATAACTACTTATCCAACTTGGGTGGCCCACAGTCTATATGAGGAATTGTATTGGGTGCAAGGTGAGGTATACCCTGGCCAGGAGGCAAGTCCATCACAAGGCACAATCAGACACACTCACAATCAGGGCCAATTTTACAGAAGCCAATTAACCTACCACTATGTCTTTGGATTGGGGGAGAAAACCCACACAAACTTCAAGAGAATATGCAAACTCCTCTCAGATAGAACCCCAGGAATTGAACCCAGGGCTCTAGCACTGCGAAGCAGCAATGTAAACCACTGCGAAGCAGCAATGTAAATGTCACCATTACACTGTATGTGTATAATGTACATATAAGGTCCATATCTATAGATTCCATATATCCTATCTTTACTTCTTTACTGAGATTGTCACCATTTTTAAAAGGTGCTTCTTGATTATTACTAACTAGAAAGAAGAGAGGAATTAAGAAATGATTAAGGCAGATGGTGTATTTATATTGAATAAAAGTGGAAACTCTGCATATAGAGATGCACAACATATACACAAGGAAACAACACCACTATCCCAAATTTCTCAGACCATAAGGTCAGGTGTGAATGTAGCCAGAGGGAAATGAAGACAGTTCAGCTCACTTGTCAGTGTGACCTCCTAGAAAGACACAAGTTCGACAGCTTCTCTTCTGCCTGAACTCCAATTTACTTAAATGGTCTAATTGCTTAATTAGCTGCATTCATTTAATTATTCTCTCAGGCTGCAATGTACTCTACATTTAGATCAAGTGCTTTTCAAATATTTAATCTGAAGTGATTGCAGGCCAATGCAGGTTTCTCCCTGCCATAAGTCAGAGTGATATATTGAAAACCAAAAAGCACAGTGACCTTCTTCTGACTTTAGAGTAGTGTTTCCACACCCCAGCCATGGAATAACTCTGTATCTCTTTTTTTTTGTTTCAGATGAGGTTTTAATCTCAGGCTATGTGATTTTAGTTATCTGTTTGGAGGATATTTGTAAATTTGCTTTGAGATTTTAGGAGATCAAATGGGATTCATAATTTCCCTGTACCCTGTACCAATTTCTAAGTTTCAGAGCTACTATAAATGAATATAGACAATTAGACTTCTGCAGAAGGACTATTGCTCATTGTGGAAGTGTCTGATACATGATCATTCCCAGTTGTACATTATCTGTTCATCATCGCCTGATCATCAACTAGTAAGAGCTGTCTAGTCAGAAATAGTGTCAAACAAGGTGGGAAGAGTATAAAACACTGTGTGCTGAAATTACTGGAAACAGTTTCTGGAATGTAGGGTGGTTTTGAAACTCAGGTTTGCCCAAAGAAACAAGATAAATAAAAACCTAAATAAGTAAACAGGTCAATTAGATCATCAGTCAACACCTCAAGTTTAGAGCCCAACTGGAATAGAAACCAGCAGACAGTGTTCTTCTTGGGCTGGGGCTGGGAACCAGGTCTTCAGAGAAGGTTTTGACCCTGGAAAAGTGTGTGAGGACTCTGTTCAGGACTTCAGGGTTACGAAACAAGGGAGGACACAAGGTGCAGTAAATGTTTAAAAGAGTAAAAAAAACAACAAATAAACAAAGTAAAGTATAAAAACAGTTACACACAAGAGGACATTTCTCTCATCTCAGCCTTCTTCCTCACACCTGAAGAAGGCTCTTCAGCCTAAACATTGTGTTTTCCTTCTTCTCCTTTCAGTATGGAATTAACCTATTACGTATTTCTCTCATCTGTTTGGTAGTTAGTTGTTAACTGATCCAAGGATTTCATTACCCTATTTCTTCCACTATTCCAGTGAACAGGCTTTAACAAAATGACCTGTTAGCTTGTTCCACACTCACCCTTTGGACAAGGAAGTGGATCCTGCACTTGCTTGCAGTTTCACTTTGTGACGTTGTGTTTTTCTTGTGGATTCTAAATAATTCAGGTGGGTTGACTTACTCACTGCCTTTGAGGGTTTTTCATAGCTGCATTAAATCAGGTCCCTTCCCAATCATCTTACTCCATCATCTGTCATCATTTTTCTGTCATTTTACTTCATTTACTTATTTTAGTTTTGCATTCAGTTCTCCTCTCTACGTTAAGCCCTGTTTGGTAGGGTAGCTGAGAAAGATCTGAGTGTCATGCACAAAACACTCAGTACTTGGTTACAAATCAAAGACCTAGCTCCAGGGTGTTTGTGGCCACTTTGATCCTTATTGGTGCATCATCTTTTGCAGGCAGAGACATATTTACATATATGCCTTGTGCCCGGTGCCTGCTGGGACAGGATCCTGCTCCTCCACAGCCCTATATTGGATAAAGCAGTTAGAAAATGGATGGATGGACACACAGAAAAGGTAGAGGTACGGGGAAGTATGGGTACATCTGATGATGATGGATTAGTAAGCAGAGTAATCTCTTCACCGCCAGCAGCCACATCACTCTACAGCTCATAACTGACAGCCCACTGAAGCTCAGCAGGTGAGCCTGGTCAGTACCTGGATGGGAGACATCCTGGGAAAAGCTAGTGTTGCTGCAGGAAGAAGTGTTAGTGGGGCCAGCAGGGGGTGCTCACTCTGCAGTCTGTGTGGGTCCTAATGGCCCAGTATAATGACGGGGACCCTATCCTGTAAAAAGGTGCCGTCCTTTGGATAAGACGTAAAACCGCGATCCTGATTCTCTGCGGTCAATAAAAATCCCAAGGAGTTACTCGAAAAGAGTAGGGGGTGTTCCCCTGGTGTCCTGGCCGAATTTCAATTGGCCTTTACAAATCATGGCCTCCTAATAATCCCCATCTATGAACTGGCTTCATCACTCTGTTCTCCTCCCCTCTGATAGCTGGTGTATGGTGAGTGTACTGGCGCACTATGGATGCCGTTGTGTCATCCAGGTAGATGGATATAAATGTAAGGTATTGTTATTAACTATATTTAAAGATGTAGTTTACTGTGATCATCAATGCAATTTTAGGAGATGTTTTTCTAATCTTATGCTTGTTTTGTGCCATATAATTGCAGCACTAGACTATACGAAAGTTTTATTGACAAAGATCTTTACTGAGTTTACTTCTACTGTTTTACTGTAAAACAAACAAAAATATATTATTTCTTTAAAACACATTCTGTAGTTAGAGAACATATCTGAGCATACTTTAGTTCATAAAACTCAACAGCAACTTTCAAACAGTTTGATTAGAATTACTTTTCAAATTTACTACAAGTCCAAAAATGAATAAAAAATTATATTATTTGTCTTTTACGGTTGGAGGATCTAAAAAGATACTTCATTGTGAAGTTGAGGGTTACACATTCATCCATCCATTTTCAGAAACACTTTTATTCTCAGAGCAAGAATATCCAGACCTGATCCTGGATTTTTCATTCTACATCTTTAAAGCAGCAGCATGTATTGCCACAGTAAATTGATGCGTTTTAGACAATAATGAGAAGATCTGGGTTGTTCAGAGCTGAATTAGAAGGAAAACCTACTCATGCACCAGTCCTCAGGACCTGGATAGGACAGTCCTGCCTCAGAGGGCCACTATGGGTCTGAGCCTAACCCTGAAGACCAAGAACAAGCGGAAGTGCACAGAGGGTGGGCTTTTAAGCCATGTGGCTTGTAGGGAAGCATGCAAACTCCACACAGAAAGTACTCCTGGCCATAATCAAACTCAGGATCCAAGAAATTAGAGGCTGCAATGTTAACCACCACACCACTGGACAGTCCAAGATTTAAAGATGCTCTGGTAAATTTCCTTTAGTTTAGTTTTTCTGGCATAGTACATTCGAAATTGCCCTTGGGCTCATTTCTGGTTTTAATAGAAATGCATTTTTATTCTGGCTAGCAGGCCCAGTACATCTCTCTCACAGTGCAGTTCTCCTTTCTTGCTCCAGAGATATTCAAGACCCTTGGGCAACAGCTGTTTGGATTCATCAGTTGACTGTCCTTCGTTTGAACTTGCTCTCTTGCTTTCTTGTAAGGAACACCTCTAATCTGATCTGATTTAGATGCAGAAATAAGTATTTTGTCTGCCATGATACACTTTCCAGAGCATTCCGGAGATTAGAATTTCTTGGATCAGTGTCGGCTTTTGGTTTTGCCTCTGCATGTCAGTCCATGTTAAATTTACATATGACTAACCTCGATACAGTTGCTTTCTTTTTCGTTGGCAAATTCAGCATGTCTGACGTTGCAGCAAATATCAAGACTTGCCTGATCATGACAAATCTAGAAACTCTAAAGTGCTCTGAAGTATTCTAAGTCAGGTGGCGTTGTGTGGGCATGTGAGTGTGGGTGAGTGTGACCCAGGTAAAGGCAAGATCTCAGGCAGGATAAGATCCCAGATGATCTGGGAAAGCATTTGGCAGTGCAACCGATAACAATCGGAGGGCTGAGTGCCAGGGATGCTATTCAGGTGTCAAGGTAACCAGAGATCATTTTCTTTGACCTCCAACCCATCAATTAGGAGGTGAACCACATCTAACTCAAAGAAATTGCCCCATACCCGGAGGCCCCCAGAGGTGGCAATATTGATTATTGATAGGTGGGAGGGTCTCAGTGACAAGGACAATTCCAGTGGTGAAAGAAGCTTTTTATTGTTCCACTTGTACGCTCCACTGAGCACAGTTCTATTGCACACACATACCCCTATTGTAGAGAACCCCTTAGTTCATGAATTATACATGAGCTTGCAATCGTTATCTTCAGTATTCAAAGTAATCATGTATTATCCTTGAAAAATGCACAGAGCCCTGCCACCTCACAACAAGCGTAAAGGAATTATACAGCTTTCCCACAACTCTTTCACACCATGCTTTTTAATCAAGAACCAGGATCTGCTTGAAGACCTACATTATGTGACACCGCAATCTAAGCTGTCAGATACTCATAGGAAGGCACCTGCATAGGTGCTTACAATTAGATGGCTTGCTGAAAGATCTGTGTTGTGAAAACTGGACACTATAAAGCAAAACAAGTGGGTACATGCAAATGGATAGTCACAATACGCAACAGAGGGTACCAACATCACTGGTGTCTACTGGAACATACAGTGGGTTTCTAGGGTATATAAAATATAGCATACTGTATATTACTATACAGTCACCATCCAAATTTCAGTTTCATGATGATGAACATCTCTCACAACATAGTCCTTTGAACAGGACATCCAACTAATAAATATACTATAAATGCCGAAAAACATGTATTTTGTCTTTAGACTTTTCTTAGCAAGGTTATAAATTAATCTTCAATCTCCTTCTTTTATGAGTAAGTAAACTCAATATGCTGAACACTTGATGTTATCCATCAGATTGCTACGATACCTCTTAGATGAGCCTCCTTAGTATGTGTGTGTTTTGTTTACTTCCCTATCACTCTTCTTCAGAAAAAATCTTTGAAGAGCACCGAAGATGTTTCTGTGACTCAGAGGGTAGCATGTTGTGTGCTCTGCTGTTGTTGCCATATGTCTTTTAAATATTTTTCAGCAGCAGAAACCGAGGTAGGTAAGGTAGATTGAGATGTGGAGGCAGGGGTTTCCTGTGTGTATTCTGTACCCCTATATTCTGTGCAGAGAAAGAACAGGGAGCCAGATCTCTACAGGAGAACATCAATAGCATGCTGCTCTGTTAAATAATTCAGTGGTTTAGAAAGGCTGCAAACAGGAGGAAACTATTCAGCCCATCTACTGTAGGTTGTTTGGTATTTAGTAGCTAAATAATCTGAGGAACTCATGCAGATGTTTTTCTACTACATGCCTAGGTAGCCTGTTGCATACTCTCGCAACCCTTTGTGCAAAGAAATGCCCCCTGTTCTTAGTTATAGTTTATAGGTTGTTGGAATTTTTGAGGATCTTGTCCATCAAGTAGTTTCCCTGATCTCTCTCAGTCACCGCTAATGCTTCTGCACCGAAATAAAGATTTTCATCTCATCACAGGAGCTCCAGCCCCTGCACTGGCTGTTTTGCAGAAGCAGGAATCTTGTAGAGTGACTTGCACCAATGCTGCACAGTTGTGACATCTGTGTAGTGTAGTGTTTCTCATTTTCCTCTCCACTTCCACTGTGTCCAGCATTAAAGAAATCACTGCCAGCCTTAAACTTCCTGAGAATGCATTGAAACAGATTATTAAATCGCAATATTTATGAAACCTACAACAACGAAACATAATGACAGTAAAGGGAGTGTCTTCTGTTTCAGAAGTATAAAAATTATTGTAAATCATTTCACTCAAATGCAATGTGTCTTAGACATAGGACAGATGACATACATGACAATTGCTTTGTGTGCTGTGATGATTATCATTGTTTTTTTTCCATCCTTTGTGAAGAATTTTGTTTTTCACATTCAGTCTTAATTCTGTCTTTGCATAGGATGCAATAGCTGAACTTTTTCTTTGCAGCACTCACAGCAAAGGCACTTTTACTAAAGTTCCACTTCACGTACTCTTTCTTCTACACCTTCAGATCAAGTTTTGTTCAGAATCATCCTTGGCTTTTCACATGGCATGGGCTAGTGACACACTGGACCCTGGCACATCAGCCACGCTCTTCCCCATCTTAGCTAAAGGCTCACATCCTGAGCATCACCTGTCCCCAGTTTCTGCAGTCCATCTGTGTCTTATTTCTGGTTCTATTTACACACAGGCTCTGTGAAGGGCTCAGGTCAAACACAGGTTACAGCGCAACGTTATTAAAGCACTTTTTCACACCAGACTTGTTTTCATGATTTCAGGGCGCAGGGGTTGCCAGGGCGCAGGGTGTGGGGTGGGTGTTGGTGGGTAAGTCAAAAAGGTTGACAAAAGAATCCTCAATTAAGTTTTAAGTGAGGTTTTTTTTTTGGCAGCACAGGTTTTTCTGAGATATTGTAGATGTGCAGGAAAATGTTGCAGTTTGAGCTGAAGTCCTACTGTACATACTCTTTGCAAAAAAAATCCCTACATTTAGCCTCAGGTATCCCTGTCATTTGATCCAAAAATAGTCTTCTTACTGTTTTTTTTAATGCCTAAATCATAGTTTTACTTTCCTTGTCATACTTAAAGTCTTACTTTACATTCATAGCCAGCTTCCTATATTCCTAATCATAGCTTCACTTTGTAATTAGAATACTCTACGGCTGGACTAGGGGTTGAAAAGTCTTTTTTCCTTAGTATTTCTCCTCAGATCCCTCAGTCTGCCAGCTGTCTGTGTGGTCCTATTTGTGTGGTCCATGTTAGAGTGTGGATCAGCTGATGAACAAATACTCCTCTCCTTATTTATTGGCTCATTTCGAAAGGCACCCTGAAAACAAGGGTCAGCCATATTAATATTAATAATAGTCATCTTAATAGTCTGGATTCATATAATTTTATCTGATGCGTACAATTTAGACAGAACAAAATAGTAAAAGCAGCCTTCATGTTTGTTTTCCATGAATGGACATTATTTCTTTTAAAGGTTTTGTCAGTAAGAACCCTGAGGACATTTGCAACGTTGTCTTTGAACCATGAATTAAAACTGGATATTCACCTATTAAGGATAAAAGACAAAGGACCGGAGGGTGACCTGGAAATTAGCACTTTAGCCTCTGAGAGAGAAAGGCTGGTGTTGGGTTTAATGTTTGACTAGGGCGCTTTCTGTGTGGAGTTTGCGTGTTCTACCTGGGTTTACTGGGTTATTTTCTGGATAATCCGGTTTCCTCCACCTCTCAAAGACATACAAGCCATGTTTACTTGGTTATTCTGAACTGTGCCTTCCTTCACGACCACGTGAAGGACTGGTGTCCCCTTCCAGGGGAGAGAGCAGGCCAGTGATCTCACTCCGGTCTTGAGCCATGTGCTTGAACGACAGGCCCCGGGGGCCCAGAGAATCCTCACCAGGATTGCAATGCTATTTTTATATTTTGGTGTTAGAAGGTATCCGCATTCTCATCCTAGCGTTAATCCCGCATCAGCAGGGTCCGCTTGTCGGCATGCCCGTCTCCATTTGGTGGTTTGAACCAAATCTTTGAGCTGACGTTGCCATTAAATGAGACCGAGAATACTCCAACCGGCGCGTCGCTCCACCTGCCGTTGGAGGGAGGAGAACAAAGTAATGTAGCCGATTCATAGAGGGGGATTATTAGGAGGCATGGGAAATTTGGCCAGGATGCCAGGGTTACACCCCTACTCTTTTTGAGAAGCACCCTGGGATTTTTAATGAGAACAGAGAGCCAGGACCTCGGTTTTACGTCTCATCCAAAAGGCGGTGTTTTTTTTTTTTTTTTTTTTTTTTTTTTACAGTATAGGGTCCCCGTCACTATACTGGGGCATTAGGACCCACATGGACCGCAGGGTGAGTGCCCCCTGCTGGCCCTACTAACACCTCTTCCAGCAGTAACCTTAGTTTTTCCCAGGAGGTCTCCCATCCAGGTACTGACCAGGCTCACACCTGCTGAGCTTCAGTGGGTTGCCAATTGTAAGTTGCAGGGTGACATGGCTGCTGGCATAGAAGGTAGCCGCATTGATGAGTGCATTTCAAACCACAATGAAAGTAAAATGAACACGGTTACTTGTAAAACCTCCAATTCACAGTAAACAAAATAGACAAAATTTCCAAGAAGCTGAGAAAAAGAAACAGATTTATAAATACATCTCTTTTAATCCAATAGAAATATTGCTCCCAATTTAGAGACATGTCGATTTTGAATACATTTTCCTTTCATTGTGGTTTACAATGCACTCATTAATGTTGGTTTTGCCTACAAATACTACTTACTTGTTACTTTTGCATGCAGATTATGTTGGAACATTTCTTGGGTGAAATATCTGCTGCACAACAATGATTTGCTTGTGCATCACATTACAGTAGTCTGACTAGTGAGCAGGAAGGGCCACTTCATGTCGCAATTCTTGTGAACTCTTGCTGTAGCCCATGGCGAGACCTGCAGCTTGCGACAACAACAATGGCATTCACGATGTTGTGCTTAATTGGAAATTTGTTAAATAGTTCTACACCGCCAATGAATGTATTTTGTTACAGAGATTTAATAACTAGTCTGAGAAACTGGGACTGCAGTTCCCCTTTGAGAGCCTTTGTGGTAATGAATGAAGGAAGGAAACATAAGCATGTTGGGAAAAAGAAAACAGCTACTATAGCTTCTGCTTCATCGCAGCAGAAGCCTCTTTCTGAGAGGACGCTTGGACCTCCACAGAAGATTAGTGTTAAATATCAAGGGGAGGTGTGATGTCTAGTCCCTGCATGTGTTTCTCTATTTGCTACACAAAGTGCTTGATTAGCTGGGGGGTTCACCTGCAGATGCAACACTGCAAATGAACTAGGCAAAAAAACAGATGGCAAGTGGGGAGAGTGAATTATCTTTACAGCACAAACTGAATACCAATTCACCAATTTGGCCTTCATTTCGATATATGCTGTGTCCCTGGAAACAAATATATTAAGCTTGCAGTATTCATTACACAACAGAGGCAGGGATTTTCGTTCAGTTCAGACCCTATCTTGAATGACAGTGGCTCAGAGGATCTCACAATGGACCTTATTGGACTGTGCAGAAAATTGCAGAACTTAAGCAGATCCTTACAGTAAGGAAACTCCAACACAGCAACCAAACATCCCACTAATCTCTCCCCTGTGAGAATGTGACTTCTTAACCTTTCACCGATTACCTCATAAGTTAATTAATTGCTATGTCTAATTACAGATAATAGAGGCCTCTAGTGACAGGTCTGTTCTTAAAGAATTCCCTTAAAGCCTTTACCCTAACAGATACAGAACAGATACAGTAGGGAAGGCAGACTGGCACTAGAAGACAAATGCTGTGTCATTTCTTAAAGCTCTGCAATTATTCTGAGTATGCACAATGCAGTTAATCTGCAAATGGTTTTAAACTATTGTTGCTGCGTACACCATACTGTAGCAGCAGCTAGTTTGAGAAAAACAATTGATACAATAATTGCACAAGGAACGGTGTTTGTGTTGCTGAAGCAAAGTGAACAGGTTACAGAACACAAGTTAGGTCTGCTTGAGAAATGTGTGGTGTGTTTTCAAAGAGGACGGAGGATATGCAATTGATCTGAATAAAGTATGTCACAACAGCAGCTTTTCAAAATGAATGTAGATTTTTTACAAGCAGCCTGGAAAAACACTTTTCGTCTTTTGCCAATCACTTTCTTCCAAAATCACGGAATTGTCAAAACTGCTCACGAATTGAAACAAAAGCAATGTGAACGTTCTGATGCAAAGTAGCCATTTTGTGAGGAATCAGAGAATATCAGAGGAACACAGCAGGTGTGACCATCCAAGTGCAGAGTTGTACACTACATATTGAACAGAGAAACTGGCTCAACAGGAGCACGAATAGGTAGGTTACACATTACAGACAGTGAGTCCCCAGAAAGGCCCAAGAGCTCCCTAAGGGCATCATTGCTTTTATCCCCTGAAGTGGGTGATACAAGCCTGTCCTGAGGTCCAGTATTCCCATAAAGAAGCCCCTATGTCATTTTTGTAACTACTATTCGCCACATCAATCTCTTAGCCCTAGAGTCTGTCTCTGTCTCCCAGACACCTCCCCCTAGCTCATGACCAGAACTATTAGACTCCTCCATATTTCCCAGTGCTAGCAATAAACGCGTAAAATTGTACCTTCTTAGAAACGCTATTCTTAAAAGATATGTTTCCAGAGCGTTGGTGTGATCTACAAGATTTAGCGGAACGCAGGCAAACATTACATACGTGGAAGTGAGCTGTATTGCAGTGGTCACTTCCCACCCACCTGACATGTGGCAAGAAGACACCCTGGGGTTGGAGTGGCTGTAACAGGAACTGGAAACCGCTGAGGGCAGCTGGTGGCCGAACCAGACAACACTCTGTCAGCCCCAGGGTGCCACCCCCCTGGGCGTCTTAATAGAGAGCAAGAAGCAGGACAATTCCCCTGTACCCTAAATAGTTCAAACCTGCATTTGAAGTTATAAGGACCTAGCTAGCCCTTCCAGTAAATAGTTAAGGCCATTAAAGTTCTGTTCTCTGAAACACTTGTGTGTTTGAGTCTTTCAGTAACCTGTCACTACAATACATATCTACATTTAAAAAATATTGGTATTAATTTAAAGTAATTGGTATTACTCTTCTGTTTGTTGCACCGAAAAATGTTATGATATACACTAGGTGTTTCGGCAAGAATGCGATTTCTTCGGGTTCTCTGCTCCTGTGGAGCTTGTAAATGTTTAGCAAGTGGAAATAATTTAACGAACTGGACAAGTGCAACACTGCAGGCCAGTTTTCCAGAGCTTACCTTGTTTTGTTCGCATCTTTCAGTTGTCAGCATTAAAATACCTTGAAAACTGTTAAATAATTCCAAGTTAGTTAACTTGGATCAAATTAAATTAAATTGGTTACTGCATAATTGTATTTACTGCCAATAACCAAATTGAACCAAACACAATATAGAACTATATAGCCCTCAAAGGCCTTGCTCACACTCTCTCATCAATATGATTCTCCTAGCTCTCACAGTTATGTTGTCATTTATATATATTAGTTTAAATTGATCTTAATTGGAAAGTAAATAGCTTGTTGTTTGCCTCTACCAGAAGGAGTCCAGTCAGTGCTGTTCAGGAAGGAAAGGGTGAAAACCACTCACAGATTCATAAACACCTCCCCCAGGTCTCTGTCTCTCTCTGACTGTCGGTACTGAATATTTGATAAGGGTGTCAGTCCTCTCTCAGCTGGCAGACTGGCCCTCCTATAGCGACCTCGCTGAAACCAGCTGTACAGACCAGCTGTCTGTGTGAGAAAGAAACAGGTAGCCTTTCCATTGACACAAGCCTTGCCAGGTACTGTAAGATCACATATACACAAGAGCACAAACACACAAAACACATGTTTCAAAGTTGTTTTTAAACAAGGTATTTGATTTGGGCCTGTCCTGACTTTTTCATGCTGATTTCAAGGTGCTCTAGGATGGTATTCAGCACATGTGGAGTGATGAGCGCAATCGTTTAAGCCCAGAATATGTGGATATCTGTTCATGTTAGAATGACTGAGAATGCAATTATTCATTCACTCTGTGACATTTTGGGAGCTACTAGCTTACAACTAGAGAAACATTTAATGCAGTGAAATTGGTTTAGCAATGTTCATTCCTGTACATCCAGGCAGTTAAAGGCGTTAGGTATGTTCCTTCACTTTAAGTGGCTCAAACACCAACTCAGAGTTTGTAATAACCTCTTTTAAATTGTTCTAAAAAGCTCCAGTGTGACTATTTTTGTCTCGGTTCATGTGTGACTGCAACTCTGATCCTTATTCCACAAGGGGAGGATTACCTCACCTTCTGTTAGAGGGGTAGGAGTTAGTGATAGTTTAATTCATCATCTAGCAAGTATCTTAATCTTTGTGGATGGCTTATCTCACACCACGGTAGGGAAACCTGAAAACTAACCTGCTTCCACCTCTGTCTCAGAAATAAACTTGAACCCTATGATTCTGCTCAGTTCAAGCTAATTCTGAGATTTCTTTCCCTAGGATTGCTGTTAAACTCAGGGCTGAGCAGCTGGGAATCTCTCAGGGTGGCAACTGCCCTGGTTTTACATGACCTCACGAACAGCATTTCTGGTGAAACTGAAAATGGCTTTGTCTTACCTCACTTCACCGAACCCTGATCTGCAGTAATCAATTACACCTGCCCGTTCCTTTAATTTTAGAGTTCTGAGACAGACACCACCGAAGACGTCATACCAAACATCTTCAAACTGGGACAATTTGATTAAATAGCTTGATGTGTCTTGGAAGAAGGTCGATAGAGTGCATGCTTGTGTGTGAGCAAAAAGCTTACATTTGTGTGGAACGGAGCAATTAGCTAATGGAATCTGTGTGGCAGCCAGGTTTTCAAAATCAGTAACACACTCAGCTTCTTCCTTAGTTCAACCTTGTGAGCAATGGCAGAGCAAGAGTGATTACGCTTTTTGTTGGCAATAAACGCTTTGATGTACACCCCACCCTTCCAAAATTATACATCCTTATTACATTCCTGTATCATAAATGTGTATGTTTTTCTCAATCCTTGTATTTTGAAAGGTACTTGTCAATGATTTTACAATTATGTTTCTCTAAAGTCATCAATAAGTTGCAAAGTAGAGAGAATAAGTTGTTATTATTTGTCTCCCCTACTTTCCTACTTGGCGGTTGGACAGTTTGTCCTTCGAGTGTGAAACAAAAACCACAGTTTGAAATATTTGCCTGTTTTAAAGCATCTGGCAGATGTGAGAAATATACATTGGGCCCTCTAGACACAGAGCACCTTTCAAGCACTTGCATGACCACAATGAAAAATCCTGTTTTTTCAAAGATCTGGAAATTTTCAGGGCAGGACGATAGGGCAGTAGCTAACATTGCTACCTCGCAGCGCTGGGACCCTGGTTTCAATTCTGGACCTGAGGTGTGTATGTGTGGAGTTTATATGTCCTGCCCACGCTTGTGTAGGTTTGCTTCAATTGCTCTGGTTTCCCCCTCAAACATTCTGATCGGTTAATTGGCTTCTGGGAAAATTGGCCCGAGGTGTGAGTGTGTGCCCTATGATGGACAGGCGTCCTGTCCAGGGTGTACCCCTTCTTGTGGCCGTTGCTTGCTGGGATAGGTCCCAGGCTCCCCAATGACTCTGAATTGGAAGAAGTAGCTAGAAAATAGATGGATTGAATTTTTCAGGATGGAAATGTTAACACTATTCAACATTGCTGCCGTGCAATGCTGGAGCGATGGGTTCAGCTCTGCATAGAGTTTGTATGTGTCACGATCGTAAACCCTTCCTCTTAAGGACGCTCCAGCCCTTCCTTGTTTTTCACTCATCTCCCGCACCTGCTCCCTGTTCCAGGCGAGTCCGGGACCTGGAAGCGCTTGGTCCTGTCAAGTTTTAGTTTCTGTTCCTGTTCCTGTGCCGGTCCCGACCCAGTTCTTGTTTTATTCACGTCTGTCTTGGATGGATCGCCTGGCTTTGGATTTTTGCCCCGTTTTGGATTCCCCCTTTTGGACTCAGCTCTGGATTGTTTGCCTCGGCCACACCTCCCCCGAACACCAGTGCACCATGGACACGCCCACTGTTTTCATCCCTGTCTCCTGCATGCCTTTTTCCCCGTGTTTTCCTCACTCATCCCCGGATTGTATCGTCTGCATAGGGTCCGGAAAGAACGCTTCCGTTACAGTATGTTCTTCCCATCATTGTGTGAGGTTCCTCCTGGTGCTCCAGTTTCCTCCCATAGTCCAAAGACATACTGGTAAGCAAATTGGCTTCTGGGAAAATTGACCATGGTGTGAGTGTGTGTGTCTTTGTGTGCCCCGTGATGGACTGGTGTCCAGTCCAGGGTGTATCCCACCTGGATCACATTGCCTGCTAGGATAGGCACCGCTCTCCTGTGATCCTGAACTGGATGAAAATGGATGGATTGAATTTTTTTCAGTTTGAGAGAAACATAAACCATTGTGCCTGTTTCAGGGCTAAATCTGCATACTTAATAAACGGGTATACATAAAAATCTGAAATCCATTTGCTTGTGTATAGCCTTAATGTGCAAGTTCCATTGATGGTGCCATGTGTGTCAAGGTCATCATCCCTCCTCTAGAGGGCGCTACTACCTTGTTCGTTGTGTTCCTAGTTTTATTTGTCCCAGCTGTGTCTTATCCCCTTTTCCCTATTTAAGCCCGACGTCTCCGTAGTTCTGGGCTCAGCCTGGAATTAGTAATGGAGTAGTGGCCTGTTCCCTGTGTTTGTCTGGGATGGATCTCCAGGCAACTGGATCTTGGACTTTCCCCTTGGATTTCCCTTATTGGACTTCACATGTTAGTTCACAGGCATCACAGAATGTTTTTAGAAGCCACTCTATTTGTATCACCATGCTGGTTCTAAGTCACAGTACACAGTACATCATCCAACTGGCAAGAGTGTTTCTCATCAACCAGCTATTTGTGGAGATCACTTTTCTATTTCAGGTACATTTGTCCTAATAAGCACAAATGGTTTATTGTTCTGCTATGTTCTTGGCTTTATTGGGCTGAACTTTCACCCATTAAAAGTCACAAATTAGGAAAAACAATCTCCTTCTTTGTCATATATTGTACAGTATATTTTGAGCAGAACACATTTTAAGCTTACTAATTAGTGGATTTCCCAGGTAAAAGCAACAGTTCTGAATTTTTACAGAACAAAAATGTTACTACCTAGAGAATAAGGCTAGACTCCTGGGCACACTGCTGAATCTGAAAAGGTATTTGAGGTGTCAGCACCACAATGCTAATAATTTGTGCCCTGGAGACAAACGTGTGTACCTGACTGAGAAGCAGTGGTGATGAGCAATGGATGCTGGGAATGGTTTGTGGTCCTATATTTATACCTAATGAACAAAGGTTGTTGACAGTGCTAGTGCTTTGCCCTTTTGCAACCTTTAGTTATGCAAAGTAAAAGCTTTATGTGGCAGCAAAACAGCATTTGGGAGAAGGGAATATTTTAAAAAGATAACTTTATGATATTTAGTGTCAGAAAATGGTTGAGGACAGGCAAATAAGGGCTTATTTTTCATTGTTTATGACTTTTGTACTGTACCAGGTTATGTGTTGTAAAATGAAAAAATGAAAAAATGTGTGTCAAAAATGAAACCAATTACAGGATTCAACAGTTGAATGTAAGAGTGCTAGAAGAAGACAGCCTATGAAAAATACAGGGGTGTTCATGTTGACACATTGCTAATATCTTTCAGACAATGTGGGAAAGCAATAAAAAGGTAAACAAAATGTTAGGCCAGTGGGTGTGTCATTTGCAGTTTATATCTTGATTGCACATACTCAGAAGGTCTAACACAATGGGTATCATTTTACGTGTTTACCAAGCTGCCGGTGGGATAAGAAGTAATTTAGTCTTGTTAATTAATGACATGGTAAATCATTAAACACACATTGGACACGGAATACAGAGGCAAAGGAGAGAAAAGGTAGTAGAGTAAAACAAAGAAAGTTAGACCAGAAAGACAAGGAGAGAGAAAAAAAGAGAGTAGAAGGATCATTCTTTTACTTTCTTCATCCTCAAAGCTTGTTGGAGACCACGCTACTGTACGTCATCTGAACTATTTTAGAGAGATTGTGTCTTGTTTATTTTAGGAAATACTGATTTCCTGTATTGTGGAATCCTCAAAAATGTTCTCTTCTAGTTAGGTGATTTTCTAAACAGGAAGGTTAATTTCCTCCCTGCAATGAACTAGTGTCCCACCCAGGGTGTACCCCCGCCTTGTATCCGTAGTTTATCGAGGTAGGCTCCAGCTCCCATGTGACCCTGAACTGGATTTTAATTTAATGTTTCCCTGCTCACAAGTTGGCTACTTACTACTTAAAGCAGACAAGTTGTTGGTTAGAAAATGGATAGATGAAGGAGATTCCTACTCACATTTGGGAATCCATGTTGTAGCAGGGTAGATTTAGTTTTAAAGTGTATTCATTTATCAGGGCCCAGGCTTTATTTCTCTTTTTGGACTGTTTGCATAATCTTCTTGGGTTACAGGCTTAAAATACCTAATATTGTGGGTCTGTAGGATTTAGGCTTCTGGAAGTCTAGATATATGTTTTTGTGTGTTGGTGTAATTTTGCTTTGTTAAAAAATGTTTGCTGATCTTGGAGAGTTTGTCTCTCATTAATTACTCTTATCAACAGAACTGTGCCAGAGAATATAAAGAACGTTTTATTCCTCAGTCGCCTCATTCTTACCTAACTCTTTGTCAAAAGTGAAGAAGTCAGCTGAAGGGATGTCATGTTAAAATTGTATGATGCACTAGTTAGGACTTATTTAGAATACTGTGTATAATTTTGGCAACCCCGTTACATAAAAACATATTGCTGCTCTGGAATCAGTTCAGAGAAGAGCAACCACATGCCTTCTCAAATGCAGAGGAATGTCATAGACTGGCAGGCTGAAAGAAACAAATCATTCTAGTCTTGAACAGAGAAGACTACAAAGGGACCAGATACAAGGATTCAAAATTCTCAAAGGCATTTGAGAACCACATACTGTATGAACTACAGAGGTTTTGGCACCCTTCCAGTTTCAACACATTTCATGACTCATTACTCATTCATTACATTTTTTAATTTGTGTTTTCAAGGGACAGAAATGGATTTGTTGGTCCTTAAATGAAGTCAGCTGAAGACAGTTCCAGGGTCGAACAAATAATCTGACCCTTCTAACCTCTCAGGTTGTGATTGTTGTTCTGCCCATTTTCAACAACTACGGGCTCCACTAAGCAGCAGTCTGAGGACTTGAAAATAAAGATAATTCACTCTTTAAAAAGCAGGGAAACCTATAAAAAGCCTATAAGAAGGCTATAAAAAGGTCACTAAATGCTTCCACCTTGCAATTCAGCTGTCAGAAACATTATTAAGAAATGGAAATTAAAGAGAACTGTTGAAGTCAAGGAAACATCTGGAAGACCCCCAAAAATATCTGATATAACTTCATATATTTGTCAGATCTGCAAAGCAGAAAACACAGATCAGTGCAAAGGACCTGCAAAAAGGTTTACCTGATGCTGTTGTAGTTGTCTGCAGTTCCACAGTACAACATTTTTGACACAAACATTATCCGTATGGGAGAGTTCTCAAAAGGAAACATTTCTTGTGATCTCATCATAAAAATCAGTGTGTAAAGTATGCAAAACAAAACTTTGATAAGACTGTAACTTTTTGGAACAGTGTGCTGTGGACTAATGAAACGAAAATTGAACTTTTTGGCCACAACCACAGATGATACATTCAGAGAAAAACAGGTGAAGTATTTGAAGAAAAGAACACCTTGCCAACTGTTAAACATGATGGTGGATCTATTATTCTTTGAAGTTCTGTGGCAACCAATGGCACAGGAAATATTGTTGCGGATAGAAGGAAGAAGGATTCAACTAAACATCACCAAATCCTAGTAGCTAATATCCCAGTAAAGAAATTGAAACTGAAAAATTTCAGCAAAAAACAGATATAAAACATACATCAAAATTAAGCATGAAGTACTTAGAGGAACAAGATTAAGGTTTCGGAATGGCCTTCTAAGTCCCCAGACTTGAATATTATTAAAAATCTGTGAGGAGATCTCAAACATGCAGTGCAGACAAGAATACTTAAGCATTTTTCTGAGCTAAAACAGTTCTGGAAGGAAAAGTGGAAAGAAATCCAAAGATTTAAGGAAAAAACAAATCTTTTAAAGAAAAATGTATACATTTGAAATGTTCCCTGTAATGTTTTAAAGATCATGTCATCATACTATGCTGTTGTTCTTTAAACATGGTTTGTTTTACTATAGGACTGTGGTTTAAAATAATTCTGAAACACGTCTTCCTAAAGCCTCTGGTGTCCTTGTCTATGTCATGCTGTCACCTGCTGGAGAGAAATGGAAATGAAGTGGCGAGAGGCTCGATCCCTACTGGGGCACATGTGTAACCTGAGGAAGGAGTTTTGCAGTATTACGAACACTCAAATACTACCCTTTCTTACTGAGTACAGTGTTCTGAGTAAAAGTCACATTGGGTACACACATTTATTAACAAGCACATCCAAGAAAAAAAAGTTTTATTGTTTTCATGTGATTCAATTTGGCATGGAGGACTATTGTAGATACTTCCTTAAACTTCCTTTGGGTTCTTGGGCTTCTGCCCTTGCCACTCCTGCCCCAGTTTGTCCCTCACCAAATGGGCTCAAATGCAGGTCTCAGGCATCACTCAACAGGGTTATTGCCAGCTGAGATAAAGAAGACCTTCCTCAGCCCAGCCGGCCAACATCCCTGTTATGCACAGGGGCGTATTCGTTAAAGTACATTTTGTAACTACTTTATCCAACACAGGGTCAGAGGGGAGCCAGAGCCTATCCCGACAAGCAACAAGAGCAGGGCAGAGTACTCCCTGGGCAGGATCCCAGTCCATCACAGGGCCTACACACACTCACATCAGGGGCAGTTTTCCCAGAAGCTAATTCATCTGCCAGTATGTCTTTGGACTGTGGGAGGGAACCAGAGCACCCAGAGAAAACCCACACGAACATAGGGAGATTATACAAAATCCAGGTAAAAAACACCCCAGTGTCAGGGAAACAGCTACCACTTCTCACTGAATAATAACAGTCGGCAACAAATAGTCTGGTACAAAAAGCTGTTCATCCGGGATTTTTGACAGAGAGGACAGGCTTAGTGAGCACAGTCTGAACCTAGAAACTGTGCAGCACAGGTAGACCTGGCAGCCTGGAAAGAACACGCAGTGCTTCCACTGCCAGGAGGAAAAAGCAGAGACAGAGAAGCACTTTCTGCTGCACTGCAAGAAATACTCGGGGATTTGAAAGTCTTCTTTAAATATCTAATCTCATCCCAGAATTCCCTCACCTGCCAGAATCATAACAGCTTCCAATCCTTCTGAGGGAGGAAACTCAATAGAGCTGCAGCCCAGTGTGTGATCTCCTGTTACAGCCTGTGGAACAGCCAGTGAGTCTCTCAAATAATAACGATTTTTTTTTCAAATGTCTAATAATAAAGTCTGAATGGGAAGCTGCCTCTGCATATGTTGGCTGCTAAGGAACAAGTAAAGGTTAATTCCACTCTGAAAAGTAGAAAAAATAAATAACTTTTCAGATGTTAAGCCTTTCTCCGGTGTGACACGTCAGGAGACTTTGTATATTTCAGCATGGAATTAACTTAATTGTTCCTAATAATAATAATGTTTTTTGTTGAAAATGTCAATAAATGGTAATGCTGTAACTCATTGGTTGTGCCAATAGAACTCTTTAAATATGAACTGTTTGCTTTGAGGAGACCTAAGGCCCATCTGCCTGAAGCACACCTTGTGGAAGCACAGGTGCACTGCCATAGATATCCACTAGGTGGGAGGAGGTTGTTTTAAATGACTATTAGAAGGGTAACAGGGCAGAGATGCAGCACCTCGGAGAATTTAAACAGGTGCAAATTCAGGTACAAAAGAGATTGTTAAACAACTAATCACACAAGGGACGATCTCTGCATTTGGCTGTTGTACTGTAATGATGTCTGCATCGCTGAACTGCCTTTTGAGGTTTTAAGGACGTTCAGGGAGGTTTGTGCACTGTGACTTTTCTCTATTAAATATGTTGTTTGTCACATTTGACAAATATCTGTATAGGAGAAACAAAGCTTTATAAGGTGTCAGAGTACTGAAAGGAGATCAGTAGAGGTGAACAGATATTTCTGATCTTCACCATAGTGAAGCAGACTGCAGCACCATTCTCTTCCCCAAGGACTCACTAGCAGGGAACAGTTGTGTGTCTTAATTTGAGGGCCATTGCAGGATTTTGAGCTCTAGTTAAATAATATTAGCTATCTTTTCATGAAAGATGAAAGATGGCAACAACATTTAGTGTGCAGGAAAATAGGAGATTAAGAGCACTGGAAGGCTGATATTGAATAAAAACACTCCTGTTTTTATTTAAGTTGTGTAATTTAATTATTTCTCTGAAAGCACGCAGCAGCAGATTGTGCTGGATATACTTATAGCTAATAGTATTGAATATATTGTTTACTACAGTTCATTTGGTTAGCATAGCAGGTAAATCTCTGGACTCTTGCTTGGTGGATTGTGGGTTCAGGTCCCTGGTTCAAACACCACTGTTGTACCTTTAGTGGAGTACGTCACCTTGATTACTTCAGTCCCCCGACCCAGCTGTATGAATGGGACCCAGCAGTGCTGGGTGAAGAATGTGTGATGGACTGCCACCCCATCCACGGGGCAGTCTTGTGCTCTGTGATTACTTCACACCCAGAAACCAGGCTAAGCTTTGTCCCAGTGAGCTGTCATGTGTGGCTCATGTTTATTTGTTACTTCCTGCCAATTCATTTTTGAAACTTTCTTGACAGCACGCACTTCCCTCAGCTTAAGGGAAAAAGAAGAGGAACCTGAAAGCCAAGGTGAAGCTCAGCCCGGGAAGGCTTGCTGTCTTCCGGTACACAAGCCATTTAATTAACAAGGATCTGCTGAGGTCTTTTACAGTTAATAGCTGAAAACACCTATTCAGGCCTACAAATCACAGATATACATGAAACACTTGGAGCCTATTTAGAAGTATTCCATCCATGCAGTTAATTGAACAAATAGATGGCTAGGGAGCTGAGATCTAGGGTGGAAGAAAGCAGAGACTTGCCCCCGTAGGATCTGGGTTTTAGCAAGATGGGCAAAATGAACGCAAATAAGAGGATTCTGTTTTTATCTGTAGCCTCTTATGTTCTTGCATTTCATTTCCTCACTCCAGTCCTGGACACCCATTCCAAATACACCTATTCAAACTGAACTCTACAGGTATCGTTTTCCTTATTTAGCTTCATTTGGAATTGATCAGTTTGTAATAATGTGACCAAGTCTAAATCAATGTTAATTCAGATGCACATGTATGACAGTGGTCAAAAATGAGTACATTAATATAATTAAAATGGCAGGCATGACACATCTACCCCTCCACAGGCAGCTAATGAGGCCTGAGCACACAGAAATCACACGAGGTGAAAATATTGGTGTTCAAAGACATCTTATAATCACATCATCCCACTCCCAAACCCCCAACACACAAACCCAGCCCCAGCTCCTTCTGTACATTTTTTAAATGCCAAACTAGTCTAAATCAACACAATGTGTAAATGTAGGTCTCAGCCCTTCACCGCCTAACTAATTAATCAATTAATGCACCACATGTGAACCTGTGTACAAACTATTGAGGCCCCAATGTCCTCTTGTGGCAGGTCAGTTGAATTTACTATCTCCCCTCCTGCTGGCCTGCCACAGCAAGCTAATTTATCAATTCCAGAACATGAAAGAGCCAACAGCAACAATTACCTTCGTCTCATTTCACTGCATTACATTCTTTTCTAATCCAAACACATACTGATGAATAGGAGCTGAAAGCAACATCATTACATGCAGCTTCTGGATAATTATAGGGATTATTCAGACTTGTTAAGGCATCCTCCTATCAAATATCCAAAAATTGCAAGGGCAAAAATAGCCTTATAATACCAATAATGTGCAAAACTCACTTTAGTGTTTTTTAAATGTGGCAATTTATTAAAAGAGCACCATCAGCAAATCAGTTCAAACGTTGGGTCACTTCTCTGTTCAGAGATCTGCGCTATAAAGTCTTGAAAGACCAATAAAATTCAAAAGAAAAAAACAAGTAAATGATTTTAAAATGCTGCATAGATTTGAGCAACAAAACTGAAATTCCCCTTTTTCTGTCTCTGATATCATCTGGTTTGGTGTAAGATGTTTGAGGTGTTTTGTACGCACTCTTAAAAAGGGCACGGGCACCAGTCTTGTGGTTTTCTCCTATAGAAAAAACAATTTACACAATTCCATTTGCAAACCGCTTTATCTAATACAGCGTCAGGGGGGAGACAGAGCCTGTCCTGGTGAGAAATGGGCACAAGGTACAGTAGTATACACATTGCACGGGAGGCCAGTCCATCACTCTGACATCTGGGCTAGTTTTCCCTGAAGCCAATTAGCCTACTTTCTAGTATGTTTTTTGGACTGTGGGAGAAATTTAGAGCACCCAAATCAAGAGAGAGACCAGTGGGAGAAAAACCAGAGCACCCAGAGGAAACCCATTCGAAGACGGGGGAGAACATAGAAACTCCACACAGATAGCACCCCAGGTCTAGAATTGAACCCAGAGACACAGCACTAAAAAGCAGCCATGCTGTGCCACCCTTCACACAAGTCATTAATAACATCAGAAAGTGTGAACAGGGCTTTGCTTGGTGGAACAGTATGAGCTCAGGTAGAATTCGAAGTGTTGCTTGGTTTTTCACTGTGTATTTCAGTCACAGTGCCTTCGAGAGGCTAATTGTATGCAGAGCAGCTTTGGAGAGATTTAGGATCTAAAGCGTATTAGCAAGGAGAAAGAGAGGGAAAGAGGCAGTGGAGGAGAGAGAGAAGGGGGAGGGGGGTTGGGGGGAGAGGAGAGAGAGCGCACATGTTCGAGAGAGGGAGAGAGCGTGAGGGTGCTGTGTGAGTCAGGAGAGAGAGGGAGAAGTGCGGAGGGACAGTAAGGATCTGCACCGCAGCTCTCCAGAGTGCACTGAGAGCCCGAGCGAGTCTGGACTGCAGGCTGCCGAACCCTTCGCAGGAGCAGACACACTGGCAGACAGAGGGGAAAGGCAGGGAAAGAGCTTGTCTTGCCACACTGCACTGCAGCCATGGGTAAGTGCTGCATCCACCCAGATGCTTTCTCTCCCATCTTTATGTTCAGCAGTCTCTCTGGGTGTGCATGTTTTAAAGGTCATTTATTGTATTTTGAGGACAGAATCACGGCTGTCACTATGGCCCCCTGCCCAGTGCATTTTTATTTCTTGGGCTCTGGTGGGGCGGCTTCTAGAAATCAGAGGCGCAGAAAAGGTTTAGAGATTATTGCACTCAGGACAGTCCTAGAGCTTGCAAGGTGAGCCAAAACGCCTCGCGTGTGTTTGGAATGGTAAAACGGTTACTGCTGTCCTGGCTACTACTCTACTCACCAGAGCACCAGTTGGAAGCCCTCGGTTCTGAATAAAAAAAAACAACACTAACCAATCAGGTCAGGGAGGTGCTACACCAAAGTTAATGGGCTGCCACAGCCTCTAGCAAATGTAAAGCTGCACAATTTTGGAAAACTGACACAAAACCTGCATGAGCACAGGATAGCCTGATCTGTCTGTTCTCATAGAAATTATACCTATTGTCACAACATTTATTTAAGGGTTACATGCCTTGTTCAAGGGTATTATGACTGTAAAACAGTGAGAGCCAGAATGGCAGTTTTATTGGTTTCCGTTATTTTCTGATTCAGTTATCTGCGGTGAATTGTTCTAAAGGCAATATCTTCATGAATAAATATATATAATATAATATAAATGCAAAAGATCCTTTAAATCTCTTACATTGCTGAATGTTTAGGGAAGTTGGAAATATGCGAATGCTCTTCATCTCACATGGGACTGTTCTGTGTTTACCAGACAGCTAGCAGCAATTCTTCACAATGTGTTTTCATTCACTAAGTGACTGATTCATGCAAGCACTGCTCTGTGCACAAACGCACATCTTTCCTGTAGTGAGCCAGGATGAAATGCCTACTGACACACACAGCCACTGAACTGGTTTAGCATTCATGTGGATGTTGATTATCTCACTTGCTGACAGAATTACACTAACAGTAGGATCCTCATGTATCAATATCAGGATGTAGTAGACAAGTCACTAGTGGTTTATTCATAAGCAATGCCATTTTCTTCCTATACAAAGACTGATTCAGTGAATGCACACTGTGTTAAACTATGCAGAAATATTGTTTGCTACACAATACCCAGCACAACTCTACAGCAGACTCAAACCCAGCAGAATCTGGATACCTTGTATACAGGGCCTAATGCAGATGCTCTTCCAACAAGCAGAGTTTTATCGCAGTTATATCGATGCTGTGGGGGAAAATTTAGCCTCCACAGGAACATGAGCAGGAATAAGCAATCAGTATGACACAGTTTATTCATTGGTCCATGCTTGGCTGCACACCCACAAGCTCTTGTACTGGATGTATCTGTGTTTAGCTGTCAGTGGCCACAATGAAAACTGAAAAGATGGGGTCACTTCAGGATAGCTGGAGAGTGACAGCTGTCGCACACGGCCTGATTGATTCATCTCCTTCCAGCCCTGTTCGCTTGTCGCTGGCTGGGAGATGTGCAGGATTGGCTTTTGAAGAAAAATGGAGGTGGAGAAGTGGAGTTCCACATTTGTACTGTGCCTGCAGCAGGGGAACGCTGACACAGGACATTTTCTCACTCCACTCCTTCGCACCACCAAGACTCAAAAACACCACTGCTTTTCTGAGCACCTTCTGTTGAGAGCAGATGTTGAATTATGTGGAGCGATTCTCTCTTAATGCACCGCACTTGTGTTTGTCACCTGCAACCAGGCAGCTTTTTAGAAATGTGGGATTAAAATACCTTCTTGATGTGAAATTTCCTCAGCTCAAAAATTTAAATGATCTACATATCTAAAAATAAACACATTTCTATAAAAATATTATATAATATCTATAAAAAGAAATTGCTGAAATATAAGGGAAATATTTTTCCTTTTCACTATTTATTCTGCTTTTGAGAACAGGCAGAAAAATATGATCTGGAACAAAAAGCTCTGAACATTGCCCCATAAGTTTTGTACTTAATCAAATTTGAAAGAAAACATTTTAACATGTTTTTCAATTTTTCTACACCATAAAAACATAGAAACAAGCACAATTAGGCCATTTAGTCCATGTTGCTCCTTTCTTGCTTGTATCTTGTATAGAGCAGATAATTCACTGACAGGATGGTTCATCTGATGGTGTGATTAAGCTTTTCAGCGTGGGAGTGCTAGACTGGTACAGGCACTTCATTTCTGATGAAGTGAAATGACAATATTATTAATGTATGATTATTAAATTATGTGCATTTACTCACAGAGACCTACTTTCAAAGCAGTCAATGAGCTGTAAAAATGAAGACAATTCAAAAAGTAAGTAATATACCACATAACAGTTTATTTATTGACCTAATAAGTTACAATTCAGTTAACAATAATTCAATAGAAAATCCTAACCACACAAATGCAGGGTAGTATTTGCTGCATGATATTGTCAACTGCTGGATAATTCTGTGAAGCTCTCTGTGGCTCTATATCAGTATCTGTGGTGAACTCCCAGCTGGAGGGCTGCCATGACCATGATACATGTCCAGCCATCAGGTTAGTTCTGCACCATGCAGAACTGTTTCTCCTTAAGATCATCACAGACTCTTGCTCTATTCTGACATTGTCTTCTGCGTTGGTGGTTTGGTTGTGATATGACAAATGTAGTATCTTACACAGATGCTACTTGTTGAATGCATCCAGATGACATTAGAGAATGGAAGTGGTCAATCATGTCTCCAATCCACATACTGTAACAGCACAGGAGTGATGGGGTTATTGCCATTGCCACAGCTTTGAGTCAAGTCATGTATTTGAGAATCAGATGTTTCTGTCCAGTGCAAGCACGCTGGTATGCACCATTCCTATTCAACGTTATATTTCTGACTCACTGTTCCTTGTGTTATGGATCTGGACCTTGAGCCAGGTGAAGGACTCCACTTTCACGGTATGGTCCTGTACCGACACTTGTGTTGGAATATTGCCATCATGTACAGCCACCTGGATCTTGGTTTTGTCACCTTGAGAACAAATGGCCCTGAACAAATGAGAGCCTTCAAAGACAAAAAAACTTCCAGCATTTCTGAGAAAAACTGCAACATCATCTACATTGTCAAGGTCTGTGAATACTAGGTGTCCCAGTGTTGTACAGAGAAGACCCCTGAGAACGTACTGTAGTATCTAGTATCAATACACAGCCTTGTCTGATGTTGCTCAGAATTTCAAAACAAGATCAGCATTGTCCAGGTACTCAACATAGGTTCAGCTTTGTTGAGCATACTGAGACAATCATAAAGCTGAGCCTCTCAGTGTAAAATACTGAGTCAGCTGAGTGATTCTGGTAGGGAGTCCACAACTGCTTGACATACGCTGTAGTGTATGGCAGTTGATGGAATCAAATGCCTCCTTCAGGTCAGCGTAGATGATCAACAGCGGTCTTTTAAATTTGTACCATGACTGCAGAAGAACTGTCCGCGTACATCTTCTATCTATCATGGATCTGCCTGATGTGAAGCTACTGTGTTCTCGTCTCCTTCTGGTTTTTCTAGTAGGTTTTTTCCTCTGTTCAACAGAGTGATTAAGAAGTCCTTGTCTGTGACAGAGAGGATTGCGATACTAATGTAATTCTTCAACTCATGCCTCTTATTGAAGGAAAGAGTGATACCCTTATGCAAGGCTTCTAGAACTGCTCCAGTGGACCAGACGTGACCGATGAAGTTTTTCAGCTGTTGGAAGAAGCGGTCACCACCCAGTATCAGCATCTGTGGATTGTTGCTGCAGCTTAAGAGCAGATGCGATTTCTGTCTGTTCTTTATAGCAGATGTCTGGATCTTTAACTGCTTGGTTTCTGCCAGCACCAGTGAGATGAATATAGATGTAGGATTAAGATATAATATTCTTTCCACCTGTTCATCTTCTATTCTGTGTTGCATCTTTGAATTGGCGAGTTATTGGTTTTTTCACTGCCCGACCTTGCCTGTCCTAACACATTGTATCTTGCAGTCCTATGCAAGTGTCTTGCAGGCACTACTATGATCTTGAGGTCTGGCTTCTCTCTCCTGTTTCACAATCTATGGCATGTCTTCAGAGATCCACTCCTTAGTTAATCTATTTGACTTCTCTATTTAAAGCCAGATCCCTGCTTCATCGGGGCGCTGTCATTGTCTTTTCATTCCTGTTCTGCCCTGTTCGTTCTGTTTTGTGGTGGCACTCTTTTCTCCGTTCCGGTTTTATTTTTATCCTGCCTCTGCTGGTCGGCTCTCCGGTTCCCCAGCAGATGCCTCAGCAGTCTCTTTGGTTGGTCATATTTCCCAGGATCCTGCCTGTGGTTCTCAACGCCAGGATACCGGTCTGGAGTCGAATGTCCTATTTTGCCTTTGAAGCTCGGCACAGGATCCTGCTCCTTGGGTAGCCGGGGCTGCCCAAATCTGTTTCACCAGGGTTGAGGTCCCCGGGCTAGACGCTGACCACCCACCTCTTGCTGCTGAGGCAGTCTGCTCAGACCCTGCTCGGCCCTGGGAGCTCAGTAAAACCCCTGGGGTGAGCGCAGTTGTACACTGGGGACACCCTTTTCTGTGGATTTGCTGGCCTGCACCCCTGGCTACTTGAGGGGCCGCCCCACAGACCTGTGCGGCTCCTTCCCCGCTGGGGGCTCGGTAGCTGGTCTCATCCTGGAGCCGAGGGTCCCAGATTCTGGTCGGCAGGCTAGGATGGGCAGTCTAAGTAGGGGTGTCACTTTACTGTTGTAGCCCCTCTCCGGTCACCAGGGAAGCAGACAGCTGGCTTCTCCTGGACCAGTGCACTACACGTGGTTACTTTCCTCTCTGTCCGGTTACTTGCACTTGGGCTCTTACACATCACACCCATGCAGCACAAACCTGCCACGGCATAACATTTTCATGCAGCACCTGTGCCACATAATATGTGGACCTTCCTATTTGGTGTGGGTGTAGCTCATTGAGAAATTTCTCTTGATTAGGGTCTGACAATGTCCTTGCATATGGGTTCTTGACAGTGTAATGTAAACTGTAATCTGATGTTGTAGTTCACTAATCGTATATAGATATTGGAGAAGTAGCATCAATGTGTTTTATTTGGATGCTTTCACCAAGCACTAAGGGCATTGTCTCCGACAGACAAGAAACACAGACAAGGCTGTTTTCCAAAATGTCCCACTCCACTGTTTGGATCCTACCTGGACTATAGACTGTATTTACCACAAGCCAAGCTTAATGAATTTCCATAAGGCATTGCTTGTCGCATGGGAAAGATTGATATGATTGCAGTACTGCGATACATCATAGACTCTAAGCAGTAGGTCCACTACCCTGAATACCACTAATCATGGATGATTTAGGTAAGTGAATCCAGGACTAGCGTTACCCAGGGCCACCAACACCAATCCTGTAAGAACAATGTGTGATAAGTGAAACAAAGGCAGAGCAACACAATGCACATATATAACTGTGAATTGAAAAATTAAATCATGCATGATGATGTAGTTATTTCATGTTTTCTATGTTTTTTTACATGTAACATTTTTTCTTTTGTAATCGTTTAATTAATATTATATCATCCATAACTTAGAAATATTATCAGTGTGAGATCAAGAATACCTGTCAGCTCCTAACTGTGATTGCTAGCAAGCAGGGTGAATGGCTGATCTTTACCTGTGCAGTTATTCTGACATGCCCAGGTGATTCTGTCCTCCCTGTGTCATAGACTCTCTAAGTGCTGTCCTGGAAGCTATGAAGGTGGGGGTGCAGAACGAAGAGGAGCTGAAGACCCATCTGGACACACTGCTGACAGTGCTGCAGGAGAAGAGTGAGTCCACTGCACTGAGCATGCCCTGCTTGCACATGCACACCAAGATTGTACCGTACAGGGCTTAAATATACTGTAGACTTCAAACGCAGGGCAAAGAGATGGCTAGACACTTCACACAAAATACAGAATGAGTCGGTGAAAATGAACCAAATGATATATTACACATTGCACTTGAATACAGGACACTAGACAGACACCCAACACACCTCACATACAGTACTACACAGACACTCCAAATCATTCAGTCTCGAGCGGTTTGAATTTGTGGTTTCCTGGCCTCACACACATGCATGGATGAATTTGCTGGAGCGTCAACACTGGAAAAACAGGCACGTTCAAATACAAGACATGCGCACTGCTCACAAAACCCATCAGACAGATGTAGACAAAAAACCTATAAAATACACCACACATATCCCATTTAGCGCAAGCACAATTAAAGTGTATTGCCCATCCTATATAAAAAAGTAATTTCTCCCAAATTAACCATGCACAGTGCATGTAGTCATTTGAAAATCCTCCAGGATGTACATCTGAATGAAGGGGGTTGTGCGTCTGTTTCTATGGGATTGGGGAGAGAGTAATCCTTGCTAATATGACCAAGTGTGAGTCACGGGCTAGATTAGTTTGAGTATAGTGAGTCTATTGCATACTTCTATGGGTGGCATTGGTAGACGCAAATCAGCAAAAAAACAGCTTTTCCATGATGCTACTAAGTAATTGACAGTTATTAAAGGACATAGAACAATTATTGTGGGTTATGCAATCTTCCATATACAGTGTCTTGCACAACTGCTCACACCCTTGCACGGTTTCCACATTTTGTTGCTTCAAATATATTTAAAATATATTAAAAATAATAAATATATTAAAAAATGGAAAACAATGCTTGCATAAGTATTAAAACCCTCTTCTGTGGCTCATCAAAAATGTATTTAGATGCACAAAGTTACCTGAGACTATCAGCCACATGCTTAGTTGAGTGGCACTCACTGTGTGTAATAATTGTTCAAATTATTAAATACACTTATACATCCAATTTACATTACAAAGCAGACAAAATTTCCAGGTGTTCACAGCGCCATATTCTGTGATTCAGAATGAAGCAACAAAATTTCTGGTGAGATGAAGCTGCTTTATTAAATTGTAAACAAGCAGGCTTACAAACGCATCTCTTTTAATCCAATAGAAATATTGCTCTCGACTTTGAGACGGTTTTGCAGACAAATCTAACTTGTTAATTCTGCATGCAGATCACATTGGAACATTTCTATGGTGAAATGTCTGCTGCACAACCTGTACTTATTCACCCATACATCACATTACTTTAGTCATTACAGTGACTAGTGAGCAGGAAGGGCCGCCCCACATCATAATTCTGGCGAACCATTGATCTCAATCGTGGCAAGACGATAGGTTTACGTCAACTTGGTAACTATACATTACCTTCACAAAGTTCATGATTTGGTGCTTAATTTGGAATTTGTCAAATTCTGTGATACCGCCACATTTAAATTTAAATTTAATTTAATTTGTTACTGTGATTTAATAACTGGTCTGAGAAATTGGTACTGCACTTCCCCTCTAATTGGCTTCTGGGAAAATTGGCCCTGATGTGAGTGTGTGGTCTTTGTGTCTGCTTGCCTTAAGATCGACTGGCATGCTGTACAGAGTGCAGGTACATTCTTGCCAGGATAGGCTTCACTTCCCCTGCAACCCCATATTGGAAAAAGCAGTTAGAAAATGAATGGATGGATTACATGGGTTTGATGCAAACGACATTAAGCACTCTAAAATATGTCTAATATATATAAATACATGACATATACAGTATATGTGCATAAACACTGTCAGACCTAAACAGGTCTGATTTAGAATTAGATATGAGCACAAGTTCTTTGTCACAGCGCTTATGAAGGCAGGGATGAGCAAAGCCTAAGAGCAAGATTACCACAAACACTAATTTTTAAAAATTTGAAATCAAATTTTCAAGCAGGCTTTAAAACTATAAATTGCAAAGCTGTGTATACAGTAACAGGTGTGGTTTTCCACCTGGTAAAAAAAAACTGTTCTGTAAGAGAAAATCTGAGTATAGCACAGTGTCCTTTAGACTCAGAAGAAATTTCAGTGACACTATGTTTCTGAAAAACATTTCAAGGTTGGATTTATAAATTGCTTCTACACCTTGCAGTAACTGCTAGTGTGAAAATGTCTTTACTGTAAAATAGCTCACTAAATTGCTTGAAGGAGTCAAGAAATAGTTTAAGTATTTAATAGAGCACAACCTAAGGTCTATTCTCTTTCAGATAACTCAAGGAATGCCATCTATTATCAGAAAACACTTGTTCCCAATAATATGCAGTCACATCCGACCACATATGTGACAATAGTTAAACTTCCTATCCATAGCCATAAGGTGTTAAACAGGACTGCAGTGGATAGGACATAGGGACAATTTAGAGATGCCAATAAACATAGAAAACAGGTTGAGAGGTTGAGAGGGAAAAATACCAAGGCACTCACACAGGGAAGGGAAACATGAAAACACCTCATGAAAGACATTTTAATCGAGCATCAGGCCCAGGACCGTAGTCCTGAGACAGCAGTGCTAACTGCTATTCCACTGAATGACAGAGCAATAAGGTAAAAACCAAGTGCAGCTTATTAACAGTGCAAGGAGACAAAACAAACCAGAACAAAATATTATTGTAGCTCTTCTTTGACTGCTTCAGCTAAGTTGCTTTCCAGTTTTCAAAATAAACATTTTCCCTTCTAGACAGCTCAGAAAACTCTTTCTTTCTCTTAAAACTTTAGGCTCTCCCTGAGACTTTTCACACCAAAACAACTCACAGGTTCAAAGCTCCTTGGTCAGTCACACCATCTCCCTCTGGTGACTGTGCACCAATCCCAACAGTAGATATCAGCAATCATAGGAAGACTTCAGCTTCTCGCTTTTTAAATTGTTACCCAACCAATTGTGTTGTCACAGCTGATGAAGTAACTGAAGGTACCTTAGCTCATTCTCTACAGCTTCCTGGAGCATGTGGTCTAGACAAAGCCTCCATCGTACCTCAGCCTGCTGCCCTCTCACATTGTGTATAATTTGGATGTAAGACATTGCCTTAGAAGCATTAAATACCTCAGAGTTCTGTTTTAAAGGTTTGAAACACCAATATACAGACAACATATTAATGTAGCAAATGTCTGGTCACAATGATGCCAATCTCTATTTTGTATGCTTCCAAATATTACACACTGACTTAAAGTCAATATATTTAGTTCAGGCAGCTAGAACTGTCTCTTCCAAAAATGAAAGCTGTCTCCATGGTAACAGGGCCTGCAACTGACAGCACAGCCTGCCTCCTGTGTTGTTTTGGCATTTCTGAATGAAAATATCCAATAAAAATAGTGTTTTCCTAAATTCTGCTGTCTAGCCTACTGTGCTTCTTTTTTAAAAAACTTTTTGTTGGCTGTAATAAATTCAGCAGAAGCCTTTTATGCAGTTTTATGCAAATTGTGAAGTACTGGCAATTTGCCCAGCCTAGCTGTGCTGCCCTTGCTGATGTTGGGTGACTTAAATTGGCATCCCACTAAGTGCAAGAACACCAGGCCCTTATGAAGGGCTGAGATAAGAGAGACTGAGAGGAGCTGACAAATCACACTGGCCTAAGTATACAATCAGCATCTGCAGGGACAGCAGAGGGCCATTGAGATCAGAGGCTTAATCCTCAAAAAACTCTTTAATTTCTAGTAGCTACAGTTAGTTTTTTTCTTGAAAGCTAAGAGCTTGTTGATTAGACTGCATCTGTTTCAGCACAGGAAGACAATACCTATTTCCATCTGCTGTTAGTGTGCAGAAATACGTTTAGAACTGTGTGTTTTAGTTTTCTTTTCCTAGCAATCTTGCTGCTACGGTCCCTGCAGCCTGAAGAAATACAGAATGCTAATGCGCTCTTCCACCTGCAAAGTGCCAAGCTGCTAAATCATGCGACAGGCTCTGCTGTAACAGGAAGAGAGGTAGCACTGAGCAGAAGAGTGATGTATCTTTCATAGAACGCCTCGCACACTTATCGGCAACTGAGGGGACCCTTTTTTGACTGAATTTAATTTCCCCTAACAGCTCTCCTGACATTTTGCTGGGGTTTGAAGTCACATTTCCTTTGATTCATGTCATTGCACTGTTTTGCACATGTGGATCTGTGATTACCCTGAAAATCTGAGCGTACATATAGACATACAGGAATGAGCAGAGATTAATTGCACTCTGTAAAGCAGAAGGAATGAAGAGCAAGCACTCTGTTTCAACTGTGGGGATGAGGGAGAATGAGGGAAGAAGCTGGAATATACAGTACAGTAGTTGTGTTTTGCAAATTCCAGCTGTAAAGGTTTTGCTTTATAATGCTCTCCCTTCTTCTGTGGTCTTTGTTCACATGATTATTGTTGTTTTCTCTACAGGTATGTTACTTTTTTTGATTAAAATGAAAAAAGTAATTGATTAGAAAAAGGGCAACTTTAACTACGAATCAATTGCATTCTGCATTTTGAATTCTCTTCAGATTCCATAAAATGCTACTGTTGAGAGAAATGAGCTCAATTAAGTTAATTAAGAGCTCACAAGGGCTGGCATATAACACGTATATTAGAGAATGATTATTACGGCAGGGATCTGAGCCACTGTTGGTTTTTCTCTGCCACAAGGAGAGGGCGCCGCTGAGCAGATTGCAGTGAGTGGTGTTCTGCCTATCCTGGGACAGACGCTGGGCAAGAACACCTCTCTCACGATACAGGTGGCACTGGTGATCGCTGAGCTGGCCAGAGAGGGTAAGGAGAGGCCCTAGAAGTGTGATATATTTAACTCTTAAAAGGGGGATCCAAAGGTACTTAAGCACCTTAAGTAGAGGTTAAAAACATACAATTAGCACAATTTTGAGAACGTTTTGTTCCAGAAGACAACACATTCCTTATTTCCTGAGAAAGTAAATTCATACTTGACACTGAGTATAGGGAGGGCCTCTAGAGCCACTCAGACCTTCATTTCCACTCTTCTGTAGAGCAACACAATGGGGCAAGACAAGTCAGTAATTGAACCTTGGACTCTGACGTACAAGCACCATATGCATACATTGTGAGCCACCCAGTCATAGTTTCAACTCAGTGAAATATTAAAGGCAAAATATTTTGAGATTGCAATTTAAAACCAGTAACTGCTCAATTCTGAATGCCTGATGGATGTACAGTATGTACAAAGTTTGTGTTAGCAATTTGAAAGAGCAGTGGATGTTTGATGCTGTGTACTAGTGATACTGTCCGTTTGATCTCTCTTTGTGTCTTCATACAATACAGTATGTTTTGTGCCACATGCAATAGGTAGGTAGGTCCCTTTTCAGGCCTAAAGGTCCATGGCAAAAGGGGGGCAAGGGTCACCATTTTTCTTGACCATCTGACACTAGAAGTGGAGGTGAGGTAGTCAGCATCACACTCCAGCTAGCCCATTACCCCCAGAAGGATTAACCCCCAGTACTCATTTGGAAAGCAGGCTGAGTGGACTTGGGAGCCATCGGGAAGGAATTAGAGCAAGCTACATCACTTGCCCCTACCTGGGACTGAACCCAGGACCTTCTAATCAGAAGCTGGACATCTTTGCTGTTTGAGCTACCACAGCTCTACTGTATAGTATGTATTTCTGTGTCTTGGCTATGCTGTTATAAATGGCTGAGACTCATGGACAGAGCCGTGAGATGTGTAATACTTGTTCTTAGATGTGGGCTGTGGACAGCAGGAATACCATGTATCTGTCTTCCAGCCACAGTGAGGGAGCCCTGCATTGAGGCAGGCCTGGTCTCAGCCCTGGTCCCCCTGCTGGAGAGCTCTGACGAAGACCTGCTGCTGCACACGGGCCGCGCCATCGGACGCATCTGCTTCGACAACAGTGAGATAACTAGAACAGAGGGGCAGAGCGGGGGACTCATGGGAAAGAGCGGAGTGGGTCTTTTTTGCGATCTTTGAGTGTGAAAAATGTGTGAGGTCAGGAAGGGATTGCGGAAACAAAGTTTTTAAAAATCTCCCAATGAAGACAGTAACACTAATCCTAAACCAGGTTGTGAAAGTCCAGGTTTTCGGTCTGTTGTCAACTTGAATGAGATGCCGATAGTTTCTTGAATTGAAAATTCATCTTGGCTATGCCAATAAAAGTCAATAGAAATGAAATTTTATAAGTAAGATTATTTATGTTGCTGTGGAGTAATATTAGCGTCTTGGGTGTTTATTTCTTTGTAATATTCATCACAACATTTTTTACATATTTTATAAGAGTTCTTGTTCTGTCACGAATAAGACAATGATTCAATGAAGATCTACAGTATCATATAAGCAGTCTGGGATAATTACTTCCATGATTCTGTCACGAATGACCCTCTGAGCAATCGCAAGGATGGACCCTGTGCGGTACCTTAGGTGGTCAGGAGACAAGCAGGTAGCTTCCAGAGCAAACGAGGGCTAGGCGGGAGACGTGGTCAAAGGCAAGTTCCATGGTTTATGTCGTGAAAAGCGAAGAGAGGGTTTTGAAAACAATGGCAAGGTAGGAGCTCCGAAGGGCAACCAATACCAGTCAAAGAGCAGAGGGTTTTGGAGGGGTTAAATATTGTGAGAGGAGGAAGGTGCGCTGATTGATGGAGTGTCGTGGTTGGCTGATTGACAGGAGTGGGGTCGTTTGGCAGAAGCGCTCGGGGCTGGAGTGTAATTAGCGCGCGTGTGCTTCTGTGTGGGAATCTGGTTGGATGAGGGCGTGACAGATTCCTATTTTAAAGGAGTGCAGTGAATTAAGTATGGCAGAAATGACATTATGAATATGGCTCTGTGTGTGAGGAGTGAAATGTGTGACAGTGGGTCACGTCACAGACACTGTGATCAGATGTTATTGACTGCTAGAGAACTTTGGTCAGATGTTTTGAATATCTTCCATCCTTCCAACTGGATTTATCTGTTGTTTCTCTGTGAGTGCACATGCTTCTCTAACATATTTCTGTCAAGCCTTTTGCCATTTGACATGGTGTGATCTCCTAAGTGTCTTAGAGGTTGGTGTAGACTAAAGAACAGATGTGTCTCCTAGTAATAAACAAAGTCCATCTAAAACTGAGGTTCTGACTCTCCGTGGTCAATAAAAATCCCAGGGTGTTGTTTTAAATGAGTAGGGGTGTTACCCCATTATCCTGGCCAAATTTCATCCTGGCCTTTGCCAATTATGGCCTCATCCTCATCTATGAATTGGCTTCAATGACAGCATACTGAGCGCACTTTGGCTGCTGTAGCATCAACCAGGTGGGGGCTATGCACTGGTAGTGGTGGAGGGCTTTGTGTGGAGTATCCAGAATAGAGTGGAATTTAACTTTGAGTGGAGTGTCCAGAATACAGCTTTATAGGTATAAGGAATTATTATTATTATTATTATTATTATTATTATTATTATTATTATTATTAGTAGTAGTAGTAGTAGTAGTAGTAGTAGTAGTAGTAGTAGTATCATAAACTTCAAGGTTACCATCCAAGCCCCAGGTCTTGCTGTTACACAGAAGGTGAAGATGGCCAACCCAAGCCAACTCGACCCAATCTCAGTCAATTCTAGATCATGCCTTTGAGGAATGCAACTACTGTCAGCTAACGTCATAGGCCAGGCTCAAACCCAAGATAAAATATATAGCAATATAGGGCAAAGCTGAACACCTTATGCAACGGCGCTGTTGCCGAAATGATAAATTACTGCAAACTTTGTGATAGCTGGTGAATTTCAGGCGTTGGATTTAAGAGAGAAAGCCAGGTGTACTTAGCCAAGTCGAGGAATCAGGAATCATAGTCAAAGCTCTGACACAGGTCGGGAACCCAGAGGTTCGGGAATTAGACAGCAACAACGAAGGTTTTGAAGACGAGAACTGAGGGCTCCACTGGCAAGACCAATGCTGAGCGTTGTGGAGGTGGTAGCGAGCCCTTTAGTATTCTGGGAAGCAGAAGATGCGGTGATGAGCGAGTGGTGTTTGTGGGAATTGTCTCAGTGTTTCAACATGTGGTATCTGTAAAGGGAGTGATTCAGTCTTCCAAATCCTGTCTTGCTCAGGTCCCCAGCAGGATCAGCTGGTGCAGTGGGGTGTCATTCCTCGGCTGGTGGCAATCATGCAGCAGTACCCGGAGAACGATCCCCTGGTCAACGTGTGCCTGCTCGCTCTCTGCAACCTGGCTGACATTGGTGAGGAGATGGTGAAAGCAGGACAGTTCAAGACACAGCCCTGTCCGGGGCCAAACATTTGTCATGTTAATTAAAGACAGTGTGTGTTCTTGGTAGATCCCAAGGGGTTTTGTCTTCTGGCTGTAAGACCTGTTCACACCTACCACACAACTTACTTCGATTCATGTAACACTGAATTTTAAAATCTGTGTCTCTGCATCTGATTAGTCTTTAACTTTCTATCTAATGCACCAGCCTTTCATGGCCCACCAAACAAATGATGTGTTAATTATAAGAATCAGTAAATAAATATTGAATATAAATAATGATTATGTATTTAAAGAATAATGATGTTATCACAAAGTATGACTCAGTTGACCTCACTTGATCCTGTCAGATGCTCAGAATGGGGAGTAGTCTTACCTTCTGATGTTGGTTAAGGCAGAACAGCACGCGATATTTCTGATTCTCAAGAGATCCATTTCATAGTGTGGACTGTGTGTACTATTTGAAATAATGCACTACTTTCCCTAGCTACTGTAGTTGCTATTTTTTAAATAAAATTAGTTTTATTAATATTATTATTGTCATTTCTAGGGGATCTGGCTAGCTTTGTTGGTAGAGCATGAGACTCATAACCTCAGGGTAGTGGGTTTGTGTCTCATGTCAGGTGCCAGGTCCTCCATGTTGGAGGTTGGGTACAAGGCTAACAACCCTGTCCTGTAAAAAAACGAATGTTATGGAAACAGTGACAGAAAGGTATAATGAGCAAACATGCATTATTGCTTTGGTCTGAAATCATTCTGCATCTAGTATTGTAATTGATTCCTACGGCAGGTTGCTTCATCTACTAGCCTGCCTCAGGGATATACTGTCAAGGTTTGCTTTGATTGTTCTTCTCTAAAATATGCTATAACAAAGCAACAGGCTATTTTCTATGATTAGATAACACTGGTCTCTGAAGGTCACACAATCTTTTTGCTTTTGTGGTCCTTTTATACAACACATTGAACTTCTCGTTTCCTCGAAGGGACAGATTTTCTCAAGCTGTTGAGGATGGTAAACCTGCTGGGCCAGAGTTGTGCCGCGCCGATGCCATTGTCTCGGCTCTTTGACCTGCTGCGCTCTGGCCCATGTGGGTGTTATCCTCTCCTGCCGGTTCAGGTCAGTTTCACCCTGCCTGCTTTCAGACTGTGCTCGGGAGGCACTAGCAGAGGTGGGAGTGGCGGGGTGCCTGACAGTGCAGCTGCGCCGAGCCCCCAATGCTGAGCGCCGACACGTCATTCTGGAGGTGCTGGGGACACTGGGGGAAAATGGTGAGTGGCTAATGTTCGGCCAGGGGTGTCCAGTACGGCTGCGTGAAATCATCTCTTTCTCATTCAAATTGGGAGTAAGTGGAATGATTGAGAACATGTGTCTATCCACCTGTGGATCATTTTTGTATGTATCAGCTCTCAGGTTATTCCATAGGTTATTCAGTTCTTTGACTGATTCCGATCAGTGTGTCAAACCTGAGAACCCAAGTATATTTAAAGAGCTTTTCACTCTTGCCAAGTGAAGCAATGTTTGAATTTATTGCTTCCAGATAGTCGTAATTGATTGATGAATGGTCTTCCAAGTGTTAATACACTAACTCAGCGTGGTTGTAGAATGTCATGGAATTCTAACACCAAGCTCCAGTCCAAAGTCATCTGGATTTTTTTCCAAAGCTTTCAAATATATCACCTGTTCCCTCTGTTATCCTAAGTTATCACCCTCTGCATGGTGGTGGTGGGGGGGTTGCTTTAATGAGGGGAGTGGCCATATCATAGGAGTATATAAGGAACTCCATACCCTTCCATTTACAGTTTATTCCGTGAACTACAAGACAACAGGCAGGACTGATATATAACTACTACCATTGTTACCTTTAAGTGTAAATCTGAGGATTTGTACTCAGGACAGCACATTCAGATTAGAAATAGCTTTGAAACACTTCACCTTCACTGTGTGTCTGACCTTCTTTTCTATGTTCAAGTGGTACTCTGCAGCAGACAGTAAGCCCCACAGTGCTATGACACTAATGTAATTTTCAAATAAGTGTTAACACTTGTTCCATTCTAAACATGTGATCAAGTGACAATTAATATACTGATTCACAACGAAAACACAACAATCTGCGGTTTTCATCAATAATTCATTGGGTGCATGGTTTTTACATCTTAAATAATAAATAGTTTCAATAGGTGTGGTGATGGAGTAGTATTGCTCCCTGTTATAACAATATACTCAGCTTAAGTGATATGATTTAATTGAAACACTTGGTGCTCGCTGTTTGCCATTTGGAGTTGATAAAGAATCTATATAGTTAATTAAAAAGACATTATTTAATTAAAACAACATGAGCAAAAGACAGTGTTAACCTTCAGTAATGAGGATCACCTGGATCACCTATTAACTGTCTGTCTATGAAAGGAAATAACCGGTGAGTGAGATACTCTGCTTCAAGAAATTGCCAACAAGTCCAGAGAAACCTGAAAACCAGCTCTGTGAGGGACAGCACAGTACTGACACATTTACCTCGTCCATATTTCACAAATTAGCCTGCATAATTAACATAACACCTATAGCTTGCTGTTGGTATGAAAATAAGCTACATACTCAGAAACTATTGGTGAGGCAGCGTGTTGACAGCTGAGAGATAAAATCACCGTCTTCTGTGGACCATAGAACTTCAGAGGTGGAGGTTTTTCCTTGTGCTTCAATATATTTGAAACAATTCTTTGACTGATTTCAATCAGTGAGTCAAATCTGCGAACCCAAGTATGCTTAATGAACTTTTCATTCTTGCCAAGAGAAGCAATGCTTGAATTTATTGCTTCGAGATAGCCGTAATTGATTGATGAATGCTCTTCCAAGTGTTAATAACTTTACTCAGTGTGGTTCTAGAATGTCTTAGAATTCTAACACCAAGCTCCAGTCCAAAGTCATCTGCATTTCTTTCCAAAGCTTTCAAATCACCTAGTAATTCCCTGTGTTGGGTGATTTCGTAACTTGCCCAGGGATTTCAACTAGCTGGGTTACAGTGTAGGTAGAATTAAAGATTCACTTAAGGAACTGAGGGAATAGGTGAGGCCAAGAGGCCCGGTATGGTGAATCTGTGGTCTCTAGTCTCCTAGGAGCTGCTTTAGAAAAGGTTTGCAGCTTCTCCTGTGCCTGAGTGAAGAAAGGTGTAGAGGTAAAATGTTCCCTATGGAACAGTAAAAGTACAACAAAAACAGTAAAGATTGGGCAGTAGAGGATGTTTTTTTTTCTCTCGTCTTGGATATATGCATTGGCCTAAAACTTTCCTGATTTCTGACTATGATCTGGGTCTAGAAAAGTTTGTAGGTAGTAGGTTTATGTAAGCTAATCTAAAATGATGCAGACACAGCACGTTCAACACACTGGGTTGGAAAGGACTCAGTTTGAAAAATAATTAGAAATCGTTCCCTTTTAGTTTATGCCAGGTCACATATTCAGCCTGTGCACTGGGCAGTATGGAAACTAAAGAGACAGACTAAACAGTACAGAACGTCTAAGCCCCGCAGGCTTGTGGTGAACGTGCAGTGCTCTGTCTGTGTGCTCAGATTTGCTGAAGCTGCAGTTTGTGGACGCAGGAGTCCCTCAAGCCCTGTCGGAGATGATTCAGGGTCTACAGGGGGGATCTGACCCCCACGACCTCTGCAGCATCAAGATTGCCTCCAATCTCATCGTGTCGCTGTTGCTGGGGGGTGAGTTACTTTAACATTGAGGGCCTCATGCACACCGTTTTGTATCTCCCCTCCTGCTATCATCAGATGCACTATTACTCGTTGAAATAGTTGGATGTATCCATTTTCTTCCTCTTCACCCCCTGTTGCTGGTTATATCTCCCAGCTGTTGCTCATAAAAGCTCTTTAAAGATTTTTTGGCTGCTGATGCCTTTTTAGTCCTGATTTCTTTCTAGCGGGCACTCTCAATGTGTTCTAGATGAATCCATGCAGAAGTGTTTTGGGGACGGGACAGGGAGTATCTATCAGGATGTCCTGTCTTGGCTACAATCGGCCAACACCCAGCTACAGCTGTCGGGAGCGCTGGCCATCGCCAACTTCGCCAGGAACGGTGAGTGTTGCCAGCTTTTACAAGATATTTGCTGCAGGCTTAAATCTTTCACTTTCTCGAAGTGCTGATCTTCAAAGTGGCACATTTCGAAAATCAGCCTGTTGGATTATGACGTGTATTTAAGGAAGTTGGCAGAAGGGATCTGCTCTCACCATGCAATGCACTTTCGTTCTGGGGAATGGCCGTCTCAGACGGGAACTGTGTGCGGATGGTGGAGCTCGGGGTGGTCCCTCACATATTAAACCTGCTGGAGCACCATGTGGACGAAGGGGACGTGTCTGTCCAGCACGCTGCTCTGAGTGCTCTCAGGAACCTTGCAATTCCAGGTACCTTAGATCAACGCTCACTGTCTCTGATGCAGCGCGTTATCAGAGAGACTAGATCTGTCTGATTTGATGGGATTGGGGGAAGGTTTGTTGGCCTACAGTACTGGCACACATTTGGAAAATTGGAATCTGGCCATTATTAACTCAACATCCTGACACCAATGCTTGCCTCACGTGGAAGGAATGAACACCTGTGCACGCTGCCCTCCATCATGCCCCCCTATCAGCGTCTGTAGTATGAATATGACTGTAGATGCTTGATCCATCCCTTCTAATCATTTGTGGTCAGAAAGATTGAAGTTACAATACAGTTGGTCTGGGGTAATAATGCTCAGTGAATATGAGTCCTAAAAAACACAGTGAAATGATAAGTTATTGTAGAAGAAGAGCTGTGTCAATTCAGAAACCCTGAGATATACTTTAGCGAGGGGCGAGCTCTTGACAGACTGTGTTGAACCCATTCCTATGTATGAATGTTCTAGCCACTAACAAGGTGCGGATGCTGGAGGATGCGGTGTCGGAGAGGATTAGGGCCCTGCTGCGTTCGGAGATGCCCCCGGTACAGTTCAAACTGCTGGGCACCCTGCGCATGATGGTCGACGGGCAAGGTGAGGTCTGATCCTCAAGAAGCCCTGTTTTGTTTCTTGGCTGTTGTGCACAGATGTGCTCCTCGAGGGGAATTAACTCAGTGGTGACAGACTTGACAGTGTAGTCAGTATTGAGATGGTTGTAAGATATTTCACTTTAAATTAAAAGTCAGTTAATTAAGCAAGTCAGTCCTACGACATTAAGACAGAGTTTCCTTTAAATCCTATCAATTTAAACCTCAGAAAAGGTTAAACAGGTCAAGATGTTTTATTTAATAAGTGCTCAGGTTGAATGAAAGCTGAAAGGCTCTGTGGCTTTTAGTGGACTGGAGGGCTCCTGATTTATGGCTTCTTGTCATAGTTTAAATGACTGTCTCTGTCACATACCCCTTTGTGTAGCTAATTATCAACCTTCCGGACACACAAGCAGAATTACAGCTGTGGGTGGCTCCCTACTGTGACAGTTTCAAACCACCAAGACTGTGAAAGAAGACAATTACCACCAAAACCAGAATAACTCTGCTAGCACAAATGAGGATTGCATTGTTTATTCAGTTAATTGTGATATTTTAATTACATCCTTTTGTAAATACCCCTTAATTTCTTATGACACTCAAGACCATGGCCAAAGAAATGCCAACTGTGGCAACCTTTCATTCTGCACTCTTGACTGATGATGAGAAAACAATATGAAGACAGTCTAGCACAAACCGTTTGTCTGGTCGTATTAAATTACTAGGTACGGCTCCTGCCTATATGCGGAGACAATAGTGCAGCAGAGTCTAAGGTGTGTTTTTGTGCTGTGGGGAGTTTCTTCTGTCAGACTGTCTTTCTCCCTCAGAGGAAGCAGCAGCTGTGCTAGGCCAGGATGAAGCCCTTTTGTCTAGGGTGATGGAATGGTGTGAGGCTCGGGATCATGCTGGGGTCCGGGGAGAGGCCAACAGGCTGCTGGCAGCCCTCATCAGACATAGCCGAGCTCCAGTGAGTCCCTGCAAACACTCACACTTGTGCCTGTACACCTATGCAAGCACACACAGTGATATACACATGTACAGGAGCACACACTTGTGCCTGTACACCTATGCAAGCACACACAGCGATATACACATGTACAGGAGCACACACTTGTGTCTGTACACCTACGCAAACACACACAGCGATATACACAGGTACAGGAGCACACACTTGTGCCTGTTGACTTACACAAGCACACACACAGTGAAACCTTCACATGTATGGATAGGAGCACACATTTGTGCCTGTGAAATACACACATGCACAGTGATGCACATACTGATGCACTGATTATGGCCTCTGATTAATATTCACAAAGAATCATACAGATACAACGTGATATACATAGACAGACAAACCCACACAGACAAGCACTCTGATACACATATTGCCATAGAGAGTGTTACATCTTTGTGAATCATCTTTTTAAATAATCTTTACATCTTTTTAAATTTATTTGAATTTAAAGTAGACCAAAAATATTTTTTCTACTGTATATCACCTCGCCACTGATGAACACACTTGCTGACCACGGTGTGAGACTACTACACTAACTCCTCCTCTCTGCTGTCCTGACAGGAAGTGATCCACGCTGTGACCAGAGCAGGTGGAGTGCGGCACCTCATCACCATGGCGACAAGCGAGCACGTCATCATGCAGAACGAAGCCCTGGTTGCCCTGGCGATCGCCTCTGCTATCGACATTGGTGAGCGTGGCAAACTTGTTTCCAAGAGACATACACCCCTCATCTCACCTTGATGGAGAGAAGGGCAGGAACAGATGCTTACTGTAAATGGAAAGAACTGTGACACACTGACTCATTGAAAGACACTTCATTGACAAGCAGGGGTATGAGAGACAGTAAGACTCAATTATGCCTAAGACACTAGAGGAGATTCATAGTGACTAATGTACTGCAAGGGAAAGCAGTCACTAACATTTACTTTTAAGTTTTTCTATGTTGATGTAATATTTTAAGGAGGGTTTTTTTTTACCAAGTTTTATAAATCTCAAATGCAAAATTCTGATTATTTACCGAAATCTTGTAATTACTTATTTTAATTATGAGACAGAGATTATGTAAAAATAGAATTTTGGAGGGATTGCAGCGTCAGGAAATTTACTGTTTGTAAAGTGCAGACAGACAAGATTAAATCAGCTTTACCTGCAATACTTCTACACTAAAGTGTCAAACACTAACACATCTCCATGCAAGCTTATACAGTAAATGGGGCTAGGAGCGTATTTATGGTCCTAATTGCACTGCACATCCCCAGTTGCCTCCTGATATCTCCATTCTGTTTAAGAGTTGTACAGTTGCTACCTACAGTAACTTGACAAACCTTGCTAGCTTCATGAGTACATAGTGAGGGTCTGCGTCTGGTGCTTCAAAAATGAATAATACAAACTCTAGTTCATGCTTACAGCAGTTCAGCAGTTCAGAAGTAAACTGGAATATAAAACAGGGATCTTTCCACATGAGAACAAAAAAGACGCAGCACAATCCTGTCTTACAGACAAGATTGATTTTTTCTGGAAGTCTATTAAGTTATTATATTGCCTGCAGTAACATCATTAAGAAACACCTAAACATTTAATTCGATAACCTTAGAGTGTATGTACTGTAGATATCAGTGAATCTATATTCCTCTAGGTTCGAGGTGCTGGGGAGGTTTAAATTCATACACATAAAAGCAGAATTAAATGATGTTGGAAACCTGGAATATCTCTGTGAGGGTGCTGTGAATAAATGCTGTGCTTGTCTGCTTCTCTGTACTCCATTGTACTCAAGCCTTGTGTGCATGTGTACTGGAAGATCTAGCCACCCTGACAAGGCCACAATAAAGTACTGTACCTTTTCAGGCTGCATATCTACAGAATATTATTCATTATAAAAAATGTATTTATCACAGACACAGTTCTTCAAACTTAATCTGACCTGTATTCCATCGTGCCACATTCCCTGTGTACACTACCTGTCCTGCAGAGTCCATGGAGGTGGTGTTTCGGGAGGTGGGCCTGGTGCCCACTCTGCAGCAGATGCTGGATGACCCTGTGGGTGCAGTCGAGGTGAAGTTCAGTGCAGTTGGCCTCGTCTGCAGCCTGGTCAACTCTGGTGAGCAGAACCAGACTATTGCTAAAGAAATGCTGATTTAGAATGGTGCTATTAGGTAGCTTTAAGGCCTTTAACATTATGATTGAATGGCAGTTTTACTGAAACGATTAGGTTTCTTAATTCCATCTCCCTTCTCTCTCTCTCCATCTCAAAGTCTCCCTGAGGGAACAGATGGAATCGCTGAACCTTAAGGAAAGCCTGACCAAACTCTCTGGTCATGCCAACGCCAAGCTGGCCTCACAGGCCAACACCGCACTGACTGTCCTGGCAGAGATGAACTAGGCCAGTGATGCACCTTTCCCTCTGCATACAACTGCCATTGACTTAGCATCCACCAGGACCAGAGCTACTGCGCTGTGAACTACTGATAAACTAGAAGCACAGGAACATGCTGAGCTGCCACAACGTATGGAATTCAAGAATAGACAGGAATGTTTTAAGTAGAGGGTGATTCCCAGTGGATCCCTGTATCATATCAATTGTGTTGTTGCATGTATAGCATGCAGTGACTCAGCTCTTCTGGACATCAACTGCAATGAGAACAGCCAACCCACTCAGATTGGAGCACTATTATTCACAGATTCGGAATTGACAAAACCTGGAACTGACCTGCTTGATTGACCAGCACAAGCCAAGACTTGAGTATCTCGGAGGATGTCCAGGCTAACAAAGGCACCTTTTTCCAAAATAACGTTGAGGATTCAGCAACAACACGCGAGTAGTATAAACATATCAGGAATGAATAAACGCATACGAACCACAGGTGCATTAGAGTATTAGAGTACTATTATGATTTTATGCACTTTCTGTTCAGGACACTTAATTATGATGTTTTATTTGTATGCTGATGAAAAAGTGACATAAAACCAAACCAAATGTATTTGTCTCTTTTATTTGCACAGAGCACAAATGCAAATTATGATTAGCAAGTGAAATTAAAGGCTTTGGCATCAACTGACATTGTGGAGTAATTAAAATGGTGTTTCTATAGCATTGCGGTTATCGACACCAAAAGCTCCACAAAACATAAAAAGACACCTATCAATGCTGTTTACTTCTATACCACAATATATTCATTAACATTTATTAAAGAAACCTGCATGATTTTTAAATGAACAAAACATACGCTTTCATCATTCTTTCTTGTAGGTACTGGGTATATTGTAGGATTGACAACAAAAATTTACATTTGTACAGCTTGAAAGATTCCACTGGATGTACAGTATTACAGGGTTTGTTGGTATTATTAGATTGCTAATTGGATGAATCCATTGGAAGGGAAATAACTCTGTTTTTTTATGACAAAAATTGAGAGCTTCTCTTTCTCTCTCACTTTCGTTCTCCTCTCCTCAGGAAATATTGATCGCTTTGTAATTATTTCTGTCACCGTGGATCTGTTGGATGTGCAAACTCTCCATTGAGTATTCAAAAAAGAGAGGACATAGCTATAAAATAAGTCACCAGAGAAGGTCCAAGACATAAAACTATTTCTGTTGACACCAGCAACTTAACATTCACCATTATCAGATGTTATCTCACTCAGCTCAGGAGTGATCAATTGTACGTTAAATGAAAGTAAAATAAAGGTAGTTCTCCGTTAGGTAGCATGCAGATATCTCATGCAAATCATTCTAAAGTAAATCATTACATGTCTGCATGCTAGCTCTCATTCTCCTCTTGAACAACATCTCATGGCCCATTGTTTTCCCATCAATCATCATTCTCAGCATGTAGAAAACAAAATCATTCTTGAGAAATATAGTTGTATTTTCTGTTGCAGCAGACCAATTTTCTGGCTTGAAATGGGTCTTTTTCAATGGTTTTACCTATTTCTTGGTAAAGAAGCCAATTGCATCATTTATAGAAAACAAGCTCTGCACTTTTGAAGGTGGGCAATTTTAGATTTCTTAATGCACTGACATGCTGCACTGCCTACATAAGCAACTGGCGGAAAATTACGGTTCTCTCAGAGACAAAGACTCTAGTAATTGATGTATTTAGAAGCACTGTGGTGTTAATGAGGTGTGTTGTAATGTGCACTCAGAACCTCTTAAATCATAAATCCACTTAACAGTGTTATTTATTTACATTTTTATGTAATTATTATATTCATTTACAACGTTTATGCTAAAAGAGAGCACCAGTCTCAGCAACTACAGCTACAGCATTCCCTGTCTGCATTCTTGCTGTTTGAGAGTCTGGTCCTGTCCACTGATTTGTGATTGAAATAGATAATTTTCTCATTGTGAATAATCTTCTTCTGGTAATAATAAAAACTAGGAACTACTGTATCTGTGTTTGTATTGATAGTTAACAGTATCAGTAGGCTCAGGGTCAAGATGTGAAAACAATACTATTTGTGTGCCCCGTGTCAGGACTGAGGCAGTGTGCTTGGTGTTAATACTGAACAGCAAGTCCAGTGTCAATACTGAGGCATCATGGCCAGTGTCAGTGCTGTGGCAGAGTGTGCAGTGTCCATACTGAAGCGATGAGCTTAGTGCCAGTACTGAGCAGTGTGCTAAGTGCCAACTCTGATCAGTGTGCCCAATGTCAGGTAAGGTAGTGTGCTTAGTGCCAGTTGAGCACAGTGCCTGGTGTAAGTACTGAGCAGTGTGTGTGGTGTCAGTATTGAGACAGTGTACTCAGTGTCAGTAGTGAGCCATGTGTCATGTGTCAGGAGTGACCAGTGTGTCCAGTATCAAGAGGGGCTCTGTGTCCCTGCCATGCTGTGGAGTGTGTGCCATTGTTTGATCAGCTCCTGTGGTTTGCTGGCCATGTCATTCCAGTGCTCCTGCTCCTGACCCCGAGCGTACATGAAGGGACCAATCACCACCAGGCCCAGAGACTCTGGAGAGAAGACAACACACTCAAGTTACTGCATTCCTAGATACATTCGTAGATACTGCTGCCAGCTTGCTTGCTAAATTTTCTTTCTTTTAAATACCCCTTGCGCAGAAAACCCCCAAAAAATTTAACTAAGAGTGAGATTGACTTCAAGTCAGCCTTTTCCACAGAAAATATACAACATGCTGAGTGACAAACTCAATATTACCTGTAAGCAATTCAAATACCGCACTTTCTAAGACACACCCTCAATCCTTTTAATTTTCTTTACAGCTTTTTATGTTTGCTGAGTGCTAAGACTAACAAAAGATGTGTCGTAAGAATATACTTATTTATATGAAATAAGAAATGTATATAGTAGTGAGAGTTCGGAAATGTATTTCCACCTTCAGTGCAAACCAGGAAATACTGTATATTAGAATCAGATCACAAGCTCAGCGAGGCTGGACCTGGTCAGTACGGGGAGAAAAGCAGGTTGGCGCAAACTGGTTGTGCCAGTGAGACTCACGATGCTGGTCTGGCAAGAGCTGCCTGAGCTCCAGTCTCAAGCAGGCTGCATCTAATTGGGAAGATGGCAAATTGAAGGTCAGGGTTTCATTGAAGGTGGGGCTGGGATCTGCCTTGACAACAGCTGTGCTCTTACTCTTTACCAGCTCTGTTTGGATCTGCAGGGACACCTGGACAAAGACACCTGTGCAGGGCACAAGGACACTGCACTTCAGTGGACATGCCAATACCTTGATATAGCACCTTTCATCACGTCGCAAAGCATTCACAAAGAAAAGGAGCTCAGGGGCTGCACCCCAGGAAATGGGAAGCTAGAATCACCTGAGATTGTGTTATCGGGTGAAGGGTCATCTCCTTCAGATTAGAACAATTAATAAAACAGTACATTATCACCTGTACATATCTAAGAGCTATGAAGTGCTAATATGTTGGACACTCAAACTTCTAATGTAATCCAGAGTAGAATTTTGATACAAACTGCTTTTCAGTTATACCATTAGAATAAAACCAGGACAATCCAAGGGGTCACTCCGCTCAAAACCTGGGACTTACTGTAAGATTTAGTCTGGTACTTAATCATTTTCTTGGTTGCTTGAGTTGATTATACATTTTTTTTCATTACAGAATCTTTCCAATACCAGAGAACCTGCAACGCCGAGCTCATTCAGTCAGTGATAAGATATAGTTGGAATGATAATTAGACGATTTTGTGTTTCTACAGTAACATGGAGGGAAATCTCAGCCCAACAGATCTCATTTGTAATCTTTTACATGTTGAAGGAGCTGCCACACGCAATGTTTTTGTCAGTGACTGGTCTCTGCTGCCTACCTGTTGGCCCTCTGTCATAGTGTAGCTGCAACGCCCTGGCTCTCAGAACCACCACAGTGAGGCGCTGCAGAGACTGATTGTAGTTGAGAGATACCTGGATATCTCCAAGCCCTGAACATGACTGTGGAAAGACAAAGAGATAAACAGCTCCCTGTATCTGCCCAATTCCTGTCCAGTCTTCAGGATTCAGCACTCTTGAAGCACTGCAATCAGTATTTGGGTCCATCTGAGGTTTTATTTGAATTACACAGCTCTCAATTAAACTAATAATTTACTTACAGTCTTCTTTTTTTAGAATATCCATCCCTTTCAATGTTATGGGTTTCAAGACACTTAAAAATAATTAGCTCAGTTAAGCATTTCATTAACCTTTTATGAGATTAATTTTTGTATTTTGCAAAAAGAAGTTCTTCCCTGAAAGCTTAGAGTCAGAGTTGATAGACTTTTTCTATTGGCCGGACTTTCAAGTCCTGACATTTCATTAAGGATTAAGTAATAAAGATATGAATTAAAAATCAAGACGGAGGACCATAAACTGGACCTGGACAACCCTGGATCAATGCTGAGGGTTTGTGGGACGAGAAGGATTACATTACAGTTAAGGAAAACTGTTATTTCAACAAAGAGGAAAAACCAAGGCCACGTTGTAGCAGTGTGCCCTGGCGTGGTACCTCAGTGCTGTCCTTTTCCAGGTGTCTCCACAGCACCCTCCCAGCCGCCTCACTGAGATCCTGATCATACAGATGGAATCTAACCAGGCCAAGAGGCTGGTGCTTCTTCTGCTTGTCCACAACACAGAGGGAGAAGCACAGCGTGTGCTGTGGCAGGGACCTACTAGACACCTCCACAGAGAGACAGACAAGGAGAGCGTTAGGAGATATTTATCACATGCATCACTTATAAAACTTGCACCTTTGGTGTCGCACAAATAGTGGTAAGCCATTAATTAGCTATTATTAAAATGTATCAACTGCCTTAAAGAAGATTCAGTATGAATATTTTAAATTATTGACACACACACAGTATTTGCTATCTTGTGTACTGAGGACAAAGAGAGGGGAACTGAGAATAACTTAGACATGTTTCCTAACTCATGTTTGGGTAATCCAGAGGATTGCCTTTTTTAAGAAAGTGGAACCCCATCTAGCTGAGAATGTAATATGAACAAACTCAATGTGTTGCTTTTTTCACTTGTACTGTAGCATGATGTAACAGATCTTCCACCACAGATCTTACTTAATATCATTTTTCTTCTACCCTGTGAAGAGGTCCAGGCTTTGTCAGTTTCTTTAATCAGTGGCATCATGTTAAGAAGTGGAACAAAATATTTAATCATTAACTTAATAATTTAAATAATAATAATTTGACTCGTTAAACCAGCAATTAGTTCAAACGGCATTGTTGACTAAAACAAGAGGCCTCTCAGGGTCTCTATAGGACCATGAAACCCGAGGCACAGACTGCTGACATACGATGAAACTAACACCCTGGGGTGCCCCATGTGATCTGATGAAATGGGCATTCAATCAAGTGGATTGTGTAAAGCTTCAGCCTCTAGGAATACTATTACCGGCTCTTTTAGACATTGCTGAGAAGCTGAAGGTGTGCTCCAGACTGTGCTCCAGGCTCATATACAGTACGTCTATGATCCGCTAGGGGGAGACACACACTTCTACAAGCAAACGAAATGTTTCTCTGAATGTTGGTTTGACAGCAAGGCAATGTACTTCCTACTGAAACCCCAAGAGGGTGATAGAAGGCTTAGCATTACACTTCTGCTGTCCATTTCTAAGTTAAGTGTAGTATGTGAGTTTCTATAATGTCTTTTGCCATATTTTTTCATATTCTAAGATTCAACTGTATAGTCCTAGTCCGTTTTGCTGTTTACTGCTTTCCTTTAGTTCAGTGATCTCTAGCCCTCCACTAAATGGAGGATGAAATGATGGCTGTTTTTTTTCTGTACCAGTTGTGATCTGCCTGTAAAACACAAGGATCTCAGCTGTGCCCTGGGCTCAAACTTCTTCAAACCACGCTCCTGTTTTGATATGCTATCCCACCATGATAGGTGCGTTCCTGGCTGAGAGTGATCAGAGATACAGTACCTGGAAGACAAAGCTGACCCCAAATTGCGGGTTGCAGCTCTTGCGTTTGGCCTTGGCCTGTACGTGGCGCCGTTCAGCGGGCAGCAGGTACACCTTGACCAGGGTGGGGAAGACCTGGCACAGTGATGGTAGGTTGGTGGCTCTCAGGAGGGACACCAACAGCTGCTCTGTCTCTGGCCGATACTCCACACTAAACCACAGGCCTGTCGCCTTGTCCTGAGGGGTCTCCCAGTCACAGGTCTCAGCTGGGAAGCGGTACAGGTTTGCCCTCAGACTGCCCAATGGTAAGGATCCTCACCACACCGTGTGAGAGAGAGAGATAATTTTTTAAATTTTAATTTACACATTTCTACTCTTGTATATTTATATTAGCACAGTTTTATTCATGCCTTCATCCATCCCTTATAAGTAAGTCACTCATCTTCGTGAGGGTTTCTGTAAACCTATCCCAGAAAAATAGGGTGCCAGGCATGTCTGAAAGCACAAGACTCCTCTCCTATTGGCAGGGACACCGGTCCATCTCAGGGACGACAGAAAAAAACATAAATCTAATAAACAATCAAACGCCAGCAGATCTTTGGGAGGTACAATAAGAGGCAACAGAAACATCCAGAAAAATCCCACGTACCATGGAGACCCAGATCTCTGGATCTGTCAAGCTAAGCTCCAGACCACAGTGCCACCTAGTGTTATTAATTTATTAATGTTTTACTAATGTTTGACACATTTATACTAATTGGGTTTCTTTATCAAGCATTTAGTATTAGAATTCAAGAAAGTGGTCAAAGTCAAAGTATCTCTGACAGATAATATGTATGGCTCAGCACCATGAACAAAAGGTAGGAAGACCAAACAGTTCATCTGATGCAGGTACTTACAGTACAAAAAAGGCTGATATCTATTCAGTGAGCACAGAAGTGTGGAGGGACAAATGCATTTCTGTTTTGCGTGGAAGGCTTTATTTTAATAAGGCGAGTCTCTTTACTTTGGGCCATAGTTTTGACGGTGCAGCACAGATCAAGACTGACCAGAGACAAAGCACAGAGCAAGGATGAAAAGTAGACAGAGACTGTGAGGCTGCCAGAGGACACTGTTTGAGACGAAAACCACTAAAGTTCATATTTGATGACTAGATATTTTGGAGCCCAGACAGGCTCAGACAGCCTCCTGTGTTGAGTGGAATCCACTGAGAGCCCTCCATTCTCACACCTCTGCTGTCACTTCATTCCTATTTCAAGAACAAAACAATGATACTTTTGAAAAAGTATTTATTCATTCAGAAATATTTATGAGCATAGCTATTTGTTCTGTTCTCTTTGTTTCGTATGTTTGTAATATGTATTTTCATCTGCTTATTCTGCACTTGTTGTAATACAGCTGTATTCATTTTCAATTAATACAACACTTAGGTCTCATGGGCTTAAGCAAATATTTTAAACATCAGATGTCAAACAAAACTCATAGAGGTCTGAACACAAATGTAAACCACAGTACCTGGATTAATTGTGATTGAGAATTGTCCCCAGTTGTGACAACATTGCAAACTTCCTTGTAATGACTGACTTCCCTGAAGGTTAACACAATCCTGGCAGCATTGATACAGAAGCCTGATCAGCCTCCGAACAGACTGCTGGAATGTGTTTCATCTATCATACGTCTGAAATATGTTAACAGCTGGCTCATTATTCACTAATGAAATTGAATTTTCCAGCCCAGAAACTAAAGTTATACCAATATTTTGGGGTATTATTAGTATTTTCATTTGGTTTTTCATTTCTGTCATTTTTAGAGATGTGATGTGATGGATGAAAAGAACCGAGTTTTAGAGGAAGCTGTCTGAGTAGGGACAGGCTCACCAGTGCTATTATCTAGAGGTAACATTGTACCCACATGGCCAAAGTCCTTCACTTGCTGAACTATGTTCATAACTTACTGTACTAATTGAAGTTTCCAGTACCTGTGTTTTTTGCATAGCTATGATATTGCTAAATCTTATATTCTGGATAACTAATCCCAGCTGCCCTCAGTTTGGCACACTACTAAGTTCCATTCTTCCAAATCCCTGGTGTTAGTATTAATAGCGTCCCTAGGTTTTCAGAAGATGACATTTTTAATAGAGCAGCTTGGTGCTGTCTTGCCAGCATATTCCTCTGCTGTCCAATGTGCCCATGCTGCCCTATACCATGCCCTGCTTACCCCTGGTATAGAAGGACTCGCGGTGGCGGCGGCAGGGATCGATGGAGCTACTTTCCTCCTCTTCTCCCTCCAGGTGGCTCCGGGTGATGAAATGTGGAGGAATCACAAAAGGGATGATCCCGCTGGTGCTGCTGAGATACAGACGGGACGTGGGATTTTACAGCACATTCAAATGTCAGACCAACATTGAGCCAAGGCCTGAATGAATATTTCCAGCAGCACGAGAAAGCATTGCACTGTGTAGCCCCAGTTCAGCTCACCTGCATGAGAATCCAGTCTAGAAAGCCCTACCTTAGCAAACTGAGGAGTCTTGACATTAGTGATAATAAGCAACCCAACACAATATGTAGAAGGTTCAATCACACGAGTGTCTGGTGGTGCAGTCACATGCCTCCTGCAGGGACTGATAGAGATGCTCATTCTGAGGTGTTATTTATGTAATTGGGTTGATATTGTAACTGGGGCAGCATGGTGCCACAGTAGTTAGCAATGCTGCCTCACAGCACTGGGGCCCTGGGTTCACTTCCTGGGGTGCTATCTGTGTGGAGTTTGTATGTTCTCCCTGTGTTCATGTGGATTTCTTCCCAAGTACTGTAAATCCCAAGACGTGCTTGTAGGTTAAGTGGCTTCTGGGAAAATTGTTCCTGGTGTCAGTGTGTGTATGTCTGTGTTTGTCTCGGTGTCCCATCTAGGGTGTATCCTGCCTTGCTCTCTTTTCTTGCCAGGATAGGCTCTGGCTCCCCACATTTCCTCTGTTTTGGGGTGATGCCAGGAGCAAGAACTCTGGGCCTTGCTGAAATGTAGCTGTGTAGGACTGCAGAATAAGAGCAGCATGAGACTCATAATTGCTCACAACTTTGCTCATGTGTGTCATCCTTATCACTTCCATTAGTAGAAGTAGAAGGGTGTCACAGCACTAAACTGGAAAATGATTAGCTACTTCATATTGTGGAGCCTTAAATGAGAAAAGATGATTGAATCTGAATTTTATGATCAAAAGCTAAATTGAGAAACATTTTTGCTACATTTTTAGGTCTTATCAGTTACTTTAGTATTTATTCCAAGGGCACAAGGTCTACACCAGCGGGTTTTTAAAAGAACCATTATTTAAATGGGAAATGTAGCTGTAGGCAGCCTGCAAACTTTCCAGCATTCATGGAAAAGTAGGTTCTGTGATTTTATGTGAGTCCATCTGCATTCTTTATTTTTAGTCAGTGGATCATGTGAGACTTATCCTTTTCACTGTAAAATCTGTGACACTCAGCATCAGAAAAGTAAAAGAACATTCACACAAATTCCAGTAAAGCGGCTGAAAGGATTGCTGCTCTCAGGTTGCTTTCAATTGTTGGTGGAAACGACAATTCAAAAGAGGGTCAAACTTTAAATGCGCAGGACAGCAACTAACCATCGACGGACTGGACTGTCAAGTAATTAGAGCTCCCTGAAAGAAGAGCTTGGGGAAAAAACAAATTTCTTACTTCTGATTGGAGGACCATGAGGACAGGGAGGTGGCAGGCTGGTTGGATTGGACACTGGGTGTGGAAGACACCAGCTCTTCATACCGCCCCTGAAGACACTTCCTTTTCCACAGGAAATAGATGGCGATTCCAAGCAGCAATGAGAGCAGGATACCTGCCACCAGCCCAGCAGTCACTACTGACAGAGGGACTGAAAACACAGTAATGTTGACTGGTGAGTACAACCTGGCGCAAGAGCCAAAGGCTCACAACAGAATCCGCTTCATTTTCCTTGTGCAAAGCAGGTACATCCTTCCTTAGATCCTGAGATTTAACACAAACAGATTGCAGTTTGGAGTAGCTTTCGGGCAGTATCAGTGATTGCTGCTTCAGCAGGATGAACCAAACAGACCGGTTATTCCAGCTATTGTCAGAAGCTATGACAGGGTTGGATATATTTACTCTCTACCCATGCATTCATACCGTAGCCAGGTTTTGGGTGAAATCAAGTACGTGATTGTCACAAGTCTTAAAGAAACTTGACGGAAGTATTGTAAGCAATAGATGGAATAGACATAAACAGCTGTGCCTTTTAAGACTTTACCATGTCTTCACTGTAATGTATCTAAACGTATAATGCACTGCTCTTTTATTAGAAGCTCATTTATTGAGCTATGGACCAACGATAAGCATGCGTTCCTTGCCAAAATTAGGTACTATTTTTGCACACCTGTTTTCCTACAAGGCAATAGTATGGAACAGTAGGTTGGGAATTTCAGCCGAGGCACTGGTGTTGTACCTTTGAGCAAAGTGCGTCTCCGAGACTGCTCCAGTAAAATCTCGCTTTATAAAAGGACAAAAAATGCACAGTAAGTTGTGGTGGAAAAAAAAAACTTTAGCTAAATTAATAATTAACTAACTGTAAACCAAAATCAGACCTTAGCATTTTGTGGAAACATTTCATAAAACCATTTCAGCTGTTCTTAACCTAGCAGGGAATATTAAACTCCGCAATCAATGTCTTCCTTGATTGAATGATGCAATGAACCACAGCACTTAAACCACTCCTAATCTCCTGAAAAAGCTTTGTAAAAGCATTGCTGGGTATTTGCCCATTGGTGCGTCCGTGTTCTTTAGAATTTTAACTCAAATGTCTGCGAGCCAGGTTGAAATTATCTGTAAGTCAACAATTAACCTATTTTGATCAATTTATGGTAACAGTGGTTCGGCTTCATACATACAACAAATTGAAGCTAAGGAAGCAGAGCTTTCTCGTGATAAGTTTGCACACCTGTGTGTGCGTGGGAGCCTGTGTGTGGGCATGCGTCAGGTTTGCTCAGGCGGGCGTGTCAGCGGACGAATGCCTTTGTGAAACCTGTGACCGCTCACCTGCGTTCAGAGTTCCTCTAAGCAGGAATGCACTTTGGAATTAGACCTGCTCAATAAACCCTCAGTCAAACTCATCTCAACCTAACAAAAGCACAGGACAGACTGAAGACATACAGTAGGAGCCAAAGGAAATACCCACCCCTTCCCTGGGATACTGAGCCTAATGTTAGTATCCAAAAGGGGCCTTATCTGCTCCAAGAAGCCTTGAGGACATTCTGAGGCCTGGGTAGAGTGAGCTATCAGACAAGCAGCCCAGCAGTTCTTGGAGAAGGTAACCTCTTATTCTACAGCCATGAGCAGGGCAGTGTTTACCAGGGGTGTTTTTTAGAGGGTGGAAGAGAGTAGGATTACAGGTCTTGTGTTCTTGCTTGTGTGGATGTGTACGATCAGTGTGCCCCTACCAATGATTACTTGCTAATTTCAAGTGCTGAGCATATGTCACAATGTGTGTGTGCCTATCACACATACATTTTATATATTGGCTTTGCATTTTACATGCATTTTTATATATGTTTCACTTGGCCTCTGTGAGTTTGTGTTATTTATGCATCTGCACTTAGAAGCTTGTGTGGGAATTTGTGTGTTTGTGTGTGAATACTGTATATATCATTCACAAGTAAGTCTGTTGAGCTTGTTTGCATGTTGTGTGCTTGGAACTGGCTATTCTCCAAGTACGCGGACACTTTACGATACAATAATCTTAATTGTCTGATTTCTCAGACATTTGTTTGCATCCAAGTCGTTTAACACACACATAGACTTACAAAAATTATAAACTGTACAGATAAGCATTACATTAAAAATAAATATAACATTATGTAAAAGACTTCACCCATTACATAGTTATCACCTATCTTTCCTACAGGAATGCACACAGCAAGTTAATAATGCAGAGTATGTCTATATAATTGTATCGCTGGCATATATACTGCAGTGCGCACATCAGTGTTTTATAGCTGCATTTAAATGTTTGCAGTGATATTTGGAGCTGGTAAAAAAAATCCAAGGCAGGCAGTACAGTCTAACAAAATGCCATAAAGCATCTAACTAAAATGAATGTTGTGTTACAGCAGAATAAGTTAGATTTGAGCTATAAAATGTGTGAGGTGTGTCACATATATGATCTTAGATCACAGTCCAACAATCCTACAACCCCCACTGCTAATAAATATGCCAGTTAGTGGAATCAGCAGGTTACATACTGTAGCAGCAGTACCATTTTAGTTTTTACAGGCCTTTTGTGAAACTGTCAAAAGTCAGAACCTTCAATTGAAGTAAAATGTCCTCTCAGCTGAAGAGCGATAATAGCAATAAAGCACAAACAACCTCTAGACAGCACTTGAAGAATATGGAAATTAATATTGGACCAGAGCGACAAGTTTTGAGAGGCCTTTTCATGAGAACTGTTTTTTTTATTAAACATTGATCAAGCCTCACCTTCTCTTCAATATACAGTATTAGTTGCAGAGTGTTCGCTGTCGCTGACTGTCATTACTACTGAAAGTTTTTCAATGAACCAGTCAGTGATGTTTATGATTGTGTAAATACAGATTAGATCAGTTTCCCCTGACTAACAATTAGAGGAGACAGAAATGTTGGATCTTTCTCATTGGCTTCTGCGTGCTGGAGGTTCCTCGATATCAGACAGTATAACACATCTGAGTCACTGTTGTGATGAAACTGCTGCTCCATGTCCTGAGAGGGACATAAATACTTTTCTACAGAACACATGCTCTATGGTTAGGCTTAGTCAGCTGGCCCATGCAACAACATGCAACATCTCAAAATTCTGTGCTGTGCAATCTGTTAAAAGTGTAAGAAAAAAATATAAGGACTGTAATTAAAGCTTGTACTGCAACATAAGTGGAATTTTACCTTTTTAGTGTGTTGTAGTCTTATGAACCCTTGTACAGCATGATCAGGACTGTGGATGTGCAGTCTAATGACACAGATATAGAAATCCTCCAGCACACATAGTACATAGGATCCTGAAACAGATGCTGCCCATTTTTACTGCTCTAATTAACACTGGTTATCACATAATCCCACACAGCTGGACTGGGTTAATCTTTGGTTCTGAATGTTCAACAATGTTTAACAACTCTTCTGCTTTAAATATTCAGCATTTCTCTTTGAGGTTTTTTCCTTTGCTCCTTATGGTCTTACAGTTTACTCCCTCTTTCCTTTCTTGAGTTTAAAATGGTAGAAGACTTTCATATAGGGGATTCTAACAATTGCAGCAACTGTCAAAGTTACACACTGGCAAAGCATCAGTTGCCTGATGTAGATTTACAGGTACATCAACACAGGAAATGTGGGGCTGGTGCAAATCAGGAGAATAAGAAACTTGGACTGAAATCTGAATCTGTACTCTTCAATAAGAAATGGGCCTCATTCAGCCTGTTTTCCATTTTAATAATTGCAGAGACATCCCTCATTTGACAAAACCTGTAAATCAGGCGCTTTGCTCAGTTTCTGGAAGGCTGCTAGGTCTTTTCATTCCAAGGAAAGAAGAATGAAGTGGTCTGACCTTATTCTTCTGCGAAATCTTAAATATTTTTGGCTCAGGTAGTTGGGCACAGACACTAGCATGTTCCAGGGTTCAACCACTGGCGCTGCTTCCCGCCTGATCTGGTTATGCAACATTGTATAATTCATTCATCTAAACTAATCAGTAATTAAACCCAATCATTTAAAGAGGGAATCGGGGTCAGAGTACCCAGAATGTTGTTGACTTTTTTAAACTGGGTTTTAGTAACTGGTGAACACTCACTACATGTACTGTACATTCAAGTAGGATTAGCGGTGTCCAGAATATGGTTTATTCTTGATTGACATTCCATGCAGCTTTGAATATCGGTATCATGGATACACGATCCCCGATTTGTCTCTTCTAAACACGCTAGAAAGGCAGTGAAGTCAATGCCAACACACTGCAACATTGCCAGAATTGTCCTGTTTTCTTGAGGGGGTATTCAGAAGTATGAAGCAGCACGTTTTTCATTTGCTGTAGATGAGACGTTGCATAATGGACTGAAACGTATGGCTCCTGGGAAAACACTTTAACTGCAATCACAAAACAAGTACTTCTCTCAATAGCTATTCCCCTACTTTATATAGTTTCTATAGTATGATTTAGTTTTGCCTGCATTTTAAGTTTTTAATGAGCCTATTTTTTAAATGGGCTACATATATGAACACCTAAATAGCTGAAATAGACTTTATGCAGCCTAAACCACTTTGATTTTGTTTTCCTAAAAGTGATCAATCCAAGGAAAAAAAAGTGAGGAGTGAAGATCCAGAAGTTCCAAAAATGCTGCTCACTTTACTAAACACAGGTGGATGTTGAGTTAGGTTTTGGCTTGTCTGTCATTGTCAATATTTCATTACGTTTGTAGAGCCAAAGCAAATGATTGCCATAAACATCTGGCATCTAGCAAACTACTGTAACTGTGTCAGCTTTCAAAGTTTGTTTAAAGGCAGGTTGATTAAAGGAACAGCAATTCATGCCGATCACACAGACACAAGGGAGGGAGTCTGTCTTGTACTTACCAGCCATGAGGAACACCTGGCTCTGACCCACACAGTTCTCCCAGGCTTGTGTGGGGAAATGTGAGCTGTGCTCTCCTCTCCTTTCACCTGAACTCAGAAATCAGTGAGTGGTGTGCAGCAACAGGCAAATGAGAATTTACTGCAGCCAGTGTGCACCCCACCTCTTTGCTGGGATGAGGAATAGAGACCTGTGTGGGGCAGTCTGTGTCCCTTAGTATCCTAGAGGGAAAGTCATATGATGGATTAACTGAATTTGTAGAATGAATACAAACCTTGACCTCTATTTAATATTTTATCTAGCTCTATAGATAGCACTCTTTTTACTTCTTGACACATACCCTCTTCTAGTTGTGCTTAGGATCTCGAGCTTTAGCATACTTTGGCGTAGTTCAAATCTCCTTTCTGTTCTAAGTAAAGGGAATCTCATCTGTCTCTACAATGAACCCCTATTATTTTACAGCTGGAGACACTCTAACCCTTCCACAAATACCAGCTGTATTTACTCACCTAGGAATGACACATAACAACCGAAGGATTGCTGATGAAAGAGCACTCCTAACACGGTAGTATGAAAAGCTCCACACAGTCAGTTCTGCTCTCTCAGTACTAGTCAGAAAAAAGCAACATGCACCTCGCTGGCCTCAGTCTTACCTTTCAAGGCATCCTGATGCACTATGGCAGCTCATCAGTCACATCTCCTCTTGCTTTACGTTCTCAGAGGTGGGTGGTTGCATCAGCTTTTCTGATGTGTCCAGTGCACGAAGGGATTCTTCACAGGTGCAGTGCTATGTGTTTATTGTCACTGGTGCTCTTGACTTGGGGCCCTGCTACCTATCCCCCCCAGTCCTCCCCGCCATGTGACAGTTCCACCTGCTGCTGCTCCAGCTCTGAGCTCCAGCTCGGCAGGTGATAAGATAACTCCCATTAAACACGCTCTCTTCCAGGCTGCCACCGCCGCTCCACACTGCTCCCAGCTGGCCACAGACTTCAGAAGAGAAGCTCTGGAAGGGCATCTTTCATACCTAATATGTTTTGTAGCTGTTGACCTAAAAAGCACAAAGAAGAAAGCTCATTTGGCCGACAAATTAGCAGACATCGATGCATTTTGTGTATTTTGTTCTCGTTCTGTAATGATTTTTGTAATTCTGTGTTTAGAGTTTGGCTGCAGTCTACCGTTATGGAGTGGATATTTATTATTTACTTATCATTTGTGTGGCCTTCTCAGAAACCAGTTAAAACAATGACCTTTAGCACGACTTCTGTGTGACGTCTAGCCACAACTGGTGCAAGAGAAGGCTTCTACATGATCATCACTCTTCCTTTGTAACTTGTGACAGATGAGCAGATTATACATTTAATACATAGGTAATTGCATATCAAGAGTGAGTAATGACCTGGCTCAATGAGCTGAGAGCAATGAAGTTTGGGACATTATTTACAGTAGGCTCCCATTTCTGCGGTGTAACGTCATTAGAATATGTAAGAGATGAAGAAAAGGGACTCATCGACATGGGCAGGTGTGAAATAACACTTTACAAATGGATTGTAACTCATCTGTTAATACATGTATTAAGTAACATAGACAAAGCTAGCTTCAGTGTACGGTGAGGGGTAAGGTTTTATAAGAACACCAGGAAGGTCCCTAACAAGAGAGGTCACTACACACCCCATTTAACTCACGTGGTTGCTTGTAGCTAATTGACCCAATGTCCTAATCCAGACATTGTTGAAAGAAATGATGGTCTTGACTTAAACAACCTGTCCGAGTAGCTTGTTCCATACTTACACATCCCTTTGTGAAAGACGAAAGTGCCTCCTTTTCCTAGTGTTATACACCTCTCCTGGAAGTTTCCACTTGCATCATTTGTTTTGTAAACAAAACGCCATTGACTTACAGAACAGGTCAGTTATTATCATGTGTGATCCACCCATCCATTTTCTAACTGTCTATCCCGGCACACAATGGGTATAAGGCAGGATACATCCTGAATGGGATGCCAGTCCATCACAGGGCACACACAGACACAAACGTGCACACATTCACATCAGACCGATATTGTCACTCTACTCATACATTATTAATACAGGTGGGTAGCTGCATCAGCATGCGTAGGCTGCAAAAGAACAAGTAATAGGTTTATTCCATGCTGAAAAAAAGAAGAGAGAAAACAATGTTTCGGCTGTGGAGCCTTCTTCAGGTGTGAGAAAGACAAGGCAGTAAGCAAAGGTAATGTAGTGGGAGAACAAAGGCTGGAAGAGAGGAGGAGCGAGAGGTGGGAGCAGGGACAGAAAGAGAGGCCAATCAAGAGGTGTGAAGTCAGAATAGGTATAGAGAGGTATGAAATGAAACTTCCAATGAATGGAGAAAATGTAGAAGAAAAGTAGTGTCGTTAAGAGAAGGGGAAAGGTGTGATCCTAGCTGCAGGATAATTTTGGTTTCTGTAGTCTTTCTGATGTATGAGTTCGGAAAACCATCTTTGAGAACACAGATAGAGAGATTAGAGTGGTCATGGCCATCAGAGGTGAAATGAGAAACAATGGGCTTGGAGAGAACTTTAATCTTCACAGCCCTCACATGTTCTCTGAAGCGTCTCTGAGTCTCCTTCCTGTTTCTCCAATGTAGATGGCTGGGCATTTACTGCATTTACTGCAAGAGAAACAGTAACTAAGGATGCTGGAGGTACAGAATGCCATCTGGGTGATCCGGAATTGTCCTGAGGGGCCTTGAATGACTGTGGTATTAGATGTGTACTTGCAGGTGATACAGCGAGCTCTGTTGCAAGGGAAAGTGCCTGGTGTGGATGATTGCTGAGGGCAGTCAAGGGAGCTGTGAACAAGAAGGTTGCGCAGATTAGGTGGTCGGCGATATGAGATGATGGGGCGGTCAGAAAAGAGGGCCCCAATGGAGGGATCATCCTGTAGGATGGAATAGTTGTTGTTAATAGTCCTGTGGATAGGAAGTGTGTTGGGGTGGTAGGGAAGCACCAAAGGAATGCGGTTGTTACGGCAGGAGTTCCTGATTGGGTTGATGAGGGGTGTTTTTGGGTCGGGCAAGGGCCCTGTCAATAACACTGGTGGGGTATCCTCTGTTGATGAAAAAGGAGTGCATTAGGCGCTGCATAATCATCGCAGCCGAAGGAACTGTGAAAAAGGGAGAGAGTTTTTAGGAGATAGCTGTGTGAATCCGTGGGTTTGCAATAAACCGAAGTGGAGAGGTAGGGGTAGTTGATGGAGAAGTTGATGTCTAGAAACGGAAGAGTAGTGGAAGATATGTTAACCGTATATTTTAGGGACGAGTGGAAGTTGGTGAAATGATGCAGAAAGCACTCAAGCTGGTCGTTGGAGCATGTGGCGGCACCGAGGCAGTCATCAATGTATCGCTTGTAGAGGTCAGGGACAGTCAGTGTAGGAAGCGAAGAAGCGTTCTTCTACACAGCCGACAAAAATATTGGCATAGCTGGGTCCCATTCTGGGGCCCATGGCAACTCCACTCACCTGTTGGTGAAAAAGGTTATTGAATGAGAATGAATCCAGTCTGAGGACCAATTCTGCAAGGCGTACCAGGGTGTGGGTAGGTGGATCAAGCACTGTGCGTTTGTCCAGAGTGTTCTTGAGGGCTGTAAGGACCGTCATTATGGGGAATGACGGTGTAAAGAGATGTGATGTCTATGGTAAAAATGTAGCATTCGGGGCCCTGAAATTGGAAATCACTAAAAAGTTGGAGCGGGTGGTTTGTGTCCTTGACGTATGAGAGAAGACCTTCAACCAGCGGTCTCATGAGGCTGTTGAGAAAGGCCGAGATGTAAGTAGTTGGACAGTTGCATGCTGATACAATGGGGCGTCCAGGGGTGTCAGGTTTGTGGATTTCGGGGAGGTAAAATTGAGATACCTGCGGATTTTCAATGATGAGCCGGTTCACCTCCTGGGGGAGCTCCTTACTGCTGATAAGAAGGGAGATGGTGGATACCACTTTATTAATACATTCAATTTAGAAATTGTTTGGAAATGGCTTTTTGGAATGCATCAGTCCTTAAAAAGGAAAGTTCCAACAGTTCTGCACAGATCGATCTGCAGCCTTCTATGGAAGCTGTTGTGCTAGTTCATGTTTAGTACATAGACCTTAAATAGCCGCAGGGGTTCTTATTAACTATTAACCAAATAAACATTAAAAGAGTTTTTTGCAAATTCCCCTCATTAACTTACATATGTTTGCCCATACAGTCTTTCACAAGGTCAGGAGAAAAGTTAAAAAAAAAAGAGCAACATTTTCTGAGACATTTTTGGTTAATGGTACAGTAGGTGCTTTTCTCATTGATTCTGTAATTCTTCCCAAACGGGAATGAAACAGCAACACAGAAATTGGCTACAGAAATGTTTCTCTTTCTGACCTGTGCATTTCAACTTCCTGTTAGTGCACCTTGATGTGGATTGGTGGAAATGAGGCACTGGGCAGAAGCAGGCCGAGCTCTGAAAAAGCAGAAAAAACTCAAAACCCAAATATTCTAGACTTTGCCAGCATATTATTCACCATATTCCCTACTTGGTTGTCATTTTATGTCAGAACATGAAAAAACAAAACTGCTCTTGTACAGTACAACAAATGCTTTAAAAAGAACAGCAACATTTAGAAAGGCAGGACATTTATTTCAACCATTTCAGCTTTCCTTTTGATTACTAGTTTTTTTTAAAGAGTTACTCACAGGTTTCTAAAGCAAAAGAAATATTTTGTTTCCATCTTCCCAATCAATTTCATTATTATTTGATATTGCACTTTGGTTTTGTGAATGGCTCACTGGTTCTTCTGTCAGAATGGGGCTGAATTGGTCAATGGATCCTGTGCAGGACTCAGGAGACTGAGGAAAACACTAAGCTGAATCGCTAGGCAAAAACGAAAACCAGGAAGCAGGAGAGGAGGTCGGAACACGGAGGTACAACGAGAAAGCAACAATCCAAAACACTAGACGAAATCGAACACGAGAAGCAAGCAAGGAGATCAGGAACCGGAAAAAAAGCTAGATGAAACCGCGCACTAGGGAACTCGAGGAGAATCCGCAATAGTGAGCGAGGAAAAAGGAGAACTAAAGTAGGGACGGGAGAGAACGGTGATTGGCGTGTTACTTGCGGCGTGAGCGTTTGTTACAGGGTGTGCGCGTGGGAATTTAGGAAGGAACAGAGACGCGAGTGGAATGTGTAACACTTCTCCAATGTTTATTTCCATCTTTTGACAGTTTACAAGTGCCACACACAAGATGGCTAGAGAAGATGATTCCCTTAACAATGAACTATTGCAGTCTATCCCTAATTTACCCCAGTGGTCTCAAGTCTTTTTGTTTGGACAAAAATATGTACAAAAATAATTGCAATTTTCACTGCCTCAGAAGCTACTGAGAGTTCAAAATAAACTCTGCTCAATAACTGTGGTCTGATTCTGTATCACATATTGTAATTACGCTCACAATTTTGATTGAATTTACAACATTTCAAATCCAACATCCTCAGAACAAAAATCTGATTGATGGGACTAGTCAGTTGAATACTTGTATTTATTTGATATGTGTAGCTATGCAGTAGTTGAATGCCTAAGAACACCTCAGCCCTCAGAGCCACACAGTATGAATCCCTCCCAAAGCCTACTGCTTGGATATCCTCCCAGGGCAGGGATACACAACCACTACAGAACTTTGAGTAACACTCAACACTTCAATAATAACCCTTCAGTAAGTAACCCTTTATTAATGGCTAACTGATATTGAATATGGAATATATTGTAACGCAACGGGGGCTCAGGCGGGCGCCCTTGCCGCATCAGGTCGGCCCCGGGGCTCCCGCGTCTCTCTGCAGCGACCTAGCCCCGTGAGCTAAAGAGAGATCTCTCTACAGCCCAGTAGCTGTAGTCCTGCTATCACAGGGAAGGGCGGTGACGTCACCTGCTCTGGTACGCCGGCTCTTACACAGTACCTGTTGGCCGTAAGCGTTACACTCTCCCCCGCTTAAATCGCCGTCCCCGGCGAAGGGCTATCCCACCCCGCTTCTGACACCAATGTAACGCAACGGGGGCTCAGGCGGGCGCCCTTGCCGCATCAGGTCGGCCCCACACTGTCCGGGGCTCGAACCCGGGACTTCCGCGTCTCTTTGCAGCGACCTAGCCCCGTGAGCTAAAGAGAGATCTCTCTACAGCCCAGTAGCTGTAGTCCTGCTATCACAGGGAAGGGCGGTGACGTCACCTGCTCTGGTACGCCGGCTCTTACACAGTACCTGTCGGCCGTAAGCGTTACAATATTAACTGGTAAGACACATATTATGCATATTTATAAATGTGTAAAACAAATGTTAGTTAACTTCATTGCAATCAGAGACAATATATCACAGCGATCAGGCAACACAGCTGAATACTTAATATTTAAGCACATCTTCCTCGGAGTTCATATAGAGTATGTGTATATTGTGGCACGCATATTAAAGGAGGGTTACATGAATGCATATTAATACTGTATCTGTATTAACTGCCTTAACAGTTAATGTACTACTTAGTAATTTTCTATGAAAAGTTAATGAAATGTTGATAAAGTGTATATCCTTGAACCATATCATGACGTGTTCTCGAGTTCTACTACAACTAGCTCTTTAATAATTTAGTTCATAATTAGCATGACCAATACAGAAATTAAAGGGCTTGTTGCAAAGTACCACTGTGGAGAAGATTGGAGAGGCCACAGGTGGAGTATCCCGGGCCTAAGGGATTACATCTCCATAACGAGCTCAGATGAGTCCTGTTACATGTACATCTCTTAAACTTCTCTAAATCGTCTGTAGCAAAATCCTCTCTGTGTTCTAGGAGCCCTGCGAATAAAATGCCTGAGACTCTGCAGATTAAAAAGGTTTTAGAAAGCCCCTGTCTTCAGCTGCCAATGGTTGCCCTAATCCATTTAGAGCCCAAGGCATCCGATTATCGTAATTAAAGGTGGCAAGGTTTTTGGGACTCTGCCCAGCTCCGCCCAAATGTAGAGGGATGTCACAGATCTCACTTGAATGCCCCTGGGGTCAAATCCATGTGTCCTAAGCCCAGACTTTATTTCTGAAGGTTCAATGTCCTGCTTCATCAAGCTTTCTTTTTTTTCAGCAAAATGATCATAAGACGCATAGTACACCCTCATGTAAAATCTGGACAACATCGAAAGATTTTTTTCTTTAATAAGAAAGAACACAGATGTTCAGACAATTTTCAGATGGGTGTATGTAATTCATAACTTACATGACATAACATAACATGACATAACAGGGCTTTTACAATGGTTTTTGACAGCTGTGTTTAAAGTTCCAGTAGACTCATAAAACATACAAATTCTCTTACGAAAAATGAAATCGTGCTCTTCTTTCAGTATATATAGATGTGTATACTTTATGTATAGATATTGGAAACTTGCTCCTCAAATTTTACAATATCTATACATTGTTCTATTGTTTACTAACAAGGCCTCTATATAATGACCTTGCTTTATGGTTTTGAAACGGTGAGAATTAGCTGCTCACATTTTATCATCAATAGAGACTGTTTGCTCCAAAAACACACCATGTTTCTGAGTGATGTTCCTTGTAAGGCACAGGTTTCACTATTCAAAGGTAGCATTGCCCTGCTGATGAGCCCCAGTAAGTTAAATTAAAGGTCAGTTTAGACAGTTCATCTCTTCGTATGGAGAGCTGATCAATATTTACATTCCCATAATTGAACCTTGCACGGTTACCATGTCTGCAAGATTATGAAAGTGTTAAAAACAGATAAAAAATGAGGTGGATCAAGAGCCTCCCAGGCCAGACAGCTGTGTGATACTGCCGTCTCTCGTAGTGCCCAGGTGCCTTGCATGTGGGTGGAGTCAAGTGGCACTTTCCCCAGGACTGCTATCAGCCAATGGCAGTGCATCTTTATTCTATTAGCCCTCAGGAAGTTGGCACTCTGTGCTGCGTGTGTGAGCAGTATGCCTGTAGTTCCGTAACATGTATCTATGTGCATGTGCAATTAATGGCATGTTCCTCTCTTGTTTTAGAAGCGATGCAATTGCAATTTTTAACAGAAAGCCATAAAATATAGGACTGTGCATACAGTCTTTAATATGTCAACAAAAGAGCATTAAATTCAAGTCTTTCTGTATGTTGGAGCTATTATCTCACAAAGGAACAGTTTCAGTAGCTAAAAATAATTACATCAATTATTAAACAAAGAGAGTTTTAATTAACTTTCACTACATAGCAGTGTGGTATCTGTATATGGTGCAGGGGGAGCTCCAAAGATACTGTACTGTATATATTAACACTTCACATCACACCCTGATACACATCAAATTAACAACACACACGCACAGACAAACACATGAACACTTAAACAGCGGTCTGCGCCGACACACTCTTGCATCTCCACTGGTCATGACAAGCAGATGACATTTTAAAATCTACGTCTTTTTTTGTTTCGTAAAAGCTGTCTTGCCTGTGCCTCTTGGTCTTTTTAATTAAAAGTAATGATAAAACAGAGCTTGTGAGAGCACAAGAGAGACAATTTCTCATGCAGGCCCCAACAATAACAGGCCCAGTGTTTTCCAAGCTTGCTGCGTTTTCATTGTTGCTCAACAACAAAATAAAAAAAAGTAAAAATTCATCAGGCTCCCATTGAGCATTGCTGTTTCTATAGCAACCAGGAGAGAATGATGGAGAGAGGAAGAGCCAGACAGTGTGTGTGTGTTGGGGGGGAGGATCTGTATTGGAAATGAACCACTGCTTTTATTAATTCATTCATGTATCATTTTTTCTCTAGGCAGTGGGTGAGGACAAAAGCAAGATAATAAGAATCTTATTATTTTTTTCTCTCCTTCTCCAATTGCATCTCACCTCCTCCCTCCTCTTCACAACCCCCCCCCACTCCCTTCACACTCATACACCAAACCCCCTACCTCTCTCTCCCTCTCTCCTTTCCTTTCCCTCCCCTTTCCAGCCACCCAGGCCAGGGATTTGAAGATCTGCGACAGAGCCTCTCATTTGTAATCAGATGAAGCAGCAGATAATCCTCTGCCTGGATCCATCTTGCTCACTGCTGGAGTAGGAGGAGGAGACAGGGAGGTAGTATTGGAGGGGGGGGGGGGAGTTACCTGTAGCTGCAACGGGAGGAAGTGGCTTTTCTCTCCCTTACAAGGTCCTGGATCGATGTGGGCGATCAAGAGGAGCACTGGAATGAGTGAACTCTGACAGAGAGAGAGAGAGATAGAGCACCAGGTCCTGACCCTGACCGTAACTGAAGGTAGGCAAAGTGCTTCTGCCCAGACTGGGTTTCCTTGAGGGCTTGACAGGGAGCAACATGTATTTCCTGCCTGCAAACACAACAGCCTGTTTCTCAGCACTTAACTCGGTGTACATGCAGGTGTGTGGTTTTTGAATCACTGAATGTAGAGCCGTGTATTTTTAGTTCTCCTGGAAAATGTTGTATCTTTTCCTCAAGCAGGCCTTGATGGCATGATAAGGGACACCTGGTTTCTAGGTCTTGACTTATTTAGATCATTACCGATGCTATTTCTGGGTTTTTCTCTCTCTTCTGTTTCGTTCGTTTTTATAAAAGTTTGGTGTCACAGATGTGGGTCCCAGCTTGAATCAGTCTGAAATTAAAGACAGTGAATGGAATAATGAGCTTAAAACCTCAGAGCTTCTATACATCCCTCTCAAGGCTTTTCTTTATTTTCAGCTTCAAAGCAAAAACTTGATCTTTTTTCATTATTTAATGTAACGTGGTTAGGTTGTAAATATAATAACAAAAACAGAATCTAGAAAACAAGACATTTTTTTTCTTGAACACTTTTCTTTATTTCAGGTTAAAGATTCTTTGGTAGAGATTGGAAAGTTTCAGTGTAGAGCTTTATCGAACCACATCATGTTATGTTTGTGCGTTTTGATTTTCAGTTCACGTTTTCACTCCTCAGTTGGCCAGATTGAAAGATTGAAACATGCTGCTTTTTATAGCTTTGAGTGTTTTCTGCAGAGTGGGTGTAGGAAAACTAACCTGATTGTTTCCTCTTTCATTCTCTTCAGTTTGTGGGATAATTCACTGTCTTCTTCTGTAGTGTAGAAGAGACATTTCCTTTTATACACAATCTTCTCAGTCAACATCACAGTAAAATCACAGCTTGACTCAAAAAAAACAGCTAAGAATGATGAACTGAAAAATTACTGACTTGCATATTTCAGATTAAAAGTACAATAGATCTTTCAAGGTTATTTATAGTAGTTATGTTTTTTTAATTTAACATTCAAAGGTTTGAAAGGATGCTGTGATGTGTATGTAGCTACTATTGCAATCTTTTATTCGTGTTATTCAGTACAATTTAAAATCAAACTTTGCCATTATTTTTTTTATTTTATCAGGCTAAAATAACAAAACACACAGAACCAAGCAAATAATAAATCTGACCCTATGAGTTAGTAATAAATTAATGATTATAATACCCATCTTTAAAATATTAGTGATCTGATGTTTCATTTGATATCATTTGGATTTTATCAAGCTTTGAGGAAATTCCACAGTTCTTTAGAGAACATATAATTAACACTTGCCATTGGTCTTCCATCATTGTATTCACTTTTCTGGTTGTTTTTAAAACATGCTCATCTCACTGGTTTCAAAGAATGGAGTCCTCATTTTTGCTGAAGCTTTACTTTCCAGAAGTACATCACTTCAGCACAATTAAATGACAATTTGAAATATGTGATCATTTCAGTACTAGTTTGTAGGCTGTAATACATGGAAGAAAAATGTAGGTTTGACTGCGCAGAGTTATTTCTAAGCTTGTGCTGTGAGTAGCAGACAACACTTTGAAGTTTTATCAATAATTACATTTTCACAGCATCTGGAGGAACAGACAGTGTGCATCTCCCATGTCAGCTCATTGTCTGCCACTTTCTATCAGAATCTATTTTTATGTAGGAGAGTTCTATTTTTGGTGTGCTAGGACTTAGACTGTGTCTTGCTATGGTGTAGCTGTAAGTTTCCCAAAAACTTTGGATATTCTGTTCCAAGTATCATGCATACTTGTTATTTCTCCACTTGTATATATTTAAAAAACTCCTGGCATTTATCAGACATTATTACAGGAGCTCTCTTCTCTTCTCTTCTGCCATAGCTTTGTATAATCACTGTGTAAACTAGGCAATCTTTAACTTTTAATGACCTATCCCTTCAAAATGATAAAACAACCAGTATTCTCTGTTATACTGCCTGTTCATGATCACACAATAAATGAAAAACATTTAGAATTATACAGATTCGGGAGATGTTAATTGCCTGATTGTGATCATAGGCACATCTTTGGAGGTGTAAGTTGAATTTTTCAGACACAGTCTTGGGAATAGTGTTCGATCCATCTATCTTCCAACTGCTTCGTCCCATTCAGGGGCGTGGGGGAGCCGGAGCCTATCCTGACAAGCAACAGGCACAAGGCAGGGTACAGCCTGGACAGAACACCAGTCCTCCGCAGGGCAGACACAGACACAATCACAGATATGGCCAATACTCCTAGAAGCCAAAATTACATATCGACAGGGTTTTGGACTGTGGGAGAAAACCAGAGCACCCAGTGGAAACCCACGGATACACTGGTAGAACATTCAAACTCCACACACATAGTGCCCCAGGTCTGGAACTGAGTCCAGAGCCCCAGTGCAGCAAGGCAGCAATGCTAACCACTGTGCCATCTTTTGTATAAACTTTGCTTTTATATAATTTGCAACTTAGGAGGTGACCAACTTCAGCTACCATTGCAGTGCCAGTACCAGCAGCCACATAACACTGCAGATCATGTGGAGAATAAAATAGCTTCACCACTTGAATTAACAGGGAATTGCACAGACAGCGTAAACACCTTGTGCAAGCAGGCAGTGCAATTTAGCCAGGACATCTGGGTTAACACTTCACCTCTCAGGAACAGAGACATCTTTAATGGCTAAGTCATCAAGACCTGGGTGTAACATTGCAGTTAAAGGATGACCGCTCCTACTATATTGTGGCATTTTTAGTTTTAGAAATTTGGGTTCCACCTACTGGTTCACCAAGACCACTAACAGCAATAACCTGGTTGTCCTTAGCAATCTCCCCTCCAACAACTGGTCAGGCCTAGCCTTGCTTAGCTTCTGACATGTGACAAGATAGGTCTACAAGGAAGTAATGCTGATATCTTCAGATAGTATGATATTATGCTGACACTACCGTTACAGTGCAGATTTGGTTTGTGGTTTTGCATGTATTAATTTAAACCACAACCATTGAAAGCCTATAGTTGAAAATGAAAAGTGGAGAAAAAAAATATTATATTGAAAAATATAAAGTTTTGACTATGGAAATATGACTTCAAGACAGCTAAAGAAGGCACCAAAGTGCCTTTCTCACCAAAGAGAGCTAAGCTTTTTCTTAGCTTTGCTGCCTGAAATTAACTTCTGCATGTAATTTTACAGCTGACCTAGGGAAGCCATGGTTAGTTTAAAATTTTAAGAGGAGAAGAGACCATACCGATGACCCAAAGGCCAATACATGTAATGGGCTGATGGAAGTTTGGTGATCACCGCTCAGAGCAGGTGGAATCCCAGACCAACCTCAGTACTATGAGAGTAATTGCAAACATACTTCAAGAAATGCCAGTTGGTGTTTTGAGCTTTAAACTGAAGAAAAATTTATTCTGTAGCGGAGCTAGTTCGGACACGGTGACGTCATCTCCCTCCCTGCGTGTAGCAGGGACCTCGGCTGCCTGGGCTGAGGGAGGTCTTCTTTAGTTCACACGGCTGGCTCCGTGTTGCGTTACGCCGAAGACCCGGGTTCACGCCCCAGGTGTTGCGGGACGAAATGGGCAGGGTAGAGCGGCAGAGGGTACGAGCCCGTGTGGAACCACGACGGTCAAAATTCCTCTAGTAAAAACCGTGCAAAGCTCTAGGCACCAGTACAACCCACAGGGCACGTGGCAGGGGGATGTTGAAGTATTGCCCCTAGAGGTCTAGAGCTTGTTCAGCTCAAGGACAGGAAGGAAGGAACTTCTGGGAATAATGCCACAAACTGAGGCATTTGTCCACTCTCTGCTCCGCACACGGATACTAGCAGGCGGGTGACGTGACTGAGAGCTGGCTTCGAAGGGGGCGATTCACACTGGCTTGGCAGCCCTGCTGTCGTGGGTTCGTCAGCACTGCCAGGACTGCAACAGCAGCGGTGGGGGAGCAGGGAGTTACTCAAAAGCTGATTAAAGTGTCAGGGAACAGGCAAGGACAGAGCCATTGATACAGTGTAGGGAGAAAGGACATGAATGAGGAATGTCACGAGGCACAGAACGCTCGGGGGCTTCATACACAGTTTAGCCCACAGCAAATGTCACACTGTCCAGCTAACAGGGATCATATACAGATTATGATCATGATTTTGTAACACAGAGGACAGAAGACCAAACCACCCAAAACAGGGTCCTTAAAGGCTACACGCCTGCTGGCTTTTGTACCAGCCAAGCTCTCAGTTACACAATCGAACCCTTAATTGACTTAATAGGATTAATTTGACCTGTGGACAGTTTTCAGCACGTAAATAGGTTGAAGGTTGCCTCTTAACTCTTGTGCTTCATATGTAAAATAAAATGGCAAAAAGTTCTGCATAGAGCTAGTAAAAAGTGCAAATATTCCAATAAAGCAGCTTGTCAGTTCAAATATTGTAGGTAATTAAGCACCGCTAAAAAGCAGCAGGTGTTTTGGCTGCCAGAACCAAGATTGGACCCCCCTGAACCAAAACAGGCATACAGAAATTACAGTGTTTAACTTATCACAATGCCCCCCAGAGGTTCAGCTCAATCTTCAGGGTAATTTTGTCTTCGGATATACTTTAAAAAAACAACTACTTTTAAAGCTTGCAGACTCAGACATACAGTAAAACAAAAGAGAGAATGCAGTGAAAGGAGTGCTTAACATTTAACAACGATCATGAAAAGAAGGTTTAAAATAATCCCAAGAAAAGGACGAAGGAGCCATAGTTCCAAGGTTTCCACTATGAAGTTCCATAGTTACAGCTGAATCCAGGTTAGGCTGCTGGGGAAAAAAAAGACTACCACTAACTCAGATTTAAAAAAAAACCAGCAAAAAAGGATTTACTTAAAAAGGCTTGGGTCTGAAAGCAGCTTAAAATCACAGCTGCCACTAATATCCTCCCCAAAAAACACAAGGCAAAAATACCTCAGTCCATAGAAGGCATGAATATTAAGGCAAAGAAAAAAGCCCACTTATCTTGAAAAGTCACTCCTGCTCTGAAGACCCAGCACTCAATCCCAGTCAGATGCTACAGAAGAACTGGACCCCTTGAGCAAGAGTGGAATTGTGCCGTTTGTCTGAGACTGAAAGTCAGCAGCAACTGCTAGACCCTTTTCTCAGAAAACCAAACGACTCTAGTAAATCAAGCACGAGATTGTTTTATTGCAATAAATAAAGGAGCACAGACCAAAAAAACTAATCTCTCACTTACTTTCATAAGGTGCAGCAACAGGCTTTTATTCTTGAAGATGAGCAAAAGTTTCATACAAAAACATACATTTATGATTTGTCAGTAGCAGTTTCTTACCATATGAGGTGTAAACAAAGTCAGAAAGATAGGTGGTTTTGTCAGTCTTGGGGAATGAAAGAAAACCCTAACCAGGTACGACCCTTTTCCTTTCATATTGCTAAATCAGGAGTTACATCTCCACTCTAGACCTTGAAGAAACCTCAGCCGGCCAGGAGTGCACAAAACGGTAAAACAGTTCTATGATCACAGGAACCTTCAGAACTAAACCAAAAGCTAGATTTTTGCTGAATATTCATCATTACTTAATTGTATGATCATGATACTACCTGATTTACTGTGATTCAGTAACTAAACTGCATCTTCATATTACTTTCAGTTGCTAGTATTTAAAATTTGCATTTTATTATCAACGGAACAGCAACCTATTTGCAATGACTCTTCAGTGCCATGCAGTACCTATTGAACAACTGTGTTTGGTCTAACCAGTTACAGAACCTGTGAACAGTTTACCACAAAGGGTGAGATCAAATAATGAGACATGAAAGAAATATTAAATTACAAAAATCAAGTATCGGTGGTGATGCTGATTATATATATATAGTACTAAACTTGTTTTCAATAGTTATATTATTGTCAGGATGTATCAGGATGTAATTATCAGTTTGGCATTGTGTGGTAATTATTGCTTTCAGCCTCAGAGTAATTTTATCTAATTCTGTTCTGTTTTTTCGTGAGCTTGTTGGCCACCCTAAGTCCTGGGTACATTTCTCCGAATAAACCTGTCCAGCAGGAGTGAGAAAAGAACCGTGTTTTGGGACTAAATGCACAAGAACATGATATTAGCTTTTCTTCTGTTCTTGTCTCTCACTTTGTTCTGAGCTCATTCCTTTCATCTTACTGTAGAACCACATCTACATCACAGATGATATCTATCTGTCATTCTGCTTGAGCCTAGACCTGAGCAGGTCCCAGGGTAAGAGTCTGTAATAGCTAACTCCATTCCATTGCAAGTCTTTGTGTAATCTAATCCTAAATGATGAAAAGTATCTTCAACATCTAGGTCAATTTAGAAATAAAGAATCACTTAGTCTATCAGAAGGTTCAAAGATCTGTAATGGTATGATGCTGAAAAACCAGCTCTATACCATATCTTTGCTTCTGAACCCCTCAGTTAAATACAGTCACCCCATATTAGAATTCTCTTTACTTTTGGCTTTCAATGAGCCTGCACATGCAATGCTAACACTTTCTGACACAAGCATCTGTCTGAACCACATTAAAGAAGGAGACCCACCTGGGTTTAGGGCATCTTGGGATATATATACTGTAGCTACCACTGCATCAACACTCTTAGTGGTTCAGTAAAACTCGTGTTCACCCTACAGGTCCTGAATAACCAGTGCGTATTAGTGCCTTTCAGTGATTTGATTGCTTGTTTAGACTCTTGGTTTTTTTGTTTCTGCACTGACTCTTTAATTTTTAAACACCCAGCTTCTAGTTTATTGTTTCCTATAATCTCCACATCTAGAACTTTTAAGTGACTTCTCCTCAATTTGCTTTTCCTAATGCCTGACTAAACAGCTCTTAATTGGCAATCAGTTTAAAACGAACAGACACAGACGTGAACAGGAGCACTCTCACGACGAGATGTTCTTCTTCTACAAAGGTCAAGTCCTCACACACTCGAGTGAGGGCAGTTCCAAAACTCCCATTCGATCTTTCTGGTCTTTCAAAACCTGAAAGCGAATTTATAAATATGCCCCCAGATAGAAAATTGAAATCAATTCGACAGTCCTTAAGAAGTCAGCTACAGAAAACTCCAGAAGAGACAGCACTCCCACAGGACCAGGGAAGGAAAATGCTTGCCCTACCTTTTCTTGGAAGTAACTTGGCACAAAATAATGAAGGAAACTGTTTTTGAGATGCAGATTGTGCATTGTGACATCCAACTGATGTTTCATACCTTTTACTACAGTACAAACGAACACAAATCCACTTGGCTTGCTTGTAACATCAATCAAACAATAAAGAGCATTTTGTAATGTCCTATTTGTGAATTAGACTATAAGACTAAATTACAGGAAGTAGATATCAAATAATCTGGAAGAATGAGTGAAGAACATAGAAAGCAGGTATTGTCTTTGGGGAATGTATTTTGTATATCACATACCTTTGGATGTTTCATGTATTCAGTTAGTAAGCAAAACCCTTCTAATTCCAGAATACTTACTTAAGAGAGCACAGCACTGTTTTTTCCTGTATAACAGCTCCCAGTGCAGCGCCCTTCCGCAAGTACTGATGGGTCAACATTGAACCATCAGTACAGCATTGACCCATCAGTTTATTTGTCATATGCTTAAGTGCAATACAACGACATTAAGGAAACACAACTTAAACATTGGACAACAGTAGCAACAACAACAAAGTTATATAACGCTCAATTTAAGTAAAAGTCAGCACAAGCAATGTAGAAAAAAGTATGAGTGTGAGACAGAGCAAGAGGTAGAATTTAATAATAATCTGACAGCTTGCAAGAAGAAGTTGTCTGAATCTGGGAATACAGTATGTGTCTTTATGCTCCTATAGTGCTTCCCAGAGGGCAGGGGAGAGAAAAGGAACTTAGTAAAACTGTGTGCAGGATGAAATGGGTACTAAACCATTGAAACTTTTCTAATATCCACGTTGCTCTCCATTGCGAGCCCGGCTGGCATCGATTGCCTAGCTGTTATAATAAAATAAGGATGTGCACATGTTTTACATTAAATATACTGCTGCAGCAGTTTAAAATAAACCTGTATGGTCTGATCGAAAAAAACCTGGAGTGGTAAAGAGAAAACTGGAACACATTGGTGCATCAGGTTGTGGGTTTGGTGAAGGGAGATGTCCTCAGGTCACATCATGTCTTAATAACAGATGAATGCTCCCTGCTTATCCATAAATACTCCCAACGTCATGTCTGCAAAATTATGTTTCTGCTTTTCCTCTTTCTAAGAAGTAATGATTATTTATTAACAGGAAACAATGTGTTCTGTTGCGCTCCCTGCTGTGAAATTAAATTAGCTTACAACATGCTAATTCAGGGCAGCTCCAGAGAGCAACCACCTGTATAGCCTAATATGATTTGAAATCAAGCTCGCCAACATTTCTCTAAGGATCCTGTGGATCAGCGGCCAAAACCTTCTCAAGCTGAGCTGTGCATAGCACACTTGACATCTTCCTACACTTTTCTTCTGCCGTAGACCACTAACAAGCAACATAGACAAAGAACAAAGGAAGCATTTCACATAAGGACATTTATCTTAGTAATGAGAGGAAGCCATTTGGCCCATCTGGCTCATTTTGCTGCTGGTAACAAGGTGATCTGAAGATCTCATCCAGCTTAAAGAAAGAAACTTCAACACCATGGTGGAGTGGTCTGCTCCACACACTCACAACCCTCTGTATAAAATAAGCATGGATAATTTTTCAATGTATCATTTAGTTTTCTCTTATGTCCCTTCTTCATATTTCACTGTTGCTTCTGAAAACATCCACTGAGTAGACTTTCTCAGAGCCTTTGAAAATTTTAAATGCTTCGATAAGGTCCCCTTAAAATCTTTTCTGGTCAAGACTAAAAAGGTTCAGTTCTTTCAGTCTGTCAGTCTATTCCAGACACCTGACAGTAATTGCCAAGTTTCAATTTTATTTTTAGTGGCACAGCTGATTTTTCTGAACATTAAATATACAAAATATTACTCATGTTCCCTCCTCCATTTTTAATTCAGTAAATTTCTCTTCTGAAGGCCCAATGTCAATATGTCAATATAGTGTTTTATGTCATAAAAAAAATGTTTACAAATTTGTTAAAAAATGTTTAAAATGTTTTGTCTGAAACTTTCTCTGCAGGCCTCCCTCATGGATTCAAGCAAGCGACGCTTATCGGACCACTGTCCCTCTGACTGCCTGTCAGGTTCAGGCTGCACATGGGATGCCTTGGGACCCCCCTTCTTCCCACTCTCCAAGAGCTCTTCGGAAGTTGCTCAGACTCCACTGTGCCAGGAGGAGCTGGCTAGGAACAAGCTGGACCTCCGGAAGAGCCTGAGTACTGCTGTGTGCCACCTGCAAATGTCCGAAGCCAACTACCAAGGGACATCTCGGGGCAACTGGGAAAGAGGCACACAGACAGCAGGAGAGAGGACGCCAGGAAATGTTTTTGCTGCAGCCTGTCCACATGGTGTCATTGAAACTCACAACTCCCAGTCAACTCCAAGAGAAGCAGAGACCATTGGAGTATCTGTGAACTATCACCACTGTTTGGACAAAGAGCCATACAGAGCTCCTACAGTGACAGTACAGGAGAACCACACTACCGCCCCTCACAGGGACCTCTGCACAGAGAGGCTGGGGGTGATCAAACAAGCAGTTCAGAGGAGCCATTCAGACAGCCTGAATGTGCTCAAGGAGAGCCACTGTCCCGGGCAGCTGATGGCTTGCAGTGAGACCAGCTTTGCATGTGCCGGGCTGGGCTTGTGCAGCACAGAAGGCCCAGGCTGCCCATCGCTCGTGTGCAAACAAGCCATGCAGCTGCAACAGAGCAACACACTGACTACCTGTCACAGGAGCAGCAGCAACAGCTCTGCTCAGCAGAGCGTGAGGATATGTGTGCCCAGCCCCTCACACACCAGCAGGGACAGCAAATCAAGACACACAGCTTGTGGGGATGTTTGTTTTGGCCACTCAGTAACTCCTGGGGGATCGGAGGACACCTTCGCTGCCTTCTGCCACTCTCTCCCTATCCCCACCCCAGGCCAGCTGCTCCCGCGGCTGGTGAGCTCAGTTAGCGAGTGCAGCAGACAGCGGCACCCTGCCCATCCCACCAACCTCAGCTTCCCCAGGCTGGTCTCCTCTGTCAGTGAGACAGGGCTGGATGCCAAACGCATTGTACACTGCTGTAGTCTTGACTGTCGGGACCAGGAGATAGCTTTCACTAGTGGTGGACAAGCACAGCAAGAAGCATGCAGAAAGACCAGAGAGATGGGAACAATGACCTTACCCAGTGAGCTGAGAGATGTAGGGGTGCAGACAGGCCCTCCAGAGTCGCCTCCCCCACATGTGTTCCCCGAGGTTAGCCTACAGGAGGAGAAGGCTGCAGCTTCTGGGCAGAAGTCCCCAGTGAAGGAGGTGGTGTGGGATGCAGAAGGGATGACATGGGATGTGTATGGGGCTTCAGTGGACCCAGAAGTGCTGGGATTGGCTATCCAGAAACATCTAGAACTGCAGATCAAGGAAACGGCTAGCCGTGCTTCAAGACTTTCCCGCCAAGACACCAACAGCACCCAGAAAAGTAGCCAGAGGAGGAAGAGGGGAAGTGTAATGGGCTCTCTAAAAAGCCCAGCCTGCTGTGCCCGCTCCACGAGTTCTGTGGACTGACGTGGACAAAACAGACCCACTGAGTGGCAAGGTAATCCCACCATTTTACAAATCCAATTCCATGCCATACAACACATTTTAGCTGTGCAAAATTAAAGTCCCCTGGTCCATACATTACAAATTTGAGCCTAGGCTATCCCGTACCGCTGTCTGACAGTGATCTGGATTAATTTAGCCGAGGCACCCAACTCACACAAGGTACCACCAGAGTCAGGTCAGGTTTGGGAGCAACAATGATTCACCAGGTGCCTAAGAACCAAGACAGTGTTTACTTTACTGTAAGGCACTGTGGAGACTGTAGGGTGTCAGATAATGAAATACTCCATCAGGTAGGCAAGTGCCTATGAGATTTGTAGCCATAAAGCCAAGTTCATGGGCAGTTACTGGCTCTATAATTGGTATATATAAAAGGGAAAACAACTGGAGAAAATGGAGAAAAGATTAGTTCCTTTCGTAACTTTTCCATTATTGTGCTATTTAGGTGGACCCTCTGCTTGTGACCCAAATGGGATGTCTACAGTGATCTGGGCTGCAGTGCCTCTGAGGGGGCACCCAGGACAGCACCCATCCTGCCAATTCTGAAGGAGGACAGAATCAGGATGATCTTCAGCTCTGGCTGCAGGTCAAACTATATCCCCACCCGTGACACAGCAGGCACCCACTCTGGAATTCCACATGGCAGTTTTTAATCATAACTGTTACCAATCACTTATTATTGTGTATTATTGGTCACTTTCAGTAGCTGATAAAATGGTAGTTTGCTTCTTAATTCAAGTCATTGATTTTGAGTTCAATTAGAAATCTTTATACTGCTTGCTGCTTCATGACTGCAGAGGATCTGCTTGCCAGTCAAATCATACTTTGATTAGGGAAGCTTGTATAATAGTCCAGACGGGACCAGGGAAAAGCCCAAACAAGGGATCTCAACATTAGGGTTTTCTCTTGAGTTTATCCTTGATATAGAATCATTTAAAATGCTATGCTACTGAAGTAAAATCACTAAAAAAGAAACCCCCTAGGTGTGCTCCCCAGGATTTTAAAGGAAGCTGGTGCCACTTTATTTAGTGGGTGATAGATGTCTGAGGGCCAGGAATGAGTCAGAAACGACTGTAGGTACCCCCTCTCCAGAAAATGAAGATCTTGGGCTTTTCACACATTTAAAGAAGACAATTCCCAGCAATCTAGTTATGCAAAATCCCAAGTCAGCAACCCATAAAATGTGTTTTTTTATATTAGTATTTGGAAATATAAGTTTGAAATCTATTCGATTGTGTTTCTCAGCTATTGTCCTGGTCCTGTCTCTTCTGGCTTTAAATCCAAATATGTTTTTAATTCCTTCGGCTAATTGATAGAATAGAGCTGCTTGCTTGAACTTGTTCAAACCCCTTTCAGCATCTGGTCCTTGGAAAAAAAAAGTCTGCTGCAGGAGTGCTGTTGTCAAGAAATACAGGAAAGCTCTGCTAGGTCTGTCCTCTGCTTACTTTAAAAGGAAACAGAGCTCAATTATCCCCCAAAGTTAAGGTGTGGAATGAAAGGCAAAAAATACAGGATCCTTATTGACCAGAATCTCAAACTGCTGTGCTAGAAAACAGACATGACAGTGCAGCAACATTGTTAAAAACGTTCAGGAGACTCCTGGTGCACAATCGTTAAAGACTTGGTAGATGAACAGATGGATCACGGCAGTACGTACCACATATTCTGCTGAGATTTGTATCTCCTATTTAAGAAGCAAAAAGGTATCAGACACAAACTTCTGTTAAATATCTGTTTTTTTATGAACCATGATAGTTTTAACAACCACACCATTAAGGTTTTACTTCTGTTTCTTATGATGAGATATAAAGACAACACTGTCATATCCAATATCAATGCAATATCTCCTTTCTCCCCCTCCCAGTGAAACTGATACTGTTTAAAAGTGAACCAAAACATGTCACTGCATGTTTCCTGTCCTTCAAGTGTTCTTTATGTTTTATTCTATGGTTAAATTGTATTTATGAAAATCCGTTTTAAACTCCGCACAGCAGAACCTGATGGTCAAACTCGGCACTTGATACATGTTTAGCAATGTATAGGTGTAACTCCCACAACATCATAATCTAGTGTTGTGTGTTTTGTGCTTGCACTGTGCTAAGTGTAACCCTGTTCTGTTGTTGTAAGGAGTCTATAAGCTTGGTGTGAGTGCTGGGTTTTGGCAGTCATTACAAACTCAGGTTTTGAATGTCTTGCAAGACATTCAGACATGTCTTTCAATCTGTTCACTGCATTACATAAACAATGTTGTCGCTCTAGAATCAGTCCAGAGAAGAGCATCAGGACACATTACTGGACATGAGGGAATGTCTTACATGACAGGCTTAAGGAACTGAATCCTCTTAGTCTTGAACGGAGACGATTGCGAGGGGACCTGATCCCGGTATTCAAAACCCTCAAAGGCTCTGAAAAAGTCAACGCAGGGAACTACTTCAGCATCAACAGTAGAACACAAATCAGAGCATATGAATAGAAATGGTAAAAGAGCTTTTGAAAAAGAGAGCAGGAGGTGCATGTTTATGAAGAGGTTTGCAGGAGTCTCGCCATGCTGTCAATGAAGTGAAGTTGTGGGTCATGATTTGTTAATCAGATAACCTCCTCTCATTTGTATCTGCTTATGTTTTTATATAACTGTGAAATTACTATATACAGTATATGGATTCCTGAATGATAAGGCGATCTACAGCTAAAACAGAAGCAAATAAAGCTACGGAACTATATCATTAAGGTTAAAGACACAGGAGATGCTTAGCAATGTATTTTATTTCTCCCCTGTTCATTTGTCTCTAAAATTCCTTAAAAGCAAGGTGCAGTGGGCAGCCTTACTGTCTTACAGTTGTGGAGCCCTGGATTCAGTTCTATTGAGGTGCTATTGAGTTTATAGGTTCTCTCTGTGTTTGTTTGGTTTTACTCTGGGTGCTGTATTTTTTTCCATATTCCAAATACATCCTGGTAGAAAACTGGCCCTGGTGTGAGTGTGTGTCTGTGTGTACAGTATATCTGTCTGCCCTGTGATGGATTGTCCTGTCCAGGGTGTATCCTGCCTTGTGCCCGTTGCTTGCCAGGATAGGCCCTGGCTCCCCTGCTACCCTGTTTTGGTTAGAAAATGGACGGATGGAATTCCTTTAGGAGACAGAATACTATTTATTCTGAGAAACACCACAGCCAAATAGCAATTGCATCAAACTAACAATTACTCAGCTCTTGACTTTTATCCCTCCCAATAGACACTCGTGTTGCAGAGGCCATGGTTGTCCTATGAGAAAGGTCATAGGCCGATTGTCTACCTGCAGTTTCTCCATAGCACAACCAGTATCTTAGGCCCAGCTGGCGCCAAGCCATCAACTTTACTCCATAGCTATTGTGTATAATAACAGTAATACATGAGGCATTTTTACATTATTGAACTTGAAAAAGTTATGGTCATTTTTAAGTACTTTTCATCAGGGATTTCCTCCGCTGATTGTTTCTGTTTTCAAATTTTATCCTGCCAGCTTTTCCATTGGCATCAATTTGATTTAGTCTAAGTCACACGTGTGATATTAACTATTTCCCACTTTTTATTCCCTAAGTTCAATGGACAGATTTAACAAACAAACCTATAGGTAGCCACAAGACCTAATAATGGTATTGTGATGTTACTGCCATTCATTAACCCCAGCTCAGGAACAATGAGACTCTAGAATTACATTGATGTAACTCACCCAGTCCATTACATTATGATGAATTATCCTCACAGAGGCATTCCTTCATTTATCAGCTCTCACTGCACAGAGGCACCAGAAAGGAACAGAATGATATACTAGAATTGACTAAGCCATGTGTGCCCTCTATCTAAGTGAAGGCACATACAGTATAAAAATGATAGGATAATGCAAAAAAGCTCATTTGTCTAGAGTGTAGTGACAATATGTGATGTTTTTCACTCAGGATGCCAGGCAATGTTCACGTATATGAGTATAAAGGAAAATCTGTTATTTTCATGAAGCAATTTGATAAAACCAATTGTATTGACATATAGTGTAAGGAATCATAATTAATTATTATAATTATTTTAGCAATAGAAGATTATGGATAGGAACTATAGGATTGCATAGTGTATGAAACAAAGTAAAGTTTAATGGGTCTGGTTTGGGTTCTATACTGATATTCATTTTTAATTGTTTGTTTAGGTATGCGTTCCTATCTTCTGTCTGCTCTAGGTTAACATTTGTTTGCAAGGGAAGAGTGAGGGTCTTTCTCAGCAACCTGTCCTTAAGAAGATTGTAGGAATATTTATGATGATGTTTGTAATAAAATGATAAATGCAACCTAGAAAGCTATAAAAGATTAGTGCAAACTAAAATATACACTGTATATATCTCACTCCTTTGCTGAAAGTTAATGTAATATAGCAAGTGACATCTTGGAGTTGGAGATTTTTTTCTCTCACGTAAACTTGAAAGACTGGAGAACATCTGAAGTTTGAAAAAAGAGAAACAAAACTTTTCAGTGGTGCACACAGCTTTAAACAAATCACTCTGTTCTTTTAGATTATCTCAGCTTGACCCTAGGACAGCAACATTTTTCAAATTCTGGACCAGACAGCTACGACTTGTCTTTCCAGACCATGAGCTCTAATTGATATCACTGTGGAATTTCTGCTTAGTCAGACCTGTCTCCATCGAGGGCCTCCAAAATCACAAGCTGGTGAAACTGGAGTGAACTAGTAATGAACTGCACAAGTGAACGAGGTCAGACTGTTTCAGCACTGTGACATTCCCAACACCTTCGTTACCCAAAGCTTCTGTAATGCCCAGGACAGTGTGATTCTGGACATTTATATTTATACTCCCTCCTACCAAAGTCATACGCCCAACAGGAGCAGTCCACCCAGTTTAAAGAACACGGCACAGCACATGGAATGTTCCATAATTCCTGAGGACTGCAAAGTAGTAGCATATGTGGTTTTTTCTTCAGTGTGCCAAGAAAACGAAGACTGCAATGAAGGGTTTCGAGGTATGATTGTTGCCTCTGGAGTGTTGCCGAAGGCCACAGTAGTAATGACTAATGTATCAGTTCAGATGACTTCAAGAGTTTGCAGATAAGTAACCATCAACTACAATCTACAGAATCTACTGACCTGCTGCTCACATCTTAAGTAAAGCTATATAAGCTGCTTTGTCAGCCTTCTGTGAACATTTAAAAGAATTAACAATTGTCTCTTGTTGCAGATATACTCACGGCTAGAATTCAGTCGACCCATTGTCAGGGTCATTTTCTTTTAAAATTACTAGAAGTAAAATTCTACTTATCTGAGATTAATTGACAACATTAAACCTTCACTTATTTTTTTATGTTTTTCCATTGTATTATTAGCTTTATAAGATGTTTGAATTTCTTATGTCATTTGGTCTGAGAAGGTTCTTTAGAGTGTGGAGAAGATATCTGTTAACCAAGGGTCCAGTCTCTGCCTGGTCTCACTCAGGAAGAGTGCTGAGCTCCTCATCTGTGTGCCCTGTCCTCATAGGAGTAGCTCTTCCTACTGGCTCAATTCATGTATTCGTTTTCCCTCTTTATGCAATACTAAGGAGCTGCTCACTATTCATGCTGCTAGTCAGACTGAGTGACAGATATTACTTATTCTACTGTCTAGCTGCCTTGCAATAACTCAGCAACACCATGGCCGTAGCAAAATTTTAATGCCCGATTTCTGTGTTTTTTTGTTAAGTGCTGGCCAAGGGAGTCATCACTTTGATCAAGATACTGCACTCTTACACATCAAGTGATCTGCTCTGTTTTTGACCAGCGCTTTTAGTGGCCCTGGTCTTCTACTCATTTCCAAGCTAAAACGCTTTTTCACCCTGAGTTCAGTGCTCAGTTCGCAGTTCAGATGAGCAGGCACATTCCCGAGTATTCACAGTGAAGGGGTCTTTTTGAGCGGCTTTTGTCATCTTTCAATGACTAACCCTGCGCGAATCAGCACTGATCACTGATGATGGTGGTAACACAGTATTTTTCATTGTCAAGGCAGGCCTTCTGCACTTCTAAAGCACTGTCAACGTTTTTCAGACACTTTACAGAAGTAAATATGTGTATGGAAATCGTCATTGTATTTTAAGCAATAATCTCCCTTATTTTGGTTTTGCGATATATTTTTGTTTGGAGAAATTGTCCGTCTGGAAACACCTCCTAAGTTGAACACCTCATGTTCTGTGTAATCAAGTGTGCTCTAGCCAGAGGGTTAAATTCCTACCGCTCAGTTGAAAAGACACAATATTTCACGACCTGTGATAAGGAATCGTCTGAATATACTGTAATAAAATGCAGTTATGCTGGACGACCAGTACAAATCACCTGATCTGGTTCAATGGCTCTCATTCTCATGTGCAACTGGTTTTGTGAAGCTTATTATCTAAAGACAGTATTTTTTAGAATAGGTGTTTTTTGTTTGCCAGAGATCAGTTGTTATAACCACACTCAACCCAAGGTGATGTCTGTTAGTTGTTCTTCTTGTCTTGGATATGTGAAAGTAGCAGAGTCTGTTCAGTCATCATACTGGCCAGTGCCAAAGTACAAGTAATCTCAGAACCTAAGAGCATAAAAATCTCTAAGATGAGGAAAAACTCTTCTTCGTAAAGATGTAGATCACTCTACACGTTGCTGATCTTCTCCTTCACAAGAGAATGTTAAGGACATGGATTTGTTCATTCCTACTTATTCAGCACCAATAAGTCAACCTTTATGGGAGGGAGTTTATGTGTCATATCGACCATTCCTATCTTTGGGAGTTAATCTGTTTCTTGTGAGAACTGAACTGTCTGCTTCTGTTTCAGTATAATCCAACATGCTGAAGGGCTGCCATCTGTCTTTAGAATTTATATTTAGCTCTGTACACAAAAAAATACACGTTGTGCCGATGTATTTTGGAACTGTTTTGTTTGATTGTCTATTTAAAAAAAAATAAAATTCCAGTGAACCCATCCTGTCCAGCAGAATATTTCTTTCCACAAATACAATTCTCTTTTAACAAAAGACAGATGTATCATGCTTCAAGATGCTAGTAAAATAGCACTCACAAGAAAATGTCTTACCTGTATATGATGCTGAATTTATATAATGGAAAGGATAACATTTTTAACATTTTCTCTCCAATTTCAGTCAGGATGGTTTAGCAAATGCTGGTTAACATGGATAAAATGTATGCTCACTATTAAGGCCTGGATTCATTTTCTTAATGAAAATGAAATAATATTTGTGTGAATATAACTGTATTTTGTTTTTCTATAATGACCAAACTAGTACAGATTTGACTAAGAACATATATTCCTGAATTTAACTTTTAGTAATCCAATTAACAAAGATTTAATGCTGAGAAAACTCACTAAACCATTTAGCTTTGTCTGTCCCCTTCTGAGTTAGAAAATTCAGGGTGGAGTAGCAGTTAGCGCTGCTGCCTCAGAGCTCTTGGCCTTTGGGTTCCGTTCTGCACTGGGATGACATCTACTTTATATGGAGCCTGCATGTACTGTACTCCCTGCATTCATGTGGGTTTTCTCTTGGGGCTCCAGTCACCTCACACTTTATAAATGTATGCCAGCTAGGCTTTATTTAGCTGTTCTTAAACTGTTTGTTTCTCCATTGCCCCACAATGCAATGGCATCCTATGGGAGAGAGAGGGAGCAGTCCTGTGCTCTAGTCCTGCATATGCCTTATGTTTACAGGTAAACTTCACTAGATTCATCTGTGGAAGTATTAACGTATCCTGAGATGAAGAAAAAGATGAAACGCTACCACACCAGCTGTTTCTGACATCACAGAAGACTAAACTAGGGCCAGTCCCTAATGAGACCATATTTCATATCATAAACTGGATGTTGAGGTGATTGAGTTTGTAAATTTATTCAAGTGAAAATGGAGAAAATGTTGAACAGACAGCTGTCTAAATACAGCTATTTCATGATTTGAAATACAACTTTTTCCTGGGGAACGGAAGAGGCTAAGAGACTGGGATCCAAATAGTACAAAACCAGCATTTTCTTTGGAGCCTGTCTACTGTCAGATCATACGGACAAAGACAAAGAAGGTTTAACCCAGAGAATAATACCAGGTCGTCACCAGTCGTTTCTAAGCATAAAAACAAGTCAAGTAACTAGCAATGTTCAATCCTTCTTAAGAGGAAAAACACTTACTGCTGCCCTTTAGTATTTCTGAATTTTGACAGAAAACTCACAAGTCTAATTTGTCCACCATTCTGAACAGATTTCTTAAAAAGGAACCCGAACTAATAATTATTCTACTCACCATTCTCTCTCTATTCTCCTTTCCTTAAGATGTCAGGAGTGCTTTCTTCAAAATGTTTAACACATAAAAAGCAAACAGAAAGTTTAGCATCTTAGCAGATTCCAGGAACTAAGATAGAAAGAACTAAAAGAAACAAAACTAGTTCCTTTCCATAAAACTTTTGCCTTTGACAAAGCAGACCCTCAGGGGCTGCAGCCCCTTGTTGTCCTGCGACCATCAACAGGTAACCCTGTTTAAGATGTCTACTCAGAACAAGCAGTTCTGTACTAAATATATGAACTGCTTCTTCCCTTAATCCTTCTGGTCTGAATTCCTAATTCAGGATTTTATTTCTCTTCATGAAAAGAGAGGCCACAGAAACTGCACACTTTATTACAGGATGAGTCAACAGGAAATGTATTCAAAAGGGAAGGGAAGCAGAGTGGGAAGAAGAAAGGCCTTGAATGTCTAGTGGGAGGCGATTGGAAAGGAGGGTGGCAGGAGGGGCCGACAGAAGCTCTAGTTTGGGAGTGGCAGGATGAAACTGCTGATGGGACTCGCAGGTGACTGGTTGCCAATGCAGAAGCCCCTGGCCGCGAAGCCAGAACAATCCAGCGCTCGGTGTCTTTGTTCAGCCACTTTGTTTACACAGGAGGGCATTGACACGACAATGGGAGGCTCCGGCCAGAGCTCTGCTCCGCTCCTGGCTGAATAGCCGTATAAATACGGGCGGCACAAAACCCCTCACCGCTGCTCCCAAAATGAGCCTCAGGAATCTGCTGCTGCTGTCCCTCTCGCTGGTACTGACTCTCACCCAGGGCTTCACCCCAGGGCGCCACCTTCAGCACAAACGTCTACAACTCGGTGAGTGTCTGTCATCTTTCACCAGCTGTAAACGACAGACCAGCAGATGAAAATGAAATACTTTTCACGGGGAAATCAGGTCTGCTTTAGGATCAGCTGCTTTTCAAAAGGCATACAAAATTACTTATCACATTGTATTGCTTAGCTTGAGCTATTAAGGTGATTCCAAGACGTCTTTTACTTCAGACCGCACCAGTACCACTTGGGAACAACATGCTTTTGTCACTTTTATTTTTTAAATAAATTTCTTAATTTTATATGCTACTGTTTCTAACAAATTGTGAGCAACTGTGACCAATGTAACTTGACCAATGTAATAATGAAGTACATATGCCAGTATTAATTAATGTTTCACAACAAAAGTCATACTTTTCAAGAAGGGAACATCCCTGACACTGGGGCCTCGGGTTCAATTGCTGGGGGGCTGTCTGTGTGGAGTTTGTATGTTAGTGTTCATGGGGGTGTCGTCAAGGTGCTGCAGTTGCTTCCCACAGTCCAAAGACATACCTTAGCTGGGATAATTGGCTTCTAGAGAAATTGGCCCTGGTGTGAGTGTGCCCTGTGATGGACTGGCATCTTGTCTTGTCTCCAGCTCCCCCACAACCCTGAATTGGATGAAGAGGTTAGAAAAGGAATATGTGGATTATGAATCATGTTAGGCTATGTGCTACATGATAGTTAACATAGAGTATACCGGTATACCAGAATAAAAATAAAAGTAAGAGTTGACTAAAGGAACACAAATATTCTATTATAAGGATAAGACATTCTGGATTACTTAATGATGAGTCATTGAACAAAAAATGTATTTTGTCCAGAGACAGCTGGGAGTGAATTAAGTACTGCAGAGACACTTGCAATAGAACCTCCTTAAACATTTCATCCAAAAGGCATAGAATTTATATGCGTAACATGTTTAGGGAGCACAGAATCAGTGGCTGTCTTCTGATAACTTACCCGTTACTGTAGTCAATAAGCACAGAACCTAACAAACGAGCTGGAGGCTCATTAATCACAAATAACCCCTGACAGCTCAGAGTGCTAAAAAATGAAGGCTGAATAAACTGAAACAAAAATATTTTCATCTATTCTAGACAATATGTTAATATCCTGTATTTTATATTTTAGTACCCTGTTTGTTTAACTAAAGTGAAAAATAACATGGTTGTTAGTAAGGACACAGGTGAGAAATCTGTCCCCAAAAAAGTGTTTTTTCAAAAATTATGGTATTAGATCAATACAAAAATAAAAAAGGAGAATTACTTAGGGATTTTTTGTAGGATGTCCTGCATGTTCTAATGTACACAATTTAAAAATTAAGAATGGCTGGAAATAAACAAAATCAAGAATGATTTTAATCTAGATTAATATATCTACGTTAATAATAAGATGTCTTATATTTAGAGTCAACATTTGACAGTACATTGCTAAACTTCCATTGTTTGTATGCTAACATTCTTATTTGTGTGAGAAATTAACTCGGTGCTGGAGACCAAGGCTTTGGGCTCAGAATCCGTTAAGCAGCACAGCTTGAGTGATGTGACGTGTTTTCGACTGAAATGTGACTCTGATACAAATGTTATCAGCTCCTGAAATAGAACTGTGAAATTACAATTCAGAGCAAGGAAAGAGGATGTCAAAGAACACAAGACTGTAGCATATCCCTTCCAGCACATTGATTGCTGTGTGTCATGGTCTGATCGAATTGCAGCTGTGCTATGGGAATGTGAATTGAGGAACTTCTTTTTTTATTGCTGTGCTATGTCTTATTTGAATTTAGTGCTTTAAAGGAAGGGTAAAACTAGGCATTGCAAACTGTTGCCCAGGGAAAATATAGGGAAGTATCCTGTATCCTAGCAATGATATAAGAAACAATAATAGGTAATGCAGCAATGATGTAGAGATTGTGCAGTGAAGCCAATTCTACTCTGAAGATATATCCCAATATTCCCACCTTTAATCGGGAATTGAAACAAACTTAATAGCAGAGGAAGTCTTTAAAAACCATAAGCTGAGAATCCCTGTGTTCATTCCATCTGCCCATTTTCTAAATGCTTCATGTAGTTCAGGGTCATGGGGGAGCTGGAGCCTATTCCAGCCAGCAATGGGCACAAGGCAGGATACACCCTGGACAGAACACCAGTCCATCACAGAGCAGACACACAGGCACAAGCACAGACACGTATGTTCACTCAAGGGCTAATTTTCCCAGTAGCCACTTAACCCACTAGCATGTCTTTGGACTATGGGTGGAAACCAGACCATCCGGAGGGCAATAATATATGCAATTTCTTATCTACACATGCATATCTGTTATAAACGTTGTGTGCTTCTGCGCCTCCTCTACAGATTGGCCCAAGGACTGTGGGCTTTCCCACTTTAAGCCCAACACTGCACAGAGGATTGTATCGGGCAACGAAGCACGACCTCACTCTTGGCCATGGCAGGTCTCACTGCAGGTAAATACCTTGGACACCAGCTGCACAGCACTGTAGCCTGTCCTGCATCTGGAGTTCCATCAGTTCTGGAGTTGCACCATTCCCCCCCCTCGTAAGAGACATCTTAAGTCACTTCCTTAAATTACTTTATACCATTTCCTCTGATAAACAAACAATAAAATGGCACTGTGAACTGTAACTTGCATCGCATACAGTGGGAAGTTTATTTAGGAAAGTACATTGCCAGGTATTGGTTATTTTTTATTTAGGAATAGATATTTTTTCTCATTTAGATCTATATTTATATCTATATCTATATTTATATATATTTAGATCTTATTTTCCTATCTTAGAATGGCACTTTATGACAATAACCAGCATAGCCCTTTCTCACATTATTTCTGACTCCCAGATGCAACACCAACACCCAAGTCTGTTCTGAGTCAGGCTTTCCCTTTCCTGGGGATAATGTCAAGCACAGTGTCCATCCTTTTATTTTAAGGATGTCCTGGTCCTACTTGCTTCGTTCCTCTGCTTCTTCAGTGATGAATCACTGAACAACTGTGCTAAATCTTACTGACTCATCCTTGAGTCACCCTGAGCTCTTTCAAATTCTGTGGCTAAACTATTCAAGAGCCTTGTACAGGTAAATGTGGTAGTACTGTTTCACCTTTTTATAACAGATAGGTTGAACACAATTTCCTTGTAGAAACAAAATAGCTCCCAATGTTAGAAAACTTTAAAAATGTCTCTTTCAACCAACCTAAGAGGAATTGCTTTCTTATTGGAATGGAACAGATGCTATCGTAGAGTGGGAGATAAATTCATATTATTCCTTATGATGACTTTTATTTACCTAAGCTTTACTGTGGTTCACTTGATTTAAACATGCTTTCACTGTGCTTTACTACAGTAGACTGTGGGAATTCCATTATGAACTACAGTATGACTGGTATACCTATACCAGTCAGCTTAGAGTGACAAGGGACAAGCAGCAATTCCTTTACAGTATATACTATACAGTTTATACTAAATATGGAATGCCCAATTTGCAAGTAAAGCATAGTGAATTAAGATTTAAATTACAGTGAAATTTACCAAGATAGAAATTCCTAAATGGAATTGTGGGCACTAAGTTTTGTGTGATGAATAAAAATCACACAACTGGATTGGTAACAGTGTCTTGAAGTCCAGCACTTACAGGTTAGTAGCTTGTTCATTTGCCTTATGAATGTCAATTTATCCCTGATGTTAAGTAACATAGTTGAATTTAATTTTTCAGTTCTATTAACATGTTTCTCTTTCTTTGAAAACAGAGCACGCATATGAATGCCTAGTTCTCAAATATGATTGCAAGGAAAATCCTGAGGCAGAATTAGACTTTGTAATTCATTGCAGCCATGCATCATTTTTTTATTATTTACTTATTCACCTGTTTATTTTTTAATAGAAGAGAATTATCTCACCTACGTACTGTGTGGATCGGATTTTGAACAATGCCTAGCAGATCGACACAGAAATCCATTGAAAAGGTGTTGAATCATGAATGTGATGTCAAGTGTGTTCATGCTGGGAGTTTTGTATTCAGTCATTCAGTATTCCTGTGAAAGTGACTTAATCATCACAACACCCACTACTCTCTCTTTCAGTAGAATATGTACTCAGGAGGCACTAAGTGACACTGATTTGCATTCCTGTTAAACTATGAAAATTCTACTTCAGAATAAGACTAAATACTAGAGCACAGTAGATTTACAGTGTTTCTTCAGTGATTGAGAAACCAAAGAAAGGAACAACATCATAGAGGTACCTTTTCACAGATTAAGAGTCTTAAACTTTAAGAGACATGAACAATTAGGGTTTAAAAACTGTAATTGCATTGCTTGGAATTCAAACTCTTCCCAGCAGGAAGCAAAATACTGTATATGCCCCAGTAATCTGTGCAATGGAGGCTTGCCCTCAGTACAGCAAGTCTGTTCTTCCTTACACTGTTGTCTGTCTCAGGTTCGTCCTCGAGGAAGTAAGAGATACATCCATGTGTGTGGGGGAACGCTGATCCACAAAAACTGGGTTCTCACTGCGGCTCACTGCTTTCAGAAGTAAGGCCTCAGAGCGCGATTCACCGATTTGGTTGTGCATTGTTTTCAGGATGGATGTCTGATGCTTCTTGAAAGCTGGCTTAATATTAGCTTTGGTGGAGTTCGCATCTTGTGTCTTACATGTATTTGTCAAGCTTGTACAGGAGAACTTCCACAACGCAGTTATGATTGTTGAAGGTATTCTATAGCTCATTTCCTCCCAACATTGCATTTCTGCCAAAATGTAGCAGATTACAGTGACAAGGTGCATCCAGCAATTCCTGTGACAAAAAGATTCAGTTACGTTTCTGACACCTGTAAAATTATTAAGAATCTCAATTTGTCATATGCATTACTAAGTAGTCAATTAACAATAATAGGGATACAAGGACGTTTTTCTCTCGTTCAAGGTGCTTGACAATGCTTCAGAAAAGTGTAAAGGTGAAAAAGCCTATCGTCTAAGGCCATGGCAAAACTGACAATTAAAAGGGTACAAAGAGTAATACATGAGCTTAAGTTGCAAAAGGTCACAGCAAAAGTTGTAAGGCAATGCACAGGGGAAAGAGTTATGTTTTCCCGAGAAGAGAGATGGCATCTGTTTTCTCTATTTGACAATCATTTTTCATGTCTGCAGCTGGGATTCCTCCCATGTCACCACTGCAGACTCGCACTCAGCACAACAGAGAAGGTGCTCACTCCAACATTAAGACAAGCTCTTGTGCTGCTGACTTCCTTTCAAGCAGCAGTTCTAAAATGTATACCAATGAGCTTGTGAGACACTTGGAAGATGAGAGTAAATTTGATTTAGCATGACCCTCCATTTTTTATGCTGTCTCTGAGGCTCCTGGGTACTGTTAGTAGGGTAACACAACCGAGATTTGTCTTATTCATCTCTTAGCTGTAATATCATTAATGGTGCCTACTTCCACGACCACAGACTACGCAGTTACTGTTGTGTAAAGCATGTGCAAACCTAAGAAATACAGAGGCAGACCTTTAAAAATAGCTTTGAATTCACAACAATTTCTGACTGAACGCCTTGTGCAGGTCATTTGGGTTCAGACACTGATCACATGTATAAATCATGCTTGGAATCCTACCCTATAGTCAACTCTAACTCATACCTAATCGGTCTCAGAGTGTGGACAGACATATCCAGGGGCCATTTCTGTGAAGTCAGGACTCAGCATAAAGAGGTCTCAGTTTTTTTTTAAAGTGTGACCGATAAAAAGCTTTCTGGAATGCTCCTGAGAGCTGGGAGCTGCTGATAAAGAGCTGGTTTGGGAGAGTGATCTTGTGCTGTGGTTTCTGGGCCTCAGGGGGAAAGCGGAGGATGCTGGGAGCTGGCGAATTGTCCTGGGGAAGCACCGCCTGAAACAGTCCGAAACAACCGAGCGGGTCTTTCCCGTTCGGAGGATCTACCGTCATGAGCGATTCCGCTACCCGGTGCACAGCGAGCTGGACTACGACATCGCCCTGGTCAAAGCTGCCCGCGACATCCCGCCCAGCCACTTCATCCGGTACGCCTGCCTGCCGCGCAAGGAGAGTCTCCTCAAACCGGGACACTACTGCTGGGTGACAGGCTGGGGCGACACCCGAGGTAACCCCCCAATTTGACAGCACAATCTGTGGTGAATGCTTGATGATTTGAAACTTAACCAGCTGTGGGTGGGGTGATCCATCAAGGCAGAGAATCTGAGCGGTTTTGTGATTCTGTCCTAATAACTTGCTGGGCAGAGAGAAGGCTGTTACCAAACCCAATGAGCACAGCTGAGCCCAAGATGTCCTGCTCATTCTGGACTTGCTAAGATCCTCCCATTCTTCTTTCTTGTGCGTGCCTCCTGCCAGTGTAGATTACACATCGTACTGTGCTTGGTTGGTCAACAAGAAACAGGCACAAAAAAAACACACTGAGAAGACAACGTAGTGCAGGCAGTCAAACTCAACTTGCGTGTCGCACATGCACACTCCACACTGAAGGCACCATTCACTTCCAAGCCTTATGCTGCAAAGCTACAATACCCAACATTAAGAATAAATATCACTGGATGTTAGTAATGAGACTGTCTAACAGCAGGTTATAGGAAAATGTCCAGTCGAAGGCATTAATGTTGTAATAATAATAATTGCTTACACTTATATAGCGCTTTTCTGGACACTCCACTCAAAGCGCTTTTACAGGTAATGGGTGGACTCCCCTCCACCACCAGCAATGTGCAGCATCCACCTGGATGATGCGACGGCAGCCATTGTGCGCCAGAATGCTCACCACGCATCAGCTGTGTTATTCCTTTTGATTTTTGGGCAGGAAACTGCAACCCTGAGTGAAAGTGTATACAGTTTTTCTCTTACAAGTGGGCCCTGAGGAATTTATTATTCTATTTTCTTACTTAAAACAGGTTAGCAGTTTTACAGATCCATAATAGCTGCCTATACAAACTGCTGCCCTGGAACAGGGAGGCAGACCCCAGCTGTAAAGGAAGTTCATGGTCAAAGGATGAGAACTGACAGACAGATGCCTGCTCCGGGGAGCAGAGCGGACAATCGGCAGAGTGGGGAAGGAAAGGAGGAGCAGGGGAAGGAGGAACGAAGCTTGGGGAGGATTATGGGAGGAGCTGGGAGGAGGAGTGAGAGAGAAGAGCAGGGTAAAGGAGGCAGTGTCTGAAGGTGGCTCAAGTGACTGACGTTCTGTGGGCAACCTGTGCTTCGCAGGGGGAAAGGAGAACGTGTCTTTGGCTGAGACTCTCAATCAAGCTCGCCTGCCCATCATTGACTTCAGGACCTGCCGGCAGAAGAAGTTCTGGGGCGACCGAGTGCGAGACTCCATGATTTGTGCGGGTTTCCAGGACACTGAGGGGCCACCAGCTGCGTGCCAGGTAACTTTGGGGGTGTAGACAGATGAAAGAAGCCTCTGCTTTAGACTCAGAGGAAAGAGGAGGAATAAAGGGGTGCAGTGGAGGATGTTTGTGAGTCACTTGCACACTAACAAGAGCTTCCCTCACCACGTATGTTTGGCATTTTGGTGCCCAAGCCCTGAAGGAGACAGAGAGTCTATCATAGTGTGCCAGGGAGGAAATGAGTTTTGTGAAAAGAGGGCAAGTCAGTAACAAGAGTGGACAGAATATAAGTGGTCAGGTATGAAGGCTGAAAACATAACCATTTCTCTAATGCACAGCTCAGGGTAGTTGGGGGTCTTAGTCTCCTCTATCTGAAGCCGAAGGAGAAGAAGAGGAGACTAGCGTTGTCATTGATGGTGTAACCGTGTGTCCTCTCTGCAGGGAGACTCCGGAGGTCCCCTCCTGTGCCAGGTGGGCCGAGACCACTGGGAGGTGCATGGGGTGGTGAGTTTTGGACCCATCGGCTGCACCGTTGAGAACAAACCCAGTGTCTTTACCCGCACTTTGGCCTACCTGCCCTGGATTGAAGCAACGAGAATCAGGGATTTCTTCCTGCGCTGATCTCCGAGCTAGAGACCAGCCAGCACTCAGCTGTCAGAGCCAGGGTTTCTCCTTTGAGACAATTACTGTATCTCCTGGATTTCCCTGCTCCAAACAGGGTGTGTTCTTAACTGCAACAATTTTCAATACACATAGGCCTGTCCTGCCAAAGCATATAGGCTCCAGATCCTTTTTTTCTGGAACCTACTGACAGACTCTGTTGAAATCAACCCAGGTGTTTGGCTTTGACCAGGTCTTGGCAGCTGTGGTTCTCTTCCAGTCTGTTCCATGAGATAGGTCTGTGAAGGAATCCCAAGCAAACTGAGATGAGAAAACTCCCTAATTTTCACTAGTGTGAGGTCAGAATGTAGGGATAAAATCAGGCAATTAGGTGATAGGTAGCCTTTCTCTTCTCAAGGAAGTGGAGAAGCTTATAGTCTTTTACATATTTTTTTAAAACATATTTCACACAAAGGTTTAATGTTCTCCTGATTACAACAATTACATATTCTATACATCTAGGGGTTCCACCTTCCTCAGAACGTGAACGGTTTCAAGTTGCTGTACTTTTAACTGCGCTTAGTTTCATTGCCCAGGACAGCAACAAGACATTCACATACTTGCAGTAGGAAAGAGAATCTGTTGGCTGTGTAGACTGTGGCGATCTTAAGTTTTATGAAAATAAATGTGTTTCTTGATGTCTTGGAGTTTTGTTTAACCACCCTGGCTGAATCACAATTGTGTCCAATCAAAAATAACAAATCTTGTTACAGCAAACAATTGCAAACTAAAAGCAGCTGAAACCTTATTCAATGTTGATATAGGTAACAGAAAAGATCAACCTGATGCTAGTTGCTCAAAAAGACTAAAACATGAATGTTTCGAAAATATTAACAACCTCTCAAAATGGTAATAGATAACCATATCCAAGAAAAGGACTGACAACGCTATTGAGAATTTCCTGTCATTCTATTCACCAGACTCACTTTGGTATTATTAACTTATTACAACAAGGTCTGAAAACACTATTAACCTTGGTCACCTGCTCAAGGGCAGAAACATTTCCTCGAAATCGGCTTTTGGACACAGAACAGGTAAGTTGCACTGCAGTGACAGCAAGAGGCTGCTAAAACAAACTTTTGGAGAATTCGGTGTCTATATTATCTGTGTGGCTTATTAGAGCAAGTCATTAAGGACTGTCATGGAATTTTATCAAAGAAGAGCCAGGAGAGGCATTCTCATTCACTCAGTAAGGTATTTATTCATATTGCAATATGGGACGAAGCCATCACCCGTCTGTGCAGAGAAGTGAAAGCTGATTCAAAAGCAAGCAGGAGAGCCCTTGTTTTATATCTTTTTTTAAGCTGATGCAACACTTCAAGGACAGGCAAAGCAGTAATTTTCCATTTCTTATAGGTTTTTGCTTTAAGCAAAGAAGAGCAGTTATTCAAATAGTTTCTCATCCTCCCTTCTTCAAGCAGCAGAGATAAACATTATTAAAACATCCTGTGCCCTTGACGAGTTGGGTGCTATCACTCTTTGTTCTAAGTATCCAGCTACTTCTGCAGCACAGCTCTGTCCATAAACAACATTTTTAGGATAAAACACTTTTTCTCAGTAACTTTCCATTACAGGACTCAAGGAATTCTGCCTCCAATAAGTCGCTCTAAACCTATGTCAGAGAAACTGTGTAACACTGAGCAGTGAATTCAGAGTGGATCATTCAGCTGGGAACTGTGCATGAGCCTGTGCCTGTTTTATTATTTATCCTGCTTCATCCAGCTCAGGTCTGGGGTGGGAGAGCTGGAACCTATCCCCGTAAGAAACAGGCACAAGGCAGGGTACACCCTAGACTGGATGCCAGTCCTTCACAAGGCACACATAGACACAAACACATTCATTAACACTAGGGTCAGTTAAACTGCCAGTATGTCTTTGGACTGTGGCAGGAAACCAGAGCACCCAGAGGAAACCCATGTGAGCTTGGTGAGAACATACAAACTCCAAGCGGATAGCATACCAGGTCCGGAATTGAACCCAGGATGAGGCAGCAATGTTAACACCTGTGCCACTCTGTCACCCTTTATTTTTTATATGCAACTTCATTTCTTTAGGAGTAAAGGCTCATTTCGTTCATACAGAAAGAGCAGTCTTTCTCATTCCAGTTCTAGTCCAATTAATAATAGCAACCCATTCATATATCCTAGACCTAGAGAGAAAAACCTTTTCACTACATGGTCAAATTTTCCAGTAACTACCAATAACAATTTTGGATTTCATAACAAAATGAAACTTTATTTTTTTTACAAAAAAAAACCTTAGCAGGTAACATTACAAGGTAGAAAATGTGACACTGCATACGCCTCTTATGTGATACATTACCCCTCAGATTGCCTACTAGTAGCCTCAAGCTTCTCTGTTCTCTTTCCTTTTATTAATCACGTCTGCCGTACACGTCTATCTCCACACATAACATTCCCTGTAATATTGAGCAGTTTTTATCAAAATCCATTAAATACCGTGTCTGGCTATGCATCATTGACTGTCTGAAAGCGTATTTTGCAGTAATATTAATATAAGTGATATTGCTTATTACTACAATATATTTAAGTACCTTTGACATACAATTTCGCAATTAGCCACTAGACGGCCACATTGCGCCACACTTAGATTATTCGTTACCTTCTGCAGGAGACAAGGGTCTTGACTGAGGGAAAGTTTCTCTTCAGGAGTCGCGTTCTTAATTGCGAAACATTTTATTTCTAACAGTAAATACTTTATTAAAGTTGATATTGTTGCATTTCTAAATGAGTAATATATATATATGAAAATCTGAAATAATATCAGAATATATTGTCATTCAGTATTTTACTTATTTAAAATGATGCCTTTAGATAATTATACAAAGTTAAATATTTCGTGCAGTAAATGGGGTGATTTCGTACTCACACGCTTTGAGACAGGACTCAGGATTTTAAACCTGGGGTACTTAAATACCTGTGAGCAGTGCGCATATACTGGTCAACAGTCCGCTATAAACTTAACACGTATTGAAGTTTTCGGACAAATCAGTAACGGTAACATTTGATTCGACCTTAGACAGACATCATACTGTACTTAGCGTGCTCCGCACAAGCGAGGAGGTAATACACGTAATAGCAGGGTATTCTGTTAGGAGAAACGTAAAATGAACGTGGCATTACTAGTAGGTCTTAAAACAATATGAAAGGTGAAACATTCACAGGTGTGTTACAGTAATGACTGTACGGGGAGAGCGCCCTCTACCGAACATTTTGTGTACAGTCTGCCGGTCTTGCGCCACATCTCGCGAGAAGCGGGGCCGTGGCCGTGGCGTCCTGTCCCAGCCAGCGTGGGTAGAGCGTGGTGTCGGGTCAAGGGATACAATCGACCCGGCAGGAACAGCTGCATAAAGTCTGCCCTTGGTGCCGGTCAGCTACCCCTAGGCTAAACCCTCACCGCTTACAGGATCCACTATTTGATTCCCATTGTCATCTTTCTAGGTAAGTCGCAGGAAAGTCCCTGTGAAGTTGGATTGTCGTTTGGTCAGATTCTTTAATGTCGACACTGGGCAGGACAGTCCCATTTAAACTATCAAGTAGTGCTGTGTGTATTTTTACTAACGGACATTAACCAGCAGTACCGGTGCGGTAAGAGGTGTGAAGAGGCTTGTGAGAGCCGGGAGAGGTCACCGGAAGGGTGATGTTCTCTTGTGCTGTAAATTCTTCTTTTTAATCTTTAGAAGGGTGTGTTCTACTTTTCTAACTTATTTGATCCCGAAAATATATATTTTTTTTAATTGCGTGACGTGTGTTGCGACCCTGCGTTTCGGCAGTTAGGATTTCAAGCGGAAACTTAAAACGTATTAATTTTGTCCTTGGCCACTAAAGTACGTTTCCATTTAGTTTTGCGGGGTGCAGGGCTTGCTTTTGCGGACTCGGGACAGGTTAATTAAATTTCCTAGCTTCGATTGTAACGCGTTTTTGTTATGTTTTACAGCGAACTTGTATACAAAGTACCCTTTTTTGGTAAAATAAACACGCGGGGCATTCTAAAAAAAATAAACAGTCGGTGAATATTCACTGTTTTTCACTTCCGGTCTTTTCAACGATGGCGTTTTCTTATCAGAAACTTCTAACCTTGCATACCGTGGTTCAGAAGTTAAAGGTGATCCAAAACTAAGTTCTGGCGTTTTTGCAGAAGTTAAAACACTTTCGAGTTTAACTCGTATATTGCTGTCCTCTGTGTTAAGTGTCAAGTAAGTATGTAACGCTACATTTTCCATTGCTAAAACAGCGCGTAATTTACTTGCTTGCTCGTATTGTATTGCTTTTTACAGCCGGAACGTCCTGGGGTTAATCTTGTAACTTGTATTGTTTTGTGTGCTTGCTGGCGGTTGAACACGCTGCATGCAGAGATTAAAATTTTAAAGACCCACCACCACCTCAGTTCCCCCTCCCTATTGTCCTAGCGTGCCCCCTTGCCCCCGGCTCGAGTTATTGTCCAGGAACACGCAGGACAATTCCTGACTTTGTGGGAGGATCCCAGCTCCTGTCCAGATATTTCACGCTGTCCGATTTATAACCATCAACGCTAAATGACAGCTCTCATCATGCTCTGACATACTTTCTGGACTGAACATGTAAGGAATGCACGCCTGTTTCTAAATCTCGCAAACATAACCACACAGTGCAATGCTGGGACACCAGCACTGAGTATTTTAACTAGTGTTTCTCCCGCTTAGAATACAGAACAGCTGCTATCTGCCGGTTTTCTTTCCAGACTTCATTGTAAGCTGTTGAAGTTCAGTTGTGCGTTTGGAGCATTTGGTCTTTAAAACGCCTTTATCTTTTTAAAAGTTAAAATGGCTTTGCAGTTTCACCCATGTACCAGTTTCAGAGTTCCAGCACCCTTGAAGAGGACCTGTTTTGGAAGCGAGGAGTGCAGTAACGGATAAAGTACTAGTAAGCAGCAGTAAGAGCTGAACCCAGTCAGCAGACAGTTTCCACAGGACCAGGGTTTGGGACCAGTTTTTTTGAGCGAAGCAAGTAATACCAGAATTACTAGCATTACCAGTGCAGAATTTCCCCCTCGCCTTTTACAAGGACCAAGTGCCAATATTGAGTACCCAGTTGATCAATATTGTGGTTTATCTGGCGAAATTGTGAATTTAAATTATGAGCAATGTATGAAATTCCATACTCACTAATAATGACTTATCGGTCACGAAAATCTTCACACAGCTTTTTAAAATGTTTTTATATTTAAAATTGATTCCTACAGGTCTCATTAGATCCAGGTGCGTATCAGGTGAGCAGCTGAGCAGTTTTGAATGTTATAAGAGTGCTATCAAAAATAATCCCGAAGCATTTTAAATACGTAAAAAGCACGAGGAATCAAAATCAATGAGCTGGTTATGACAAAGCGGAGAAGATGAACTTTGCACGAAAAAAAACTAATTCTGTCGCTGAGACATGGGGTGACAATGGCTTTGTGCGATTTCGTGTTTGAGTAGTTTTTATGTGTAAGGGGTCGTGTTAATACCCTTCTCAGATTGTATTTTGGCAAGGACGGTCCATTTGTTTTCCTTAGCTTTTGATTTCACTCCTGTTCTTTATTTTATAATTAGTTTATTATGCCTGTTGAAAGAAAAATCAACTGTTACGAGGTTTTTAAGGGAACAGTCTGTAACGCATACGGCCTCCATTGATTGCGAGAGCCGGCTTACCAGAGCGGTGACGTCACAGCCCTTCCCTGTGAATAGCAGGGACCGCAGGCGCCGGGCTGACGGGAGATTTCCCTTTGGCTCAAGCGGCTGGGTCCCTGTTGAGTGACGCCAAGTGAGGCCCGGGTTCGAGTCCCCGACGATGGGGGGCCGACCTGATGCGCCAGCGGCGAGGGCGCCCACGTGAACCCCGTAGCGTTACAAGTCTATTCTAAATTTGTTTCAATAGCAAATATTCTATTTTACGTTTTTTTTTCCAATTAACGCAGTTGCCAAGTTATCAATACAGGACTGAGCATCTCGAAAAAAGGAACATTTCAGGTTTTGAATCTTTGTGCAGCAAGCCAACACGTTTTTTTTCATCTTTTAAGTGAGATGCGTTTAGTGCCAGATGTTTAGCTTGAATCATTTTAACTAGTTTAATGTACAAGTCTAAATTCAGCATAATTTAGCAAAATTCCACACTTATCTGACTTTTGTATAGGTATTTTGTGGTAGTCATGTAATTCGGGTTAACAGGTTAGAGAAAGTAAGCCTAGAAAATGTATTATTTGTCGGCTTCTTGAAGTAGATTATTAGGCCTAATGTGCAGGTTTGTGTATGCAAGATGATGTAAGCAGAAAAAACTTGTCCGTCTTGTGTCCGTTTCGGTCCCCCTTGAAGTTGAAGCGTTTCTCTTATTGCTGCGCTCTGCTTGTCCTCTGAGCGCCCCCTTCCTCGTGGTGTACGTGCAGAACGCAGAGCCGACTGTGGCGGATCGGCTGCCACTTTCTTGCTGACGTAGAGAGACGCGCTAGATAAGCGTTTCCAGCCGGGGAAGATAACCCGGGCGGCAGACCGGTAGCTTGGGTTGCTGCAGCCAGAGCTCGGAAGAGAACAGAACGGCTGACGTATCGGAAAAGAGCAGCAACGAGATAAGGTGAGGTCGTTTACGCTGGGTTTTCGGTATTCAATTCCTGTTGTTACAGAAAGTCAACACCATTTTAACTAGAAGGAGAAAGCTAGGCAACCATGTCGGTGCAATACAATAGCTTTGGGTTTTCTTTTTACGAAAGGCACTCGTATATGCACAAATAGGTATATCGCAGGGTTTTAAAGAAACTACCTCGTTTACTTGATTTGGGTGGGTCAGTTATGAAAAACGGTTATAAAGGACCATCCGTTGGGTATTAAGTCGTTAAAAATCCTGCAAGTGTCTCGGTTTAGTCTAGGGTGGAAGAAAAGATTTTCACTGCCAAAATATTTTTACGCCTTACGACGTGAAGGCAGAACCTGTATCTAAAGCCGGAGGGGTTACAGACACCGGGTTGTCGCTGCTGTCTGAGGTAGAATAAATAAAATGCCAGCGTGTTGACACGGTCCTGCGGCTTGCAAGTTCAGTCGTGTTTCTCCTCGGGTTTACCTGTGCTAGCTCGGTGTCCGAGGGAACGGTACCTCAAGTTTCTCAGGCTCTTTGTGGTTCAGGACCACCATGTTAACCGAAATTTGATTATCAAGACTGTACGCATGTGCATACAATACTGTTGCATTTATAAAATGGATAGTTTTGTGTATTGCAATCGATATGTCACTGTTTTGGAGCTGTCGGTCCTTGTTCGCGTTGCCTTGTAAGTTGGAGAGACTGGATCGTGTCTAAATCGTGATAAAATGCATCACAGAATTAGGATTTTGTTAGTAGGAAGGGTGCCGAGGCAGGAGATCTCTGGAGAGGACAGTGCTGCAGAGAAGGCTGATGCAGTTCTTACCAGTTAGTGGGATGGAGTTGCTGTTTTTTTAAACGCGGCAAGAATATGTACTGAAAACAGCTTTGAAGCACAACCTAAATAGTAAATATTTCCAAAGCATCGGAAAAGGAAAGAAGCTGAGACGAGGAAGAACATGCATATTTACAAGCCTGATGAAGGAAATAGTTTCTCAAGGGCAGTCAGATTATGACTGGGAGAGGGACTGGAAACTGAAACGTTGAAGGTTGCCAATTTAGTGCTCAGGATTGTTTTTTTTTTTACTGTTAAGTTTTTTTTTTAAACTTGAAACCAAAGAATTTTACTTTGTAAGGCGTACTAAAGCATTGTGACTTAATGCTTTGGTCAGAGAAACTTCATCTTCATCTTTATATTTCTCTCTATTGCTAGGGCCTTACTGATCATTACTGCAATGAAGCTAGATGTTCATGCATATCAAACGTTTTATCTGTTTGCCCTGTGAGCTTTAGCTTGAAATGTAATATCTTGAGGCTAATGCTCCACAGTAGCTATTCACTGGGCATAAAAAAGGCATTGCAGAAATGTATCCTAATCACTAATGCAGGATTTATGCACAGTGGTGAAGCTGTTGGCATCTCTATTAGATGGTCAGCTGTCCCATTCTCCCATTTTTAAGCTTGCTCCTAGATTCTTATTCATAAGTGCCAGTGCCAAAAGTGTATATTTCACCAGAGAACCCCTTTATCCTATCATACTTCCCCCTGTTTCAGGCTTTGCTTTTCTGCATGAGGAAAATAGTTTACCATTGACTGGTTGTAGAGATCTCCTGTAGGCTGCAGTGTGATTATTGAAGGATCTTCTGTGTCCCAGCACGCTGTGTTCTGTCTGATCCCCTTGCTCGGTTGTGCCAGATGCTGTCAGCTCTGCCTTTTTGTATGGCTGACAAAACAGCTGCAGGCTGTATGACCATGAACCTAATTACACCCCAGAGCTGAACAGTGCCTTTGGAGCAGAGCCTCTAAAAATAGAGCATTTCAACCCCCCAACACTGAAGTAATTAGAAATGTTTCACATAAGATTTAACACAGAGGTAATTTACTATTTCTGCCTTTTCTTCACAAGAAACCATTGTTGCAGTGTTGCATTACATTTAACTGTTGAGTAAAACGTGTGCTTTGTGTAATCAGCGGAAGTGCATTCTGACCTGGCTGGGGAATTGGTGGGTTTATAAACAGCAGGGGATTGTACTTGGGTACAGGTTAATCCTGGGATCACTATTTCAGTCCATCCTCAGTGAGGTTTGCTGTTATTTTGGGGTATGTTGAGGGCAACCTCTAATCACAGGCGTTTCCCAGTGGGTATGACTCTAAGCCACGTGGAACAGGAAAGTCATGTTATAGCTTTGCATGAACGCCATTGTTTTTCCATGGAACCGTAAGTGCACACCTGGACAGGTTTGGACTGGGTTAGGGGTAGGAATAGGAAGCAAACTGTTGCTGGGAAGTGAAATAATTCTGACATTTTTCTCTCCGGGACAAAAATGTTTTTCTTATACATCATGAAGTATTTGTAGGGGCTCTTTCATATTCATTTTAATACATATTGGACATTTGATTGAATCTTTGAAGAAGCTTGTGCTGTATTGTTTTTTGTTTAAGATGAGGGAACTCGTATAACAAAGTGAAACAGGAAATGTTAAACTTGGTGATCTAAAAATAGTGCTGTCTGGGAATCTTGAGAATGGCCACAAGATTAACGTAGTTTAACCGAGTTTCTGTTAAATGAAACGTTTTCTGCCGAGGAATAGTGATTTGTCTTTCTATTCTTAATTAGCATCTTTCTACGTTTAGTGAAGGGGCAAGTTTTGGCAGTCATGTAATTGGTTTTCACATCAATCGTTTCATTGTTTATTTGACGATTAAACTTTCAAGCAGCACATGAAGATCTGGGGCTGTTTTTTACTGTTGAGTTACATTAGCAGGAGGAACGAGTCACTGCAGCATGTTTCTCTCATCCAGGTCGCAGAATGTCATCCGCTGTGGAAGATCGTGACAGGGACTCTCTCAGGAGGTGCCTGCAAGCACGCTGCCAACTGGAGGCGTCCATTTCTGGAGTCACGAGAGCAGAGCTGCAGCTGAGAGACAACTCCAGAGAGGTGAGGCAGTGGGGTTTGGTCCTCACAATGGAGCAGGGACTTTCAAATGAAAGGGACCGCATAATATGGATTAGGAATTGCGGATTGCACATTTTCATTTATTTGTATACTTGGGGAAGACCAGATTCCTCAAGAGCAATTCTCAATAATGTTTGCAGCCAATTAGGATATACAAGCCACATGCATCAAATATTTACTGCCATGCTTACTTTGCATTTATTTGCTACACGGTATTGTAAAGTAAATTCCTGTGAAGAAGGAGCTACTTGTATAGATGCAAGGGTTTTTTTATGAATTAGGTCCCTTTTTTTAAAATAGAAAATGGTATCTGAATTGAGGTGAGAAGAGCCTGGTCTTGAAAGAGCAGTGTATTTGGCTTCTCAATCACTGGTTACAGCAGAAGACTGAAACTTGAGTCATCTGCAATCCGTCCTAACAATTTCCGTTTGTGTTTATGGAGCTGTAAGTATTCTTTGTTCTTGGACATCTGTGTGCATTAATCCCGAAGAACACACCTGTCCTGCTTAACTTTGTAACAGAGAGCTCTGTGTCCTTATGTGGGCAGTTCTCACCACCTCGCTGAGATCATGTAGTAGGATCTGCCCATTGAAAAACCCCACATGATCTGTGATAGCATGTTTTGACATGTGGGCCAGCCTTTATAAAGCAGGCATTAGCCAGGAGACGGCCAAAGCGATGCACAGCGCGGTCTAAAGACATGCAGTGAGCCTATGCTGGCAAGTTTATCAGGTTTTCTCTAGAATTGTTTTAAATGGGTAAGCTGCATATATTTTTTGCCGCAGAAATGGTTGATGATCATAATTCAGGTAGTTATGTTCCATGAAGTTGAATAAAATACTTATAGGTTAAATAGTATGTCTGTATTGCACAGTATAATTCTGTGGAGAATAGTATGAATGAGTATAGTGGTGCTGCTTTTCTCTCCATTTTTTTCTTAACCTCATGAGCTTTTCGGAAGTGGTGGGACAAGCTCAGACTTGGAGTATTTGTGCAACTTAGCTGGAGTACTTGGCTACTTCTAAAATTGATATGTAGTTTAGTGCTGGACTTACCTGTTTTGTGTGGCTTTTTCTCTCTCTCTGTATAGGTGAAGGCCCAGATCCATAGCTGTATCAGCAGGCACCTGGAGGTCTTGCGCTCTCGTGAAGTCTGGCTGCTGGAGCAGATTGAGATTGTTCAGCATCTTAAAGAAGAGGCACTACAACAGCAGCACCACCAGCTCCACTGTGTGAGTCAGCTGCTCTTCAACTGTATCTGTTTATACTGTGTTGTGTGGCTATATTCTTAGTGAGAGATGTTCTTAGCTTCTGTGTATTCAGTATTACTTGGAGATGCACTGCTTCTTCATAATTTGAGTTCTGTTTACTGTGCGTGGTTACTTTATAAATAGGAGGAAACTTATTTTTGTGCAGAAGAGTATTGAATCAAAGATCTGATGTGTACATAGTGATAACAGGTTTCCTACATTTTCTCAAGCATACCTCATGTGGGTCTTGATCTTAACACTCTTCCTCTTTATTTCAGCTTCTGGGTCAGTTGAACTTTCTCATTTATCAGTTGGAAAATAACAACAGCAACAACCTGGCCAATCAGATCACCAGCTGCCTGGAGAAGTAAGAACTACTTCACTTCTGCCTCTTGTGAATTAGATTTGTTTGTATTTTTCCACAATTTCTATTTGGGTGAAAAGAATAAGCCAATTTCAAAACTAAGGACTGTAAAATTGTAATTTATTAAGTACCAGGTTTATTGGTGGTTGTATTGAAATTCACTGCTGAATAAAATAAACTGTAAATCTAGACTAGACTATCCTATGAGCACGAGCTGGCTTTGCTGATTAGCTCTCCACTGTGTCTTTGTGCAGGTTGTCCAGCCTGAACCTGAAGCCCGAGGAGACTCCCGAGATGAGTTTTCAAGCCGACATCCGCTCTCTCCGCCAAGCCATCACTTCCTTTGGCACCATTGAAACTAAGGTATGTGGGAGTCCTCTCCAGGTGTTGCCGCCGCAGGCTGACAAGTCAGCCGGGCCCAGGGATTTACGCATACGCACCCTATGGCTCCATTGACCATTGTGGCTCATGAAAAACCCACATTTTATTCAGAATGTTTTGGAGTTTGTGGATTTTGCTTTCCAGTATGATCTGGGGTTTTGATGAGGAGTTCAGGCGGTGTGTTGAATCTAAAATGCTTCACTCGAAAAGTTGTCCTGTAATGATTGTATTACAGCAGTTAAGCTACTATTTAATGAAGGTTACTTAGGCATTCAGTGATACCTGAAGACTCAGATCTACCTTCTCTAAAATGAGTATAGTCTTTTCTAGCCCATTGTTAAAAATATTTTCATGATTTACCTCTTTCCTCCCCCCCCCTTATTCCTTAATGACAACTGTCTTACTTTTTTAGGGGACGGAGAACCTTTCTATGAGTTCACCACCAAGTAAAAGCTCCTTGGACGATGTCTGGCTCTTTCAGAATTGCCCCTTGGCTTATACACAGCCGGTAAACTTACATTTTCTTTTCCATGTCTTTGTGCTCAATCGCTGTGTCTTGTTTACAAGGATTTTATGGGGAGAGATGTGTAAGCCACATTGTGATTGACACAGTGGTGGGTATGAGTATTTCATAGCTTCATATTTTTGTGTCCCACAGAAGGTGGAATCTAAACTTTGGACAGAACTTGATAACTGGATTCTGAAAAGTTCTTCGGGTTCCAGTCCTCAGTCAGGATGCCAGTTAAGCTTCAACCTTGATGACTGGCTGTACAAACCCAAGGAGAAGAGCCAGGTGAGACAGGCTGAGGCACTTCATAGATGTATCTGTAGTCTTTCTATGTTTTGTAGATTCTTAACAAGGTCCTTATAATACAGTTAAAAAACGTAAATGACAATGACTTTGTTTTAGCTAGAATGATTATGAAAGAACCCGATGTGCATATTGATTTCTCACATGGCATTCCATACATGTTTTTTCTTACCAGGTGAGCTGTCCTTTTGCACAGTTTGAATTTGACAAAATGTGCACAAAGACAGATGTGGAGGCCTGGATGCTGAAGGATAGGGTGCCCCCTAGGAAGCGCTCTATGAGCGAGACCAGCTGCAGCACCATGATGTCTATTGAAAAGATTGAGGATGCGGATCTCAACCTAAGTGAGGGAGAGGAAGGGCAGGAGACTGAGGACCTTAAGGATTGGCTCGTGACCTCGCCCACAGAGGGGAAAGAGGAGCTCACCGAAAAGAGCCACGCTGATGACAAGCCGAAGACGATTTTCTGGCCGTTTTCGGAGCCCTTTCGCGCCAGCGACTGGCTAGTCAAGTACGACGACAGCTGCGGTGCCTGCCGAGGTCAGTCCAAGGCCGTCGAGATCGAGAACCTGGGAGCCCTGAAGTGCCTGAAGCATAGCCCTTCTCCCAGCCCGGCTGCCACCAGCTCTACGGAAACCGTCCGCGTGGAGCAGGTGTGCAAGGCCAATGAGCCCTGTGGAAGCTTCTCGGACTGCGTGTGTGAGGAGAACTGTGGCAAGGAGGTCCTTTGCGGCTTGCTGTTCAAGAAGGAGGGGCGAGACAAGAATGGCATGCCGCTGGATAAGAACAAGGTCCTTGCCGAGTCCTATGTGAATGATATAGATCGTTGGCTGCACCCCAGGAAGAAAGAAGTGCCTGCTTCGTCTTTCCCCTCATTTGGGCTGACACTTCAACCCCAGGAACAGGAGAAGACCACCCAGGAAGAGCCTGAATCGAAGTGCAAGGACCTCTTCAAAGTTCCATTCAATCCCGATGATTGGCTGAGGCCCAGACGAAAGCCTAGCCTTCCTGCCCCATGCACCAAAAAAGAAACTCCAATTTACACCAGCACAGAGGAAGACAAGTGGCTGTTGCGCAAGAGAGCTCCAGTAAGTCAGTTTTTTTGTTTTATTAATTTGGCTATCTGATAACCACACTCCTTTTTATGTTTTTCTTGCACAAAATTAACCTTTTGGGGGAGCATGGTGGAGTTGTGTGCACTCTATTCTAATGCTTCAGAAACTAAGATGAGCTCTAGTCCGATGAGCCGATGAAAATGACCTGCCTTGTTTGATTTTAGGAGCAGAATGGCCCTACCTCGTTTTCGGACCTGTTTGCATGTATGACACTGAAAGGGGACATGGAGAAGTGGCTGTATAAGGCACCTATACAGGTGAGACTCCCAAACCATTAGGAGATCTCCTTTGGGCTGTTCACATTTACATGATGTTTAATGGAGAGGTTTAGAGAAAATAATCTGATAAATACCATGCTTTTCAAGAAGATAGAAGTATTTGTGAATAATGTGTACTTCATTTTATATCCCAAACACCCACCTTATATAAATAGGCACACAGGCTGGGCTTGTGTGCTGTCAAAGTATTTATTCATCAAGCTATTTTATAGCATATTTCAAGATTTTCTAATGAGAGCCTTCTGCATATTGCTCCACATTATACAGTATATCAATGGTGTCTGACTTCCTCACGATTTGCTCCTTTTTTTTCTTGCAGAAGTGAGAACATGAGAAATTAGCTGTTGAGAATTTTGGAGTGAGCCACTGTAATCGCTGATCATCGCACACGTTATCCTGAAATACTTTCTTTGCTGCCCTGTCAAGACTTGTCTGGTTTCTCTGTCCTGTGCTGGGAAGTGTTATCGCACGAGCTCTCTGAAGACATGAAATGGATTCTTCTCTCCTGGTGTGGGCCTGGAGACCAATGGATCCATAAGTCTGGTGCATGGGAAGATGGGAAAACTTGGAAGAGTGCACTTTTGACTCTGTGAGGAATTCTTGTTGGAGGATCCCTTAGCGTATTGGCAGTCAAGCAGAAGGGAAGCCTCCTAAAATGTGATGTAAAGGGTTTGTTCCTGAATAAAGTGTACAAGTACGTTAATGCAACATTTAATCTGTGCAAGCGTACAAGGCATCTTGTATGGACAATAATGTGGACTGGAGTAACCCCTTTAGATTCAGGTTTTAGTGAGGTTAAATGTTGCAGCTGAAAGACTAGAAAAACAGCTGCAAATCTGAGTGCCCATTCTAGTAGTTGCTGAGAAGTTATATATTTTAATTTTTTTAAATCCTTCATTTTATGGTCTAATTGTAGGCGTTTATGAAAAGGAGATGTTGAGAAGGTTGGGCTTCCTGCTTGCCAGCGTAAATGTGATATAGGCAGGGAGAGGTAGTGCCATCATTTCTTGCAGGGCAGCATGAAAACGTTTGCCATTAAACTTGTTCCTGAGTCCATGTCCTTCATAAATACTTGCAGCTTCTGCCCATAGAAGGAACTGGTCTCGGAGCCTATATTGTTCTTAAACTCTTAAGATTTAATTGGTAAGAATTAGTGTCCTCAATCTTGAGATTTTTAGTCCAATATATTAATGATATTGTAATCTGAAATACTAGCTGAAAGCTATCTAATGATTAATCACAAGAAGTGAAAGTACTTAGATGTATTTTATGCTGTTGCTAGAAATTGCACATTTCTACAGAGTATTGGTGTAGGAATCATCTTGATTATTAAGATGTGATTTTTTTTTAGATGCAGCGATTGCATTTATCATGCTGCTGCATCTCTTACTTGGCACCTGAGAGGGGATTAAGAACATTTTGAATGCAGGAGCTTCAGATCAGTTCCAGTCAAGTGATCAGTATTTTGAGTCAATACTACCAATATAAGCCATCCAAACTGAAAAGAGAATTTCTTTATTTCCTGCTGGCTTTTATTTTCAAACTGGTTATAAAGTAGGTTGTTCTCTTCTAGCTACAATCTAATATTGTTGCTGAGGATTGTCTAGCTAGATTGCGAACAGTAACTTATATCCATTTAAGCCAGCTCATGAACGTGCCAAGCAGACAGTAAGCTGTGATCCCAGCCTTGTTCCTTTAGAGCCTGATAAAGTAGCTAAATTGAGCCCTAACCATCTCCCCCCTTTATTTTACTTTATTTTCTTTTGCCTACTTAATCTCTTTAGGGTGAAGGGCCTCAATATGCAAAGTGCTTTACTATATAAATACATTGCAATTCATTAAATTGCTGTGACATACACAATGTGTTATTAAACTCTTAATAAACAAGGAAACGTTTTTGAGTGTCTGGTTCTTTAAACAGCAACTTAAACTGCTTGCTTTAAGTTAGATTTGGTGCCTGCTAATTTTTGCACTACAGAGTATATTTCTTTAATGTAACAGTGGTTAGAAGTTACATGCACAGACAGTTAGTTATGCAATAAAGAGGATGAATCTTGGTGTTTTTTTTGTTAACCTACAGTTGCCAATTAGACAAATTGCTGAGCAATGTGACTCCAGAGATAGTGAAATCTTGAGTGCCCAGCCTTGCCGTTTAGGGAAAACAGAATTAGCTATTAACATAATGCACTAGAGTATGGTTTACGCACAATTGACCTCATTTTGAGATCATGATTAACCCATGATTCATAAAGCACAATGATTAAATTAATTGCTTTCAAGTAATGTGGGCCTTCTATCTCTCTTTGAAAGCAAGTTTTATATGAAAGATTGTTTTTCCAGGTGTTTCTCCATACAAAACAGTCTAAACTGTGAGCTTGTAAGCCTTAATGCTAAGGTTCAGTGATTCAGACAGAAGCAGAATAGAAAGAGCAGGAAGCAGTGCAGCTGGAAGCATGAAGAGGGAAACCCCTTAGACATGCTTGAGGGAAGAAGCTCAGTCATGCTGCTATTTATCCATTCTTATACAAGGGAGTAGAGAAACTTGACTATAGCCACCATGGTTTTTATTTTCTCATAGTGTGCTTAGTTGGTAAACATAATGAGTCATCTGCTAGAATTGTTGGGACTTAACATAGCTGGACTAACATTACCTTGGTGCTATAGAGCACATATAACACCCTCAAGTTTAAAATGAGCAGCTATTCTCAGGTCAGAGAACTCTAAATGCAGTTCTTTCACTTGTTTACTGAACCCTTCAGAGGATACACGAAGCAAGGCTTGTGAAAGAGGAACGAGAATTTCCTCACTTCTACCTTTGCTGCCATCATCATTGCTGCTAGATTCATTTGTAAAAGGAAGCAAAAATGACATGCCAACAGAAAAGTCAAGGTTTGCCCCTTAACATGGCACTGTGCAATAGCAGAGTTATTTTTTTCCATACAGAGCACATAGACAACACAATGGTTATAAAAGCATGTTTCAATAGGTAAACGGAACGGTTACTTCTATAGCTTCCTTGGTGTAAGTGACTTTATTTTCCATGATGTGACATTACAAGCGGGACATATTTAGTTTTGAGAAGCTTCACATAGCATCTTCATAGGGGATACTGGCAAAGTGTCAAACATGAAGGCGCAAACTGTATAGTAGAGGAACAACACACTGTGAATAGCTTGCTTACAATTTGAAGGAAAAAAGAACTACTGAAATAAACAAGAAAATAATTGCACAGAAATGACAAGTGCTTGATCCAGAAAAATGCTGGCAAACAGGTGGAACATGGCGCCATGTTTAGGTGGCAGCACTCTGACCATCAGACTGAAGGCTATGAAAATTGCAGTAAGACAGGAAAACTATTTATACAATGAGACTGTTGAACAAGATGCAATGGTATTAGATTAGAAGGTTGGTCTCTTTTTGAATCGTGCTTGTGGCTGCAACAGACTAAGTGTAGAGGCTGTCTGCAAGGGATATATAGTACTGTGAGTAGTCCTGCTAAAGTTGTTTTCGATAACATTCCAGTCTGCAAAAGCTCCACGCATTTTTCTGTTTTCGTAATCCTTTAAACACGTTGTGTAATCTGATTCTGGCTAAAAACAATGACTATTGTTAGAATGTCAGGCTGTTGCAAGTCAAACCAAAACGAGTTCACTTCGAACTTGGGGCACTTGCCCAGTTTTTGCCTGACCTTTCTGCTCACTGGTGTAAATATCTCCTCCACCTCCTGCAGCAGAGCCGAGCAAGCAGATACAGTAGTGCTGTGTCTGGTCAGCTTCATGCCTGTACGTTCTCTGTTCTGGGTGCTCATTTCAGTCCTGCTTAGAACATACCATGATAAAACATCCAGTGTATTATTATCCCCACAAGGTGGGACTTCAAGACTGTTACTGATACTGTTGAAATTATCTGGACACTGAACTCTGATAAGAAGAGCACCACAACACCAGACTTGGAAGGCACAAATTTCTGACATTTTTGTTACATCCCAGCTCTTAATCTTCTCTTAACTGCAGGAGTTTAGCATCCTTTCCTTGGTTGTTCAGGTCTTGGAGATCTAAATAGATCTATAAGACCTGCGGGACTGTGGCCCTCCATGACTGCAGTTATACATCCCTTTATAATAAAGCAAAGCTCAGAAATAATTTGTTCCCTTCTTCACTAAGAAGTACTAATAATTAATAATTCCTAACACTGATACCACTTTTCTGGACACTCCACTCAAAGCGCTTTCCAGGTAATGGGGACTCCCCTCTTCCACCACCACCAAACGCAGCCCCAGCTGGATAATGTGACGGCAGCCATAGTGCTCCAGAACACTCACCACACATCAGCTATCCATGGGGGAGGAGAACAGAGTGATGAAGCCAGTTCATAGATGGGGATTATTAGGAGGCCATGATTGGTAAAGGCCACTGGGAATTTTGGCCAGGACACCAGGGTAACACCCTTACTCTTCAAGAAACACTGAAATTTTTAATGACTTCAGTCTCCTCTAAAGGACGGCAGCTTTTTACAGTATAGTGTCCTCGTAACCATACTAGGGCATTAAGACCCAGACAGACCGCAGGGTGAGCGCCCCCCCTACTGGCCCCACTAACACCTATTTCAGCAGTAACCTTAGTTTTTCCTAGGAGGTCTCCCAACCAGGTACTGACCAGGCTGAGCTTCAGTGGGCTGCCAGTTGTGAGTTACAGGGTGTAGCAGCTGGCGAAGTGCAGTCTCTTGTATAAACCTAGAAAAGGATCCTCTCCATTTACATAGTCAGTGGCTCCAGCAGGACTGCACACACCCTCAGGACTCTTAACATCTGCCAGGAATACAGAGATTATGCAGTTATTTTTCATGTCAATGCAGAGTGTAATCAGGTGTAACTTAAATTTGATGAAGGCTATTAAAATGAATCCTGTGGGAGTTAAAGGAGTGATGGTCTTTGGGAGTTTTTAATGGTGGTCAGTCCAGTCAACTCCTCCAAGAGCCATCAAAACTGTCCTAGGGAAGCCTGCAGGTTGTTCTCTCTCTCCACTCGTTCTCACATTCTTCCTAAACAAAGCCCGACCCTCCTTTTCTGCAGAACCCAAGGCCACTATGGATAAAATACAGCAATTACAACAAAAAACAGATTTGAACAAGCTCTGACAGTTTAATAAGATAGTGACTAAGGGACGAGTAAAAATATCCCCTCTAATTAGATAATTTACTTTACATATTCCTTCTCTTTGATTTACTATAACAGTTGAATTTTAACTTAAAAGGGAAAACAAAAAAAAACAAAACAATTACTGTGTTATGTACTCGGAGACTTAAAAACCTGACACAGCAGGAATGGTGTATTGCTCAGCCTGCCCGTCTAATCCGCAGATTTTAGATTGTACTGGATTGCACAACAGAAGGCTTCAAAGGTCCATTTAAGTCCAAAGTAAAGGAGAAGTGGGGCTAGCTGCAGGGTATGAGTTCAGTTCATGGTGTTGGGCTGTGTCCAACTGGCTGGTCCTCCAGCATCCCAGCATGCATAGCTCAGAGCGAATGATGTGAGGTGCTGCCCTTCAAGTGTTCCCAGTTGTTGTAGAGAGCGTAGAGTCCTGTCAGCGCCAGCCCCATCAAACCTCCTCGTGCTGCCCCCCGGAGCCCACCTGCCCAACACAAGAGCACAGAAAGGGTTACAAATGAGAGGAAGACATTTGGATTCTATCTCAAGTTCTATTTTGGCCTTTTGAATTGATCTCTTACAGCTTACTTATAGCAACTATAAGTATTAAGCTACCCTGGAAGGGATCACACAAGGACTTTTACAGCATAAATAAGTAATTTGGTTCAAACACCCACAGCTCTTTGTGTAAAGACTATTTACTGTCCTCTTACAAATTCATGTAGTTTTAGAATTAGCTAAAATTTAGTCAGAAATGAGAAATTAGAACTAAATCAGCATGAAAGATACAACCATTCTTCCCCTATTAAAACCAAGTTGTCATATTGCCAATTACTGCCTATGTATTCAATGATATACAGATGAATATCTTTTGAACTCTTTGTAGCTAGTGGAATACATGTATGCTTGAAAGCTGTTTATGGCAGAAATGAAGCTGCAGATGTCAGGTGGATGAAACAGCTGCTCCTCAGATGAGTCTTTTCGCCATAGAGTCAGGCAGAAAGTTAATCTACCTCTAAAAACATGCAAGTGACTTGTAGAAGATCCCACTGCAGACATGTTGATCTTAAGACACAGACGTAATTGCAAGTATATCTGTAGGTTTGAGCTGGTTTCCAGACCAAGGGAGGCAGAGGGACTGGATTGATAATGTTTCTGATAATGCTGCTGCTCCAGCTCACACCCACAGCCAGGCTGCCACTGATAATCCTCACAGGGCGAAGCTGTCGCCGCACTTCAGATGACACACCCTGACATCAAAAAAGGGGTCACAGTGCTCTGATCTGCAGACACACAGCTGACATCTTTGCTGTGTCAAGGAGTACGTCAGTCCAGAGTCTGAAATAGACCTTTCACTGCTGCCAGCCTGTAAAGATGGCAGTGTTGCATACCTAGAACCTAGGCAAGGCGACTTTCTGAAACCAAAAAGGCTGTTGAGCAATAGCCTACAGTACAGCCCCACCATCCACCATCAGAACCAGGATGCCATCTTAATTGGAGAAATTAATTTTTCCCCACCAGCATGAATTGACCCCTTGCACATATTCAGAAGCCCAAAACCCATCTCTACTCCAGAAGCAGGACTGCTTTCAGTTGAGGTTGCAGAGAGGGAAATGGCACACAGGCTTCAACTGCACAAGAATAGAGAACTGCTGATTACTCTGTCCAGTTCAGCTGAGAGTCAGTTCACGGACCAGGGGTTCCTGTCATACTGGCCAGTGACAGTAACCCAGAAGGAGAATGAAACTGGTAGAAACAAAGGCGGTTGTTCAACCTTCATGGATTATTGCTTGAAAACCGTGTGCTTGGGACAAATAAAACAGATGGGTTTTTTTTACATAACCACAAAAACATTACTTCATATCATGCAGGTTAAAAAAAGACCCTGCCTTACACTGTACTGTACTGGGAAGGAGTTGTTCCCACATGCAATAATTAAGGAGCTTGTGAAAGAGTTTCATTGTTCAAGACAAGGTGTTGCTTGTTCCTCGAGACCAGCTGATGCTGTTATGTCTCTTGTTTTCCTCATTGTCTGACTTAAGCTGCCAATGCAAGGACAGCTGGAATGTGCCAAGTAAAGACACTGAGCTCCGCTCTGATTAAGCCCCATTCTCTCCCTCTGCAGCACTAAAGCTCCTAATTGACACCTACAGCACAGCACATCCAACAGAGCAAAAAGCCCCAGCGAAGTGTTGATACAAACCCCACCAGATGATCTTATTTGGTTCAACAGCATTTCATTAAAAAAAAAGCCAAGGTGGTATTTACAATAACTGCGCTTTGTATTTCCACTAGTCTGCAATTAAAGCAATCAGAACAAGAGGGTGCATGTAATGAATTGCAGACTGCTCCACTGTTCCTATTCCAGCTTCGTAACAGGGTCCTACAGCTCGCAAATGTGGACAAATGTCAATCGCCTATAAAATTGTTCAGGGCAAGAACACTCTGGAGAAACAGGTGTCAAAGGGGCAGTGTTTTCTTTGCATGGTTTTCTTTTTGTGAAGCACTCTGCAGTGCAAACTTTCAGGAAACCCTTGCCACATTAAGGCATATCTTACTTTTGATTGTTTAATCGGGTTCACGCACGAAATTGAAGTGTGAATCGAATCGCACGCAGTAAGGTCCTAGAGCGCTAAAGCAAGCCCAGTTTTTCCTTCAAGCTTAAACAATTCTGAAAAGGCTCATTTTGTCATTTTCAAAAGTACGATATGCCTTAACGTGACTTTTAAACCCAGCATACCCATTTCATGTCATTATTTCATCAAAAATCTTCAGTGGAATGCCAGAATATTTATCATAGAACAAATAATAACAGGTCTCCTGATAAAGGCATTCAGTGCTTTCTGCAATAAAACACTGGTGTGGCTGACATTTAAAAGCCCATGAGGAAATACTCTCTGTCGGTTTAGATGAACAATTCACTAGTGCTTGATGTGCGAGTTAGAGTTTTGTTTTCCAAATCAGAAAGCGTGTTCGTGGACTCTGGAGCAAGTCAGAGCTCTTGTTGAGGCCAGTGGGCCAGATGTTGCTGGTGTGAGCAGATGTGGGTCACATCACCAGCCTACAGGAGCTGTCAGGGTTGGGGAGGCCTTGAACTGATTAGGATACCCACAGGAAAGGTGACAAATGAGAGGAGGCCCTTTGGCCCATCCAGCACATTTGATAGGAGCCAATGATGAAAAGATCTCATTCAGCTGTTTTTTTAAGAAGCCGGGGTATCGGTGTCAACAACACACAGGTTGTTCCATACTCCCACGATCATTTGAGTAAAGAAGTGCCTCCTGTTCTTGGTTTTAAATACTCTTCCATGTAGTTTCTGTTTTCTGCAGATGTCTACTGCATTGACTCTGTCAGTCCCTTTAAAGACTTTAACACTTGTATCAAGCCCCATCACAGACTTCTCTGATCAAGACTAAAATTGTACATAACATTCTAAATGAGACCTTACTAGTGCATTATACTATATAACCACCAATATACAGGAAAATCTAACCGTTGTGCAACGGAGTCTTCTCGGCGTAAATGAGGAAGATCAGAAGCCACAGCTAACTGTTTCCTGTGACTTTATTCCTCCTTATTTAACAGTAACATTACCTGTTACTCGCATATCTGCCTGAGACTTGTAACACATAGGAAGAGAAAAAGACGTACAAAATGAATGGAATGGGATTTAAAGGATATTTACACATCACTGCTGTAATGAAATGCCTACTTGACTACTGTACCCTGACTACAGCCTTTCGAAGAAAATATGTCCTGACTAAAAACTGAAATGAAAATCAAAGGAATGTAATCTGGAAGCGGGACTTCCCTTTTACTGTACACGAGGTTTCAGAATTCTGACATTTATTCTTACCATTATAACTTCCCTCTCATGCCAAAGAGGCCTGTGGATTACCACCAGTTGTATACTGACCAAAATAGAGCTGTTTCACACAAAAACGCTACTGATCGCCTGAGAGAGTTTTAGTTTTGATATTGCTGCAGTTGGTGATTTCCTGAAGTGAACTATGGGAATGCCTCTAGTAAGAGACCTTGTGATGCAATATGTAATATCAAGGGGCTGATATGTTAATTTTTCATGAATTAACCCCACCAGCCTCAAGACATCAACAGTCAATACAGACTCACATGAAGCTACCTAATGGTTATCACTGAATAATCATTCCACAGCTTTTCACTCAGCCTTCCCCTTTCTACTGTGAGCTATAAGCCTTAATTTTACACTCTTGTCAACATCTACTATATAATAGGACTACAAATTGACTTTTTTGTGTTTCTCAGATACCATGACAATATTTACAGACAATTGTGGCAACTGTGCTGTTCAACCCTAGGGGCAGTGTTCAGTATCTGTTTATCCACTCTATGATTTTATTATAGATCTCATGAACTTTTGACTTTCTCTCCACTTACTTTATAGCTCTCGAATCGCACCTTACCCAGTCTACCAGTCCTCATTAGGCTATTTTACTGATACCAGCAGCTAACAAGACAATGGCAATTGCACCCTTAAGTCAGGAAGTTGTTTTATAATGGGACAATGTTTAAAAACTTTCTTTGTGTGGAGCTATAGTAGTTTGTGTGGAGTTACAAGCCCAATATACAAAATCTTGTTACAAACCTTCAGTGACATTATACTGTATTCACTGATTGCACAATGGTAAGCACTTTATGAGGCTTGTCAGGTAAGTAATGGATCAGCTGACATCTGCAAACATAGCTATCAAGTTCAATACTGTAAAATCTGCAAACGTAGTCATCTTTACAATCTCTGGACTCATCGGAAACTGTGGCAGATCTACTGCAACACTATATCAGCTCCTGCATGCTCTGTTTGTGCTGATCAGCAAGAAATGTTACCATTTTAAGGCTTCCCGCTGAAAAAACTGCTCCCTGCCAATTCACTATGTTTATTAAGAAATTCACCTTGTCTAGTTTTTCTAGGGCAATACAAGCAGAAGGAAATGCCTCTGTTAAGGCATCAAACAACATCTGTCATAATGGCACCCATATACATATCCACATTTCACAGGTGGGCATTGTGGGTATTGAGCAGTAAATCAACACATCTCTCTCATCCTAGCGTTAATCCCGCATCAGCAGGATCCGCTTGTCGGCACACCCGTCTCCATTTGGTGGTTTGAACCAAATCTTTGAGCTGACGTTGCCATTAAATGCAACCGAGAATACTCCAACTGGCGCATTGCTCCGCCTGCCGTCGGAGTGGGGGAGGAGAACAAAGTAATGTAGCCAATTCATAGAGGGGGATTATTAGGAGGCATGGGAAATTTGGCCAGGACGCTGGGGTAACACCCCTACTCTTTTCGAGAAACACCCTGGGATTTTTAATGACCACAGAGAGTCAGGACCTCGGTTTTACGTCTCATCCGAAAGACGGCGCTTGTTTACAGTATAGTGTCCCCATCACTATACTGGGGCATTAGGACCCACATGGACCGCAGGGTGAGCTCACACCTGCTGGGCTTCAGTGGGTTGCCAATTGTAAGTTGCAGGGTGACATGGCTGCTGGCTATACCAGTAAATCAACACATGGTGCTTGAACATTAAATTACATAATAAGATACTTTCTTTAAAATATCTGTAAAGGTTTGTGATCATGTTTAGTCAATTAGTGCCTGGTGTATATTGTAAAAAGAGGATGTAAAGATATCAGATTAAGGGTGTGAAGGATCTAAGTACAGAGTAAAGGACTTCCCCACATAGCACAGCTGACACAACGCTCAAGTCACAAGAATCCCTGCAGAAAACCAGCTGGGCTCACTGCACAGTGCAGTCCTTTCAGTTTTCAGTAAGTGGTTATCTGAAGGTATTTTCCAACTATTCAATGCGAGCTGACTGTTTTGTTTCACACCACAAGACCCTTTATTTCCAGTGAGAAAAGGTTCCCAGCCTGACTTCCTCTTCCAAAAGCACCTGACAACACATGGTCCAGTTTAGAGGAACAGAAATAAAAAATTCCTCAATGCAATGATAAGTTGGGGCAGCACTTTTAAAATGCTTCATCTTCACAACTACATTGTAAATAATATATATTTTATAATCATTTTAAAACCAGAGGCACCAGAGGGTCATTCAGCTTTCATTCCATCTGAGTCCTCGGATACTTTTATGTTACACCTTCTTATATATAGTTCCTATTATTTCATACAAAAAGAAAACGTTAATACTTCTAAGCAAACCTGAACAACTATGTGCACTGACTTACCTGTATCTTTTACAAACTCCACACCAACTAAATGTGTATATTATTGCTTTTTTAGTTTGTGCATTACAGCAGATTATTACAATCTAATTGGTCACATCTCCATCTGCAGTTGTTAGCTAACCATGTACCTATGCATAGTTATTTTATAGGCTTTTTAAAAAAACATTTTTGAATTTACCACAAAGGCCTGTGGAAGCATTCCTCTACCATGGCCATGTTATACACTGCACAGTGCTATTGCTTATTTAATAACATGCTGCTGGTTCTGCAATGTCTTTGAGGGAATTTAGCACCTCCTGGAGGAGCGACGCCTATGTCACTGACAGCTCACAAGCTCAGCAGACTCTAGATATTAATGTGTTGTCACAAGCTTAAGACGCGTTAATTAATTCAAGGGCTTGACACCTCCTAGTTGACTGCACACAGCCAGATAGGGGAATCCTGGTCACAGCAGGCTGGTGATGTGACCCACATCTCCTCACACCAGCAACATCTGGACCACTGGGTTCAACAACAGCTGATTTGCTCAGCCACTCCAGAGTCCACAAACATACTTACAGATTTCAAAAACAGAAATCTCTAACTCGCACATCAAGTGCTAGTGAATTATTAAACTAAACTGACAGAGAATATTTCCTCATGGACTTTTAAATGTCAACCACACCAGTGTTTTATTGTAGAAAGTACTGCATGCCTTCATCAGGGGAGGTGTTATTATTCATTCTGTGATAAATATTCTGGCATTCTGCTGACAATTACAGATGAAGTAATAACACGAAATGGCCTTGCTGAGTTTAAAGGTCATATTAAAACATCTTAATCTTACATTTGAAAAGGAAAAAAAAAAATTTTCACAGAAACAGCTTTCAGAATTGCTCGAGTTGGAAGGAAAAACAGGACATGCTTAAGCTCTCCAAGAGCTGCTTGAGATTTGATTCTTACTTCAATTTTGCTTCTTTCACAAGTAATCTGCCGCCGAATGTGTATAAAGGTTGCACTTCGGGAGTTTATTTTTACAAAAAAAGATCATGCAGTCAAACACGGCTACTTTAAAAAATGATCCTTAAGTCTTTTATACTGAAATATGAATAGGTATAGTTTTGTGTTCTGTGATGACTGGCTAACAGCACTCAAAATAATTATTAACACAATATTATACACCTGAGTTTCCCAAACTTTCCAAGTCACAAAGTTGAGCATTAACTTGAGATAGATAAGGCTTTGCATTGCATTAAAACCCAAGGATCCCACAACAAACCTTTGGGAAAAGTGATTATTTAAACTAAACAGAATCAAGAGGTGTAGAAGCTCATTATGTTTTGCACACCTGCTGGTATGTGCATGTGTAAATCTGAGGTCCGTTCTCTACAAAGCTGTGCATCTGTAATCCAGGAGTGTACAGGAAACCACTGTCTGACAGAGACCAAGATTAAAGTACTATTACTTTATAAAGGCTTCCTGGTCTCTTTTATTGTGTTGCTCACAGCACATTACCTGCCAGGGGTGTTTTGCTGCAGCAATACAAAATGTAAGATGTAGAAGTGAGCAACTGCCTTGCCAATTTTAGGTAGGTGAATTTGAAAGATTGAAATGGGCCTCAAACAGTGCAGACTGGTTTGCTCGACAGTGGAAAAAAAAAAGAGCTGCTTCAGATCATGTGGTGCTTTCTGAGCGCACACGCCACTCTCTCTCTCACCTGTGGATTTGTACAGCATGCCTGTCAAGGTCCCGGCTGCTAAGGTGTTGAGGTCATCCTCAGCCCCCCGGGTCTTCTCGATGACTACTCCAAACACACTGTAGAGCAGCGCTGAGAGAACACACCACTTAGATCAGTCCACACCATCGACGCCAGCCCTGCTATCAACAACCCCTCCACAACACAAGGAAGCCACTCCAAAGCTGCACTTCGATTTCAAACTTTAGGTGAGCAGATCCAAATCCTTTCAGATACTGCAGAGTATAGGGCTAGCTACTAAATGACAAACGTCGTGGGTTTTCGTATGGGTGTAATATCAATGTGGCAAAACAAGCTCAAAATGAATCAGACAAATCATCTCATCTTGGAGCTTGGCACTGTACAATATGCAGTGCTTAAACGCAGACAGTCGATATGCCAAAGGCTCAGGAATACTGTGTGGAAAACGGGATAATTCCACTTTTGGGGTGGCAGCTTTAAAGTTGCAGATTCTAAAATAACTTAACAATGTTGCTCAGCCATGCTTTCACAACCTAAAAGGCTTCAGAGTGGGTGGCCCTGAGTGAGAATAGAGAGAATCAGCCTGCAGTTTAGCAGCTCGAAGACACAAAGTTTCAATTCCTGCAAAATCCCATATAAACATAATTATGACTGTTATCCCCTTTGTTTATTTTCACCAATGTGTTTTAATCATGGCATTGGCATGCAAGTCTCTGTTTTTGAACTGTCGGCAGTGAAACATGTAACCAGGAGCTGCTGCGCATAACAGGAGTGTTATACCACTGCATATCCAGTAGCGTACAGAAGACCCTTGTCTGACAGTGAAGGAGATAGTCCACTGCAGACAAGATTAAAGTGCTATTACTATAAGAAGGCTACCTGGTCCCTTTTATTGTGTTGTTCACAGAACATTGCATGCAAGGGGAGTACCAATAAGAGGAGTGTCTGGGCTGTTACTGAGACACCTGCTGCCCTGTGAGCTCTCTATCCCCAGACAGCCAGTGGCAGTGAAGCAGGTACAGTGTGCTGTGTGCCAGAACACAGACAAAGGGGCACTAGATGGCTGTTAGGAGGCAAAAGTTAAAAGAAGTTGCAACTCACCAAGAGAGCCCAGTGTGTTTGCCCATGTCGCCCCCTGGCGGGTCACCAGGTTCAAGATCCTGAACACAGACAAGGAATATGATCAGCGCAGATACAACAGGGCAGACTTTGCTCTCCAAACACCATGAAGACACTGAGTGTTTGTAAGCAGACAGACCCTGACCCCAAACAAAAGCTGTGTTTGAACACATGCAGGTGTGTCAACATCAGAGCAGCGCAGGGGTCAGCAGGAGGCAGAAAAAGACATCACGTAAGAGTGCAGGTGCATGAAAGATAAAGGCCCAAAAAAAATAACTGCGGCATCACAACACCAGCTGCAGATCTGATAACAGTCTCTGTCGTAATTCAAAAATCCACCACAGGATTTATTTTTTCAATTTGGTTAGAACTTTGAACACTCCAATGGGATAACTAAGGAAATTCAAATTTATGATTAACAGTCCAAATTGCTGTGAATTACAGGATTTTATGGAAAGAAATTACCACAATCCAAACTATAACAGAGATGTGATAAGAGCCCTGTGCCTTATAGAGAGCCACATTCCCTTTAGGTCTGGGGTCTCACTCTTGGTTCCTGGAGGACCTGGTATCTTCTGGTTTTTATTCTAATCTGAGCAGTCAATTAAACAAGTCATGTAATTATTTCCTAAATGAGACATTACAAAATTACAGTTATGTTACATTAGACACATTACAATTTATTACACAAGACATTCACATTCACGGACCCTAGGCCATTCAGGAACTGAATCTGAGACCCTTGCTTTACATTGTTACTGAAAATGGTCATGTAGGTACAGAAATGATCAAAACAAAGATCAAGAGCTGCAGACCCCCTGCACCAGCAAAGCACTGGGTACTTTGATGAACTTTTATGGGTACTATTATATTCTTATAATGCACAGATTAAAATAAACTCCAAGTGCAAACTCTTGTGTAGGGATAAACCTTTTTATATGTCATAAATCAACTGAGAACATTCTCTCATTTATGATGAAAAAGCTCAACAGTGAGTGCTGGAATTGCAAAATTAGAAGCCGAGCTTTAAAAAAAGGACAGAAATATTTACTTTTCTGCATTACCAAACTGCTTAGTCTGCTTTCTTCAAGAGTCTGAAGGTCAGAAAAGTTTATCTGGATCAAAGAGCTATGTAGTAAAGGGAGTCTTTATTTCCAGGTTCGGCATGTCACGAGTTCTTTTCGAACAGCCAAAGAGTCCAGGCAAGCTTAAATACAGCACCAGAGCAACAGCGCCCCCTGCTGATGAGAACCACAAATCAAACAAAAGACAAAGCCCGCTTGGGCTGTCCAAAAATAAGTAGTGTCGAGCAGCCGCAACACTGTAGCTTGGACTGCCCAGTCCAGCCCCAGCTGGATAGGAACACTCACTGCACATTGCGGGGTTTGGACCAGGTCATATCTCGAGTCTCCTTCAGGCCCAGGCGAAGCCCATTCACAGCTCCAAATGCTGCGCCTGAAGTACAGAGAAAGAAACCATATAAACCAACTATACTATTTTTAGATAAAAACCTCAACCTTACTAAAGAGGATCAACTTTTCATTACAATTATTTTGCAAAAAACACATAAGCATTGGTCTGTGTACTGTATTTCAAGCAGTATTAAGTATTTTTATCCATTACAGTAAACCCCTAGTTTGATTATTCGGATTTAACAGACACAATATGCTAAAGGGGAATTTTTTCTGCAGAATCAAAAACATCAGACTTCCCCTGGAATAACAAAGTATAAGGAAATTGGTAAAGGGGTTGGCAAATTGCCTTAGATGGGTGATATTTGTGATTTGTATACTTTAGCTATTTTGTATGATATCTTTATGACATATGAAATATAGAGCTTGAATATTTATGAAAAAAAGGCACTGGAACAATTTTTCTTGACTGTATTGACTGCAATTGTTAAAAAACATTAACCCAGAAAGCTCGTATATAATATATATTTTTAATATAATAGGGCCGAAAAAACCTCATTTGTGATTTAATGGGCTATAGCAGACAACCCTTCCTCCCTATGAATCTGTTAAACCAAGGGTTTACTGTAATGGCAAAATATACTTAAAAAACAGTATTGCTACATTTGATTTGCAGTGTAATAATGTATAATTCTAACATGAACTACTTCATAAACACTTTGGCATCTCTGTCCTGCTTTGTAATACTTGAGAAGGAAAGGTAGAATCAAATTATCTTGGAAGTCATTTTTTAACAGGCAAAGCTAAGAAATGGAGACCTATTAATGGAAAAAATAAATAAAACAACCATTAGCCCATGGTTACAGAAAAAAATGGCCACTCAGAGGACAACTCTGTAGTGCTCAGCTGCAGCTCTGGGAAAGAGCGCTTGAGGCTGCACCAAGCAGAGAGCCCAGAGCTCACCAGTTATGCAGCAGCCTCCGATGGTGAAGAAGGCCAGTTCGAAGCGCCCGCGGGTCTTGTTGGCACCAGTGGGCAAGATGAACTCTTCACTGTCCTGCAAGACACGACGCACCACTGCAGAGACACACTCCAAACCTCATCACACCATGCACAAAAGATTATTTCTATGCATAGCCAGCATCTTATCGACTGAGGAGAAGTGCCGACTCCCTCTTTAACTCTCTTTCAATGCGCAGCTTGTGCAATTCTTTACTCCGTCCACTAATTCAGTGTCTAATGTGATCATCTAGGTGAAATGTGACCATCACCGACTACTAACGTGATTCTGAGTGCCTACACCTTTTTCTAAAAAGGCTCACAAGCCAATCTTTCAAATACTAGTTACAAAAAAAAAACACTCTGGACAGGATGCCAGTCCATCGCAGGGCACACATATAGATACAGACACACAGACCTACTCACAGTAGGGCCAGATTCCCCAGAAGCTAATTACTTAACCTACTAGTATATCTTTGGACTGTGGGAGGAAACCAGAGCACCTGGAGGAAACCCACATGAACACAAGGCAAACATACAAACTCTACACAGATAGCACCCTGGAATCTGAACCCAGTGCCACACGAAAACAGTACTAACCACTGCACCACTATGCTGCCTACTCAGGGGCTACACTACTCCAAAATCCTCTAAATAAATCAATGTACTTATGCACACCCTCCCAGCATCGATCTTAGCCATTAGCTAAAAGCTAAACTGAAATATTGGTGTTCTAGCACTGAACTCACTATAACAGTAAAGACAAGCTCACCTGCACCAGGTATCGTGGATCCACATTCAGGTAGGGTGAGAGGGGGCTCATTCCTGTCACTGTGAAGAGACAAGTGATCAGTCGGATGTTATTACAGTGCCTATAATTACTCTGAAATGATAACAGGCTGCAAAATACCCAAGATACTGATTCTCTTGTCTTATTCTAACAGGCTGTACAGCCAGCCTATTAGGATGCAGGGTTGGGGTCAATGAAAAACTGGAATTTAGAAATCACAAATTAAACGTCTCAACAAGCTCTGATATACAAAGCCCTTGAGTCCCAACAATGTTCCCTAAGTTATGCGGAAAGCCTTATATCCTAAGTTATAAGCAACAGTTAATATTGGAAAAGAACAGCACATATACTGGTTCAGGACCAAGAGATCTGGACACATTCTACTTCCTAATGATGAGGTTTGCAGTCTAAAATACTCCTGTCAACAAAATGACAAATGCTCAGACTAAATGGTTATGCTTACATGTATTCCCTAAGACGTCAGAAAATCCTAATGAAGAAAAGTTCCATATAAGAGCAGCTTTATCACATTCAATCTTGATTACGTCAGATCTCGGAAGCTCAGCAAGGCCGAGCCTGGTCAGTGCAGGCTGGGAGAGCTGTAAGGCAGGGCTGTCCAATCCTCGTCCCGGAGGACTGGAAGAACTGCTTACTGGCCTGGACCAGTTAAACCACAGGTGCTGCTGCTTTAAACAGACCTTAAACACCAGAGAGACAAGCTATTCAGGGCCAGGATTGAACAGCCCCACTTTAGGGGCTAAAACTTTACAGTTTCTGCTATAAATGGTGTTGGCAGATCAGAAGGTGTAATTCTTCCCCCTTGCATCACAACTCTGAAACATATGCTACAATATGGTGATCACAGAACTGCTTTATGAAGTACTACCTTTTGAAAGAGACATTAACCTGAGATTCTGATGCGTCCATTAAAGTTCTCATGGCACAGTTGATAAAAGTATGTGTGTTCTTTCTGGTGTCCTGAGTAAATTACTCAATCCTACCTAAGGTCTAAACCCAGCAGCTATATCACCCTGCAACTCACAACTGACAACCCACTGAAGCTCAGCAGGTGTGAGCCTGGGCAGTACCTGGATGGGAGAGCTCCTGGGAAAGCTAATGTTGCTGCTGGAAGAGGTGTTAGTGAGGCCAGTAGGGGGCGCTGTGGTCTGTGTGGGTCCTAATGCCCCAGTATAGTGAGGGGGACACCATACTGTAACGCAACGGGGGCTCAGGCGGGCGCCCTTGCCGCATTAGGTCGGCCCCACACCGTCCGGGGCTCGAACCCGGGACTCCCGCGTCACTCAGCAGCGACCCAGCCCGGTGAGCAAAAGAGAGATCTCTCCACAGCCCAGTAGCTGTAGTCCTGCTATCACAGGGAAGGGCGGTGACGTCACCTGCTCTGGTACGCCGGCTCTTACACAGTACCTGTCGGCCGTAAGCGTTACAATACTGTAAAAAAGCCACCATCCTTTGGATGAATAATAAAACTGGGTCCTTATTCTCCATGGTCATTAAAAATCCCAGTGCATTTCTTGAAAAGAGTAGGGGTGTTCCCCTGGCTTTTACCAATCATGGCCTCCTTATAATCCCCATCAAGCAGCTGGCTTTATCCCTCTGTTCTTCCAATGATAGCTGATGTGTAGGGAGCATACTGGCACACTTTAGCTGCCGTCGCATCATCCAGGTGGGGGCTACACACTGGTGGTGGTGGAGGAGAGACCTCATCGCCTGTAAAGTGCTTTGAGTGGGGTGTCCAGAAAAGTGCTATATAAGCGCAAGACTTATTATTACTATTACCTAAGGTTACAACTTAAAACCTTAAAAGTGACACCTGAAAAACCTTACATGATATCTAGGAGATGTTGCACGTCAGCGGTGGATTAAGTCTGGGTCCCCTTCTATATATAAAGCACTTTGGGATCTATTGTAATAGACTGTGCTATCTATACATACAGGGAATTATTAATTAGTCATACGATCTTGAACATTTCTTAATACATGGTCAAATCGCGCGGATGATCCGTAATAATCCTATCGCTAACAGCAACAGCAGATATACTCACAAGGCACCCCGGCGAGCTCCGTGTTTGAATACTCGGGGGCTCCCCCGCCGAACAGACCCCCGAGCCCGACTCTCGAGCCGCCAGCTCCCGGCGCGCTGTTATCCATGGTGCTCTGGGGACAGGCAGAGAGAGGAGGAAAGGAAATCACTCGACTGTGATACTATCACTCTAGCCGTATGTATGTCCTTTCCCCCACAACCTCATGGGAATCAGAGGTAGTGTAAAAGACCTCTAATCTCTGATCATTTCCTTAAAAACTGAAACACATCACCGACATGATCTGCGTTACGAAATTGCCAGTAGCTTTCCTTACTGTTTTATAAATGAAGATCCAATATAGCCTTCCTGTCTCTCTCGTGTCTCTGACCTACAGCGCACACTGCCGTAAAGCAACACAGTCAAAAACGTCATCAGACCGCGCCACCGCTAGATGAGAAAATAGATGTTATGTGCCAATGCGTAAACTTTGGGCCTTACAATATACAAGCACACTGCTTGATCTGGTCATAATATCTAGAAGAATGGTCAACATCTTGTGAAATTTACAAGAAACATTGAAAACAGTTTATTAAAAAAATGTTTCCGGTACAACTTAAGCCGTGTTGATTTGGTCTGTATGTATATAACCCTGTTTGTTGTATTTTCCCTTTTTGTATTAAAAAAGAATTTAAAAAATATTTTTTTAAAAGTAAGCCTTTAGAATATTAACGACACTTTTGGAATTTCACGACGGCGTGTGTGAGTGGGGTCGCGGTTTTGTTACGCAAACTGTGGCAGATGTGACCAGGAGCGTGTACTTCCAGAATGGCTGCGTGACGTCAATAGGAGACACTAATACGTCAAGTTATATGAAAAGTTGCTTTGAGAGAGTGTGTATGTAAATTCAACACGTTTTATTATTCATCTGCCAATACTGTTTGAAATCTGTTTATGGACACAATATAAAACTAAAAATGTTATCATCTTTGCATCTGAATGAAAGTGTATGCATATATATATAATTTTTTCATATTAATTTAACAGAACCAGAGAGAACTACTGCTTTGGACGCTCAACTATCTTTTTTCAATGTATTTTTAGAATTAAAGAAAATTATCTTTTATAAATCTATTGTAATCTGTTTATGGAAATAAGTTGTGAATGAGAAGGAGAAATGAGGGACAAATGGAAAAGCAGTTTGTAAACAGCCACCCTAAATAATGGGCATTATAAACCTGCCACTCAAATGGGTTAAGACTGTGCTTCAATGCACTAATTCCATCCCCCTTTGCTTTTTCGTAGTTTTTCATACATGGCCAGCAGCCATATCACCCTGCAACTCACAACTGCAGCCCACTGAAGCTCCGCAGGTGTGAGCCTGGTCAGTACCTGGATGGTTGACCACCTGGGAAAGCTAAGGTTGCTGCTAGAAGAGGTGTTAGTGGGGTCAGCAGGGGGTGCTCACCCTGCAGTATGTGTGGGTCCTAATGCCCCAGAATATTGACGGGGACACTATACTGTAAAAAGGTGCCGTCCTTCGGATGAGATGTAAAACTGAGGTCCTGACTCTCTGTGGTCATTAAAAATCCCAGGGCGTTTCTCAAAATGAGTAGGGGTGTTACCCTGACATCCTGGCCAAATTTCCCATTGGCCTTTATGAATCATGGCCTTCTAATGTACAGCCTCCCCATCTATGAACTGGCTTCACCAGTCTGTTCTCCTCCCTACTGATAGCTGATGTGTGGTGAGCGTACTGGCACACTGATTGCTGTCACATCATCCAGGTGGGGCTACACATTGGTGGTGGTGGTGGAGGGGAGTCCCCATTACCTGTAAAGCGCTTTGAGTGGAGTGTCCAGAAAAGCGCTATATAAGTGTAAGCAATTATAGCAATTATTATTATTATTTTGTCCCCTGTACATTAAAAGCTACTTGCCACCACCAGGAAACATCTTACCTAAAAGACAGCTAGGTGTTTCTGACTAGCTTAGATCAGCCAGTAGCACCACAGTTGTCATTTATTGCTTTATGTCAAAACAACAAGTGACATGCAAGGTATAACAGAATCCACAGCTAAAGTACAGTGATGATGGTGATAAGGTACTTTAAGTGGACTCTGTATTGTTTTGTGTGGTTCCATAAGAACATGCCTGAATTTAATGACCAGAAAGGTCTTGTTCATTCAGACCCCCATGTCCTCTCATCAGCCAAGACGAAACCATCGTGCAAAGTGATGTGGACTGCAACGTGCAAACTGAAGAGAATTCTCTTGATTATAGTAAAGCTTAGAGAATGGGCTCGCTTTCTGTGAAGTCTCAGTGAAGACAGAAAATCTTATGGCTTCTGAGCATTGCCAGAAAAGGAAAGCATATCCAAAGTACGCTCATAAACTGGTAACTTGTTATATTTTATTGGACTGCACCGCTTCCCTGTTCTGCAACACATGCATTTTAGCAACTCTCAAATTTCTTGATAAAATGCTGGTAGAACCTTTTACTGGGCAAGATGTAGTTAGATCTTGTGATCACTGTCGAAGCTCTTGCTTCTGCGTCCATCTTTAATAAGCTGAGGTAAGAGGGGCAGGGCTCCTGGTGAGATGGATTTACGAGGTCCAGAGGGATCAGGCGCACGGGCCTGAGACTAAGAAGAATGCTGCTGGGGGCAGGCCAAGGTCCGTCTCGCCATCTTTCCTTCTGGCGCTCCCGTAGAATCGAGGAGTCTTTAAGCATCAATTCCAGGTGTCTTGCTCTGGATCCAACGCCGTTGGGTTCTGGTTTGTTCTTTGTGTGTTCTGGACTGTTCTGAACTCTTCTTAGTGCACTTCTCACTGTACTGATTGTATTGTATGTACTGTATTATTATTATTGTATCATTCGTTACATTGTTGCTATGTTGTCTGTGTTAAGCTGCTGTTGCACTGCAATTTCCCTCACGGGATCAATAAAGTATCTATCTATCTTATCTTTTTCGGTTAGCATTGAGCCCATTAATTTCAGAATTCTTTCCTTACCACTTTACCACTGGCTTATAGTTTGGGTCAGGGGGGCTGGTGAAAACATCCATATATCACTGGACTGTGGCACGCCTCCCAGGAAATAAATGAAGATGTGTGTTTCACCGTTGTCAAACATTGCATTCATTTTCAACCTATGACTCAGCATGCGGATCAGGGACACTGTGTCACGACCGCCAGGCAGTCAAGACCGTCTCTTAAGCGATCTAATCAGCACCAGCAGCGGGTGATTATTAACAAACGCCGCCGCACGAGTTAAACCATCTGCACACACTCCACCGTGCGGTGTGCGGTGCGCAGTGCTATTTATACCTTCTTTACCTGCTTCCCGCTGCTCGGTATTGAGTTTACTCCTAGAGAGCGCTACTTGGCGTTTTCTCGTACCTCGTTTATTCTGGATATCGGACTCCCCTTCTGCCTTTTCGACTTTGGACCTCGCCTCTCGCCTCGGGCTGTTTGCCACCGGTGTTCTCCCTCGATTACGATTTACCTTACGCCTTTTGACCACGACCTTGCCTCTCGTTTTGGATTGTTCGCCTGCCTCATGCACTACCCGTGCCTGCGTCTGCACAGGATTCTTGTATCTTCCCACCAGGGATTCCTAACACACTGTGCTGTAGGAGGCGGCTGTCCTTTAGATGAGATGTTATACTGAGGTCCTGAGTACTTGATCATTAAAGAAACAATTGCACTGTTTAAAAGAGTAAAGTTGTTAAAATCCCGGTGTCCTAGCTGATATCCATTTTCTACAGTGTAGCCTCCCTAAAGATCTACTTTAATTCAAACTTTCTTACTACTCCACATGACCTACTGTGCAGTGGTGCTGTTTGTGCATAATGGCTACACAGCCTCAATCTGCCCAGCTACAGTGATGGATGAAGTGGGTACAAGATTCTCAGGGTCCTTTAGAATTCAAATTTGAATAGAGATGTTTTGTTTTTTTTTCTGGCAGTTTATATGACATCAAAGCACCGAAGATGATTGTAATTGAAATCAAAATTCACATGGAAGCTGTGTTATAAAGAAGATTTTTATTACATTTCTTATTCAAACATCTATTAATAACAAAACATGTTGCTATAACTCCTCCAGTTACAAAAGTAAAAATAGAAAAAAATATATAGAGGAAAATACTTGTAGCACAAATCCATTGTACTGGAATCTGTAACATTGATTAGGGATTAATTGTTGTATTGGCACTGGCCATTAAAATCATTGTCTGTTGGATGCAACCAGAATCAGCTGCTGTCTCTGTGATATGTAAAAGCCAGGCACTGCACTACCCTGTGTTGTCCAGTCTATGTTCGCTGTATGAAGTGTTTTCTTCAGCTGGAATCTGCAGGATGAGAAAATAGGTAGCTCAGCCTGGTGACAACAGTAGAGGGAGCCATTGATCTGCATTAGAGAGGAGTGTAACCTGTAATTGTGTGCAAAAAATGAAAGACAGAAGATGGACCAATGACAGAGGAGTGTAAGGGCTTCGTTGGAAGATATGGACAAGTGATTACACTGGTATAGAGAGAATAGAGTTAACTTAGTGTTTTATTTCTAATACTGTACATGTAGTACAAATGGTCGTTGGGTAGGAGTTTTAAGTCTAGTGATAGTGTGTTGTGAGCCATCCCCTAAATGAAACTTTTGTCAAATTTTGTCAATTACAAAAACCCACAGAAACTGGAAAAACTGGATAGCTGAGAAAGGGTTCCGATTTCAGTCTTCAGTGTTACAGCCTGCTTCCCTTCGGTTTCCCAGGGTTGCTAAAGGGCTGCAAAGAGAGCGGTTTCCTCACCCTTGCTGTCCAGAATGTCGATGACAGGACCTGCAGTATCCAGCAGGGGGCGCCACTCTGGGGCCTCAATGGTGTCGAGGAGAATGGACACCTCTGCCTCCAGCTTTCCTACTGCATCTTCCACACGCTGAGATGGACACAGGCCATACAAAATAGAGAGCAGTGTGAGCAGAAATCTTTCCTTTTGCTATCTTAGACCTGGGATGTGACACTTTGGTGACTTAAGGGAAGAAGAATTAAAACTAATCAAAACAGGGGTAAGACAGACATATTTTCAGTTACTAGTAACCTATAGCCTTTGAAAAAATATTAAGCAAAGGCAGTGTAAAGGGAATGTTATCTTGTGTGGTGTGGCAGTGCTAGAGTCTAGAATGCCGAAGCTCAGGATGAAGGTGTTCAGCCTGTTACCTGCTCCACTGCGTTCAGCCTGTGGTGGAGGGAACCATGTTCATGACAGGCACTGACATGGGAGGCTCTGGGCAACAGGCCAGGCCCAGGTCCTGTTGACAAAGCAGAGGGTGGCCGTCAGGATTAATCAGCTTCGATATGAAAATTAACATGTCACGAAGGGAAGGCGCAAAAACAAAATGCCACGAGTCATTTGTCTTACAGTGGAAGTCAAATAATGTCCCGTGGTTTGTCTCTTGTCTTTTTTCGAAATGTTCTGCAGGTGCCAGACTGGCTCACAAGGTGGATTAAAAATCTGACTCAAACCGTCATTCTTGTTACAGGCCAGTTCTCGATATATGAGGCTGATGCACTCCTGAGCAAAACAAAACAAAACTCCTATAGGAATACAGGAAACTGAGATGTTTGTGTGTGCAGGTGGGTGAGAGTCTTGGTCCATTCCCAACCACAGACTTGAAATCGTAAATGAATATTAAATATAAGCATATAGTTGTACTAAGTGTCATTTTTGAACTGTTTCGTAATGTTTATCAAGTTAATGAAAAACGTGAAGGCAGGACTGTTGTTAGTGGTGTGTGGTGAGAGGTGGAGAAAATGCTTGAAAATTAGGCACACAAGCTCATGTGAGATGAGCAGTGCCTGGAAGAACAGTCATAAAAAGATTTTCCAGCTGTCTGTGTGTCAACCAGTATATCCTATTCATCCCTTCATGTGTGCCTGTACTGGCTCCAACACTCTGACATGTTGCATGTTAACAGTGAGAACTTGAAGCATTCTAAATTAAGAAGTGGTATATTTATGTGCCACAAAAGTGCAAATTGAAAGCATAGAAATTAAGAACTGACCTGATAAAGGGTTTATCTGTCTAAACCTGGAGCTCAAGCCATAGAACTATGAGATTCTTCTAACATTGTGGGATAAAAGACATCTCAGATGATCTTTGGGGCAGCTGAATTAAAATTCCAAACAACCCTGAAAAGAGTCAAAACAAAAGGAGACTGTTCTGGCCATTCATTGGGTGCAGTTAACTGAATCAAGGATCTCATGTAGCAAAGACTTAAGTTATCACTGGGTATTTAAGAACAGTGATGTTATTGTACTCCAATATCCTACAACAGATTTGATAAAATTGCACATTAGTTCCTCTTGTCTCCAGTGTTAAAAGTGCTTCATCTTAATTTCCACTTGCAACCTTTGGTTGACCCTTCGGAGTTTTGAATACTTGAATCAAATCCTCAGGATACTCTTCTCTGTTAATGTCCCAAGAGGTCTGGTCCAGCCTCACTAAACACACTATAAAAAACTGTAAAAACTGCACACTAAAAAAAAAAATCAACAAATACATCTGGTAGAAATCTTATCATTATTCTATACTGGGTATACACTTATATAACCAGCTATCGTCTTTCATAGGCCTTCTGTAATTCTGACAAAAAATCCACTGAGGTAAAAAATTGCAGAGATGCAGAATCTGAGCATTTTACTTATAACAACCAAAGTATGCTTTTCTTTCAAGACTTGCTCCTTTTTAGTTTTTTTTTCAGATTTGAAGGTTGGGGTTTTAAAGGAAAACAGAAACGATAAACTCAGCAGAGCACATACTTCAGTATATTGACGTTCTCTTCCCTCATTACAACTGCTTAAGGTGACACAGAGGTGCAGCTTGTGCCAGCTCCCTTCAGTGACAGCCTTTCTCCACATGTTTCCTATTAGAACCAAGATCTGGAGTCTGGCACACACAGCACTGCTCACATCTCACTTGTCCAAAAGCCTTCAGATGTTTTGCTCTATTCCAGAGGAAAACATTGGAGCTGGGAAACGGGTGGGGCTCTGGATTGTTAGACAATACATTCCGAAATGTTTGATTCATTGTTCTGGGAAAGATCGACGCTTTTTGCTCGAGTTGAAGATGTGTGTGTTTTTTTCTAAGGCCCCATTAAGGGAGTATACATTCCAGAGGGAGGTTTATTTGCTTTTCCATTGCTGATTTAAGATGAACACATTTCTTTTCTGATTGTATTAAGTACACAAAAAGATATAATGGCAGCTAATGGCTACACTGATCATTGGTGCTCACCACCTTATGTAAAAGTAATAAAGTAAAAAGTCCTACAGAAACATTTGTCATGGTTTTTGGCTTCCATGTTAATTTCCGGCGTTATTTTAGATTTTGGAAGTGCTTGGCAGTTTCTGGCGGTTTATGTGACATCAATGTTGACGATGAAAGCCAGACAATCATAGCAGCATATCACACATGGGTTCTGCAAAAATAATAGATATGTTATATGCCTACATACAAAAAAAACCAACATGTACTACAGTCCCAGCCATTGCCACAGGTATCGGCACATGGAGTGCCAGTGACTTCCTCTATTTCCTCTTTTGGTCCCAAATTTACTACACCCTGCTGTCAGACCAGTGCTAGAGGCGGCACCCTATCCTCAGCCATCTCCCCATCTGCAAATGAGCTGTCTTGGTCTGTGTCTTTGGCCTTCTGCTGACCTCACGGAGTGCACTTCCCGGCACTTAGACTCCTCCTAAGAGTGAAAGTGGTTTGGCTCCCATGGTGAATGCAGGGCTGGCGGGGGGAGGGGGGCAGGTGTGAGAGATCATTAGGAGGGCTGGGGCTTACATCAGGAGGAGGGGTCTTGGAGAGCTGCGTTCCCTTTTGATAGAACTAGGTCTACAGGGCAGGACCTGGCACCCTAGCAGCTTTGGGTGTCTGGAGCCATTCCAGTCTGAGGAGAAGTGAGGAGAGGTGGCATCATAAGGTGGCCTTATCATAGCTGGACGGAGGTTTCTGTTTTGGTGTGGATCCAAATCATAGAGGACCAGTCTCAGGTCAAAAGGAGGCTTTTTTGGCATTGCAAAAAGCGTTTCCTGGTTCTGTTTCGAAAACTCGAGAACAAGACTCTGTGACACCACAATGTGTAAATGTAACCAACCCCTTGTGTGTAAACTACTCTACTCACCCCTTCGTATGGCCTTTCACGATAATGGGGATCAGTCCTTCCAAGTTTCACGGAAGAGGTACGCAATATTCTCTGGCAGGAAGCATCCTATGATAAGTGTGTAACTGTTCCAATATTAGATAACTATGCAATGTCTTAATCTCTTTCAGCTGCATTCCAGCACAGGAGTTGTATCATTCAGTGATTCACAATATTTGATTCCAGGAACCACGCAGTAAGAAAATATTTGGTGATCCCAAAATTTTGAGAAGTAACAGAACGGAAGTGAAAAGTTACCAAGGGTGAAAATACTAATCTGTGCCATATAAAAATGAACACCTCTAAAATACTGGAATTATCTAGTTTTCCCTTATCCTGTGCTGTAAATATCAACTTTCTGTACCAGGACTGACATGATGCACAATATCATAGACACAAAAACCCTTCCAGATGTGTTTTTAATGCAATCATGTTTCTTTTTGTTCTTATTTGATGTTGCAGTTGTATTATCACGACAAGACTGGTCATTTTTAGGATGCAAGTGCTATTTATTTACTTATATCCCTTTTACACTATATAATAGTCCAGATCTAACCAAACTACTGTATGACACTCCCACGCTGGAACATATATGTATCTGTCTGGGGACAGACTCAGGCTGTGAGTGGGGTTACCGACTTAAGTCTTTACATCTGTGTCCGCCATAACAGATGCATAACAGCAAGAAGATGCAAGGAAGTTGAATTCCGGCTATTTGGATCAACGGAAAGTGCAGCTTACTACCTGGCATGTGGATCACACATGGTGTCAGTTGGTTTCCGTGGCTTTTTCTGGTGCAAAGAAATTGAAATGACCTGATCTGCACCTCGCCGATATAGAAGAGAAACCCTGGCCTGGCTCAGGTGTGTTAATGTAATTGATTTCTTTCTACAGCACAGCACAGAGGAGTCCTATGATGCAGGCCGTTACTGCTGAAAAACAGCTGAGATAGCATCTACACTACATGCTCAAAGCATTCAAAAGTAATGAGACTCCAATTGCACTGAAAGCCTCTCGTTGTTACCTAATAGTAATGCATGGCCACCCAATTGCACCCGATCTCTTTTTAGTCCTTTGCTTTTAGTAGATGACTTAAGAGTTGAATTTCCCCAAGTCTTGCATTAGTCTTTTTAATAACCACCATAACAAGGTAACTCAAAGGCACGACTAGGTCTAAGTATGCAATATTTTGTATTGTGGATAAGAAAGGGTGTGTGTCGATTAATACTAAATGTTACATGATATAATTTACACACCCATACATTTTTTAATCACTTTTTCCAATACAGGGTCGCTGTGTTGGAGCTGGAGCCTCTCCTGGCAAGCAAGGCAGGGTACGCTTTTCACAGGGCGCCAATTTATTACAGGGCAGGCATAGACACAAACATGCACACACTCACGCGAGCGCCAGTTTACCTGGAAGCCAATTAACCTACCAGTTTGTCTTTGGACCTTGGGAGGAGACTGGAGCACCCGAAAGAAACGCATGTAAACATGAGGAGAACATACTGTACAAACTCCACGCAGATAGCACCTCAGGAATTGAACCCAGGGCCTCAGTTAACCAAAGTTAACCACTGCACCACCACGCAACCCTATATAGACATAACATAACAGATAAATATGAGTTGAAGGAGTTATTATTAATATCCACTTTACATGATCTTTTTGCATGTTTTGTTTGAAGGAAGGATCTAGAACATAACAAACCACTGGATGAGGATATCTTTCCCAGTCTACTCTCACAAGCTGAAGCAGATTTACAGTCACTTTGCGTTCTCCCTATCATGTTGCTCTGTGGTTTCTTGTTCCATCTCTTCAGGCGTAAGGCGGGCAGTGGTGAGCTCTAAGTGTAAAAGCAGCGCTGGAATTCAGCCTCATAGTAGTGTGTCCCCCCAAGCCCTGTCTTTAAATATTCATGGTTTCCAGGCATTCCTCATAAGGAATAAACTGCAGTTTCAAAGCACCGTCCACTACTACCTACAAACCTAAGGAGCTACACAGCAGATCCCCATTTGAAGGATTGATTACACATGCAGAACTCAGCTGCAGCCCTTGTGAAGCCTGGTTTAACTGACCTTTCCTAAAGATGGGAAAAGATCTCTACAGCTTGCTTTGGTAAAAATATATAGAGGTTAATATGACTGATCTCCATTTAGCATAGTTTAAAGCCACTCAGATGCAGTTAAAGGAAAGTTGACACTCAGTAAATGTGTTCACAGATACTGCAGTGACATACTGAGACCCATTAACACACCATGCCACAAAGATATACACACTGATTTACAGACATTCAGAAAAAAACACACAAAAGCCATTTATGTACAGACACGCAGAGCAACAGACTTTCACAAACTTTGACACGTAAAGCAAAATCACTACATACAGACTTACAATCAGTGCTCACACCCCAACACTAACAGGCCCAGCTGGAGAGACTCTGCTCTTGTGTAAACACTGTTGTTTCTAATGAATATTTTCTGCCGGAGTGCGCTGAGTGGAGTGTGGCACCCTGCCAACCAAGCTGCGTGAATAGACCCTTGGAGAGGAGAATGCTGCTTTGGCAATCAAAAAGCCAGGGTTCAAGGATTAAGAGCAAGATTCAGTAGAGAATTGTTGGGTTTCATAATTTATGTGAATGTGCATGGCTGTACATGAATACTGGAGTTGTTAGAGATGTGTTTAGATTTGCCGATTTGAATTTAAATACTGATAAGAGCTAATAATGGGGGGAAAATCAGAGGAGGGAAACTGGCCCTCTCTAGCCTTTAAGAAAAATCTATAATTTTTAGATTTCATTAATTTCTTCAGATTCAGAAGGGTTTAAAATAGAGAATTCTGCTAAGTTCCTGTTCAGATTCCTGGATCCGAGGGTTTGCCTGGAAATTAAGTCAGAGGAAGAGTCCTTTCAAGGATATAACACAGTTTTAAATCCTGAGGACTAGAGTAGATCTAAAGAAAGAAATAGAAGTCATAGTTATAGAGGCTGTTTCTCTGAGTTCTTTAAAAAAATGGCTGAGCAGTCTTGGTTAAATGAGCTGCTGGCAACTAAACAAACAAAGTGGTGTGGATCAATTTCATTCACTCTTGACTTTTCATAATATACGCTTTATAAGGGAAACCAATATAGGCAGCTCTATTTTTTTTGCAAAAACAGATACAATTGCAGTTCATCCTCAATGCAGGCTATTTGGACATGATTTTCACCTAAAAACAGATCTGGTGATTTTTCCTTAGCTGCAATCTTGGCAGTTCAGTGGGAAAAAGATGCAAATCTCACTTTTTTATGTTTCCACAAACGTATTGTGACACAGAGAGGACTGGGTTTGTTATTCATTAGGTCAATAAGTAGATGGAAGCTACATAGGTCACCAGTTACTGGGATTTTCCCAGTTCAAGCCAGATTTTACCACTGGCTCACTTTGTCATATCATGTTTGCAAAACCCTCCTTAAGTATCCTTTGGATGAGATGTGAGACAGCCAATCTCCTGTTATAGTACCAGTTTTTGAGGATAGGTGATCACCTAGTCTATATACAAATTCTCTACAGAGGTTTTTTGGTACTAATCTTTATATCTTTTGAATTGTTCATCTGATAATATTTCTGATGGTGATGAAACCTTATTAAAACAAAATAGCCTTTCGTAACCTTCGAGACTACAATAGATCAACAGTGGCAGCATACAGCTGATGTTCTGTGCAAAACTTGAACTTGAACTTAAAAAGTCAGGCTCACCAATGTCCCTGGAAACCCTCTTCACAACATGTAACTGTAACACAAGATTAAATGAATCAAAGAGTTCCAAAGCAGGTTTTTGGCAAAAAAGTCTCTCATTCGCTCCTTTCAACATCTTACAGAATTATAGGATCTGCCAAAATAATGTGCCAGCAATAAACCAAGTTGATCAAGAACAACATTTCATTAAAAACCACCAAACAACACATGAGCAAGAATACAAGCCCTCATTTCTACACAAAACATGCACTTGAAATTTTTGTTGGTGGCTGTTCAAATCTGCCACTCGATAATGCCTTTTGCAATAAACTTTTCCTGACTTATTTAGTATACACAGGATAACTTTTAAATGTTTTTACTGTTCTCAAAAATGCACTAGCCCTTTCTCACTGAATAAAAACATCTCCAGGCTATGTTCCCACTTTGCATTAGATAAAAAGTCGGTTTTCCATATATTTACAATTTGATATCGTTTAACTATTGCTGTACTTGCAGAAAATATTGTAATTCTTTGGTTCTTTCTTTAGCAGCTAAGTTAGGATCCCCAGTTTCTGCCTTGACAGTGTCGAGTATGGGATCATGCCCTGTACCATACACCACACCTTGGAGCTGTGCGTCAGTCTCTTACCTGCCAGAGCCAGGCCAACAAAGAGCAGCAGGAGCACAAGTGTGGGAGAGGTGGGGTGGGCCATATCTGAGGAAGGGAATGGCTGGCCCTCTTCTGAGTCCCTGCAGCTGGAGTGGATGAGAAGTGTCTCTGTCACTCAGCAGATCCAAGAGAAAGAAACTTAGCAAAGGGAAGGGAGTGAACGAGAGGGAGAGAGGGGGTCTGTACTACAGTGAGATCGGATGGACTGCGAGAGGAAATTCTTTAGAGCTGAGCCAAGACGTTAACAGCCGTTTTCCCTTTTCTCTCTCTCGCTCTCTCTCTTAGTCTCGCTTAGTTTCCTAATGAAAACATTTAAGCAAGAACAAAAGGCTCCTATGACAGACAGAGAAAGAGGGAGGGAAACTGGAGGGCTGGGAGTGGGAGGGGGCATACCTCTGCTCTCTAGCCCAGCTCCAGCCAAGCTATAAATGCTGGAGCTGACAGGGATACAGAGTGGTTTTGAGATGAAGGAATGTAACTCCATATTATTGGATCCAGCATCCAGAGGGTTTTGCTTAAAACAACAGCAGCCTTTAAATTTGGGAATTGCCTTAAAGGGCCCTCAGGTCTACCTAAAAGAAAAGCGATATAAGCCACAGTTTAAATAATACAATTTTGCTGGGAAGTATTATCAAGGAAAGAGAGGTTTCCATGGCAACAGCATATTTACCCAAGACATAACCCAGCACAGTACTGTACTGTTTATGCTCTGCAGAAGTAGAAGCCTTATCACTGTCTTCACTCGAATATGATCCCTTGGGATCACTGTGCTTCTTTGTCAACCATCTAGAACAGAAACATCAGAGCAAAACCACTTCCTGCCTATGTGAGTCTTAATACAGGGAGACAGTTATAGAAGAGCAATTCTAGAAACAAAGAAAACATTGTATATCAATAAGTAAGATATTCCTAATACTATATTATAACTGACTATATAATACTATAACTCAGCGTCAAGTGGGCATATCACAATATGCACCCAAGTTTCTCAAAGTTCTCCATCATATTTGTGTGTGTAACAAATTCCTTTCACATGTATGACATCCTTCTTCAGTCATGGCATTGTGGATCTCTTTGAAAATGTGGCACAACAGCCTGAACAGATTCAGAGAGCTGTGATATTGTTTTTTCATTGTGAGTGTGTGGGGTCTGTGCAGGAGGTACAAGTAGCAGACAGAAAAAGAAACAGCTGGGTAAGGGAGACCAAGTATATTGAAAGCAATGGCTTCCATAAAGTGTGACTCATGAGTTAATTAAATAACATCCCAGATGCTTAGGATCATGTATAAAATGTATAAAAATGCTGTGTGCTTGTAATTATGGCTGGCATGGCTGCAAGAGGAAACCTCAGTGGCTTTGAAAGAGCAGAGATTACAGAGGTGCAGGAGCTTCAGTGGCCAAGACAGGTCAACTTGCTGCTGTGTCATGAGCAGCAGGATCTGAGGTGATGTCAGCATGTCACTCCAAGGGAAAAAATGGCAGAATGCTCTGGTCAGGTTGCAGAGCACAAATCTCTCACCACACCAGTAATCCTTGTGTGCGAGTCCATTGGTGCAAAAAACATGGGCAATGGACTGCCAGGGAGTGGAGGAAAGTGATATGGAATGGACAAATATGTTGCACATGTGGCAACCAAAAGGACTGAGTGCTTAGTTCCAACAGTGAACTGTTCTGGTAGTTCCATGTACTGGTGCGCATTTTCCTGGTATGGTTAGAGTATATTTATTCCCTTAGAAGGCAAGACCATTGCTAATCCCTACTTAGTGGTACTGAGTGATCATCTTCACCCCATGTCTCTGCAGTTTTTTCCTGCCAGCGAGGGTGTCTTCCAGAATGACTGCCTCCATCCACAGACCCTGATGTTCTGCCATCAGATCTGAACCCAATCGAGTATTCATGGAATATTCTCAAACAATACCTGAGACACCTTTTTCCACATCCATCTAACAGCTGTAGGTTGATTGACTTTCTCATGGAAGAATTGTGCCGCACTCCTGCTGCAGAATTCCGGACTGTCCGTATGTTTTGGCCCAGTGCCCAATTGAGTAACTTTACATTGGTGTTTCCATTTTGTTTGTCAACCATATTTTATTTTGTACATCACATGTAAGTAAAGTTGTGTGGAGAATTGCATTGGCAAAGAGGAGTACAACAAGCACAGGCCTCCCAGGTTGATGAGAAATGGCACCCTGCCAAGCCATTCTAAGTTAAAACAGACTGACAAACTGTTACTAAATAGAAGACTATCTCTGTTATCTTGGCTCATGTATGAAAACAGTCGGTCATATTCATTTTCTGCTTGTAATGGGATTTAAATCTCTTAAATGCTGAAACACTGTTGTTTTTTTTACTTCTTACTTGGACCACATAACTTTGACTGCTAGAGAAAGCAGCTTACTAGAGCCATACTAATCTTTCACACAGGATCTTGATTCAGTTTAATCCCATTAATGTTAATTGAACGGTTAACTGAAGAACCGCTTTTTGAGCGTAGTGTTGTGAAAACCCAAGACAAATCATCTTTTCTATATGTACTGTATATTGAAAGCAACAAGGATACCATAACAGCAAACAATGCTGCAATTTAATAGCAATTAAATGTTTAATGTTTAACCTTTAAGCTAAATATGAACTGTAACTTTGCAACCAAATAGCCTATGTATAGAAATAAATGCCCCTGAATCCTGGGATGGTGCTTAATTATGAGCAATTTGCAAACACGGACCAGTATGCATCACATACATACTAACCAGCACATTCACATGTTGTTTGTGCACACGTATGGACAAACAATAGATTGGATGAGCACTCACATCACTTAAACAAAGCACACGCAGTAAAAACCAAAGTGAAACCCCTGACACACACAGTACCAGAGCAGCCCCAGACACGAATCATATACACAGCCACACTTAGAGTGTTTTCAGGAGCGGGGTGGGCCCTGACTGGCCTCTCGAGCTCACTGTCAAGTACTGTCGTGTGTGACTGGCAGCTCTGGAGCTCCGCAGGGGGAGGGGGAACTGCTGCGCTGGCCTCCCAATGGACACCACTGCGCGGGCAGCAGCGCCATCCTTCACTGACCTCTCCAGGGGACACAGGTGCCAGGAAACTGTTCTAGACGTTCGATAGACAAGCCAAGAACAGAGCAGCTTCTCGGTGGTAATTGGTGTATATCTCATGTAATGAATTTGGAGTAAAGCAGGTTGGCACAGTGTTGTCCCATCTGTGCTTAAGTCCTGAAGGCCTGTGTTCACATCCAGCCTACAGCTCAATGCAGCAGCTTAATTACAAAAGGTGTTAAAACAGTGTGGAATCTCCTTCCTTGAGTGGTATTCTGGTGTGTGCGCCAAGAGCTTAGTGCCATACTAGCTTTACTTTCAAAGCATTTTACTCCAGATAATAAAACATGCTGCAGTATCTTCTAACTTTCATTTAACTGACAGAACAACTAAAATTCCCTTTACAGGTTTGCAGTAAAGTTAAAAAATAGCTTCATCTCTCTACAACAGATGAATGTTAAGGGGTACTGTTCGAGAGTAGGAGACAAACTGTTTCACATTGAGGAAAACGTAATTGATCCTACTTAAAGCATGTGTCTACAGATCTACTAATTGGCTATTACTTTTCTATTTTTCTAAAAGTGGATGTAGACTACAAAATTTATAAACACCATTTAAAAACCAACTTGTTTCACCACTACGTGCTAGGTCTAGCATAATAATATATGGATCCTCTAAATTGTCAGTTCTATTTTACATCACAAGTCTCAACACCAACAGCAAAATTATGTGCATGACAGAGAATTGACATTGCTCTCACTGATATTGCTGCTGAAAAAAATTGAGATCTAAACCAATTATCTATAAAATATAGGCCCTAATCTGCATTCCATTTAGAGTTATCTGTTCAACTGGGCAGGAAACCTCAAAAACTATCGTTTTTCTACTGCCATGGTAATGTAAATATATAGTGGGATACTGTTGATCTTCCAAAAGCAGATTTATCACATGATTAAACTGTCAGAGAAAAGGGCATTATGGTGAAGAAGCTAATTTAATCACAAAAAGGTGTTTCACAAAATTAGAAACATCTTGATGAATAGATTTGTTTGTGAAAGTTGCATGTTTTGGCACAGCATCACATATTTTCCTTTTCTTACTGCCCTGCGGAGAATAAGCAAAATCTTTGGCCCGTTTCAGCCCTCTCAAGACTTCAAAGAAGCCATACGATATTTTAAAAAATGCAGGCATTTAAATCATCCGCTCCAAATTCGCAAATGATAGTACTGAACTTGTCATGAAATTCCTTTTATATTTCTCATTTCTGACCTGAAGTCCTAACTATAAGATTTAAGAGACAAGGTGAAGTACCTAAATGTGCTGGGATAATAGTTATTACAGGGAAAAAATGAGCTAAAGAGTATGATGGGAATGAACTGACAGCCTGCCTTTTGGTAACAGAGTATTTTCTATATGTTTGCTACCCTTAAAGATACAGCACTCACTGACCATGTTAATTTTAACTTTGAGATAACTTTGGATTTTCTAAAATGAACTTTAGAAGAAATATATATATGTATGTATTTATGTATATTTATTACGCAACATTAAGCACAATACTAAAATGTGCAACATTTCCCGCAATTTAACACAAATCAAGGGCTAAATTCTAAAGATAATATTTGTGGCTTGCACCCAGTGGCTGTACTGTATATCTCCTTGGGGAGGTAGCTGATTTGTCTGTTGTGGGTGCTGAGCTATGGGTGGAGTTATTGTCTGTGAGAATCACAGCAAGCAGGATCCTTTCATCGACAAATGAAGACTTGCAGAATCAAACTTAGTTGAGACATTTCCTTTTTCTGGAAACTTTTATGCTAAAGGAAGTGAGCTGTAGTTCACCACCCCTTCAGAAAATAGGGAATCACGTGGTATACTGCACGACAGCAACTTTGGAAACAGTTTATGCACCGAGCATTTCATGAGTCTCCACAGTGATGTGTCCAAACCCCGACCTTTAAAGCATATGATCCTAAGTGTGAGAAACAGAAGTCAAGAACTCTTATACAGGGCACAGGCTTAATTTGTGACCTTGCATAAGGGACTTAAATTAAATGAATGGCATGGGAGGATAAAAGTACTTAACGCATATATATATATATGGCCCAGAAAAAATGGAAAAGGTTTAACATTTGCTAGGCTGTAACAGAATGTTCATACAAGAAATCAAACCATTTTTCCTTATTTGACAATAACTACAACAGGTAATAGCAGATTAGCCATTTTTGACACTCTGGATTTGACAGTGACACTAATAGAAGAGGCCCGATGTTGATTTATCTTGTTATTCATCACATAGGCTCCATGTGCAGTGACTCCAGGTATGGATCCAACATCTGTGTTGTGCTTATGACCAGGCCAGAACTGAAGTGAGCAGCCCATGTATCAGTCCTTTGCCGTTGCTGGTGTGGCTGGAGGTCCATTTATAATATTCCCTGCATTTTGAGATACATGGTTTTGATTCAATGTTAAAATGTGTAATACATAGAACACTGACTTGCACATATAGGTGATTCTGAGGTGCTAACAAATACAGAACTCAGAAATAGTGATGTTCACCATTTTCCCCACAGTACTTCTATGCCCCAAATAGTATCCTTCTGAAAAATGACTTGTATCAGATCCTCTGCTGGTTGAGGTTGCTCCATTTTATGCATAGTATTGTGATACACTTAAGTTTGTTTTTGTGTCAGTGCTGCTGGCTAGAACATGACTGAAGAGCTTTTATGAACATTTACTGGGATACAGAAATAACAGGGATAATATTGAGAGCAGCATTGACAGAAATGTTTGCATTTCTGTCTTAGGGATTCTCTCAGTAGCTGATTCCTGTGAATTTAGATGCTGTCAGAAATGCCTGTTGCTGTTTTCTGAAGTGCTGTGTTCAGATTTTATATACAGTAAGCGACAGAGAAAGATATGTTATCGTTGTACAAATCAATCCTAATTCATAACAGTAAGGTGTTCTTTCTGACTGCACAATGAAAGTGACAACCCTGCTTTACTTACACCTCTAAAATACTCAAAATACAGAAGACCTGTACACCACTGCAGATCATTTCTGTACCACGTGATATTTATGTCTATCAGTAGTACAAAGATCTTAAAGAATCTTTCTTAAAAGGGGGAGAGCTTGTACCACTTAGAGCCAAGGACATTCTGCAAGGTACTGTAATTGCTTGACAGTGTATGGTAAACAGTGAGTCTCTCTTTACATAGCCTCACACACGCCTAATCACAATTAGAGGGAATTTCTTTAAAGCACTGAGGACGATCCCTTAGTTATTTGCCGTAGGGGCTGAAGCAGGCAGCAATGTGATCTTCCAGTATCTGTCTGTTCCTCGGGACCCAAGATCATGCTCCTTAGATAAACATTAATTTCCCATCCCCTTAACATGTCTGATCAACACACGTCAATGGGAGTTTAATCCAGGCCTGGGCTCAAAAATAGCTCTGGGGTGGGGGGAGGCAGGAAGGACTGGTTGGCATGTGCCCTGAGTAATCCCGCTTTAAATAGCACCTGCAGGGACAGAGGGAGAGCAGCACACAGGCAGAGACGCAAACGGACCCTGCGCTGAACACAGAGGGAGTCACACACACAGCGTCGCTCCGCCTGGGACTATACTGCAACCCGCCTACACCTGTCTGAGGATGAACTTTGCAGCCCAGTTCCTCTACTCACGCTACAAGAACAGCGCTACTCCTCGGGAAGCCAGAGGCTCTGATGGCGAGGAAAACGATCCCTTCTGGCAAAGGTCAGCCACCCCTCACTTTCACCCCTCCGATCAGCCTGCTGTGAAGAGACAGTCGTTAGCCCAAACTACTGTAACGCACCCTGTAGCCCCACCTCCTCCTCCTCTCCAGCCCCACGGTGATCCAGCAGCTTCCCCAGCCCAGCGGGAGTCCTCCTCCATCATCCCAAAGCCTCTTTTTCTTCCCTTTCAAGATCTGGTGGGCCTTCTCCTCCGGCTGGCTCTGTCCCTCATCTTCCTGCTCTTTTTCAGGTAAAATAACATTGCATCCCCATCCCCCTCTCCCTGCTGTGTGCTACTGCTGGGAGAGAGGAAAATGAGAAGGAAGAAGGCAAAACCGGTGAAATCAGAAAAGGATTCATCTACAGCAGCTCACAAGAAGAAACTTCGAACCAGGGAGAGACAAAAGATTTCGAGACAAAATGAGAGAGGAAGTCTGTGTCGATTCCAACATGCAGTGGAAGTGCAGTTAAATGGACTTTCTTGGGCTCGTTCCACCTAGTGGGAATTGTAGAAGTAGGAATCATCTTTACATGGCATTCCCTTGTGTAAGGTACAGTGGCATGCCCTCTTATTGTAGAATAAGATAGATAAGATCAGATCACTTTATTAGCCCTATACAATTTCTTGCATTAGGAATTGGTCTTTTCCACATACCCCAGCTTGCTCTCCATGAGACACAGAGGCAGGGAGAGAGAAGCTTGGGGTCAAAGCACAGGGTCAGCTATTGTACAGCACCCCTGGAGCAATTGGGGTTAAGGGGCTTGCTCAGGAGCCCAACAGAGTAGGACCCAGGATTTGAACCGGCAACCTTTCAGCCACAAGGGCAGATCCTTAGCCACAGAGCCACTGCTCCGCCCCAAGTGTGACAAATACTGCAGAGTCAATGTTCAAGACAAGTTCCAGACAGGCTGCATTTTGCCAAAAGAAGAACTGTGTTACAGTTTTTTTTTCAGAAATAAAATAAAAAGGGGTTAAACTGATAAATAATATTTAATTGAATAGCTAAAAAAATCATACACTTCTTTTCCTTCATGTGAAGCCTTCAAATTGTAGAACCTGGGTATCTTGTGCCCATGAAGTGGTGATTTTGGTTGGGTTTGTCTAGTGAGTCTTCAGAAGCTCCTTCTTTTTGTGGCAGCAGGGTATTAATATCTTATTGCACCCAATCACTTTTGCCATTTCCCCTCCCTCTAGTTCTCTTCCTCAGATGAAAGCTCTCACATGCAGTGTGGGTGTGGATGGATTGGTCTTACTGTATATGTAGTATATCTCACCCCTTATTGCTGAATTGACACTCAGGGGAAAGCTATGTTAGAATTAGCTTTCTTCTTCTTGTGTATTACTCGTATGGAAACAAGTCATTATCTAATGAAGTGGGGGATCTTCGCAGGGATATGAGGTGTGTGGGTCCCATGAGAGTGCACTGGCTATTGCCCTATTACTGTACGGAGGGAATGGCAGATAGAAGGAAGAGTTTTAGAGCCCACTGATGTGAAGCATCTTCCAGTTGGATTGGTTTATCAATAGCTGGTTGATTCTGAATGCAAAGTGTGCAAAATGGATGTTCTTCGAAGACTTGATCAGGTGATGGCAATGCACAGCAGTAGTCTTGATTCCATCCATCCCTTTTCTAACCACTTTATGCAATTGAGGTTCGTAAGGGAGCCAGAGTCTATTCCGGCACACAATGGAGCAATGCGGGATACACCCTGGACCAGTCTATCGCAGTGCAGACGCATAGATACAAACACAGACATTCACACACTTACACCTAGGGTTAATTTTCCCAGAAATCAATTAACCTGCCAGTCTGTTTTTGGAGTTCAAATATACAAACTCCACACAAATAGCACCTCGGGTCCGGAAATTAATCCTGGGCCCCAGCTCTGTAAGGCAGTAATGCTAACCACTGTACCACCCTGTCATCCTATATCCACTTTACATGATCTATCCTTAAAGGAAGCAGAAGAGGTTATAATTCAAGAACAGATAAGTGTGAGTTTCCTCATAAATACAAAAGAGAGCAGGATCACACTGCGCACATGTCAGGAACCATAGCGAAGTGGCTGGTTTGGACCCTATGCGAGGCATTTGGAGGTCTTTTCCAGAAAGGTTCCGTTTAGTACCAAAAGTATCCAAGTCCGAAAATGGTAAGCGAAGCCGTAGTCAAGGGATAGCGCAAGAGTTTCGAGAGCCAAAAAGTCGATCAGATGAAAGTGTCTTTCCAAAATGGTTGGACGAAGGTTGAGCTCAAGAGAGGGATCTTTGGTAGTGAGCAGAGACTGAGTAGACTGAGAGGGTATGAAAAGGGAAGATCGTGTGGAACGATAATTGATTAATTTGTGCGTGAATGTCTACGGTGAGAAGTGCTTGTGGGTATGCGGTGACATTTAAGCGCTTGCATGCGGTTCGTGACAGCACAGACTCGGTCCAACTCCTCTTTAGCTCTTCGGCTGAAGGCAGATATATGATGAAAGGACCAAGTCTGAAAACATTGAACAAATGGCCAAGTGAGCAGAAGTTTAAAGAGTTTGTGTGGGGAACTGCGTCAGCATGCATTGGCCTGTGAAGGAACAAGTGAAGGTTAATTCCACGGAATTCAGCAACTGGGCCTTCTTCAGTTTCCAAAGTGAGGTGCTGACTTCAAAAGTCTGAGTCTCAGACTCAGCTCCTGGAAGACCTAGTGTCTCCTGGTCCTGATTATTTAATTAACTGCATAATTATAACATTCCAACCAGGCTCCAATAAACATGTAAATGACTTCCTTCAGCAAATTAAATGTGTTGGGTACTCAGTTTTAAAAGACCTTAAGAAAATTCCTTTTATGAGGAAGAAGTAATAGAACTGTTTAGTTGATTATTCAGATTGGAACTCAAACCAGACACATGTCCCTCCAGGAACTGAGTTTAAGACCCGTGTTTTAAGCCTTTTACTCAACACAATAACAGTATTGTCTACAGTTGAGTCCATGCCCCTCCAGTTACAAATCACTACTTGTTCTCCCACGGTGTTGACATTGCATAATATTGACTCTGCAGCACTTAGTTTAACGTGATCTGTGGACTATTAATATGCCAGTTACCGGTAAGAGAAACAGTTGGGGAAGAATTAACGTGCAAACCCAGTGTTAGAAGCTTTGCTGACCTGTCTATCTGCTCCGCAGTGAAGGGCAGCGCGGCACTGGCAACCAAAAGGACACGTCACACCGTGAGGGCCGGAGTCACAGGGAAGGGCCAATTAGGAATGGCCACGTGCCTTCCCGTCCAACCGCCATCCACCCCGAGCGCCTGAAGGACTTTGGGGAGGAGGAGTACCTGAACGGGGATGTCAAGACCTTGGAGATGAAGATTGTTAGTCGTCCTGAGCCCCTGCTGGGGGACCTAGCAATTCCTCCAACTCAGAAGGTGCGCCAGCCCAGCCAAGAGACCCCTGCGGAGTTCATCTGCTTTGAGGATATCAGCGCTGCTGCCCTCAAGATCCAGTCTGGAGTCCAGAAGACTCCCTGCACGGTACTGCCACTCTGCCCCTCCTTTTCCAACTGCCCTATAATCCCTACTCCCACCCTGTCTTCTCCCAATATTGCCCTACTCATCCTGTTTCTACTATGTAGTCCTGTTTGTGTTAAACTCAGAACCCTACTGTAATCTGGAGCACATAACTCACTCATAATTCATTGTGAGTAAAACACTGCATTAATAATAATAACAGTAATAATAATTATTATGCTCTTTTCTGGACACTCCACTTAAAAGCACTGTACAGGTAAATTGGTACAGGTATTGGTGGCAACACCACCAATGTGGAGCACACACCTGGATGATGTGACAGCAGCTAAAGTGTGCCAGTACGCTCCCCACACATCAGTTATCATTCTGGGGGGAACGGAGTAATGGAGCCAATTCATAAATGGGGATTAGTAGAAGGCTATGATTGCTAAAGGCCAAGGGGAAATTTGGCCAGGATACTGGGTTAACACCCCTAATATTTTCAAGAAATGCCTTGGGATTTTTAATGGCCAAGGAGAGTCAGGACTTCAGCTTTACTTCTTATCCAGAGAATGGCACTGTTTTTACAGTATAGTGTCCCCATCGCTATACTGGGGTATTAGGACCCACACAGAGAGCAGTGTGAGCGCCCCCCAACTGGCCCCACTAACACCTCTTCCAGCAGCAACCTTAGTTTTTCCCAGGAGGTCTCCCATCCAAGTACTGGCCAGGCTCACACCTGCTTAGCTTCAGTGGGTTGTCAGTTGTGAGCAACAGCACCAACAGCTAAAATTCTCTGTCCTTCAGTATTCCCGGCTGTCCAAGCAGTGTGGCATAGAGATCTTCCTGAAAAAGGAGCACCTCCAGTACACAGGCACAGTGAAGGAGCGCGGCGTGCTGTGCCTCCTCTCGTCCCTGCGCCAGGTAACAATGCCAACACAGACAAACAAAAACAAGAAACCAGAAACAAGCAGTTTGTTTTCTATGGAAACAACCCCCATATTTCCTTACAGTGTATCTAAGCATACATTGTTTTTTATTTAACGATGAAAAGATTTACAAACAGAACGCGTCCAGAACAGCAAAATAAACGTTTGCCTTCATCTTTCATTTTTGTCATATAAAATATTAACATCATGCCAGCAGATATGGGGTGGGGGGGGGTATACAAGAAAATACAATTGTTTAATGAGAAACACAACAAACAACAAAATAGTCCACACAGAAATATTACTGTATATTCTCTCATAACCTGAAATCAGGTCTCAGTGGGGAGATAAAATGAATCCATGTTTCCCAGTATTTCCTAAACCTCTCTGCCTGTAACCTGAGAGAAAAAGTTATCTTTTCCATTATATAGATTTCATTCACAACATTAAGCCATTGTTCATGTGTTGGAGAATTTTATAAGCCATTTTCTTGTGATTGCTTTTTTACTAGCTGCTAGAAAAGTCCCTAATATGTGTCTATCCTTCATTTCAATATGATCAACGTCAAAATTGCCCCAATACATAACAGAAAATTCAAATGGTACTGTACGTCCACATTTACTATATTGTTAAGGGTTATATGTATAGGTTTCCAGTATTGTTGTATTTCTGGGCATGACCAGAATATGTGTGAGTGAGTCATAACTTGTTCTCCACATAACCTCCAGCACTGAACTGCTGCCTTTTTGTTTGGCTTGAATTTTAGGGCTGATAAAAAAAACGGGTCAGATTCCACCAACAGAAGTTTCTCCAAGTCTGTGAACTTGTAGAGCCTTGTTGAAATCTACATATGTAATTCCACTGATCTGCAGAAATTGTTGTATTGATTTCTTTTTCCCATTTTATTTCAATCCATTCTGTTGAGTCTTTTTTCATATATTCGATACTACTGTACAGCTTTGATCTTATTTCTCTCAAATTACCCTGCTGATAAGCAGCTGTAAAACTACCAAGCAGTTTATTGCCTTCCTTTATATGTGATTGCTTTCTCCAGCATTTTATATAATGTTTGATTTGAAGATATCTGTAAAAATCTTCTTTTTCCAGATTGTAATGTTGTGATAAATCTTCAAAGTTTTTCAAATGGTCCTGTTTAATCACAGTACATATTGTTTTAATCCCTTTCGTATCCCAAATTCTAAAGCACACATTGTTTAGTGACAATCACAGGTTATTTTTCCTTTCTTCCTTCCTGTTTTTGAACCAACTGTTTATTGCCCCCCGCCATGACCCCTCTGCACTAGTACGAGGGAATGAAAGAAGGATGGTAAAGAATAACATGTTCTGCCATGTTCACCATTGAGACACTATCTGACATGCTGTGAGGCCTACAGTGCGTTACAGACATTTTAGAATAGTGTCAAGGATACTCTGGCCAACTCACATCTTGAGCAATTGAACACCTGAGCTTTACTGAATAAAAAGAGGCAGCAGTGTGAAGGAGTGGTTAGGGCTCAGAATTGTGGGAAAGATTCAAATCCCAGGTGGAGAATAGCTTACCCATAAAAGAAGTACCTTTTTCAGATTGCTTCAGTAAATGACCTGGGAGTATAAATAGGCACACATGTGAGCTGTTTTGTTTAAGAGTCAGCCAATTAATAATAATAGTAAAGTTATAATTGTGATGTCTGGGCTATAGAGGGTCAGAATGAGGCTCTATAATGTTGAGCTACTGGAGAGCTCCCCAGAGTAAATTTTAACGCTCATTAATTAATAACAGTGTTTTGTCTATTATGGTATGTCTGCCATGGAATGATATGCTAACACTGTTGCTAAAATATAGTTTGGCGGTCTAATGGCTCAGTTAAAATCCACAAATTGAAGAGCCTTCTACCCCCAGTATAAGGGATAATAATGAGTACCAGTGGAGATGGGTGAGTTCAAGCAGTCCACAGCATCCTTTCCTTATTACGCAACAGGGATCTCTGTGACTTTTCCAGGAGTGGTTTAGTTCACAGTGCTGTCAGTGAGAGTGGCATCGGTCTTCCACTTCGCATTAACTCTCCTGCAAAGGCACTGTGGGACTGGTGATGTGGAAGTGACAAATGATTCTGACAAGTGAGCACTGTAAGGCGCGGGACACAAGATACCGGTATGAGGGTCTCAGTGAACAACAGGCAACCAGACGGAGAGAATATCAAAACTAAAATAATTAGTCATTTCAGATTTTGCTGCTCTGGCTCCCCCACAGCCCTGTACTGGATAAAGTGGTTAGGAAATGGATGGATGAAAATGATATGATATTTTCTAGCTTTTCTGGGAACCCCATCTGAGGAACTTCTTTAAATGGGTTTAGATCTCCGCTCTCAGAATTGATAGCAGTTATTCTGTTCCTCCTCTTTGGCATTTTAAGTTGTTTGAGCCGTGCACTTTGTCTGTGTTTTCCATCACTCTGCAACCAAGCCTACATCGTTGGTTATACTTCAAAGGCAGCAGCTGAAATAGCAGTAGGTTGAAGTCCTGCTGTTAATTTACAGTGTGATTTAGAAGCGAGACAGGAAAGAGACAGGCTGCCAGAAAGTCTTTATGCCCTGAGGATGCTTCACTAAATCTGTGCCCAGCTCCTTTTATTGCAATGTTCTCTGCCAGAACTCTCCAATTCCGGCACTAATAGAGGATTCAATCAGGCCTAATGATGCATAGTTTTCATCCAACACAATGTAAATCCAGCTGCGTGACTAATTGTTGATGCCAACATTGTAAATTAAAACAGCAGCAATGAACCCATTTCCCTACCCTTAGATTATATCTGGTTTCTGATCTTACATTCTTACCATTTTGAATGTGTTACTTTGTCTTATCTGAAACTTCATATTGAACAGCACTACCACTGAGAGACATCTGTACTGTTCTTTCCTCACTGGTACTCTGCTGGATCAGGCTGACCAGGCAAATAGAGGCTTAAAAAGACTTAAAACAGTTCTACTGCCGTCTCTTACAGCTGCTTAATTTGTACTGTATTTCTGGATAAGTACAAAGTCATCATGGAAGTTTAAAAATGAACAAGTGAAATTAGGGTAAAGTAACCATTTTTCAGTTTTTCAATGCTTTTGGATTGCCGATTATTTTCTATGTTATACCTGCCCGGCTTCTTATAATTATTTGTTTCACAAATGCTGTACGTATACAGCCCTGTTACTGCCTGGGCACAATGAAGCCCTGTAGTCACATGCCTCCAACACTCTCCCAAAAGTTCTTAAACCCAGAGTGAGTCATGATCTCCAACTCCTGTGAGTTGCAATATGGCGTGGATCACAGCATGGGGCAGAAACAGGTGTCAGTCCTACACTGTATATCTTATACTGGCATATGTGCCATTATCTAGACTGTGTGAGAGAATTGTAAAGCCCCCCAACCCCACAAAGGGGTACTAGGAGGGTGATGAAAAGTCAATGAGTTATTATTTAGGGGTTCTTTGTTCCTAAACATCTCTTGTAGCAACGATGACCACTGTGTGTGATCCTGCCATGCTTGTGTGTGTCTATTCAGGAGCAGCAAAAAAAGGGGGTGATTGTGGCTTCTGACAGCAACTTCGCCATGGCGGTGGCACACCAGGCCTGCGAGTTGCGCATTCCCGTGTTCGTCATCATGGCTGCCGACAGCTCACCGACGCGGCTCAGGATGTGCCGGGAGTACGGCGCCATGGTGATATCCTACGGCAGCACCCCCCAGGACTCACAAAGCCACGCTCGGCGCCTGGCGCAGGAGAATGGCTACCTCTACCTGGAAGAGTGAGTGACCCCTCAAAGAGCTCATGTCTTTCTCAGGACAAAAGAGTATCCACCAGGGCTTCATTTTTAAGGTTTGCTATCTTTTACAAGACGCAATTCTGAATGTCCCAGTGTGTCTAAACACCACCTCTTCACTGTCTGCTTGCAAGCACAACAGTGGAAACAATGCTTACAGGTTGTCTGATTTCCTCTCACGGGTGATGGAAAATGGAGTCGAGGGGGACACCTTTGTGGATTATAAGTACTTCAGAATTGCGATCCAAAATGTAAAACATTGCATAATCAAAGAAGGAGTTTAACATATGGGCAATAGTGATGTGAGATGTTAAGACTCTTCAGTTTTATTTAAACAGGAACCTACCAAGCATGGTGAAGGGTTTCTAACCTATCTAACACTCTAACTCCTCTGCTGCTGTTGTGTGTCACTGGCTTGTGGGGTATAGAAATACACATGTTTTGATTTATCAGAGGAAAAGAGTCTGTTCTTGGGCCTTATAACTTATTTTGGCCTTTATAATCTTGTGCCTTTTGCATTGTTGTGATTTTTATTACTCAGCTCTACTACACTACCAGCTTTTCCTTGAAGTGTTGTTTTATGACCTGTACAGTGCAGCTTTGTAAATTGCATGGACTGTCATTCTTGTCCTTCTTGTCCTGGGACAGCAAGCCTAACCTCTCCATCTGTCTCTCTTCCTTTCCATCAGGGTTGACAATGCCATGTACCTGGCAGGACTAGGCACTGTGGGCTTGGAGATGTTCGAGCAAGTGCCCAAGCTGGATGCAGTGGTTGTGCCCGCTGGGAGCCACTCTCTGCTGCTGGCTGGAACGGCAGCTGCGCTCAAACACCTCAACCGCCGTATCAGTGTCATCGTGAGTTGCAAGCTGGCGGCCAGCCACACCCTTGCCCACTCCCCTCTCTGGCAGTCTGAGTGCTATGAGACGGAATAGAGTTAGGTGTCCCACTATCGAGTTGGGGGGGTTGGGGCAAAAGGAGGGGAACTGAGAGAGAGCCAACCTACAGTATGTCCAGGTGACCCAGTAATGGAGTAGTGTCACAAAGGGATGTGACAAAACAAGTCCTGTCATGTTAAAATGAGCAACTTTGAGATGTCGACAATATATAGAATATACACCATCCATTTTCTTACCATTGTATCCAGTACAGGGTCACAGGGGAGCTGCAGCCTACCCTGATATGCAATGGGCACAAGGCAGGATACACCCTGGGCACAGACACAGATACACACTGACACCATGGCCAATTTTCCCAGAAGCCAATTACCCTAGCAGAATGTCTTTGGACTGTGGGAGGAAACCAGAGCACCTGGAGCAAATCCATGTGATCATAGGGAAAACATACAAACTCTATGTGGATAGTACCCCATGAACTGAACCCAGGGCCCAACTCTGCAAAGCAGCAATGCTAACCACTACTCCACTCTGCCCCCCAGCATATTGTATATATGCACACAAATACTGTACATCCACAAAATGTAACAGGCACAAGCACAGAAGTATTTGCTTAATTGGTCTTGTGTGCTACAGAGAAGGGACTAGTGCAAGTTAATTTATACAGTGGCTGCATAGGTCAAATTTGGCAGTACTGGGTTTTCTAGTGTTGTTCTTTATGGATGTGCATTATGTGTGCTGTTTCAGTGACAGAGGCAGGGGGAGAGCATGTGTTGCTGGATGGTGTCGTATTTGTGTGACATTCTAGCAGGCAGACAGGGCACTGAAACTGTCCCCTCTCTGCCGCAGGGAGTTGAGCCAGAAGACTTCCCCCTTCTGCAGAAGTCTCTTAAAATTGACCACCCTGTCAAAGAGCCGCCCATCGCTCCTAACAGGAAATTCTATGGAGGTACTGGTGCTGTTTCTGTCACGTCCTGCACTCGCCCTCGCAAACCCCATGACATTCCCAAACCCGCTGTTTCACGCCACGGCAGGGCCTGGCCTGGTCAGCTGTGAGATGGGAGACCTCCAAGGAAAACCAGTCTGACCAGAGGTCTCAAACCCTGGTCCTGGAGAGCCCCAGTCCAGTTATTCTTATTGGTCACCCTAAACCACCTGTTTAAAGATTGGGAATACTTGTTTAATCAATTGATTAAGTAAGCAAGTAGTATTTCAGTGAAGGGAACAAAAGTCCTTGAGAGGGCTGAAGAATATGCAGATTTTTGTTCCAAATGATCTCTAAATGATTTAATTGAACACACCACCTATTTACTTAATCCAAAGTTAAATTATTCCAAACCTTTAGAAACATATGATTGATAGATACCTCTAAAACCTGCTTCACCTGCTCCAGAACCAGGAGTGGAAATTGCTGATGATGTTGGTGAAACAGTAGGTGGCGCTCTTCCATCTGGACCACAAGATTACCATTCTGGCTTCTTTTTCTCTCATTCCCTCCTGCTTGCCTGCATGCGTCTCCCCGTTTCCTTGTTGTTACCCCTGTCGCTCTCCGATGTTCACTTCTTCAGTTGTCTAAAGCTTCAACAGCCTTTGAAGTATGAAAAGCCTGGCGTGGGAGTGGTCAGAGCACCCCTTGTTTGTCAATCCGCTCCTTAAAAGTTCTCCTTTTCAGATCTGGTGGGTCCCCCATTTGGAAGCGAGGCCTTTCAGCTGGCCAAGAAGTTGGTGGACAAGGTTGTCACTGTCAGGTAAAGAAAACACTGCCTATGCATGCTGACATGCTGTCTTCATTGGGACAGCCCCTGAAGCTTCGTCATTCCCTCTTGAGCCATCTCATTTTCTCTTCATCCATCACCAAAAAGCCACTTTACGTCCCAGAAGCACAGGGTGTAACCAAGAACAGGACACTTAACAGACACTTTTGCTGGGTTAGTCAATTGTGAGAAACGCTGCAGGAAACCCCAAAATCTTATGTAATAAGTTGTTCTGCTTTTACTGCTCATATTACATTGCTTTCTGTCTCTGTCAGTGAGCAGGATGCGCTACTGTCAATGCTGCGGTTCCAGGAATATGAGAGAGCCACAGTGGACACTGAAGGAGCCATAGGGCTGGCAGCCATCTTGGCCGGAAAGCTTCCAGAGCTTAAGGGCAAGAGGTGAGTGGGGTGGCAGAGGTCTGAGTGCGTCTGTGAGTTTCCTTTCACACTGAGCTGTGTGTACCACATTCTTGATATTAGAATGTGTGTGTATAACTGTGCGCTAGTAATATGTGTGTATCTGTGTGACTAGTTCATTTTTCATTTGAGTGAGTTGATATCTGTAAGAGCACATTTCACTTTCCTTGGTTCCATAGCAGCACTTCTCTGGAAAGGAAACACATTTGAATCTATGCTCTGAGATCAGTCCTTCTGAAGTGGTTTACATTGTTGTGCCAGTTTTCGTACCCCTTAAAGTTGTCTTTGCTAGGTACAAAAAGTTTAATGGACCACCTTTTTCTTCTTGTAGCATGCAGGTTTTCATTCTTGTTCATTTCAATTGAAGTCACTTTCAGAAAACATGGAGGCAACTTTTGTCTGTAATTTCCAGTGAATCTTCAAATTTAGCTGTCCACACAGGCACACCCTGTGCAATTCCTACAAAAACTCCAGTGGGACACAGAAATCTTGTTGGATTTATCTTGCTTACAAGTTTTATTTTCAACCTGCTTTGTCCTGTTGAAAAATAAACTTAAAAATTTAAAAATAAAGAGAGTTTAACGACAGGAAATTGATTCCAGTTGTCAGATCACGTATACGCATGATCTGATAGATCATGGTGAAGGCCTGCAGGATCCGCAAGATTCCCAAAAGTGTCTTACTCTACAATTGTAGGAATTCATTAGGTCACCCAAATCCTGCAGGTGAACAGCGTTTACATAATGTCTAGGAAGTGTTAGTGTCAGAGCTCTGAATTATTGCTATGAGGGAGACATTAGTAGAATCATAGGAGAAACAATAAGAGTCAGGAAACAGGAGATCTTAGTTAAGACTCATTGAGGAGGCATGCGAGGTGAGGTAGCCACCTTTCCAGTGCAGGCTCTGCATGCTCTTTAACATCTGGCCCGCAGCTGATTCAGACCTGGGCTTCCTGAGTAGAAAAAGAAATGGTGGAGACGGATATAACAGAGCCCTGCTGAATTAAAATAACACTCTGAGCTACACTGGGCAGCTTGAACTGGATGCTGGAACTTTGAGTAATGAATACGATGGGAGGGGAAGAGATCCCTGCAATATTGAAATGCACAGCTGTTACAGCTGCATCCATGTGGAACAACATGTAGCATTAAACAGAGCAGAGGATCAACAACAGCTTCTGGGGTCAATGGGGTCAAGGGTCAATTTAAGTCTGTTTTTAAAATGTATATGTAATATAGGGAGTCAGCTGTTACTTTCTCCACCTTGAAAAAATTAGGTTTTCCCTCTGTGGCTCAACTGCAAAATTGTATTCTGCCCGGCAGCCCTTGTTAACCTTCTTTAAGAGTTTGCAGCTCAACCCAGACATATGAAAAGACTTGAAGACTAGAGCTGTTATTTTTTTGTCCTTTGTCTTTTGTTTGTTGCCTGATTTCTTGGTTTGAGGCAGCTGTTCTTCTTTTCCTTCTCTGACCCAGAGTGGCGGTGCTGGTCAGCAGTGCTAATATGGAGCTGGACCTGATGAGGCAATGTGTGGACCGAGCCCTGGCTCTGGACTCTCGGGTTAACAAATTCACAGTGCAGCTGGGGCGGGGGCCCGGGGACCTGGCCAAACTCCTGGACCTCCTGGCTAGGGAGGATGTGAGGTGAGGTATCGTGTCCCTGTTTTTCTGAGTAAGACGTACTGTGAACAGTAACTAATATTGTGACATCCGCAGCAGGGAGAAACACACACCTAATCCAAAGGCCAAGAACTTGCCACGGCAGACAGGGGAGAGGATATTCACAAACAGAGGAGCAGATGCTCTAGAAATATTTTGAAAAGGGCGTGCTAATGCTTAAAAGTACAGAAATACAAATGAGAGGAGGCCATTTAGTCCATTTTGCTCATAATTCAATGATCCAAAGATCGGATCTGTAGGCATTTCTTGACCTAAAGATCCCTGAAAATGTGTTTCAAAAACATGGACAATTGGTTGCAGCCCCCCCAAAACTCTTTTTGTAAAGAAGTACCTTTTACTTTCAGTCCTCAATGCACACATTCTTTACATGTGTGTTCTTATTTCACTATTGTTCCTGACATACAATGTAGTCCTCGAGGTTGACATTGTCAGTTTTGTTCACGATTTTAAATATTTTCATCAGGTCTCCTCACAGTATCCAATGTGAGGGGATTTGTGAGTTGTTGTTCCTTTAACCTGTTTGTTTAAGACATCCCCACCTTGTCATCCTTCTTGAACTGATACAAAAAAGACATTGCCGCGTTTGATTCTAGGACAGCAATGTACTTTTTGTATTGCAGCAACCAAACTTGGTCAACACTAAACGAGGTGTCATTAATGTCCTTGATTTCAATTCTGCTTTTCACTCTTCATCCTCACATCCTGTTTGCCTTTGTGTCTGTTTTACAAATATTAGTAAAAAAAACAGCTGTTCTTTTTTAAATTAATTAAACTGTACTTTAATGGTTTACTATGGTGTGTGATAAAACAAAATCAGTGAGCTTTCATGAAGGTAACGCTACTGACATGAACAGAAAATCTGCATCAATTAGGACTGGAATGCCATAGAACATAATTGAAATTAAAACTACAGCAAGGAGACTGGGCCATGTTTAATGAGCCCATGCCAGAGCCGTTCACAGAGGAGAACTAAGTCAAAATGCAACAAAGAAGAGAAGATCTGCAGCTGAAACAGAGTACAAATCCCATACCACCACCTAGAGTAATACTAAAAGGGAGGGTGATGAGGTCACATCTGTGAAGCAGAAGTGAGTTCATAGATACTAATGACAGGACTGCAGATCCACATTGACAGACATTATTATGTGCAACAGGGGAAAAATTGCTCTGCAGACAGAAAGCCTGACTGCAGTGATAATGAATGGAACCCCCAAAAGACACTAGAAAACCACAGCGTTTTTTCCTAATAGCCCATAGACCCTAGTTCAAATCAGTGTTTGAAACAGATGGACCTTTTCATGTACTATAGTGCTGACATGGGTTCAGGTACATACAAACTGACAGACATGGGTTGAAGATCACTGAGCACAACTGCAAAGCTATTCATTAAATATTAATCATGTAATGGAAGCTTTTGTCTGCAGTGATGTACAGTGCCTAGGGAGTGACGTTTGTCTTAACAACTGTTTCCAAGTTGAGTGACTCATAATAAGTACTGTTTTATTTCATTCAAAAGGCAGGGCAGAAGGAAGTTATGTAACTCACTCAATACAGCACAAAGAGCTCAGAGCAGAGCAGAGTACAGGAGCTTTGTTTTAATCACTGGGCCAATTAACCTCCTATTTTGGGCTTTTAAATGCCCTGAACAAAGAAACTGATATTTCAGCTCCCTGTGTAAATCAAAATATATGACTGTAGGTGTTATTGATTATCTAAATATCTTACTTTACTTAACCCCTTTTTCTCTTTTCCTTTTTCTCTCTCAGTCTGCTGGATATCCGACATGAGGCCCAGATAGGTGCCACAGATCTCTTCCATGTTCAGGTAAGAGGAAATCTTGGTAATCCAGGATTTACTCTAAATCTCTTCAGCTCCGGCCCTAGTTATCTTCAGAACTTCACCAGTTTTAATGACCCCAAAAGAGACTGTGGTGAAATGGTTTAAGTGCAGTTTACCACTGATTTCTTCTGCAATATAACAAGATGACATCACAATTTAGCATAAAATGAATCTGATTGGGATAAAGGCTCATAGAACAAGTAATCTTTTAGGTCATCTCCAGAAAGATCAATGCCTTTAGATTCACCTTAAAAATGTTCCTTTCAATATTTCGTTATGTATGAAATTACATCAGGCAGGAGAGTGAAGTTAGATATTTTACACTAACATGAACGCTTGTGCCAGGAGGTAAAGTCTGTACCAGAGCACAGTGGCTTACGGGCCTAGAGTTCTTCCTGATTACCAGATTGTTAATCAAATGGAGAGCATGTGATTCCCCCCAGCTATGAATTTGAACTCAACTCTGCACATCCCTACTTACAGCTGGGTGGACTGGAGCAAATGGGCTAAAGACACAAGGGCTGTGTCAGTAGAGGGAACTTGAACCAATAGACAGACAGACGTTTTATGGTCTCAGAGGCTTTCCCACTACTCTGTGCTGTCCTCCTGGTGCCAGAACCTTCAACTTTACATTAAGAACTTGTTGAGCCCATCAAAAGGTTGTGATTTGTTTCTGATTGGCTGGACTGAAGGACAGAAAACAAAAAAGGAGGAAGTGGAAGAGAATTTTCCTACGAGCTTCATCTGCATTCTCTCGTGATGAATCTGTCTCAAGTGTCAGAGAGACCAGTTTGTGTCAGTCTCTGGTACCAGATAGGCCTATTCGTGTGTCTATTTGAATCATCGGACTGAACTGTCTGGGTGTCATACTGGTGTTTTGAATTTGTGTATCTGGCTGACCTGTATGTCTGTTTGCATCGTCTGTCTTTTTCACCTGTCCATTTGAATCACAGGCCTATTTAACGTATCCGGTCTCAGAGCTGTCAGTGTGCCTGCCCAAACCATCTTGTGTTTCTGTCTGTCTGACTTGTCTGTGTCTGCCTTAGGTGTCATGTGTCGTGGAGACCAGGGACAAGTCCCAAACAGCTCAACTGCGCAGTAATCTGTCAGAGCGTTATGCTACTCTGCGCTGGCAAGATCGGTGACCGCAGAGGGCACTGGCGTACCTCTTATGCTGCACTTTAAACACACACAGGCAGCATCCACAACCCAGTAATTAATTCACTTATACTGCATCACATACTGTCATTCACTGTGCAGCGCCTTTGACGAAAAACACTAGACAAGTTTCATTCACTTAGTCCAGAACAACAGTACAGCTACACACACAGCCCTGACATGTATTGTGGTGTACGAGTCATTTTCCTGCAATGTAATTTTCAATATGCCTTATCAGGCATCACAAAAAGTACAGACTGTCCGCACCTCTCAACAGCTCAAGTCTACGCACACAGGGGCTAAATATTGATATTTGTAACATAATATTTGTCATTAAAGCTTGTGTTTCTGAAATACTGTATATACATTTTGTTTCTAATGGAGTTTGAATGTTGTAGGCTATTAAAAAAATCACTGTGCTTGGGGAAAAAAAGTGTTCTGTGCATTGTTTTTGTCAAGGGTTTCAACCTGTCACCTTCAAAGGTAAAAGAACTGAAAATAACTTTGACTAAGTAAAAGTCAAATGTCTACAGTACTTTACAGGGAAATTTTCAAAATGAGAATGTTGTGCACGTTTCCACATGTGATTTTATATTCTTTGTGAGGTGTTGTAATTGGTTGATTTAAATACTTGTAATTTCTAAACAGGTAAATACTGCTGAATCGCTAAAAAGCAATCAATGCAATATATCGGTAGGAATCTTTGCATCACTCATGCAATTTTCGCATTGCTCCAGTTAGTGTTATTTTAAACACTTTATTCTTCTTTGCAAAAGTAGTTTAAAGGAGCAACATTGCAGAACTTTGCATTTTACAAAATTATCACTATCAATGAATACCTAATAAATCCATGAGATCTCATAAAGATGCAGGGGCACAATTAGAGTATGCAGGTTTTTTAATATTGCAACAGCACTTACTAATGTGTAAATCATACTGTATCAATACAGCAGTTAGAGTTGAGTGTTTTGGCCAATGCGGTCTTAAAAGTGGAGTCTTGATCTAGTCATGTAAAGCAGATGTAACTAGTGTAGTGCTGTTGAAATTATAAAATTGACAAGAATATTGAACTTATATTGACTGTTTAGCAAAGAATTTGTTCAACCAAAAAAGTCAGAGCTAAGACTGAAAATCTGAAACTAGCTGTTGTTTTCAGTAATTCACAATTACTGATTATTCTACCAGGACAAAGTGAATCTTGCTTTGCAGGGGATACAGGCTTTAGTTTTGCTATTAAAATGAGTCTGTTCTAGCAGCACAGTGCTGCCTGTCATTGCTTGGGTCCTGGGTGCCCAGATAGGCAGCAATACTACCCACTACACCACTGTGCTGCCAGAACAGACTCATTTTAATAACAAAACTAAAGCCTGGATCCAGACCTGGGGTGCTATTTGCGTGGAGTTTGTGTGTTGTCCCTGTGTTCATGTGGATTTCATCTGGTCCATAGAGATACTGATAGGTTAATTGGCTTCTGATGTGAGTGTGTGCTTGTGTCTACATTTGCTCTGTGATGGACTGCAATCCAGGGTGTCCCTGGCGTGAGCCTGTTGCATGCTGGGATAGTTTCCAGTTCCCCGTGAGCCTGTATTGGCAGAACTTAGAAAATGGATGGATGGAAGTCCGCTCCGCTTTTGTCCCAGAAAAGCCTCCTATCCTATCTGTCTGAAACATCATAAGTAGAGCTGAGGTGCCCCACTCCCACCACCCACCAGGGTTCCATCGTCAGCACTGATCTTCTTATCCTGAGCGCTGGAGAGAGAGAGTGAGGGCGGAGATGAAAGTGTTAGCTCAGTGTTCAAGATAACAGCCTCTTGATTAACGATAGGAGACAGTGCTGCAGCAGACTTGGGTGATTAGGGCCAGATAATTCCCTAAGTTCATTAGCAAAGGACAGGCTGACCCTGTCTGTCTGATGGCCCTTGTCCAGCAGTAAGTACTCCCTTTAGCAACAGGCACTTCTCACTTACACTCCATTACTTTCCAACTTTCCTACTGACATAGGACGAATAATGGAGTGTATACAAATTAAATACCATTAATCCAGGCAGTAATATGCACTGATCCTGGCTGTTGAAACAAATGCAGTTGACCAAAATATTTATCAAAAAATAGGATTTCTCTGTTGTCTGCTGCCTTGCTCCCTCTCTCCCAAAAAGCAGATTTCCTCTCAGCATGTAGACTAAAAGGAAAGTTTCAGATAAATCCAAGCTCATTTTCTATGCTTTTCTAGTGGACAAATGTTTCTGGGCAATAGCAGAGTCTTTTCTTCTTAATGTAGCTGGTCTTATTATACAGCTGTTGGGCTGATTTATGGAAGATGCAGAAATGGAAACATCCTCCTTTCCTTACCTCTTGTGTTGCAGAAAAAGCACTGTGGGTAACGGGGACACTAAGCTTGTTTCACACGACAGTGGTGGCAGGTTAAGGAAAAGCAAACCCAGTGCTTGCTGATTAAATAATCAATCTGAGAAATGGAGGAAATGTGGTCACTGAACCAACCTATCTATCCGACACACCCTAACAAACAGTGTCCTAATGAGCATCATAAAGAGAACCTAACAAGTATATAATGAGCACTCCTGTCCACTGTCCTTCACATGTCTGATACACTCTTTAGCCTGCTGCATCAGACCCTAAATGATGATAAAGAATAAGCCACCTGATACTGTTTTGTATCTGCATCTGCTGCTTCATGTCTAATGCTGTGTTGCACACGTAATCTCTGCTTTAAGACTGCTCATTTTAAAACAATAGGGTTCTGTTTTGTTGCCATCACAAACAATTTTGTACTGGTATTAATTGCCATTTTAAATACTACCTGTCAGATATAGTTGTATGTGTATTGGCACCTGTTTGAGTTCTGTGGCATAGTTAGCTTATGATACCGCAATCAGACAATCAGGCAAGAGATTTAAGAACACAATTAGAGGTTAAGAGAAAGTCTAATCACTCTTTATTAAAGAATTAAAAGGAAAAGCAGTACAATACTTAAGGTATGTATCCTTCATACAGCAGGGTAAGAGCATGTACACAGTCAGCTGTATTTATCTAAGAACAGTGCAGGCCTTAACAAGCCCAAAGAAACAAAGTTTCTCAGTACTGGAGCACTGTACATTGAGGTGGGTTTTCTGTGTGAGCAGAGACCACACAGCAGCAACAACACAGCTGGATCTAGCCCACTCCTCTTCTGTTCTTTTAAGCTTTTGAAATTTTTTGGAATGTTGAATGCTTCACTTTTTTTATTTTTAGTGTTTCTCTGTTGCAATTCCTCTTGTCTTTCAAACCGTAATCAATATTTATTAAAAGATGCTTATTAACAGCAAAAGGAATTCAAGTATTTCTGTGAAAAGCTCAAGTCAGATTTCACTCTTTGTGTGGCTCCTCATTTTTAAAACTTAAATATGGTCTTAAAAGAAATTTTAAAAGTGTACTGTAAAATATGTGCAATTGCAGCAGTGTTTTTACTTTAGAGTCAAGTAATTTGCTAGTACAGGAATCAATGTTACTTTTTTTAGGCGTCATTAGCATTAAAAAAGCTCCTTCCAAGATTTTGAAGAAAACTGTTGAGCTTGACTGTGTTTTCTCTAAAGTCTTATTACATCATCTTGTTGGAATGTGTTAAAAGGCAGTTAGAACAAGAAAAATTCCATTATAACTGCAACACCTGGAGCGGGAAACATAGCATGAGTGCGCCCTCGTTTGGGCTGAAGAGTGCTTTTAAAAATCACCGCAATGCACATATCATTCAGAAGCACACAACTCGCTCACAGGCTTTGACTGCAGTGACATTTACTGTCCAGTTCCAAGTTTCTTTTCATTTCATTTGCAGATATTAGACTTTGGGTTTTTTTTTTAAATGGAACTTGGAAGGCCAAAGTTTTCTTTTTGCAACATGAAAGATGTTAATTTTTTTGTCCTATTTCATTTTGTAGTGGTGCAGCACCAAACATGTGGGAATGTGCTCCTGCATGCTTTCATTACACTCTTTTTTGGAATTATAGGATATACCTGGACTGAAAAGGAAGAAAAGACTGGTTCTTTAAAGGTGACACCTATTTGCCACAGAGGTCATTTCAATGTCGAAACCTAATGTGGAATCAATCCCATCATGCACAGCAGGGACAGCGTGCATTCAAGGATCCAAGGGGCTCTTGTTCATTTCAAAAGAGGCAAATCTGCTGAGTTTTGGAAATCTTCAATCCAGCCAATCCCATCTCCCAACCCTCTCGGGGCTAAACCCAACTCATCCCTCCATTATCAGCAAGCAGCTTATTCCTGTTAAGAGAGAGCGGCCCAGAGCCATTCGACTCTCGCTACCAGAAACAGAGGTGAGTGAATGTCCTGCCAGGCTGCTCTCCGGTAGGAGGGGATGCAGGTTAGGCCCAGGTGTAGTCGTCCTTATTGTCTTTTGGGTCGGGAGTCAGGCTTGTACTTCAGCAAGAGGGACAAGGAGAACATTCCGAACAGGAAGGTCTGCAAACACCACAAGAAGCGGGCCAGCCAGCTGTCCACCCCTTTGTCGCTGCAAAAGACGTACAGACACTGTGACGAACAGGCACTGGGGTGGCCACACAGGTAGAGGACGGACAGATATCTGGCCTGAAACACTGGACCCATAAAAGATGACACAGAAGATTCAATAAGACTCCCTGGCAGGAGTCCATGCTATACATCACACACAAAAATGACAGATGCACACAATAATAAGCACACTGTCACTATTCCAAAGCTTAAAATGATCTCCAAACACACTTGAATACACACAGACTGAAAAATACAACAAAAAGAAGTGAAATACTATGCAGAAGTCAACATAAATAATACCCCTATTTATAGCTTTAATCATAACGCACACATCCCTCTAAATTAGGTTGTGCATCCATAATCAAAGTTGTGTCCAAATAAAAGTGAATATTCTCTATCGCCCTCTTCTGGCGCCTGCTGGTAGCAGCGGCTCCAGATGCTAGCCACACAGCTCTAAAAGCACAATAGCATGTGACCTTGTAGAGGTGACCTGTACACCTGTTATATTATGTCTATTCCACAATGTAGGATACATTACAATAAGACAACAGCCATAGTTTCTACAATGCTATATGATTACATTATATTTATCAACACAAGAAGCACCCTTATACAGCCAGATACACAGATACTTGAGTATAAATGAATAGTAAATGTTTGGAAAAGATGTAAGGATAGGAGTTATGAAGTATAATGTGATGTACCCTGATATAAGGCCAGCAATGACCACTGTCCCATTAAAACTGTCAGCAACAGTTTAGCCTGAATGTGTCTCCAGCCTATTGTTCTGTGGAGTTTCTGGACATTCTTACCGAATTTACATTATTCAGACTAGTAGAAGAAACATGTTATTACCTGCACACTTTCAGGCTGTAAATGGCTTCAGACACATGAATTGACCAAGCTAGCCACCACCTGCAAAACACAGCAGACTACATTAAGTCACAAACACATAGGCACTTCTAAGAAGAAATAAAAAATGACCAGTTTATGCCACAATATCACCATCATTATCATTTCTTCGATCTAAGGTGGATGGATCTGCATAACACAAGAGAACTGCCACCTCACAGCTCCAGGACTTATAGTAGGTTTGATTCTATCTGTGTGGAGTCTGCATGTTCTCTCCAATTCCATGCAGCTTTTCTCCACTTTCCTCCCACAATCCAAAGACATGCAGACTAGGTGCACTAGTCACTTGTCCCCTAGCCTTGGAAAAGGTAAGTGGGGACTTCTCCAGTGAGCCATCAATCCAGGAACTGCTAAGCACTCCAATTGACACATTTGGATGGAGGAATGCAGAGGAAGTCTGAAGATAGAGAAAAACACAGCCAAAGCAGGAAGAGAGTCCTCACAGACACTCACCCGTAATAGAGGACAGAGTAGTGATGGTCCACCATGTATTTGGAGAACGTTCCCACAGGGCCTAGCTTCTCATAGGGGACATGCTCTGGCCAGAATACTGTCCACTGGAACAAAAGAAAAGCTGTGAGCCTCCCTACTGCCCTTATGGAACAGAACAGATAGACGTCCACTACATCCAATCCCCAGGCAAATCCAGTTTTCCAACTGCCACTTTCAAACCAACTTCCAGAATTGCAAAGTTTTGCGGAATTGGAACTGGGAACCCGACTGAAGAAGGAATTGGAATTAGAATGACTCCAAAATTGGAATTTGACTCCAACCTGCCAACCCTGGCGGAGCGGTGGCACTGTGGCTAAGGATCTGTGCCTGTGACTGGAAGGTTGCTGGTTCAAATCCAATGGCTGACAGAGGAATCGTACTCCGTCTGGCCCCTGAGCAAGGCCCTTAACCCCAACTGCTCCAGGGGTGCTGTATAAATGGCTGACCCTGCGCTCTGACCCCAAGCTTCTCTCTCCCCATCTGTGGGTCTCATAGAGAGCAAGCTGGGGTATGCGAAAAGACAAATTCCTAATGCAAGAAATTGTATAGGGCTAATAAAGCAACATTATCATTACATTATCAGGTTAATAATGTAGCTCTGCTTGCCAAAATCAGGAATGGACCTGATGAGAATTCTAGAGATTAAACCTAATCCAATGCAGTCCAGTTTCCCAGGTCCACAAATAGTCCAGGCTGCATTCAAATTCATCACGCCAGGGAAAAGCAATGAATCTGCCAAAGCACATTTTACTGCTTTCCAGTCAGCGTAAGTAATTGCACACTCATAGCCCTTATTACAACCACCAACCTCATGTGATCCTCTGAAAAAAATTGCATTTGTAACGCTTGATTTTTCTAATCTCTATCTCTCTAATAAAATGCCAGTCTTCATAGGGATAGGTCTATTTTTATGCAAAACTTTTTACATCAAATCTGTCCTTCAGGGAAATGTGATACTTGCCCCATGAACTCTAATTAATGTCATTTTTTACATACAAATACCTTCAAAAGCTTACTAAAACACACGGTTTGATATGGAAGGGACGCTGAGTCCAGTCTTGAGTAAACCCTTTAAATTTCAAGCCAAGTGATTTGAAAACTACCTCTCTCATTTTTCATCATCATTACAAACTTAATAAATTTATATGACGTGATTAAACCATGTATTAATGTTTCCCTTTTTATGCCTTATTAACTACCAGGATGGCTTCTTAAATGACTTCAGGATTCGTATTAAGGAGTGAGAGAACAAACTGACTAACAAATTGCAAGTCTTGTCTCTGGCTGCATATACTGTACAGTATTGCTGAAATAAACATCATTCATCAATTTTCACAATGACATTAGGTTTTTGGATCACAACTACAGCAGGGTAACAAGAATTCCAGTGCATAGCGAGTTGACCCATTTCACGTTTAACTAGCTGCTCATTTTGACACATAAACAGCGGTGCTTCACATGTTGTCAATTATGTTGTGCACAATCGGCAGTTAAATACTACTACATGAATGCAAAATTAAAAAGAAGTGGGGAAAAAAAGAATCAGACATTTGTGTCGAGGAATGGGAACGACATTGTCCCGTACACTGCTGAGCAGCTATTAGCAGGAATGTATTGCCCCAGGGAAGCACTAACTCTGATTTGTACCTGGGAATTAATGGGATTACTTCATTTACAATGTGTACGACTGCAAGCCTTTATCAAACCGGACCAAACATCTCGCATTAAACGAGGATTTATTTTTAAGCAAGGGAGCCCAATCAAACTGGATTGCTTCTCATCAACAGCCCCTGTGATTCAGATCACAATGCTGAAGGATCTTTTCTACCCCGACTCAGACAGAAACATTACCATGACTGGCAGGCAGCTGAACTACCTTGACTGCAAATTTAAACTTAGATCAAAGAGCAGCCTCCGAGACAGATTATGTCTAGCGGCAGGCTTGGTTTGGAGTCAGGACAGCAGATTTGTGTTCTGATTAGCACCGGAATACAGTGATGTTTCAAAGACATCTTAGCAAAGGCAGACTACAGCTTTTTTTTTTCCTGCCACGCTAACGATCCAACTTTAGTAACAAAAAGGTGAGAAGTCTTTAGCAGAACTGAGTTGCAGCAGTTTCCTGTCCTGTTGAAGGCAGAGCGGTGCTACTGCAGGAATGCAGCTTTACAGCAAACAAAAATGAAGGAACTTTCCTTTGTTACATCGTGGCCATGCTGTAGTGCAGAGGAAGCGGACTGGACCCCCTTAGACAAATTTCAATTCTCTCCCTGTACTCACGGTAAACATGCCACACAGGAAAGTGATGAGGACCATCCAGTGCAGACGTGTCCTCCTGAAATAGGCCCGGTTTCCGACAGCTTCCATTTCCCCCGACTTCTGTGTGTCCTGACTCCTTGCCTATCAATTTCTCCGTAGCTTCGGCCGGCTCTGGAAAAGCCTGTCATGTGTATTCCAGGGGAGAAGGCAGCCCCCTGTCATGAGATTACCAAGGCCTAACGGTCATGCTGCCGAAATGGGGATGTAATGCACGCTCCTATTCAGAGCTTCCATTCCTAATCCGTATAGATACACTTTAATTGCCCCGAAGGAAGGCTAAGACCAACATTTCATGAAAATCTGACAAACAGGCTCATTAGCATGAAATGTGTTTGGGAGCATCTGTCTTTATGGTTGTCTGGTCTCTCACACGTTTTCTCTGCGTCTGACTCTTGCTGCACATGTCTGCAATATACATCGTCTGTGTGGGTGTCTGCAGCTGAAACAATGGGTGTGCAGTGTGGAAATCACCCCGGCGCAGGATTATCTACAATCTGCAATGCTTTAAAAAAGGCTCCTTTGGAAGGTTTTTAGTAACAGATAAGGTTCAGATAGTGGCGCACTTCGACTTTTCAGAGTCATGGTTGCATAATTTAAAGAACTGCCTTACTTAAATCACGTGTCCCTCTCGCGTTCAATGCACAAGAATCCATCTCTCATGTTATTTTTAGAAATACGGTCTAGACTGATACCAGGCATTTTATCCAAAAATACAGCGTAATGCAGTTATAATACTGTATAGCAATACTGGGAACTCCAGTTTATTGTTAACACCGCATCAGTATTTATAAAGGCACAACGTTTATTAAAACTATATCCCAATTATTGCCGTCACACCCAGTAATCAGTTCAGAGATTTTACTGAATCCAAACTTACTCTAAGAGAACAAAGCTTTCTACACGGTAATCCTGAACTATTAAATGGTGATTTAAGTAAGCAAATTTAGGAATATTGCTAATCGCGGTCTGTGAAACTACCTCAAGAAAGCCTTGTTCTCTTAATTTGTTTGGGTTTACTAAAATCCCCATTGCGAAGGATAAGTAATTTTAGGGTCTGCGAAACCACTGACAACACGTGGCCGCGTTTAACCTGAATAGTTTGTTCTATACACAGAGAGGGGGAAAAGCTGTGGCTGTATACTGAAATTCAAGTAAACATTTCAGTGCATTTACTAATTAGAAATCTTGCCATCGTTGATTAAGAATGAGTGTCACAGCTAAAATTACGAATCTATGTCTATTACTAGTACCAATAATTATTTTCATCTAGAGAGTTAAAAATTACTACTCTAGCATCACGGGTTGCCGGACCTTGTTTCTGGTTACACAATTCATTGCTCGTAAAGAAGTTAGGCTCGTTTCTTTCTGTGAATTACTGTGAGAAACTAACCGTGTAATACCCCATAGATAATGTGACTGTTATTATCCAGAAGAGACTGGTTCTCCTGAAATACACGCAGCCATCAGACCGGGCCATGTCGTCTTTCCGGGAATGTGTATTCCTCCTTAACCCGAAATCATAATCCTTTTTACCGGGGCCGATTCAATGGTTGCTCTGATCACTTCCTACGGAAACGGGAGTTCACCCTATTCGCTTGAGAAGCGACCCCTTGTGCTGATAGGATATCTTCAGGCATATCGCATTTAAAAATTCTAGCACTGCAATAAATGTTGTATGTGTATTTTACTGTTCTTACTGTAGGCTAAGCCTAAGAAGATTTTGGAAGTCATTTTATGAATGCCTCTGATATTATCTTATACTTAGTACCATGAACTGTACAGTACGTTGCAACGTATAGTTGTGGGTTCAGATGTTAATGACGTCCTGTTGCATGCATAGCGCTGTCGCGGTATAATACTAATACAACAAAGTCAGAAATAATTTTTAAAATATATTTTTACATAATTCTGATAACCTGAGACATAAAAAACACAACAGTGTAAAATATTTGAATTTAAGGGAAGAAAAATGCGTTTGTTAACCGCTCCTTTTGTACTAATAGGTTACGTGCATTATGGTAATCGGAATGTGTTCAGGCTGTGTTTCGGATGCAAACAATTGGCTTGGGCCAGAGCACGCGTCGTCCCCAGTGAGCAATTGGAACATTTCACACCTCTTCTAATGGGGTGGCTGGAATTCTGCTAACTGATGGCATTTGGGGGGGGCATTTTGCAGCAGCTGCAAATGTGTTTTAATCGCGAGAATCAAAAAAATGTGCGGAATGCAGACTAATTCCGGGAGGATGTGCAGGATTGAGTTATTTTAATTTTAATCGCACACCGTTTCAATATGTTGGAATTCCATTGAAACATATGGACTACAGAGAGCTTTGCCTTTTTAGTTGTAATTTGCACAAAATCATGTTTTACACTGCTCTCCTGAATTAAAAAAAAAGGTACGATGTTCAGGATAGAATACAGTTCAATCTAGTGCTATATAAAGTTGTATGCAATTGTTTAGGTATGGGTAACATTCACTGTACTGTTGTGAAAAGGTACTTCAAACCACGAGTTTGCCTACAGCGGCGTCTCCATCACCTTCTAAAGACGTTCCGTCTAGGCTGTTTGGGGTCTCTAATGTGCCCCGCTGTGCTTGGGTACATCTTGCGATGGACTGGCGTCCAGTCCAGGATTGTAGTCCTGCGTGGCACCTTGTTGTTCAAACATGAGCAGCGACGCTTTCTAGAATTAACGGCTCTCCTTTGATGGTTGGGTGCGTGGATGAATGGATCAATTATTCCCCAGGGCTGTTAGTACTCGTTGCTGCTAACTTATCAGAAAAACAGAACAACTGATTAGGGTTGTATGATAATATTTACGAAAAAGTTAAAAAATGCACGTAATAAAGGTTATTGAATGCTTGAAAACTTGGAAACAACTATAAACAAAAACTATTTATGAAAGAATTATTTTCTTTATGAAAGAATTAACACTACACTAACCTAATTCTAAAATGATTAACAAACTGTCCCATGGGCCAGGGGAGACCGAGTTCTGAATGGACAGCGCAACTCACTGAAGTAGTCTACGAGGAGTACCTTGGAAAGCAACTTTTAAAAAGTACATTTCGGTTACAAACTACTTGTGCAAGGCGCTATTTAAAAAAAAAATCGGTTACAGTGGTCGATTCAATATATGTGGATAGTTTCTATGTAAGTAATACCGATTGACATATTACCTCTTACAGGCAATGCTCCTCAACGTTTCGAACATAATCCACTAAATTTCTAAAAGCAACATGCTCTTACACTGTCCAAATCTTCATCTCGTCTTTTGATACGAGGCTGTTTCATAATAAGATGGATTCTTGAGCAGCACGTGTACCATTACACATAAGACACATTCTTTTTGTCTTTTTGTAGGAAACTGAAATCAGTTCTGACTTTTCAATTTTTACTGATTCATACATACTGATACTGAATGATACTGACTTTTAAAACTTTTTTTTTGCTCAAATGCAGTTATTGCTCGTTATTTTGTTTAAAATTCCAAATATAATTTTCAACGTCACACGGAGGGATCCTGTTTTCCACAACTGCGTCGATAGATGTTTACCTTTCATGTTTTACAATCGCGTGAAGAGGAGTGTTAAGGCAACACATAAAGGCAGATCCTTTTTTAGCTTTAAGATCATATGTTGTTTTTTCTTACATATTGTAATGAGCACAATGATAAATCATGAACTCCTCCCTTCTCCCAAGTGCTTATTAATGTAGAATTACGGTTGGATTTCGGTAGATCAATTGTAACATAAATAGCATGTTTCTTCTGACTAGGCTTTGATCTACGCCGTCTGTTAATAGCTGTAATTGCGAGGTAGAGAGTCAGTTGCATTACTACGAAAGAGCGTGCTTTGGAGGTGTTAACGATCTACAGCATTCCTTCTGGAAGGCTTTGCGAAGTGTTCCGATGGTTAAAATTCCACAGATACGGGTGTCTTTTTCGCCCGTATTTCGTGGTTCGTTTCTAAAATCGTAATGAAACGCTCGTACCAGGAAGTCAGTTTTGAGAACATTGGCAAGTACCCTGCAACCTGAAATGATTGCAGTGGGTACTAAAACAAAATATGAGATAATGTCAGATGTGGGAAATATTTCAATTAGATTGTTAAATGGGATTCTCGGTATTCAAGCCATAAATCAAGGTTTGGGAACATATCTTTAGATAGTGGAAAACAAAGGGAGTGTATGTGACACACTTACTCTATAAATGAGTTGGGGAAAAAAAAAACATGCTGGGTAGCAGATCTAATGCAAAAACAATTCTGATGCAAAAAAGGTGCTGAACTGATTTAGATATGGGCCGTAAAAGCTCTGCGTTAAGAATGAGCTCTGAGGTACCTAACTGCATGACATCCAGATTTCAGTACTAAAACACTATCATGGAATCATCATGATGAGCAGGTAACTTGCAAATGGGCTCTGTACCTTTGTGGTACCAATGTAATGGCCTGACAGATAGGCTGTACATACTATATTTGTTCTTCAAAAAGAGAAAGTTATTTATTTTGACAATGGAATAATGGGGGGAAAGGGTTTAATTTAGACCACGTTTGTCCTCTGCAAAGACCCGACCTACTCCAGCCTGGTGTGGAGCCATTGCTGTACTAGCCTGGGCAAGTCTACCTTCAGGACTGGGAGACAAAGTGGCTCCAGAAGGTTTCACACGTTACTCTCTAATCCCTTGTCCTGGCATATATTGATAAGAGCTAAATTAACTTCAACGTTTCTCTTGTTTTTACTCCTTGAATTGTCTAACCCCTATCTTTTATTTTCTATTGAAATGAGAGAACAGAGCCCGTGGAAAGCACAAAATTCATGCATCTCTCCTTGACTGCAATGCCGCCTGTTCAATAATCTGGCAATTATTGCCACACGGCAATAGCAAATACTTGCGCCTCTATTAAATTCGATTAAACTATCTGTTCTAACAATTTACCAGTGATAGCACGGACAATCTAAATTGATAACAAAAGCAAAATAAGAAACTGATTTTTAACTAAGTGACAAGTATGTATGTGTTTTCAATTGAAAGGAATGATAATCAAAAAAATGATTCTGAAAGCAGCATTGAAGTCAGCAAATTCTATGGATTATCTTTCATATTAAAACACAAGAATAATAATGCATAGGACTTGTTGAATTCAATGCTGTTTTCAGAATAGTTTTTTGGGGGTATTTAAAATATTATACTACAGTGCTGTTTGTTGTTATTATCATTGTTTTTGTGACTTTGGAAGAGTTCAGAGATTCCAATTTAAGTTGCAACTAAAAATGTTTTACAGCACTACCTATTTAAAATGACCAATAACTCATTTTCTCTCTGAAATAGTATTTCTGTGCATCCATCATTGCAACTTTTTAAAGAAACCTTTTGGTCCAGGATCAAATCTTACAAACTGAAAGGCGACAATACAGAAATATAGAACATACAAAGATTATCATTATGAAATGTTTTCTCTGATGGAAATAATGGTTCTTCTGGGACACAGTTTAATCCAGACTTGTGTATAAATTGTAGTGATGAATCGGAAAGCATGAGTTGGGAATATATTTCACATTCTTCTAAAACTGTGCCTGTATACAGTATGTGTTGTTTTGATGTTCTTGTACTTCACAGTGGTTTAATCAGTATTTTTCTGGTGTCTGCTGTTTGTAAGACCGGCTTTTTAAAGTGTAAGGTATAAAGTGTATATTCCTTCTTGGGATGCTTGCTTCTGTAAACTTGTAACAGTAACAGCAGTGCAGTTTATTTCTGTTATTTTGCTGGTGGCTATGGTTTTGTCATTTTGTCAGATTTTGAAGCAAAAAGGTTTCAGAATTTATTTCTGTGCTTTTGTATGCAAAATCCCATAATGACCTTTAATATGGCACCTTCAATATATATGTTAAACAAACTTTGAGGAACTGAATAAACAAGTAGCTTGTACAGGTTGCTAAATCAGCAGTTCTAAATGTTTATTGCTGGACTTGACCCTGAAGCCACAGAACACATCTGAATAATAAAGACCTCAGAAATGCAAAAATTTAAAAGATAAATTTCAAAGTATTTTATTCTTAATTGTGATTTCTTAAAACTGAAGGAGTGCATTATTAGGCGTACAATTTAAACAGAGCATTCTAAATGTAGTTTATTCTTAAGTAACGTAAGAAGAAGCATTTCTTTTTTCATGTATGTGACATTACATGTGTGTCTGAGCTTGTAATTTCTTCTTTGAAAGGGAGGTGTGGATTCAGGATGGTACACCAGCCAGGTGTGATCTTACCTCCTACCTCCTGCCCTTCAAACAGCCATTTCAACAATAAGCACTTATCTGGGGTCTTTACTTGGGTTGGAGTGGGGGGGGGGTTGGTCTGTTGGTGGCTGGATATAAAGGGAGGTGACTGGGTCTTGGAGGCCCAGAACACCTCGGACCTCAGACAGAGAATCATCTGTCTCCAGACTACGTGCCGTCCCTGAAGAGACTCTGCTGAAGCTGACAACATGTGGAAGGAGTCTGTCTCCTGCCTTGGTGAGTTATTGATGGAGATCTAAAGGGGATGTCCAGCAGCCATTAACCTGCATAGTTATTTTTAACACATGGGTCTGTAACAGGGAAAAGGGTACCTATGTCAATGTCTCTGGTGATATTTTAATTTATCTTTTGTTGCAATTGCCATTTCATGATATACTGCAGAACTGCATTATATACTGCAGAACTTTCTTCTTGGAAATATATAAAAGCAACTTAATATAAGCCACCTACATTTAAGAAAGTAAAAACAGTTAAAAACAAGTGGAGGCCATGCATCCTGTTTAGGCTATGGCAGCTTAGTGATGTGTCAATGTTAGTGTAAATGTTAAAAGAGATTTTGGAAGTATTTGATACAATCTTAAAAGAATTAGCTTTAAAAAACTCAGTTAAAGATATCACTCAAATATAAAAAAATGTTTTCTCTACAAGTTCATGAATGTGAAGCGACATCTTGTTTCTAAAGAAACCTCCAAGCTTAACAACCAGCTGTTATCTAATTAATCTAAATGGATGACTTACATTAATCAGTACATGAAATGATTGAACAAATTAAATTCAGAGCTCAGTGGGATGTCTGTCTTATTGTTCCTTGTTTAAAGTCTGGCGTTTTTTTTATCACGAAGTAAACTAGCTTAGTATCAGAGAACAATATCACACTTTCTCCAGTCTGCAGTGCCAGTCTGACCCAGTTCTCTCTGGTGTTGTATTGTTTCAGACGTCTCCTGTCAAGGAAATGTGGATGCCCAGAAATCCAGAGGTGCCTCCCGTAGGAAGAGAACTTGTTTTTCCAAAGATCATGTGGAGCTGCTCAGGGCCGCCTTTGAGAGAGACCCCTACCCAGGAATCACGCTGAGGGAACGCCTGGCAGAGGTCACTGGCCTGCAGGAGTCCCGCATACAGGTACGCACTCTTTCTTCGGCACTGACTTTAAAATCACGTCACAGTTTAAAGTGCTGTGGCGAGGTTCTCCTGAGGTATCTTCTAAATATTTTACTTCTTTGTGAAACACACGTTACAGCTCATTGACCGTGAGCTCTCCCCACTTAAACTGTGTATTGTTTGCTTCTTTTTATCATGTTATCACAAGATAAAGCAAGTGCAGTGACGTGTTATCTATCTTGTGAAACAATGGCTAAACAATGATGGCGATTAATCATAGAGCAAATCATATCCCTGCAGGCGTTCCAGCTTGGGAAAATCTTTCATTTGGGCCTTTTCTTAGTAGTGACTAAAACGCAGATGGGCCACTAACCTGAATGATGGAAGAAACAAACATCACATTTTTTTCCTTCTGTGCCTTTCCAGGTGTGGTTTCAGAACCGTAGAGCCAGGACCCTGAAGGGAAAGAGCAACCGGAAGACTGCGGGGAGCTCAAAGTCAGTGTCTCCCCAGGCCAGCCCTCAGACCTCCCTCGCACAAACACCTCCTCTGTCGCTGACGCCCTCCCAGCCACGCTTGGGGGTGCGGCAGGGACTGGGACAGGATGCCAGTGCCCTGCACTCCACCTGTGTGCCACCTGCCCCCTTGTATCCAGGCTGCCTGAAGGTGGAGCAGGATTGCTTTTACAGTCGCTTTCCTGCCTGTCGTGTTGGTGGATCCAAGGACCTGCAATCGCCCAGGGACACGAGCCACTACCTTTCTGCCCTGGGACACGGGCAAAGCAGAGTTCAGGGTACCATCCCCAGCCCCCCCACGACAGGCCTGGGGTACCAGCATGTGTCAGGGGACGGGGGAGCTCTGGCTTCCCTGACACCTCCTAATTACCTTTCCTCCTCCTCTCCTATGGATGTTACCAACTACAGCCTAGGCCACGGGCCAGCCACCACCTTCCCCCTTCAGCCTGAGCACATGTCTGTCTTTGAACAGAAGGCAGGGGGGGCAGGCAGCCTATCCCAGGCTGATACACCCTCTACAACAGGCCTGACCTGCTGGGACGGATTCCAGCAGTCCACCCCTCCATCCACCCAGTGGCACCAGTTTGGAGGCACCTCGGAATATCAGGGAAGCATGCCTCAGCAGCTGCCAGCTGTCCATTTTCCGCTCACAATGGGCCAGCACAATCTTCCCATGAGCAAGCCCCATCAGGAGGAGCCCAGCTCAGGGTCAGCGGGGATGTTCGGCCCCATGGCTGCTGCCGGGCAGGATCTGGGCTGTGACCAGCAAACTCACACCCTGGAGGAGCTCTTGAGCGGACTGCAGTCAGAATGGTGGGAGACCAGCCAGGGGATGATCCACTCTACAGACATGCCGGTTTTCTGAGGGTGGAATTAATGAAGGACAGATGGTGGAAGGATTGTGATCCCAATCGGATTTCTCTCCGTTACTGTGCAATATCATGGAATGTTACTATGCAATATTATGGAGCATTATTGTGCAATATTTTGGAATGTTAATGTGCAATATTTTGGAATTTTACTGTGCAATATTAAATGTAGTATTATAATTCTTTGTAAGAGCTGGTAACCAGTCCTGCTCAAGCAGGAGTATAAGGCTCTAAGGCTCAGGGATAGCAGAATTGTAATGGTGCAAATTTTAGAAAGTCTACATCATTTTGTGCTTTTTACCATGTTAATTATTTTCAGTGGAAAACTGTTTTTATTGCTGCACTTGTATTTAATTAAATAAAGTCTTTTTTTCACAAAATACATACTTTTCAACTGTTTTTAAATGTATATTGTCTATTTATTGGAAATGGCTAGAGTAATGAAGCCATCTATGAATTGGCTTCATTACTCTGCTCTCATCCCCACTGATAGCTGATGTGTGGTGAGTGTTCTGGCGCACTATGGCTGCCGTCGCATCATCCAGGTGGGGCTGCACATTGGTGGTTGTGGAGGGGAGTTCCCATTACCTGTAGAGCGCTTTGAGTGGAGTGTCAAGAAAAGCGCTATATAAGTGTAAGCAATTGTTATTATTATTTTCTAGATCCTGATAATACATAAGACAGTGTCCTCAAAACTGGGTTTTAATTTGTTTTAAAACTAATTTACTTCAATCGACTTATTTGAAAAATGTAATAAAAGTCAGAACCAAAATATAAAATAACATGAATTAATAATATAGACATCTACCAAATCTTCGAACATATTGGAAAACACTGTCTTGTGATCCGCAAAATTATTTTAATGTAATGAACTATTAACACGGCATTAAAATCTAAATTATTTCCAGGGATTTCACGAAAGGTACTTGCCGAACATGCGGAACTAATGTGTACAGGCAGAAAAGGATGTTTTTTTCTTACCGGAGAGAAATGCCTGCGCAAGTACTTCCGGTTGCCTTTTCCACATGTGAAAATAGCAGAGTACTTTGAAAAGCGAGGAGGTAGTTGGAGTGTGGTTGGTATTGGAAAGATTGGCAGTACTGGAGACGGATTGACAGAAACCGGAGAGCGGCGATTTCTGAACAGAAGTCGGAGCCGTCTGATGGTAAAGTAAAATGCCTCGAAGGTTAAATTGCAACACTTTAAAGCATCAAGCAACGTGGTGTTAACGTGTTGTATCCTACCCTTTATGGGGAGGCGAGTGAAATAAGGTAGTTTTAGGTTTATATCATGCAAGTATATAATTTGACACCATTGTATTAGCTTTAACATTGTATTTTAATACAGTATATCCTTTATTTTGCAAAGAATGCAAAGAATTGTTGTTCTGCGTATGGGACAAGCTTTCTCCTCATTCTCCCTGCTGTAGTTGCTGAAGGTTTCACCACTTCACTGACAGAGCGTTGCAACCCACGTGCAAATATTATTAAATACATCTGTAAGAATTCGTTTAGATATTGTGTAAGTTTTTGTGTTTCATGTTTGCAACGGACGGTCACTCACGAACTTGTTCTGTGTAGTTTCTGTATGTGTAAAAAACATAGCTGCTTTGATGTAAAATACAGTTCTTAGAATAAAGTATTGTCGTATTGTAAGAATAGAGTGTGAGAACCTGACATTAAAAGGCAGCAGTGCTAAGTGTCACGGGACAATGCTGACCTCTTAATACATACACTAATAAAATGAAAATCGCTTGTGGAATCTTTGGATGCGGTATATTAAGCTTGACTATAAAAACAGAGCATAATTATAATTGTATCGTAATTGAGACTTATTACTTGAACTAGACTTGAAATAGGGTCTCTGGGGAGGCCAGATTGTCTAATCCCTGGGTGGAATTTGGTCAGTACACCAGGGTAAACACCCCTACTCTTTTGATCAGGGCCATGTGGATCTTTAATGAGTTAATAGTCATGAGCTCAATTCTCATCCATGCTCATGAATGTTACCATGCTTAGGCATTGGTTTGGACATTCTGGTTCACAAGGAAGAGAACAACCTAGTGGGTCATTAACGAGACTTATAACAGCAACCAGTACTGGTTTCCAGTGCTGCCAAGGCCTTAGCCTTACTTATCCTCTGAGATCTCTCCAGATCTGGCTACAATATGGCAATGCTGCTGTCAGGGCGGTAACCTTTTTTTTAAACCGATAATAGTGTTTCTTAAGAATGTGCAAAGTTTCATTACTGAAATTTGTTTAATTTTGTTTGAATTTGAATGAATTGAGCCGAGAGCAAAGTAATCCTAAGGATACTTATGATGTCTTTTTCGATAGGATGAAGGGTTCATTTCTGTATGTAAGGATTGTTTTTCCATTTGGTGGGCATTGAGGTGCAATCAGTATGAAAGGAGATGGGTGCCATGTCTGTTAAGAGACATTTTTTGTTGTGCACAGACAGACTGGAGCTCTTTCAATATCGTGAGACTCCAGTGTTGACGGTGGGGTTGTGCACGTGGCAGGTGTGACGATGGAGGCGAAGGAGCACAAGAAGCACCAGAAGAAGCAGAGTGGCCCCAAGGCGGCCAAGAAGAAGAACAGGAAGAAGCAGGAGGATGGAGTGGAGCCGGAGAAGGACGAGAGGAAGAGGAACCCCAAGGCCTTTGGGGTGCAGTCCGTTGTCCGCATGGCCAGGACCTTCCACAGGTTGGTGCTTATTGAGTGTGCAGCTGGAGCCTTGTGTTGTAAGTGTTGTAATGGGGTATGGAAGAACAGTGGTTAGCACTGCTGTCTCGTATTGCTGGGGCCCTGGGTTCAGCTGAGGACTTGGGGTGCCATCTGCAGGGTTAATTTAATGTTCTCGCCATGTTTCATGGGTTTCCTCTGGATGCTCCAGTTTTCTCCCAGAGTCCATAAATATGCTGGTTGGTTAATTGGCTTGTGGGAAAATTGGCCCTGGTGTGAGTATGTGTTTTGTCTGCGATGGACTGGCGTCCCATCCAAGCTGTATCCCGCCTTGTGCCCATTGCTTGCTGGGATAGGCTTCAGTTCAACGTGACCCTAAAGAAGCAGTTCGAAAATGGATGGATATAATTAGGTAAAGCCAGACATTGATGATTTTTTCCTTGTGGTGGAGTGAGGGAGATTCTTGAATGGGTGTGATGGTTTTGTTGCTCAGAAGTGCCAGGCCTCAGTGAGGTGTTAATGGGTAAAACTTTACTGCACCAACAGAGAATGTGCTGATGGCTTGTTAAAAAGCGTTGTGTTTATTCGGACATTTGTTTACACAGTGATACCTGTTTGGAAGTAATTAAGGGGGCAGGTAGAATGATATGAGGAGAGCTGAATGTTACAACAGAAAGAAAACTTTCTCTAGACTTTCAGATTCTGACTTTCAGAATATGCTTTTACAACTCATGAATAGCAGACTGCCAGTGCACGCTCTCAGTGTAGGTGCAGTCAGATCTCCAGAAATGTTCAGGCTTGTCCAATACATGCTGGTGTACCCTGAGGATGAGGGAATGCTTTATTTTAGTGTCTGTCTTAGTGTGTGCTGCCCAGAGTCCCCTCACTCAGGCACATCCTAATTCATCCATTCCTTTTTTAATTCGAAATATTCTCTGCTTTATTGTGCAGTCACAATGTAGTCTTTGTGTCTTTGAATGGAATGTTCTCCCATTCTAAATAAATCCCCAAAATAAATATATAAATGCCATGCATCTATTTTTTATTTGATGGAGCTTCTAGAGCAGGACTTAGCAATCTATGACACACAAGCCATTATTTTTACATAAAGACATTTTCAACTGCACGCGAAACGAAAGCGGTACATGCAGCAAAAGTTTAATAAGCCACAGAGAAATTAAGTTAAAAACTATAAAACCTATGCATTATTTTAAGTGAGCTAGCCTATTGTTTTCACAGTAAAGTTTGCAGCGTTTGTTGCTGATAATATCTTTCACACTTAAGTGTAAAGTCAAACATTTTGGACAAATTGGTGGTTGCTGAAAACGGTAAAAAATCAGGTTCGCTGATTTTTAGCTCCACTGTAGAGAAGACTGTAGATTTGTTTAACCTAATGACTGTGATTTTGTGCTTTATGTTGTGAGTGCATTGTCGCACATCATAACACGACAAACACTTCAGGGATGCAATCAAGATTTTTTTTTGCCAGAAAATGGTCAAAACTACATGAACTGGACTTTAAAAATGGATTGCAAAACTAAGGTTTCTAGTCGACAGCACCACTGATATAAATGAACTCAACCTTTGTCTGCATGGTGGAGATCGCACTGTTATCAGGGTGTTTTTGAAACATGGAAGACATATCTTGCAGAACTTGCCAATATTTCCCAGGACATGGACACCTCAACTTTCTGTTGTTTCCAACATCAAGATCCTGAGTTTGGAGTGCATATGTGAGAACTAGCATCAGATTTTTTATTTTGTCAGATTTCAGGATTTCCAATGCTTTGGTCCAATGGTTCTTTTTCTGATTAAACCAGGCAGCCTGGATACTAGTGACATAATTTTCTAAAAAAATGATTCAGTGGGTGTGGAGGATTTTGAAATGTAGCTAATTGAGTTACAGTGCTCAGATTAAACTTTGGAAACCCAAAGTTCTGCGATCTACAAAACACATTTGAGGCAACTGAAAGCCATCATAGCATCTCTATGCTGTCCTGTTGGAAGTCCCTTCTAGTGAAATTTGATTGTTTAAAGAAATGGGCATTTTCACTGGCATTGGCACATGTTTCCTCTAATAGAGTCCTGAACTTTAAAAAAGTTCAACAGCTGAGGTGGAAGATATCTCTTAAAGATTCTTTCCTTAAAGAAATCCCTTCTTTGAGGCTTTTCATACAGAAAGAACTGGGCACTGTGGGAGAAAATACTCAAAACACTTAAAAACAAACCTCCATTCACACAGGACTAATGAGACTTGACTCTCTCTGATCCTTGACTCTTTTGGTGCATCAGAGTCATAATCTGTATTTTCTAGTAGCATATGCTTGGAAGTTCCATTTTGCTTCCCTTTTTATTTTACGTGAAAGTACTGTTTTTTTGCCCATTCCAATGTGTAAATGTGTATCTCCCTAACTGCCTGACTTTCTCTCTCTCGCTTCTGTCCCCCCCCTAGGACCCAGGATCTGAAGACCAAGAAGCATCACATTCCCCTGGTGGACCGTATGCCCCTGGAGCCGCCCCCTGTTGTGGTGGTGGTGGTAGGACCCCCACGTGTGGGCAAGAGCACCTTGATCCGCTGCCTGATTAAAAACTTCACCCGGCAGAAACTCAGTGACATCTGTGGCCCCATCACGATCGTGTCTGGTGAGGGACCGTTTAAGGATGGCCTGAACCACTGGCTAATTTAAAGGCATGCTGTGCTGGTGGTTCTGTCTTACAGAGATTACAGAAATATGCCAGTGCAAAAGACCATGATATAGAGCCCTGTCCTTTTAGAATGAACTCTCCTTAACATCCAGAATTCTGCAGTTTCCCCCCAGAATTGATCAACACTTGTCGTATTTCTATCAGCCCTCAACTGAACATCTGCGTAAGACTCTCCAAGACAAACAAGTCTAAAATGCCGAATGCTGCCTATGTCTGGTTGTTCTTTTTCTAATATGTTAATACGATCTTTGTTTTTACAATCTGTTAATGTGGCAGGGATCCATGTTTAGGATTACTACACCTAGTAAGTTCTTCAACCAGGGCTTGACAGCATTATCTAGTTTAATATATTTAATTGTACTAGTAAAAAAGTGTTTAATGAGGAAGGTTCACACAGACATTGCTTAAAAACCCTTTCATTGTGTGCTGTACTCTGGTCATTTGTTTTTTTAGAGCATCGCATTACCAGACATCATCTTGGTCTTCTCTTTGTGTTCTCAGGAAAGAAGAGGCGCCTCACGTTCGTGGAGTGTGGCAGTGACATCAACACCATGATCGACCTGGCCAAGGTGGCAGACCTGGTGAGTGGGCAGAGGAAAAGGCATAAAGGGGATAAACAGCTGTTGTGTCTTCACAACTCATGGGCTGCTCTTACAACAAGCTGTTTTCAGGGGGGGATGCCAGGCACTGTACTTTCTGTGTGCTGGACAAGTTAAATTGTCATCAAGTATTTCATTCCTTTTGTGTATAGTATCCTGTTACAGGCACAAGTTTTTCACTTGTTGAAAAGTGAAAACTTATTTTTCACTTGTGCCTGTAACAGGATACTATACACAAAAGGGATGAAATACTTCATGACAATTTAACTTTTCCAGTACACAGAAAGTAAAAATAACTACCATTATATATAACCTGAAACCTTGCTAGTGGAGGCCTACATGTGAGTTACACTCTGTGTACAGAAGTCTCCTGCATTGAGATCGACCAGATTTGTTTTGCTGTTTGAAGTGACTAAAATCTTTTAATTCTTAAAAGTTTTGATTCCAAGGTGACTTCTTAGAGTGATGCAATTTCTCCCACTTATAGAGCAGCTTAAAAAAGGCCTTGAATTGAAAAATGTCAGAAGTAATTTTTCATGTAAGATCACCAGTTCATGCATGAAAGGGTTTTTGTTTTACTTGTGTGAGCCCCAAGAAAGATGGAATTTGTGTAATTCAGCCAGAGCGAGTAGGTTATTTCAACTGCATTCCTCCCCATCTTATTAGATTCACATGTTTGAAAAACTGCACAGCTCAGTGTATGAGAGCATATCCAGTGTGATGAATAAGTGAGCCTGCATCTGTGTTATAGACACTGGTGTGCATTTAAAAACTGGGTATTAAGTTGTTTTTTCGGAACTACTCCTGTTGGAATTCAGTGCTTGCTTTTCGAGCTTGCTCTCGCTTAGGATGTCCCTAGTGTTTAAATCACAAATTGTGATTTAAAGTATTTAAATTTCACCAGTCATAGCTGATGAATTGAACAAATTTCATTTGTTCTCAATTTGGAGGCAATTTAAAAGATTATTCTCTGACTGGATGAAACTGTATGCAGAATTCCAACAGGAGTACAGGGGCAGCAGTGTGGAGCACTTTAGGGATTTGGGCTCAAAACTAGAAGGTTGCAGGATCAAATACCAGGTGATACTGGTAAAACACCCAGGTGCGTAACTGAGTTCAAATGAGTATAAATGTAATTAGCTAAATACATTAGTTACTAGAAATTACGCTTTGGGATGCTAAGTATGGTGCTATCTGCATGGAGTTTGTGTGTTCTCCAAATGGCCATGTGTGTTTCCTCAGTCTGAAGACATACTAACAGGTTAATTGGCTTCTGGGTAAGTTGGCCCTGTTGTGAGTGTGTGTGTCTGTGTTTAAGTCTGTCTGCCCTGGATTGGCATCCCGTCCAGTGTACAGTAAATTCCGCCTTGCACTGTTGCTTGTTGGGTCCAGCTCCCCTAAATTAGATGAATTAATTGAAATTACTCTTTTGCTATACACCCTGTGCAGGAAAAGACCCTGAGCAGATGCCAGCTCCCTTAGTCTCGCGTGAATAGATCCTGTTTTGTCAGCAAGACTCAAACCAGTTCACATGCTGATCACCTCAGGCTTTTCAACTTGTGATATCTGCTGGAGGAAATCTCATTCCCATCTTCCAGTCATGGGTCAGTCTGCTCTAACTGCACCTGTCCTTGCAGGTCCTGATGCTCATAGATGCCAGTTTTGGCTTCGAGATGGAGACCTTTGAGTTCCTCAACATCTGCCAGGTCCATGGGTTTCCTCGCATCATGGGCGTCCTCACACACCTGGACTCCTTCAAGAACAACAAGCAGCTGCGCAAGACCAAGAAACGCCTCAAACATCGTTTCTGGACTGAGGTTTACCAGGTGGGTGAGACAGACAGAGCTGGATGTGATTCTGAGCTCCTCAGCTGCTAGCGCCCTGTCTCTACTTGTCTGGTTAGCGTAAGAGGTTTCTGCTGTCTGTGTGTCTGTGTCTCATGGAGAGCAAGCTGGGGTATGCGAAAAGACGAATTCTAATGCAAGAAATTGTATATGACTAATAAAGTGATCTGATCTGACTACATCTGTGGTCCTCCTCATCCAGTGCTGTTTTGTATCTTCCGTGAAGGTGGGCCAGACATCTGTGATTGGGGAATTTCTAAACACAAAGCCTCTTTTCCTTTCTATTTAAAAGTAAATTGGAGTCAAGAGAAGATGCAGCAGAGGAAGACTTATAGCAAAATAGTGGTACAAATATAACTGATTAAATAAAGAGCCCCTGTGAGAATATTTCTTAATCGTGGCAGTCCGGGGAGACAAATAGCAAGGTGTTGAGTCTAAGCAAAAAATATAAGGTGATGCTAATAAAGCATTTTTTATGTAAATTGTATGCAAATACAATGGTCTTGAGAGCATTCTACTCTTTTCCAAAGGATTATATAGTGTGTGAGCTGGGAGATTAAACCTTACACTCAACTGAATATGTGCTTAGGAGGCAACTGTAATTGTATCAGTTCTGTTTTGTCAACAAGCATAATGTTTTTGCAAGACTTTCCGATGGCCGTATAAAAACTAGCCAGAACCAGCTTTAGCTGCTTTCTGATGGCAGACACATTTACAGTATTCAGGGCAGCGAGTGAAATGTGGAGCTCTTTGTGTCCTCACGTTTCTTCAGGTGCCGTTGTGTTGATGCGGAGAGGCTTCTAATCCTGTTGTCCTTTTGCCTGCCTGTCTGCTCAGGGTGCCAAGCTGTTCTACCTGTCTGGGATGGTGCACGGGGAGTATCAGAAGCAGGAGGTGCGCAATCTAGGCCGCTTCATCTCCGTGATGAAGTTTCGCCCTCTGGTGTGGCAGACCTCCCACCCGTACGTGCTAGCTGACCGGTGAGTGAAGCTGGAGAGAGTTTGGGGAGTGATGGAGAGCTGGCAGGGAGACCACAGTACGCCATGCAGGTCTTTAATGGTCACAGTGGATTTCAGGTCAAATCATGCTGGCTCTAATGTTCGCTGAGCCCTGGTTTGTTGTCCTCGGTGCCGAAGCTGATCTGAAGAAGTTGCTGCAGAGTAATGTAGCATGTTACTGTTACTTAGAATGGAAATGGAAAGCATAATGATATAGGAGATTGATCCATCACTGGCTGTGTTTGCTACTAAGTTCTAGTGATGCAAAATAAATGGGTTGCTCTTGTGCTATAGGCTGAGGAAACGCTGGCTGTGTTGGTGTCTGCTGATTGTACTTCACTGCTTTGGGAATCCCTCACAGTCACCTGAGTGGGTTTGTTGAACTGGATGGATTGACACTGGTTGGAACCAGCGTTAATTGGACCATATGAATCCATCAGGGCTCTTTAGTAGGTGATCAACTTGGGAACCTGAAAATATGTATTTTTGGCTTTGGCTTTAAAATGCTCACAAGTTTTTGGACCTAGTTCAGCTGTGGCAGTTACTTGTTGTGTGCTGCTCATCACCATGTTTGTGTTTTCCAGTTATGTGCAGAATTTAGGAAAAGCAGAACTCTGGGTCCCCTGAAATGGGAATCGCAGGTCCCGCGGCAGAACTTCACATCTGTATCCAATGTCCAGAGGCAATTTTGTCAACATTGGGTTTGTGGAGCTGCTGTGACTTAGTGGGAGTTTTGAGTATTGCTTAGTGCAGTGCCCCACATGTTCAGTTCAAGCCTGGAAGTGCAGATCAATGGGAAAGCAGAAAATCCCATGTGCCGAACACATGCAACAAAAGATATCTGCAATCTGATCCTTTGTTTTTTCTTCAGCATGGAGGACCTGACGGACCCCGAGACTCTGAGAGTGGACCCTAAGTGTGACCGCAGAGTGTGCCTCTACGGCTACCTGCGAGGGACATACATGAAGAACCAAAGCCAGGTTCACATCCCAGGTAAGTGGGTAATCCCAGTCGTTTCTGGGAAAGCCAAAGTGCAGTAGGGGAGGAAGAAACTGAAGAACAGTACTAGATAGGCAAAGAATGATGCAGGACAGCAAAAAAAGACGACGAGCAGGAAGTGGGTTAACAAGACAAGGCAGGCTCTGCTGAAAGATGTGAAAAACCAGAACCATTTTTTCCCCAGAATTTAGTTTTAAACAAGTTTAAGACACTGCAAACTCATAAGAGTTCCAGTAGACTCTAGGGGTCACTGTTGCACAGTAAGAAAATCCAGGTTGATTTTCAGAGTGCTCTGCTGCTTTACTTCTTGTCCATTTGTGTCTGCCTTTTGAAAATCCTTGTTGCCGTCAGTCTGAGTTCAAACTAGAGATTTCTAATCTGCGGAGACTCCAGCTACCGTCCGGATCGAGTCCTTTTCCCCTTTTCAGTAACTGGGCCTCCACTATAGAGTTGTTTTAACTGCCTTGGACGTGCTTTGAGGACCCAGTGTTGTTTCGTCACCCTGCTCTGCGCGCCCTCTGCAGGAGTGGGGGACTACACGGTGGCCGATGTGAGCTTCCTGCCCGACCCCTGCCCTTTACCCGAGGAGCAGAAGAAGCGCGCCCTCAACGAGAAGGAGAGGCTGCTGTACGCGCCGCTGTCGGGCGTGGGGGGGGTGGTGTACGACAAGGACGCTGTCTACATTGACCTGGGAGGCAGCCATGCTGCCGAGGAGCAGGTAGGACCAAACACCACTTCTACACAGATCTTCTCTCCTGACCTTCTGCTTTGCCCTGCTTGAGGAACACCCTTATCCTAAAATAGGACCGTTCTATAGAAGGTTTAAAGCACTAAATGTTAAAAGTGGGTTGCAAGCTGACTCAAAAACCTGGAATGTCTGGGGAACCTACTATTGAGAACCCCTTTGTGTACGAGTAGAAAGATTTGAATGATTACTGTCCTAGTCAGAGTGCCTACATTATATCTGTTGTTCTTTAGAAACAATTTCTTTGCAAAAATTGACAGCAGGTTACAAGATACAAATTCCTATATGGTGCATTTAAGGTACTAAGGGCAGAATTTCTTGTGGTCTTAGCATTACTTTAAGACCTTAAAATGGAAATCTGAAAGTACATCCTGTGCCCTCTCTTTCTCACAGAACGAGGCCCGGCCCACCACAGAGCTGGTGCAGTCTCTCATCAGCACTCATGCCACCCTAGATGCCAAGATGGCTGCCAGTAAGGTGTCTTTGTTCACGGGCACTGCGGCACTGACGCCAGGAGAGGTCCAGGACACCGGGTGGGTACCTGGAGTGTTATATAGCAACCTTGTGCAGTATAAGTAACGGGGGTTGCTGCTCACTATTGAATTATATTTGTATTATTATTTTATTTCCCCTGTTATATTTGAAATTTTGAAGTACTCCTAGTACGAACTAGAACTGAAAATAGTGATCAGACAAGTTGTCTGACCCCTACCGCCCTGGTAACAGCATGACGGTGATGAAATGATGCAGGTCAAACTTGCCACTTTTGGTTTGATGAGCCCCATGGAGCTTTCAAGAAGATTAAAGGCTAGAAGGTGGTGTAACTCTTTCTGAGAATACTGCAGGCTCACAGGATTGTTACACAGCAATGAGGCCGTATTTTTGGGAACTTTTTTTAAAATGACAGTCCTGTTGTATTTCCCATTCTTGGTAGAATATTTACAAAAATGCTTTTTAAGCAGTAATATGAGTGGGGCACATGGGTTGCTGAACAGGTGCTCAACTCGCACCTCAGTTTAGTTTCTTTAGTCCAGAGATGCCTGCTTCCAACACTGACCCACACGGTAATGACAGAGTATTAAGCCAGTAATTTGTGACAGTTTTCCAATGATTTTACATAATTAGCCTATGTGAAACATTGCCACTTGGTTGGGTTTATTACTGAATAAAATCTGGCCCTATAGCATTAGCCAGCTTTTGCTGGAACTTTCCAGTTTGGCTAAGAGCTGCTCATATTTGTTCAAGGATTTCTCAGCTCGGTGTCCAACAGGATTCCAGTGGCTTCCGCTTTACCTGCTGAATAAGCCTACACTGCTGCCAGTGAGATCTGCCTCAATCTCACATTTTGCATTTAACTCTGCTGTTTGCACTATGGGACTTTCAGTGTGAAGAACAAGTGGATGAAAATAGTGTGTGTTCTGGAAGACATGTGTATGTTGCCCTGCTAATAGCTGGTGTGTGGTGAGCGTACTGGTGCACTATGGCTGCTGTTGTATCATCCAGGTGGAGCTACACATTGGGGGCGGTGGAGGAGAGTCCCCATTACTCCAGAAGCGCTATATAAGTGTATGGAATTATTATTATTCATCTGTCCTCTGCTGAAATTGGGGAAGTGATTAACTGATTTATTAAGCAACAGCACCAATCATTATCTTAGAAATTCCTAAAGGAATTTATCATGAGGAAAACTTGAAATGTGCATGTTATTGCCCAGTTATAACAAGTATATTTTCTGCTGCTATGAGGAGAGAGCGTTGTGTGATTTTGAGAACAGGAAGTAATGGATTTTATTAACAATTTGTGCCTGGTTTTTGTAATGCAACAGAGAAAGCCAGGGACCCTCGGAGAGCAGAGTGTGGGATCCCCAGGCGCAGAGAGAGCGGAGGAAAGCTGTGTTTGCCGACGAAGAAGAGGATGAGGATGATGCGAGTGACGAGGATGGAGAGAGCGAGGAAGAGGGGGACGCCGAAGAGGAGAGCGAGGGCGAGAACGAGGAAGGGGAAGATGGAAAGGACCAAGATGATGGCAGAAGAGTAGAGAAAAAGATACGAGAGCAGGGCGCCCCCCTCCCTCTCAAGAGACGACGAGTGGAGGAGGAGGAAGAGAAGGGCGGGGTTGAGATCCCAGCTTTTGCCGACAGCGAGGATGAGCTAGAACTCAGTGAGGGTGAGGAGGAGGAGAGTGAGGAGGATGAAGGTAACGAAGAGGAGGAGGGGAGTGAGGGGGATGAAGAGGAGGAGAGTGAAGAGGAGGGAGAGAGCGAAGGTGATGAAGAGGGAGAGGAGGCCAACGAGACTGAAGGAAGCAGTGATGCTGACACGGGGGGCCTGAGGCTGGCTGACTCTGGACACTGCTCAGAGGAGGAAGAGGGGTCAGAGACTGAAGAGGAAGGCCCTGTTGCTAAAAAACCCCACAGCAGTGTTCAGGAATCAAAAACGAAGCCCCAGAAGGAGACGCAGGAAAACATGGAAGTGGCTGGAGAGCTGTGCTTTGAAACCGTAGGTGAGCTGTCTCTTTATTCTGGTCTTTTTCACAGTTCAAGATTCTGAGGCCCAGTTTTCAAGCTTGATTAAGATCTAAAAGACTTCATCGTACATATTGTATCCACGTACTGTTGGATACTTCTTTTATCACAGAGCGGAGTACTTGAAGTAAATGCCTTCAGCCTCTTGTATTTCTTTTGTCTCCCTAGCACTCTCTCTCCCCTCACTGACTCTCCTTAACTTGCTCTCTCTTTCTTTCGCTCACTGTCTCCACCTCAGGTGCTTTGCGGTGGAAGGAGGGGCTGGCACAGAAGGCAGCAGAAGCCTTTCTGCGGCAGCAGCGCACCACACCCAACCTGCGCAAGCTGGTGTATGGCACAGGTGAGTGTGAGGAGCTTGTACCCCTCCGGAACTTGATACTGCCTCTCCAGCTACAGACATCCTGTGCCTGACATCCCGTCCTGTTTTGATTTCCTGTGCAGAGCCCCGTTGGGCTAAAAAAAACTTCCCAAGCTTAGGAGAGTTGCCTGTTTTTTTTTTCCCATCACTGTTCTGAGCCTGGTGGTACAATTCAAACCAGGCCTTGCCTGGTGCATGACATTTAGGCCTCAGGTGTACCGTGTGTGTTAGCTTGTTTGTTTTTTCTGCATCACTCTTCTGGCGATATAATTTGCACAGAATTCAGGTCCCATGTTCCAAGGCGATGGCAACCACTCATTTGCTTGCTTTCTTTCTCATCATTCTTCTGAATCTGATCATATAATTTAAATATCATTGTGCAACAAGAGCATCTACATCAAGGCTTAGCCATCAAGTCCCACTGTGATGGTGTTTTTTCTGGTCTGGGTTTTGTGTTGTGGAGCAAACATGGCACAAATAAAAATTGTATGCTCTTTTCAATTCAGCTGCTCTGCAAAACAGTGCTTTGTTACCTCATTCAAGCACTGCATTTACACGGCACAGACAGAAGGAATTTTGCATTTCCTGAATATCGGCATTTGGAATATGTCTTCCAAACGTCTGCATGCTCTGTTCACATGTATGTGAACAATTCTAACATCACTAAGCCTGTGCAGCTTGCTCAATGTTTATTCAAAGAGTGAATGAATGTGGGTTTGGGGTTTTTTTGTGAGATTTTGTTAAGATAGGTAGTGTTATTTAAAAATAGACAGTTTTATTTCTTTCAGACATTTCTTTCAAATCAGGTTTCTTGAATATTTTCCAGTCAGCTGTGTACTGTGTATTTTCCAGCTAGATGTATTAGAGCTTACATTTTTTTCAAAATGCTTAACAAAACTTAAACAAATTAGACCAAAAGCAGCCTTTCTTTTTCGAAGCCAGTGCCTGTGATTTCCTGCCCCTGGCTCAAGGAGTTGTGTATTCATTTTGTGGTAAAAGCCTTATAAGTTGTTGTGTTGTGTAGGTGCTTCAGAATTCCTTTAGCATATGGAAAATAAGAGGAATATCTCATCCACAAAATTTAAAATACATCAGTTTTTTTCAATATTCAATATTCTTGTAACTGAATGCACTGCTCCTTTTGACAAATCTCACTCTGCTTTCTGGTCGGTGCTCAGCCTGGGGGCCTTCGGCCAGCTTTGTGAACCCATTGCAGGGAAGTGTAATGAGCCACAGACAGCCCATTTCCCTTCTCACACCTCTGAGAGTGCAGCATCATTTCCCCCTGGGGGTTAATTTCTTCCAGGGGGTAGACGAGCCGGGGGTGTGGCCAAGGGCTTGATTCCGAGCATGCTTCTGGTCACATGGCTTCACTTTCCCACTGGGGGGTGTAGCACTTCTTACCCAGCGTGCCGCAGCACAGAGGTGTGAACGGCTGTGCCAAGGGATTCTGGAACAGTCATAAATGGGGAAAAACAAAAAAATGACTATATGAAATATGGCTTAGATCTATATATGGGTTTGGTAGAGTGACTAAAGTGTCATCTTGCGTGTTCAGTGAATAAACACAAGACCAAAGCCTGTGCTCATGTGGGACATGTGGGAGTTGCTGGGGGGAGGGGGGTGTGCAGGCGCAGTGGTGATTTCTGGATGGCGTAACTGCGGGGCCAACCCATCGTGTGCAAGGGGGATGTCCTGTGAATGGTGTGAAAGGTGTGCGGGGGAGAAGGGGTGCAGAGAATAAGGGAGGGAATAAGAGCACAATGAAAGGCAAAGAAGGTCACCACACACCCAAGTAGAAGAGAGCACAAACAAGACAGCATATTTAGTAGTATCAGACAATACAGTCTGAATCTGATGGCCATTTTCAGCAGCCTACCTGAATGAGTTTGGTTTTTCAAACCTGAAAAAATGTTTTTCAAACGTCTGAGACGTTCTGAGAGAGGCTCGTGCATTACGGCCAGGATAAGGTGACTATGCACGCGGCGGCAAATATAAAATTGAACTCAGAATTTTGTTTTTGTGTATCATACAACTAATAATCTGGTCAGTGATCTATATGTGTAGGTAGGGAGAGAGTGGTGAATGTATAAATTTATAGAATTGTGCTGTGGGATGGATAACGGTTGAGAAACATTAGTTGAGTCTAGTGAGCAGTCTTCAGTCTTGGCAGAGCTGTTTTAGAGTGCTGTGTGATGTGGCTTAATAGATTTACCTTGCCCCACAGTGGCAGCTAAGGAAGAGATAAAGGATGAGGAAGAGGAGGAAGAAGAGTTGGGTGGGCTTTTCCGCGTTAGTCGCCCCGAGACAAGCAAGAAACGGCAGGCAGATGGGCTGGACTGTTCACGATACCCCCCGGATGGCATTCACAACTGGGACCAGGAGGAGGTAAGGACTAGGATCAGGAAGAAAGAGGAAATGCAGAGTATTAAATGAAGGGAGAGGAGGTGGGAGAAGGGAGATAGATGGGTGGTGGGTGTGTAATTTGAGAATGGAGAGTGAAGATGCCCTCTTCCACCTAACTCTGAACCACAGCACATTTGTGTCTGGCAACCCAGCCTCGCACCTCACGCCTGATGCAGGTGCTGACGTGGAATGCTGGGTATGTGATCATGTGCACAGATTTTCTGCTGGACAGTTACACTCATTTTGATGGAGTTGGTAGTGGTGGCGACGTGCGGTAGTTGCGTTTTTGGCAGCGGGTGCAGGAGCTGCAGGCGTGACCAATGGTTTTTGATCATTGCAGATGCTGGAGTCTATCAGGGATTGCTTTGTGACAGGCAAGTGGGAGGCAGAGAAGGACGCCTCCACACTGCTGAAGGAGGACGGTGAGTTTCTTTATCCTACCTTTTCCACCCGCGCTCTTTCTCAAACTCACTACATTTACATGCAAGGAGGATTGCAGTTATGTATGAGATAATTACGTATTTTGACTGGGTGTCTTGTCCCGTGTATAGAGTGCCATTCATGAATAATAATGTACAGCTGAGTTAGTCTGACATATAATATTAGCACTGGAGAAAAAAAATCATACACATTTAATGCCTCATTTACACTCCCCGTTTCTGATACCTTAATGTACTCGAGTAACTTCTGTACAATACATTTAGTATTTTTTGTTGTCAGCAGGTATAAATGGCCTTTACTGTTGCAATCTTTCTGTTCAGACGGAGCAGTTAATGAAACACTAATTATTGTTGCTGTGGTACCATCCATGATGTCCTCCATAACGATTTTAAACAGTTGTTGGGGAGAGCATTTTCAGTTTTTTTCACCCACAGCGGAGCAGGCCTTTCTTGTTGCATGCGCTTGCGTATTAACTCTTTATCTTCTGAAGAATGGTGTAATCTCGGGTGGCATACAATGGCAGTTCCTACAGTTCTGGAAATGGCGATATTCAGCGCTCATGCCAGCCCATGCCATCTCTCCTTGTTCCCGTCATTACTGTAACTCCTTCTGGTGGTTCCCACTCTCCCCATCGCCCACATACAGCAGGTCTTCCTGCAACCCTTACGGATCTGTCTAATTGCTTTCTTCGCTCAACGGGTTCTGCCGTCATGTGTCTGCTCTCGGTCACCGTGGTGTCTTGTCACACGGCTCTGCTCCTTCTCTGTGACTGACTCCTTCCCTCTCTCCCCCCTCCCCCCTCCTCCAGAGGAGATGTACGGAGACTTTGAAGACTTGGAGACAGGGGAGGTGCACAAGGGGCAGCCTGAGAAGATGGAGGACCAGAGTGAGGTGCTCAGTCTACTGTGGCTTTCTTCATTGCTCCTATAACATCAAATAGTAGTCACTTGGTACTCTCCTGGTTCATGTCCTAAAATATCGCACTTCACAGAAACAATGTTGCCAAGTTAAAATGCCTGTTGCGGTGGGCCTTTGTGCGAGAAGAGAATTATGACACTGGGTTTTCTCTGAATGCTAATTGAATATTTCCTTAAAAGTCGGAGGTAGAGAGACCTATAAGTAAGACGGAAAGAAAAACGCCGAAAAGATGGTCTGTAATATGTATAGTTCCTTATTTGCGCCAGCAGGGAGATTATGTACTTGTGCTGTTAAGCGTTGTGTTTGTGGAGTGGTGTGATACAGTTAGTGAGGAATGGGTGTTGGTCTTAACTGTAGGTTAATTTTAGGTCAAACTGATTAGATCATTTTCTGTGTCAAGAATGAATTCAGAACAACAACTTTGTCAGAGGGGTAGAAACCTTGTGTCTGCCTGTGCTATCCCTACAGGAGTGGGAGGGCACTACTGGAATTTACATTCCCTGAAATCTTGGAATTCATTGTACATGATTCATGGGAAAGAAGCTGCTGCTTCCTCTTGTGTTTCTGTCTTCCACTGCTGAGAGCTTTATTGTTTAACTTGTAATACTGGTAATAAACATGCAGCAGTCTCAGCTTGGTGTTACAACTTTCTATGGGCCTATCTGCTGTCAAAATAGTATTAAATGTGTGTGTGTTTTACATAGTGTGTTTTATATACAGCTGGTGTTTTTGATTTTCAGATGCACATTATAATACTAATGTCTGCAATGGGACTCTTAAGGCCAGCCAGGAACAGCCTTGTTTTAATTTGCTGGCAGAAGAATGGGGCTGGAAGGGGGTCTATCTGATTAACAGCTTAACAAGATTAAATACTGTCACCTCTGGCAGTCAGTGAGTCTGAGGTGGAAATGGGCCTAAGAGAGGGGGTCTGAGTGTTTACTGTTGTTATGTTTCGTTGGGCAGGAGAGTGGAGAAGAGGAGGAGGAGGAGGAGGAAGGAAAGGAGGCTGATGAAGAAGAGGAGAAGCAGAAAGCCCGTCTGGAGAAGAAGCGGCGGCTGAAGGAGCGGTTCAACTCGGAGTATGATGAGGGAGACGCCACCTACTTTGATGACCTCAAGGAAGAGATGCAGAGGCAGGCACAGGTCAGAGGTCAGGGGGCCGTGATTAGGAGCTATAGGGTCCCGGTGGGGATAGATAGGTTTATGAACCCTCTGGATCAGACAAGAAACTCAGGGGCATTTAGAGTCAAACTGGGGTGAACACTTTTTTGTATTTTCTTTTTGGGGAATTTTTACCATCTTTTTCCTATAAAGACAGATGCCGAAAATATTGAGAACTTGAGTAGAAATAAGGAGTAGAAACCTGGATTTTCTCGTTGACTTTGTTAATTGGTGATTGGCTGTAATAGAATCATCACTATTAATGTATGATAAGCAATACAGAATACATTACTAATGTTTTGTAATTCTCCTGCAGCTGAACCGGGCTGAGTTTGAGGACTTGGACGATGAGTTGAGGGTTCAGTACGAGGGTTTCCGGCCTGGGATGTATGTGCGTCTTGAAATCACCGGTCTTCCCTGTGAATTCGTCACGAACTTTGACCCCCACTATCCCGTTATCCTTGGAGGTCTGTGGGCCAGCGAGGGAAATGTAGGCTACCTGCAAGTGAGTGGCACCATGGGAGTTTGTGCACCTCTGAAAAGAAGTGGCTTAGACAGTGCCTGAGGATGTCCTTAGATATCTTGCAGTCATCAGTGAACTTGGAGTTCTCACTGTCTCCTAATATTCCATTTTTTTCTGTATTTTGAGCAATGGAACTTCCTGTCTGGCTCTGAACTTCATGTCTGCTTGCTAGTACCAGTTTTCCAGTGATGTGCTCCAGTGTTTTCAGTAATCCTACCATTAAATATGGAATTTCTGACAGCAAATAGGGAAGAAATGCACTTTTGCCACTGTAAGCATACTTACTGTTTTATTAGTAGGTAGTCCAAAAGCTCTATGATCACGGGTTCGAGCCTGAGTGATGTCTCTAGTCAACTGTAACCAGGATTTCCCAATGGGCTGAGCTCTCCCCAGCATAGAGTAGAGGCTCTCTTGGCTCTCACTTGACACAGTGACCCTTGCGGCATCTGGGGGACTTGCAGCCTCGGCAAAGCTGAACCTCCAGCACGTGTTGCCTGTGAGGTATTAACAGACGAGTGGCTCAAAGGCAGGCAGTCTGCTAAATCCATGAATGAGGAAGTTCAGGCAGAGTGTGAGTGAGGGTGTGTCAAGCTTTAGGGTTCCATATCTTTCATCATGAAGCATGGCTGCTTATTTTTTCCAAGAACTGCTTTATCCTGCATCACTGTTTTAATAATGAAGGGCAGGAGGTGTGGTGCATGTCTCAGGGCAGTTATCTGGAGTTATACGTTTCTCTTGAACTGCCTTGTTTCCACTCTCTGATGATTGCCCTCTGCAGGATGAGTGCACTGTTTTAAACAGCCCCTGTATTTCCACTCTATACCCGTAAACTAGACGTGTCTAGTCTTAAGGTACGTGCTGGAAAGGGGTTTCAGAAGTAAAGAGAGCTGGTTGATCTTGAGTTACCAGACAGTCGCTGTGGTCTTCTAGATGCGTCTGAAGAAGCACCGCTGGTACGATCGCATCCTGAAGACACGGGACCCGCTGATCCTGTCTCTGGGCTGGCGACGCTTCCAGACCATCCCGCTGTACCACATCGAAGACCACAATGGGCGACACCGCCTGCTCAAGTACACCCCGATGCACATGCACTGCGGAGCCACCATCTGGGGTGAGGACTCGGCGCCTGGGGTCTGTATAGACCCAGTGGCTCTGCTCGGACAGTGCAGCAGTTCAGATGGCAGTTTTTTAGAATTAATACTGGTTTTAGGTCAAAAAACTTTGTTTGCTATTATGTTAAGATCAGTACCTGGGTGAGAGACCTCCTGGGGAAAAACTAAGGTTGCTGCTGGAATAGGTGTTAGTGGGGCCAGTAGGGGGTGCTCACAATGTGGTTTGTGTGGGTCCTAATGCCCCAGTACAGTGATGGGGACACTATACTGTAAAAAAATACTGTCCTTTGGATGAAAGGTAAAACTGAAGTCCTGACTCTCTGTGGTCATTAAAAATCCCAGAGCATTTCTTGAAAAGAGTAGGGGTGTTACCCCAGTGTCCTGGCCAAATTTCCCACTGGCCTTTACCAGTCATGGCCTCCTAATAATCCCCATCTATGAATTGGCTTCATTACTCTGTTCTCCCCACTGATACCTGATGTGTGGTGAGCGTACTGATGCACTATGGCTGCCGTTGCATCGTCCAGGTGGGGCTGAACACTGGTAATGGTAGAGGAGACAACCATTTCCTGTAAAGCGCTTTGAGTGGAGTGTCCAGAAAAGTGCTATATAAGTGTAAGGATTTGTTATTGTTATAAACTGAGCAACATTATGGAGAGCAGCTGGAAAACAGATCTCTCAGCCATGAAAGAACAAACACCCTCATTCGATAAAGGGCTGTGTGTGGGGAAACTCTCAGATGTGATCAGGTTATGACAGGTTTGAACCCCGTTGCCCAGCTGTACTGTTACTAATAAAAATATATTCTTTATGTTCTCATTGTGAAGTGCCTCGTGATGGCTATTAGTAAATAACCAAATGACTGACATGACCCTCTCATTTTGCATGGAATTCAAGCCTTTGCAGGAATGGAAATTGCACTTCCACTGCATAGCATCTTGGCCATTTCAGCTGTTATGAGCAGCACACTAGTGTATATAAATCATCTCTAGGCGCTAGATATGTTCCTTCTTGGTTGTGAGTAATTTATTTAGACTTGTAAAATAGAAATAGAAAATATCTAAATTAGAAATTGTAAAATAGAAAACTAAAAATATATATTTTATTTTTTATTGGGCTACAAACCTGAAATGAATCATTAGTGCTTTGCAATAATAGTTTTATTGGTGCGCCACCTCCCAGAAGGGGTTAAAGAGTGCTGCCTGGGTTAAAAGTCTGGAATGGAGGGCTGTTTATTTTTTTCAGACATTGAACATCTATACCTATGTGCTTTGACTTGGCTCTACTCTATTTGTACATTATAATGAAGTGCAAAGTTCACAAAGTATGAAGTTCTCTAAAGCTCTCTGATGTACAAGATGTTTAGCACTGACAGGAAACGAGATTACTAGGAACAGGGTGGTCACTCTGTGACTGAGCTGTCCTAGGTCTGTACCTTGATCGGGAAGAAGTTGTAGATTGCACTGAATATTTAACACAGCCTCGCTTTAGTACTGAAATCATTGACCCTAGGAAAGTGGATTAATAACAGAGAGAGTAAAATAATGCTTGTTATGATTTATAGGGCCTAACTGTAAAAAAAATCACTCTACATTTGTCTGAAACTAAAATCCAAGAAAATCAGAAAAACATTTGTTAAAAGATTCAACTGTATGAATTTTACTGTTACCTTCAGAAATCCTGGACCAAATTTCTGGGGTCTCTGTCCCCCCCTGCATTCAGGAAGCTGATGTCTGTTTTTCCTTCTTAGGGCCCATCACCCCCCAGGGAACTGGCTTCCTGGCAGTCCAGTCTGTAGCAGGCACTCAGGTAGGAGTCTGACTCTACCTTGTTTGTGTTGTACCATGAATTTGAAAGTACCAGCTCGATTTAACTTGCAAGAGTTTAAACCTAAGAAATGTTGTTTAGGTTAGATGTGTCATTGACTATATAGTGTTGGATTTTAACAAGACATGGTTTGAGAAATGTTAATGCATACACGTTTGCCACATCCGTGGTTTTCCTTCTTGCATGGCTTTAATGCTGAAAGAGGGAGAAGGTGCAGACCTTCATCTTTTAATTCTGAATTTGCCCGGGACACCCTACAAAACATTTTGGGGGGCAGATGGACTTCCTGTGATTCTCCGTTTAGTCTAGTAATCATATGCACAGAAATAAGACTGTTAGTATGGCTCTTTAAGTTTTTTCAGGTGCTAAAAGCTCCAAGGCCCATGTCATAAACTAGTGTTGGGTGCTCAGAATATTCCGGAACAGATCACCGTAATAATGACAGTACTGTTGCCATCTCTGGGCTGCACGTGTTATATTGTGTGTCATTGTCTGAGGTGTGCAGTTCAGCGGTAATAACAGTCTGCCCATTGTCACCATTTGTCGGGGTTTTGATCTTTCAGGCTAGCTTCCGCATCGCTGCCACAGGGGTAGTGCTGGACCTGGATAAATCAGTGACCATTGTCAAGAAGCTCAAGCTGATTGGCTACCCATACAAGATCTTCAAGAACACAGCTTTCATCAAGGTAAGCTGTTGAAAGACTAGAAGTTCGACTCCTTCAATAAATTGGGTCACTCCATCATAAAATGAGAGATTTGTATCACCTTGCTAAGATAATTGTCAAAGCATCCTTTTAGTCCTCTCTACAATTTTGCAATTTCATGATTATTCATAAGTTGAAAAAGTGTGCAAAATAAAACATCAAAACAATTCTTGCTAGCTAGTCTTGTCATTTCAGTCAGGTAAATCTTTGTGAGAGAGCAGTGATGTCTGTTGTAAAAACAAATGAGGAAGATGCTATCTGTTTGGAAAGTTATGGCTGTTAGTGAATAACGTGGTCTTGATGATCAGCCACTGGGGTCACTGTGTTACCTTTCTTTTGTCTTTTGTGTTGTCTTTTGTATTTCTGTGTGCAACCAGTGCTCTTTGGGGTAAATCACAATGCAGCAGCAGTAAAGAAACTGGCTTATTCTGACCATCTGGGTGCTGTTTTTATGCACTTCCTAAAATAACTTCACAGGAAACTGAATTGTAAGGATGAAGTCTGATGTTTTGTGGCAGCGAGTGGATAATCAAGGATGTGCTGCAGACAGTCTCTTGCATAGTTTTCCAGCATGTGGGAGTTCATAACTTCAAACACTGATCACAACTGTTGAGAGAAATGTGACATTGCAGCTGAAGATAATTAAAATATTTTTTTTTCGGGTATCTTTTTTTTTTTTCCACAGAAGTTGCTGAAAGTGTAACCATTGGTTACTAGGGGAAGTTCAATGCTGAAGATAGTCAAAAGCTTAACATAGCACTTGAGTCTTTTTTTATCATTATTTCATTTAGAACAGAAAACAAAAGAGGTAGTTCTGGATTTATTTCTCTCATGGCTCTGTCCTGTATTTAATTCTGCTGTATATTCAGCGTAGAGCTTTGGTGTTTGTAATTTCCATTTCTGGAAAAAAAAACTCAGCTTTGGACTGAGTTATTCCACTCCATGCAGGCTTATTAGGCGTAATTGTTTTTAACTTGGGGAAATAATTTTCAGGAATTGATTTCTCTGTGTCCCTTACTGTATTTTACATACCCCCCACTGTTTCATGTTTATAGGTTTGTATTTGATGTTTTAAATGAGGTTAATTAGAGTATATTCAAACCATTTCACTAAGAAGCTGGAAGTCATAGGCCAGGCTATTTCTATGTGTCCATTGAGAGTGAAGAGACTGCAGTTACCAAGATATCTGAGCATGTTTCCTTGATGACTGTGCTAGCAGTTAACAATACCATTCGATAAACTTGAAAGGCCTTAAAGACCAGTAGGTTGCTCAAAGGAGAAAGCATGCAGGCAGGTTTTGTTAGTGGTGTTACATGTGTGAAAAAGCCATTTCTTTTTCAAATACCTTCGTTTTCCACTTACAGTCTGGGTGCACGTGTCAAGAGCACAGACACGCTGCCGGTTGCAGTCTCACCTAAATTATATTTGTTAAAACGGAGTGTTTCTTTAATGGTGGAACCCACAAGTTTTTTGCCCAATGCAGACAAGCTCATCAACGTCCATCAAATTAAGGGTCTAAGGTGTCTGTAATTAATAGCCAAGGTGTATTATTTTTTGTAATCTTTATTTAACCAGATAAGTCCATTGAGAACAAATTGTCATTTACAGCACTGACTGCATGAACCCATTTATATGGGAAAGCATTTACTGTAGTACCTTAATCAAATGTACAACACCAGCCTCCCACTCAGGGTTAGGACCCCACCCTTTGGTCTGGTGTCCTGCTCCACTGACCACTTCTCCACACTACTGCCCTATTAATACCGATGCCTATAACCCTGAACTCTCTTTTGCTTTTCTCCATTAGGGAATGTTCAACACTGTGTTGGAGGTGGCAAAGTTTGAGGGGGCATCTCTGCGGACGGTCAGTGGGGTGCGTGGACAGATCAAGAAGGCCTTAAGGACGCCGCTTGGAGCCTTCAGGGCCACCTTTGAGGACAGGCTGCTAATGAGTGGTGAGGAAGAGAGGGGGTGTATGATATGCTTGCAAATAACCACTTGGCTGTACCGTGCGTTCTGCTGAATACAGCTCCAGTTCCCCCAGCACTTACAGCATCCTAGCATGTTGAAAGGAGCATCATGCCAGTGATGGAGTTTCACACAGAACCTCAGCTCCTTTGATCAAAAAAAAAATCTGCTTTCGTTGTGCCCGTCTGCTTCAGGCCCTGCACAACACATTGGACCAAGCCACCTTTAGCAGGTTTGGCTGTTTGTACCCCATTTTGTGGTTGGTGTTTGTATTAATTAGCTGCCATGTAGCTGTGTATGTATACTGTACTGGCTCAGCTTTCAGTTTGCCTGCTCAGCTGGAGTGGTGCTCTGCAGACATAAATGGTTTTACACACTTGAGGTTTGAACAGCTGCAAGTTCTTATATGAGCCAACACCAGGAGCTGGATGAGTTTGGCTTTATCCAAAGCAGGAAACAGTCACAATTTACATGGGGAAGTATCGCAGTTTTATACAGTAGGTAACTGTAACTACAGTACTGAGCAACAGATTGTAAACACCCTAGGTTTGTCCATATTCTTGTATACATTAGACTTAAAACAAAATTAATGAAACGTAATAAAAGGTAACTTGATTAAATGTAAAGAGGGCGTTGCCAATGGTTACTTTAAGGGTTCACATACTTATTTACACGTATGTATTTACTGTTGGATTTAATCAAATTAATCATTGCGCTAATATCATATACAATTGTTTTGTACCTTTATGTACATTTGATTTGTGAATAAACATATCTTCCATTTTTTATTAAGACTTTCATGAAGGTGGTATAAAATAGGTATAGAATAAACAAGACTACAGATGAACTGAGGGGGTCAGATTTTTTTCTGAGCACTGTACACCATGCAGAGCTGTAAACGGAGCGATGGGCTCAAGGTGGTTGCTGTTCTAAGAGAATCTGCCTCGTCTCTCTGCTGGCAGACATCGTGTTCCTGCGATCGTGGTTCCCTGTGTCCGTCCCTCAGCTCTACAACCCCGTGACCTCCCTGCTGTGCCCCGTGGGACAGAAGGACACCTGGAGTGGGATGAAAACCGTGGGCCAGCTGAGGCACGAGCTAGGCCTGCACCGCAAGCCTGATAAGGACTCCCTGTACAAGGTAGGGTTTGAACCCAAGGCCAGAGTCACTGTGACTCTGCAGAGCGGGTGGCGTCGGTGCGCCAAGCGATGCACTAGGTCATGATTTTAATGACTGTACATGAATGTAAAAACCAAAACAACTTGAAACAATCTGCAAAGGTTTCATGTTGCTTTAGTGATTCTACCATAACTGTGGATCACAAAATATCCATGCTCCCTTACACATCTCTTAGATTTTGTTTTTGTGTGTTACACTTTCCCAGTTCATTTTCTTGTTAGTGGTGAGCTATAATGTTGACTATTACCCCTGTACCAGTATAGGAGAGATGCAGACTATAGACACATCCTCTGGGCAGAGAGCCTGGAGGAGAAACTCATGTAACTCACAGTGATGGGATTGCAGGTGCATGGTTTCCCCAGACTGCCGTACCTTTTCTGTGTGGCAGCAAGCCTAGGAAACAGCCCAGTATAGGATCTCACCTGGCCTGGCCCATGGGGCACATTTAGCTAATTATATGGTCACAGATTGAGCCCTCTTTCGATCACCATTCATTATGTGTTTAAAGTTAACAGAGGCCTTTCATGTTAAAGGTATGTTCTTCTTTCCCTAGATTTGGTACTGCATTTCATGCCATCAGAAAATGAAATATTATTGTTGCATTTCTTTTAGTGCATTATGCACAAAAACAACAACAACAAAGGGAATTATAGGGCCCTTTGGATCAGCGGTTCTCAGTCTGTCTCGAATGGTTTTCATTCCAGCTGGGCCGTTAATCACTGATGCCAATTCATGCAATTGATCTACTTGTTTATTTAGACTTTTTTCTATGCTTAGTCCTTGGGTTCGGAAATACCCCAGAGTATATTGTTTCCAACAACTTCAGCAAACAAAACTTTTTGAAGTCTCTTTTCAACTTTCTAATAAGAATTTGCTCCCTTTTCTGCCTATAACATTAATAAATGAAATACTCCCACAATAGGTGTTTGTTCCCTCTGCTTCTCAAATTGGCTATATTTCAGCTGACACATTAATGAGGGTAGTTTTGAAAATCGGGGAATATCAATTAGAAACTCAACACATTCTTAATAATTAAAAGACAAAAATGAAAAAATAACTAAAATTGATTGAGTTCCTGTAGGAAACGCCAGAAGGCACAGCTTTATCCCAACACCAGGGCTGAGAGCTACAGCTGTAGCTGCACTATTAGGTGTATGAAGTGAACCATGTGTTTGAGAAGCTTCTTAAAAAGTCAGATTACTTTTAGAAACACAAAGAGTAAGTTGGCCTCAGTACGTCAGTCACTCAGAAAAATAAAGGACATCACATCATCCTTCTATCCAGAACTGCTTGATAGATAGATACTTTATTGATCCCGTGAGGAAAATTGCAGTGCAACAGCAGCTTAACACAGACAACGCAGCCACAGTGTAACAAATGATACAATAATAATAATACAATACATACAATACAATCAGTACAGTGAGAAGTGCACTAAGAAGAGTTACTCACAGTCCAGAACACACAAAGAACAAACCAGAACAGAACAGTACACAAAAAAGTCGTATTGCACAATATGACTATAAATATAAATCTATTGCACAGGTCCCTGGCATATATTGCACAAAAACGGTTGTAAACAGGAAAAGAAAAAGAACAGATGTATCAGTTTACTGTTCAGTCCAGAAACAGGTCACTGTCAATGTTGCCCCTACTCAGACGCAAGGTGGATGTGTTGTACAGTCTTATGCCAGAAGGCAAGAATGACCTTCTGTAGCGCTCCCTGTCGCACCGTGGATGGATCAGTCTATTGCTGAACGTGCTCTTCATTTCTACAAGCATGTCATAGAGGGGATGGGAGACGTTGTCCGTGATGGCCTCTAGTTTGGACACCATTCTCCTCTCAGCCACTACCTTCAGGGGGTCCAGGCCAGACCCAATGACAGAGCTTGCTCTCCTGATGAGCTTGTTCAACCTGTTAGAATCCACTGCTCTAATCCCAGAGCCCCAGCATACCACTGCGTAGAAAATGGCGCTCGCCACCACTGACTGATAGAACATATGAAGCATCTTACTACACACATTGAAAGACCTGAGCCTCCTCAAGAAGTAAAGTCAGCTCTGACCCTTCTTGTAAATGGCCTCGATGTTCTTAGACCATTCCAGTCTATTGTCGATGTGCACTCCCAGGTACTTGTACAAGTCCAACATCTCCACGCCACTCCCATGGATGTAGACAGGAGTAGGTTCAACCTTTTTCCTCCTAAAATCTACCACCAGTTGACCATCTACAGATTTTTTTTAAAATAAAGTGACATATTTATTCGTGTCTTTAAAAATCTAGACTGACTCCACCAAAGATGTTCCATCTGCCAGGCAGTGTGTAATGTTACTGTACTGTATTGGGGAATTGAGGTTAGAGGTTGGACATGTTCAGGTTTATACTCCTCTGTATGTTCTAATGTTCTATAATCCTGCATCTCTGAAAGTTAGGAGAACTAAATCTTTACGATCTTGAACAGAGCAAACTGTGAGTTTTCTCAGATAAATTTGATAATGGTAGCCAAAATGATTCCATTCAGCTCAGTAATGAATCAAACATTTAGGGGCACAAGTGGAAGTTAAAGAGGAGATTCATTTAAGCCTGAAATGTAGGGTAAATTTCTTTATACAAAGGGTAGCTGGTGTCCGGAACATTATCCATGTTGTAGAAGCCGGTTTTCTTGGAATTTTCCGGATGGAGCTGTAGGAGAGTTCAGATCTGACCACACAAGCAAAAATGCCTGTTGTCTGTCACTTTTCTTAGGGCTCTTGTGCTGTTTACCCCCCGCTGTGCGCTTTGTGTGCATGGCAGTTGCTGTTTCTGTGGCTGAGAATGACACTGTTCTCTTTTCCTGGCAGCCGGTGGTGAGAATGAAGAGACACTTCAACCCCCTGCACATCCCCAAACAATTGCAGAAGGCTCTACCCTTCAAGAGCAAGCCCAAACAGTTCCAGCAGAAGGGCAAGGTTCCTCGGGACCTCCAGAGGCCAGCTGTCATCAAGGAGCCCCACGAAAGGAAGGTGAGAGAGACCCCCCCTCCCTTCTTCTGTTGACAAACATTGTGGAAAAAATGACACACCACTGGTCATTATCATGTGCAACCAGTCACATCTTAACTTTTCATATATAGTCTTCAAATAGGCTTGGTACTTTTCAACATTTAATACTTTTTCTGCATGCAGAATAATATACCAAAGTTCTTAAGTCAACTTTTAAAGTCGAATCTATTGTTTCAACTGACTTTGAGGCCTGCTGATTTCTTTTTCTGACTGAAGACGGTGGGGCTTTTCCATTAATGTCATATCTGTCGACTTAATTTGCCCTTTATTGCTGCTCTATGTGCGAATTACAATCGATTTCAAACTGATTCGCTTAATTTAGTTACGTTGGGCCTTTGAGCCTGCTGTTGGAGGGGAGGGACTGGGAAAGGTAGTTATTATGCTCTCAAATTCTTAGAAATATTTATTTTGCCAGATATTTGCATCACAGCCTTGTCTTTGATATTTTTTTATAAAACTAATGTCATAATACTGAATCTTCAAGTTTTTCATGTATTTAAACCGTTAAAACAAACTGACAATATCCACCTCCTTTAATTAAAGAGGCCAGTGTTATATGAAAGTAATTTGCAGAATAAATATGGAAGAATGAAAGTACAAAGCCGACTCCGAGATGCGGTGTAGTAACCATTCTGCTGTAATGCCTTCCGAGAAGCTTTGCCACAGTCACTGTGACATCACACGGAAAGAGTGTTGCAATTGGGATGCAGTGTTTTACCCTGTTTCCTCTGACTGTGGGTGAACTGAGGTGAGGTGGCATTCCGTCACCATGGTTTCCATTGTCAAGTCAGTGTATGTGGTGAGAGCTGTGAGCTGGGTCACCCTGAAGCTAGAGTGTTGGAGTACATTTTATAAAACTGGTATTAGATGTCACAGAAGTTGGTTAAAGTTTTTTTTTAAATATCTTGGTGCATATCTTTTACTCAGATGTATGTGTCAGACTGGAGAAAGGGAAGGGTAGCAAATCCCAATGTGTAGATGACGCTTTGTTGTCCTGGAGTAATAGTGGGAGCAGAGACCAGTCCTAAAAAAATAATTCCTTAGCACTTAATTCGCCACTGAAGGGCAATATCCACCTGGATGGCAGCCATTCTGCAGCAGCAGACCCACTACATAGCAGATCAGGGGGAAAAGTGAGAAATTACTTCACCAATGATCAATTTTCCTGGTTTTCCTAGTGGCTCATCCCAGTACTGACCTGGTCCGGCTATGCTTACTGTAGCTTCTTAGATCTGATGGGATCAAACTGCTAGGTGGACGTACTGCCGTCAAAACCCTGAAAAACACCCCATAATGAATGTTACATGTATTTTATACTGTAAATATTTTTGCCTAAGACTGTAAATATATGGCTCATTTTTATAATTGGAGTGTGGCCATTATAGAGGTTCTACTAGCTCTGATAGTGCAGATGACAGTGAGGAATCAGAGAAACTGAAAGTATTTTTTTAGCTTGGCTCATTTACCCAGTTCCTGCACAGTGTGGTCTGTAGTGGTTTGGCTTTGTTTTTTATAGAAAACAGTTTCAAACCCTCTCAATGTTGATACACTGGCAGTTAGTTCAATTCAAATACTAGGTAAATGTAAACTGAATTCAACGTTTTAAGGGATTTTTGCAATGTAGTATAAATATTCCGCACAAGAAAATGGAGATTAAATGTTACTCTGGTAGCTATTATTGTTTTTATAGTTTTTTACACAAATTGTGATTTTGAACAATTACAGAACCAGTGTTGCCTTTCCTCGGCTTGGTTAAGCTGTACTACAGTTGAGCCTCCCAGGAATACTGGGTGTTTGACTTTGTTTAGGGGTGCTCTTTCTTAAAAAGAGGTGTTGTGCACCTTGCTCCATACCATCTCAGATGACGGGATTTTTGCAGGATTTTTTCCTGCTAATCTGAGGTTAGATGCAAAAGAAATAGAGATGTCAATGAGAGCCCAATATTTCCAGTCAGGAGACTCTGTAACTAACTCTTTGACATACCAAGGTCTCCTTGTGGTATGTCCTTTGTTCTCATTTGCTCCGTCTCTACTCTTTCTTACTTTCACAATAAGCTCTCTGGAAATGTCAAAATCACTCTTCACATTTAGAAGAAAGGTCGAGGCCACTTGAACAAGCAAGTCACCCACATCTCTAGATTTGGGTGCGTCATACTTCTAAGCAGTGCAGTTTCATCCTTGCTGCCTGCCTCTGAGCTCTGTGAATTATTGTTGTTTTCAAAGGTTTCTGTAACGAGCCTGAGTGCAGCATTTTCCTTGGCTCTTTGCCAGTCTTAAACAATTTCCAGTTATTTTAAGGCGAGCGATAAACAACATGTAGGCTGGAAGCATAGAGACTACCTTTGCATAAGAAAGTTTGACCCTCCCGTAAGTGATATATTATTTTGGCATCCTTGTGAGCCTTCCTGAAGAAGCATTTGTGCTCATTCAGCCTGTCAAATACCACATTTTGGAGGGGTTATTCTCATTTCAGAAAGTCTGTTAAGCTTGAACAAAACATCTTGGTGGATAAGAAGGTTGCGGTGGGCAGAGTAATGTGTTTTTGTCCGCGCCTTGATCATTGAAGTCATTTGGTATCGCCTAATAGTGTTTCCCTAACAAGTTTTAAGAAGTTTTTTTCTAGTTCTTTGCAGGAGGTGGGGTTATATGGTATCAAAATATTAACTGGGGGCCCGATCAGACCTTCAGATTGGTTAGAAGTGAGAGGTGATCACTAGATCATGTTGAAACAGGTCAACTCTGCTAGGGATAGCTCTGGCCAGGACTCTCTTAGCCTCCAGTGAAACAGCAGCCTCTGCAAGTTCACATGCACATTAGTGAAGGACACACCACGACTGTAATCAGTGCCATACCCCCTTGTAGTTCACTCCTGAGTTTGCTGCACGTCAAAAGTTGCCAGACCGTAAAGTCACAATTGGCGATTCCTAACTGAAGGGGCGTTTTAGAATTGGACATTCCAAATTTATAGAAAAATGACTTCATTGCTAGTGTTTTCATCTTTGAAGTTTGTAAACCTAATCAGTTATATGGAACCTAATTGGATAAATATGTATATGACATGTATCTATGTATCTTCACTGATTTTGGTTTCAACTATCCAGACATTTTTTTTTCAGCTTCAGTCCATGGCTTATCTCGGTTATGCTCAACTCATATGCTGTAAATGTAAACACTCATTCCAACAGGAGCAATATTGAATGAAAAACAGAAGGTCCTGCGGGATCATAGAAGTGAATGAATTGCAAATGTTGTCCCCACCCCACACCCATATTTAAACTGATTCCATTGAATGTAACGCTTTTCCATCCAGTTTACTGATAAACCGCAGAATATTTTGCCATTGTTTTGCTGCAGTTTACCAACACATTGAACATTAAGATGATGTTCCTAATGTGAAGTCAAATGCAGTATTGATTTCTTGTAGGCTGAGTTTCTAATGAACTTGTTTCTGCCCTGTTGCTTCCAGGTGGCTGCCCTGCTCAATGCTCTGAGCACCGTCCATGGCTACAAGCAGAAGAGGGCTCGCTCCAAGCAGCACCAGAAGCACAAGGAGTTCCTGAAGCAGAAGGAGCAGGAGGAAGTGGACAAGCTGAAGAGGCAGAAGGAGGCGCACAAGAAGATGTACCGCACGATGGGCCAGAAGGAAAAAAAGCAGCAGAAATCGAGCTTGAGGGGGGTGGCTAAGAATGACTGAACCAGAGAGGGAGGTGGCTCTCCTTAAGGGGCTGGTGGATGCCACAGCCCAGAGCTCACACCCCAGCCCTGCTCTCTCTTCACCTGTAATTGCACGGTGGCACAGCACTCCCACTCAAACAGAAAGAGGATATTTCCTGCCCCCGGGAGCGCTGGCCTTTTGGGAATATGTACCGTGTTTACTTTGCAGGAAGTTTTATTTTTTATAACCTCCTAGCAGGGATTCTGTCTTAAGTCTGCTCTCTTTTTTTAAAAGGGAATGCATAGCTGTTCCTGGGGACTTTGGAGTCTGTGATCTAAAAACAATAAAGAGTGCAGTTCCCAAGATACTGTATGGTTTATAAGATACATAGGATTTAAAAGAACATTTTCTGCTGCCCTGTATGATTTTGACAGTAAGTCTGTGTGATGTGTGACAGTATCAACTCCATGATGGAAATAATGCAGACAACAATTGTGGACTTCATTGTGAAATGCAATCAATAATTACCTCTAATGAAGCTCACAGGGAATGTCTGTTAATGGCAGTTATCAATTGCAATGCAAAGAGGGTTGTCTCTTGCTTTGTGTAATAAATGGTGTTTTCTTTTTCATCTTGGGATAACGCTCTTGTGTTTCATCAAAGTTTTTTTTTTCTGGGCTGTTGCAATGAAGTTGAGAAACTCGGTAACAGCTGGCAGTAAAAAGAACATTACACACAGTGCTCTGTGTTACATTTCATTATCTTGATTCTCAATATCTCAGTTTCTGTTTAAAGACATAGTACTATTTTGTTAGTTTACCATTGTGGCCAGTGCAGAGGAGAAAGGGAACCCTGCATTAGTTGGACCAAGTGGGGAAAAAAATAAACGAGGGTGGATCGTAGTGATGAATAATGGGCAACATGCATGGGACCAAGAAGGCATTCAGGGGATTGGCAGACTCTAGTTCAATCAACTCTCTCATAAAGAGCATGCCTGTTCCAACATGTACAGCAGTCTAGGAATATCCTATTTAACCATGCCATGCATGAATTCAGGAACAGTGATTTTTGGACACAGCGGTATATTTCGTTGTATGTTTATGTGTACAGAGTGCCTATAAAATTAGATGACCTTGACTAGCCTTATTCAACCAATTGCATTGAGAAAACCATCTTATGATGCATATCTGTTTAGTAGATGTTTGGCCATCAGGAACAAGAACAATAACCGTACACACCAGAGGGCGCTATCTTGTCGCAGTGTGGCTACCATTTGCATCCATGATCGTTTGGGTGCATCTTTTGGTCGGCAGTGTTGAATGGCGTTCTGTGGATCATACTGCTGTTGTCTATATGGGCAAATTTCATATCTATATTACTCACCAATGATGTTACTTTTTGATAGTTTTTGTAATGGAGTTATTTGGATAGACCAGCTATTTATATTGCACTCATATGATGTAATCATTCAAGAAAGATAAATGTATAAAGTAACATCTAATTCTGACAAAACTCAAGGCAAGTATGTATTAATGTGCTGAATGTAAAACACAAAAAGTTGCTAGATAAAATTGTCATCAGAAACGTAACTTTAAGAGAATTTCATTAGTTTTGCTGGTTCGTTCCTATATGAGGTAACTGTTGATGAAAGATTTAAGGCTGAAAATTGAAGACTGTATCAGTATTTGAGGGATAACAGTTTTGATGAGTTTTGGGCCTATTTTTGCGTGGAATTTGAATATCAGACATGGTATTTTAATACGGTCTCACAAAAGCTCAGCACCATATGTTGTATAATGAGTTTTATTTTATGCCAGATGTGTTCTCGTTCAATATCGCATTCATACCCATGGGGAAATGGAACACAGTTTTCAAATCCATGCAAAGCCAAAGCAATTTAGATTTTTTTTTTAAATATGGGATTATAATGACATTTGGAACTGAAATGGTAAAATACATTCAGCAATGCCTAATGATGCTTTGGCTGTGTAGCATCTGTCTTCATTAGTGTTCGTGTTGAGAAGGTAATTAACTTAAAAATTATTACTAACAGTTCTACATTCTTGTGTACTCTTTCATATTCTGAAGCTCAATTTGGGATGGATATGTAAATAAATGTCTAATCTGGGCAGTGTATCGCACTTTGAAGCACTTTCCACGTCATACAGCTGGCCTCTGTTCATCAGCTATGAGAATAAAAAGTTTTTGCTTGTCAATACAAAACCCCACCTTCTAGTAAACAGGGATGTCTACAGGTTTTTATTCCAAATCTGTTAATGACCATTATTGGCTTAATAGCACTTTTTCCCAGCTCTTCTAGTACTGCTGCTTTGAAGAGACCTGAAAACATTTGCAGACACTAGCCCTCCAGGACTGCAATTTCCTGTCCCTGTTGCAGAAAGATCTCGGATTAATAGTTTCTGTTTTAGATATGTTATAGGTGGCAGTGCTCCTGCGCCATGTCTGTGTAGCTGTAATTTTCACAGCATCATTGCTAAAATGTAGCGAAAGCAAGTTTTACTTCGATCAGACACATCTGCATATTTGTGATTCTCAAAGGCTGAACTTTAATATGGGAAGAAGAAAACATTCTAAAAGATTAGAATCAACATATAAATAGAGACTGGGGACAATATTGGTGGTCCTTCTTGGATTCCTGAAATACTTGATATCTTTTACTTTGATATCCACCTGAAGAAGGCTCCACGGCCGAAACGTGTTCTCTTTCTTCTTTTTTTCAGCATGGAATAAACCTATTACTTGTTCCTTTGCAGCCTACGCATGCTGATGCAGCTACCCACCTGAACTACAATTTTTTTTTTTGTTGCCATTGAGGACATTCTCTCATTACGGTAATGGCAGACAAAGTTGTCTGTGTTTATATAGGAAAATTGAAAACTGGGAAAGCAAAATGTCATGTCACGGGAATTAAGAGTACATATTTGAACTGTTTCTGATGTTGAGGAAAAGGCTGAACTTCAGAAATATGAATAATTAAAAGAATAAAGTAACTGTCTTCGGAAAATCCAACGTATTTAATGTGTTGTACCTGAAGTTGATCAATCAGGCGCCACACACTGTCCCCAGTTCTATAGCTTTCCTGGTAAAATGAATAAGTAGTAAGTTCCATATCAATGTCAGTAATATTTTATAAAGGAGGAGCCAGGTATCGTACCTTCAGATATCTAAAGATTGCTATGAATCTGGGGATTTCAAGGAAAGAGAATGCATAGTTCCCCTGTCTTTGCTTGTGGTGGTATGGTGCATTCTAATTCCAGTGTTATTTCATGCTGGAATTTATATTCTTGGAATGAGTAGCAGGGTGTACATTGTTAAGAGTGATTGATAAAATTAAGGACGTCCTGTTATTCATAAACAAAAGCAGATACAATTTTTATTTGTCTTTACAGCTTTTCTGGACAAGTGAGAAGGGCCTGGTTATGGGTGTAAACCTGTTTTTAAAACTGTATTTTGCTTGCTGCACACTACTGCTTAAACAAACATCTGGTGTTGTCTTTTCCATATGGAAAAAATGACTCCTTCTGCAACTGCCCTCTGTGGTCAACTTGCCTGTGAGAATAAAAAGAAAGTAGTTCTTGACAATACAGGGAAGTTTAGAGTATGACCAAGATTCCACCATTTTGTAGGAGCTCAGTGAAACTCTGTGACTCCTCTGTTCTTACATAAGTGAGAAGTACTCAATGAATCGAATGGTTGGTTGACCCACTAAAGGAAACGTGGTCTTAAAGTTTTAAAATCTGTAGCATAATTACTTTGGTTTGTATAGCAGAAATTTGGGGTGTTAAAGCACTAAAGGAAAAATAATACTACACAGAAAAAAATATATAATTACATTTAGTGCCTGCTTCCCTGCAGGAGCAAATATCCTTCTACCCCTTTTTCCTCTTTGAAGGTGTGCTCATGGGGTCTCTTCCAAGGCATGCAGTCAATGTCCTCTGGCTGTGGTCTTCTACTCATGTGATCCGAACCTGCAAAAGAAAACTTGGCAGCAGTGCATTAATATATTAGGTATATACATATAAGTGACATACACTGCTCAAAAAAGGTTTGGAAGACATTGAAGACAAATTAATTGGGAAATAGACAAATCAGTCAAAACAACCCCACAAACATAGCTAAATGCATAAGAACCTATCACTGAATAAAAAAGAAACAATCTAAGGTAAATACGGTAATAAGGTAAAGAACGGCAGAAAAAATATAGAAAAATAAGAATGGGGTAGGAAAATATATAACTAAATTATTGATTTTAAACGAAAGTTCCTGCAAAGTGTCCACCTCGAGAGGGAAAAGCACCTAAACTTTACTTTGACACAATGTATATTATAGTTTTTACATCTGATTAATACAGTTTAATTAGACAGCATAATATAATAATTCTACAAAACACACAGAAACAGCAGCGGTCGTTTTAGATTAACACAGAATACAGAAGCAAAAGACTGGTCTTTTTCATGTGGTTTTAAAAATGCTTACCGACGGTGAGCCCTAGACCGTTTTGTTTTTCTATTGTACTCATTGGTGCGGCTCTTACAACTGGGACACCATCAGGTGTTGTGGTTGCTTTCAGGACCCCATATCAAAAAGGGCTAGTTCTTCCAAAACTTAAAAGTTGTTCTCTACAGGCAAAGTACTGAACTTTGTCCGTCGCGTTTTTAAAGTTAAGCGTGTTGCCGCATTTCAACGCACATGAACTAAAGCGAATACACACAATCTCATCACACACTGTGATAAGTAGTGCAAGAGAAACTTTGCAGGATGCTTTTTTTCAATCAAATTTGGAATCTGCTCCGTTTTATTCTAATTTTTTTAATTGTTATGATGTAGTTGGTATTTCTAGTCTTTTTCACCCTTAAATAAAACGAACGAAAGAGGACTGGAGGACCGAGTTAAAGTCTTTTTGGTAACAATACTGTACTCATTAACTCGACAGCACGGCGAGGAAACAGGGCGTGTTTTGCAAAGGAAGCGTGTCCGATGCGATTGCCAGAAAACTTTCACAACTCCGTGCTGCCGAAAGGAAGAAAGGATAACAACGCGGTGAGTTTATTAAGGTATAATAAAAGTAAACCACTTTCAACCTTGCTGTTGTCGTTTCTAAAATTATACGGGATACAGTGGAGGGAAAAGAAAAACAAAAATCGTTTCTATTTGACTCATCTAGGATTTAACCTCGATTCTGAACGTCTAGACTAAAACGGGTTCTTCTTAAAAATGTGTTGTACGACCAGATATTTATACCTGATATAATACCCCTGCATTATTTTAAATGCCTTTTATATTAAAGTAAAGACTGTGTCGCGTAGTTCCGCGAAAATCTCTCGGTGTGCTTTAAAACTTAAGTTTCGTTTATACTCTCTGGTTTTCAGAAAAAAAAAAGGCGGCCGGATTATCGTAAAAGCAAACTAAACGTAAAGACTAAAATGTAATGCTAGCAGCTAATTTATATTTACATTTTGTTAATAAGTAACGAAAGTGTTTTTCGTCCTTTTGTGCCCATTGTGTGGTCCCCAGTTTTGGTCAGTTAAGGGCTGTTTTGAAAGATTTGTTTGTTTGTGTACACTGGAGAATGAAACAATCTATTTTAAAGTGTGGTTGTAGAGTTGCGTGAACACTGGCTCATTTAGCATGGCTGAAGTTACCAGAAAAGTAGATTATGTGGCCTGCAGAAGCAACAGTCGAAAACGTTCTTTCTAAATTGTAATACGTTATGGTGCAGTGAACCGTAGTATATGGTGTTGTACAATAATTTGCAAAGAGCAATATTGCAAGTTACCCGACTGAAAACGAGATTAACATTTTAAAGAATTTTCAGCGCCCACAGTGTTTGGACTGGAGTAGTGCTGGAAATAGTATATTTTGTGTTTTCAACTGCGTTTGTTGTTGACTGGTGTATTTATGCGTGGTCTTTCCTGCAGTTGTGTGTGGACTGCCTGTAGTCTATCTGGATCAGTGGTATATGTGTGTGTGGCGATTTGCACTTTGCAGTTGTTTGGGAAGTAGTATTTGACAAATGACGAACCATATTTTAATCTATAGCCAAAAAATCAACAGACTTCTTAGTAGGATAATGCTTTGTGTTATCAGTAAGTAGGCTATGGCTTTGACTGCAGAGTGACCTGTCTCGTTTAATTGTGGCCTGCTGTTCCATTGTGGTATTGACTTGGACATGTTGGGTAATGTACAGTTTTTATCTGAAGCCTGCCTGAGTCTCTTTAACAGTTGGCTGAAAAGGGTTTAGCCGTGGGTATGCCTTTAGTCTGTTGTTTCTACTAGCTGTGTAAACAGGGGTATGAGCCTGCACTCTTTCTCCAAAGTTTCCAAAGAGAGTCTGTACCACTGTGATAAGAACCCAGAGCAGAGTAAAGGAACTGTTATCACCACTGAGTGCTGTCACGAGTAATATTTAAAACTTTAAACAGAATAGAACCCGTGTGTTGACAGGAAATTATTAACGTGCAGTACAGTGTACAGAACCCTTACAGTTTTTGTAATTAAAATTGAGAAATACATTTTATATGCACACAAGGTCACACTCAGTAGGTCAGGCTGTGTGCCAGGAAAAAAAAACTTAGCAGCTACTTCTGTCTTTCAGGTTTCAAAGATGTGCGTTTAATTTTTTGAAGGCTGTGGTCAGGCCTGCACATTTTTGGAGCTGTGGGTCAGACTGACATGTCTGGTAGAACGCAGCAGGAAGTGAGATTGCTCTTCAACTTCCCCTGTGGAAGCTGTCCACAGCATCATCTCCTGGGGTTCTCTAGGAGATGTGTGTCATGATGCCTTGGAAACCATGAGTTTGCTTTTGGTTCTTAACCCTCTCAAGATAATGGGCACGCCTTTTTGTTTGTCATGCAATTTCTTGTGATGGATGTTCAGCTGTTTTTTTTTCGGACCACTGCTTATCTGTCAAGTGAGACTGGTGTAGCTTACTCACTGAGGATTCCAGCAGCTCTGGGTGAATTTCAGGATGGGTGTAGCACTGTGTAATCGCCTATGATCTTCTGAGCTATAAATCACGCCTTTTCATCACTAATAGTTTGCAGTCCATTGCCACGGACATGCTTAATTTGGATTAGAGGGTGTGTAATAATGAATCATACCTTTAATAGGAAACATCGGAATTGCCAGAGTCCATGGTGAAGTTTGTTTTGTAACTTTAAAACCTCTTTTTTTACTTGTCTGAATAAATCTTGTGAATTTAGAGCATGCAGGTACAAAATATCAGCTGAGCCTTGTAGAATTTGTGCTTTAATATTGTCAAGTGGTTACAATACATAGACCACATAGATAAGCCAGAGTTTGTCTTGTATTAACTAAGTATCTGATACATTAGCACAGGATTAATGGGAATGAAGGTATACAGAGCTTTTGTTGTTGACTGAAGATGCTTCTGCTACTTTACTGTTGTAAGTAATTATCCAGTACGCTTGATAATTGTCAAATACATTTGTTAAATGTCAGTTTCTACAAGTATTTTGAATTTGTTTTTTATATGGTATGTTGATTACTGGATATGTATGAATTGTAGTTTTTAATGGCTATTTAGCTTTTGTCAATGTGTTTTCTGACATTAACTGCAAATGATGAGAGATGTGAGAATCTAAAATTGAATGCTTCCCTTTTCCCCATAATGTTGCAGGTATATTGTCCTGTTCTCGGGGAATATGGCAGGAAAAATCTTTCTTTTTGAAAAACAAAATATATATCTTGCGAAGTAAGGAATCTAATTATAAACTAAATTTTAATAACACACAATGAAAACAAAACAATGTAATGTTTACAAAATTGGTACTTGGGACCATAATTAATAATTGCAATTTCAGTTTTCATTGGTTATGTAGTGTGATTGTGTTGGAACCAGACCAGAAGAAAGTGAAACACTCTCTCTTCACCACTTGTGCAGATATGATTTGTTGATGTGAGCCTTTTAACACTTGGGAACTTCAGTTAGCATGAAAGAGAAGTTTGGTTTAAAATGCCTAGAGAGGCAGTTTTCAGACTTTTTCAGCTGAGCCATCCCTTTCAAAACTATATGCACACCCCTGTCACTTTCCTTGTGTATTATAGGTACTGCTGCTACTACTACCCAGTTCTTAGCTGCCAATGTGATCGGTGGGCCTGCAGTATATATGGTTTGCATAGTCACGTTTAATAGAAGACAGTTTCACCCGCTCTCAAATCGCTCTCAGCATCGAGCATTTGGCGATGCTTTGATTTAGCTGTTCTGAGTGCAGAGAAACCAGCCTTAAAAAGGAACGTTGTGACAAAGGGCATAATGCCCCCAACACTTGTGTTCTTGCATCACTTGTGCTCAGAAATCCATGAGTGGCTTCCACTTGAACTGTAACTGCAGTCCCCCATCAGCCATCAGCTCCAGCAAGTTTCTTTTGTTGGTGAAATGACAGCTTTGGAACGGAGGGTGTAACTTCAAATGAGGTTTTGTATCCAGATTCAAGACGTGTCCATTGTAGAAAAGTGTGTTCGCAGCTGGTGACTGAGGTGGTCAAAGATTTTGCAGTTATGATGCCTTCACATGCTTATTTAGGGCCATATTGTTTGTTGCTGTCAAATGCTGTCAGCGTTGGAAAGCAATGAAGGGAAGTTTGTTGGGACACAGCTAGCCCCGAACTTCAGTTTTTGATCATTGCTTCGACTTTGTCGAGTGTGTTGAGCACTGCGACGGTGACACCCTGGAGACTTAAATTCCATTTGTTCAAAGCAGAAAAAATGTCTGCCGGTTAGGCTAGTTTTTATAGCCAGTGTTAATGCAAACAAGATGACAACTCAAACGGATTGTCCAGAAAAAAATGCTGAACTTCACATTTGAGATCAAGAAATCAGAAGGTAGCCATGTGACAACCAGCATGCTTTCTTGTGCTGGAGAAGCATTTTGTGTTTGCTGTCCATTTGGTTGCACAGTGTTTTGAAAATCATTCCATTTAGAGGGCAAGCTTGAAATGAAGTTAACCATGTTCACTGAATCATTCAGTACTGACAGGAGTTCTCCTGGCATATTTTTAGAGGCAAGGGCCTCTCGATGAATGCTCCAGTGTAGCCAGGAAGCCAGAGGAGCAACCTTCTTGATGTGAGCTACGACTCATATTTCCCTCTGATCGGCATAGCCCCGTTGGTGCAAATTCCCACACAGCATTGCCAGTTCATTCCGTTGGCTTCTGTGGAAATGTTCAGTTAAATTCCATTAAAAATATCTTCTCCTGTTGTTTGGTTAGGGAAGTCCTCACATACTGTACCCTAAGTAATGAATGTAAACCAAAAGATACAGTATGCCAGATTTGTAATGTCTGTTTTCTCATCAATTTGCAGTGAGTAAAATTCACTTTTTTGATATGATTGGCTATTTGGCAGAGCATGTTTTCAGACGTGCTACTGATATGACAGTATTATCAGAAGGAAGTATCATATTCAACTTTTTAGCTGCCTTTTCACAGATCTTTCACAGAACTTACCATCTTTTTCACAACAAAATGTTTCTGCGACTGTGTGTGGCTTTTTTTTAGCCACTCTATAGCTAACACGGTAAGATCCCTTTAATGTGTCCTTGCAAGATCCGATACCTGTGTTGAACTCCATGAGTTCTTTGTTTTTTTTTAGTTTACAGTTTACATTTGAAAAATACAACTGGTTTGTTTTTTAAGTTGGTAATGTGGTCACGTAAATTAGAGGCTTTAAGGCCTCTGTTAGCTAAGACCTTGCTACACACCACACATTGTGGCTGTGACATTTTAAGTTCGCCAGTCCATGTAAATCCCATTTCAATATAACTTTCATCATACTTGCCTTTCTCATCTGTTCAATTGTGAAAAGGGTACAAAAGGGTTGGAGAGGGTTGAGTGACCCTGCCATATAATGTAAGGTGCACATAAGCCAGTGAGTGGGTCTCTGCTTGCTTTCTGGCATAATGGAGGTTACAGGACAGGTTCTTTAAGATTAGGTAAGACTATTGATCCCGAAGGGAAATCGATGAAACACAATCGACACAGATACTTAGCAGTGGACGTTCAACAATGTCAAATATAAAACAAAACCGAGCACTCCAGAAAATTAACAAAAGCTATTGTATTGAACAAACATAATCTTCTTCTCAAGCTCTTTAGTATTGTTTCTCTATTTAGTATCTCTTTCCTTGTGTGTTTTTCCTTATCTATGTGGAACAAAAAAAGGAGTACTTAATAAACAACCTCTAAGAACTGTGTCAATACTCCCAAGAGAAGATTCGGGTGTTTTGTATGGAGAGACAGTGAAGTACATTTATTTTTCAGCTATTACTGTAAATGCAGTGTAAATGCACGTGGGGTGGAGGACTTGATAGGTGGAACAATATCACTGCTAAAAATTGGATAGAAGAAAAGTTGTATGCCTTGTTGAGCAGTCTGACTCGGCGTTCTGACATTTGTAGCATGCACAACAGGGAAAAGAACGATGCGTGCACGTCATTACAATTGTATGCAGTTTGAATATTCACATCGTTTCCCACTACAAACACCACAATGCCTAACATGGAGCTTGTACTGAATAATTTATCAGAGAGAATTAATGTTTATAGTTCAAGGTACCTTGTAAACTACATTGGTCACTTTTGTACAGTGTATAAACACATACCAATCTCGGTATTTTAGCAAAATATGTACTGTCTCATGGGGAACCCTTTCAGAGTTGGCTAATGGCCCATCACAATGCTTATTATAGCATTTCCTCTGAAGTCAGCCTCACAGTTGTTCACATAAAAACATTTAAATTGTTTTTTTAAACTAATAGATTAAGAAACATATGCTACAAAAACATTGTCCATAATAGCTTGAGTGTTTCCTTCAGAAGTAATTTATTATTTTATTTTTTTATCTTGCTACAGCTTTTTTCTTACCTTTAGGTATAACTGGTGATGTTTCAGACATCAATCCTTTCTTTAAGCAAATGGAATTATGGCTTGAGTTTAGAACAGGTATATGTTCATTCCATTTAGTAAGGTTTAGATTGTCTGTGTGGAAGAATAAGAGCATTTGTCTCCCAAGTTTTCTAATTCAGTTTGCAGAATAAAATGCAGGATGACTGCTCTTTGAGTTTAACATTGATTTTGGATTTTTTTATTTTATATTAAAATAATATTAAAACAAGATATACATTGTAATTGGTATTATTTGCTGTGATGATAAGGTTTAAAGCAATGTGCACCTGCTGAAAAATGCACAGGTTATTGACTTTGAAGGCTAGAAACTGTTTTAAGAGGGGCCAGTTGCCTTCTTTATTGTTTCCTCCAAAGTTTCCCAAACCTCTTCTGTGACTTTTATCTTTTTCTGTCCACCATAGACTGAGAATTAATTTTGAAAGGTGCAGTTTTATACCTTGTATGAAGAACATGCATACATCAAATTTTATTCAGTGGAAAACCTTTGTAATACTTTATAATACATGTTTGTGAGACTTTTGTAAAGTGCAGCTTTGCCAGTATTAATACGCAACAGTTCCTAAATCTGGTTTCATTTATTTGATGTGGCTTATTTGGTCACCTTTCAGTGGTAGTAATTGTCAAGTAGTAAAGTTCGTAATGACTATTTGATCTGGGTGGAGGATTTATGTTAACATGGCATTGGCAATATTAATTCCACGTGTGTACATCTTACATTTTAAAATATATAGAACTTGTAATATACCGTATGTTCTTTCATATCATAACTCTTATAACTCTGATAATAAAAGGCAAGATGAAGAAGGTGAAGGCCTTGACAGATTTATGTCTTTCCATTAAATACAAAAGACCCGTTTACCCACCTCTCTCTCCACAGTGAATTGGAACAAGATGCACTATTACCGGTATGAGAACGCAGAAGTCAGCTGCTGTTATAAATACCTGATGTTTAGTTACAACATCATCTTCTGGGTAAGTACTAGCAGTAATATTTTAAGTTTTAGTGTAACGGAAAAAAATTAAAGTGGTATCACAAGGAAATTAGAAGTTACACTAACACCGTGGCACACGTTTTTATTATCTTGTGTGACAGGCCTGTAGTCCTTCTAGTAGTAAGCAGTTTGCTAACACTTAACCCATTGGTGTCTGGCTAAATAATCAAGCTTGCTAAAGTTGTATGCTTAAATGCGTAGTGTGAATGACACAAAACCTCACCTCTTACAGATGGGTATGTAATAAAAGAGTGGAAAAAAATAACTGAAGCCCAGGCAGTATGCAGAGGCTGTTATTAACTGAGGTGTTGTAATTGCATGACTCTACAGCATATCTGACTCACTTCATACTGCAGGAGGGAACCGAGTGTAACAGATTGCTTTTCTTACCCTAGTCCTGCATGCCCTTGATTCTGCTCAGACATGCAGTCCATATACACACTTACTCAGAGTCACCTGGCCTGCATGGTATGTCCCAACGAAATTCTCTCTGTTCCTGCGAGAAACAGACTAGTGGAATACTTTTTGCTCTCAACACCCCTCACCCTGACAATGAGAAATGTTAAAAATAATAAAAATGATGAGCAATGTTACTGGTACAATTTGTCTGCTAGTAGTGTCACAAAGTAGACTCAATGTCGGCCAAGTAAAAATGGTCTTAAGCAGTAAAAAAGCTGAGCTCTTGAGTTATTTTACTGCTAACTTTAATATAATTTAAGTTTAGTTCAGATGACCTAATGGCATAAATAGTGTTTAATATTGAGTGAAGAAATGGGTGTGCATAAATACCTCCCTTGTATGACTTATTTAATACATAGCCTAAATGCAGAAAGTTGTTCAAGGGTTTCTAAATTCATTCAGTGGATATGTGGATTTCCTTATTTTAAATATGTGGATGTTCTTACAATTTGCAAATAAGATAACCAAAGAAAGGAGCCAATATGCTTGGGGTGGAGCAGTGGCACTGTGGCTAAGGATCTGTGCCTGTGGCTGAAAGATTGCCGGTTCAAGTCCCGCAGCCAGCAGAGGAATCCTACTCCATTTGGGCCCCTAAGCAAGGCCCTTAACCCCAACTGCTCCAGAGACGCCGCATAAATGGCTGACCCTGCGCTCTGACCCCAAGCTTCTCTCCTTGACTGTGTATCTCATGGAGAGCAAGCTGGGTTATGCGAAAAGACAAATTCCTAATACAAGAAATTGTCTATGGCTAATAAAGTGATCTTATCTTATATGCTCTGCCAATCAAGAGAACGCATTTCCGTCATTGTGATGTTAGAGGTTAAGCTGAGTCAGTCCCCTTTCTCTCACTGTCTAGTTTCTAACCTGCTGCAGTTCTGACCATTGCAGCCAAATGTAGTCTGTCAGCGCAACCGCACGCAACCACGCATCACCGAGATCGACTCATCACCTCGTTTCATCCTTGTGATCATTTTCACACAGCAACAACGCGTGTCATCAGTCCAACTATGAGGAGGATGACTAAACAGTTATGGTCTGCAGGTCTGGAGACATTTCTGGTGAACTCCAGCAATGGAACCAGTTGCTCCTTAGCGATTTAATCAAGGTTTCATATATATCACCATTAGGGTCTCAAAAAACAAAATGATACCTTGCAGCTGATACTCTGTTGTAAACACCAATTAGACCACTTGGTGGAAAAGTAAGTATGGGATGATCTGGGCAGGAACGTCTGCTCTTGTATAAAAGATGTTTGTAATGTGACATTTATGCTTATGGGATGAGCTTTATGAGAGCCTATGAGGTATCCTATGAGTGTATCAGCACTCTGATATATAGCTTGTGTTGCTTCCAATGGTGGCCTCAAAACCTTTAAGCCTGTGACTATTACAGTAAACACCTTGTTCATCAACCTTTATAATTGCGAATGTTGATCAGCATGATAATGTCAGATTACCTTTTACAGAAGTTTTTTTGGTGCAATCTGAGTTTGTTGCAGTTTCTTTTGATGACGAGACTGCATTATTTGCAAACACTAGATAAATTTAAGATTTGGCAACAGATGGTACTTTGTCTTTTAAATAGTGTTTAGGAAGATGTTATGACTTCCATAAGTAATGCTGATTCCTGTCCAGATTCCTGCATAATGTCAATTTCCATTTGCTGCTCAGTAAATGATAGATCCCGCTGACTTATCAATTTGTCGGAATGTTTCAAAAAAGCTTTTTGGATAAATTGCAGTGGCAAACATGGAATACATGCTGTACAGTTCATAAAAGTAAAATATAAATTAACATTTAATATATTGTTTATATGTGTAAGTATGTACATGCTTAGTGTCTTCCTTTTCTTAGGTCTGTTTTTATTTGCCTAAGAAGAATGTATTTTAGAATGTTGGATGTTGCTGGTTTTTTGCAGAAATATTTAGGTTAAAAAATTGTGTAAAATTATGCTGCTCTATTTTTGATGGCAGTTTGTGCATCAGTAACCCCCTGTATGTTGGCAAAGGGTAGCATTGTGGGGAACCTAGTATCCGTATCAGTGTTGGCAGTGATAAGAAATCCACCTACTGGAAGAACCATGAAATGCTTGTGTCCTGCGGCATTTGTGTATTGGAAAAATGACATTTTGGTATAATCTCACCCATTTACCCAGTAAATGGTATGCGAGTCAACATTTTCAGTTTTAAAGAACACCAATGTTAAAAACAATGTCTTAATCATTTTAAATGATCATGCTTGTCCCCATATAGGATCAGTCTAAATTCAAAGAATTTAAATTGGAAGAACAATCTTGTGGCCTGTGTAAAATATTTGTGCCAAAATAGATTTTGTCATGCCATGGGTTTTGTTGATCATTTGTCTTCTGGTGCCTGGCCTCCTACCACAAATAACGTTTGAGTAGACTAGGGAAACTAGTTTCTAACTATTGAAAGGTTGACCCAGCCCAGGCTTACTCTCCCCTTTCTAAAGTGACTGTCTTTATGCTGAATTTGTTTCAAAATAGATTTTTCTGGAGATGTTTGAGAAACCAGAAGGTTTGCAATCCCAGTTTCTTTAAATTCCTTTCATCCCTCAAGGCTTGAGTCAAGCAAACCTCCTGCTAGCAGCAGAGCACAATCTGAAGTGATAGATTCTCATTTCCTTTCTGGCTCCCCTGCCTGTGTCAACAGGAAGTGTAGAAACAGTTTTAAGGCGTTACCATCAAATTTCATCCACGCTTGCAGTAATCCTCTCTCTTGTGACAAAAGTGCTGGTTTCTGCCTTGTGCTAACCCCTCATGCACTTTACGCACACTTATTATTTGAAACGCATGTCAGCCCTGCAAACGTGCCGTGTTCGTGTAAATGAAGTGAGCAGTCAGGAAAGCTCATTGCCTTGGTACCATGATGTGTATTGATTTTTTATGCTTTTCTCTGCAGCTGGCTGGAGCAGCATTTATTGCAATTGGATTCTGGGCATGGAGTGAGAAGGTAAACTAAAAACCACTATGAGTAACATTGAATGCAGTCTCCTGTTATGTATCAGTCTCCTTTTCTGAGGATTGCTGGCTTTGTGTCAGCAATGAGTTATGTTCCAGGACTCTGAAGGTTGAACAAATGGGCCCTGAATGTCTCCTGTTGGTTGTGAAGGGGGGAGGTAGATTCTTAGGGAGGTAGGACGTGAGACAGACGTGGACAGATGAGAAGCCAACAGCTCAGGCAGCAGAGATAAAACACTATCCATTTCACCTATTAAGTGTTTGTGCATCTACCCCTTATCTCCTCCTTGCTTGCAAGAGGGTGGTTGTTGTGGGGGTTTGGGGAGGAGCACGTAACTGAGTTGGAAAACTCCAGAGCTCAAAGAAGCCCATGTGTCCATCTCCCACTCCTGCTGTTTGAAATGATGCAGTGTTTCATGGCCACTCGGCATCTCAGGTAATCAAATCAGTGTTCCAGTATCTAGGTTGATTCAGTAGCAGATTAATGAGGCTATAGATTACAGGCTGCTACATTATGGTCTGCCTTATATACCAGGAAATTGTTTTGACTCTGTAATAGAACTTGAGGAGATACTTCATTACCTCACCGTAATATGGATATCTGTGCTGTTGGATACTGACCCTCTGGCTTGTTTATGTTATATTGTTGTTCTACTTTAATTTGTTGCGCATGCAAATTCTATTTCAGTTGTCAAAGACTCACAGATTATTTTTAAGCAACTGTAGTATTAGAAAAACTATATTTTTTCAGAAATTCTGAATTACATTTTGGCAATACTTGTGCCAATCAAGTAAATACAGCATGCTGCTGGGTTTTAGTTAACATGGTAAAATTGACTTGGAAGCCAACATTTCTATATGAAGCACCTTGTTGAGATGAGACGTATGGTCATATCACAATAGAGTGCAGGAAGGTTTAGATGGGTGGCATGGTAGTGAGCTTTGCGCCGTGGCCCTGGGTTCAGTTTTGGTCCTGGTATGCTATTTGCGTGGAGTTTGTATGTTCTTCCCATGTTCGCATGTGTTTCCTTCAGGTGGTCTGGTTTCCTCCCATGGTCCGAAAATATAGTGTGAGGTTAATTGACTACTGTGTAAATTAGCCCTTGTGTGAGTGTATGTGTGTCTGTGTGTCTGCCCGTCTGGGGCATATCCATTGTATCCCATCAGGGAACCCACTGCTTGCTGAGATAGGCCTTGGCACCCCTGCAACCCCGAATTGGAAGAAGCGATTAAAAAATTCATGAATGGAAGTAATAGATATTGTTGATTTACATAGTGCTTGATTGAATGACTGTTATGGAAGATAATGAAATGAGTCTTATATCAAATTGCATTGGAGAGGTTGGCTGATTAGTAGATAATATTTATACATGATAAATATATATTTTATTTGTTGTGCCTTTAAAAGATAAATCTCTAAGAGCTTTATGGTAGGTTAATAAATATTTAAAATAAAATAAACAATTATAAGGATAACAAATTACAAATAGCAATTGATAGATGTTGAAATGTTAGAATAGGTAGTTATCGCATTCCTGCTGGGGAGCTAACAGTATAGGGCTTCACTACAGTATAGAATGGAATGAAGTATAGAAAACCTCTTTAGACTGAGCTGTGTGTGTCTCCCTTTCTGTCCTCCAGGGGGTGCTGCTGGATCTGACCCAGGTGACAAGGATACACGGCTTTGACCCGGTCTGGGTGGTTCTGGTCGTGGGCGGTGTCACCTTTATCCTGGGTTTTGCAGGATGCGTTGGGGCTCTAAGGGAGAATATTTGCCTGCTGAAGTTTGTAAGTCTCCTCCTGTGCTTCACAGCTTTTTATCCTGTATGTCAGTTTTGTCCCTCTTTGCCTAGATGGGGCACTCACTGTGGTTGTTTTGAGCTGATTCAAGAGTAATTAAGACTTAAATGTCTGGAAGTCTTGGCAGTAAGAAGGAAAGTGAGCCTGATTTACAGCTACCTAGCCAAAAGAGTAAGGTAGCTGTAATACTGGCATACTGGATTCCTTACAGTTTTCCTTCAATATTCATCCATATTGAAATGTTAGTGCCATGAGTTCCTATTTCCCCTACATGAAACTGATCCCTGTATAGATCTGCTTCCTGACAGCAGATCTATACAGCACTCAATACTGGCCACACAATCACCAAGACTTTTCTCCTGGATTGCACTCAATGCTGCCTTTCCTTTCCACATATTTTTGGGTGCTCTCTAGGTGGCTTTGATGCTGATGTTTGCCTTTTTCTCTGTTCTTCCATCAGACAGATCACATAGACTTTGGCTTGGAATTATTTATTTTCTCAAGTGTTGAACAGCATAGTCAAGAGGATTGAGCTATTTTTAATGCTCTTTACTAAAATGTCTGAGTTCCATATGTACATATCAGAGTAGTTTAAGCCATTACATTTTTTCCCCTGAAAGACATAATAGTAAGTATTGGAAAGGTGAAGATTGTCATATCACACCTGTGGCATTTGTAATTAGATGTGAAGTGTTCAATCAATTCAGGATCCCCACCTGACAGGCAAACAAAACACAGCTTTCTGCTAATACAAGAACACGATAAAACATCAATACAGCATCTACAAAGTTCATAGTGTTACTTCTGGTGAAAAAGCTACAATACTATCTCACTGAAATATGTTTGAGACATTGTTTTCTTAAGGAGAAGGAAAAGCAGTTCGCTTACTGACAATCTGTATAAAGAACTCCCCTCTGGGATATCAGCTGAAGTAACACCAGAAATAACTTTGAAATAACCTGTTGCATTGATGTGCAACGGAACGGAAACAGAGACAGGATGTTATTGTACTGAGAATCCAAAACCTAGGATGGTTATGTCACCAGAGAACAGTACTGCTTTAAGTGATGGAATTATGATCCATCAATCCATTTCATAACTGCTTCATCCAATAATGGGCCGAAGGGGGATCTGGATAGGCAGGATACATCCTGGACAGGACACCAGTCCATCGCAGGTCATAACCAGACAGAACCACACCATCGCATCAGGGCCAGTCTTCCCAGAAGCCAGTTATAACCTACCTATGTGTCTTTGGATTGTGGGAGGAGACTGGAGCACCCAGATGAAACCCACATGATCACAGAGAAAACATACCAAGTCTGTGCAGATGGCACCTTGGCACCTTGGGAATTGAATCCCAGGGAACCAGAGCTGCGGGATTGCAGTTCTAACCACTGTACACCACACACTGAAATTATGATGTTCAAACTAAATGAAAAATTAACAACTACACATAGTGCTTTGGTAAAGCAAGACAAGAAGTCCCATGAAACTATGAATGCAGTGCATGACCAGAAACAGAATGGATTTGAAAACCCATACTGTAACTACTATCCAGAATAAATGTGGCAGCTGATTTAAATTGTGCAATGTGACAGTTTGTACTAGTCCAGTAAACCAACTGGATTGAAAGTAAAAATGCTGCCTAGTTTACTGTTGGACTTGTTTAAACTTTTTGAGCAGAAACATTATAGAATGTGAGTTTTGTAGCGCAGCTGTTTGCTGCAAAAGGCCACGCTTCTACACAGTAAAGGAATGCTGTTGTAAATCAATTTCCTGTTGCGGTTCTAACATCCCATTGCCTGGTGATTTGTCTTTGGCGCTGAAAACGTGTTATTTGCCTCTTCCAGTTCTCTGGGCTGATAGGCTTCATCTTCTTCCTGGAGCTGACGGCAGCCGTGCTGGCCTTCGTTTTCCAGGACCCTCTTCGGGACTGGCTCAGCGACTTCTTCCTCAACAATATCAAGGGCTACAGAGAGGACATCGACCTGCAGAACCTGATCGACTCGCTGCAGAGGCTGGTGAGCTGAGGCGCAGCTTGGGCACTGTGTCACTGGCACTACTTAAAAACTGTCTTGGTACACATTCATGTTTGAGGGAGTGGAGCTGATCTAAATTGAAAACAAAAGTTACAAATGAAAGGCCTTTTGGTCCAAGTTTGTCTTTAAGGATCATAGGGCAGCAGCTTCAACAATGCAGCTAAGCAGCTTGTTCTGTAAGGCTTGAACAGACATTTAACATTAGTCTACATAGAAATTAGGGATGGTAATGAAACACAAAATGCTGAATTGGAAAAATTAAAATAAACAGTATAAAGAATGCTGCTTTAAATGATTTAAATATATGGTTAGAATAATATTAAGAATAATAATCAGTAGCACTTGCCTCAATTAACAAACTTTTTCCACCTTTCTTCGTGGAAAGTGCTGTTACTGTCGATAAGTTTGGGGGTCTTTAATGTCACACTGCTGCTCAGCAGTGATCCTCATATGTCAATAGTCCTGATTTGTTAATGGGGCAGTGTGAAAATTTGGTTTGCAGTGCTGGTTGGTAAATTTAGTTTTTACACTGCTCGTGACAGAGTCATTAGCAAAAGGCACATACCCTACTTCGATGTTGGAATCTTGCAGCAAGCCTTTAAAAATCCACTTTTCTCTACACATACAGACAAGGACACACTGCGAGCAAGCAATCAAGGTCAAAAACTGCCATGAAAGTGACTCCTTGGTTTGTCTCCCCATTCTCAGAATAACTGCTGTGGTGCCCAGGGTCCCAATGACTGGAATAGGAATGTATATTTTAACTGCACTACTGAAAACCCAAGCCGTGAGAAGTGTGGGGTTCCCTTCTCTTGCTGCCTAAGTGATCCTGCTGTGAGTATTCAGTAACTAAAGTGAAACTAAAGTTGTCTCACATTTTGTCAATGCTTGGAAATCTGTGACCCTTGTTCTTGTCTGGGGCAGTTACCTCTCCCTGCTGCGTATTGGGTGGGACTTCACATGCTGTACGTTTTGTGCATTTTATTTGTTATAAAGACTATTTCACTGATGCATACAAAGCCAAAATTATATTGAGTTTTTTAAATATCTGGTGCAAAGGAGTTATGTTCAGTGATCCTGCTGTGAGTATACAGTACATAAAGTGAAACTAATGTTTTTTTTTTGTCAATGCTTGGAAATCTGTGACCCTTGGTTCTTGATTAGGCCAGTGACCTCCCCTTACTATGTAATGAGTGGGACTGTGCTGGATTTTTTGTGCATTTGATTTTCTGTGAAGACTGGTGTTTCACTGATGCATACAAAGCCAAAATAATATTCTGATTTTTTTTAAGTTTCTGGTGCAAAGTTTTATTTGTTCTATTTCATGTGCTAACAGTTGGTACATTGAACTTTTCTGGATTACCTTATTTTTTTGCACCTACCATTGATAGGAGCTGTAGTCGTTTAAATGAAAGGAACTTTAGAACTCCCAGTTCTATCAATTATTTTAATGTTTTTCATATATTTCTTATGTATCATTTCTAAATTTAGAAGCTTAAGATAAATGCCATCATATTGTAGGAGGTACCCAGTTAGCTTAACGGTGTGCCACTGTTTTTACGGGCATGGTTTGTCTTCACAGGATATGGTTGTGAATACGCAGTGTGGCTATGACATCAGGAGCAAAAAGGTAAGATTTGCCACAACTTTCTGGCTTTGACAGACAACTGTTAGGGAGTGTAATAAACCTGACCGTGACCAACAGTGGGGTAAAATTGAGCATGATGGATGCTGAAACAATGAAATCTGAATTAGTTTTTAGTGCTCTGTTATTTAGTGTGACAGTTTTTGGAAACCCTGTTCTGTAGTTTAAGGAACATGAAAGTGATTTAATCTTCACTTACAGAATATACCTGTATATGTGAATTTGTTTTGATCGCCTTTCAAGCTGTATGAACCATTTCTACAGTAATAAAAAAGGTCTTGGCTATTCTTTTGCTGCCCCTGGCCCGTGGTGATAAGAAATGAGGGAATAGGCTGGTGGTCTTGACTTGTCTCTTGGTGGTGTTGATGCTCTCCCTAGGAAAACATCTGGAGTAGTGCCATTTACACCAAGGGCTGCATCCCAGCGCTCGAGGCATGGTTACCACGGAATATCTACATTGTTGCGGGAGTTTTCATTGTCATCTCCCTCCTGCAGGTATGGTGCGGGTTGGCCATGCTATGTGGAAATCCCTGCTCTGTGATCTCTGTGCTCACTGGTGCTGCTGTAAAGGACTGCTCTGGCTCTATTTTAAGACTTGTCAGGCAACAGTCTGACTGGTTCTTCTCTTCTCCCTCCCTTTTTATCTGATGTACATACTTATCTTTCCACTCTGTTAGTTTAACTTGTTGCTCGTTTTCACTCTCACTCTTTAAGTCTAATACGACTCTCCTCCTTGCCGCCCCATTTTTTCCTTTTGTCATGGAAAGCTGATGTCCTATCTGCTTTCTACCAGCCTTCACTCACCCACAGGGCTGTAGTGTTGCACTGTATTTGTAATTGACTGTTAAAATCTTCTCTCTCATTTCAATCTCCTGATGTTAATCCGTGTGCTAGAAGGCTGATATCACTTGTTCATTTCTCCCCCTAGATGCTGGGGATCTTCTTGGCTCGGACTCTGATTGGAGATATTGAATATGTGAGGTCCAACTTCATTAGGTATTGAATATGTGAGGCCCACAGGGTAACAGTGAGAGAGACTGGACATCTGTTCCCATTCATAATCCTGTCACTGCTGGAGGCCTTGCAGGACACCCTGAAAGGATCTTGAGAAAAAGACTTGAGCTTTTGTGATGGCGAAGTGCTTCTTTACGGCAGCCTCAGAAAGATGCCAAATTTACTGCTCCTTTTGTGTACTTTGTCAACACTGGGAAGGGGGAGCTGATGTACTTGGCGCTCAGAAGTCACATTTGCAGCTGATACACTTTCTGTAGAGAAGTTTAATTTAGATTTATTCCATTTCAAGGAGCTTATGAATTCCATTTGTAATATTTTGTTCTTGTGAGTAACATGAAGGTTTCCTAGATTTTCATTGTATGTGATCCCTGCTAAAGTAATGTTGTCACCTTTCATTCGTTACTCTGAGCTTTAAAGTTGAAAAATGTATAAAGACAAAAACATCTGCTTTATTCAGGGTTTTGAGAATTTTACCTTGTGTTCAGTTTCTTTTTATTTATTTTCCCTTATTGAGAGAAGAGAAGATTTTTTGTAATGCTAAAATGCCAATTAGAAAACAAAGCACCTGTAATTTAATGTTTACGTGATGAGTAATGAGGCAGTATTACTGCCTTTTACTTCTATGGAGCTTGACTGAGAAAGAGGCTATGACATCAGAGCCCCATATACTCTGTGATATGAGTTTTTCCTCCCCTTACATTGGAAGCTTTTCTTGTAAGAAACACTTGTACAGCTCTATGAGGTGTGTACATTCAGTCTGTTGTGTGTGAATATGTGTGTTGACACTGCACCAATCTAAGTAGCCCATTAGTACTACTGCAGCCTCAACTGTTTGATGCAGCCTGGTTCTTTACAAGGTAATGCTAAGTTTTTACTAAAGGCATGTTGAGGTCTAGTACCTACATCATAGAAGTCCACGTGTGTGAGTTTGTGACAGGGGAGGTCTGCCTGTTCTTTACCTGATACTCTTTATTTTATGTTCAAGTGGTGTTGCACTTTTCTATGCAGAATCTGTAAGTCTACTCTTTGTTCAACAATTGACCTTATCACTGTAACTGTTGGATTTTGCAGCATTTGGGTGATGAGAAAAGTAGCTAGAAGTCCATGGTCAGTGTGCACTGCCAGGTTGCAGATGTCTCATGCCATACTGAAGGGTTAGCACCAACTGGACAAGTGGTCCAGTGTTGTGCATCAGTCGGTTATCTTAAGCACCTGGGAGATCCCATTTGTTGCTGTTGAACTGACAGCTGTCTGACTGAAGCCCACCTAACATCCCTCAGTTTTGGTCAACTGCGTTGTCACTTAGAGAATCCTAGTCACATTTGACTAAACGCATTGGAGTGCAGGTTGATCTCTGTAACACAGGCCAAGCAGCTTTAAAGCCACTAGGAGTCCCCAAAAGCTTTTCTGTATAGATTGCTGAGAGACCTTGGTGGAGGTGAATTGTCAATGTTAGGCAAATATTTTCTGATCTGTGTTGTTCCCTACTTCTATGCTGCAGACTTTGTCCTTTTAATGTATACCTCATTAAAACAAAGTGCACACCACTTGCTTTTTGAGTCCGACTTAAAGAAATTAGACTGCATGTATATCTAAAGCACTCTTTTAAGTAGTGAATACATTTGAATGTGAAAAATATTTTTTGACCCATGCGTTGCTCTGAAAATGTTTAACTTGCATGCCAGAAACTTCTTTTGATAGTCCACATATTGACAAGAGTTTAAAATGATAGATTCATCAGCTGTACCCTTTTATAAATGTTGACATAAAGGGAGTGGAAGGGTGTGTATCTTGATTAATATTGCACAGTGTTTACAGAAAACCCCTGGTTTGCACACAACAGTCCAGCAGATATCGACATGCCACTCAATGTGATGTTTCAATTTAAAAAAAAAGCATTGTAGCCACAAGTGAGGAAATATCCTGCATATGTTATGTTTTCTTAGCTGTGTTTCTAAAGCTGTACCTGACTAGATTCAGCACAGGCTGTATACAGTAATTCTAACAAAAAGATTAAAGTGATGCATTAATCTAAAAAGGCAAATAACTGAGAGTGAAGAAAACATCCAAAAGCTGAGGAACCCTTGAGCAGTTGATGTGAGGAGCCTATTTAGAGCGTGTGTCTGCGTGTGTCGGAGAGAGATGCAGCCGTATCTGGCCAGTATAACAGAGGAAGTGGCCATTAGCACAACATCAGACGCAGCAGAATGGTGCTCTCTCCCTGAGCCTGACACTGCTCAGAAGCACACCTCTACAGTCCCTTCCAAATGATTTCCCATTGTAATGGGAATGAGTTCTTTAGGGAATGTTTTATTTTTAAAATTTTGTACAAAGTGATTTGTTTTCTACTGTATTATATGTAAACCTCTGCTAGACTTCTTTGTACATAATATTACAATTTTTTCATGCAATAAAAATGCCCTTTTGTACATTTTTTGGAATTTCTGTGCTTCTTGGACTTAACATTTTAAAAACTTGTGCATTACGATCTTTCCCAAACCTATTGCAATTTCAAAGTAATATATAATTTGAGGGCGGCAGCACATTGGAGCCCCCTGCTGTGTCTATGAGCATACAACTTCAGTTTCCCTTTAAAAAAAGTGCAGTAATCACATCCCAATAAAATCGAAACACTAGAACGAGCAGGATAGTCTCCTTGGTGTAAACATTGTGAAAAAATAAAAGGTTTCCAACAACCAGAAAAGCAATAGATCCTTTTATACCACTTATATCCAAGATTTGTAACTAATTTGGACCGCAATATTTTCCCGGCTTCTTACATGGAGCTAATTTGAAATTAAAAACAGGTTTCAATTTTAGGCATAAAACTGTAATTATTAACGTTTTCACCACTGTCAAGCTCAAGGATATCCAGGTCATATCAGTAGCTCAATTTTGTTATGCAAAGGAGAATAAGCTATAAGATGCTCATGGAGGCGTGTGGTTCTGTGTGCATGTATGTTGGAGTCCTCTTGGAAACCAACAGGTTCTCAGGCTGGCTGTGGCCTAGTGTTTTAATAAGTGACTGGTGCATAGTAGGCTTATATGAGTGTCTTAATGGCCACCTCTTAGTTGTAGATCTGTGACATACATTCTATGGACATATCTGACCTTCACCAAGTCCAAATAGTAGATAAATCTAACCTGGTGTGATAACATAAATTGTACTTTATCATTATTTATTAAACACAAAATCAGCCAAAAGTTCAGAATCCTTGTGTTTAAAAAGTTCGCCCTTACTGCTATCATATCAACTAAAAAGGTGATGAGAAACAGGTGCTGCTAAACAAGTGCACATGAATAGATTATCATCAGGATGTGCTTTCCACATGTATATAAAATCAGAAACATCAGTTTGGTCTGGAGCATTCAGGTTTGTGGTAACACATCATGCCTAGGTGTCAGAGAAAAGTTTTGCTGGTCATCAGTTTGGAAAGGTTATAAATCCATATCCAAACAATATGAAGTCCATCATTCCACAGTGAGATAAACAAATATTTACAAATGGAGAAACTTCAAGACAGTTACCAATCTACCCAGGAGTGGGTGTCCCAGCAAATTTACCCAAAGATCAGACCATATGATTCTCCTAGAAAATGCAAAGAACCCCAAAACTACATCCAGGCATCTGCAGGCCTCTATCAATATGGTAAATGTTAGAGTTCATAATTCTACCATTAGGAAAAGACTGAATAAGAATAGCTTTTGTGGAAGGGTAAGCAGGAGAAAACCTCTTCTCTCCAAAAAGAACATTACTGCCTGGCTTAGGTTTATAAAACAACACCTGAATAAAACACAAGACTTCTGGAACAATATTCTCAAGGACAGAGGATATCACATGGAGTTGTTTGGCTGTAATAGAAAACATGTTTGGCGAAAACCATATACTGCGTAACACCACAAGAACCTCATACCAACCGTCCAGCATGGTGGTGGAGGGGTGATGATTTTGGCCTGCTTTGCAGCTGCAGGACCTGGATGCCACACAATCGGAGTCCACCGTGATTTCCTCTCTACTGTATACTCTATACACTGCATACTCTAGAGCAGTGGTTCTCAAACTTTTTGGACCAAGTACCACCCCTAATCCAACCAAAGCATTCCAAGTACCACCTACAAGTCATCATCTCATTGGAACCCCAGAAATTCTCAATGACCAACATGAGCGCTTGTGCACACACACTCACGCATACATATAATAAATATTATAATAATAAACTTTGTTTGATATAAAAAAATGTGGCTTCTCAAAGTGTTTTACAGAAAAAAAACAACAACAAATAAAAATAAAGCACCATTTCAGTGAGAGGGGTGAGCCTGTTTAGTCGAGCAAAGCAGATGTGAATTAATTTTTCGAGCCTTGATACAATTCACAACAGAGTCTAACAGATTTTAAATCGTCAGGCATTTTCTTGACGGCAAAGGTCTCGCGGTGGATGTTGCAATGCATCCATTAATTTCTGGAGCAACCTCTCTAATTCGTGCAACTACACCGCTGTGTCGGCTTGTCATTGCTCTAGCACCGTCTGTACAAACTCCGACACATTTTTTCCAGTCGATGCCATTCTCTTCGATAAATTCATTCAGAAGCTGAAATATGTGCTCTCCTGTAGTTCCTGTTGGTAGCGGTCTACAGAACAGAAAGTCCTCATGGGACGTACCCTCAAACTCGTATCTAACGTAAACGAGCAAATTGGCCAAATCGACTACAGACTCATCTAATTGCAGTGAAAAACATCTGCTCATCTTAACGCGCTCTGTCAGCGTACTTTTGATATAATCCTTCATTTCAATAATTCTATGACTGACTGTGTCTTTCAGGGGGGGCAGCAGGTTGAGCTGTTCAGCAGCTTTTTCTTCACACATAATAGTGTGGGGCTTACCTGCTTTAGCAATCCGCAAGCTTGCATTTTTCCACGTTTCCGTTTTTATTTCATGCGCATGGGAGAGAAACACAGAGACGCTCGGTGTATTTTTCTCAAATTAACTTAGAACAGTTCTTAATATTTTTCTGTTATTTTTCACGCTTTCCTGTGCTCACAAGATTACCAGCGTTCGTAGCACGCATTTCTATGCATTCCTGTGTTTACAACGTTGGCATTGTTCCAAAATCACGCACATTCTCCTACCTCCCTGTTTGCTGGAGATACAGTAGCTTTTTTTTTGGTCACTTGCGTCCGTAGCACGCATTCCTATAGAGTGGTATAGAATTACAGAGTATCTCTTGTGTCCACTGAAGTATTAGCGCACACTGTATCGTAGTACGTAGGCTGCGTATTCGACACGTATAAAAATACAAAATATGAAAACCCGTCCCGATTTTTCAGCGCACACAACACAGTTCCAGGGTCATTTGGCATACCACCTGGCGCCACGCCGCGTACCACAGCAGGTACGCGTACCACAGTTTGAGAACCACTGCTCTAGAGGAAAATGTGAGACCATCTGTCCAACAGCCAAAGGTTAGCTGAAAGTGGATCATGCAACAGGACAATGGCTCAAAATGTACCACTAAATCTATGATTGGCTGAAAAAGAAATGAATCAGGGTTTTGAAATGGCCGAGTTAAAGTCCAGACCTCAACCCCACTGAGAAGGTGTGGTGGAACCTAAAGAGCTAAACAAATGCCCTCACACCTCACCAAGCTGAAGCAGTTTTGTAAGGAGGAGTGGGCTCCAGGTGTATAGTTGGAAACCAGAATTCCAACAAGGAAGTCTTAACATTATTCACTCACTTTTTAATGGATCTTCCAAGAGCAAGCATATGATTCTATTGTGTTCCCAGCAGGTATGGCTTTGCAGATTAGGATCAACTAAAAAGAGAAAGATCTAGTCATCTGAATTGTTTGTTTGGTATAAGGTAGGCAGTCATCCATTGGTTATTGACCAATATTTGCAGTATGATGTTGTGCCTGAAATATTTTTACAGCTTCATTTATCATTAGAGGACCTCTGGGACTTGGTTCTTCAGTGGGTCTTAGTCAATGGAAATACACCTATTCTCTCTAGAAGCTGTGCCTGTAAAGTGACACCAGATGAGTTCAGGGCCGTGCTATGCTAATCTCCACTGTGCTATACAAACCCAGAGGTGTATTTGTAGGGCAAAGTCACCATGACTCTACTTGGTTATTAATGTGTGTTATAGAAATTCAAGCTGTGTGTTGGTAGTCATTGTTAAGGGGCTTCTCAGAAATGCTAAAGAGGTTGGTAATGAAGATGAAGGCACACATGGGCTCTTTTGTGTGAACAGGAAGGTTTATTGCAGTGTGGTACAATAGCGCAGTGTCAGCAAGGCAGGGTTCCAATTACAGTGGCAGTCAGGGTAAGTCAATCTCCCGCATGGAAAAACATCAGAACCACACACAAACTGGGGACTAGAGTGGAACAGGGGAGACACAATCTTATCAGCTCAGCAGACGGTGTGAGGGCGGGAAGCCGCCTACTGTGAATGTCCCTGGAATCGTCCAAATCTGGATTTTCTAATGCTTTCTAGTTACCGCTGTTACCGCTGCCAGCTTGGATACCTCAAAGCAAAGTTTTTTCTTACACAAACATCACTGATAAAACTGCTTTGGTCACCTGCTTTACATTTGTGAATGAATTAAGAAATCATATATTTAAAAACAACTTTTTTTTAAACTTTTTTGCTGTTCTACAAAAATTGGAAAGATGAGATTGTAGCTTTTCATGTTTGAGGTGTTGGAAAGGCGCTTTGTTTTCAATACATTTTCTTCCAGCCTGCCTATCTATAAAGCTGTAATCACTTCTCCTCAATCTCTCACCTTCCCTGTGTGATTTGGCAAATGTTTTTAGTAGTGTTTGTTTATTGCCAACAAGATCTGTTTAATGGATTGTGAAGGGCCTAAGACATAAAAATAATAAATTCCTTTGCATTCCAGCAAAAACAAAATACGAATAAAACATTTGAAATTGTAAGGTCTTGTAAGAATAAGATGGTTGTATGTCTGGATCTGTTTGAAAGGCACAGTTGTCTTTAGCACCTGAATCAGATGTTTTTTTTTTCTTTCTGTGCATAATGATTACTAAAGAGGTTCCCCCAAGCTATACAGCAGTTTTTTTGTATGTTTTAAGGAAGAAACATCCTGTGCTTAATGTCTGTGAAAGTATACAAAAATAGAAAACAAAGACCCTTCTGCTAATTTAGAATAACTTCAGGAAATTTGGAAAGCATTCAGCATTAAGGCTTACTCTAAATAAACTAACAAACACGCCTGATGATCTTTTGATCTTTTCAACCATAAGAAATTACAACACAGAACAAAGAAAACCGGCAGGATTTTGGACTTGAGTCCAAAATCTAGAAGAGCAGATTTCTCTAGTAGTTGGGAACTGGATTCTAGACCTTGAGATCCGACATCCTCCAGGTTTTCTGTCTCTTTCAATGGTCAACAAGTTAAGATAAAGGTTGTATTGGTCCTGTTGAGCCTGAATACAATTTATAATAATACTAATAATTGCTTACACTTATATAGCACTTTTCTGGACACTCCACTCAAAGCGCTTTACAGCTAATGGGGACTCCCCTCCACCACCACCATCAATGTGCAGCCCCACCTGGATGATGCGACAGCAGCCATAGTGCACCAGTACACTCACCACACATCAGCTATCAGTGGGGAGGAGAACAGAGTGATTAAGCTAATTCATAGATGGGGATTATTAGGAGGCCATGATTGGTAAGGGCTAATGGGAAATTTGGCCAGGATGCCGGGGTTACACCCTACTTTATTTAACACTTCACTTCTCCCAGGTGAGTTGCTCTTTATGAATTTAGGAGACACAAATAGTCTGGCTGAGTTCCAGATTCTAAGAGACAGGTGCTGGGAAAGTCTACTCTAACCACTACATCCATACATTGATTTTATAACTGCTTTATCCAGTACTGTGTTGTGGGAAAGCCAGAGTCTACCCAGCAAGTTATGGGCACAAGGCAGGATACACCCTGGACAGGACAACAAGCCCATCACAAGCCAGACACAGACAAACCCTGACACAATCACAGAGACATTTTTCCCAGGAGTCAATTAATCTACCTCTTTGGAATGTGGGAGGAAACCAGAGCACTTGGAGGAAACCCACACAAACACAGGGAAAACATACAAACCTCACATAGATAGCACCCCAGAACCAGAAATGAATCAAGGTCCCACCACTGCAAGGCAGCAATGTTAACCACTGCACTGTCATGCTGCTCCTATCCTATGTAGTGATACACAAATGTTATTTTCTCCACCCAGTACAAATGTTTGCCAGTAATGTGCAAAGATGCTGTGTAGTGCAGTTATAACAATGTACAATATATATACTACAGATTGATCCTGTCACTTGTGTTTGTTTATTGCTTTCAGTGAGTTGACTACTTTGCTCTTGTGTTAGAAATCAAAGTTTTAGTTCAACATCATAATCTACCAATGTGAGGCTATGTAAAGGTTGAGGATGTGGAGGTGTTGGGCCTCAGTGTGTTTGGAATTGCAGTAGAGAACAGTGATATTAATCTATTTGTCTTAAGCATGGTTGTACTGGTAAGGTTTGTTCTAATGTGTTTAAAAATAATGTTTAAATGTTTATACAGACGTGGTATAATGTACATTAAACAGTGCCTAACAAATGTGGTTACAGACACGAGGAGAACACTCAGCCCGTCTAGCCTGTTTGGTAATTTGGCGTTAGTACAAATGTGTTGATCTTTAATTGCATGAGACTTGCTTCGTCCTTCTCAATCTGGTCCAGCTGCTCTATGATTTGTTTTAAAGAAGAGGTTCTTGATCCTGTGTCTGCTGGCTTTCTTTCCAATAGGACCCTTAATTTCCAGTGCACACAGGTGCCTCTAAGTGATCTGCTAGCTGTTTATACATTTTTTTTTTGCACTAAGACCTTGGTTTCAACCATTCTCTTACCAGTATTTCCAATACCTTCAGCATGCAGACCTTTATGGTGTCTGTTCTGACCTTGATGGTTCAGCCTTTCCTCCATTTCTAAACAGCTATTCATAGGTGATCAGTTAATGATAAACAGACACAGTTGGGAATGATTAGATACTCCTACGTTGTCTTAACACCAGCTGATCCCCTTTCAGATGACACATCCAAATAAGCGAAGCTTTGAAACACCTTAATTTGTACAGTGTTTATACCAATTAGAAATCCTGTTCAATGTTTAAGAACTTATAAGCAAATTTAAAAACAGGCCTTAAGTAGAAAAGTTAAATCAATTAGCCTGTAACTAAGCTCAGCTGGAGTAAAAACCAGAAAACTGATCCTCCATGGTTAGGATTAAGAACAGCTGCTCTCTGGGATTCAGTAAGGTGCTAGAGTTGATCTCAGGATGAGACATGAAGAGGTCTCTGTATCTACCATTCATGAGGTTTCAGATCGGGTAACATGGTGAAGATATAGTGAAAGTGAGTTAATGTCCATTTTTAATAAAATCAATATGGAAATGCCAAATATTTATACCTCTGCAGTTAGTCAGCTTGGCTGTTCCAGCCTTCCTGCTAGCAAGGGAGAGATGCAGACTTTGTGCTCTTTTGTCCTCTCCTTCTTCTGCACGATGCAAGCTGACGGCATTCACAGTGAAAGGGAATGAGAGGGAGGGCTGACACAGCTCTTCCCAAGCTAAGTGATAGTCAGCAGTCACAGGAGCCAATGTAGCAAGATGAAGACATCCCTGACTGACTTCATATCCGCCTGATTCCAGCAGTGTGTCAGACGACGGGATGCCACTGTTCTTGAAGAATCCAGGTCATCGGAGAATTCAGGAACCCTGAACTTGTGATCTTCAGATTATAGGGAATTCCTACATCCTTAAGAAGGTAAGAAAGATTTTTTTTTTCTAATATAAGTCTTTTCTGTGTCCTTTGGGCAGCACTCACACAAATAGTCTCCAAAAAGTCTCCAGAGATGTGCACCAGAGCACAGATGAGTTTAGGAGGAGGGGGTGTTATTGAAAGAGTCCCCCATAGTCTGTATTAGACCCCTTCTGGCCACAGGGGTCCTGCAACAGCTCTCCCCCAGATGTAGTGATCACTTCCTCCTGCAGAGACAAAGATTGCATTTGACATAATCAAGAGGGGATACAGGACTCCAACAATATGGAGGTATGATTGGATTCCAGAGCTCTGCACTGCGGGATCGTGGGTTCAAATCCTGGATAGAATGCCACTGTGGCACCCAAGGTATTTTCAGTTTCTGGAAATTGATTATAAAAGGATTTCTGTGTCATCATGGTAAGTTAAATTTTATTCTTGTTTAACATGTATGGTAAAATAAAGGAATAGAAAATGCAGAATCATAAAACAGGAATTTTCTGCATAAACTGCATTCATTTTGGCACAGATTGTGCATATAGGTGCAGTGATGTTTGGAGTTTTGGAGTTCTTCATGATGGAAAATTGTGAAACTTAATACAAATATCCTTAGGTAATGCCTTGTTTGCTGGGAAACTATAGAATACAGCAAGACAACAGGGATAGTTACCTCACTACCCTGGGGCAGTAAGGATTAGACTATTAGATATTGAATACCTTCAGTGTAAAGCATAGATTAGTTTATGCGTGACTTGCCTGGTCTCAATGTGTTCTCTTGATTTTGCTTAACACCTTTAAACCTAAGGCAAGTTTAAAGAAAAAATCAAGGCAAAACGTAACTACAGATGTCTTTTACACAGCTGGACAGAAGAGTTTGGCATGAGTGGAACCCAGTGGATTCTACCTTGTGGAAGTCAATGAGATCGGCCAATGTGGCGTGTCGGTTCTGGTCCACACCCAGGAAGCTGTAGTAGTCCCCGGAGGCATCAATGAGGAAGTGCTTGAAGCCGCTGTGTGTGCGGTATGAGAGGGTGTAACCCCAGATCCGTTCACTAACGCGCACCAGGAATGAGCCTTCAGGGGCATTCATCAGCAGAGCCTCAGACTCCTGCCGAGAGATTATACCTGTAGAACAAAGAGAGATTATTCTGCATGAGACAAGCACATCGATTGCACCCAGACACATATGGATAGAGAAAACAAGATACAGTGTGATTTTTAGGAACATGTAGGCACTGCAGAATAAATTGTTAAATCTATTAAAAACACACCTTTTAGCCATGATTTAAAGAGTTAAAGGGGTTTCCTTTTTTCAAGGTGAGATATACATATATATATATATTTTTGCTGGTATACTGATTCAAAATGTGCCACTTTCAGGTAGCTACTAAAAAAACTTCCCTCTTTCATCTCCAGTGTGCCTCATGAAACTGAAAAACTGTGGTGTTAAGTGGGTGGGATATAAGCAAAGTTTTGAGTGAAGTCCAGGCCACACCACTTCTCCCATCTGACCTGCTTCGTGAGTGTGTTTCCCAGTGTGTGCTCATCTCAAACCACTCTTAAACTGCAGTAGAACAGAGAACTAGACAACCTTCCTTATTGTTATTGCCTTTCACTGGTATTTGTTCTAATATATCAATTTACAGGCAGCGATAAAACTGATCCTTTTTTTCCACTGGCAGGCTGTAAATTTGCAGATGGTTGACAACCCTGCCTTTAAGCCAGGAAATGAAATGTTATCTCTATAAATATATGGATCTGTCTTCTATTTGTCATTCATTTACCATGCATTTACTCTGCTTTGTGTTGGCCTCCCATGACTGTATCATAGGAATTTGTAACTAGAGAGGTTTGCTTTCCTGTGATTTCAATGTGCATTTACCGCAGTGTGCAACTGTAGCAAAATCTTAAAAGAAACAGAGAGTCAAAGGAGTGGACTGTTCTGCTAATTGGGCATGAGTTATAACTGCATCTGCAGAGTTCACTGCTAGCTGCAGTTTTGACAGTCCACTGAATAAGGAATCACAGAAGTCAATGTGATGCATGATAAAGCACATGCAGAAGATTCAGATGAAGTCTGACCTATAGTACCCAATTTAATATATTGTTCAGGTAAAGATGTAATAGTATAAAGACATTTTGATAGCAGTTTTCTTTCTACAAATAAAAGTACTGTAAGTCTAGCAAGGTTCAACATGTTATGTTAAAACAGCCAGACACAAAGACAGATTATAACTGTAGACTCCCACATGAACGGCCATATTAAACCTACTTCCAAAGAACGAGATTACACCCACAGTCAAGGGAGAGATTAAACTTTGAGACAAAGAGATTGCACCTGGAGACAGTGATAAATCACACCTCTCGACACAAAGATGGTATCAGCAGAGGCTGTTCATACCTGCAGAGAGGAAAAAAGGAGGCCTACCGAAAGAAGAGATTGTGCCTGCCGAGAAGATTATGCGTGGATACAGAGAGAGATCAAGAGAGGAGCTCCAGAGAGTGAGAGTTGGAGTTGAAATGGCAGTGCAAGTAGTCATAGTGGATTCCTTCAACAGTCACTGTCAAGTCTCCTGAAGCAGTACAACCGTGCGAAAGCGTGTACTGTGTCAGCCCTGTCTAGCTGGGCACCTTGTGACCATGTGGTCCTCATGACAGCCCTGTGTTTGGGCCCAGCAGGCGTCACTTAGGTCCATTAATCTGAACCACTGTCACTTAAACAGGAGCCACACACTGTGACCCCATTGTCGCATGGACAAAAGACAGCAGGACTCTTGGGAGTAATTAGCCCCAGGTGCTGTAAATTATTGAGCAGCTCCTTCTCCCTCGCTGCAGACTCCTGCTCTGCCACACAGCTGCCCTCACTGCACTCTCATCTTCTGTGCCAGCGCCTCTCCAGTTACACAGCACGGCGATATTCCACACTCCTCTCACTAATCCCTCCTGATCCAAGGGCTGGAAACAGTGGTTTTGGGTTGCTCAGGGAGCTTAGGTGTGTGTGGTGGGGAAGGGGAAGTGTTTAAGAAAGTTTACGAATTAATCATTCGATTTCTAGCGGCTAATCAAGTCCAGTATCTTATCCAGGCATGTTTTAAAATTCCCAGTGACTTGACTGTTGATCTGATGCAATCAAAATGTATACAATGACATCAGGATTTTCTTAATGGTGACTATCATGGATTAAAAAAAAAACGTTGATATCCAGTCTCGTAATATTTTAATGTGGGATATATTTTTTAAATCAAAAATTAATCTTTGTGGCATACATATATTCTGTCAGCATTTTGATTCTTATCCCAGATTTCCTAGATAAAGAAAATCATCAGCTAATTTCACATCTTCACTTGTTTTTTTAGGTCATGCCCTACTATTTGGAAGACAGTGCAGCACAGTGGGCAAATCTCTGGAATTATACCTACTGGGTGGTGGGTTTGAGTCCCTGCTACAGACGTTGTTATTATATCTTGAGTGAGGTACTTTCCCCAGTTGGGCCAGTTCACCCACTGTATAACCGGGGGACAAACATTGCAGGGGTGATCCCTACAAAGGGCTGGCATCCTGTCCAGCAAGGACATTATGTGCTCTCATATCTGCTTAACTTTGCAGTAATCAGAAGCTCTGGCCTGTGGCTTGGACGAGGAAATTACCTCCTGTACTTACCTCCCATTTGCCACTTAAAGTGTCCATGCCTCCTAGAGGAACAGGTAAAACTTTATTTCATGCTGAAAAGAAAAGAAAACGGACACAAACGTTTCGGCTGTGGAGCCTTCTGTAGGTGTGAGCCATCTTCAGGTTCTTCTTCTTCAAAGCTGTAACTGTAGCTGTCTGTTTCCTTTTCTTTTCAGCATGGAATAAACCTTCACCTGTTCCTCTGCAGCCTATGCATGCTGATGCTGCTACCACCTTGACATTCCGCTTGAATGCATGAGTGTCATAGTATGCAGTGAGCTATGATTTCATCACTTCCCCTGATTCTCAAGAGTGCTCTTTTGTTAAAGTTAAAGCTGCATTTGGGCTGTGTCGCTCAAACAATGACAGGGGTGTCAGAGAGGTACAAATCAGGTGTGAACCTCTATTTTCTACCCAAGCAGCACCTGGAGCCTGTGAACAGATTTGTTTGATAGGTACTGCAGCCCCAGGTTGAATTGTTCTCTGCACAATCATCCACAGACAAAATAATTAGATGAATTGTTGAAATGTGCTAATTACCAAAATTAATTGAATATAATGAGTAGAGAGATCTTCTGATTATTTGAAGCTGACATTGAAGAGATTATCTGGAGAATTAATTATCTCCTCAAGTACAGTCGGCCAGACTGCCTTTCCGAGAATTAGGTCTCATTTCCGCGCAGGAGGCAACAGCCCGAACTGGACCAGCTGTGCACGCTGAACGCTCGTGCTCAGGAAGATGGATAGGAGGGAGCCTGCTCTCACCATGGAACCAGGGGGCGATGGTGTTGCTGTTGCGCTCAAATCCGGCTCGCCTGGGCCTCTGCTCCTCTCTGAACCAGCGCAGCACGGACTCGCGGGAGTTGGGGCGGGGAGGTCTTATCCATGGGGTGCTAAGGAGGGCGGAAGAGCAAACACTTCAGTAAATACAGGCTAATGCTTAGTGATGGCCAGATGGGCAAATTCTCAGCGTTTAGGGTAACTACACACTGGGTAAATATACATGGAGCACATACAGAAGCGGGGCTATATCATCACAGGGGCAAAAACAGTCAAACACCCTAAAGACAAATTCACAGTAGACATTGAGAAGAGCAGACTGTGAAGAAACCTCTATAGCAGATCGTATGGTAGCCTGTGGAACATTCTTATTAGAGTATGGGCTTTACTTTCTCATCGAGGAAACCCACTCCAAGCTGACCACACCTGAGGAGATGCATACTGGATATCTAGGTGACCTCCCTGCAGAAGACAGGATTTTTTGGGGGGTATCTTATATACTCTTGGTATTTCTATGATCCTGTTGAGTGGCAAGAAACTGGGAAATGGATGCACTGGTGTCAACTCATTTTTGTTCCAGTTAAATTGTCTCTGTATTTGGGACCCTGGTTTATTGAATGTACAGAATTGTATTATATGCTGATAGTATTAACAGCCCTTGGTCTGTCTGTATAGTATTAGCAGCCTGAACAGAGGCGTCTGTTCATGTCTGTCTGTGTCTGCCTGTCTGCACAGGGAGGTGATGTGTCCAGTCAAGTGCTTCTTGTGCATGGTTATATGTTTGCTTGCATTAGGTAGTGGATACTTATGATTGTATGGTGAGATGTCACAGGCTTTGTATGTTTTTCTGTTGAAGTGATATTGGTCGGCATCCATCTGTAATATTTATAAATACCTGGGGTTGTTTGCCAAAGATTCTTTTTAGAAACTTGGTATGTGTCATATCTGAGGTATGTGGTGCTGTAGTACCTGTTAGCGGGGGACTGCAGTGCTGTGCTGGTGCTGTGTCGGCGACTCTGTCTGCCCCTCCGGGTGTGTGAGGGTGGTGCCGCGGACGGGGCGGCCATGCCGCTGTGGGCGTGGCCGGTGTCAGAACTGCGTTCGGAGGGCGTGGCCTCGATGTTGGCGCTGTGCCGGCGGCCTTGCCCTGCACCGTTCAGCTGGGTTTTCTGGAACAGGCCGCTGAGGCCTGCCACCCGGCCCTTCTCTATGGCACGCAGAGACTGGCGCTTGTACTCGTCCCGTGCCCGCCGAGCCTTGTGCTTCATCTCCTCGTCCGCAGCCTTGGAGCGACGCACTACGCGGGAGTGTGAGATAGATGGAGTTGGGCAGTAGGGTGCAAGAGAAGGGTAAGGGAGAAGACCAAGGTAGAGAGCCAGCCAGAGGAACGTGTGGAGTGGGGAGGGAGAGGAAACATGAAGATATCGAAGATGAGTAAACAGGTGTGTTGGGATAGGGGCAAGATGAGAAAAAGGCAAAAGAAAGGTGGGAGGAGAAGTGAGTGTTTAAGAAATCGGGAAAAAAGAAAGACGGAACAAAACCAGAAGAAAGGCTGGAATTACTGATATTGTTTTCATAATATACTTTTTGGAGAAAGCGAGAAACACACTGAAAAGCTGATGGAACACACATGGTTTTTACGAACTCCTCTACTCTTATCCTTTGATTGTTCATCCTTGCCCACTGTCACAAAGTCACTGTCATAAAGTTTCTTGTCTCTCCTCCCTTTCTGTACCCATACTCACACTGCTCCTGCCACTCCTTGTCATCCCTCTCGCTCCCTCGCTCCTCCTGTTTGAGGGACATGTACAGCTCCCTCGCTCTCCTCTCCTCTGTGCGGCGGATTTCTTCCTCCCCACGCTGCCTCTCTTCTTCTTCTCGCCTCTGTGGGAGAGACCATATGGACTCATTGCCCCCTTTGTTCTTTGTTGTGCACCCATCCTCCCACATCTGCTTTCCTTCTACTGCGTTCTTGTAATTCCACATGCTCTTGGGTAGGCGATCCACTAGGATGACTTGGGAAGCTATCGGTAAACCATGTCTGCTGAGGGACCTTATGTCTCTGTCTAGTATATCTAATGTAAAGTAGTTTTGAGTGAAATTGGGAAATTAATGTGAACTGTAACGGATATTAGGTCTCGTGTTGTTCTTTCCTTGTACTGTTGGTTTGTTCAAGTGTTTTCATTACGTTTCAGACTCATGCATGCTTGTTTATTATAATGTGCCTTTGATGTTAGTTTTTGACAGTCGTGGTAATTTGTATGACATCTGACTCTTTTGTACTGAAGTAGTTATTTACAAACAGCCAAGTTCTAAAAACACCTGAATCTACAATACATGTTGTAACTTTGAAATGGCTGCACTAACCTGCTTGACCTTATCCACCTTATTTGGTTTTTGGGAGTTTAAAGTAGGATTTTGCACAGCTGTTTCACAGCTTCTTTCCCAGGAAACCACATTTCTGGACTTCTTGTTCCAGACATCTGCCTCCCTTTACATAAACACGTGCTTCCTATACTTGGTGTTAAATATTTGTCCTCTTAATTTTAATTCCCTTTTCATTTTTTGGACATTGTTTTGTTATTGACTCTAAGCAGTGTAATACCATTCAGGTTTTTGAATATTTGAGTATCAGTCACCTGGTATTCAAAGTGACTTGTTCTGCTGAACTCTTTCCATGGTAGCAATATCCTTGTGTCAAAATGATTCAGCTTTCTGAGTTTCGTAAAGCTCTGATCCAGCTGGCTGGTCAGTATAAAGCATTGCAGTACTTTATGCTGGCCAGCCAGCTGGAGCAGACAGCTGAGAGAGCTGCTGACACCTGTAAATGACTGTAGCAAACTCTGACATCTAAGGTGTTTACAGATCACAATGTACAGTACTAGTATTCTTGATCTCCAGGCCACAGGACAGACATTTTACCGACTCTTTCATGATAGTTCAGTCTGTCAGTTTCCTTTGTGATTTTTCATTATTCAAATTATTTTTGTCCAACACACCATCACACAGCCCTATTATCTGGGAACTTATTGAAAGATAAAATAATTTTGGAAAATAAATCTGAAAATCAAAAGTCTTTATCTTTTTTTGTGCCGCTTCTCTTAATAGATGATTTTTTTTAGTAATCATCCCAAAATGTTTTCATGATCATTTTTTTTCTTTTTGCGCTCTCCCCCATTTTGGGATTTGATCATTAATATTCAAGTTGTCTCAAATCTCTTACCAAAGAGTTTGTTGTAGTCTAATTGATTGTAGATTGTTTATACACATCTTGGAAAGGGGTTGTCATAGTCAAGCTACATAGCCATGTAGTCAAAGGAGACATCTATTTAAAGGATCTGCTAGGTGCTGCATCCAAAGAAGTTAGCCAGATTGAATGGCCTCCTTTAATTTGTGATCTTCCTTAGTCTTTTTCTTCCGTTCCTATTCAATCTTCAGTCTCACAGTACAGTATATACAGCAGAATCACAACAGCTCTTTCCAATAACACTGTAAGCTTATAGGTTCCTGTTGAGATATACTATAGGCATCATTGCTGAATGACAGGCTGATAAAACCCCATTTGGCTTGAAATCCACCCAGACCTGGTGGACTTCAGCCAGTTATGGACTATGCATAGAAACATTGACTCAAATCAATCTAGAGCCCAACATGTGCTCTGTGCAGAGGCTGCTCTGTCTGTAGCACTGAAGTACAATTAAATATTATGTGCAACATCCCTGCCTCTCTTCATTAACTTGAACACTGAAGGGTTCTCTAAAGAGCAGAGGGACATCCTGAGTGTAAAAAATTAAATCAGTCAAAACACTTGGCCAGTCATATATGCTGGTGCTGCTTGCTGCTTGGGCCAATGAAAAGAATCCATCAAGACATGTAAAAGACTATCAATCAATCTGATGGATAAAAATGAGTGAGAGGTACTATAGCCAGTTATTACGTCTGGATCTATTTGTACATGTGAACTAATGAAAATGGAAATGATATGGGGGTCAAAAGCTAGAGAATGGGGCTTTTTCTTCCCCTTGAACCTGACCTGTGTATTTATGGATTAATTAAAAGTGGATTAATTTCCTTTGTTATTGCTATTTTAGAATGAATAGAATAGAAGATCCTTTTAACCAGCCTTGATGTGAGAGGCATCTGGATTACATTTTTCCTTCTTTTAAGTATTCAACTGAAAGAATATTTTGAAAGACAGTTAAACTTTAATGACTGAGAGCTTTCCCACTGGCTGGCTGGATGTCGAGGGGCGAAGATAAACAAGATGTTTAATATTTGAAGAGCTTCTTAAGAAGGTCTTATTAAGAGGTCCTAAATCATTCAGGACTGACAGGCCTCTGAAGGCTTTATAGAAGCAGCCTGGAAATGAGCTCTCAATCACAGCCTTTGGCTAATCCCTTCCTCCTCACCAAGCCCCCAAATGCTTCATAGAGCAATGCAGAGAGCACGCACACTCTTATCAGGACATGCCATATATTTGCTTAAAGTCCAGCTACGTTACCCCAAAATATGCAAACAGACCCCTGCCAGGTTACAACGAGCCTTTTCAAAACCCTGCTTAGCCTGTGGAATAAATATTGGCATTCTGCATGTGCATCTACTTTCAAGTCCTGCATGATGCATGAGGTTACACAAGCAGATGCTGCTGTGTTTGTATCTGCTTGAATTTTGTTCTTGATACTACAGTATGTACCATATACACATTGTCACCCAAAGTCTGGTTATCTGGACCTGACAGAGTTCTTTAACATTAGTCATTAGGGACTGGTGAGCTCCATTGAGTGTACATAACTGTTCACAAGTTGATCACTTCTCAAGTGACTTGACCATAACCCTTCCATCACCTATTGGAGTTCACATACTGTAAGTCTGTACCCAGGTTGTGGACAGATGTGCACAATATTCCAATGCACATTTACCTTTAGCTCCTCTTGAATCCGATCCTCTTCCATTTTTGCTGCTCTCCTGTCCTCTGTCTCCTCCCTCCATTTCTCCGCCACAAAGCGAGCCTTTTCCTTTGCCATTGCATCCCGAAACTTCTGTTCAATCTCGGCCTCTTTTGCTCGCCTGAGTTTGGAAGGATAGAGGTGAGAGAAAGAGACAAGCCACTTTTTAAACTTGTGTAGACTAGGGGTATGGAAGGTTTACAGCATTTTTAAACTCAATGCTAATCTCTTTTCATAAAGAGACTTGGCATATAAAATTGAGTTTCAAATTTTTCAAAAATACACCTAGATAGACGGAATGATATTTAATATAATAACTTTATTAGTGGCACATTTACCTTTAAAGTGGTTGGAAGGTCTTTACACCAGCTGTATTACTGCATCTAAACATACTTCACAAAAAACAGAGCGTGATGTCTAACATCTGATTCTAAGGTTATGATGACAGCGTCACAAGATTTCGCTGTGTTAGAAACAGAATTTGAGATTTTTAGCAGTCTTTACTAGAACTTGTTAGAAATTCCCAGCAGTTGTTGGGAGGGTTTGAACTCATAGCATGCTGAGCAATTTGGTATTGTTACAAGCACAGCAGATTAACCTTTGTTTCGGATTGGAAAGTGTTTCCTTTACTCTGCATTAGGTGTAAAAACATGCTTCACACTAGTTTACTCATAAGGGGGGGATCAGAAAAAATAACAATCAACTTTGAAAAAACTGCATGCTTCTTTTCTTAACATGTCACCATTCCAGTTTCTCCTGGTTGGAAATGGAGCATTTGGGCAATCAGTTTGTTTCTGAATCCGCTCATTTGTGATTTTCCATCCACGGTTTCTGACAGAAGTCATGCCAGTAGATTAGAAATGGCCTTTATCATATTTCAGCTTTTATGCAGATGTAGGAGACTTGACAGCTAAAGTATTTTGTCCAAATGAAAGCAAAAGTTGGTTGTCATTTAGGTTGCATTCTTTGGTGTGTTCACAGGTGGTACTGCTTAACACACACGACTTTCTAATTTGATTAGGCAGTGTTATTAGCAGTTTAACACTTTCCAATTACAGGCAGGCAAATCCTTCAGCCAGTGTTCCAAAAAAAGAAAGTGCAAAAGTTGCATTTCATTGTCTTGTGTGCAGGTGTAAATTGGATTCAACCAGCTTGTTCAGCTTCATTATTGTTTCCAAAATAGACTTCAAAGCACTCCCACTGCTACTTTTAGGCAGCAACTGAGCTACCTTTTATTCCAAGTTTTATAGCCGAAGCTTGGCTGCATAAGCTGGTTCAACTCTTCTATATTTGTGCCAACCTTAAAATAATTAGAAATCTCCATTAGTGGGTTGTCCACATGTTCTGAGCTTACTTTACTACCTTTATTCAATGCAAGATACCTTGTCAAGAACTGTATTGCCTTCCTTATGAGTTTGTATTTAACTTTAAATGAAGGTATTTTATCTTGGTACAATGCTGGTAGAGAATATCAGAGAATAGCAGAGAGTATCATTCTGTCATGAAATGTGCTGACCATATTACTGATTTCGTAACGTTTAAAAAAGATATAGACAAGCATAGTACAAACATCTTTCTTGCTGTGAACATGTTTACTCTCGCATTTAAGTGATCAGATCTGGTTTAGAATGCTTGTAACCAATAAAGGTGACTTGACATGTTTTTATTTCAATGGCTGTGTTCATCTGCTGGAAATCCTTTGGCAATGATTGAATCAGAAAATATTAGTCAGGGTTTTATGAAATGATCTGCAGAATTCAATTGGTACCCCATGTTCTTGGAAAATAGTGCTGTGCAGTTTGTGAACAATTCACTCCCTTTTAATGAAATCATCCTTTGTGAACTGGCACAGTCCTTGAACGATCTGTTCAACAAGAGAAGTTGAGTGAGTATAATGTAGAGACGTGAGACTTTGGAGTGCACGCGCACCACAGATGGAATAGATGCTACCGGATCTTCCTTCTCCAAAATGATCAATGAAGCTTTGTATGCGTCACCCCGAGTAAGAGGAAGGGCAAAATCTTTCTTAAATCTGGAGGTCATGAGTGAAGCTTAATATTACTTCAGATCAGCCCAAATACATTTGCAATGTTCAACATCCTGGCTCTTGTTTCTTCTAACACCAAATGTAATTTTCTTTGGTCTGCTTTGTTAAATTTAGTGCCAGTGTGGATGTGATGGTTAATTGTCAATGGATGTTTCTTTGTAGTGATGCTGTGCGATATGCAGTTCATGAGACAGACACATCTACTTGTGAATCATTTACAGTTTTGCCCCAGGCATGGAACTGAAAATTTGATTGCCAGTATTTTTAGGGAGTTAGTTAGGCTACTTCTTGTGAGTTCTTGCTCACTTTTTACATTTATAATTTAAAAAAAATAATTTAGATTAATTTATTGTGTGCATGCAGCAATAATGCTGAGCTGAATCCCCTTGTATCTTGAACCTCTTGTTTTATCATTCTGCCTTAAAATTCCACCTTTTTCTTTCTGTCCTTCCTTCCGACAATCTCCTTTTTTCTCCTTTATTCCACACTGCATTACCTTATCTTTCTTTTTCCCTGCTTCTGCTTCACAGTTACTTCTCGTCTCCATTTCCCTGTCTCTTTCAGTCTTAGCCAACCTTCCTCTGCCAGTCCACTTTGGGCAGAACTGCTGTGTGTGGTGCAGTCTGTAGTCACACTGTAAACCTCTTCCTTGTCCCTGTCTTCCTAACGGAACATGACCCCCACTAGAAATGTACAACAATAAATAGGAACCTGGCCTTTAAAATACACTACTATAGAGGCTTTGGATGAATTTTAGCAGAGGACATTTTAGATGCATCTTTCACAGAATATGTGAGGGCTCTTTCTTTCCTTATTTGTTGATGCAACATCTGGTGCTGATATAGTTGGGTATTTAATAGCTGCATAAAGATTCTACACAATCCCTGTAAGCAATTTCCACTTTCAACGCAAATATTTTCCACTTGCATTTACTTTCTTTTAATGGCTAGACTGCCTGTTTATTGAACAGAAATTTACGTTCGTCAACGGAAAGCCAATAAATAAATAAAGAAAATTAACTAGAATTTCCCCTTGTGAGACACTTTACTGTAGTTACAAAAGAAAGTGATTGTTATAAATGGTGCATGTTCTTGCTTGGGGGATAATGATACAATTATAAATATACTTTGACATGCACTGTCACTATTTGGCTTTTCGTTAGCCTTTAGTTACAGACAATTACGTCTGATTCCAATTGCCTACTGGTCATGCTCTTTGCTCACCAGAGCTCTTTGGCCTCCTGCTGTGCCTGCCTTCTGGCTCGTTCTGCCATCAGCTCCTCCACAATCTCCTCGTAAGGTTTGTCTCCCGGCGCCTCTCCCATCACCCACACCCACACATCTCCATCCTGGCCCAGCAGCCACTGCACGCCCTTATCACCACCTGCAGCACCTTGACAGAGGAACACACTGTCAGGAGGGGGGCTGACATCCCAGTAGGAAAGAGGAAGATGGCAAACAAGGCCACAGAAGTTCAAAAAGCAAAACACTTGAAAGAAAAGCAAAATGACAAATGCACTGCTCACTGCTTTACAAGGCCCTGCATGTGGATATTTGAAAACAACAACTGAACTAGACCATTGACCAGTTTTATATTGCTCTGTTCTGATTGTTCTGATTGATTCTTATTTTAACGTTTCCTTTCCTTTATGGTTTTCCATTCACTACTGTTTCTGATTTTGTTATAATAAACATTATTTCAGTATATAATAGCAAGAACAATGATTTATTAATACATTATTTAGTTTTTGCATTTGCCTTTGTCCATTCATTTCAAGTTGTTAGTTTTAAATGTGTGATATGAAAAGAAATGTCAGTTGATTAGATGAATAAACATGGGATAAAAAGGGAATTAAGACTAACGGAAAACAAAAGGACAATACCCAGTATCATGTACAGTAGGTCAGGGTTAAAGTGATACAGACAAGTTCAAAAGTCAAGGGGCTTATTGTATCCTTCTTACTTTTTGTCTTACCACAGCCACGGTTCTACCGCACATCTCACGTACATTCATTAAACCCACTTTTAAACAGCACCAACTATTTGAGCTTACCCTCGATAGGTTGATGTATTGATGTAAAGTTTTTTTTTTTATTTGATACAACAGAAATACTAATGTTTCAGTAAACACTGCCATTACTCTCATCCCGGTGCACTATGGCACAGTGCCATAATGTGTAACAGAGAGGAAACTGTTTAGAAGATAAGAGAAGGAAAAAATAATACCATTTTCTCACAGCATTTCACAGACAGAAAAGAAAGTGAAATCCAGAAATATATTGAATTACTCATTTAGAAAACATGAAAAATATTGTTAATGCCAAATTATAAGATGGGTTTAATGAAAATACTTTTTGTCATGCTTGGAGAGGTGTTAATGTTATGGAGGGTAAAGTTATCAAGAAGGGTGATTTTGTTGGGGGGGTTGTCAATAAAAGAAGTCATGTATCTGATAAAATTTATTTTGGAAAATGCTGATCTGTAGCTCTCTTCCATGGAGCAATCCCTGAAAGACAGCTGACCCTGATAATTAAGAAGAAATTGTGTAGAATACATCTTCTCTCACATATTAAATAACATGTCTATTGACCAGCGTCATATCCCATATCTTGATCATTTTGGAAACCTTGAAGTCCCAAATCCTTAGTAATTATTATCCAATTTCCCTTATATCTGTAGATATGAAATGTTTGGAAATTAGTTAATTAAAATGTCTTTTACAAAAAAATTGCTTATAAAGCAGAGAAAATATTAAAGATACTTTATTTAGAATTAAATGCAGAATAATAATAATAAATATTAATTCTGTTGAACCAAAACTTATGATGCAGTATCCTCTGGAACAGTATGTGTGTGAACGGTAATCTAATTTGTTGGTCTGAGTTTTCAACTCGGCATTCATGATCTACCCTTGATAATATATTTTTATTGCTAGAAACACAGGAGCACCATAAGGTAGTGCAGCATACACAAACAACTTTGTCAGTGTTTGTATATAACATTATACACAAATGACTTTGTCAGCAGCTCATCTTTGTTTCATTGTAAAATTTGCTGATGTCACCAATAACAGCTGGTCGACAGCTGACAACTACCAGCTGTTATTGGTCTGATAAAGAACTCCGAAGATGGGTATAGACAGGAAATATAAATACAAATGTAGAAACAATTTTCTGCTACATAATGCAAAAGAACAGATAGTTATCGATTTTCAAACAAAGAAATAAGTGGCTATCAAGTTGGAAAATGTAGAGAAGGTGGACAAATACTGATATTTAGGCTCGATTATTAATTCGAGACACTCATAGCATGCCAATATCCACTCCATTTATAAAGGGCAGTACAGGTTATATTTTGTGTGTGTGTGTAGTAAAGACTCTTTAATATTGAATTTCATGTCATTGTACTGTTAAACATTTATACTGAATATAATAACATTCATAACATAACATAAATTTGTTTTCATGGATGGTACGTTGGTTGGTCTTTTTATAAATGGATGTAAAGTTGATAGAATTGTTAGTTCTCATTCTGCTAGGATAAGCTTTCACTGTACACTAAAAAGAATAAGCCACACAGCTCATCCAACTGTGCGCCTCCACCTGGGGAATCCTATTCAACGTTGGCTAGTGCCATAACCCAGGCTCAGATTTGAGATCACAGAGCTCAGCCTTACCAGCTCAGCCTTACTCAGGAACTTTTAAAATGTATTTTTGGAAGGGCAGGTTCTCTTGAGTACAGTGTCCTCGAACACTATTTTGGAGCATTAGTTTCTGCAAAATCTGGCCAAGAAGGAAGAGTTCCATCTACTGGAGTTCAAAACAGCTTACAGCAGCAAAATGGGTTTCCTCAGAGGTTTCCTATCCCAGTCCTGTCCAGGCCCAGCCTAGTTTAGCTGTGAAATCTGACGGGATCAGTCACAGGTGTACAGGATGCAAGAACTCTCATTATTATTTTAGGAAATGTCAGCAACTTTTTTAGTACTCACTCTTTTTGGTCTTTGGCTGCCGCTCCTGGTTCTTCTCATGGCTCTCTCTCTCAGCCCATCGACGTACTTGCTCCTCTCTCATTTTGTAGAAGAGGATCTGCTTCTGCTCCTCGTTGAGCTCAGCCAGCAGATCAGGCTCAATGTACATGTCCTGTAGGATCTGTTGCATCATTCTGGCTACCTGTTCCTCTGACCCAAGCCAAGCTGAAACTGAAGTCAGAGAGACCCTGCACTACAACATGCCACTTTCTGAACCCAGGCACCCCCCCCTATTCCAAAGGAACAGAAGACTTTCCACTGGATCACCTCACCTTTGGAAAATCTATAGATCCTTGCTGACACTCTCTAGCTGTTTGTTGTTTAACTGAACTTAACCTTCTCGTTCACTTAATTTTGTCATTCTTGGCATCCCCTCTGTAAGGATATTCTGACTTGGGAGCACACATTAGAGTGATAATATTACACTGTGAGTTTTTCCTCTCCATTTGTCACTTTTTACATTTAGAAGAGTAAATTTTCTTAGAACTCTTAATTCTCTTGTTTCCTGCTCTATTACCTCTCTTCTTTTTCTACCCACCCCAGTTTATTTTACTCTTCAGCATCTCCTTTCCCTTCCCCTGTGCTGTTGGTTTGCCCTCTCTATTTTACCATTGACTCAAGCTGCTCCGTGTTTCTCTCCTTCAAAGCATTCCCTTCTCCTTCGCTGGGTGTTCTTTGATTCTCCCTCAGTCTGTGGTTGACTTTTATTTCCTCCTGTCCCCCCCCCCCTTCCCACCCTCTCCTTCTCTCTCTGTGTCTCTTGCAGGGGCACTCCAAGCACAGGTGGGTCGGACAGCAAACAAAATGCTCTGTCCTCTCTGTCTGCCCGTCTGTTCGATCCCCTTCACTGGTCTGTGTTCTAGGAAGGCGTTGAGAAAGCGATATAATCAGAGGAATGAATACACCTGCTCTCACCTGTTTGTGTCTGTTACTCGATCCCTGCCCTCCCCCACTCTGCCATAGGGAGGCTATCAGTCTCAGACCCATCTTTCCGACACAACGACTGTTGCTTGTAACACCGATACCCAGCCTGCTTTATCTCTGCTTCTCTGTCTCTGCCATTGTCTGTCTCATTGCATCCTGGAGAAATATGGCTGTACAGAGTGAAAAAAGTCCTCTGGATATTAAATTCTGATGGTCTAAAATAGACATCTATTAAATAATCTTAAGGGATGATTTTCTTGTTTTTTTTTAATCCAGTTAAAAATACATCCCAATTTCTTGGTAATATTTTATAATTTGCTGATATGCTTAATTGTAAATGAAAAAGTATGTGATTTCCTGTGAAGAGATTTTTGATTTTGTACAAAATAAGCATGTACCGATTACATGAAATTTTCAGCAGTTATTCATAAACCATTTGCTGGATTAATCGAACTGTTCATAGTCACTGACACATTGAAACCACCTTCTTTTACTTCCAGTAAACATACTTTTTTATTAATTATATCCTGTATTTCCTTTGGACAGGTTTCCCATTGTCAAACTTTTATGGTTACTTTTCAGAACAAAATGAAACCTTATATATCACTTGCAAGTCTTGTAATGTCTGCTTGTTTTATTACAGAATTTCTTTAACAGCTGCAGTTGTAGTATCCCAAAGTCATCTGTCTCTGTGCTATTTCTTTCGATCTTTCTTTGTATAAAAACGTGGATTTGATGAAATCCAGTGTCAGAAGGTTTATGTAGACAACCTGTTGCTTTGAGATGAGATAGTGGAGAACCTGGATGCTTTTGTTTGTACTCCTTATACCCTTATATTTTACAGCCCCTTGCCCTCTCTTTCATCGCCTTTCTCTTTTATTAAGTAACTTCTCCACACTTCAGGGTATCTTTTCTTAGGTCATTAAGCACAGTTTGTTCTTCCCTTAATCCAGTCTTCAAACTGTTAAGGTTTATCTAGGATTCTGTTCTTCCCACTCTGAGGTACTACTTCCTCTCCCGAGGCCCCCTTTCTCTCTGCTGAATAGCAAACATCTAAATTTGTAAAACATTCACTGAGGAGTTCAGTGCCTCCTCTCCCTCCTTTCTCCTATCCTCTCTCAGACTTTTCTTTTTTCTGTTTCTCTTTTCCTCATCAGAGTTACATGGTGCATCTTGACACTTGATACTTTTTCTGGAACTTTACCATGGTGAAATTATCATAACATTTTTGCTAAGGCTTTTTTACATGTGCCTTTACCATCTTGTACTGTACCAGATCACGCGTAAACAAATATGAGTGATATCAAAGTGTAATACAGTACTGTAGATATCCGTTAGAAACCTCTATTATGGCATATCACAGCATTCCATCAGCCCACTGTAGTAAAACATAGAAATAATAGCAAAAGAATAGTAAAATAACTACAATTGCACTAAAAAACGAATTCCTTAAAAATGAATAAAAAAATTAATCCAGTTATTTTCAGCATCATTGAGCAAAATGTCTAAATGCCATCATGAATTTTGTCTACCATGTTAGTAGAACTTGTGAACCGATTTCAATTGTGTGGCTAAAATCTGCTCTGGAATGAAAGATTACAGACACAATGGCCTTCATGAACTGTAATTAGGTTACAGTATGGAACTGGATTTCATTTTTTCACCCTTGTTCAACCAGACAGAGCTGTTGTAGCCTACTTTTGCATTGTGCTTTTACAGAAAACAATATGCCAACACATTTAAATAAGCTTTCTAAATGAAAACTACATCTTCTGATTAACCACACACTGGTACTGACCCAGTGATATATCCTGGGCTTCACTTTCTGACATGAACAAGCCTAAACCATGTCAGTTCACATGTTCAGTACCAAAGAAGTGTACTCTGTCCCTTTAAATTTCAAATGAAAGAATCGTCAGACTGTGATTCTTTTGAAGGCAAGGTGGTGTAAGCAGTCTGTGCTTATCGTGGTATAGCTGCAGTCACATCACTACTCCTCAGCTTTGGACTTCATAGAAAACTTCGCAATCCAATTACAGATACAGAGTAGATCTCAATATTAACACACACAAAAATGTTAACATACATGGCTATGTTCTCCATAATTGTAAATTTTGTTGAATCAAACACTTCAGACTTTGTTACTGTTACTTTGTTACCTTCTGCTCCCATCTCTTTGCCTTTCTCTTCCCTCCTTTCACTCCTTCTTGCCCTTCTTCTCTATCAAAAATCAGCTCTTTATTTCCAGTAGTTGTGCTGAGATGTCGGTATAGATACCTGTTAAAAACCAAGCAGTAGTGTAATTAGTAAATATAACTGAATATTGTATTTTCTCTGTAGCCCTGGTATTTTTTGAATGATGGGGGGAGAACTGTACAACATTTCTTGTTGTCGTTAATCTTTACATCAAATTGTCTTCTTTAAAGAATGCCAAGCTCATACGTTTCTACTTGTGTTTCTGGTTTCTTGGACCGTTGTTACTTTTTATGAATTTCCTTGAATTGAATTGATTTTGTCATTGTCTTTTGGGATTCTGAACTCCTAAATTAAGCCTGCAGGCAATTTGAGACTTCAGCACCAGTCGCATAAATATCCCACTTCAGCATGACCACATCCTTTAGGCCATGCATGATGCACACAGCTATAAGAGATAAGAGAGAGATAAGATAAGCTATAGATCAGATTCAATTCCTTCCATTGTCAGCTTGCTGTTTTGTCACTATTGTGTTACTTCTATGCAAAGAATATATACTATACTATACTTTGTTTGCACATAAGGAGAGGCCAATAAACCAACTGTAGTTAGCACATCTTTAGAAGTCAGGAAGAAATATGAGCATTCAGAGAAACCGACACAAAGATGGAAAGAGCAAGTAAACTCTTCAGTGTAGGAATTCCTGTCCAGAAATGAAAACATTGAGTTATGCATTCTTTACAGTTAAAAAATAAATCAAAGGGATGAGCCTTATGTGGTCTACTTTTAATGTTTCCAGTGCTCCCATTTTAATTATTCCAATGCTGCAATTGTACCAGTAATGAGTTACATGGTTCCAAAACTATTAATAGCTGTAAACAATTTATTTTGCTTAAGCAATTTGTAACTGATCATTTTTTTTCCAAGTAATGTCCCCCTGAATTGAAGATAAAAAGGGGCTGGCACAGCCCAAGGCTCCAGTCAGAAGCAAATGCAGTGTCTGACCCTGGCTGCATGGTAGATGAGCTTTGCTAGCATTCTGTGCAACTCTCTGCATGATTCTCGCTGTTCAGGGAAGACCCTGCTCAGTAACTGATCTCTGACAATGACTCCTGTGCTACTTATTTTAAAGCACTGCTATAGAATTCTCTTTCACAGAAATATGTATCGCGCCTCTTCCCATTTTATGTGTGTGCCTCCGTGCATAATATATTGTGAAACATTAAATATCTAGAATCTTTCTGGACAAAAAAGATATCATTTGCAAGTCAGATTTATGTATCCAAGTCTCTTGCCTTGGGGACCATTTTCATGGTGGCAGGCTTGTGGAAGATAGCTAACATAGTGGGGGGATGGGATGACAGATTGACTTCACTCATGCAGTCACTTCCAGTCAAATTGCACAAACACTGGCTCCTGCAAATATCTGCTATCAATAACAGCTCTGAGTGGGGAGAGAGCTATTTATATCTGGATCTAGGAAAGTGAACATACATGTCGGTGTATTACCATGTAATCTGCTAATGCAAACAGAGTCAAAACCATAGTGTGTACTAATTATAGCTTGATAAAGAGATCTGGAAAGAAAAGACTGCACATATCTATTAAAAATGCTGTAACTAATAGGATGATTAAAAATACTGAACAATTAGAGTGCAGTAGTTTCAGTGTATGCAGGGGGTTGTGGTTGGGGTGGCTATTTCTATTACATCATCTTCCACAAAGGAAAATCCATTAGCTAGAATAGTTTGTTTTATGCCTGGCCACTTGTATTTCAGAAGTTGTGCCATAGGCGCTGGCAACCAAGAAAATACAATGATATTTTAGCATCTGGCATTGGGATTCTCCAAAGAATCTGTGTTCTGTTGTCACTGCTGAGGTTGCAATTTTAGCTGAGATTGCTTTGGTTTGCTCCATTACAGAACCCCTCTGGCTTGCTGGGTGCCTTTGAGTACCCACCACTACCGGTGCAGGCTTCATTCTTTTCCAGTTCTGCTGCTTGCGAAAAAGAGTGCCTGAGGAGGAGGAGCTGTGGAAATAGTCTTCATCTTTCCATGTACTGTATGTGGGTTGTAGCGGTGAATCAAATTGACTAGAAGCTGCTGGTTCTAAACTGAGGAAAGGGGAGCGAATGGAAAAAGAACTGGCGACTGTATTGTTTTTTAAAACTTGGACAGCACTGTAAAAAGAAACCTGCCGAGCTGAGCCTATGAACTCATGTATTGAGCTGCTCTGGGACTGTGAGCAAAACATCTCGGAAAATTTCCGGGAACTCCACAGCTTTCTGGAAAGGAATGTTCTCACTGATAATGGACGGACTCTGTCCCCTGCACGTGGCTGATATTCAAGTTGTGACCTTCCGGCCCAAAACCAAGCATCATTACTTGCTAATTAGTTTCCATATGATTAATGTCTTATGTCACTTTTGCAAAATACTGTGTCTGAGGGTCAAGGTGCAGCTTGAGCTCTATGTTGTAGTTAAAACATAGTTTCAACTTGTCTCTCACAAGTTAACTAGTTGTTGACTCTACCCTCACTTTGACACCGTCTTTTCTTTGGACAGTATGGGGAGGAGGGGAAAGGACAATTCTAGTACTGCAGTAACCTTCTCAATATATAATCCACATAAAAAATAAGAGTATAAATATATGGGAAAAATTGTTTGTTTTGAAGTAGATTAATGATCCAAGAATTCTGTCGAGTTTCTCGAAACGGACAACATGTATATAAAATGAGTGTTAAAATAGCTCACTTCACTTACCAAGCACATTGCAACAGCACCATGGGACTCCGGAATGCAAAAGGGAAATAACTGAAAACTACTGAGGAGTCATTAAACCTATAAGTCCTGACAAGGTTGAATGTAAACGGTGGAGGCTGTCGCTTGGTTTCCATTCTGTGGAGGCCTTTGAAAGAACAGAAATCAGGCCAGAATGAAAGGAAAAGAGGGAGAACAAGAAAGATTGTAGGCAAATCAGTCTATGTCCTCAAGTTCATAAAGAAAGCAAGAGTCATCATTAAAATTGGTAAAATCCTCTGAATGGACCCTGCTGTCAGCTCAAATGAATCTATCCTACAACATGACAGGCCCTCAGATTGCCATTAATCTGCTTCCCCATAATTTTAGTAGTGTTAATCTTGCCCTCTTAATATTTTTAGGCTTAACGTGGAGGGGAGGATCTGTGGATCGTATTACCCACAAGCACAGGCGTCCTTCCCCATAGGGGAGTGAGGTTGTTTTTGTCTCATAAAGAGGTCTGACTGTTCATGGCACAGCACTAAATAACTGGGTTGAATCGAAGAGGCAAGCCCTGTGCTTGCACAAATGGATGTTCATGTGCCTCCCTGATGTACATAGTAATGATATATTAAACTTTATACTTCGTTATATTATACAAGAGACATCCATCTGTCTAAGCTCTAGGTATTGGACCTGTTGTCTTATATAATCTGCAAAGTAATGCATGGAGTACCATACCAAACTACTTGGAGAGTTACTGGTATTTTATACCATTCACAATGGATGATAACCTGCAAATCCTAAATATGTTATAATGTAAGCAATAACACAGTAAGCACTTCCATCCTTTCAAATAAAATAGATGAATTAATTCATCTTAACATGGCTTTGGGGCAGTGCTTAAAAACAGTCCCTCAGAAAGCTGCCTGACAGACAATATGGCACCAGTAGATGTCAGCTTAACAATGAGGTTAATGCACCTGCAGTTTTTATGAAGTAATCCATTAAAATGAGCACCATAGTGGAAAAGAACCATTTCCTCACATCTGTTTGTCCCAATGAGGTATGCATGATCCTTCTGTGTCAGGCCTCACATGATATACTGTAGAAGGCCACTCTACCAGATATTGCTGTGTTTGAGTCTATCCTGTTTTTCACTTGGTGTTATACAACATACAGTGCATGCCGGTTATGCTTTCCATACATGTTGCCTCTTCATCAAGGTACAGTAGCTTGTTTCAATATGATAAAGTTCAGTATAATCTTGTTTGCATGGGAAACTGGACTTTTTAGGACTATTTTTACAACTTAGTGTAATTGCTAAGCTCACAAAACCTTGCAAAATGCATGGAGTTCCATAAAAGAGTATCCAAAACCTTTTACGTGCTTGTGCAGAGGCATTGTGGTATGAAGAATAAAATGCATGTGAGTTTGCCCATATTGGGGAACTTGCATAAATTCTTCATGACAAGGAAAGCAATGTTCCAGAGTTTAGAAAACCCTCTCCGCCTTGTAGTTGCATTTTCTCACACTTCTTTGAAATTTGCCAAAAAGTGTCAATTTGTTGCTGTCTTGCAATATGTTGTCAAGAAAAGTGTATTCCTGTAATTCTGTTAATCTGATTCTGATGACAATTCTGTCTCCGAGAATTGTGATGTCATTTTCTATGTCAGTGTTCCGTGATCTTTTATATCATCTGTTATGTCATTTGTCACGTGGGGAAAACACGCCAGTAAGCATTTCATTGTGCTTGGGTGCATATGACAATGAACTTGAATGTCCTGGTAGCATAGATACACTCTATCACAGTGATCTTGAATTCTTTTTCATGATAAATACTATACATGAACATTTAGTTAAGTGGCTGAAAGGTGTAATGAACCCAAGCATGTTATTTAATAAAATACTCTAATAAATAATTGTGGTATGGGTTCAACATTTTTGTTTGTGCAAGTTAAATATTAAATACGGCTGGGGTGAGGTAGGACAGGACAGTTGCTGCACAAACATTCCACCATTTATTTTGTTTTCACCTTGGCAATTTCATAAAGTAAAACGTTGATTCCTATATGTCAGGAGAAAATGTGTTAATGAAAAGGAGCTGCTGTATACTTATTTAGTGATCTGTTGTGACTGCTTAGTGAGATAAGCTGTGTGAGTTTTGCAACATGTTTCATAGGAACTTGAGGTTGGCTGAATGTGTAATATCCTCCTACACCACTCCAGCCTGTGTGCGTTGCTGGTTAGAATGTGCCTGGACTGCCTCACAAGGACCACAGCCTGGCCCTAGTGGTGGAAGAGAAGGCAGGAATCTGATGAGGAGTTAGTTGTTCTCAGGTGGAAGATTTTACAGCACAAAGTCACTTGGAGGTTCAGGAACACCACATCGGCCAAGAACTGTAAATATGTAATGTGATACGTGTGAGGTGGGGGCAGCACACAAGGAGTCTCCTAAAGAACTGGGAGTAGTTGAGATGAAGAGGCAGAGACAAAGGAAAAGCTGCTAAAACAAGGGTCGGGCAGTGAGGGTTCCAGGCACCAGAAGAAATCGACTTTTCTCAAAGAGCAAGCGCAGCACAGTCTCTGTGCAGAACATGTGCCAGGTGTGTCTGGCATTGACAGCCGAGTCCTGGAGAGAAGAGCAGCATGCTGCTGGAAGTAACACTGTTATTTATGTGTCACTATTAATAGTATTTAAGTACAACAAGTTTTATCTGGATTGTAATGATTAAGTATTGCAGTATAATTATGCCGATGGTCCATTCTTGGAAACTAGGCTTAATCTCCTCAAAAATGAATTCCTTAGAAATTAATTCGGACAGAGTGTGAGCTCTCAGGAAAAAGAAAGTTTTCATCTTTAGCTGTGTACATTAAACCTGATGATCAGTTGATCTCCTAATTTAAAGTATTTTGCAACTGGATCGAGGTCAGTTCATAGTGCTTCACTTGGAAGTACTGTACCATACTAACTTAAAAGCACAAATTTCAAATGTTTGTTGCATCAGACCTGTGTGTCTGTGTATTATTTTGTTTGCGTTGGATTTCTGCAGCATTTCTTATTTATATGCGGCGGTTTCTGTAAAAAAAACATAACTAGAACTATTATTGCAAACTTTTTACCTCACTTATTGTTTTGCCGAAAGGCTGCTAATTTATTTACACACTTGATAAGTGTAGCGGTTTATCATCCCAACTGATATGTTAAACTAAAAGCAGTTTCAGGAAATGAGCCAAATGAGAGTGATGTACTTTTGAAAAATACATCACTCCCATAATACTTTAATGTAAGAGCAACATATCACTTCTGGTTTAAAAATGATATTATTGCTTTCGTTACAAATTGGCAGGTTTTACTTTCATTTATAAAGTCCATTCATTATAGTTTGGAGCCGAGGAACCAATTTTGATATTCGTCTATAGTGGGGTGTTAAAGTTCTTGGAGGGCAGTGTCATGTGGCTTCTGATTCTGGTGTAAATGTTTGGTTAACTGCAGTTCCCCAGGTTGGACTGAGGACCAGAAAACATTGCAGCTTTCTAGGAATGGAGTTTAAAGTGTTTGGATTGTAGTTTATGGAAAGTACAAACTACCATTAATCTAGCAGGTAGGATTCTGGGATTTTACTACATTTCATCTCCTGGTGCGGAAGGAGCTGCTGTGATCAGGGTTCTGCTCTGGCAACTGAAAGGCTGTGGGTGCAAATTCCAGGTGAGTCACAGCTGTTGCATCCTTGAGCAAGGTGCTTCACCCACATTGCTCCAGTAAACTGACCAGCTGTATAAATGCACACAGAACTATGTGGCTTTGGATAAAAACAACAGAGGAATAAATTAGTTGGATTATTAAAATGGGGGATAGGAAGTGCATATATTGCACAGCAACATATTGCATTGAAGGAAACATGAAGTATAGCGTGATGACTCTTATATTCCACTGTAGAAGTGTGTGACTGTTAGTTTGGTTAGTGCATTGACATGATATTTTTTGAGTGCTTTAGATGAAAGCATAAGAGGGCAGTGGGGAGACATATTTTCTTAACGTCTCATAGGCCTTGCCTAAGAACTTTGACCCACCTGTCAATCAGGAGTTCTAATCCTCGAGCTACCAGTCAGAACATGTCTGAGTAGATCGCAAGCCTCTTAGGTGACATCTAGTGACATTTGTATCTTGCATTTGGAAGGTCACTCTAGGCCACGTTTTTCATTTCTTGAATTATTTCATTGCTGCTGTTGGATTAAGTAATTAATTGTATTGTGCAGATAAATTCTAGTGACAGGTAACAGCCTCCTATAGCTCATAGTCTATAGCTCAGAAAGCAGCAATATTTCATCGTCGCTCATAGCTCAGAAGACGGTAATATTTAATTGATGTGCAAATTTGACAAGAGTCACTATATTTCTGAAATATGCCCCAGATACACCTCTTTCTGTGATTTAGGATCCAGACCTAATCCCAAAACCACCAAAGGTATGAGCTATACAGTTTTGTACACTGAGCAGGTTGCATTGTAAGCTGCACTAATATTTGGAGAAACCCAACCTGAGACATAAAAGGTTTCCATAGAAACTCTTAAGCACCCCAGGTTCTGGAATATTGTAACACAGCACCATTTATTCATTCATAGAGCAATCTTGACCCCAGGGGGTCATGAACCTGAAACTCTTTGTTTGCATTTTCCCGCCTACCCACATTGATTTGGCCAGCAACTAATTAGTTTTAAAAGACTCATTCGGTCTTTAATGATATTTAATATACCTCTAGGTTTTTCCTCATTTGCCAGTTCTTAACAAGGTAGCCTTGGCATGTCATTGAAGGTTTTTCTTTAATGAAAGCAAGGTCCATCAAGGCTAATGATCATTGTTAGTGCTCTATTCAAAAGCCTTTCCTCTTCACTCTCCAACAGGCTGTTCGATAACTGCAATGAATAGAGAAATCATCAAGAGGGGAAACACGTTTCTGCTGAAATAACTCAGACTCCAGCCTGCAACACACACGCACTCTACCAGCAGTCGAAACGTCTGCATCAATCCTTGTTTACTCTATATGACCTTTGAAATAGTTTGCTAAGACCGAGCTGTAAATGATTCTGGATAAATGACGACATGTCTGAAGGATAGTACAAGTTTTATTCTTCGGACAACCTTGTTAAATGTGGAAGCCAGAAATGAATCTTCCAGCCAGTGACATTAATCATATGATTTCATGATGGCAGCTGGCAGCAGGGATGTGTCTTAGAGGCTGCTGTCCATCAGATGTCACTGTGATGTTCAGAAATGCCAACTGCAGGCGCCTCAGTCCCAGTAAGGCTCAGAGGAAGGTACTTCTGTAGCAGCTGCAAGTGATGTCAGACAGACAGCAGACTCAAGGAAACACCCTAGCTGCATGGGCTGGAAAGCTGAGGACTTGAAAGCTAAAGCATCAGATCTGCAATTATAAAAAGAAAATGAAAAGAACAATTTGGGGAATTTTACTTAAACTACAGTAGTAATGTGATGATGTGTTGCCTTATTTACTTTCCAATTCCTTTTATAAGACCTGTTGGGCGTAAAGCTTAGTCACCTCCCAACATATTTGACTAAACTGGCGAGTTACAGGAAACTGGAGATCTTGTACATCCCTGAACATAGATCTCAACAGGTGGATCCCTTAATCCAGCTAGCTATCTCTCACAGATATAAAGTGCCTATAGAAAGTCTTCAGGCACTTTAAGTAAGACTTTTTATGGTCTAACAGCCTGAAATCAAGAAGTATTAAAATAGTTATTTTTCCTTTATTTACACACTGTAACACAACCTCCAAGTGAAAAACAAATGATCAAACATTCTGAAAAGTAAATATAAATGAATCCTTGGAAAAAATGGATTGGAACAGTCCCTATACTATCTGATTCTTTTAAAGCTAGAACATATCATCAATCAAATCATTCCCATTATCTCTGAGACTTTAATGAGCCATCTTTAAATTTATGTAAATGAGGAAAGTACAATATACTAAATAATATCATGCAAGGTTCATTATTTTGCATGCCTTGTTTGAATTTTAAACAAAATTTTAAACACTAAATTATTTCTTAATTAACTATTTAATTTTTTATTTGATGTGAAGTATACTTCCAGATTTGATGGAGTTTAGGCAGTGCAAGACAGCAGATACATCTTCCAATATACCAAGAGTCAAAATTATCAGCAGCAAAGGTTAATAATGCCTCAGTATTTGACAGCAGCATTACCACTTTCTAAACTGATCTTTTCTCATCTCAGACGCTAGTCTGGGTTTGATCAGTACTGGAATTGGACATATCTAAGAAAAACCAAGATGTTTCTGTAAGTGGGGTTGATGGATCAGTAGGCAGTGCTCTTTCATATAGACCAAAATGTTTAAACCAATTCCACTGAATTCTGTCTGGGGAAACTGTGCTATAGGACACTGGTTCTAAACCTGATCCTTGGGAGTCCTCTGGTGCTGTTTTTCATGTGTTTTTCCTTCATAAATTGATCACAATTTAAGAGCTGTTTAGACAGAAATAAGGGATCAAACTCTTGATAAACAAGTCGGCAGAAGGCATTTTTGTGCATGCTTAAATAGGTGGAACAACACACTTGGATTAAATTATTTTTAAAACGAATGAGAGCAGGGTGGTACAGTGGTAGAGTGGTGTGCTATCTGTGTGGAGCTTATATGTTCTTCTCATTCATGTGGGTTTCATGCGGGCTTCCTCTGAGTGCTCCTGTTTCCTCCTGCAGCCCAAAGACATACTGGTAGGTTAAATGTGTTCAATAAAATTGGCCTTGGTGTGAGTCTGTGCACACCTGTCTGTGTGTGCCCTGAAAGAGACTGGCATTCTGTTCAAGTTGTACCCAGCCTTGCGCTCTCTACTTGCCAGGATAGGCTCCGGCTCCCCCACGACCCTGGATTGGATGAAGCGGTTAGAAAATGGATGATGGTTGAATGAGAGCAGAAATTGGTAGGCAAACTGATGTAGATTATTAAGCCCATTAATTGGAATAAGCGATTTACAGGTCATTTGGAAAAAGAACCATCAGAAACAGGGCTGGGAGCTACTGCTGCAGGTATTTCTGTTCTTCATATGACATTGCAAACTGACTACATGGTCAGTAAAGATCCCAGGGTGTTAACCCTAGTGTCCTAGTGAAATTCCACTTTGGATTTGCATATTCTGAACTACCAAAATCTTCCCTTAATTCAATTGGTGTTGCGTGTTTTGGGATCCTTAGGGAAGGAAAAGCTATACACATGAAAAGAATTATTAGGTTGTTTATATGATTAGTGCTTTTATCCAAAGGACCATAATGATTATAGTTAGAAAATACAATGGATTATAAATACAAAGAGAGCAATTTAACATTACAAAGGTATTGGAAATTGCAAAGTTAAGTATCTTACATAGTCCAGTTCAGGAGTTAATAATGAAGGGAATAATGTAGTAATACCAAAAAGTGTAGTACAAGTCTTCATTGGTTGACTCCTGTTGTGTTCCGAAGTGCCCCAGTATAATTTCATTGCAGATCAGGAGATGGTTTGTAAAGTCTGTAACTGAAAAAGTCTTATGCCTGATGTTTTGAAATCTTTAACTGTTACTCGGCTAACTGCTACATGTATATACCAGCTTAAGAGTTAAGACGTTTTTGTAGGACCTTCATCTGACACATTAGCACTGCAAGCACACACGGGTCTTGTCAGTCAGAGACATTGCTGCCCTGTGGCAAACAGAAAACTTTGCTTTGAGCTCAGACTCACCCATCTAATTGTATGCTTGCCATGGAAGCCACTCTCGCAGACCTCTTCAGAGGAAGATTGAGACTTTAATTAAGAAACGGAGACCGTTTGATATCTGAATGTGGAATATGCCTCCAGAGAGTTTCCATTTGCTGTACAGCAAAACCAGTGACCTATTAAATTGAACAACCTCCGCTATCATCACAGTGGAATTGTCCACTTTCTTTCTGCAGTACTAAGTTCTACATCTATGCTATAAAATATCAGCTATCTCAGGGTTCTGAATGGCTCGACTTAAGATGGGGAAAAAGCTTGCTTGCAATGCAGGTTGAGTTGCTAGTTCTAGCACAGGTCATGTCACTGGCTGATTGTGACTCGGGTTCCAGTGCAGTGCAGTAGTACACAACAGACAGCCTCGGGGGGGGATTTGGGTTAAGAAGCATCTAGTGAACAGCAACATCCTGGCTTGCAGTGACCTCAATCAGAGAAGTGCCTATCCTCTGATTTTTGTTTACTCTTTTTTTTTTGCAAGTTTTAATACAAAATGGATCAAGAGACAGATACTGTGATGAACACATCTTGGTATACGAACATGACAAGCAATATACAGTATGATATTTTACTGAGATATAAAGAACGGGACAGGAAGAAAAAGGAGTACAGCTCTTAAAGTAGAAGAAGGAAAAGAAAATTAGTAGGATTTATAAGTTAAACAGCTGGTTTATTGTTATTACAATGTGGGCCTTGTGATGATGGTTATAAATAATGGAGCAGGGTTTTTGCTCCTGATGAATTCCCAGGTGAGGATGAATTACCTATTTTAAAAAAATGTTCTGTGTGCAGTCATTTAGTGTGAATTTCACTTTTTTCTATACAAAGGAAGTGCATTATCTCTCTCATTCACTGTGCAGAAAAGGAGGGCACATTGCTTCCAAAGTAATAGGATATTCCACTATAACTGTAATATGCTTGTATGGGACAGTTCCCGGCCTAGATGACTGGATATACTGTGGAACTACCTGAAAGCCTACAAGGAGCAGGGTTTGCAAGAAGCATAGATTAAATATTGTAAACCACTTTAACATAGAGGTTCAGAACTCGCCAACATGGCACAAGTATAAATGTCTTGACTGATAGTAACAGGAGCCTGCTCGCATCTAACGCGTGTTGGCCCTCTGTAGTGTTGGGCGTTGTGCAGATTGCAATGTGTTGGGCATTTCCGAGGAGCAAGTCAATTTTTGGAATTCAAAGTCCTGCAGTTCCTGCCAGGGAGCTGGGCCTTAAAAAATCTGTTCCAGATTGACAGGGTAAACGTGTAAATCCATCCATGATCAGAAAGCTGGTTATTCCTGGCAAGGGTTGTGGGAACCTGGCTCCTGTCCTGGAAGCATGGGGAGCAAATCAGACTACACTCTAGACAGGACACCATTCCATTGCAAGATATCCATAAAGTATCAGCCATTCGTGTGAGTGTCTGCACATGCATTATGTATAAGACAGAACTGAAGGTGCAGTGCAGTGTTAATGTTCTCTCTGTTTTGTGCTTGGTGTTATGTCTCTTACATATAATCTCTGTCAAGGATTCTATTGGTAACAAGCCAAGGCCCTGCAAAGGAACAGATTTATGTTTGAAACATATGGCTGAGCAAATCTGGGTTCTCCTCCTAATTCAGTTTAATTGTAATTGATTATTGTTAAGGCAACAGTAGTTTTTAATTAGAAGAGAAGCCTGCGAAATGAGCTGAAGTGCTTTGCTTGCCTATTATATTAATCAGCTATTACAATCTGTGGTCTCTAATTTTAGTCATGGGTGTTTTGGATGTTTACTGTGGATTTTTCTAAAGCATTTATATTTATTTCTGGTTGTATGCCACCTTCCCCCTTCACTTTCAAGAACTTGCTTGGATCTCATTAGCAGGATCATTTACCATCAACGAGTGGATAACATGAACAGTGTTGATTAGTTTTTCTTAATTTACCTGGTGCAGAAGGTTCTTGAGGAGCAAATTGCAATCAGATGAAATGAGCATTCCCTGTTCTGTCCATTATGCCTGTACATTGACAGCGATACTTGTAACACACATCATTAACGTTGACACATGCATCTTCTTCTTCCAAACTAGGAAATGAACTGCTGCTGCAACGTTACCCAGAGTAGAGTTTAACTAAATTAAACTCACTAATAGTGCCCAGTATCACATTAGGTTGTATAACTAGCCTTTAAAATAATAGTAGTGTGTATTTAAAAAGCATCGAGGCAATATTGAGAACCTTCATATTAACTTAGCCCTTAACAAATCGCTTAATTCTTTATTCATTTTTAGTCATCATATCTCTGTGGGCACACAAGATAGCACAGTATGCTGTATTTAAAGTGTGACCGTTTCAATACATTTAATTTTTGTTTTAATTGTAGATGTTTTATTTATGAAACGTTTGTCTCAAACAGTGCTTGATGGGAATTTACTAATGCTAAAAGCAGATATTTCTATACTTTGTATCGAAGAAGCTTCAGCAAATTCACAAAGATGAATTGTGATGGAAAAATTACAAATTCAAGCATTGGTAAGCAAGTGCAGTGCCACTTCAATGAACAGACATCCATCCATCCATTTTCAAACTGCTTTATCCAGTTCAGTGTCATGGGGGAGCCGGAGCCCAACATGCAACGGGTGCAAGGCAGGAGACGCCATTAACAGGATGCCAGTCCATAGGAGGGCTCACACACAGACACAAACACCCACCCTGGGCCAATTTTCCCAGAAGTCAATTAACCTCCCAATATGTTTTTGGACTATGGGAGGAAACCAATGCAAACATGGGGAGGACATACAAATTTCACACTGAAACCTTATGAACCCCAGGAATTGAACCCAGAGCCTTAGTGTTTTGAGACAGCATGCCACTGTGCCACTGTGCATGAGCAGACATGACATGTGAAATCATTATACTGAATAATAGACAGGGTTGATCAACAGGGGGAATACTGCAAAGGTAAAGTATATATAAGTATATTTATAAGTAAAAATGACTGGAAATAACACAAGCTTGTTAACGTAGTGTATTGCATGATTCCTGCAAAAGTCAGAATCCTCAGGAGAGCTGTGAGCATTAGGAAAGCAATGACCAGGCAAGACACAATTCGGTTCTTGAGCTAGCATGGCTGTTTCATGATTTTTCTATTGATCTTGCCGTAGCTTGGTCTGCCTCGTCATCCCTTGTTGCTGCGTTCCCAGTCCTGTGGACTAAGCACTGCGTCATCCAGCCATGCTGACTATACTAGACGCTCGGCTCCCTCGAACCAGTAGAGTGAGTCATCTAGCACAGCTCTGAGAAATCTCCTGTCCTTCTGCACTGACAGCTCGTGGGCTTGAGTCACATTGACAAGTGCAGGCAGAGGAGCAGGGCTCCTGGGTGGGGTGGCTGAGGTGAGGGTGAGTGTGGGGGTGAAAGGAATGTTACAAAACTCATGGGGAAAAAAAAACAAATTAATCAAAACCTGTCAACAGGAGTGAAGGCATTTTCTGTGAGTTCTGTTTAGTTTTTGTAACTATACTATATACCCAAACAGAAGGAGAATTTGTATAATATCCTATAGCTTTAGAATTGCCCACAAAGTTTTCTTTAGAAAACTGCCACACCTGTATTATGCATGTTAATTTTTGCATGAATGCCTTGAATATTGGATGAACAAGCGTGAATTACCAGAATTAACTAGAATTTGTATTAATGGAGGACTGGACTCACTAGACTCACAGGGGTTTCCTGAATGCTACTTTCAAACGAGCTGTGGTCTGATCAGCCTCTGCTGGTGAGGGTGTCATGTTAAAAGACTGTGAACACCTGTTGACCCTTAGTTACAGTACATCACTGATAAAGAGCATTGAGAGATGCGTGTAATCATCATCATTTCTTCATTCTGTTTTTTTTATTCTGCAATATAATGTAAAAATCTATATACTAGAATATTTTTAAGCCTGAAAAGGCTTAAATGATTAAATCTTCAAAGACATTTCATGCTGATTTGTGCAGTTCCTAAAGATAGCATTAAATCCAATATCATTCATGATCTACAGCTTAATAGAACATTTTTATAATGAGATTACTACTACTGCTATTATTATAACAAGGGTATGCTTAAAACTTTGCATTAATTTACATGAGATAAAGGGAATTGAATACAGTATCATCTCAGACTGGAGTGCATTTTGTGCTTTACAGTTGGGCAAATATAGTAATGCTGACATATTTCATAGTTTTGATTTTAACCACAGGCTGCCTCAGAATGGCAAATAAGATCAAAACTGACCTGGCAATGCATTTCTCTTTTTCCTTCTGGCAGAAGATTTAGGAGTACAAAAGACAGACCTTTAGGTTCAAAGAAAGCTTCTTCCCCACAGCCATAAGGCTCCTAAACACCATCTCTTAAATCCTCATAGCCCCACTGACACCCATCTGTTTTGCACTGAACTCAAAATACTGCCACCACTTGAATTTTTGCACTCAACTGAAAATGCTGTCATTGCTGAGTTTTGCACACAGCTGCTTTCTAAACGCTGGTTAAAATGATAGCTGCTCCATGAATTGTTATGTCATTTTTCTATGTCAATGTTATGTCATCTGTTTATTTGTCATTTGTCATGTGAGGAAAACATGCAAGTAAGCATTTCATTGTACACAGGCACATACAGTATGACAATGAACTTGTTTTATTTAAAAACTAAATATGAAGCAGAGCAACACTTTTGAGATTTTTCGATAAAAAAATAGTTTTCTAATACACTCTTGTGAATCAATCAAGGACATCTATTTTGTTTATATATAAGGTAACAACACGGTAGTAAGATTTGGTAGGCATAAAGCCCCTAATTTCTATAAGCAGGCAAACATCCAATAACTAGGCTGCAAAGGAACAAGTAATGCTCCACGCCTGAAACGTTGTGTTCACTTTCTTCTCTTTTCAGCATGGAATAAACCTATTACTTGTTCCTTTGCAGCCTACGCATGCTGATGCAGCTACCCACCTGAACTTTCCAATAACTAGGCCTTTTTCGGAACAACACATTTTATTTAAATTTGTTCTATTTTTGTGTTTTAAGCAATTCATTAAAAATATTATATGTAGCTGTTTATGTAGCTGAATAATTTTAGAATGTCATGTAGATAATCTGTTCATTCAAATAGATCACTCACGTGTGCTTTTCATTTGAGTTGGCTACAGTCTCAGGCTCACAGATAAGTATAGGACATTGTCCAGTATATATGAAAGCCACACCTAAGAAGACAAGAAAGGTTACAAGCTAGAATTCATTTATTTATCTAATCTAATTCATGTAGTTGTAAGTAACTAATTGATTGAAGATCTCATCCAACTGTTTATTGAATTAAGATAGCATTGTTTGGGTAGCATATTCCACAAATCTTTCTGCAACCAGATGCTTCCTATTCTTAACTTAGCTTCCGCTTTCGTCCTCTGGTTTGTGTTTCTCTGTTGATCCTGCAGAATTCCATTGGGGCAACTGTGCCAGTGTTTTTGGAGATTCAAAGCCCTTAAAAAACAAGCAATGCAACTTCACAAAGCAGGGTAGGGCTAAATAGAGCATATGAGTTTAAGAAGAGAGAAACAAGAGGAGACCATTCAGTTTTCACCATTAAGTTCAGTTTGTTAGTGAAAGAAACTATTGTATCAACCTCAACAACATGGCTGACCTTGGACCGTTGCATACTTCCACAACCCTTTGAGTTCCTTATTTACATTAATTTGAGTAAGGAAGACTTTGATTAAATAAGTGCCTCCTGTTCTTGGTTTTAAATGCACTTCCACCTGATTTAGACTTGTGCCCTCTGGTTTGTGTTTCTCTATTAAGAAGAAATCCATTACTTGTAACAAGTTCTGTCATAATCTTTTGAGTCTTGAACAAGAAAGATTATCTTCCTTCACCCTGTCAGTATAGAACATTATCTTAAGCCCAGGAATGTATCTGGTTACTCTTCTATTATCTTTTCTATAATGTGGCTACCAACATTGTACCAAGTTCTAAATGACGCCTTACTAGCAAGATACAATTTGAACATAATATGCCTTGATTTATATTCTATAACTATATATCATTTTTAGTTAGTGTTATCATACCTTGTTAGTTGTTTCCCCACATTTGTCTTGATGATGTACTGTAAATTGTGTATCAATATAAACACCTACATCCAAGTAGCCTCTCCTAACTTCCTGATATAGATTCCTGCTTTAAATTATGAAAAGCAGTGGTCCTGGTACAGATCCCTGTGGTACACCACTAATTACATCAACCCAGTCTGAATATTCAGTCTTTCTCTGTACCCTCTGTTTCCTATTAAATAACCAGTTCTCAGTCCAAAGATTCACTTTTCCCTGAATGGCTGCTCCCTGCAATTTGAGAATTCCTAAAAAAAAATTAAGTTTTGATAAAGCATTCTGAAAATCTAAATACATTATATCCTATGGTTTGTGTGTAATCAATATTGTAGGTGATCAAAGAACTCTAACAAATTTGTTAGGAATGACCTACCTTCTCTAAATTCATGTTATTTCCAAGAATATTATTTCTATATACAGTGGTGTGAAAAAGTGTTTGCCCCCTTCCTGATTTCTTATTTTTTTTGCATGTTTGTCACACTGAAATGTTTCAGATCATCAAACAAATTGAAATATTAGACAAAGATAACACAAGTAAACACAAAATGCAGTTTTTAAATGAAGGTTTTTATTATTAAGGGAAAAAAAAATCCAAACCTACATGGCCCTGTGTGAAAAAGTGATTGCCCCCTAAACCTAATAACTGGTTGGGCCACCCTTAGCAGCAACAACTGCAATCAAGCGTTTGCGATAACTGACAATGAGTCTTTTACAGCGCTGTGGAGGAATTTTGGCCCACTCATCTTTGCAGAATTATTGTAATTCAGCCACATTGGAGGGTTTTCGAGCCTTAACCGCTTTTTTAAGGTTATGCCACAACATCTCAATCGGATTCAGGTCAGGACTTTGACTAGGCCACTCCAAAGTCTTCATTTTGTTTTTCTTAAGCCCATTCAGAGGTGGACTTGCTGGTGTGTTTTGGATCATTGTCCTTCTGCAGAACCCAAGTGCGCTTCAGCTTGAGGTCACGAAAAGATGGCCGGACATTCTCCTTCAGGATTTTTTGGTAGACAGCAGAATTCATGGTTCCATTTACCACAGCAAGTCTTCCAGGTCCTGAAGCAGCAAAACAGCCCCAGACCATCACACTACCACCACCATATTTTACTGTTGGTATGATGTTCCTTTTCTGAAATGCTGTGTTACTTTTACGCCAGATGTAATGGGACACACACCTTCCAAAAAGTTCAACTTTTGTCTCGTCAGTCCACAGGGTACTTTCCCAAAAGTCTTGGGGATCATCAAGATGTTTTCTGGCAAAATTGAGACGAGCCTTTATGTTCTTTTTGCTCAGCAGTGGTTTTCGTCTTGGAACTCTGCCATGCAGGCCATTTTTGCCCAGTCTCTTTCTTATGGTGGAGTCATGAACATTGACCTTAACAGATGCAAGTGAAGCCTGCAGTTCTTTGGATGTTGTTGTGGGGTTTTTTGTGACCTCTTGGATGAGTCGTCGCTGCGCTCTTGGGGTAATTTTGCTCGGCCGGCCACTCCTGGGAAGGTTCACCACTGTTCCATGTTTTTGTCATTTGTGGATAATGGCTCTCACTGTGGTTCGCTGGAGTCCCAAAGCTTTAGAAATGGCTTTATAACCTTTTCCAGACTGATAAATCTCAATTACTCTGTTTCTCATTTGTTCCTGAATTTCTTTGGATCGCAGCATGATGTCTAGCTTTTGAGGATCTTTTGGTCTACTTCACTTTGTCAGGCAGGTCCTATTTAAGTGATTTCTTGATTGAGAACAGGTGTGGCAGTAATCAGGCCTGGGTGTGGCTAGAGAAATTGAACTCAGCTTTCCAAAGATGTGATAAACCACAGTTGATTTATGTTTTAACGGGGGGGGCAATCACTTTTTCACACAGGGCCATGTAGGTTTGATTTTTTTTTCCCTTAATAATAAAAACCTTCATTTAAAAACTGCATTTTGTGTTTACTTGTGTTATCTTTGTCTAATATTTCAATTTGTTTGATGATCTGAAACATTTCAGTGTGACAAAAAAGCAAAAAAAAAAGAAATCAGGAAGGGGGCACACCACTGTAGGTGACCCTCTATTGGTCTATAGTTACTTGATTTAGTTTTTTTCACCCTTCTATATAGTTGAAAATCTGTAGTCCCTGGGTAGTCTCCTGTCTGGAGTAATTGCTGAAGGAGTTGTCGATGACCTCTGAATAACAGAACTCTTTTTCTTCTGTGGACAATTTGTAAGAAAGCAGTCACATCCTGGGAATTTATTACTCTTGAGAACTTCTAGTACCAGGAACACTACTGCCACACTACCATGTTAATGCTGTTCAATACAGAACTTTCTTCTTCTGCTGCCTTTTGAACCTCCTGTTGTTTCTGCAAATTTGAGTTCTTTCTTTAAAAGCAAGATTTTGTTAAGCATGACCTTCTGCCTGCAGGTCTTCCCAGACCAGCACGGAACACTGCCAGTCACTGCTATAAAATAATTTTAAATGCTTTGACTAAATCATAATCCATAATCACCTGACAATGGAAAATTACCAACTTATTTTTTTATTTGTTTTTGTTTCCTGTCTACTCTTTTACCCAGTGGAAACCAATCATAATCTGGATCTGGAATTGTACTTTTCTGTTGGCATGCAGGATGAAATTTTAATTTAATCCAGCCCTTATTCGACCTTAATGTTAAATGTTTTACGACTGAAAACACTACATAAAAAATAGATTAAATAAAGTACGCTTCACTTATCTTTGATTAGCCTTCAATGTTTGGTGGAGGTTTCCTGGAGAGTATAATCCACCGGGGATAAAAAAGCCTGTACACACCATATTTAAAGGCTGCTAGATATTCATCTCCTCCTCTTACATCACCAAATAAAAAAAAAGAGCCCTTACTTTTTAGTTTTTGCTTGCAAAGATCTGTTCAAATTAAAATGTTGGCATGACCCCTTCCAACACACAACAAACAGTAGTCATCAATGGCTATGTTATTGGTTAGCCTCAGTTAATACAGGAAACAATGTACTAATTTGTTTGCTCAGATAATGAAACACTTGCCGTAAATAGCTTTATGTTTACGCTGTGGGCTACTTTTGTCTTTTCATAGTTTAATACCACTGCCAAACAATTGTGATTCATTAATTTTCTGGATTAATACTGGAAAAGAGCAAATCTACTGGGAAATGTCAGGATTTAAACCCCCGCATCAGGGCACTGTTTATAGCCTACAGATTGAGAAAAGTCCTTATACTGCATGCATTCACAATCCTCTGGATCATATTGTTATCTATTTTTTTTCATAAATATTTTTTAAAAACAAGACGAAAGAATGACTGATGCCTGGGGTAACAGCTACCTAAACATTTAAGTTTTTTAAATATTTTTTAAAAACACTCTTTTAGAGTAGGTGACATTGGATCAGGAGGCAATGGATTTTAAAAATGGGGTTAATAAGACATGTACTGTATAGTATGTGGCTGTAAATTGACAGTCATTTTCCTCCAGTAGTATACATGTACTGTAGTTTATAATTTATGAATTGGTGTTGATAGCCATTCTATCAATTTCAGCTAATGTTACGTCTTTGATCTGCCATTTTTATTGCTCATTTAAGAATTTATGTGTGGGATTGTTTTTTTTAAATATTTCTTTATATTTTAGCCAAGGTGAAATCTCTTATTTATAAACAGTGTGGTTCCGAATTACTTATTTACATCGATTACACACCGGGCAAGCTCACTAAAGGGAGATTTCAATTACGATTATTTTCAGCACTGCTCTAAAGGAATCTGAGATGGTTCCCTGTGATTTATCATGGACTCAGAGCTGGTCTCAGAGCTGGTCTTGTATAAATATTCTATTTCCCTCCTTGAATGTACTCCTGTGTCTTACCACTGTGACAGGGGATAGGGAGAAACAATAGTTTTTTTTTTAGTTTTAACAACCTTCTTTTTGAGAGTTCAGGATTTTATTTTATTCAGGTTAGACACTCAAAGACAATTTCTAATTCTCATGTTTTGGGAGCAAGTGTCTGTGGTCTTCTGTTGTGAGTCACACATCCAAAGGAATCTGTTGTTTGCTTTTGTAATCCTCTTACCTTAGCAGGATTGCATATTCTCAGGCTGTACGTCCTGCTAGGCATTGATCCTATCTCTGTAGACCTCTCCCCAGTGCAGGTATAGACCACTGCCATCAGTAACAGGAAACATGTGTGCGATTCTCAATATCCTTGGAGCCTCCCACAACCTTGAGGAATTTTTCAAACACCTTAGTTAAAACCTTCCTCATTCTTCTACATAAAACCTGTGGACATATACAATCATGATGAAATGAGCAATTAGTTATGATCATAGTGTTTTTCTACACAACACAAAATGGAACAAACACAGCAGAATGTGATAGTCTTGTATATCTTGTAGTGGCTGATGCTCATTTAGTAAGTTGACATTGATTTACAGGGATTGCAGTGTAGTCAAATATGACGGGGCTCAATGTTTGTATTTTTGTGTTCCATTGAGTAAATAGCACTGAAAATCACACATGTGTCATTTCATGTCACTGCCTGGTGCTAAATGTGGTAGTAACTGTATAGCTTTAGTTATAGTGACACAAACCACGATACTGATACTGTATACTGATTTGAACTGAGGCATGGTGTTTTAGTAGTAATTTCTGGTATTTCACCTGTTTCTTTCTGAGGTTATATGCTTTTAACTCATTGCTTTGCATGTCTGGTCACGCTACCTGCATACTGGATGCTGCCAAAGTGGTCTATATTTACTGTATGTAGGATAAATGGTCTTAACCTCCTGAACACACATGAAGTGGCATTGCTGAGCTGACTTAACACGGTATTGTGGAAATCGGACTTTGTTATTCAGTCATGTTGTATCTGGAAGCAGAGGTGCTGAAAGGCCTTTCTGATTCTTCTTAAGCCTTTAATTTGTGAAATATGCAGTGAGCTTGTGGTGCTGTTCACTGCAGACTATCATCCCTTCTGACTTTGCCCTAGGTAATGCAGCATGGCGCTTAAATAACCAAATCCTATTTCCCACTGTTCAGGTTGGTTTTAGGCTGATCCCTTCACAGCATAGAGTAAGGAGGCTGAAAAACAAGACCTTGTGGTTATGCATCTCTGCCAGCTCCTTCTCTGGCTTTGATCACAGCTGCATAACCAACATAGAGTCATGACAGGATAAACCTGGCTCCATAGCGATCCTTCAGCCCGGAGAGGTTAGCACATTGATGAGGATAAGGGATGTGGAAGTGATGTGCAAAACATATGCTTCCTCGAAATATGTTTGCGAGGTGTGACGCACAAGGGTCTCGACACGTTAAAGCATTAGCAGCTGCAGAGTACAGCCACACCCAGAGCCAGATTAGAGAAAATTCAGGTTTTCTCTCTAAATTTCATTAAATAAAAGAATCAACGGGATGCCAAGTGGCTCGAGCATTAAAGTCCTCTGTGTGAAACTCCATTGGAGATGTTAAGTTATGGAATTGGTTGGACTTGGGCTGCTTTCTTTATGTGAGTATACTTGAGAGCCATTACTGAGCGGTGAACAGCCAAGCCAAGCTGTGCCTTGTTTGGTTGGGTTGAAAGTCCACTAGGGTTATTTGTGCAGCAGACCCCTGTGAGATTATAGGGTAATCAGTCAAGCTTAGACAGTTCTGTATTCCACTGTACACATATGGGTGTCACAATGGAAATTAGATGACAGTATGCATTTCATAGGGTCTGTATGGACAGCAAATATTGCTCATGAGACAAGACGGTTTGTATAGAGTTCCAGAATGATATTAGAGCTCGGTATGTTTTGGATCTGGTGGAAAGTTATTAATAAAATGTATTTAATAAAAACAGCCCGACATCCTCTAAGAGAAAGACAGATCAAAGAAATTAAAGCCTTGTGACTTTGCAAAATTCCTTGTTATACATCATAATGGACAGCAGAGGGCAGAGAAGACTGTTTCCTTTTTGTGCCATTGAGAAAGATGATGTTGATCCTGTTGGCATTTCATTTTTTTCAAAGGCATTTTTCCCCACGTTAAAACTGCAATTAATTTCCCCTCATTATATTCCAGTGGAAAAAAGGTTTTGGTACTATTGATATTTCTGTCACCTTTTAAGACAATACCCATATTACTCCTCTTGTAGATTTTATGTCACTGTTTCTTTTTAGTGTTAACCTTTGCATTATAAAAAGTATATCGTCTTGTTACTGCTTACTTTGTAAGTCTTAAAAGCAGCCTTAGTAATTTTGTTTGTTGTGCATTGTGCATGGGCAAGAAGAAGAGAAAATCGTCTTACTAAAAAGCTAGGGAGATATTGAAAGTTATTTACTACACAGACAAATTTCTGCCTAATAAGTAAAAAAAAATGTTCATTTCAAGCTACATTTGAAGCTTGTAAAGAGATAATTCTGCACTTATAGTGGAAACAACTTATTTGTGGTTTAGAATAAATGCAGAATACATTACAATCCCAGTTTAGTGCTGGCAGAGGGGCTGTGGGCTTCCAAAAGTCAGCTTGACAGAGTTATTCAGTGTAAAAGAAAGCATGGATCTCTGTAAGGCTGAAGGGGCTCTTGTCAACATTCTGTTTACTTATAGCCTCTTGTTCCTTCAGACTCACTTTTGTTATTTCAGGTCACAACAAGACACAGAACTCTTCTTCCACACTAATCTCTGGCCTGAGCTCATCTAGAAGAAGCCTTTTTTCCTGGACAAGCCACCTGGGAGTCCTTATCCCACCGGCTTTTGACATCCCTGAACCTTTCCTTCCTGTCATATTCCCTGGAAAAATCCCTAATCTGTCAAACCAGAAAAGCATTATTTTTGTCAGATTTTCCCCCAGTTCTCTGTAATAGAAAATAGGCTGTTTTCTTTTCCTTTTAAGAAGAACTGTTTCCTGTGAATCTATGAATAATGTACACAATGCTGACATTTTCTCATCTGCTATTAGTTCAGCCACAAACTCATGCAGGTAGGATATGACCTTGTGTGCTGAATTGCTGTACAGTTCCAACAACCTTGTCTGGCTGTGTGTAGGTGTGTGTGCTCAATTTATTGAATTGCTCTAGCAAAAGAATAGTGACACGAGCTCACAGATGTTTCTCAACAGAATCATGCTGAACAATGAACATCACTGAAATATGAAGGTGAAAGGTCACATTGCCACCCTGGATGCTACATAAATCAATTACTGAGTGTCCCATAGAACACTACAGACAGACATTTGAAGTTTTGTTCAGTTGTTTCATGGCTTAATGTGTCAAGAAAAATTATGTTCAAGCTTGTCCTGCTTTTCCTTATGACACTGCTTCTACCTTAAACACAGAAGGAAATGCCATCTTCTTTTCATCCCTAATCATCCTTCCCTCTTTGTCATTCTGGATGAGCCACCACAGCAATATAATATGGTACAAATAGAATTTTTATATGGCTGTCCTAGAGCACTTTCTTGTTTTGGTACTGCTGTACAGTAAAGAACAGCTCATACTGTATGTGAGATGCATTCTAGTCACTGTACAACACCTCCAGGTAACTTCAAAGGTGGAACAGTCACTGAAAGGGGAACTGCAGTCCTAATTTCTCAGACCAATTATTAAATCTCGGTAACAAAATAAATTAATTGACCAGTATAGATTTTTTTTACAAATTCCAAATTAAACACCAAATTGTGAAGTTTGTTAAAGTACTGTCTGGTCAGCACTGTTATCGCAAACAGGTGGTCTCCCCACGGCCGAGAACAAGAGTTTGCATTAATTGCCACATGAAGTAGCCCTTCCTGCTCACTAGTCACTGTAATGATTAATGCAATGTGATGTATGAGCGAATAAGAACAGGTTGTGCAGCAGACATTTAGCCACAGAAATGTTCCAATGTGATCTGCAAGCAGAGTTAACAAGTAAGTAGTATTTGTTGGCAAAACCGTCTCAAAGTTGAGAGCAATATTTCTATTGGATTTAAAAGAGGTGTATTCACAAGCTTGCTTCTTTACAATATAATGGGGCTGCTTTACATCACCAGATGTTTTGTTGCCTTGTTCTGAATCACAGACAATGTGGCACTGTGCATACCTGGAAATTTGTCTATTTTGTGATGTAAATAGGAGGTTTTACAAGTTACTTTTATTGTGGTTTGAAATGCACTCATCAATGGTGATTCCTTCTAACCCCAAAATATAAAATTAATGTTGCAGCTCCCCTCGAACTCTGCTGAGTACTTGTGTGAAATTTTAACTGAACTCCAAGTTAACTTTGCTACTTTGCCAGGTCCCCACTTGTCTCTTACCAGGTTGACAGAGCAACTCATCCACACCTTTCTTACATTGTAGCTCAATTTCTACTTTAAACATTTTTAAGTACATAATAACGATAACAAATTAAAACACTGTGCAGTTATTTTAATTTATTATATTTTATATCATAAATAGGTCCTCTTTCTTGTAGGGTGTTAGAAAATCACAATTCCAATTATTTGTGTAGAAACTGTGTCTGGCCTGGCTCTGTGATATGTGTGCAAATATGTAATTTAACTGTTTGGGTTCACTTTGTCAGTGTTTTTTTATAACCTTGAAACCTCCTCAGAGACTTCTTTATTGAACATTGAACACCTCATGAAAGCATTATACAAGCCAGAATGTCAAAGCTCTCTTGCCAGAGTCTTATAGAGTTCAACAGAGAATCTAAAATGTATGAACAACCTGTGCAATGCTATGAAGGTTCTTGGATTCTTGCTCCATTTTGAATATGATTTTTTTGTTTCTTTTTGCAAAAATGGATGCATTTCCTATCTAACATGTTTGTGGTGTGTGCTTAGAATGTTCTTTTGCCTAATTGCCTCTGGTGAAAGAACATACGGCTAAAAATAAAATCTCCATGGCTTCCAGAATAGGGAAAAAACGTTTGTACAGCCATTACTACAGCAGTACTTTAAGAGATAATATTATTGCAGTTCAGCATTCCATCATTTGTTCTCTGACATACTGTATCTGATGTCTTGAACCAGATGACACACCAGGCTGTGACATTTTAGTTACTGTTTATAGTTGCACTGTAATTTTGTGATTTATTTTGCCACTTGGAGCATTGTGTGCATGACTGAGCAGTTACATTTAACACACCTTTCACAATGCACAGCTTTTGTATAGCACAAACGCTTTCATGGTATTTAATAATGAAGAACAACACAATATGACAATATGTCCTGACATTTTTTAAGAGGAAGGTTCAGCATCAATGAAAACACTCAAGTGTCCTGTGCGCACATGATATAATGTGCAGCCTGTGTGTGTCACTAAACCTACTTTTAAATGTGTAAGATTGAATTCTAAAATACAAAATGATGGCAATCTTGGGATTAGGGGAGCTGTTTTCTTGAATAAGTAGCATACAAGAAAACAAAACTGGGAATAGAAAGACTGACATAAAAAGAAGACAAGACCATCCGTTTGTTAAAGTGATTATTGAATTTTCTTCTACATTTTATTTTAATCTGAAAGAAGGTAGGGGGATAGTGGTAGGGTGTTCATTTAATCTTTAGGGACCTACTTTGATCTCTCTCCCCCTTTTTAATCCCTATTATAAAGAACAAATAAATACCTTGAGTATTTAAATCATTAATTCCCAATCCTGGTCCTGGAGGGCTGGTGAGTTTACAGGTTTTCAGTTAAAGCTGGCTTGTAATGATCTGAATTTGCATATTCATGCCTTAATTGGATGAGTTTAACAGCTTTTCCTAGCTCTGCAGGTGCTGGTGCTTTAAAGTAACTTGGAAAACCTGCAGACATATCAACATTGCAGGACCAGGACTGGGACCTTAATTTAATAAGCTCTCCAATTTGCTGCCATTTATGACTGCTGCCAGTCATCAGCTTCTAGCCCACTATATGATGTTGACATCTCACTAGATGTAAGAAGTTACTGCCAAGCATAAATATTGGGTTTTGAGATATTGGATGCAGAGCGGATCAAAGTTTTGACTGTATTTGGGCCAAAAAGATCCCAAAATGACTATTTTCATGCTTAATAATGAAAATAATATTAGGAACACAAATGAAAAGTAAGATTAAAAGTACTGGAGCACTAGAGCGTATAGATTCAAATTAGGACACCACTGTTTTAAGGAAAGAGTTGCAGATGTCTGTCCAACTTAAGGAAAGAGTTGCAGATGTCTGTCCAACCATCTACAGCCATGTTGTTGATTATTATTCACTGAGTATTCAACTTAAAAAACAAGAATTGTTTTAACAATGCTCTAGCAAACAACCAAGACAAGTATTCTTTCGATTTGCATGGTGCAAGCTAAAATAGCTTTATTGGAATAAAACCTGTACTTATTTTTACCATTTTTGTACTTCTTAGGCCTGTTCAAGGGGTTGTAGTTATTCAAGAGAAATGTGCTGCTGCTATAGAAAAGTTTCTATGGCTTTTTTATGAATTCCTATTATTTAATGCCTATTGTGAAAAGATGGATCTTCTCTGGAGCAGACAACAATGCCTCAAACCGGTATTTATCAGCACAAGCGTTTTAATTTATTTTCATTAATGAATGAAAAGGATCCTTGGCAATCTCCTCTTCTCATTTGGGGGTGGGGGAATGACTTCATACAGAAATGGCCCTGCATCTGATAAACCATGAATCCAGGCTGACATAACTTTCCTTGGTCCATTTAACAATTTTTCTGATTGCCGTAATGTTAACTTCAAATGGTACAGCAAATATAATCCAATTTTTGAAGGATGTTTTCTTTATGGAAAAGCTTCCAGTTGGCTGCCAGCTGAAAACATTTTGACAACAGTGCTTTGTATGATCAATCCATTTAACATTTAACATTATTACTGAGAGTGAAGCATCAGCTTAAAGAAACTTTCTTTTTGCTGAGTCCACAGTTCAAGCACAGCACTAGACTGTTCATTCCCAATTGCCCATAAAGCCTACCTAGAGTATATACTGTAGCTCAATGTATATAATATAATACTGGAGGGCCTGCATAAGGTTAGGGATAATTTTAATGTATTGTTTATTCTGAGTTGATTACAGTATAACAGAATTATGACCTTGTAGCCTGGTCTCACTGGACCTCTAGCTAAGCAAGGCCTACCTTGATTGGGACTGAGATGAGAGTCTTTTGTGAAAAATAGTGTTGCCATTGTAAGTCGGAAACCTCCAGCTCTGGCTGTGAAGTGTCCCTGTCCAGCAGGTTTTATAGTTACAGTAATTTATATAGACTTCATATACCAGTGGTTTGTTTTCCTTAAACAAATTATATGTTTGATTAAGCAATTTAGAGCAGTCATTTGGAACAAAAATCATTCAGCACAAAAATTCCAATAACAGAATACTGGTAAAAAATATAATTTTACCATTGATACATTTATGTATTCATGTTGAGAATGTTGATACATTCTCTTTGGTTTGGTGAGGTTGCTTAGTCATTTTAGACAAATATTTTGATTCTGTGAAGAATATTTTCCTCTAGAATCAGTGGAAGATTATGGAAATTATTTTTGAAGAAAGTCTTAACCCTTACCCTAACCTACAGATCCAGACATTCAGAATGCACGCCGTATAACGCAGCATTCTGCCCTTTTAAAAAAATATTCAGTTGTTGGACTGCACTACTTGTTAAAACCACCAGGTGGAGCAGTACATGCTTAACGTTGCATATAGAAGCAGTTAGGCTGTCACCAGAAAATGCCTGGTTTTAAAATCCCTAATCAGGAGACTCCTAGTTTAGGGTGAACTATTTCATTGGGGTTCTTCAGGACCAGGGATAGAAACTCTTGCTATAGGTGGGGGAGCAGTAAGTGGGGAACTTCCCTCTAGACCCGAATTTTTCAAACCTGCTGTAGGAGATGCTGTTAAATTGAAATCCTGACTACTTGGTTGGTAAAGATCCTGTAGCAATGATCATGAGAGCAGGGGTGTTTACCCTGGTATCTTCAATAAATTCTGTTTTGGGCTACGATTAAGTTCAGTTTGTGAGGAACTATCTCTGATTTGCTGTGTAGTTTGGCTGCTGGCATGTGTCACCCAGTGCTGCACATCACAGGTGGATGAAGTATGTCCCTTCATATGTGTCAGGTGCTTTTGGATCCTTTGAGCTGAAATGCGCTGCTCAAAATGAAAGGGCTTATTTCTTATTATTTTCAGCTAAACACACGTATACATCTGAGGATTGAAAAACACTGGATTCAAAACAAGACATCACTGACATAAAATTAATAATAGCTCTGCCAATAGAATGTTGATGTAATTAGAAGGTGTCCTTGCATAACTACTATAGATGAGCATATAAGCCCTGCAGATGCGTTCACTATAAATCAATTAAAAGCCTTTAATTGTAAATAAAGAATAGGTCTGCTTCTGAATGCCCACCTCGTCCCACTAGAGGTTGATGTTTCAAAACAATCAAGTTTGTGCAGTGAATGCTGGGAAAGGAAATTAGAGCTGGGACCCAGTCCTTACTTAGCTTCAGTAGTTTTTCTTTCATCTATTTTCCAGCAGCTTGTGTTTTTTTTCGCTGGCTCCAGCCCTTCCCTAATTCTGTCAACTTGAGAAGAGACATTTTTCCATAGTGGGTCCATGGGACCTTGCAGTCCACCTGGAGCACAGCTGCAATTTAATCAGGAATTAAGTGGAAACGAGCAAATAAACACCTCTTTACTGAACATACACAAGAACTCTAATTTGGTCAAATAGTGCCTGACATGCAGAGTAATTGTCACAGGCAAGAAAATTAAAACGAAAAAAAAACAGTTAAATGAAAAAAAGACCTGTAAATACAAAGATGGTATAGAACACCAGCAGGAGAGGCCCCCTTGAGAGCTAGGCTAATGCTTTCCTTCATTTTAGCAATTCTGTTCTGTTTAAGCAGCCCTGGGCAATATGAGTACTTACTGCCCTTGTCTCAGTGATGATAGGGAAACAGTGATGCTTCAATCAGTTTAAAAGGCCTACTGAGCACTATATCATGTAATTTTAAATATAAGCGCTACCACACTTCCTTATTAGTGTTGAGAATAAATGACGTTTGTTTGCTTTTTTGTGTTGTGGAGTTCAGTTTTTAATGGAAAGGACACACCTGGTGCTGAAGAACTGAAATCTCAACAACCAAAAGACTTCTGTCAATAACAAGCTCTAAGACTCAAAGGCAGCCTTCCGTCTCTTTCTATAGCATATTATAGTCCACTTAATTATCTCCACTCCAAAGAATCCTGACCTTTCAATTACAGTTTAATGTATTAATTAGTCATAAAATAAACAAGTGATTACTCCAGTTATCAGTCAGTGATATTCTATTGACATGCCCTGCCTGTTATAGTCCTGTGATTGCGCTCTTAAAGTATTACAGGCATGTACTTTTGCTGTTCCTCTTTATAAAAGCTGTGCTCTTCAAATATATTAGGGCAATGTGAGGAGCTGACAGGTGTGCAGTCATGATCAAAATTCCATTAAGGGCTAGTAAATCTCCCTAGTTCTTGTAGTCTGTCAGCATAAGCACTTTCCCCCAAAATAAATTGGCTGTGAGAAGGAACTTCATTTTTTAGCAGATAAGTCAAACATGGATAAAAGTCTGCATGTTCAAAATTGAGTGGGTGTAGTGAATTTGTGTTGACCCTCACAATTTTAACAGCTTGGATGTAAGAGTTTTTACAATAAATGCAGTTAACGTTTACAAAAAGTTAAAGACTAAATAATGCTGGATAACACTTCTAATAAGAAGCATAGCTTCCTGATGAATTCTGAAAGACCAAGACAAGAGCACATCATGATTATGGAACAAGTAAAAGTTTATTCCATGCTGAAAAGAGAGGAAAAGACACGCAAGTTTCTGCTGTGGAGCCTTCTTCGGCTGTCACACTCGATGAAGGCTCCACAGCTGAAACTTTGTTTTTTCTTTCTTCTCTTTTCAGCATGATATATAACCTTTACTTGTTCCTTTGCAGCCTATGCATGCTGAAGCAGCTCCCTACTTGAACTACGTTATGATTATGATCTCATTCCATAACCTGCCAGATAAAATTTCCAAACTGACAATAGTCCATGATGCCATGGCAAAAAAATAACTCATATATTATTTCTGTCATCTATTGGAAGTTACGATTTTGTACTGATTATTAAAAAATGTTACTATGTTTTCTACCTTCAGCTATGTTATGGTGGAGTGACATTCTTAGTAAAATGATTCCAGGAAAACAAACTACTGTAGATTCTTTCCACATAGTAATGTTTCATTACATGTTTTATAGGCTTTTTTATAGCTTCATGTATACTTAATAATAATAATAATAATAATAATAATAATAATAATTTGCCTTTTGATAAGATATATGTTGAAACTTTGACAGTTAAAGATGTTGCACAACTGTTTTCCATACTGAGCAAATTGTCCAAAAGCTTTGACAGTCTGATAATGGTGACGGATAGTGATGTAAGGATAGAAATGTCTGGAAGCTGCTCATTATGATCTGGTTTAGAAGCTGCCCTTCCAATAGGGTCAAGCACTTGGGTTTAAGAAACTGTAACTGTAACTATGCTTGAGTATCCATTTTTAGGGTCCGCTATGTTAAACTCTTCTGGTCTGGGAAAGGTGGCCTAAAATAGTCTAACAGCACCGCTGTTTCCAGAGGAAATAGCTTTATCTAGTTAAAAATGATTAAAATTGGGACTTGGAATATCAAGAACTTTATGTATTACCCAGAAAATACTGGAGATATGACATCAACATTGCTGCTGTCTGTGAAACCCAACAAGTTGGAGATGGGCAATTCAAGATTCCATACAGACAAAGGGAAAGGGAATCAGAAGAAGAACATCAGACTTGATAGAGTTGGAACAATTAATTTGAAAGCCAACTCTATTAAAGGTCTTTTCTCAAACCAATCAATCATGGAGAGCAAGAATTAAAATGAGCAATATCCTAATATGCACAACACCAAAGAAAACAGAACAGACACAAACACAGCAGTATATAGTTTCTAGATCTGTAGACCCTGGCCTTCATGGTCTGCTCTAGACACTTACAACGACATTGCTGAGCTATGAACATACTGGATAATATCACTGTTGGAGCTGATTACTTAGTGTGGAAAATAACTTACCTATTTTTGCCAAGTGGCTTTTTAGAAGGAGATTTTGAACTGTTACTGGGAAAAAATGAAAGCTTTTTTTTCTATTTGAGTATGCCAGTGGCAGTTATGTTTGAGCCATCTTATTTATTTCCTTAAGCTGTAGGGTGTTATGTAGAGAAGAAATGTGTGAATCTCTGGAAGTTTCTGTATGTGGGAGGAGGGATTCCATTAAGTACTATATAGAACACTGAATATTTATTTTTATTGTTTAAGAAAAATGAGAAAATCTTTTATGCAGCATTTGTGATGTAGAATATTAAATTCCCAATGTTTTTTTTCCAGTGTCATGATGCATGCATTTATTTCATTTTATTTCACATTTCACTTTTAAACTATTGCAAAAGCATTAGGAGAGGGAAGGAGGTGGGGGACAAGGGCATAAGATGGTAAAATAAGGCATAGAACTCTTCAATAATAATAATAGGAAATGTTACAAATAAGAGGAGGACATTCAGACCATCTGTCCTGTTTGGTAGTTTATATTTAGTTCAGCTCTTTTCAAATTACACATTCTGTAAGCTCGGTTTTAACAAATCAAACTGTCCACTTTGAACAGAAAGCAACAGACAGAATTTAAAAGTTTAAAAATACACAGCTCTGTTTTAAAGACATAATTTAATATAATTTAGTTTTTTTTTATGAGCTACGCTATATATAAGGAAAATATTGAAATCCCCTGTATGTCAGAAACTTCAAAACCTTATGCTCATGAGGTCTCTTGAAAACAAAACTAGCAAGAAGCATGGTTTCTGATTAAAAGCAACATTCATCATACAGTTTATGAATGAAAAACATTTACATCATTCCTGGACAAGCTTCTCCCGAGGAAGGTCACATGTTACATGTGCTAGGAGAGACAACCTGCAGCATTTAAGTTAGGAGAATTAGTGATGTCAGTGGATATGAACATTGAAAAAGCGCACTGCTTCTTCATTAGACTGTTGCCCCCGTAGTACAGAGATCGGTATTATGCAGAAATTCTTGAAGGACACTTTCCATGAACATTATTATACTGAAACTTAAAACTACCCTTGGTGTAACAGAATGGGCAGCACATGGCCCAGATATAATACTGTGCTGTTGAGTTCTAAAGTTGGTGTTAAGGGCCCCTCGCATCTCCCCCTCTGATCTCCTTTATATCCTTCAGCAAGCCCTCCAAAAACTGTGTCCTTTGCCATTTTCCTTGGTTGAAATCCATGTTGAAAAACCACTCTAGTGCATCCTGGTGCTGCTACCACTTGATTGGGTTTGAATGACTTATATTGATTTAGTTTCAGTTTAGTATACCTGTGTTTTTTCTTCTGCTAACTTCATTTATGCTTTCTGAAAAAAGAGAGCAAATAACTTTTGCTCTGGTGAAATGAAAAAAATGAAAAAAATGGACCCCCCCCCCCCACCTGGTATGTTGTTTTATGCTCTAGGTTTTCCTTTGTGGTTTCAGATTCAGTTAGTGACAGCTGAAATTTGTTTTTCACTGGTATTCCTTGCAAGTACTGCACTTTTTAAAGAAAAGAGACAGCTAAGAGGCTTGCCTGAATTCATGGGCAGGGAATTAAAACTCCTACTCTATCCTGTCGAAACTGCTGCAACATGGTACCCCTGTCACTCTTCATTGGCAACAATGAGGATATGTGGGTCAACAGTGCTCTTGTGGAGTCAGGATACTGATTAAATTTATTTTGCATGAATATCCAAGAGGATTGTCCTTTCATTGGTAGTTAATCAGTCAACTCGCACTCCAATAGCTTTGCATACGCTCACTTGGACGACTAGACAGAATATGATAATAAACATGCCATCTTGCGCACAGTCAGGCATATGTACAGCTACAATCAGCTCTACATGACGCTCTGCTGTGCAGTGCTTGAAAACCATTGAAAAGAGGAAAGATTCACAGGTATTGCAGTACAAATCAACATTAACAGTATTTTGTTGAAAATGTATTTTGCAGTAAACTTAAAAGAAAAATAACTTTGCCAGAACTGAAATGTGTTTAGATTATATTTTATTGCTCCCTTTTGCAATCTATTCCGTTTTGGGTATTTGTTTTTCTTGTCTATGTAACATTTGACTGTTTTTTAAAAATGCTTTAATAAAGACCATATCTAACCTTTCAGCCCTATCTTTTCAGGGCTGCATTGCTCTTCCATTGAGTCCTGCTTTAAAACATTTACAGCTTTTGGTGGAACAGACAGTACAGAGGCAGTCTGAAGAAAAATACAGAACGAGTCTTGTTGGATAAAACCCCAAAACCCAAAAATAAAGCAGCTAAGCATTAAGCTATTAAAAGGTGACATTGTTAACCTCTATCACTAAAAATAATTTAGTGGTCCTGTCTAACTGTAATACAGTAGGGTGACAAATTTTATAGAAACAGTGTGTTTGAAGTTTATTTGATGTAACTCACTGTGCTGAGGAAATGGCGACCTGTCTTCAGTGCTAACAGGATTGCAAAGAGATCAGAGGAACCCCAAAACACTGATGCAGAGTTCTTCAATCACAAAGCTTTGTGATTTCAGAGGATCACTGAATTGGAATTTGATTGCTGATGGGCTGTTGAGGATGTTGCGCTGGCCCAAAAAAACTGATCCAAAAGCTATCGGTGCTGTGACTGGCTTTGGTTAGTCCTGGATGGAGGCTGTTAGGGGAACTGTTATTAAGTGATTACTTGCAGATGCTTATTTAGTATGGACATAATATCTGACAGAGCAAAGCAAAAAGAATAATGAAGAGATGGGTAGGGCTAATAGCAGAAAGGAGTCTGAAGTACTCTAAGTCCTGAACTGTGGATTGATTTTTGGTCTAACCATGTTAAGAAAGCTGGAAACTGTGAGGAGATGATGGATTGGTGAGATATTTCTGTGTAGGACAGCCATAATGGACAAGAATAAAGTCTAACCTGCCAAAATTGTTTAAAAACTCCATTTGTTAGAATACTACATAACTTACATCCAATTTTCAATGTTAATTGATGTCAGGTGTTGTGTTAGTTGGGTTTTTTTTGTGAAAACCACACATTAAGCAGTGTTGTTACTTAGAGACATCATTAAGTGCTTTTAGTATCATTTCATACTGGAAGTTACTTGTGCAATGCAAGCTACAGCAAAAGATTTAAGTGTGTTAAACCAGAAAAGATCTGCTATTGAAACGTATCCTTAGACTCTAGACTTAAAACACAGCCTTGGGCACTTAATCCACATAGACATAGAATACACTAAGCATTCCTACAGGAACCATCCTACACCCCCTGGTATGAGGTGTTTGAATTTTTTTGAGAGGTATTGCAATAACATAAAAGATATTAAAGCAACTTAGGAAATTAAAAGATCTGTGATTGTATTAAAATGTGTTTTTAAGGGATAGGTAAAAAAAACTTTAAGAAGCATATATAGATCCAGTAAGTAATTGCCGATAATGATATGTTTTGATACAAGTAAATTTCCTTCAAGGCTGTTCAAAAAGAGTATGTGCTTCACAGTCAACAGAGCCATTGATCTGAAAAAGGTCGATAATGAATTCTGGACTGAAGCAATACTTTCTTGCCTTCCTGCACTACCTTTGCCAGCTCCTTTAAATCCCTCTCTCCAGCTTGGAATGTGCCAATGAACCGAGCAATGTAATTAAAAAAAAAGTCCCTGGTATTCAACTGCTCATATGGTGTCAAACTGGGGAGAGCACATGTGCTGAGATTCTGGAATTAGCTTCTGCTTAGTAAGTAGTACAACTTGTTTAGGGAACAATTACTGCCTGAGCAGGAATTAATGGCAAATGTTTGACAGGAACCACGGATAGCAATATTTACTTAACTGACTCCTCGACCTGGTTCTCTTCTGGCCTTTTTCTTCCAAATTTTTTCCATGTATATTTGAAATCACCAGATTTTGGGTTTTTTTTTTTGTAAGCTTTAGTAGCCACTAGATTTTGTAACTGGTATTTGCTAATCAACATTGCAAAGCTCCAGCCAACATGAAGAAGACATGCTACATGGTACACACTCATACTTTCTGCTCATAAACAAGCCTTTCTATCACCTGCTACTGTTTCACATTGCAAGTCCACAGTGCAAACAGATGGGTACAGAGTCAGTGTTATGTAGTGTGCTGAGGAGACCTCACTGGTACAGTATATGTTTGGTCCATGTCCTGGGAACTCATGTCGAATTAGACTGCATCTAAAAAAAGCTAAAGCTAAATTCTGCTGTGAAGAATGGTGAACAAACAGTCACCTCTAACCAATTCAATGCCGTGTCTTCTTCTGTGTGCCAAAATATGTGTAAATGCTTATTTTTTAATTTTCAGCAGATACTCTGCCTTATGCATACAGTATGTGTGGAGAGGATTGGCTTAACATGTTGTATTATCTGCTCAGTCTGATAAGTTGTGGATTCAAATCCCTGCTACAGACATTGCTGTTGTATCTTGAGTGAGGTACAGTACTTTACTGCAATTCTTCCAGTGCACCCAGCTGTATGTAATGGGACCAGCATTGCTGGGGGTTAATCACTGTGATGAACTGGCGTTCCATAAAGGAGGAATCCGTGTGCTCTCTCGTCTACTTAATGCCATGGAAACCAGAATAAGCCGTATGAGGTCATATAACTCGGATATAGAAATTACCCACACTTGTTTGTAAGAGCACAAAAATAGTAACATTATAAGCATTCGTCTACCAGAGTACTTAGATGAAAACATGAATCCCATTGCATGGTAGTTTCAGGTACTCTTATGAGCTTGAAACTAAAACTTAAAAATAGACAGGTCTGCCTTTAGAGATTAAATATGCAGACAGCTCCCTGATTTGTCTCGTGCACTGCGATTCTTATGCCAATGCAAAATGTTCCATATTTAGGTGAACAAACAATGAACACACTTACAGGTAAATGGTTGAGTTTAAACACAAAGGAAAATGAATTGATGCCCATTAATCACTATCAGCTGTATTTTAAAGGTTCTTGCACTAAGAAAATGAGCATCATCAATATCATTGTCAAAACCGAAAACAAAGATAAACCTCCCATTTAATCCTGAAGTAAACACAATTTAAACAACAAATTGCCACATGACGATGGCATATCAAAGCAAGGTTTTCAGAGCCAGCAATTTGCCTCTAAATGTACTGTCCCAGTTTTTAAGCATGCAACTGTGAGTGTATAATGGCAAGGCAAGACAATTGAATTCGTAATCCACTGGCTTTGTGGCTGCATTGTAAAGCGCAATAAATGCAGTCACTTAAAATAAAGGATAACATCATTATTGTAACCAACACAGGATGCCGAGGAGGCTGTTTGCACCTGTGGAGACATAATTGAATGTCTCAGTCTAAAGTAGCTTTTCCTTGGAAACTCCATTTACCATCAGAATTGTGAGCCCTCTGTGACATGCTCTTGGACTGATCGCCTTAATGAAACCCAAATGTTTAAAAAAGGCTATAGCATAACACTGACACATCTAGTATTCTGCCTTGTCTGTCACTGTGCATGCTGTTTTGAATCCTTATCTTAAGTGGATCTGAACTTGTTGTTCATAGATGCATTATTATTTACAGTGTCAAGACTTAAAATAACAAGTAGCAAGGATCCAAAAGTACATTACATCAGTACAAATCATACCATGCTGCTGTAGTAATTTCAGCAATGTGGAACAGGGCCCAAGGAATGCATGTTGCATGTTGGGCATTGGAGGTGTGTTCCTGAGAATGTTGTCCTACTGGCACTTGTGATTGCTAGAGTGCTTTTCATGAAAAGCAATCACATTGTCACATTGTTACAGCAGCAGACTGACGGCCTGAAGACACATCTCTGCAACATGAATGCAAGGTGATATCTTTAGAGTTAGTGCACTGGACATACCGTATGGGTATGCAATCATGAAACGTGAAAAATTAAACAAAAATATCGGGCAAGCTTTTGAAGCTGCTGTAGCAGTACACTAGTGGTAAACACTACACATTAAAGGACGCTGCTTCTTGCTCTTTATGAAGCTTGATTTGGAGTTTGTCTAGAAGGACACAGAGCTCTTACAGCCTTGGCTTTTATACAGTGTTTTTTATAAGTGGCTTCAGGTAGATAATCAGTGTTTTTCAGATAAGATGTCTGAAAAGAGTGAAGCTTTTTCATCTTGCTCCATTAAATAAAGATGACTTTTTTAGCACTTCCTTTCTTTGTGTTATCCTGCAGTACAGTGAAAGAGCTTTGTTTTGTGCATTGATAGGCCATACTGCAGCCACTTAATAATTGATAAGGGATTTGAAATAATAGGCCCAGTGAAACTGCTTAGAAAATGATCTGGACAAAATAAAACACTTGAGAGAGGGTCATGATTCTCTGGGCCTTTAAAAGGTCCCTCTTGCCTGTGCTCTTTAAAAATTCACAATGGTTCACTTTGTCTTATTTCCCTATTTCCACACTTTTATTACCATGAGTTATTCTGGGAATCTGCATTCAGAACACCAAACGTTGATCTGAGGAAGATCCAAAACCCCTTAGAACTTGTCTGCTGCATTCAAAGATCAAATTTGCAATATGTTGCAATGTTCTGTTATGTATCATATTAACAATATTTATAATAGTAACAATATTAACACACATAAATCATCTGCTGTGTCATAATTGTTTGTGATTGAACAGCAGTATTAAACAGCTACTAAATTTTCATGACATTCAGTCCATAGTTCAGTTGCTCTCCGAAATACCACACTACATTATAACCAGCACAAAAACATATATATATATAAAAGCAAACATTTGAATAGGACGAAGTAGTTGGGTGGCTGTATCAGCATGTGTAGTCTGCAATAGAACAAGTAATAGGTTTATTCCATGCTGAAAAGAGAAGAGAGAAAACACAACGTTTCGGCTGTGAAACCTTCTTCAGGTGTAAGTACAGTATATATTGCTCAGACCTGAAGAAGGTTTCACAGCCAAAACGTTGTGTTTTCTCTCTTCTCTTTTCAGCATGGAATAAACCTATTACTTGTTCATTTAAATAGGAATCCAGTTATCAAAACACAATGGCACCAAACATTAAAAAGTACAGAATTATTTGGAAACACTGGGACTGCTTTGGCAAATCTAAGAAGCTCTTTTGCATAAGACATAAACTTTATAGATTTCTTGGTGAAGCATGGGATCTTTAGTTCAGTCTTGCAGTCCTTCAGGGTTTTATTCTAAACTAATTATTGGCTTAATTGGAGAAGTAAAACACCTATTTGTGTGCTTCTGATTTATAAAGAAACTCTTAGGTGACAGAGAAACTGTAAAGCTCACAGGAACATGACACCCAGGATGGGAGCTCGGTATTCCTGTATGTAAAGTAAAGGGGCTTTGCATCTTGCTCAGATGGGAATGTATGTTCCTTCTGTAGGAGTCTGTCATTTTGGCTCAAACCCAGGCCTAAGTTGGCCCAGATCCCAGATGGTTGCTGAAGACCAGGTAATTGGAAGCAGGTGTATGATTTTGAGTCAAGCACACCTGTGTTTTAGATCTTCTTGCAGGGCAGAGGGACAGAGGAGAGACTGGAACCCCAAGTGTGGATATGATGGTTGGAAAAGCTCCCTAGGTATTAACCATACCCCTGTAAACAATTAGCAGGTTTATAAAAAAGCAGATGGCATGGTGACATTGTGGTTAGGATTGCTGCCTTGCAGTGCCGGGGTCCTGTGTTCAGTCCTGGACCTGGGATGCTACAGTATCTGCATGGAGTTTGTATATTCTGCCTATGTTCATTTGGGTTTCCTCCAGGAGCTCCGAGTTTCCTCTCCACAGTCCAAAAACATACTGGTAGGTTAATTGGCTTCTGGGACAATTGTCCCTCAGTGTGGGTACTGTATGGGTACTGATTACTCCCCACTGCACATCAACAGCTCCTCTGTGGAGACAGTTAGAAGCACCAAGTTTCTTGGTGTACACATTACAGATGACCTCACTGGGTCCCTCAATACCACCTCCCTAGCCAAGAAAGCACAGCAGCGTCTCTATTTCCTGCGGCGGCTAAGGAGGGCAAACCTTCCCCCGCCCATTCTTACTACTTTCTACAGAAGCACCACTGAGAGCACCTTGACCAGCTGGATCACTGTTTGGTGTGGGAATTGCAACGCTTCAGACTGCAAGACCCTGCAACAAATTGTGGAAACAGCTGAAAAGGGAGCCTCCCTCCCTTCCATTTCACCTTGTCCCTTCCATTTCCATGTCACCTATCACAAACGCTGCTTACACAGGGCCTCCAGTATAGTAGATGACCCCTCCCACCCCTTCCATAAACTCTTTGCCCTCTGGGAAAAGATATCGCAGTGTATGGGCAGGCTCCACCAGACTCTGTAACAGCTTCTTCCCGCAGGCTGTCAGGCTCCTCAACACCCTGGAATCTACCTGTACCCACTCCAATTCCAGAAACAGGATTTAAATCCCCCCAGTGTGTTGTGTATATTGTACTATGTATTGCCTTGTAATTTGCACTATCTGCACTTTGCACTATGTGTTTCCTGTCTACAATGTCTATGTTGGTGTCTTGTCTGTCCTGTCTGTATTTGCATCGTGGATGAGGAGGAACGATATTTTGTTCCACTGTAAACTTGTATATGGCTGGAATGACAAAGAAACGTGAAATTGAACTTGAACATATGTATGTGTCTGTGTTTTGCCCTGTGATGGACTGGCACCCTGTCCAGTGTGTACTTTGCCTTACTCCTGTTGCTTGCTATGATAGGCTTCAACTCCCCTGCGCCCCTGAATTGGAATTACTGTAGCTGTTAGAAAATGGATGGATAAAAGGTTAGCTGAGAGGAAAAATGTTACCCTGTACCTAGACACAGAGTGGATTGAGTCTGTCACACTTGACAGCTTCTGTGTCAGGATAAATGGCCCTGAACAACCAGGATCATACTGTATGTGTAAGGAGAAAAGTGTGAGGGCTTTGTGTTTAATAGTGTTCTTATGAGCACTGTTGAATTAGCTAGCTAAGAGAACCTTGGAATTTGAGAAAATCTGGTGAGGAATACTGTACTCAGTGGACAAGTCAGTCTGAGGAGAAATGATTAAACAGCAGAGGAAAATGATAAGATCAGGTACTGGGATCAGTGAGAGATCTGATGGACAAGGCTGGTTAACAGGCCTGATCAGTAAGCTGAGTGATGCCACATTGATCATGCTCTAGGTGTGAGACAAATGAGCAAAATGGATCTTGTTTATCTAGATACAGTACAGCGAAGAGAAGAGTATTAGCACTCTGTAGAGAAGGTTTGTCTGGTGCATGAAACTGCTGGATGTGAGATATCAAGAGAAGAGATAATGGTAGGAATCATGGAGTGGTTTAAGAGAGTTTTCCAATTGTAGTTGTTCAACGACTTACCATGCGACTTACAGTACATGGGTGCGGAGAAAAGCAGGAGCCAGATTTCAATTCTCCAGTTTGCAGAGTCCAGTAAGACATGGTTTCAGTGCCCTGATGTTGCTGCTACTTGCTATGTTGGAAAAAAAACGACATAGTGTTTTTTTTCTAAGGTGTTTAAATGCTGCTGGATATATTGTTGCTCTACAGAATGGTCTCCTACCCTATCAATCGTCTAGAACAGGAGGGGAAAGAAAATACATCCACTGCTCCTTGGTTCAGTGCAGCTGAAGTACACACTTTTTAAGGCTTGGAAAAACCTGGATCTGGGTATTCATTCACCAAAAGATCAATACATCCATACATCATATGACATGCATGAATGTTGAACACAAACTTCAGACATTCATTTTAATGGAAAATAATACAGGGCACTACTGTATATCTACAGTACATATTTCTCTAATCTCGTATGTCAATATGTATTGTATATGCAGTAAGCTACTTACCTATGACTCATTTGCCTAGAAGGCAGAATAATTTGTATTCAAAAGCTGCCAGCAGTCAAGCCGACTGGTAGTTTCACTGTTAATACACCTCAGGCAATAGTGTGACCATCAAGGCAGTATGCCGGACCACTTTATTGGCTTTCTCATCCTTGGCCTTTGTTCTAATAGGCTAAATTAGAAGGTGCTTGTTACCAGTTCTCTCTAGGGTGAAAGTGCTTCATATCCTATGAGACCATTATGATCATTCGGGTGCTGATCAGGGTATGCTCTGGGAATCCTGCTCAGTCTGACTCCTCAATGCCGGTCTTTTCAGAGGAGGACTTTACAAGTCAACCAATTACTCAAGGTGTAATTGATAGTGTAGGCTTATACTATATATAGTGTTGTGCTTCCTCTGTGCACACCATGTCTGGATTTACATCAGAATACTTGTTTGGCTTTGAATAGGATGGTTGTCACTGTATCAGTACGTGGGACACGATGAATTTTTAGCAGGATTACCCGTTTTCTTATTTTCGGTATTTTTGCACAAGTATCTAAAACACCTGACATGTTCCAGAGGGGAGCAAGGAGGGAACAAGTAGAGGTTAATTCCATGCTGACAAGCAGAAAGAAGAAAAAAACATTTCAGCTGTGGAGAATGAGGGAGGGAGCCTTGGCTTTTAATGATTTGCCAAGAACTCTTACTCATGTGTTTCTTTGCAGCACAATGGCTGCAAAGTTTCCAGTGCCATTTCTGAATTATTTCTTTATTTTCTTTGGTGATATGAATTAGTTTAATTAGGAGAGACAAGCAGCGCAACATGGTAGCAAAAAACAAAACAAAATGTAAAACGGTTGTGACAACTGACAGGTGCTCCGATTGGCTCCAGGGTTGAGGGAGGGAAGGAATGGGGCCTGGCTGAGCAGAAGGTCCGTTCGGCAGCATCCACTGCTCTCATGTGAACTGAGTGCGCTGGTTGCTGGAGATTAGGAGATTAGTTTTGGACAAGCATGAAGATTAAACTCCTTCGATACCAGAAGTGTAAGAAAGACTGAAGGTACAGAAAATGAGAGCCTTCTCCTGAATGAGAACCTCAACACTCCAGCACTAGACAAGCTTTTTTCATGTGTGCAGATCAAAACCTATAAAGTCTAAAAATGCTACTTTCGAAGTGGAGCACCCTTAAGACACTTTGGCTGATAACTCCGAAAGCCCACTTCACATTCCGAGACAGATATATTGCAAAACCTTAAGACATGCCGTACAGCTCACCTTAATCCAGATCACTGACACCAAAGCCATAAGTGCATCAGGGTCAAATAAAGTCATGTGATAAATACTTGCATTATGTGTTATGGTATATTGTAAGGGCAAATTTTGGCCTGTACAAGGTTTAGACATGGGAATTTTCTTGTTTTATGGCAAGTTGCTTTATCTAGCAATTAATTTGATAATTGGTTTGTGTGACCCCGAATAAAGACAAGCTTTTCAGCTTGTGTTGGCTTGTCAGAGTGGTTTTTCTCAGCTTTATAATATTTCTTTTGACCGATGCATTTAGTTAAAGACACTTAAAGTTAGTGCAATCATACTGTAAGTAGTAGAACTGTATAAATGCTGGTAACTGTAAAAAAAGTTACTTATATGAACAGTGTTTGAAGAAACAGGAATGCCTGTGTTTGTTTGGGGTTTTTTCCAGAGTCTTCCAGCAACATTCAGACCTCAGCATTCAGTGTTGTATTGTACATGTTTAATTAATCTATTGCTTAAACAATTAAGGTTTTCATAAATGAAGAACTAAACAGTGTAAGTCATTGAAACTAGAAGGAGGCATTTTATCATAAGTGAAAAAGCCTGCATTAGAATCTGTCCAGGGCACTGGTATTGGAAAGACTGATGGCCCAGCTCTTAACATACCATGATCTTGTACAGTACCTGTGCTTATTAAGCATTTGACAATTTATGAATTTATGAATTGTCAAATACTATACTACAAATCATGATGTCTTTGACAGAAATAAGCAACATGGAAAGTGTTACCAAGGCCATGCGTAAATAAGTCCCTATCCTAACTTCAGATTTGGATTTCTGTATCGCAATATTCCTATCTTGCTGTACCTAGATTCTTATGTAGATCTCAATTGTACTGTAGTTCAAAAACTCCTGTCCTTCTCACTTCCTGGTTTCACTACCCTAATTATATTTCAGACAGATCTGGTACGGCTTTCTGCTGCATTGGCATTTTTATAGTCTTTCTTATAGTCACATTGCACCTAAATTAAAATAAATTACATTTTTTGAGATGGCTATATTTTCTTCACAACCTTTTTGCCTCAGTCTGTCACTGGTCTAATTACAGGTTCCTGAGTTATGCAAGCAGATTCACAGTAATGGATTAAAAATATTGCATTATAAATACTTGACATTTTTGTAGTGCTTTTCATTCCAAAGGATCCCAAAGAGCTTTACACAAGAGAGGCCCACTTCACCCACCACTGAAGTGCAGCAGCCATTATGTGCCATCTGCCCTGGTACCAAGTCAGGTGAAGAAGAGAGAAATTGCTTCACCAATTGAATTAAGACAGGAATTCAGATCAGGTCATGTACTGTAAATCGAGAGTGGCATTAAGCCAGGACACCAAGGTTAACACCTCTGCTCTTATCCCATTGCACTGTACATCTAAAATGATGATAATAAAGGAGCCAAGTCCTTGGTTTAACTCATCTGAAAGGATGATGCATAATTGACAAAATATTATGCAGTAGCTATCCATGATTTCATCAGGCTCTTTACATATCTTACCAGAAAGTCGGTTTTATTTCTGTGCTGAAAGGTAAAAATTGTGAAATACTCAATGTTTCTGCTGTTTAGCATTCCTCTGCTTCTTTTATTATTTAGTGTAGAAGTAATCTGTACTCATGCCTTTGCAGGATGCACACTTGTAGCTGTGTGCTATACATGAATCACAGTTAAACGCAACCAGTGGATGTAAATGCACAGTGTGATCTTAATGCTGGGCCAGTTGACATGGCAGTGCAGGGAAAATGTTGGGTAATTGTGCAGTTGTTCCATTCGCAGGACTTGCGGCTACAATCTGATCTCAGTGTGAGCTGTTCCCTCTCAGCTGTATTGTTTAATGTGTATCTGTACATTGCCTGGCTTTGAAGCCCTTCATTTGTCAGGCCCTGGGCTTAGATAATTATACAGATCAACACCAAGATACAATAATATCTGAAAACAGGTACAGTTTCATGGAATTTGTATTTCCTTAACCATTTGGATGATCCTGGTGGACCTGGAAACTGCAGTTGTGGTACAGTAGCAGGAGCATGTGGATAGGGTGTGTGTGCTGAGATCATGGTCTTCAGAGGAAGATGAACTTGAGAGGGGAAGCCAATTTATTTCGCTCTGCATTTCAGTGAATGGAAATGTCTTTGAAACTGTACCTGTTTTTGAACCATTATTAGGCTTTGTAGTACTGTAACATTTGCCTATTATTGGTTTGGTGAAGCTTTACCCATGGTTCTTCGTCCCATGGTATTTCTACATTGTAATTTATACTCAGGCCACCATTTGACATACCTCCTAAATAACTACCTTGTGATTTAAAGCTTATTTTTAGGAAGTGCAACACACAATGTTAAACATTATATAATGCTCTGGAACATCCCAGATATAATATACGTTTGTCCAATATATAATACTGTACATGTTTGTCCAAGGATGTGTTGTTTATAATGTTGGCTAATGACTGCTAGTCGCTATTAAATTTCACAGTAGATCCCCTCATTGATTAGCTTTATTGATGAAAAATGTTTATCATTTACATTGATTATGAATTTAACCATCAAGTGTATTCAATAGATTGACAATGCATCTGCTACAAAAACAATTTATCCTCATCAATTACTGTGCATCATTGGCTTGTGAATTTGTTCCACTTACAGTATAAGTGATGAGTTTCTTTTGACGCTTACCATGTTAAAAATACAAAAACTTATCAACCATTGTATGCAACAATAAAGCATTTTGAAATATTTGAATGTTAAAATGAATGGATGTTTTAGACAACATTACCATAATTACCTTTAACAGGTGTTCCCCGCACTTCTGTTACAGATCATTTTCACTCCCTGGGCAACTTGCCCCCCTATCTCTCTAAAACATTTTCACAGTGTTTCTTGTCTTACAGGTTTTTACAATAAGCAAATAAATATTACCATACTTTTTGTAGTTTCTGATGTTTTCAGACTCAGATCTTCCTTTTATGGCATACACATGAATAAATCACATCTGTGCTATGCTACATTGTTAATTCTAATATTTATATGCACAAATCTGCGTTTGGTCATTCTTTTCATCAGCTGCAGGCAAAATAAGCTTTGTTATTTAATAAGGAACAAGTAATAGGTTTATTCCATGCTGAAAAGAGAAGAAAGAAAATACAACGTTTTGACTGTGGGGCCTTCTTTGGGTGTGTATCGTACATCCTAAGAAGGCTCCACAGCCGAAACTTTGTGTTTTCTTTCTTCTCTTTTCAGCATGGAATAAACATATTACTTGTTCCTTTGTAGACTATGCATGCTGATGCAGCTACCCACCTGAACAACTTTGTTATTGAATTTCTAAAATATTTAATTCATTACAATTCTTCACTAATTGCAGAGAACTTGTGACATTTTGTTGCTGTCGGTTTTAATTTTGAGACCACCTGTGTTTAAATGTCCTAATAGGGCACTGAGAAATTTTTAGTTGTGTAAACTGGGTATTTGATTTCCTATTGGATGCCAGACCCTCTTAAAGTAAGCAACATACTGAGTTACTGTGGATAGGTCCATAAAATGAAGTGCAATAATAAGAAAGGGAGAAGTGATTGCTGTATTGCAAAGGAGTAAACAACACTGTGACTCACTTTAAGAGTACTGTGAAGTTAAGAAGGGCTGGTTTTGCAAACTTCAACCTGACATTTGCTTTACTGGAATGGCACTGAGCAATTTAAAAGGGCTCACACTAAAGCAGGAGATTTTGGGGTGGTGCGGTGGCTCTGTGGGTTAGGATCTGCGCCTGTGGCTGGAAGGTTGCCGTTTCATATCTCGCTGCCGGCTGAGGAATCCTACTCCGTTGGGCCCCTGAGCAAGGCACTTAACCCCAACTGCTCCAGGGATGCTGCATATAGTAAATGGCTGACCCTCTCTGACCCCAAGCTTCTCTCCCTGTCTGTGTCTCATGGAGAGCAAGTTGGGGTATGTGAAAAAATACAAATTCCTAATGCAAGAGATTATATATGGCCAATAAAGCGATCTTATCTCTTATCTTATCTTTATTAGGCAGAAAAGATTTTGCAGGTGTACAAGTTACCCAAAAGCCCATTATCTTGTTTGTGACTAACCAGTAAGGTTGTCTGTCTTAAGGGCTCTGATCTGAAATGCTACCATCTTCCATATTAAAGCGCTATTTTTGTAATGCAAAATGCAAAAGTGACAATAACAATTGTTTTGTGTTAAATTTTGTGTTGTCTGAGATGAAAAGGTGCATTTTAAAGGCTTGTTAATTGTTATTATCTGACAAGTCATGAGTTAAAGATTTTTGAAAGGTGATTCAAAGTTAAATTAATTATGTAAAAAGTCACAAATTGCTCTTTGGCTTTTTGTAATGTACTATGCATTACTCTTCTGCCAAACAAAGGTAATAGAGCTGAAGGAAGATACAAACATTAAAGACAGATCTGTGTAAAATGCTGTGTCTAGGGGAAAATAAAACCATGCCTTAGATCATCTAAACATGATGGACTGTTAGTGTGATCCCTTTGCGATGAAGTAAGCTGTAAGTGTTGTGGCAGGCATACTTTGATGTTTTGAAAGAGTGAGACAAACAACATTTATTTTGTAATTAGGACTGATGGCTCAGTTATTTCCTCCAGTTGCCAAAGGAGAGCCAAACCTCTCTTGAATGTAGCATTTACATTGGAAAATACACATAATTTCAATTAATAATGTAAAAGATCACTCAGCCTGACTGCTCACAGCAACACTTGATGAGGGTGGCCTTTAAGCAGCTACTGCAGTTTCAAATTCTGTTGTGCTAAATGCTGCACTGCACAGACGATACAGCATTTGCTAAGGCACACTGGGATATATCTGTTCAGTGTTTTCTGCCATACTCAATTTACAGCAGTATTTTTCTCAAATGTTTCTGAATCTTGATCTTGATGACTCCTGTCTTCTGCTTTTTGCCCCAGAAGTACTCTTAATTAACTAAATTATCTTAATTGTTTGGGTTATTGAATTTTGAATTAATCTCTTCTTTCACCCATTTTTAGCACTCAGCCTTTGGTTTCAGAAAATTTCTACTTTAACAGTTTGTTTTGTTGGTAAGAGGTATAGTAAGTGGAACTCTGTTCAGTCTGTCCTCAACTTGATAATAAACCATTGATACCCCAAAACCTGGGAATTAACACTTTCAAAAATACATCTTATAAGTGTGGTGATTGGCTTTTATCTAATCCAGTTGTTGGGGATTACTTAATGAGTCACAGAGCTTGTCGTGAGTACAGAATTAATACTAATTGTTAATCCAATCAATACAGTTTGTAAAAGCTGAAAAGCCTATGTCATTAAGAGTTAATCCAGAATTTACCCTGGCACTCAAAGTTTAACCTACTGAACCGTGCAGCAAAACAGTTTAGCCATGATATTATTGAACACATTGCAGCCCAGCTCCCTCATCAAGGTACTATTGAACATATGCTAAATCTGTAACATGGAAGAACTGATAACTGGAGCCGAGAACCTAACATTCTAGATCACTGTATTACTGAACACAGTGCAGTCAAATATGCAGTGCTGGGGAACACAGCGTGGAAAAGTACTGTTGCACATGCAGCTGTTTAGAAACGCTATCATCTGCATTCAGCATAGCACTCTTTCTAAGCTGCAGGTTAATGCCACCTGTAATCTATCCTTCTCTTTACCCAATTGTTTATTGTTGCTGTTTTCTACTCTTCCACACTTCTGTCATGTAGTGGCTGAGCTTGCCCCGATCTCTCCCTCCCTCTGTGTGTCCCTGATACCTCCTGTAGCTGCTGTTGTCCCCAGAGCTTCCGTCTTATGTCCCACACCTGTCCAGGGTAGTGGAGTTGACAGCTGCTGTCATATCTCTTTGAACCTCAGCAGGTGGAGGTCATTCTTTACCGTGTCACATCGGTTGTCGGCGATGCGTAACAAAGAAATAATCTCTCTCTCTTTATAGTGCGACCTGTGGAAGACTGATAACGAGAGGTAAAGTCAGCACATGCAGCAGAAGGCCAGCTAATACTTGCCCTTCCTGCTGTAGTGAATTCATTACTGTAACCTGCGAATCTGGTTCCTGTCATCCAGCTCGCTAATGCCACACACACAGAGTGCAAGTTTTGTCTGCTACACTCATGAAACAATCACTCAAGGAAGCTGGCCAAGCTGGGATCTGATCAGCCTCCATGATATGCCCTGTTGTTACAGCGCGCCACATGATAGTGTGAACTGTCACATGATCTTTGATGATTTGTAATCCAGGTTCTGATCACAGACTGAGGAACTCAGAGGAGCTCTGATATGCCATACAGGGCAATGCTGGGAAAAAATAGGATACGAGTAGAGGTGGTGTGGAATCCACCAGCAGATGGTGCCTTTTCCGATTAAAGAATAAAAATCCTCATGGAACAGAGAACACAGCTAAAGATTATTGCTTGAAAGCAATAATGAATGTTCTCCAAGCGGTGTTTTATTAGGCTTAAATTTGCAGAATTTATGGGGGTTGGGGGCTTAATAATTTGTGAAATATGAAATTAAGACAAAGAAATAGAAAATGTGGATAACCGTAATTTTGCCAAAATTGCTCTATATTTTGAAAGCAATTTTGAAATCTTCAAAGTGCAAATCTACCAGCAGCCACTGCAGTGCAAAACAGAGAATTGGAATGTTTTTTTTATGAGTGTTTTATGATATTAGGTGAAGTTTATTAATGAGTTAGAAAAGGCAGATTTCCACCCAAGGAAGACAAGTTGTTCTGCGGATTTTAGGGATTCAATGCTGTAGTTAATCAGTTGGATATCTCTCTTTTGGGTGTCATCCACCACACCCCTAGAGATGATAAATCAAAGCCTGCCGTAGTCACTCAGCTGTGTTTCACTTGAATTTGGTCATGATCATTAACTACTTTACATCAGAAGTTCTTTGGTTTATCAGAAGTGGGACCTTTATCACGTATTAGTACAGAGTTTATTTGTAGTTGCTTCTTTAACAGTTACACAGTACCAAATACTGCTCAGAAGCATCTGCTACATACGTTTATCATGAGCACTAGAAGTAGATGTTAATTAGCAGCTGTTAATGAGATCATTCACACTATCATGATGCAAAACGCCCTTGTTTTCTGGACTTTTAAGAAGTTCCCTTGGTAGGAGATCTAGGACATACTGTGTCCTGTTACGACTTCCCATTTCAGCATTGATCCTCAGTGACTAGGTGAAAGATTAAGTCCCTGAAACAGGCAGACTCTTTGGCCTCTAGAGGGTAGAATTGGCAGCTGGAAAACTCCCTCTTGGTGGCATCTGCACATGCCGGCGAGGGGCACCTTTAGCGTGTGCAGGGTGGCAGGAGCTCAGGTTAAGACAAAACAGAAACACTTTAAAATAATAGCTGCAAAGTCCTAATGAATGTTGACAAATAGGAATGACACCTGCTTATCTCAGACATTTCATTTTTTACTAGGATGTCTTTAGAAAATAGATGTTGACACGTACTGAATTAATTATTAATTAATTTTGAAATGTTACAAAGAGAACCCTGTGATTTTTTTCTGCTAACCACCATCTTTCAGAACTTCCTTGTCCAAAAAGCCCTTAGTATTGTTTTTCATTCTCATGATGTCAAGACTGCAGATTCTAATGTGGCAGATTTCTGTACAATGCTGTTCCTTTCTTTGTTCCCATTTGAGAATTAAATGGTGTGAATGACACAGGAATAAATGGCTGTGTGAATGTTTCCCAAAGTGTATAAATGACCCATTTCAGAGCAAATCGAGCATCAGATTGCTCCTGGGGGATAATCAGCTCCAAGTCCATCATATCACTGAGACAGATTTAAAATACTTTAAAGACTCTGGAAATTACAGGCCTCCTTTTGCAAGCGAGACTGGGATGTGTCTAACACAATGAGTGAGATGTCTCAAGCTCTGTGTGCCTGTGTAACCCATAACAAGGTTACTGAAAAGAAAATCAGATACTGGAGAAAAGAAAATAAGACTTGTACCCTCACTGTGCCCTCCAGATTTTTCTTCAAAGTTAAATCTCAGGAAGCTGCAATACTGTAAACAAAGCTGTGGGCACCCTTTTTGTGTACTTAAACTAAGCAATAAGTCTTTACCTTGACCCTATGAGTATTGATTCAGCACAATACCTTATTTCAGAAAAAAAAATAAAACCCAGTCCCCACCTTAGTACCTTATGGAAACTATGAGTGGATTAAATACAAAATGCTTCATTTATTTTAAAATTTATAAAGTATGCATTGTAGAACATGTCACTGGTAGTTGTAGACTTAATATACAATTAGTTCTTGTTTAATCTGTATTGACTAGCATTTTTTCTGTCACTGAAGTGTTTACTGTTGATTGTAGTGCTGTTTTGACTCTGATTTGAATTTTAGTCAATACAATAGTTTTAATTTACTGTTGTTCTTGGGCAGGTTAATTCATCATAGGCAAATGTTTTCCCGTGTGGACATTAATAACAACACATACTGTATGACACAACACCAAACCCAAGGCACACAAACACAGCAATGTGTCCCAGCTAACTTGATTGTTCCTTTCCTTTCTGTTGGGAGGTTGTCATTTTAATACAAGGCAGGGCAGGGCAGAAGATTCACAAATCTTTCCACAATCACTGTACTAGTGTAACAAAACAGAAATATGGCAGAGGAACAAAGTCACAAACTCTAAATATTAATGAGAGATGTATTGCTTCTTTTTAATCTCTGGAATTAATAAGGTTAACAATTTAAGGAATGTTTCTGAGTTAACTAACTCTCTCCTTTCTTTATCCTATCCTTTTTTTAATCTGTTTAGTAATCGTGACATCTCAGATACTTATTACTAATGTCCAGATATAATAACAAAGTAGTACAGGCTTCAATATAATCTTATTTTAGTAAACTTGTTTATTGCACCACTTTGGCTTCATATCAGAAAAAAGTATATTCACCTGGCTAGCCTCAGGCATGTATTCTGTATTAGCAGAAACTTATTTTGGCCTATTTTTTGGGATTTATTAAACATTTATGGGACAAAATTCATGCTGATAAAAACATGAATTAAATTCTTTATTAAATTCCAAAGTTCTGTCTGAAGTTTTTACCTTCTCTCATCTTTTTTTTATGGAGGACATGGCTCCGTCTCTTTTACTGCCTCTCAGGCTTTGATGACTGTAAGGTGGAATGACAGATGAGCTCATCTCCTCAAGGTCTCCTCAGTGTCAGAAAACGTACTCTGGAGGCAACACTTTGTTTACTTCTTTCTTCTAAAATTTTGAGTTTAGGATTGCTATTTTCTTTTTATTTTGCCTTTTGAGATCACATTGTTGGCTCTATGAAGACCCCAAACACTGGTTCTCCATGGAAGGTCTGTCAGACCTTCCACTTCTTTTTATCCTGAGAATGATGCCACTTGCACTGCTGACATGGCAGGTTTGCAGGCACAAGCTACAGGGAGTGAGGGGTAAAGAGAACATTAAAGGCTTTAAACTTACACAAACTCACAAGCAACACTCTAGCTGTGAGCCAGTCAGAAATAAATTGGATTTGAAACAAGCCACCTCTGACTTTAGGCCACCAGCCTGTTTATTTGGTAAAGTGGAGGCTTTTACTAAGCTAGTTACATTGGAGCCTGACATCTGTTTATTTTGAACACTAGATGGTACAGTGGTTTAAAGTTCCCATTGACAGAAACATAAAGAGGCCATTTCCAGTAATTTGAGTGTCAGTATGTTGCTCTCTGCCAAGTGTGACATGGATTTCTCAATTAAACTGTTACCTTGAATCCTGTTTGGTTAGTGGAGACTCTGTCATATTAAGGGGAAGGTTTTTCAAACCCTACCATTGGCCTAGGGCTAAACTGTAACGTTTATGATTTTGCTAATCTAATTATGCAGACCATGTTAATTTAACAATTTTACAAAAATAAATAACTGTTTTTCTTGAAATTTTAATAGAAGTCCTCTCAAAAGATAAACTTAAAGTCAGAACATCAATGAATGCTTCCAAACCTACTGAAATGTATGTTTCTCCAACTACTCTTCCAAGCATCCTACTAAGTAGTAGTGCTGATGAATGCTTTGGATTTTGTTGAATCTTTCTAGCCTATATACAGTAAAATATTTACAAAGGTCATACATCATGACACATCAACCTGTGTAATTTCTCATAACCATTTTCCAAATGTTAAAACAAGCAGTTTTGACTTTTGGAAAACAAGAAACAAAAAGCATTCGTACTTAACAAGAAGTTAAGTATTCATAACTGAATAAGACTTAATTTACACTGAAACCAATCCCTTAAAGTTTTACAGGCTCCAGGCTGTTAAAAATAAGATTACACCTTTTATTTTTTTAATAGTTTCAAGTAAATTTAAAATGTTAGACATGTTTTAATTCTACAATCTTAAATGTACTTTACTCTTTAAAATGGGCCAATCTGTGGTGGAGTTGAAGTGTAATTTCTATGAACTACGTGGCTTCTTCAGGTACAAGGACGTCTGGGGAGTGACTTTGGTATATCAAGTTCCAGATTATCACAATTGTTTTTCTTGTAATTATCTGTTTTATACTGTATAAGGCCATTGATGCAAAAAGTAATAAGAATAGAAATCTTTGCTACTGTTCCTGTGTATATACAGATGCTTCTTTACACTGTATCTTGTAAGATAAATGAAGTGTAAGAGTCTGTCTTTGAGAGAAATGGTGCTAGTGATGTCCAGTGGGCCCAGTAGGTATTGATCACAGTTTTTCTGAACAGTTGTAGGGGCACTATGTCTGTCAGCAGACTTCTTTTCTGTGTCATATAAGAATGATTCACACTGGCTTTCAGCACCTTGAGCATGCTGTCATTTCAGAGTGACAAAATATAAGCAAGAGGCTACAGAAAGCAGCCATAATCAGAGAAGATGGAGCTGGTTTAAAATCTGAGCTAGCTGGTGATTGAATGCTCGTCCTCTTTGAATAGCCGACATTTGGCATGAATAGCTGTTTACTGGAAAGGGAAAATCATGGGCTCATGCAGACATCCATTCATCTGAATTAGAGGCACTTATTAAAAAGGCAGCAATTTATTTTTTTCTCTTTTAGCTGGAAGAAAAAAAAAGAGAAATGTGCTTTGGAAAGAACTGTATTTACAAAATGAATGGAGCTATTGTTGTGCAATATTATATCCAGACTTGATTAACGAGTCTTTGTGTGGTACTGGAAGTATAAAATACGTTTAATATCCCACTCCCATTCCTCAGGGAAATTCTACAATATAGACACAGCTTGCAAAATAAATAACAGGCTTATTACCAGAATCACCAAGTTTATTACAATATACATATTTAAAAGATATATGGACTAATAGACTACAAGGCTAGATTGTATACCGGTTTAACCAAGGCCAGGAGAGAAAAGGTGCTTCTTAAGATTAGATACAGTGTTGCTTATAGACTGTTGCTCATTTGCTATGTACAGTATGTATCATTTTTCACTCAGAAACAATGTCTATCTCACTTTAGCATAACCATGTTGTACAGAATATCTACTGTAGCTATCTTGAACCACTCTTTAAAACTTTTAAGCAGGTGATGTTTTATCTACTCAGTCCTTATTGCAGTATTCTAAAAGGTATTTAAATTTTATTTTCCCCTTTCTTTGTGATTGCCAGCCTTGCTTTCCTGTGATAGTCCAACATGATAGTGATGACTAGTTGGGATCAATACATGTTATATTTAGAACAATATGACAGCATTTGCCCCAGGGTATAAAGACTTTACGTGACATTTGTCCAAATAGAATGTTTTTAGCTATTAATAGCAACAGCTGCTGCTAATAATTTGTATTATAATATACTGTAAAATTAACAGTGTCTAAACATACACTGTTTGCATGTTAAAATATATCCTATTCTTATGAAAGTTATGAAGGTCATTCAGTATAGAGAAATTTATGTCTACTTCATATTCCAGCACAGGTATTAAGACAGCCATACAGTATAAACAACAGACAAGCCTCAAACTGATTGGGTCTTTGCAACAGTTTTCTTTCTAGTTTCATTGCCATGATAAAATCTCTGTAAAGATTCATGCTGAAAATTACAAAAGACAATGAGTTAAAAACAGCAAACTGCAACTTGTCCAAACAATCAGTGGAATATGTTAGTTCTTAGCTTTTAGGAGGTTCCTAAAAAACTAGAGGAACCACTGAGAGATACTCATTTTACCATATTTTGAATCAAACCATTTTCAAAGCAGGTCTGAAAATGAACATATAGAAAATGAATCTGATGTTTCTCAAACACACTGTTCCCACAGTGATTAAAGTAAAAACCATTAAGCTAAGTGAGCTCAACAACTACGGTACTTGGATTTATGCACATTAATTATCTTCAGCCTTGATCCTATTTTTGTTTTTGTTGGAAAAAAAAACAAACAAAAAAAATGGGCTGGAGAGCTTTTGGCATATCTGTCATGGTTTAAAAAGGAAAACTGCCTTTGTGTCTACAAAGAAAAGCATTTGACTGCTATGCACTGCCTGTGCTTACACAAGGGCAGCAAAATAAAAAGCAACAGGAAAAAGATGAGATTCTTCTGAAAAATCAGTTGAACTGAATTTTCGCTTGCACATAGCTCAGCTGGACTGCCTGGATAAATAGGCTTGTCCTTCAACATTAGACTGTTTGAAGTAGCTACCAAATTCATATTCCATTAACCTTTTTGTATGGATGGGAGATGAACATATGTAGAATTATAGTTTCTGAAAATTTGTCAATGATCTGTTGCCTGACTGCCCTTGTTCTGCAGTAGGCAGGAGCGTTTCAGAGTGACGTTCTGCTTTTCCTCAGTTTTCTCCAGTTTGCTCTTTTGTTCTAAGAATTCCCCCAGCAACATTCTACCTGTGTTGTAGAGGATTCAACATGCCATGAAAGTTCCAGCCACCACCTGGGAGTTGTATTGAAGCAACTCCCCGGTTAGGCTAAGGCACTGAAACCTCATTTTTAATGAAAGTTCACTCTATCATACAGTATTCCTAGAGGATATGTGTGCCAAACAGTAAGCACTTCTTGTGTTGATTGCATATTGTTGAACACTAAGGGCTTAACTGGCAACTTCCTTTAAATATACAGTATGTCATTATTATTACTAATGATTGCAAAGCAGACAACCTTATCCACAGAGACTTATAATGGTTTACAAGTGCAATGAGAGTTAAATGCAGAACCTCTGGTACAAATGTATTATGAAACACTCTAATGTTTAATAAAATGATCAGTCAATTTTTCATAACTAAAAGGCCTTTTTCAATAATCTCAGTTAAGTGTACAGTCATATTTTTATGTTTACAATAAAACAAAAGGTCTGGGAGAGGTCACACTGATATAGATTTCATTCATAGCTGTAGAATAAACAAAATACTGCATACACACCATTTTCTGACTATATAATTTTAATCTGCCTGTTATTTTATCACTTATCTACTTTTATACAATTAGAAATATTTGATGCTTGAAAGAGATTGAATATGGCAGACATGTCAAAATTAGACACATAACAGGGAGCAGGAAATTTTGCACACAACCTACATTTGTGATGCTATATGATGTATCCTGAGTCATTTGCAAGTTTAGAGGCATTCTGAAGCATTGTGGTCTGGAAACATTGTGAGCACTACATCTAAAACTGAGCCTGGCTTCTGACATTATGTCATGGATGTTGGAAGGGACAAACCGTGGAGAGGCAGGAGAGCGGAAAAAGACCCATATGCGATTACCCCGGGCTCAGCAGTTCAGGAGTCGAATAGCCCTCAAGCAGCGGACGTGGGGCGACCTGGATGCTAGGCAGGTCTCAGGACATCCGAACGTCAATGCTGAGCGAAGGAGAATAAGTGACCCGGAAATATATAGCCCCAGAGAGAGAGACACCGGAAGGACAGCAAAGCACAGGAAACTAGGGACAGGACAGAGTAGGAGCACCCTCTGGCTGCAGAGGGCGAGACACATTAGCCTTAAAGTGACGTATAGTGTTAGAGGTGGTAGGTCGACTCAAGCAGTCACCTGCATCCTCCTACTATGACACAGAAGCATGAGAAGATCACATGCTACCAATACCTTTAGAAGCCGGAGTATAACCCCTTTTTTGTACAGGACTTAAGATCGTGCACAAAGTTTCATCAAGTTTCCACAACAATTCAGGAGCGATCAAGACTTGGGATCATCATCCTTTAAATCTAAAACATGAAGATCATTCCTGTAAATCCCCTCTGTTATTCTATCGCTGCTGCCACTAGAGCTGATAAAACAGAAGAACCTCAAAATGTGCACACATTGCTTTTACAGCTCCCAGAAATCATTATTTGATTTCATGAGGAATGACAAACACCCAAGATGAAAGTGTCATGGAGTCATGGTGAAATTGTCTTCACCTGCTTGGCTGAGGGCTGGCCTCCCAGCCATAGGACAAGGAGACCAGGACCCCCAGAAGAACCAAGTAGGACCCCAAACCACCAATGCAGAATTATGAAGCATGGAGGAGGTGAGAAGATTTCGTGGTGTGAACTGTGGGTTATCGCAGAGGTTTAATAGCAGCTGGGGGAGTGTTTGTTTAGGGCTACTGTATGTAAAGAAGGAAGGCTTCTGAAGACCTAGGAGAGTTTGCTTATTAAAATAAATACGCATGAGCAGCAAGGAAGCAGCCTTGAGTTGGAAGAAACGCCCGCGAGAACATGTAAAGGGGAAAGGAAGTCACTTGTATTATTAAATTGAACTAAAAATGGCGGTGTTATCTGAATGGATAAGGCCCCAAATTCCCAATTGTACCCCCAAAAGAAGCAATGGACTCGTTCGCTGTATTTGTACTGTGAATAGAATGAGGGACATGTCACGCCCCACACTCTCCCTCGCAAACACCGTTACATTCCCAAACCTATTGTTTCACAATCTCATTTCTAATTGAACTCATCACATTCTCACATGCACCAAATTCCACAAATTCTCACTCCCGGACCAATTATCCAACCATGTCCCTCTCCTGTCAGTATTTAAAGTTCTCTCACGCACCAACCCATGCTCATTATTGAGATGGCTCCCGTAGTATTCTCTTGTGTGCTTTTCAACCTTTTTGACTGATCTCCTGGTTCCTAACATTTACTCCTGCCTTTTTTTGACCAAGCTCTTTGGATTTCGTTTTTCGGATTGTCTTTCTCGGATTTCCCAGGTTACCGGACTCATTGCTTCTCCTATCGACCATGCCCCTGGATTACTTGTTTTGGATTGTCCCTGTGCTACTCCACATTCTGCAGGATTCACGGTTACGCGTAAGGATCCTCCTATTCTGCCTATCGGTTCCCAGACAGGACGGAGGTAAAACGACAACATCTTGGCCTTCTATAACCATTGAATTTGATGAGTCTCCTGGGCAAATGGAGTGAGTGTGTAATGCAAGAGAGAGAGATAGGGATCTCATAGGTATTTATAGCATTTAGGAGAGGAATGGATTCTGATTGAGTTTGGTGGTTGTCATCCCTCCTGAACTTTTGTTATAAACTCAATTTCTTAAAATTCTCCTCCTTCATGTTGTGTGACAGGGTGTGGTTTGGATTTGAGTAGGCTTGAGAGCAGCCTGTTGGGGAGGTCTGACTTAGTTTTCCATGTATGTTTTAGAACTTGCTTTTATTTATTTTGCTTTTTCTCTTTATACTTTTATTATTTTTTAATTTGAAAAATTGAGGTGCTCATTTTTACTAAAAGAACAGTATCACATATTGGATGATTATTATAGTGTCTGAGCATCATGTTGTAGCATTGCTGCAATTTGGCTGAACAGGGCGAAGCCTCCAGTTCTGTTGAAAAGGCAAAAATTATGCCTTGACTTATTTTTCCTCTTGGCCTTCCCATATATAGTATATCCTTAGGATGGTATATGTGCTTATTAACTGTTTTGGGTATATACTGTATAAACAGAGTCTTGTCTTGTTTGATCTCTGTTGACTAGTTTCTATAATTTGTAAGAAAGCAAATTAATCAGACTTAAGTTCTCTTCTGACATAGTTCAAGGCTAAAAGATTTTTTTTTTATTGTCATAAAATCGATTACAGTTTTTTAATAAAGGATAAAACGGAGATACCACTGGCTCACCCAATAAATTATTCAGGTTGTGATGTACTGGTAAGTTGAGAATTAGAGACCAGGCTTGAGTCTGCGCTGTATCATTAACTGTTCCAAGTGTCACACAGTTGACAGAATGTAGAGAAACAGAGTGCTGTTCAGTAGCCAGTACGTGTGAGGTGGAGAAGCAGATTGTAGGACATGTCCATACTCTAAAGAGGGGAATTGTGGGAAGGTAAAGAGATATGGTCCTGAATTGTGAAAAAGAAAAGACGTATACTGTATGTAGATAACTGAAGGTGAAGAGGAAGGCATGGAACTGAGTGAAATGCAAGTAGTCTTAAATGTGTGCACACGTACAGTTTGCTAGATTCTGGAATCTTATGGAAAAATACAGTAGTAACAAATGAAGGATGCAATACTCTTTAAAAAAACAGACTCTTAAGGTTAGGTTTTTGAATCCCAGGCAATGTTTGCTTTCTGACTTTATAAGGTCACACATGCAAAACAAATAATGATACAATTCTTGCTTGTGGACTTATTAAAGCTTCCTTTTATCTTATTCTTACTGATCTTTAGAGACTGTTAGTGGAATGGTGTACTTGAACCTATGTGGCTTTGGCACAACGGATCTCAATTTGATAAACATTAGCTATCAACATAGAGTTAAAAAAAAAGAGAATCACAGCAGCCCTCAACAGCTAAATCTTACCCCAGACAGCTCAGACGTGTAACAGCTATTAGAATCTGGAGCAGACCTATTTTCTGTCTCTTAATATAACTGGATAATGGCAGACCTTTCTGTAGAAGAAATAGAAGTCAATGATTGAATAAGACGTGTTACATAGCTGACATTACTAATCAGAATCCCACATGTTCATCTGAACACAAATGACTCAGTTTCTGTAATAATCAACATGTACAGCTGGGAAGTTTGATTCAAATTATTGGTGGCAGATCTCAAGAAAAAAAAAGATCTTTAGACTTCCTAGAAAATGTTCTTTAGAAAGTGGAAAAGGTGTTATAGTAGTTGTCAGAGGAAAAGGAAGGCTGGGACAATTGAATTTGAGTGGAATGTAAGAAAAGCATCCCGTTTAATTTCATTTTGTAGCAAAAGGTTTCCTGGCCTGTAGTTCAGTGATGGCTGCACTGTTTATTCAAATAACTTACAGTATGTTTCAATAGTTCATGAGCAACAACCCAGTTAGTACTTATTTGTTAGTTTCATGAATCATAAGGATATATTAAAATAAGAATAGAACAGAAGTTGTAAATGATGGGATGTTTATTACAATTAACATAAAAATAAATGTCTTATACTATATAGTAAATTACTAAATTTTAAAACAAATATTTAAATTGACACATTTAGTGCAGGGTTTTTGCATTTTCATCATGAGTTAATGTAATCATCATAGTTTTGTACTAAAGTAAATTCATCATAGAAACATTTATCATAGTATTTATAGTACAGTGACAACATTCTCCACAGCAAATCAGTTTTTCACATGACCAAAGCAGTGAAGCTTAAATTTTTCTCTCCCATCCAGCTTCTTTATATTTCACATTAAAAGGATGAAGTTCAATTCATACCATTTTTAAGATGTTCAACGTGGATTTTATTGTTCTTGTGAGATCCTTATCAGTGCATTTCAGGGATGTGGAGTATTACACTGAGTCACAGTGCTATATTAAGTATACTGTATATTTTCAAGTCTTCAGTCTGGTGCTGGGTTTATACAGTAGACCAGAAAGACATAGCACTATCATACACCAACGATACAGTGCTTGGGGGGGGTAGGGAAACAGCTCAGAAAGTGATTCAAATAGGTTTGAACTTTTCACTGCAAAATAAGTTGTCAAAAGAATTACATATAGTATAAAAAGAAAAGTTACAAGCATGCTAATTAAACAGCAGAAACACCATGTGGGAAATCAGTACATACTTTGTTTTGGAACCCTGCATACTCTTTAATGCCATCTTGATTTGAAGTTACACTTAAGTGACCGGGACCTGCCCACTTTTGCCACCACTTTGGAACAACTTTTAAACTCCTATTCTTACAGCTGCACAAAAGACAGCTGCTCACTGGAGAATCTACAGCGTAAACCTTTACCAGCATGACTTTGGCATGAGCAGTTTGAAATATCTAGGGGTCTGTGGTTCTGTCAGAAATGTTTCTCAGTACCTTTGACCCCAATCAATGAACGTTACACATTGTTGGTCTGAGTAATTCATCCACGAAACAAGAAAATGTCCTTGATCACCGTTTTATCTTTTCGTGGCCAGAAGACTGCAGGCAATCGGTCTTAGAAATGCATAACTCTTGTAACCAGGCTGTAATCCACCATTGACAGACAATATAATCTGTACTACACAGCCATCGGTCCCAATGTTTATTTATGGAATATGACACAGCACTTTGATACAATCTGGCACTTACAAGCCATAGGTTCATTTTAATATTAATTAAAAGTGCTATTAAAAATAGAATATCAAGCATGTGGTATCCATTATCTTGGTTTATATTCTAGAATATAGTGAACATTGCTTGTTTTCTATGTTTTCTTTCCTCATAGGGTCTAGACTTTGGATACGATCTTTACACTGGCAGTGTGTTTCTGATACAGATTTTTCTTTCAATTCTTTGCGATTGTGGAAAAACATGCACTATAGTTCTCAGAATTGTATGACCACAGTCTGTTTGTTGTTCTAATTATTTTATTCCTTCTTTTGAAGGAATCACTGCGTGAAGAGGCACATTTATTCATTAACTAGGATGGGAAAAGGGTTACTTGCAGATAAGATTAAAAGTTGGTGGTTCTCAGTTGGAAAGAAGACGGTAACATCAGACTTCATCATTAGTGTTTGTGACAAGATATCAGTTAGCACCTTACTGCGAATGCCCAACACCTGTTTTTTTATTTTTAATTTAACTTTCAGCTTGAGGCAGTATGTTGTTTTGTGGAGACTATGCACTCCTCTGAGAAGAAAGACTCATTGACCACACCCTCCCCAAAAGCCAAGGATAAGAAAGTCAGGAAAATGCTTCTTACCTCAGTGTCCTCATTCACAGCAAAGCTCTCTGTAACTATTCACTGGGGCAGACATTAGCAGGGCTGTGTGATGCACAGCTTCACTTGCTGAGACTTTTATTGTGGGTGCCTCAGGCACTCTCTTTAAACTATCTTTATTCATGGTAAAGGTGTCTGGGGGACATCCAGTTTCCCTTTCAGCTGTTGAAGGAGATCATTGCAACTTCTCCATCTTCTCGTGACAAAAAGTGGAAAGATTCTTTCCTGTTTAAATCCCATCTGTATGAAATTGGAGGATAAAAGCAGTCAGTCTAATTAATTTCTTATTTTCTTGCCAGAGGCTGACAATAGAAACAATCCTATTGATGTTTACCAAAATTACTTTTTTGTTGGGCACTTCCAGGTCCATTCAATAGAAGACACCACATTTATGATGCTTTTGGCTCTCATAGGAACAGGCCTTATGCATTTTTTTACACTTTTCAGCTTGTCAGCTCTGTGGAAAAAATGTTTTTGTTCAAGATTCCATGATTGCATTTGTGTTTAGTGTCTGTTTTTTGGAGTATATTTGTTATTAATAAACATTTCATTGTATGCTGTATTGTAGTACTGTTTGACAATTTAAAGTCTATTATATCTGTCTTTTCTATCTGACTATACAGTATTTTATCTGAGTGACACATACTACTTAATACGTAGCTAGCAACAGAATAATTATACACTATAAAGTTATTTCTTGTGTACGTTCAATTATACAAAGATTATAATTGAATGTAGTGATTGTATTGTACTGATTGGTAGGCATGAATACTAATAGGATGGCACAGTGATTAGTATTTGTGTCTTGCAGGACTAGACCATGAGTTCAATTCCAGAACTGTGGTGCTATCTGTGTGGACTGTATGTTCTCCCCATGTTCATGTAGGTTTCCTCCAGGTGCTCCACTTTTCTCCTGCAGTCCAAAGACATCCCTGGTGTTAATGTGTTTGTGTCTGTGTGTGCACTGCATTGGACTACCGACCCTATCCTGCATTGCCCCCTTTGCTTGTTGGAACATGATCTAGTGGATGGATCCTTATCAATTGCCCCTACTCATAACTACTTATGACCTCTACAAGTGATACATCGATGACTGCATCGGTGCTGTTACATGCTCTAATGACCAGCTAGAGCACTTCCTGCATCAATTTGCCAACTCTCACCCATCCCTCAAATATACAGTTAATATCTTCTACCACTCTTCCTTTTCTAGACGTATATCTATCTGTTAACCTTCCACGACTCTCTCCTCGGTCTATTACAAACCCACAGATTTACACAGCTATCTCCTGCACAGCTCATTTCACCCCAAACACACTAAAAACTCTCTCCCTTTTTCACAGTTCCTCAGGCTATGTTGACTCTGCAGTGCCAACATGGATTTCCAGGACTAAGCACTCAAAATGCATTCTTTTTTCATCAACAGAGGATACCCCACCCAGGTTATCGATAGGGCCCTCACCCAGCCAAAAACAGCCCTCTAATCATCAACTCAATCAGGAACTCCCGGTCTCACAACTGCATTCCCTTGGTGCTTCCCTACCACCCTAACACACTTTCTATCTCCAGGACCATCATTAAGAACTACTCTATTTTACAGGACGATTCCTCCATCTGTACCCTTTTTTCCGACCGCTCAATCATCTCTTATCGCCGGCCACCCAATCTACGTAAACTTCTTATTCACAGCTCCCTCGACCGTACTCGGCAATCATCCCCACTAGGCACCTTCCCCTGCAACAGAACTCGCTGCATCACCTGCAAATCCATATCTAACAACACACTCATTCATGGCCCCTCAGGTCAATTCCAGATCACCCAGACGACATCCTGTATCTCCAGCAACCTCATTTACTGTATCTCTTGCAAAAAATGCCCAGCTATCTACATTGGGGAAACAGGAAGGAAACTAGGAGACCGCTTCAGAGAACATGTTAGGGCTGTGAAGATTAAAGATTTCTGCAAGCCCATAGTTTCTCATTTCACCTCAGCAGGCCATGATCACACTGATCTCTCTGTCTCTGTTCTCAAAGAAGGGTTTCTCAACTTCCACAGCAGAAATGAAACTCATCCTGAAACTAGGTTCACACCTTCTCTCAATGACTTATTTTCATGTAATCTTCTCTATTCTCATGCAGTTTTTGACTTCACACCATTCTCCACCCCTGTCCACTTTGCACTTCCTAACTGGCCTCTCTGCCTCTCCCCTCTCCCTCCTCCTCCACTTTTCCAGCTTTTGTTCTCCTGTGCTATTTAATTTTTGCCGTCTACCCTGTCTTTCTCACACCTGAAGAAGGCTCTACGGCCAAAATGTTTCTTTCCTTTTCTGCATGGAATAAACCTGTTACCTGTTCCTGAGCTGTACAGGTATCCTTTGATTTTGTCCATTCATTTGTCAAATGAGTCAAAACCTGTAAAACAGTCTCACTTTTTGCGACTCACCCTGACTTGACAGAACCATTATTATAATATTTTTGCTTAACATATTGGCACAGAGTATTAGACAAAATATGAACATTGTTCCCTTTGACATGCAGCACATGAAAAATCGCATTCAGCCATATACATTCTAAACCCATATAAGACTTTGATAGACTCTGTATACAGTATACTTATGTGTTTGCCAGCGCTTTGACAGCTTCTTTTCCCCATATTCCTGTTACAAAATGTAGTTATTAGGATATTAAGACTTCCTCTAATTTTTTACAGATTCATAAAGTGAATGTTCTTGGGATCCAGAATAAAATTGAAGTAGATTTTATTAGATCAGGGGTTTTTCAAGATACTTCAAGAAGTTCTTATACATTCCCAGAATGAACAGAAGAAAGGTGATCTTTCAGCATGGTTTCATGCTAGCATTGCAAAAAAAATGTTCTACATAAGAAACATTGAGGCTTCTGTATGTCATAATGTTCTGTGATGAATGTGAAGCCAAAAGATACAGTATGTAGAAATCTTGGAAATTTATTTTCTTCTGCATCACCAAAAATGTTTAAACAAAGGGGTGCGATGGTTTTAATTATAATTTCAAGTTTTGCTAAAACCTTTCTGGATGAATTCTATTGAGTACAGTTTTTATTAATTAAGTAGTAAAGTGCAGAAAATGGGTAGGCATTCTATGTTTTAATTATAAGTTACTCCAGCAGCCCTTGGTTTTCTTTCCCACCCCAGGACAAAAAACCTTGGTCTAGGTGGTCTTCTTTACCCTCTACACTGAAAGTAGGTTTGAAACAATTTGATTTCTATATTTTTTCTGTGCATAAAACCATAGCAAAACACTTTCCTTTTAAATGTAATTGTTTTGATCAGCTTTGACATTAAACTTTGGTCAGAGAGGCAAAAGAGGCAAAAACTTCATATACAGTAACTGATAACTGTAGATTCATAAAATTTGAATTTTATTTATGCAGGTGTATCTGTGGTCTAATAGCCTTGAGGGACTTTAGCCTTTGGGGAAAAAAGTGGGATTTTCAGCTCTTGCTCTTTACTAGAAAAAAGTAATCGGGTAGCCTTAAATACTTGGCGACAGCGATACAAATTTGAAAAGTGGTACAAAACAACATTTGCCTGAATATTTTAAAATTAAGGTACTTTGTGTGCAGCAAAACTTTCATTGTTGAATTCTACCAAATGTACAGTAACTATATGGATAAAATCTACTTTGTAAATACTTTCATTATGTTTAACCAAAATACCTAAAACAATTTAATTTTTTTTATAGTTGGGTTTAACTGAAAGGGTAACTTTACAGTGCTAAAAAGGTTTTGGTGGCCAGGATGTACTTAAGTTTAAATATAATTAATATTCTTTTCATTTATGGGTATTTGAAACTTGGTTGGATCTGGGGACATTTGCCTTTCTTGTACAGTCCCCAAAATTCCATAAGATTTCATGATCTGACAAAGACTCGTAGTAGTGTGGATTTTTCTACTTTATATGTCTTAGACTACACTCAAGCCTGATTGTCATGGCAGCGTTGTCAGATCAGCCAGTGACTATACTAATTGCTTCAACATTCACCACAAGGGGTCTAGAGTGTCTTTCCTTTATACTTGAAACTTTCATTTCTCACTTAAAGTTAGTCCACTCCCAGCTACTTTATATGGTATAGTGAACTAGACAAAATGGATGGTAGTCCTTAATAAAGTGCCTGTCTGGGGCAATGCTATCTCTTGCATTAAGAATGAAGCACATCAGCAAAACCGTTTGAAACATGCACAACATTTCAAACTTGCACAGATTGAACATTGCTCCTGATGAACTGTCAAAGATGCACTCAAGGTATTACAAGGAATTTGTATACAGTATATTGTGAGAGTGTGATAGAGGAATTTTAGATATAACTGTGCCGCACAGCCCTGGACTGCTCCTTTTCAATAATTAGTAACTATCAATCTGCTTGCAATATATATTTTATTCACAGGCCTAATTGTAGTCAATAAATATTATGCGATTGAACAGAACCTTAATGGAAACTACCTTTAACTCGTTCTAGGATACATCCAATTACAGAAGTTCCACTTACAGTATGAGGGGAAAAAAATACAGCAACGTTATATTTTGCTAGTTAAAAATCTGAGCACACCCATTTTAGGGACAATGTTTTATTCTATTTGACAGTTTAATAAAATCATTTTCACAGAAAGGGTGACAGGGCAAAATTCAAGTAGTTTGGATGTGTGCTTTCAAAGAATGTTTTCTGTTTCCATGTTTAATCCTACTTTGAGTCTGAAAGTAGCATAAGAAACCCTCTCAATCCAGCTTTTAGTTTTGCCCTCAGTTACCTTGTGAAGTGAAAAGTGCCAGGAGAGAAAGGGAGCTGTGAGAGAGACTAAACAGCTCCTAAGTGGCAGTAAAATGTGAGGGACGGCTGTGTTCTTGTCATTATGTGGAAACGTATGCATGCATAATTAGTCGTTTATTATATTAGCAGTTTACAAGGTGCTCCTCTGTGACAACAGGGGGCTTATATAGGAGGACTGTTATGTGATTTATCACTTTAATTATTAATCAGACAGAGGTAGAAACTGCTAGGGGAATGGTGCAGACCACTAGGACCGAGACACAGGTAAAATGGCACACAAAATAAAATTTAGTGGGTTCTAGTGAGGTTAGGAAAAATTCTCATTCTCATGCAGACAGGGACATACTGTAACATTACTGCATGGCATGCTTTGTCACTTTGTTTGAAAGAGCTCTTAGGGAAACAGAGCAGGCTTTGCAGTTTGTTCCATTTCAAGTTTTATGGGCTGCATACCTGTATTCCTGTAGAAGGTAACACCAACATGTATAGGTACTGGATAGTACCACATTATTTACCTTGAATAAAACTGCACGGTCAGATGAATAGATTAAAATGACAGTAATTAACTTAAAATTTCATGATGACTGCGGAGTTGTTAAACCTCACATTAATTAAACTGTCATGTAACAGGAGTCCTGCAAGTTTTTTACTTCCTTCAGTCTAGGCAGTTTACTGCAGGGTGCAGGTATTCATTTTCTCTTTTGTTATGAAAATATTCCATTCCTTTGTTGAATGTGATACTGATTGTTTTCTCATTTACATTTATTTTGTCTTGATTCTATGGTATTCATATTGGCAGATTACCAGCAGCCTCCTCTGATTTTTATGATGACCTCCTTGATGTTTTTTTCCATCTTGCCTGAGCTATGTCAGAAATATGTTAATATTTATTTTCCATAAATGTAAGGCCTCCATAAAACACTCAAACATCATATTTGTTTTTTTAAAGATCCAAATTCTTCCACGAATGTTCCCCTGCTGTGCTGTTATGGAATCTGAGATTACTGCAAAACAGAACTGTCAATGCTTTGAAGATTCTCACTTTTTTCTTATTTTCATTTCTTTTCCATTCCTGTTGATATGCTTTGTTTTCTCGTACTCATATTTAACAGTTTATTTTGTCAGCAAATAAACAGCATTTCTTTGAGACAGAGAAAAATGTTGCTGTTTATTAAAAAGACATTTTATTAGACAACACTGTAGCTTAATGAAGTTAGAACCATTATTACTGAATAAATTAATCAGATGCTTAATTTAGTTTCACATTCTTGTTCATATTGTTTATCATTCTACTAAATACTTACTTTATAGAGATCTGCAATTAAAATATATTAAAAAATAGTATAAAAGGCAATAAATATGACTGACAATTCATGCACAAAGTTTTGTCCCACTCAATAAGTATGGTAAATTAGTGAATAACATCTGGCTTTACTCTCAAACATCTACATACAGTTTTACAGTATATATCATTTTAATATGTAGCTCAAATAGTGGTAATTCTTCTAATAGGTTTAGTTATGGATGATCACTTATCTACAGCTCTGCAGTACTAAGTTCTTCATTATTCTCAGTTGGCCTATTCAGATAAATGTATTATTAAAGCTGTTCACCATGGTACCATGGGACCATTGGGAACATATTATATCCCCATGGATAGCAACAGTACGCTCATTCCACGTGATGAGCATTTGGGTCTATGATGGCTCACATGAATCCTTTGGTTCATAGTAATAATGTTTAAGATCTCTGTTGCATACTGTTCCATTGGAAATTTTTTATTTCCATTTGTACATGTAGCAGATTGTAACAGATGTTATTTCTCCATAGCTTGGTTTTCATGATAGTTGTGTTCATAGTTCATGAGCATCCTGAAGGAAAGTGGACACTGTTGAAAACAACAGTGTGCCAAGAAGACAGGTGAATTGTATTTGTTTTTCTGTAGTAGAGTACACTCTAATAGTGCATGTAATACATGTAGGTGTGTGAATTATGCGAGACTAATGGTGAGAGAAAGAAAGGGCTTGCCCTCTCATTTTTCCTTTTTTAACTGTCTTGTCTTAACGTCGTTAACATCCTTCTACTTTGTTTCCTTCTCTACATTTTCTTTGTCCTGTTACATCACAAAAATGGCTGACCCTCAGCCATGTCTGAAGCATATCTGCATGTAAAATGTCCTTAGATGCTCAGTTGTAGTGAGAATGAATAGCTTCAATCTATATTTGCTACAACAGTGATGTCATAGCAGTTTAAAAAACAGTCCTGGAAGGAAAGTTTTAGCGTCTATATGTTTACATAGTTACAGGTACAAAATGTACCAAGGAAAATATATAATTTCAAAATTTTAACACCAGATGTTCCTTTGCCCACAGCTCTGAATTGGAAGAAGAGGTTAGAAAATTGATAGATGCTTCTCTGAAAATGTATTTGAAAAAAGTATACAAGTATGAAAAATCTATAGCCTTGTGTGGGTATATGCACGTGACCTTGTAGCTTGAGAAACCTGAATGGCACACATTTCCCATTCAATTGGAGTTTTATTTCCATCTCTGCAGTAATTGCCTGTGTAATCTGTGTCCGAGGTGGATGAGAAGGCTACAGCAAATTATCTGATTATTATCTCTTGTTTTACCTTGAAACTGAAGTTCTTGTTTACTTGTAGTGCACCTCTCTACCCAGCATTTTACAGTAAGTGAAAGAGTCTTGTGTACTTTACTGAATTCAAGTTCTGAAAGCAATCTTTTCCCAGCAGTGGGAACTGCTATAGATTTAAAGTATAATTGTGTGAATTTCCCATCACTGCTTTTCAGTACCTCCTGTCCTGGAATCCTGTTAGGATATCACTTTGCACAAAACAAAGCAGCTGTAATTGTAGGCTGTACCAGAAAGTATCGACACATTCCATATTAGAGAGTGTGAGTGGAACTCTTATGCTATGAGTGTGGAGTATCGGGTAAAAGGCAGCAACTCTGGTGTTCGTGCAGCAGAAAACACCTTTATTGCATATGCATATGGGAGCCAAGCTTTGTCAAGCAAGACTTAAAGAAGTTTTACAAAAGGCGGTCTTTTTATATAGTAAAACAAGTTAAACGGTTACTCCCACAATGGATGGATTACATACATGTATGTTTTGCTGTAAACCATGTACATTAAAGGGGTTTGACATTGGCTGTGCACATGAAGAGCAGTCAAGCAAGTTCCTCATTGTTTTTGTAACTCTGCTAGGAACATATGGCAGTTATGCCTTGCCACATAACATACGGGTACAATTCAGCATATATAGACAAAAGCAGAACTATATACTTTCAGAACCTTTGGAGTGGAAAGTTATAAGACACAAGTGTTTAAAATCTAAAAAGACTTATCAGACAAAGAATTAAGAATAATAAAGTGGGAGTGGGATAAAATCCCACTCATAGCTCATATACAGTACCTGTCCATGTCATCTTCCTCACTGTTTTGCTTCTTTTAATATCCACTCTCCTTGTCCATTCCAGATAATAAAGGAGCACTTTGCTCCGTCTTTTCTGCTCCAGGCATACAGTATTCATGTATCATAGTGCAGTAGAAACACGCATGTTAAACTGCAGTATGCACTATGTTGCAATTTTTCCCCAACCTTAGTTTAGATTTCTGCCTCCAGCAGGTTCTCAAACGAGCAGCCAGAAATATTCTTACGTCACTGGTTTCTGACTGGTAAACGTGTCCCCCGTTACAGACGCATCACAGATTGGCCAGGCTCAACAGTACTCACTGCTTTCATCAGATGAATGGAGGCCAAGGAACATTCCTGCCAGTATCTAGAGTATCAAGGCTTCAAACTCCAGCTAAAATGACTGAGGCAGCAGCTTGCCCTTTTGCCCATCTAGATCAAGAGTCCATGCACAACTGATAATCAATTTTTTTTTGTTTTATCTGGATTTTAAAAGTTGTGCATATAATGACCTTAAATGTTTTCACTCTTTCCTTGGTAATAAGGTCTAATGACACACATGCCCTTACCACAGCACTGTTACCACATTGAAGCCAGATCTAATCAGATATCAGGAACTGTGCTAGGTTGGACCTGCTTTATACTGAGAGCCAAGGAAAAGCAGATAGTTGACTTTATATGTACAAAGTGGGACGGTTCCTCTTTCCAGTATTGTGAAATGGCTATAGTTAATCCAATAGTCACATTCCCATAATTTATAACACCCACTTTGTCTCAAAAAATCATAACCCTGAATGGTGTTCTTTGACAGATATAAATTGTGCATGTAGCTCTGTCCCTACTGAGCAACAATATTCATTGCTCCAAAAGGCTGCTATGGCAGAATTCCATACTGTCTAGGTTTCAGGGAGTGATCTCATCTCTGTTACATGCAAGTGTTTGCATTCAAGCAATTGTACCCAATGGCTTAAGTTGAAATGCCAGACAAACGATTCTAAATGCAGTCATGTCACAATGGGCTATGGGAATCGGGAACAGAAACAAGCTTTAGGGGAAAGGTAAATATCAATTTTCCACTCGCTTTATGCAGTGCAAGGTCAAAGAGGAGCAAGAGCCCATCCCGACAAGCAGCAGGCGCATGGCAGGACACACCCTTGTTGGGAAGCCAGTCCACTGCTGGGCACATACAGACACAAATACAGGGCAAATCTTCCTAGAAGCCAAGTAACCTACCAGTATGTTTTTGGACTAGGACTATGGGAAGAAACTGGATCACCCAGAGGAACCCATGTGAATATAAGGAGAACACACTAATTCCATGCACTCCCCAGGAATTGAATCCAGAGCCCTGGTGCTGTGAGGGGGGCAATGCTAACCACTGTGACACGGTGCCACACTGAAAATAAGTACCAGATAAAGACATTCATATTTAAAAGCTGTGGAGCTTAAAGTACGTGACAATGGATACTTTTAAACTTCACAGTTTATGGTAAATGTATAGGATATTCAAACATTTTCAGCTTGACTATCTTATCACACAAGCAAGGCTGTTCTCGCTGAAACTTCTTTTATAGTTTCCATCGCCCTGTCTTTTTTTGTCAGCATCATTATAGTATTGCTTTTCTGCTCACTGCTTGGTTGTCAGATTTAAATACTGATTTGCATAAAAACTGCAAAAAGTTTACCATGGCCATTAAGACACAAATATATATATGTTCTGAAAAGATGCACAAGTAACAGAAATGCACTGAAAATTTTACCTGACTTTCTAACTTAATTTTAATTCATTATTGCAATGATTTCATATGGGACAGCTATATCATTTGCATGTTATCTGCAGTGGTGTTATCTGGGTCTCAAGGAGGTGGTTCTTTGAGGAAAGTACAGGTATCACTAGATATGGTGTAACTTAGCCAGTTGGATTAGATTGTTATCAATATTGATAATTTGAATGCCATGAGAAAGCAGGATGTACTGTATAGCTGTTGGGTGTAGTCTAATCAACAACACAGTCCGAAACAAAGGAGCCCATAAAACAAGTGGTGATACAAGAGTAAGGGAAATGTGGCACAATTGGCAAAACACTCTTGACAAAACAATTTATTCATAATGGGTTAGCAATAAGAATGTGCGTTGGATAACCCATCATGTTCTAATGTAGAGTCCAGCCAATTGCTTGGAAAAATTCGGTAAAGGATAATTAAATCAATTTTGGGGAGGTTTATTGCAACAGAGGCTCCCAGGGGTCACTACTATATCCTCATGCATTTTGGTGTTAGTTAATCTGAGCGATCAAATTATGAAAATGCTGCAAATTGGTAAGATGTTTGCATACACCAGCAAGCAGTGCATTCCAATTTCCAAGTCTGGAAAAGACAAAGGCATCCATTAGCGTTTCTGCATCATATTGAGAGAGATATGAACATTACCATCAATGTTATGAAGATGAAAAGCAGACACCCCGACAATGTTGTGAACATTAAATTCAAATGCATGGCTTGATTCCAAGATGATGTGATGAATTTAAAGTCTAAGTACTCTGATCTATAGTAAGTACTCAGAATGATTCCAAGATCATCCATACACAAATAAAGGTAGACATAATTTGGGAAGATGACACAGGAGTTAGGCCAATCAGTTCACATACAAAACTATTTATATTTGTTGCATCAATAGCCAGTGGTTGATTGACATCAGTTTTTCAGATAAATCTGGATGTCATGAGTATAGTAAACTTGTAAAAGCAAGAACACATTCTAGAACTTTTGCCCAAAATAGTAAATTAAATTTGGGCCAAATGGACTGTGGCTTTTTTAGCAGAGTGATAATCATTGCAAGTTTAAGAGCTAAAGAAATTATTACAGATTTTAATGTTTCATTGATATGTGTGACAAATTGACAAAAAATGCACAATTTGGACACAACAAAACAGTGAGGATGAGATATGGCTGTTCTGAAACTCTGCAAGGTGACAAGCTTGGAAACTGTTCATAGACATGAAATAAAGTCTGGTTGTAATCTGACCATAAATGTTGGACTGAAAAAACTCAGAAAATCAATTGCAGTTGGTCTGTAGATGCTTCTTAGTGGTATTTCTAACTGGATTTGCGTGATAATGAATTGTGTAAAAAAAGGTTGTTCTAGATTTACCTTTTCAATCTTGATTGAGCTTCACTGAAAACACTAAGTCAGTCAGTTTATTGCTGTAAGATGTCTGGTGTTGCTTGAGGACAAGTAAAGACAGGCCAGTGTCCTTTCATATATGTTCAGGTTTATGCCTATGATATTTCATAGCTGGCTGTTGTACCTGTAACGAGAGCCGGTCCTGACTCCTGTGTAATGCGTAGTTTAGGACCCTGTGCAGATGGTATAATCTGGAAGTGACTGGAAAAGGGCTAAAGGGAAAACAAGGTTAGGAATGGAAGGGATGGCAAACGGGGCGGTGCCGACAGTGATCAGGTGCAAGGGGGGAGAGCATGCAAACATGTCCAAAACAGTCCAAGGGAGAAATCTGAGTGCAGTCCAAAATCCAAAATCAAGTGATCCATCCAAGATGAGACAAGAGCAAAAACACTAACAGGATCTGGGACTAGGAAGTTAAAAACGGAACGACGAGGCAAGGCGCTCCAAGCTCCGGACTAGGCTTGGTCAGGATGCCAATTGGAAGCCTCAGTCTTCAAGCCGCTGACATAGGGCTCTGGGCCTCCGGGCGCCCGTCTTCCAATGCAGAGCTCTGAGCTTCCGGAGCGCCATTTAAATAATATGGTGAATCCAGGGACAGGTGTAGGTTTTAATGAAACTAAAACACAAAACGGTTGGAGTGCCCTCTAGAGGAGGGAAGATGATCGTGACAGTACCAAGGGGAATAATGTGTAAATGAGAGTTCTGTTTTTCTTCAGGACTAAAACTAAAAATGTCTCCAACTGTGGAATGCAAACCATTTTTCAAAAGGAATCTTAAATCCTTTGAAAGCAGAACTTAAAATGGATTGGGTAAAGAAATGTGAATTAATATACAATATTTGATGTTGTGAAATCTTGCAAGTCACTAACAAGCAAATGATAGTTGATAATGGTGCAGTGTTATTTGTGATGAGTGGGCCAAAACAATACAAGTACATATGGATTTCTGAGGAAAAAGAACAATACTCAATATTAAAAGTTAATCCTAAGATTAAATCCCTTATAAAATCAAGCACTGATTTAGGTGACAAAAGAACTGCAAAACTATAGAAAAAGAAGTCTGCTTGTGTGACATTTTAGTGACTTAGTATACAAATAACATTGCTACAGGCAAGTTGGAAACATGCTTCAATGCCAGGCATTCAAATTATTTTGAAACTCATACCATTCTGAAAGTGGTTTTAGGTCAAACTATCAGCTCACCCCTCCTACCAGATGCATGAAGTTTTTCAAGAGAGACATACAGTATACTGTAGTACATGGGGAAGGGTACCTGGGTTAGAAAAAAGTGTCATTTTGATTGTTAAACAAGAAAAGTATCATAATCAATGTATTCAATAGTAAGGTCTTGTTGGTCAGGGAACAAGTGAAATAATGCAACATTTATTTTGGGAGGGATAAAGGCAGCCGAATTAATTAAGCTCACCTTGCACAACTAGCACCTAATCCTGCTGTGAGTTCTTCAGATCCCATATATACCACATGTCACCCTCTCCTCACTCGGTTTCGCATCCCTTCTTCACCCCATGACAGCGTTTGTAGATAACCCTTGGTCACCTCTTCACCAAGCATGGGGTCCTGGCCTTCCCTTGAGCATTATGAGCTTTGCTGTAGAAATCTTTAGTTGCTTGCCATGGTCTGGAAAAGGGAAGAGATAAAATGCACATAAAAAAATTGCCTGGTTGCCAGCCTGCCAAGGTTGGCCTTCAGCTAAGTGGGTTAAGCCAAAGTTTTCGGTAAATCCAATAAAAGATTCTACTATTACACAATCTTTGGCTGCTGTCATTCCTTGTGAACAACAATTACAGTATGCTATTTTATAATTGCTATAATTACTATGCAGGAAGTCTTCATGTAGTACTTCTGACTATCCTCCCTTTTATTATCTCTTATGTAATTAAGTAGTGCTCCGACTATATTAGTTATACTAAAATTGCTGCTACCACTACTATACTATGTCTGCTACCAGTGCTACAGCTACTACCAATTGCTACTACCAATACTAATAATACTACTAAAATGCTTAACCTTTAAGATTCTTGCACTGTGTCTTCATAATCTCTATATTCATAGTAACATTTAATTACTTTTGAGAATTTCCTGATTGCCTCATTGCACTTTTCATGCAACCTGTGAGTCTTCTGCTTTTCTTTTTCTCTTCACTGGATTAACATTGCACACTGAAAAGTGCTTTGCAATTGCATAAATTATGATAGTCATCTGTGTAAAATAACATGGACAGTTACTTAAGCTAAAGCTGAGATTGGACAGGTCTGTGTGGTTTCAGAAGCTCAACAATAAGGGTTATTAAAGATATTGGGTGCAGAGGATCTTGATTGCTCATGGAAATAGAGTTACTGAAGCCCACACTCGAGATCTGTCTAGAAGTTTAAATTGTGCTTTTTAATTCAATTAGATTTACCTGTGGCTCATTTGTTTCAGATTGTATTTATTTTGAAATTGTTCTTGTTGGAGAAAAATCTAGGCTGGTTGTGTTCTCTTGTCTTTCATGCTTTTCAAACTTAGAACTTGTGATAAACTGGAGCACGAATGCATCATAACTAATGAACACAAGCACAATGGCTGGCAGGTGTTAATCAAGTGGAGCTGAGAGATTTTGTTGAACACAAGAAATGAAAATTTTGAGGCTTCATTTACTTTGACACAAGCTAGACATTGTACATGCTATAGTCAGTAGTGCTCTGTTCTCAGTTCAATGTTGTTTTTCAACTTTGTTTTGAACTGTTCATAGTGTTGATCTCTTCAGCTGTATTATTATGATCATTAATTCACTTAGGTGATGCCTTTATTCAAGGCAAATCACAGTGAATGAGCTATAAAATATTACTAATGAAATTGAATATAAATATATAGTATTACAAAAAGATGGAGACAGTAAATACACATTTAAATATTACTTAATAAGATATAAAAAAATACTGATACAAAACAATATAACACAAACCACAGAATTTCCTCAGCTAAGTCATATTGTGTATAGGCGGGATCTGATTGTGTGGGTATTGAAGGAGTATTGGAAGGGAGAGGATGAGAGGTGGTGTAAGAAGAAATGATGGGCTAGAAATGAGAGAAAGCAGAGTGATTATGGGAGTCACACATAAGAATAAGACAAAATGGATCTGGGCAGCAAAAGGCTAGTTAGTGCTGTTTTTTAAGTTTGATTTATATAAGGCATTGATTAACCAGCAATGTGAAGTAGTAGTTAGAGTACTGTATTTGTAATTAGGATTTTCTGGGTTTAGATCTTGGAAAGGTTATGACTGTTGTGTACTTGAGCACAGTACTGTATGTCATTCAGATGCATATGAAAAATGCCGACCTATATAAATAAAAAAAACAAGTAACACTGGAGAAAAATATGATTGCAGTTAAATATGTAATGCAGTTTTAGAATTACATTTATTTTTATTGAAGGACTCATTATCAAAATATTTTATCCATTTTTTAACCACTTCATCCAGTTCAAGGTTGCGAGGAAGCTGGAGTGAGTGTGCACTTATGCCTGCATGTTACCTGCAATGGACTGGCATGCTCTTGCCTAGTTCTCCCTTGCGTTGCTGCAATCACATTTATGACAATTGTTCAAATTTAATTCTGTTACAAATGTGAAGATTCCAATAAATGTGAATTAAATTTCATACTTGGTTCAGAACTGTTAAAGTTGTTAAAATTGTAGAAAACACTAGTTGAAGATTTTAGGAAATTGTTCATGTTTATAAAAAAATGTACATCAAAAGACCCTAAAACACAACATATGCTATTGGTTCTAATATTTATTTTCTGCTCATTACATAATTAAACTCCATGTTGTTTCTAAGATGTAGAGCACATTCACATACAGGTACAGGTACATGATCTATAAATTATATATTTAGAATGAAGTTTCATCAAAGGAATTAAAAATAGTTATGTTGATCTGAAGAGGATTAATTGTGAGTATCATGCTCTAGAACTGAAACACCCTTAAGAGGCATTTTCTGTTTTGCACACACTGAAACAATACAGACCACAGAAGAAGTGATCGTCATCTCCAGAAGTGATGAAGTCTAGAACGCAAGTGGAAACTAACATTTAGATATTAATTAAATGTTGTTTGGCTGTGCTGGGCCAACAGAAAGACTTAAACCAATACAGATAAAGATTCCAATCAATCTGAGCAACTGAGAGTTCAGCTGTAACAAAAAAAAAACACAAGACAAAAGTAACTCTGAATTACTTTATGTGCTTCCTCATATACATTCCTAGATCTGATGGAGCCAGCATGACTGGCCACTGAGGATGTTTGCTAATTTGCCCCACAATAGCAGTGTCATCATAACTTTTAATTACAGGCAGAAAGTTTAACAGCCAGGTCTGGGCACAGCTGCTGATGTAATGAAACTCAGAGAAAGAACGCATTTATGAGAGATCAGCTAACAAACACAAACAAAGGTACTCATGAGATGCAGCCCAGTGAGAGGCATATGGAAGTGCTGATACACATGTAAAAAGGTGAGGTGGAGAGTATATTAGACCACACTGTCAAAAACACAAACACAAAAACATATACTCACTTCCTGTTTCTAAGGCTTTCAAGCTACAGATGTAGCCATCTTGAATGTGCCTCAAAACTCACATTAGTCTTAAGCATATTGTTGTGTTCTAGGAACAAGTAATAGGTTTATTCCATGCTGAAAAGAGAAGGAAGAAAACACAACGTTTCGTCCGTGGAGCCTTCTTCAGGTGTGAGCAACCCTCACACCTTTGCAGCCTACCACCTGAACTACTTCAACCTACATCTGCTGCAACACACTATGCCATCCTTCAAATCTTTTTCTAGATCTCTTCGTCATTCCTCCCTGGGTGACTTGTCTCCCTCTTACTAAACCAGCATTCCCCTCACACCTGAAGAAGGCTCCATGGCCAAAACATTGTGTTTTCTTCCTTCTCTTTTCAGCATGGAATAAACCTATTACTTGTTCCTTTGCAGCCTACGCATGCTGACGCAGCTACCCACCTGACCTACTGTTGTGTTCTATACTGTTTCATCATAATGGATTTAATGTTTCATTGCTAAAAGAAGACGCATGTAGATGAAATACTTTAGATGACATAGTAGTACATACATAGTAGTAGAACCGAAATGATAGCTTCATTTAATCTACAGTACCATTTAATCTCCAGGCTGGACGCTGACTACCCATCTCTCGCCACTGAGGAAGTCTGCTAAGACTCCGATCTAGCTCACTCCGGTTCAGGACTTCTCTCAACACTAATCTCTGTTCCAGTTCCCAATTGCATGGCAATCCTGGGACTTTTACTCCCTTCCTTGTGGTTTCATCCATATTCTATCATCCAGGACCCCAGGAATAGCCTCTTTTGTTTTGTTTTTTTTTTTGCTGTAGCTACCCTTTATTTCTTGTAGTAGTTGATATAGTACTTGTTTTTATAATCATTTAGCTTCCTCAAAGATATTGAAGTACTTTCTTTCTCAGTGTCTATTTCAGCATAATTTTTAAATATTTTTTTTTCAAACCTTGGCTTTTTATTTCTACGCAATTACCCATAAACTAGAATATGGCGTAGCTATGTTGTACATGAGTTCATACTGAGAAAATTACAGATATTTATACAAAATACCTGCATATGATCACATAAAAAACGAATACTTGAAACTTATAATAGTTTACAATTTTACATCTTGTGTAAGTATTGTATAAACCTTTCATTGATTAAAGAAAAAAACATTATATAGTGCAGAAATTTATCAGCTACAATGCAATTTACAGTACATGACCAACAATAGCGTTATGGCAAAGCCATGATTATTATCATGTCACAGTCCAAGAATAGCTACAGCAATTATTTGAAATTGATTGTATTAAATGGATAATATACCTACACTTCAGCCGGTCAGTCTATGAAAAATACAGGTATCAGAGATGGTTGGAACAAAATAGTGAACTTTTAGAGGTATGTGTTTTGCTATGGCAATTTCTATGCTATTAAGATATGCGCGTTTATAAGAAGAGTTGCAAATAATCTTCAATGACTCAAAACACAGGTTTATATAAATAAAAATGTACACATGGAAGAACAATGATAAGCCTGCACACACAAATGTACTAGAAAGTTTGCAGGAGACTCTTACAATGCATACAAACTGAGAAATGGAGAGAGCCTTAATGTATGCATTTGTTAATTAAAATGTACTACAGTATGTATTGCTTAGGCTTGTTTAGTCCCTGGAGGTTCACGCTCCATAAGGTTTCTTAACTCATTATTTGTTTCTGGATTTTTTTCAAGTCTTTCTTTAGAAAGGTACTGTACATGTCTGCATGGCAGCACACACATATTCCCACAAGCACACAGGGGCAAAGCCATGATTACACTTCTTAAAATAAATCATTACATAATGATTTACAATCTTCAATAATGAGAATACATGAAATGGAATGAAATATCAGGAGGCCTGGATTAAGGGAGAGGAGGATGTTTCATGATGGCCACTTCTCTATTCTAATTGTTGTTGAGTAACATTTATTAAATCTTGTTTTACTTTTTGTTTGACTCAACAACATTTTTGGACACCGAGGATTTTTTTTGTTGTTGCTTACCTTAAAAGCTTAAGTGGTAATTAAAAGGCAGTAGCTGCACACTCTTGTTAGGAGTGATACTAATGGTCTTTTTGCATTGTTCAAAACAAATATTCAAATAATGAAAAATAAAATCTGTATTAACTGGCCCATTGGCATTCTTCTCATTTGCATTGGCCTAGGGGTAGCCACACCTTGAGGTGGTCTCACAGGCATTTTCTGTTCCTATCATATTCAAACCCTTTAATGTCTGATGCTCTCAGAAAACAGGTGAGAGAGACATTAAAAAATGTGACCCAATGACCATACGAAAAGTGGCAATCTTACATAATAAGCCACATTTTATTTAAAACCATTGAAAAGTAGTACTGAGCTGAGGATTGCTACTTATCAAAACTAAATGGGAATCTGTTATTTTTTTGTATTTGTAATTGAGGATTGGATGTACTAAAAAGCTCTTGTTATATAATTATTCAGACTAAGCAAGCATTTTTGCATTTGCTCATGCAGGTACAAAAAGTTCATTGGGTTTATGTGTCCTAAAAAGAGCTAAATAAGATTAAGGGAATTTGTTTTGAAGAAATAATATCTATATGTAACATACTGTAGAGTAATGGAACATTGTGAAAAAATATTAAATACAATACACTGGTGTCAGAAGCAGGACGGAGTGGATCATTCAGAGGCCTGGAGCGGCGCTGTGAGAGGCCCAGCGTCCTGGCCTGGACGGAGAGCCTGCCCAGACGCAAGAGGCTAGCAGGAGGAGCCAGCGGAGCATCCTGCCTTGCGTGTGTAGCCTGGAGGGACGGTTTGGGGTGAGTGGGATGTTCGACTCTTCAGGTGGGGGCAATGTAGCACCACACGGGGCGCTTTAGCCATGCGCACGTGAGGCGGGCTCAGAACTGCGCCTGGGGGCGGGACTATGGGACTGTATATAGACGGACAGAGGCTGGGAGACAGTCTCTTCCCTTTGTGTGTGTGTGTGTGTTACTGTAGGTGCAGCGCTGTAACCCATGTCCCTGTGTGTGTACCTTTCCCCAGTTTGAGTTAATAAATGTGATGTAAAACCCCATTCCCTGAGTCCTATGCCTGCTCCATTCTGTACCGAAGCCCATGGTCGTTACAATACACTGAATGCTATCTAGAGACAACTGAAAGATATTCTTGGATCAATTAACTGCTAGTAACCAACTATATGGGCCATTTGTACGCTTTGCTATGCTTTTAACTTCTAACATCTAAGTTCCAGTTACTGTATAGTTCACTGTCATTTTAAGGACTCTCCCTAGTGGGCTCTGGTCATGTTTTGTAAGTCTTCTCATAATCATACTCTGATTTAATCCCACTAGTTTATGTTAAAGAATCTTTAATATTGGCATAATGTGCATCTTTAATGACCTTGACTGGTTTATTGGGGGGAAAGGAATGGAGGCATCCACACATGCCTTAATACACAGGATCATGTGGATGTGAGTGCATTTTGCTGGCACTCACATGCTGTCTGCACATTGTCACACCAAGACAGTATTGTGATATATACCACAGCATTGTGCTAAGCCCCATGATATCTATGCAGACTAAGATAATTTATAGTATTCTGAACATGGCTGTAAACCTAATTGGTAAACAGCAGTCACAAAAAATAGACAAACTGCAAGACTTAGTAATCACTGTGCTCTGCCAGCTCCAAAACAAGAAAAAGTATTTTTGGCATGTTAAAAATGCTTCAATATGACAAGCAGACCTAGGTGACTGTCCTTTCTGATTGTTGAAACAACTGCTTGACGTGTGATTGGTTTCTTGCCCAGATTAATAAAAAAAACAGCTTGATGCTTTTGATTTTCTGAGGCCAAGGTAAGTTAACTAATAATTCCTTCCATTTATATAGTACTTCTCATCCTAAAGGATCCCATAGCACATTACACACAGGAAGAGAAATACTTCACTAGTGAAGTGCAGCACTTACTGTACCAGGGTGACACTTGGTACCCATTAGGTGCCAGCAGCCCCACTGCACAGAAGATCAGATGTTGGAGTGAGAAATTACTTCAGCAATTGATTTAGAGGTGAAATTTATAAAGGCCAGACTGAGTAAGCCCAGAATGAAATTTACCCAGGACAACAGAGTTAACACTCCTACTCTTATGAACAGCATCATTAGATCTTCATAGCTCAAGTAGTCAGTACCTGGGTTTCACTTCATTTGAGGGATGACATTGTAGCACATTATCCTCTCTCACCAGACATAGTGTACACATAGTGTTGTCAGAGATTACTCCTTCTGTGCTGGGGGTAGTTCATAATACTGTATCTGTACTTTCAGAACCATGCACCACTCTTTGGGAAGATGTTATGTTACTGTATCGTAATTATAGTAAAACTATATTTGTATTTCAATGTCTAATGGAAGTACAGTAATCCTAGATTACTTAGACGACTGTGTAGACATGTTGCTTGTTTATAATCCACACATAACAAACTTCAGCCTGTTCTTAAACATACTAGAACATAATTAATTTCTAATATAATAGTGCTAGCAGTAAAAAAAGATAACTCTTCTTGTTCTTGACCTCTGCATTCACAATCTTCTGAATTGGGGACTGTCCAAACAATGACAAATTTATCAATCAGAGCCTATGTACACCAGTGCAGAAGATCAAGCACCCACAAGCAGAAAGACAGCCAAAGTCGTCTTTGAATCATGGACAGAACAGGTCTGCTCATGGACATGGAAACAAAATGGAACAAAGTGAAAGGTGTTAAAATGAATCCAAGGTAGCAGTTTTATACAGCTATTTGTGCTGGTAGCATACAGTATACTAGTTACATATCAGAAATTCTGTTCCATTGCCTATTGCACAATAAAATTAGATTTTGTGCATCTTTGCCATTTCTTTGTTTTCAACAGTTGATGTACACCTGTCATTGCTTAGATTAGAACATCTGTGACAAACCTCAAAATACATTGTGGTTCTTGTCTGTTTTCTAGGATGTGCTGAAGCAAGACGAAGAAGATGTTCACATCGTGATAAGTCCAGACTACTGCTTATTTAGTGCTGCATTTGCAAATGACAGAGACAGGCAGCTGGTTTTTACAGCTTACAGAAACACACAGCAGGAATGTCTGCAGATAAATTCCAGAGACAAATTCCACCCTGGAGTGCAGACAGTGCTATAACAGAAGTGCAGTGGGCCAGTAACAGGATGGCTCAGTTCAAAGAGCAAAAATAGATTTTCCGCATCCAGATTTGCTAGCCACAGATTGCTCATGTGATGCATGTAGATACATTTCTCATTTTTAGTACAGTAGTTTTATTTCCCCAGTAATTCAGATAACAAATTGCTTGTAAGATTAAAAAGAAATGGGAACTGCAGACTTGGATGAGCCAAAGCAAACAAAAGCTCCCCTCAAGGCTAAAGCAGAGAGAAATGAAAAAAAGCCAATGATTCAGATTAGAAAAGCCCCAAGGCCTTCATCTTGAACAGATAGACGGAGGATGATGTGCATTGTTCATGCTAATTTGTCAAAAAGGTTTAATTGACATATTGTTCACTCTTCCCCCTGAAGGCATTCTCTGGTAAGAAGGAACCTGGGTACTTTTTTAAGTAATAATTTCACTTTCTTTCAGGAATCCAAGTGTAACTCAAACAAAGAAGCCCCCCACCGCAACTAAAAACATTGATCTTAAAAACATACAGAATTCACAAAGATTCTAGACTCAAAAACTTCTTCAAAGAAAATTATTTTTACATTCTCCCCTGACTATACAGTGTGTTAACCTTGTTTTTCAGATCAGCAGTTGTTGTAATATGTTTCTTTAGATGTTTTCTCTCAGTTTTGAGAGACTAATAATTTCAAGCTTGGTATAAAACTGTTGTTAGTCTCAAGACACACTCTTCTCTTTTGAGACTAAAACATACAGTTAGTACTATACCACACCTAGGCCTGGGACTTCTATCGTGCATTATCTTGTGCACAGTTAACATTTCCAATAACATGACCAAAAAACATGAATGATAAAGACCTGTGTTCTTGTACTTTCCAGACACACAGAAAGTAAAATAATACAGGATGATACAACAAAATTACAATTCGAGAAAAGAAATATTGCAAAATTATAAAACATTAATTCACAAGAGACAACACCATCCATGAATAATATATTTTGTAAATGTTTGTTCAAATTAGATTGGTAAGATAGATGTGGCTTAACCCAGTCGATTAAGCATCCTGACCATAGGATGAGGAGGCTTGAACCCCATTCAGAGACCGGAATTAACCAGGGGGAGCTGCAAGGTGGAAATGGGGTGGGGAAGGGTGGGGGGTGTGATGAAGCAAAAGAAAGCATTTGTGTTATAATATGTACAGTATATGTAGCTAATTTCAGTATTGTGATTAGGAACAGCTGGGTGAGACTGACTTGTTGTTATCCTTCCCATTTATTTCTTTCACTTTTTTCTTTTATTTTTATCACTATAGCACTCTTTAAGGGTGGCATGGTGGCTTGATCATTAGCACTGTTGTCTCATCTTGTGCTTCCAGGACATGGTCTGTATTTCGATGGCCATTACCAAGAATAAGACAAATTCTGATAAAATACAGTTGGATAACACTATTGTACTGTATTTTAACACTGCCTGGCAATTTACCATGATGTACATTTAGCTATCCATTCATGTTTATTAATTAGTTTAAATTGGAAGAAAGGCAAACATCCTTGCCTGTTTCAAAATATCTGGACAATCTAGAACCTGCCAATGACCCAGCGTAACAACATAGTCCACTTTCCTGATCAAATAAAGTTTCCATGTCATCTGAGATCAAGATGAGTTGGGATGGAGCAGAATGGTGAGCGATGGATAGCATTGCTATCTTGCAATGCTGGGACCCTGGATTCGATTCCAGACCAGCAGTGAAATGTGTATGGAGTTTGTGTTTTTTCTGTTTTCGTATGGGTTTCCTCCTGGTGTTCTGCTGTCCTCCCAAGTCCAAAGACATACTGGTAGGTTCATTGGCTTCCATGAAAACTGGCCCTGGTATGCATGCCTATGTACAGAATGCCCTGCAATGGTCTGGGGTGTTTCCTGCCTTGCACTCTTGCACTTGTTGCTTACCAGGATAGGATTTGGCTCCCCCATGATCCTGAACTGGATAAAGCGCTTAGAAAATAAATGGATGGATGGATGTTTGAATTCCCACTTGTTAACTTTATTGAAGAAGGGAGAAGCTCAGGCATTAATGAACCACAACAACAGAGAAGGTGTGAACAAAGTACAGAGGCTCAAAATGATGTGCTTGATGTGAAGTTGGGGTGCACAACACCAGCCCTGGAGTGTTTCACAATATAACTGCTGCAATATTAGGTAACGTAAAACAATTAAATATATCTAACTAGTCTGTCAGGTGTTGGAGATAAAAAGACCTGTACTGTATGAGACTCCAGGACTGAATTTCTGTACTTCTACCATCTAGAAATTCTCACCACGTAGGTGTATTGCTATTTTTTCATCTTCATACAAAAAATCCTATGGTTTACTTACAAGGGATGCAGGTGCAGAGCAAAAGGCTTGGGCTTACCTTTCTGGAGTGTGTGGCTAAAACTAGTTATTTGCATGCAAATGGGACCCAAGTTGCTTTGAATGTGTATTTCCCATTTGAAACACCGTGACTGAGCCTGTATGCAGTTCATTACCTGACTGCAGCACAGGCCATTGATTGCAAATCAGTGGCCAAGTGAGGGTTTTTAACAAAGCAACAAGAAATTGTATTTTGTGAAAATGTCTCTGCGCATCGGAGAAAAGGAATGAATGATAATGCCAACATGTGGTGTTCGTTTTTTCAATCTTTTTTATTATATGTGTCTGTTCGTCTTTTTTTCCCCATTCATTTCAGAATTGCTTCCCAGATGCCGTGGTGGAAAAATAAAAACAATTAAAACTTTTCTTCAAGATGCGAGATGAAGTGCACATGTAATCCAGTGTATGTGGTGACTGGATTGGCTGTGCATTCCTATTGGATTCTGGCTTGTTTTGTTGTCGGAATGAGAAGAATTCGGCTTTTGTGTTCAGTAAGATACAGTCAAAGATGTTATAGTACTTTGGGATTTAAGAGATAATTGCCAGGAACAAGTGTTTTAATAATTGAAGAAATGTGTTTGCAATCCTTTGGATCATTTTAACAGGCTGACTTGTAAGAAAAAAAAAAACAGGTTGATAACGTTTTAGAACACATAATCACTTGAAACAATTCCCGTGTGTTGTGTTTGAACGTGCTACTGGATTTAAAAAGCTGCCAGTTTTGACTTACTACTGTATTGCATCAGAAGGAAAATTTAATAAGCGCAATACTTTATTTTACCTTCATCTTAATGAATATATTCTGCCATTTTAGCACTATAAAGCCTTTTTAAGGTCCTGGTTTTTGACACTGTTTAATTAATTCAGCTCTGTACCACAGTTTTTGTTCTCCAGCTCACTGTATTTTTCTCCTTTGAGCTCAGTGCCTCTGGCTTAACTGTTGAGATGGATTTTCTCTTTATTACAGTATATGAAGAAAAAGTGAAAGTGTTTCAGTTGAACATTTCTATAGTGAGGACAGTGATGCACAAAGTCTACTGTACATGCACTTAAAATGTCCTGTACACTTAAAGGCAATATTCCATTAAAAATGAACTTGACGTTTTTTTTCTTCTTATCAGTGAAGCAGAATCATTTTGGAGTTTCTGGTTTTCAGTTATGGCTTATTTTGAAGCAATTGGCATTCCATTTTTTTCCTCTTGATTGTTAGAATTGTTTGGCATTCAGGAATTGTATATATAGTCCAATTTCATCCATCCATCTATTTTCTAATCACTTCTTTCAATTCATTCAATGTGTACAAGGGGTAGTAAATCCTGCTCAGGAAGCCATTCCATCCCAGGACACACACTGACACAAACATACAAACTCCACACAAATAGCACCCTAGGTCTATGACTGAACCCAGGGCCCCAGCGCTGCAAGGCAGCAATGTTAACCACTGCACCACTGTGCTGCACTGTATAATTTACGATTGGACTACAAGCATATTGCTTAACCCTTTAATGCTAAAGAGGTTTGCTCACTGTAGGAGAACATGTCCTCTCTCAGTTTCCATTTTTTAAAATCTTTATCAAGGAGATTCTGCAGAGACTAGTAATTTGAGTAATTTGAAGATTGAGAATACATATAAAATTAAATGCTTTTATTTTCTTTGCAATAACTCTAGAATATTCAGCATTATTGTAAAGTGTTGACTTTATATATATTTACACATTGTTACAAATACTTAATACAGTATGTCATTATGAAACTCCTAATGTGTTCAGGAATCGAGATTGTTAGTGTAGGTAAATAAAATCCTCTGAAGAAATTAAACACATCAACTTATCAAAATACTGTAAATAATCATATGAAAGCAGATGTCAATTGAGTAATATGATTATAGCATTAATAGTGTTATGTCAGGGAATGGAAATAATCTCAATAAAGAGTTAATTTCTAAACACCAAAAGATGTATTATTGGTGGAATACTGTATGTTTCTTGATGCTGTTTGTGCGGTGCGAATGGAAATGGCCTTGATCTTGAGGATTAAAAATGGTTGATCGAAGTACATAGATGTAAATACTTTTTTATGGATCTGTAGCAACAAAAAATAGTCAAATTTCCATCTGTATACAAAAACCCAGTGGTCCCTTTGGTACTCCAAAACTCATTCATAAATGCACTTCTGTTAAAGCTGGACTGTAATCAATTTAATCTGAATAACAAATGGATTTTCCAAAGAAAGGTTTCCTCTTTCTCCACTTAATAAAGAATCAATTGTACAGTATGTCAATCTGTACACATTTAAAGAGGTTCAGAAGAGAACATGTATTTGTTAGTGAATTTTCTTCTATCAGAAGGTAGTGGAATTGTTGTTTTTCTTCAGAATTTCTGAATTTCCTCTGTCCCTCCTATGAAGTACCAGCCTCCTGCAACTGCATCTGCAACTGCAACAACCAACTGCACCAGGCTCTACATACTAACCAATGTCCAGCTTTTACATACTGTTACATTTATTAGTCTCATTTTGCATAAGCAATTGGCAGCCAGCATCTGATACTAATTAATTAATTTCAGGGGCTTGACTGATGGAGTTGCTCAGCAGAAATTTGGGAGGAGGTGGAACTGTAATTTTGTACATGTATATCTGCTCTCGTACTGTACATATAAGTACTCACCTGTTGTACAACTCTGCACTCATCTTTTCTAGAGAACTTCACTTCATCTTAGCCAATGCAGCAGCCTCCCTGGTTCATTCCTTGTTAGGAGAGGGGTTTTGATAGCCCTGGTCTTACAGTCAGGGCTGTGATCTCTTCATCAAATCAAGTTAATGCCAAACACTAAAACATTAAGTGTGTCATCTCTTTATATTCATCTCAGCTTATCAAAATTCGAATTTAATCCAACTGTTGAACTACCTGATCAGCTCAATAACTCTGTAAACCCAGCAGAACTATAATTCTGGTTAAAAAATGTTGACACTCTGTCATTTACTGAACAATTGTGTTTCAGGGGCCAGCCATTAATGCTTATGTGTTCAGCTGAATGGATAAATGTATAAGGCTTTACAAAGCAGCACACCAGTAGTTTCCAGAGTTCCTGAGGCTGAATTGCGATTTGCTCCATAAGAAAATGACAAATGAGGCTTATGATTCAATGTGAGGCTTATGTATTCAGCAGAATGCACCATGATTTTGGAACTGAATAATATTGACAACTGGAAGAATAAGCCTTTTTTCCATTTAGATAAAAATTCTTCTACCTCAATGCCTTACTATTTTTTAATAATACCTGTTTGGCCTAAAATAGCTATATTTTCAAATATAACTCAAAGATCATGCCCATAGCCGACACTCACTTGCAAAAACAAGTCAATCAATTAACTACTATCAAACATCATATACTGTAGATGAGTTGAATGGCCTCCTCTCATTTATAATGAGACAAGAAAATACATGGCAGGCTGTTTTTTTGTTTCTCATATTTTTTTCCCCACACCTTGTGGTATAAGTATAAACTTGTGCTAGACAAGTGAAAAATTACAAAGATCAAGAAGGTCACTATGTATTATGAGCATCACTCTGACTGATGCTCCCAAAGAAACACAAAGGTGCTTGGAGAACTAAAAATGTGCAGAAATGAAGAAGATGAATCACACTTAGCACTTGTTAGGTATTAAAGACAGTTCTATGGAAACCTCACAACTGGATTTAGACCTGATAGTAGAAGAGGACTTTAAACATTCATATTTAGTTTCAAGAAGAGGTTTTTGAAACAGTTAACTACTAGAAACCAAACAGGCTAGATGTGCTGAATGATATCCTTCTATTTGGAAAATTATTCTGTTCTAAATGTCTGGAGCTTGTTCTACAGTAGAGATGGATAGAAACATCAATCACACAAGAAGGTGAGAACGTGAGTCCTCTTGCTTGCTACACACCAACATACCATCTGCTTTCCCACTTCATTATTGCTGAACAGCTTGTATGAAATGTCAATGAAAGACCATTTCTAGAGTCTTGCAAAATTTTGAATGGTTGCTGCTTGTGATTCAATCCGCTTGGGGAGCAAACTTCAAAAGAGACATGAAAAGAAGGAAAAGCATTTTTTTTTACCCTTTTAAGTATCTTCTCTATAAAAATTCCCACCACGCACACACACTGTGCAAAACACAGCTGGATTAGAAAACCACAAAGTTGTGCAAGCATCTTCATTAAAGTATGTTTTCTTTCCAGAATTTTAAAACAAATGTGCTGTGTATTATGCTATCCATAAATTACTCAGCAGTTCAATCTCATTCTCTTACCAAAGGAAATGACAATTGATTCTTGTTTCAGGAGTTCTAGATATTATTGTGTTTAAGTAAAGTAGCTTTGATTCTTGTCTGAATCATTGTTCACAATGTCCATCTATCCATCCATACATTTTCTTACACTTCTTTGAATTCACAGTCGCAGGGGAGCTAGAGCCTATCCCAGAAATCAATGGCTACAACACAGAATACACCCTGGACAGGATGTCAGTCCATCTCAGGGTAGATAAACGTACACACTCACACTCATACAGTACGTTGGGCCAATTCTCAGAAACCAGTTAACCTACCCATGTTTTTGAACTGTGGAGCACCTGGAGGAAACCCATGTGGACATAGAGAGAACATACAAACTCCACAAAGAGAGCACCTCATGTCTGGAATCGAAGCCAGGGTCCCATGTGAAGTAGCAATGTTAACCACTGCACCACTGTGCTACCCTGTTCACATTGTAAACAAACTAAATAATTAAAGTTTTTTTTTTAATCTTTAGCCCTTGAGGTTGCTGACAGTGTAATATAACTTAGATCTTCTGGATAAAATATACTGTAATTATCAAAAGCTCCATCACACCAAAAATTTGGAGATAGACTTTACTCAAACCTCTTTGAGTACAGTACCTTCAGACAAATGGTAGCTTCAAAGATTCTGATCTTCTTAATTAAAGATTACATTTGAAATTGGTTGCACTGGACTGAGCACCAAAGTGAAGAGATATAACGTGGTACCCAGATCCTGTTGTAGAAACATTTACTGGTGTATAATGAGATCTTTTATCAACCTTGTTATTTATTTTTTAAAGGAATGGCAAACAAATGCTCGCAGTTTTCTCATACTGTATCTGACCATACCACTGTCTGGCCAACAGTGATGGAGTGAACAGCAGTGCAATCTTAAATACAGTACATTTCCTGGCTCACATTGCCAAAATATTAAACTGCAGAAAACCGAATGTGTCTTGCTTGACCTGAGCTACCATTCATAATTTTTTGTTTAACCTTGGGGTGTATACCTATTTTTTTATGGTTCACCTGCATCCACTGTCTACTCAGACTCCACGTTGACTGTCAGAGTAATTATGAATCCTGGTTGTGAGCACAGCTGAGGCTGAAGCTGCTAAGGAGAATCAGAGACCAAGAAATCACCGTGATGTCACAGAATGTATATCTATCATTTCATGTTAAAATGATAAAGAGAAGGTAAATTGCAGATGAATGTTAAGAGGACCTATGGAATAGAACAGACCAAGTAAGGAGGACATTCAACCAGCTTGTTTATAATAGGAGGTGGGAACTGAATGGAAGGAGATCGATCTGAGTGAGAGCACCTTTATACGCATGTGCCTCAGATGTATGGAACTGGGGGCAGGGAGGGTGGAGGAGCTATCAGAACTGACAGTTGTTGTTCCAGCGTGCGAAGGTCACCTTTCTCCCTACTTTCTGTCTGTCTCAATTTCTCATTTCATTTTGAAATAAAGCTGCGCTTGTCGCTTCATGTTTATATGTTTGGGGTCATGCAGAAATGGTGAGAACAGGCATTGATTTGACTGGGGAATTCTTCACAGATGTAGAGAGAAAGCCAACAGCTTTATATTCAAGAATAAGAGAAGAATGAATAAAAACTGGTCAAATACTGAGGCTTTCATCAGTAGGAATAACACAAAAAAAAGTCCATTAGCTGCAGGCATTTTATAGCTATAGCGTAACTTCATAGCCAAGATAATTAAAACCCTCTTCAGGAAAGCTACAGTATACGAACGTTTAAGCTAATTATTCAGACTTGGCCTATTGGGTAGGGTAGCAGGTTATTGCTCTGGTTAGCATTGTTACCTCACATTTCTGGGGCGCTGGTTTCAATTCCTGAGGTGTTATCCGTCTGGTTGTCTGTCAATTGATTGTGGTGACTTAATAAATTGTTTGTCACACAATAGCCTGAGGAAGGCCAAAGTAGGTCCATTTTATAAAAGAATGTCTCCACCGCAAAGCACTCAAGTAAAATAAGTGCATTTTATTTACAGTGCTCCCAGACCCCCACACCAGAAAAAAAACAAACAAAAAACAACAAATATAATTCTTCAAATAAAAACAAATTCTCCTTTTCTTATTGCTTTCTCTCTGATTTAAGTCACACTACCTAACTCACTAACCACCAACAACAACTCCCTATTAAGCTGAGGAGCCATCTTAAATAGCATGTAAGCTCCTCCCCCTTTGGAAGAAACCATTTCTCCAAATTCATAATAATTTCACAAATTATACATTCATAATTAATTCCTTTCTAACCAGAGAACATCACATATCTTAATCACACAGTTCTTTTGATCCTGGTTCAAATAAACAATACAGAAAATAAACAATACAAACAATAACATTTCCCTTTCTTCACATGCATGTGGTTTTTCCCATCTCCATAAATAAACCTTGAGAAGTGGGGTTAGGTTTGGCCTTCTGAGGCCACCATAGGCTGACCCATCCTGGAAGTACCAACACCAAACAAACAGTGAGTATCATCCATTTTGAGAGCGCTCTCCATTAACACCACAATACTCACTCATACCTGTGTTTTATGTATGTGAATGTATATGAAATTAAGTAATAGCAGTTACTAGTCAAGCCCTGAGTGTGCACCTTCAGGAACTTATCTAGCAACAGGAAGGTGTATGAGTAGTGTATTTCCTGTGCTACCTGTACTTCGTGACAGGCTCCTCTGTCACATTACCTCCCTCCTCTTCAGGATTGCCAAGGAGGGGTAAATTTGACAGGTAGTCAGCTAATGTTGTATTTGCCCTCTCTGTGTTGAATATGAAACTTGTAGGGCTGTAATGCCAGGTACCATCTTGTCACCCTGGCATTATGGTCCTTCATTGTTTGTAACCAAGATAACGCTCGATGGTCAATATCTAGATCAAACTCTCCTATGATATGATACTGTAAACTATCTAAGGCCCATTTAATTGCTAAACTAATCTACCTGCACCAGAAAGCTTTCTTTGAAATTTGGACTATTTAATACCAGTGTTGAAGTTAACTGTTCCTTAAGTGTGTTGAAGCCCTGTTCACATTCCTCTGTCCAGACTACTGGGGTGGCTTTGATTGTGAGATTTGTGAGGGGAGCTGCTATGGACGCACACTGTGGTATGAACATCCAGTACCACTCCACTAACCCCAAGAATGATCTGACCTGTTTCTTTGTCCATGGTCTAGGGCTATTCCGGATGGCCTCTACTTTATCAAACTGTGGTTTGACTTTGCCCTTCCCCATGAGATAACCCAGATACTGAGCTTCTGACTTGGTCCACTTACACTTCTGGGTATTCAGGGTTAGTCCTGCTTGGTGGATCTTCGTAAGGACCTGCCGCAAATGTTGGATATGATCTTTCCAGGTGTTACTGAAGATGATCCCTCCAGTACGCGGTCCATGAGTCGTTGAAACATGGCAGGAGCTCCATGTAATTCAAAAGGCATCACTGTGAATTGATACAGGCCTTGTTGTGGCTGCAGTGGTGAGAGAACAAATGCAGAGGCTCTGCTGTGAGAGAGCCGGGCTGAAGCATGACAGTAGCAGGTGTGAGACGCTACTAGTCGGGGTGATGTTAGAAGGGTGTGCCGCCATGTACAGTATGAGTGAGCAAAGACTTGATTAGCTGCTGTAGTACCCCGTGAGGGGGTGGAGAACAATGACAATTCCGGAGGGAATTGAGAGGAATAGCCTTGCGAGGAAAAGGGTGAAAACGTCAGTCTGCGAGGAGACTGACGGAAGAAACAGAGCTTTATGAGATCGTCAAAAGATTTAAAGGGTGTGAAAGCAGGGCTGTTGTGTCCGCTGTATGAGTGAGTTGTGAGTTAGTGTGTGTGGACCAGAGTGGGTTGTGTGGTAGAGGGACCCTCCCCCTTGCAATACATTTTGTATCGGGGAAGCGAGTAGGGTCTGTCTAGCTGCAACCTGTGGGAGATAGTGCAGTGGTGGCTGAGCGCCGTGAGGTGTGCTGGCAGCTGCATGGTGTAACAGTGGAGGATAAAGCACCTATAAGGAGGACTTATAGTGTCAAAGAACTGGTAGTAGAATAGAATATAAAACGCAAATTATGGTTCAGTGTGTACATGGAGATAAATGAAAATGCCCAATGACAGTGATTACTATAGAAGTAGAGGGGCAATTGTATTTATTAAATGTAGGAATCATGTCCAGTGATCACTAGGGCCCAAGCAAAAGCTGGTCTGCAACCCTTGCCTGACCTAGATGATAGTCTATGTGAAGGTGGGACCAAAGGGCCTAGGAAAACGCGTCGACAACGTCGTTTGGCTAAATATATAGGTACACTGGAACCCAAAGTTGATCATTCTGAACTGATTGTACACTAATGTAAGGTCCCTGATGATATTGCTAGGTTGCAATCGTTAAAGCCTTTATTTGAGAGCCATGGTTGACGGAGATACCAAGTACCAGTACAAAGATGTTTTTTTCTATTGAAAATGACAATTTGTATAATGGGAAACCTGAGAACAAACGTCTTGTGGTACCGACAAGTTGTAGACCATTGGTAATGCACCTTGCACACACTGTTCCATGGGCCAGACACCTGGGACAAAATAAAACATACACATGAGTTAGTTCACGATTTTATTTGCCAACCATGTACATGGACATACAAAAGTACTGTGCTACCTGTGCCATTTGTCAGAAGACCAGTAATGCCCGTAGATCTGATAGAGCTCCTTTGCATCCATTAACTGTCATTTCCACTTCATTTCAGATAATTGCAATGGACGTAGTGGGATCCGTAGAAAAGAGTAGCACTGGGTATCTATGTATACTGGTAATTTGTGATTATCCTATTAGATTTCCTGAGGCATTTCCATTGCGATCTATTATCACATCCAGGATCATTAGTGTTCTGATACAATTGTTCGCAAGAGTAGGCATCCCAGAGGACATTATTACAGACCAGGGCACCAATTTTACATCTCGTTTAATAAAAACAACTTTATAAACAACTTAGTATTTCAGCAATCAAAACAAGTCCTTACCATCATCAAAAATATGGGTTAGTGGAATGGTTTCACCAGACCCTTAAAAATATGCTTAGGAAATTCGTATCCGATACAGGTAAAGACTGGGATAAATGGTTACCTTTCCTCCTGTTTGCATATAGAGAAGCTCCACAGGTGTCTACAGGTTTCTCCCCCTTTGAACTGTTGTACAGGTGGACTGTCTAGGGACCCCTGGATTTATTAAAGAGTTGGGAAAGCTCATCTGCTAAAATAACTGAAAAGAGAATCTTGCAGTATGTACTCCAGATGAGAGACTGTTAGAGACGTACCGGGAAAGAGCGAGGCAAAATCTCCAGGAAGCTCAACAAGCCCAAAAATGATGGTATGACCAAAATTCACGTCATAGAGAGTACCATCCAGGACAAAAGGTTCTGTTGTTGCTTCCATCTACAACTAACAAACTGTTAGCAAAGTGGCAAGGACCATATACTATTCTGTGGAAGATGGGACCAGTAACATGAAATTCACCATCCAGGAAAAGCGAAAGAAAAACAGACATATCATGTGAATCTTATTAAAGAATGGAAGGAACAAGAACCTGTTCAAGGAAGTGTGTGTATGGTACAGAGGATTAAGAAAGAGGATGGGGATGATAGAGAGCCAAGAGAATGGAAACAGAAGACAAAGTTCATTAACACATTTGACAACCACACAAGTAATAGAATTACAACAAATATTTACTGAATTTCCCACTTCGTTTTCGCAAACACCAGGAAAAGCAAACATACTTCATCATTCAATACACCTTAAGGACCCCTCGCCGATCCTTCAACGACCAGAAGGAGAGAGAGAGGGCATGGATGACAATCAGCCAATCAAGAACAGCAAAAAGCCGCCACCATGTCCAATCCCCGCCCTTTCTGACTCAGACTCCGACTCCCCCCCCAAGAGGAAGCCAGAGAGGCTCCCTGGGGAAAAAAGTGGAGAGAAAGAAAGCTGTTTCCTGAGGAGAAGCTGCAGAAGCTCCACACTGACATCAAGTTTGCACTGAAGGTGGACAATCCTGAAGTGCTGCGCTGTCTGCAGGCTCTAGAGGAACTTGGCTCAGTGCAGGTCACCAGCCAGATACTGCAGAAGAACATGGACGTAGTAGCCACCCTCAAGAAGATTCGGTGATACAAAGTGAGCAATGAGGTGATGGAGAAGGCCACGCAGGTCTACAATAAGCTCAAGCTGCAGTTAACTTGGTAAGGCACTGCAAACAGAAATTGGAGACCAAGAGCCAGGAGGAGCCTAGCAAAGAATGAGGAGCAACACCTCGGAAACCACACCAGTGAACAGTGAAACGAAGCCACAAAAAGCAGACAGTGAATTAGCACACAGTCCCAAGTCAAATGATCAAGACGAGAACCCTGAGCCCACAGCTGCTCCCACAAGCAGCTCCAGTCCAACTGTCACATTGATTTTTCAATTTATGAATTTTCAAATAATTTTAAAGGGAAACTGAAGTTCCAGTTTCTCAGACCAGTTATTAAATCTTGGTAACAAAGTAGATTAATTTATGGTATTGATTAATTTTACAAATTTTGAATTAGCTGAAAAATTGTGAACTTTGTACATTACAGTACTTTGTTAAAGTACTGTACTGGTTACCATGTTTTCACAGGCAGAGAAACCTCCGGTCTCATAACGGGTGAGACAGAGTTCACGCGAATTGTGACGTAAAAGTGGTCCTTCCTGCTCACTAGTTGCAGTAAGCAAATGAGAAACATGGTCTCCTAATGATGTTAATACTTTGTCTTTTCAGTTCAGTGTGATGTAAGATTGAATAAGGACAGGCTATGTAGCAGACATTTCACCCCAGAAATGTTTGAACGCAATATGCATGCCAAGTTAACAAGTAGCATTTGTCAGCAAAACTTTCTCCACGTCAATATGTTGAATTCCATTAAATTACACCCATTCTTCAGCTTGAAAATGGTTATGAGGTATGCCTTGTATGTGTTGGTTCCATGAAAATATTTAAAATTAATACAGTGGCAATATTAGCTTGGTCTAAAGAATGTTTACAGTGTAATAGGACTGGTTTTGCATCAAGGGAAGTTTTGTCTCATTCTGAATCACAATGACAGCAATATGGTGCTACGCATACATTGAAACTGTCTCTTTTGTCAAATTGGAGGTTGTATACAGTACGTTACAGTATACTTCGTAGTTTCATTGTGATTTGAAATGCACTCATCATAGTTGATACATTATAACCCAAAAAGTAAAAATAACGTTGCAGTTCCCCTTTAATTATGCTATCAAGAATAAACAAAACCATTGCTGAGGACTAGAAACTAGTACCTGAAAACATGGTTCTTGTATACGTAGAAAAATTCCTTTCCCATCTTGCTGCTGAATGTTTAATCAAAACAAACATTTCATAGCTGTTTTTCAGTTTTAAAGGACACCATTTATTTGATATTGGTAATGTAAAGTGTTTGGTATGCATAATCATCACATTCTTTTTACACATGCCACACTCACCATCTGTGTAATTAAAGTGCAAAAGACATGCATTTGAGTAATTCACAAGTGAATAGTATTAATACATAGAAATGTAATATAATGAGGATGTTTAATATGCCAAAAGGTTTTTTTCCATACCTTAATTCTAGAAACCCTTAATCTTTCAGGCATAAGCTATAGATAGTAGTGAACTGGTACAATGTTATAAATGAGATACAGAATAGAATAAAAAAAGCAACGGATTACTCTGTACCTGTACATAAACACGGTTTGAGATGCTGGGGTCACTAATAGGACGCTATTTTCATTCCATGCCATATGATGCGTTAAGCCAGGGATTTCATCTTCATTACAGAATTTAACAGGGTTTCTGAATCTTTTGAAGTCATCAACAGCTTAAAATCATGGAGATATAATTGGATACATTTTTGCAAACTCCAAGGTGCAGACCTATTTTTTACTGAAGGAAACTTACTGTAGAAAGGTTGCTAGATCTCAGGATTAAATTTGGGAAGCTGTGTTAAACATAACAATTGCCAAAAACCAGAGGGGGTGTTTGAAGGCTAAATCATAGTATAGCGTTTAGATTGTCATAGAGAAAGTATTTTTGACCACAAGTTCTTAGATCTGTATAAGAGACTGTAGCATGGCATGGGGTAGATGGAGCTTGACCTAGTGATTGAGTTAGATTGAGAATAAGCAATGGACATCACATTAGTTTTCTGTTTGGGAAACATATTGTAACAGGAGTCAGTCCAGGCTCCCATGAAGTGAAGTTCAGGACCTTATGCAGACGGTATAATCCAGAAGTAAGTGGAGAAGGACAACAGGGAGGAGACGAAGAGGAACAGGACGGGTAGACAGACTGGGGCGTGACGACGGTGATCCGGTGCTCGGGGAGTGTGGTGCAGGCAACCAAGTTCAGACAGTCCGAGGGGAAAATCCGGGGCCGCAGTCCAAAGTCCAAAACCGGGTGATCCATCAGAGACGAAATGAACACAGTTAAAATTCGGACCGGGTTCCAGAACAGGAACAGGGACAGGGAATAAAATCACAATGACAAGGCCAGGCACTCCGTGCTCCGGATTCAGATGGTCACTACGCCGTGATGCTGTCGGGTCTCTCCTGGACCTGCTGGTAGGCGGGCTTCTGGGCATCCATCTCCCAATGCTGAGCCAAGAATAGCGAGAGCACCAGGCTTAAATAGTGGGACAAAACAAGAGGCAGGTGCACAATCAACTTAAATACGAAAGGGCTGGAGTGCCCTTAAGAGGAGGGATTCCGATTGTGATGTATATAATAATAATTATAATAATTGCTTACACTTATATAGTGCTTTTCTGGACACTCCACTCAAAGCACTTCACAAGTAACAGGGACTCCCCTCCACCACCACCAATGTGCAGCATCCACCTGGATGATGTGACGGCAGCCATAGTGCGCCAGAACGCTCGCCACACATCAGCTATTAGTGAGGAGAAGAGCAGAGTAATGAAGCCAATTCAAGATGGGTTTTATTAGGAGGCCATGATTGGTAAGGCCCAATGGGAAATTTGGCCAGGATGCCGGGGTTACACCCCTACTCTTTTCGAGAAACATCCTGTGATTTTTGATGACCATGGAGAGTCAGGACCTCAGTTTTACGTCTCATCTGAAGGACAGATATAGATTCATAATTGCCATGAATAATTCAATGCCTGGATTAGTAAGTTAGATGTGTCTGTAACAGTGGTTAGTCTTAGGATAGGTTTCAGCATTACCCCATATCTATTATACTGTATGTGAACTAAACATCTGGTTTTGATACATGTTTTTTGGAACAGCATACATCCTACAATGCACTTTGACTGCACCTTAATGACTCCTTAGTAGTATAAGCCAGAAGGCACACGAGAGACATACTGGCAGTTGTTCTCTTGAAGAGGGAAATCCCTTTATTTTAAATTATAAATCCAGGAGATTGTAGCTGAAGGAACACTTTAAACAACCATAAACACATTAAGGATTACAAACAGCACTTGAGGACACATTTCCCCAAAAGCTAATGTATTAATTTAGGCAAGTGACAGTTAAACTCAGGTGAAAGAAGAGGAGGAATATTAGGTTAACTCAGGTGTCTTATGCAACTGGCAACTGGTCATAATGTAATACAGTTGCCAGCTGGACCCAAATTAACCAGACGGCTTGAGATAGGACAGGTTGCATCTAAATTGACATTAATTAGCATGCAAATTGAGAATTAATCCTTTGATAAATTGAATGTTGTTTAAGTGCCACAAGGCAGACTTAGTTTAATATGAATAAAAAGAAAAGTAAATGTCATGTCCTATATTTTGTATTTTTATTATCTTTTATTATTTATTTCACTATTGCCCACATTATTAATTAGCGGTTGGTTTAATTAATATATCAAGCTAATTTGTACAGGCTTCTCCTAAGCGGTATGTACTGTACTAATTGGACAGCCGTTCATGTGGTTTGATCTGCGAAGGCTTTGTTGGCAAGAAACTTAAAAAGATTTAACAGTTTTTAAATCACACTTAATTTACAGACTAATTTATTACATTCCATAGTAGTTAACAAACCCATTGTAACAGCAGCTGGCCACCCAAAAATGTAATTTGAGTAATTTAAATCCACTTCAGTGTTTGTTAGCGTTCTGATCAGCATCACTTAGTGCAATGAGGAACATAAGAGAGACAAGCAAGAGGTGGCCTTGTGTCCTCTTATCCCTCAATCCCTAGGAATGTGACCGCAGTGTATCTTTGAGCCCACTGAAATAAACTATATAATATCGCTTGCATTTTCTGGATTCTACTTAGTTTTCAGTGATGTGCCAACAGTTGTGAGTTGCGCAGTTGCGAGAATACTGTTGCAAATAATGTATGTCATGCTCAGAAAAAAGTTTTTCATTGCTCTAAAGCATCACTTAAAATTAATTTGTAAGCATGGGGTTTACAGTTTCATTCTCAGGTGTGGCCTATGCCAGCCATGTTGTGGAGGTTCCAGTACTTATACTGAACTGGACTGGAGTGCTGCTGAGATGCATCAGAATGTTGATGGTCCTTGTGGCTATCGTGGGACATTATCCTGTAGGTCAGGACCTCACCTGATTATGCCTGATTATAGCATGATCTGTGTAAAAGCAGTGGCAGTCCTGTAATCTTCCATTAAGAATAAAGGGGTACCTGAAATAACAGCATATCTTAAAACCCCTTACGTTGAATGCAAGTGTTTTTGTGACCAATAGCAATAGATAGTAGTACATAAATAAAGTAGATAAATGAGGAATTTAAATTTTCCCTTAACATTGTTTTGCGGTGAAATGGCTACTGTGTTAAACTTGTTAATGTTAATATTTAATTTTTTTACAGTGCTTGATGCTTTACAAAATATTGTATTACATGTTTTAGATCTTTATCTCAAACATTATACACCAGATTGTTAAATTAAAATATTGTATGTACAGTAGGTGGAATGATCAGTTTCTCCTCTGTTCTGATCTGCTGTGCCTCAGTCAAGCACTTCCTCATAAGTTATGCAGGACAGAAACTAAGTGATACCAAACATGCCAGTGATGTCTATCAATAGTAATAAGCATGATTATACTCCTAAAGACAAGTACACTGAATATTTATTAAACCTTTCAATTTTTTTCTACAAAAGTGGAACAAAATTGTTTTAACAATGTCAGATTTTACTTGTACAGTTCCTCTGAGGCCAATCTTCCATACAGTACATGTGTGTTCAAGTCCCTGTGTTGTAAATCTAACATCCACTTTTATACAATTATACACCTCTTATTTTAATTTCAAAGTTTAACCAAATCTATTTTAAATCCACCATACCTTATGATTTCCCTATGCCCACAGTGTGAAAGTGGATTACAATATTTTGAAAAAAAATCACATGGCATTACAAAAAGGACATGGAAATAAAAATATTAATATGGAACCTTTTTCCAGTGCATAGCCGTTTGACTGACCTGGAATGACAAAAAAATGTCATTAATCAGAGCTTCCAGCCTCAGCACTGTCGGCTTCCTGCCAGGCCAGTGCAATGCTCCCCTACTGTGATTTGATTTGTATTGCCTTCACACGAGAATTCTCTTTAAGTAGCTCTTCTGCTACAAAAGTGCTTAGCAAGAGCTTTTAACCCATGATGGGGATTGTGAAAGTGACCTATGACTTTTTTTTCCCTCTATAATTGCTTTGTTGAAATATAAAAAAAGAAATTGTCTGGGGGGATACACAATACATTTCATCCAACTAATTTCTAGTTGCTAATCAATCCCAGGATGCTATCTTTTTTTTAAACATTCCACAGAGTTGGTTCTGGCACCACAGCTGTGAAGTTTGTTTAAATTAGTCATGACTCTCAAGTGCTAGTAAAGTCCTGTTTTATCTTTCTGAGTAAACCTGCTCTTAAACTCTGTTACCCTGTATTTTGTTGTTGAACCCTAAATCCCCTTATTGTAGTTTTTGGTAGTACCTGGCTTATTCTGCCTTTGCAGTCACCTTCTGTTGAAGATGAAATTGACTCACTTCCTTTGGACCTGTAGGTGTATGACAGGTGTGTGAGAGCACAAATTGTTCTAGCTGTATTTCTCTGTTTAAACTTCAGAATATCAATGTATTTTTGTAAGGTCTGGTTCCATTGGTCACAATTTTTGGGAAGTGGATTTGATGAACAGTACTGCTGTACATCATGTGTAATTGTACATTGACTTTCCACACATCAGAGATTCACATACTTAGCCATCACACTATACATTGTTTCTAGTGCTACATGTGCCATTTATGTTAGTCATGTAATCATATTAATTGTGTAGAGCTTTTTTTAGCCATAAAATGAAATATGTATTAATGAAACCTTTACTGTTTGATCTTCAAAGCCCCTCAAAGAAAGCCATTGTTCTATTTTATATGGTCTGTCTAAGGCAGCTTTATAAGACTGTAGGTAATAGAATTATAGAGCTCCACTGAATTTTTGTTCCTTGGCTACTCCAGAAATCCATCACCTAACATGATTTGGAATCCTGGCTAAATCTAATTTATTGTTAAAGTGATCAAACAAGTAGAACTTTATAACCTTCAAGTAACATTAAATGGACTGTGTATAGGATCTCATACTTGACTTTGGCTGCATAAACCGAATCTGCCAATTAACACAACTCTCAGCCAACAGGCAATATTTTGGTGTGCAGAACCCCATCTGATACTGTTGGAAACTTCTGAAGGACTTCTGAGGACTGAGGATATTCCATTTCACAATAGGCTATTCTGTTCAATTGATTTATTATTCTGAATTCTGAAACTCGCAAAACTAAAATGTCTTATTTTCAGTCTGTATCAACAGTTTGTTATTGATCTTTTTGGTATTTCTTTACAAAACTACATTTTGGGGTCAGTAAATTTCACACATGTTCATCAAAAATCTCTCTAAATCTTATGATTATATTACATTTAAAATAACTTTGTGAAATAATATAATAAGTAATAACAGCATCTATGAGTTATATAATCATTGGCACTTGGGTGGCAGAAATCAATCAGGGCTGCTCTTTGAGAAAAAGGTACAGTATAACAACTTCCCACAGGTGTATAATTAAGATATCCTGTCATGTTCCTTACTTCACAGTCTAAAAAAGGAGGTCGCACTGCTACAGATCTGTATAAGGTTCTTCTGATGCAAGGTTTATAAAAGGCAGACATACTGAACTATAGGTACAAAGATGTCTGAACGCTACACTTGTAGACAGTCTGACAAAATCTCCAACCTTGTGAAAACCAACTGCTTTTCCCTGCAGTGCAGACAGGTGTAGTGCTGATAAGATTAATAAGATTTATGGGTTTTCAATGCTGCCATTCAGTCCAACATTGCTTATATAAAAGCATATGGATTTTCATTTCAGAACAATAAGTCAAAAAGCAACACACTGCTTAGAAATCTGGACTCATTGTTCTTTAGCCTAAAACCTTAGATGAGATGCAGTAGCACTTATTTATCATACATTGCAGCATGCATTCATACACATTATTGTCTTTCTCCAATTGTACTGTAAATTGTGCTGAAACTTTACCATGATTTAATATGTTCCTCTAAAAATGAATTAGAGGACATAACCCCATCAGCCTCATGTCCCTTTCCTCCCAAAAATTAATGACAAAACAGTAAGACTGCACAGTAGCTGACCTATCATTAAAAGAAGGTTTAGGGGATTAAATAAGATGTAAGTTACAGAAAAGGCACAGAAACATATCTAGTTCTGTCCCTCCTAGCGATCAAATAAATTGCAAAGCTGTAAACTTGTAAACTTGAAAGATATCTGTCCTTGACACTCCGGTAATCCTCATTGTTCTCTTAAGCAGACCTCCTTCAGCGTGATTTGTAACAGGCAAGCTGCATTCTGCCAATTGGGTACCGGATCTCTCATATAATAGGTGAAAGCTACACAGAAACATAGCTGACATTCCTTTTTTTATACAGGCTTGGTGGGGAAGGGTTTAAGGGGTTGCAATGACAAATGATGTTGTGTGAATGGAAAGTGCATATGGTGGAGGTTATGTGCCCCCTCCAGCTATACACAGTAAATTACAGGGTGAGAACTCTATACTTGTCTCTCTGCTGCATGGTGCAGGCTGCGCACTGTGATCTAACTGCATAGTCACAAGCTGAACTGTGTACCAGCAGTGTATTGGCAGATTGTAAATGAATACTGTGCTATATGTAGCACAGAGGACCATCCACCATCTGATGCCTGTGCCAGATACTTCCATTTATCAGCAAGCATTTGTCATTCATTACTGTAATCCATCAACTGCAACAGCATAGATACAGAGCATCAAAACAAACTAATCACTTATACCTGCAAAAAACTCAAAGAATTATTATCAGGGAAATAACAGACTTTTTCTTGTAGGTGCACTGACATTCTGTTTAACAGACTTAATATAGATACTTTTATTATTATGCTGATTAACATTTATTATCTACAGGGATGCTGGACTGAGTGTCTCCTGTGAAAATCACAGGCGTAGTGATGTGATGGTTGAATTTATTGGCACAATATGAAATTGTAACCATAAATTACAAGAGTGTTTTATGGCTATTAGGAATCAACAGTACAAAATAAAAAGAAATATCTGCACAGATAGCAAATACTGTATACAATACACAATTTATTAACATAAGCGCAAAATGTGTATTGCAAACAAACACCGCAATATAAAGTATATATCATATACAGTGTACTGTATAGGTGAATTAATCTTCTGTGATATAAATGACTGGTCATTCACTCAGGGATTACAAAGCAATTACTAACATCAGGGTTAAATAGACTAACATTCATTATTGTGTACCTCATGAGATAAATTAGTCTTGTACTGTTGAAGACACGTAAAAACATACTGTCAAGAACTAAGCTTTATCAAACATTTTAGAATACGTTTTATTCTCAAAATAATATTAATGTAAATATTGGATTTATGTTTATCAAAACCCGCTGTCTAGGTGTTACCACATGGATAGAGACAGCTGAGGGTTAGCAATGTCCAATCTGTTTCTGCTGGCTCAGTTTCAAAGAACTACTGCTTGCATCAGGAAAAGGAAGAATGTTTCCTGTAAAACATTGGTTAGCTTCATGCTAAGAATGGCTCTCAGCGATGATTAGCATTGCACTGAACTTTGCTTTCAAACAGTCTGTGGGTAGAGTCTCAGAGTGAGTGAGACAAGTGTTACTGAATATGCTCTGTTCACACTATCCACAGAAAGATCCATTTGTATTAATTCAGCTGGTCAGGTGAAAATTTACAATTTGCAAGTCATAAGATTTCCCCTGATTCTTCTGCTAGAACAGAGCAGAGCAAGTAAGCAAAGTTATGGCTTTGCAATGTCTTTTAAATTCCTGTCATCACTGGGGATTGGTTGTGATGCCATCAGGTGTGGTGTCTTTCTCCATGCTGCAGGCTATTCATTAAAAGCACTAACATGTACCCCTTTATGATATCCTGGTATGTGGCAAAACAGGCAACAGCAAGTATTAGGAACCATTAAAAAACTAACTTTTATGTGGAATAATACTAAGTGGAATATTAAATGCTGCTAGACAGTCTAGTTGCAAGTGCGAAAACAGTAAGTCATGTAAGATGGACATCTGTAAATGCATGTTTTGTACCAGGATTCAGATGTCTTGTGGAATTGTGTCCCATTCTTCCAGTAAAGTCTATAAAGGCTATGCCTGTTCACTTTCTCTGAGCCCTAGATGCCATGTCTCCCCAGCATATCTCACAATTGTTCAAAGGGATTCATATCTGGTGAGTAAAGCATCCATTACACACAGTAACCATCACTTCCAGGAAACTGTTTTTACAAGAGCAGCATGAAGATGTGATTTGTGCTGCTGGCATCTTGTCACATCAGGAAAAGCCCTCATGTAGGGGAGAAAGTGAGGTCCCAGGACTTTCAGTATAGCACAGGTTATCATCAATCACTCTAATCGCAGTGCAAATGAGTACACCTTCTGTAAGCTATCTGAGTCTTGCCTCCAACATATAAAAGAGACAGGGAGAAAGTTCTCCTGATTTTAGGGGCATATTAGTTATTTCTTACCAGGCTTGACAATCATCAGTTTAAATTATCCTCTCACTTGTGTCCAATCCACTCTACCAATGAAGTGACAGTAAATTTACTTGCCTGAATCATGGTCAATCATATCGATTAATTTAGCAAAATTGTGACAAAAATTAATGTACTTTATTTAGGTTCTTGGATCAATTAGCTACTGATAAAAACAAGTGAGCTAGATGAGCTGTACAACCTCCTCTCATTTGTAAACATTCTTAAGTTCTTGTGTAGGAAGACATTTGCTCTTGGATTAATGTTCACTGCAATTGATTGATTGCCTGCATTGATTGCAAGGCTTATGCAGAACCTAGTATAATGATATAAACAGATGGATTTAAATTACCAAGGAAATATCAAATCAATAGCAAAATCAGCTTGGTATGCAAGCAAATGTTAAAATCAGCAACACTTACATGAAATACTGAAAGTCACTGTACAGTATGTGTTTTCTTAGTTTATCTGGCACAGCACAGTAAAATAGTAATGACCAAGCAGTACATTTCTGGCTATGAATGATTCCGCAAGTCTATCTTCAACAGATACAGTAAAACGGGCACTGGGGACACAAGTGGGGAAAAAGAAGCTGTCTAATATAATATAAGTTCCTTCAAGGGGGAGAAAGAGAAGCTGTGTCTAATATAATAAAAGATCCTTCTAATAACCAGGTGTTGTAAATAGTAGCCATGATAAGCTTGTCAAGGGTGATACTCCCATACTTGTTTGAACATACAGTACGGTCTTGACATCTGCAAATTTAATGTGATTTGGGTCTTGGATGAAAGAAGAGTGGAGGCTGAGGTTTGTTAACGTTGATTGTCAATTTAGCAGCGCAACAGACTAGGATCATGAGACGAATCTAGCTAGTGAGACTCTCCCTGCCTCCTGTCCAAGTACCCACTACCCAGCATCCTCACCTCAGCATGTCTTGTTTTTATGCATTATGAACATTCCAGGTTCTGTTTTGGCAGTGTGGGGAATGATGGGCAAGAGATGACTTTACAGGCTCACTGACAGTTTTATTTCCTGTTTCATTACAGTGGAGTGTGCTAATGGAAGCAGAGAGAGAAAGTGCAGGCTGGATGCAGGGGAGGGATTTGTGTTGTTTATTTCAACTGATTGCTATCAATGTTAGTTAAATTAACCTAAAGTCAATGCATTAGTACTTTAATTATCATATAAAACACTGTAGTATGCTGTTTATATACTGTAGAATGTTATTCAAAAGTATAGGGGCGGTATGTGACAGAAAAAAAAACTAACCCTGAAACTTTGAATTCCTGTTATTTGATATATGATATATTTGATTATTTGATATGTGATATAACTTACCACCCAACTAATTGTCACATGCCAACCACTCAGGTGAGTAAAGATAGCAGATTAATCTCCACAGCCCTATGGAGAATGTAGTTCAAACAAGTTTACATCTCGCTTGAACATGTTGCCTTCTCAAAATCCTGCTCAGGACTAAATCTCTCTCTACAACACATGCTGAAAAAATTGGAACACAGCTCTCTATTCAAAATATTATCACTAAATGATGAGAGCTTTCTTCTAGCCTGAAGGATAACATAAATGGGAAATCAGCAGTTTAATAAATATAAAACAAGTGCCTTTCTCATGGATTAGAGTCCAGTCCTCTTAATGCTTAAACCTGGACAGATTCTGGTTTCCTAGTTAAAAGAAGTTCCTTCTCTCATCATTATTCTGTTGTATGTTCTTTTTTCTTTTTTGTATCCCTGTGCCTGTTCTTTTTTCCCTCTTCTTTCCCTTTCTCTCTGTGCTCAGAGTGTTGACTTAGATTTAAGTTAAAGATTGCACTGTTTGGTCACCTTAATCTTTGGTCAGTGTGACTGTTTAAAGTGAGGGAACCAGAAATAAAGATTGTTTGCCCAAGTGCCAGGATGCCAAAAGCTTCAATGCTGTCTATTGTTACCTTTTTAGGATGAGAAATGTAAATACTGCTTCCAATATGCAACAATATAATGTAAATCACAGACGTTCTGTGTTAGAAATACATTTAACAATTTCTAATAGAACTAGACAATAAAACATGGCATTACATTTTTCATGACACATTTATTCTGTAAAATATGGTATTTCTGTATATATGTTATCATGAAGCATGTAACTATTTCACATGCTGTAGATTTTAAAATATTTTCAACATGTCCTCTTCAGGGTCATATTCCAGAAAGCTTGATGTTTCACACTTGCCCTAGGTAAAAATCACAGATCAGGAGACATACGCTTTTTGATATTAGTTGACCAACCCATTCAACTACTGTAGATATCAAGGATTCACAGATTTTGATCACAGTCATGTACATGAGGAATGAACAGTGTAGCATAGCAGGTAAGACTCTGGCCCTGTAACTGAGGGGTTATTGGTTCAAGTCCCTGCTGTGAACCTGCAGTTTTGTGAGGTACTGTACTTTACACCAATTGCTCCAGTTTGCCCTTTCTTATAAATAGGAATGGTGGGACTAACATTGCTGTGGATAATATCTGTAATGGACTGACATCCCATCTGTCAGGATGGGGGGTGGGTAGGTCATATTTATTTAACTCTTATTAACTTAAAACCAGAAATACTGTAGCGCTAGCCAATGAGTCAATGTGTTTGGGATATTGAAATTACCCTCTTTAACCAAGGGGAAGCTATTTTAAAAGGTATTATAAAAATAGTCTTAAAATTCCTCAGCATTCCTGGTTTTTCAAGTACACCTTTAGACTTATTAAATTGATTTAATAGCTAGAAATAGTATTTGTTTTCAATGTTCCACAAAGGTTTGTTAGCATGCAGCACAAGTTGCACTCTAATGTTTTTTTCACAATGGAAACTTTCATTCTCAGTACAAAATGAACAACAGGAAATGCTGAGATGAGTTCAGTCGTACCAACCTTTGAAAATACAATTTCCCATCACTGTTTTAGCATTATAAAAAAAACATTGCTTCTAAATTAATAAATAACGATGTTTTAAATCCTTACAGTAGTCAGCTGAACCGAAAAGCACTCTGTGCAACAGTCTGTCATGTTATCAAGAAATTATCATTTCCTATGATAACATCCATGCTACAGTGCATTATTACTAATATGAAACACTTTGAAATTTCAAAAAGGCCAGAGACAGATTTACAGAGATGTATTTAAAGAAATACCATTGTTTAGGCACTGATTTACTGTACATATAGGCACTCTTTTTACTAACCTGTCCTTATTTGACAATTACTGTATACCATTTCAAAGGCTGTTGAACACATTCATTAAATGAAGTGGCAGTTAAGATTACATGAGAATAAATAAAAAGAACACGGTGTGAATACTCACTTTTACTACTCAGAAGGCATTTATGGAGCTGCAGAAATTAGTGTTCACACCCTATCTTAAAATAGAGTGCAAGAGAACACTGTGTCCAATAAAGTAATTCTGTAGATGAAGATATAATTTGGAAATGAACACAAAGTATGAATCTAATTTTTAAAGCTGGTACATTTCCATTAATCGACAGCTAGGTTAACAGTTCTGTTGAAAACAACTTTTATGGTAGCTTATTTTGTCAATAGGCAGAGAAACACTGTTTTTAAAAATTTCAGAATAAACGGTCTGTAGAACAATCAGGTGGTGCTGTAAAGTTCATGTATGATATGGGACATACAGTAGGCCTGCTGATGCATACTGAGTTATGACATTGCACACTTTGTTAAAACACAGAGGAGCTCTTGTATTCTTCCTTGCAATTGTCCCATGCAAAATTAACCACACAATGTTATCTCCCACTATTCCATGAGATTTATGATGGAGTAGCTGTACCACTTCTACACACTGCATTGTGTTTCTTTGTCTCTATCAGAGCTGCTGTTCTGTTGTGTGTTGTGAATTTTTCAAGAAAACGATCTTATGAAAGTGAAAATCAAATACATGAATAGACAGTTATGAGAGAGGAAGTTTATGAGGAAATGCCACTTCTCAAGGGGTTAGGCATAAATTTATTACGATATATATTTTTTAATATCCAACGGACCTCAAGCAAACACACCAAGTCTCAAGCTCAATATTAAGGCACAGAAAAAATCAATAGCGTCTCTGAAGGGAATTTTTTTTAACTCGGGCCCATCAATACCCTGCTGAATCTCTGCCTCATTGCCACAGACTGTCAGATACTCTAAACGAGTTACAAACCCAGGAAACAGCTGCTTCAGCAAGACTCCCAAGCCCCCTGGTAAAAAAAGCATTCTCCCTTTATGAAGAACAAGAGCTTCAATACAACACTCAATCTGTCCTGAGAGAATTCATGTTATAAAAGGTCATCTGCATATCCTCATGCATCTATACAGTAGAAGCTCACTGTGTGAAAACAATTAGCCATGCAAATTAGGAATAGAACTGAATTCAACAAGCATTACCATGAGTATACCTTCAGGTCTTATGCAATTCCAGACATATTTATATTAGATGACAGTTATTTACAGTTTTGGATTTTTTTTTATTGATTCTTCAGCTATTCTTTCTTTTCATCTGAGCTTTAATGGGTTCACCAAATATTGCTTGTTTCCAAGGGGAAAATGAAGACACTCCTCAGCTGTCACCACCTGTCAGAGCTATTGATTGTTTTGCACAGTGCAGTCTTCATGGGGCCTTGCAGAACAGTTTGTGCTAATTGGAAAATAGTGTCGTTGACATCACTACAAGGTCATAGGCATTCCACAGTGAATGTCGCACTTACAGATGAGGATTCCCTGGTTGACTATAGATCCTCCTATTCTGATGATGTTCAGCCAGTTGTGTGAGGTCCCACTCAGTGTGCAACATGATATAGACCACATGTGAACAAGGGACATATATGCTATAGCAATCTCCAAACATGTTGTAATTAAATAGGGAATATTAAATGGTTTTATTATTATTGTAAAATTGCCCATTAACATGGCAAGATGGATCACTACCATCTCTCATACCATATTCACATTTCATATACTGTAGGTGTCCTGAATACTAAGGCAGAGAATTAATATGAACATATTGCTTCATCTCACCTGGAAAAGCCATAATGGGAGTGCTGTTATGCATCAAGTTGAGTCTCCAGTTTTAGAATAGACAAGCACTGTCTGCATAGGATAATGTAGGGTTACATTACAAATATTACATAATGCTTAGTAAACTCTGTCCTTTTGGACCCATCATGTTCTCCATTTACACAACAATAGTAACCATAAGTAAAGCTAAGAAAATGCTTGGCTACATAGTTAAGTGTAAACAGAAGTAATACTAACATTACTCATCAGCGCTTTAATAAGACCTCACTTGGAAAATTGTTTTGTTTTAGTCACTATACTATCGAGATGGAATATTGTAGTTTTAAAGCTAGAACAATGGAAAGTAGTGAAAAGAGTGTCATACACTGACCAATAAAAACAACCCAATTACATGCAGACTTAATTCAGGTATTCAAAATCCTGAAAGATATTGACAAAGTCAGTCCAGGGGAGATCTTTAAGACCACTGGTGAAAGTGGAAATTATGTTTTGGGCATTCAGGACAGAAACAGCAGGCACCTTATTTTTGTGTCTGACTCTACATGATCCTTTGAGAAATGTCTCGACATGAGTATTGAATGATTCATCTACAAGCAGCCAAACAAGTAAGTTGTGCTTCTTTTGAATGGTTTCTCACCTCGAGCTGGAAATTCAAGGATCTATGCCAATCCTCCAAAGTAAAAACAAAACACAAAACTAATCTTAACTCAAGCCAAGAGCTGTTGGTGCCAAATACTGTACGATCGGAATATCAAAATGAATGCAGGGTTAGCCATATGAACATTTTGATAAACATTAATGAAAAAAAAAATCCTGTTTAAGACTATAAACCTTTTTTCCCTTTGTTTGTACACCTATTTGTACAACTACAACTATTTCCATTGCCATTTCCAATCTTTGGGATTTATAATGAAAGAGATAAAAAATGTTTTTATTCAAGATTTTACAGTAGTTTCTTTTTTGGTTAAGTAGGACCTATTATTTTCAGTGATATTCTCTGGCATTCTTAAAGGCTAGTAACCCTGTCTTTAAAAATGTAATCAGATATTTTTAAACCCTCTTTAATTCTTGTGTACAGTATGAATAGAAATACACAATCAATATTCTCTACTATAAAGTTACAGGCTTAAAATGGTGGAATACGACAAACAGACATGTTTGTTTGCCAGCAGCGTATTGCCCTGAAACTCAAAACTGAGAACTCATTGAAGCTAAACGGGTGTGAGCCTTGTCAGTATCTGGATGGGAGATCTCCTGGGAAAAACTAAGGTTGCTGCTTCAAGTTGGTGGTAGTGGGAATCCCCATTACCTGTAAAGCACTTTGAGTGAAGCATCTAGAAAAGCATTATACACACGTACATTGTATTTTTCTTGAACTGTTCTACTAGGATGCAGTAACACTATTGACCAAATTCCCAAAGGATTGCTCCTGTAAATTATCACAACATTGATCTTTGCTATTAGAGGTATAGAATCAGTAGCATTGTCTGTAGGGTAGCATGTGTAGTCATGGAATGAGAGCTTTTTCTTTGAAAAGTAAAATGGGAAACCTTCTGGCCATACTGTATGGTTTAGGTTATTTGTTTTCCTCTTTGGGAATGCTTGGGGTTAAAGAGGAGACATTAGTGGGGCAGCCAGCAGGGAGCTAACAGGCTGTCATTTGATGGGACAGGGAGGGTCATAGTTCAGAGGCATATCGACAATCAATGTTAAGACTTCAGCCTGAGGCATGCAGGACTTCAGCTTGTCTAAAAAACACAGCCAGCCCTTCTGAGAAGCATTAAGATGAAACTACTAAGAGGGTCACTGTTTGACAATACAAAGGGGTACACAAGAATTTTGTCTAGAGTTAACAACAATGAATAATGCAGAGGCGATATCTATAAGCTGTAAATTAATGTGTGTGATATTTTGGCACACTAGGTAATGCTTTTTGAAGGCTGATATTTACACATGACCAAGTATGTTTTTCTTTGTGTATTAAGGTTAAGGTAGGCTTCTGTTTTTTTTTTAGTGAATGCTATTTATCTTATGGGGAATACAACATTTATTTAATTAGCAAATGAGAATTCAAAACTGCTGCTTCAGTACACAGGCCATTCTGAAAGGTGGTTGTCTTTGGAAGCCTTTTGACATACTGTAGAAGGGACAGATGAGAGCTGACTGTTTAAACCATCAAACTTAATAAGCAGTTAGTGGCTTGATAAGAACATAAGATAACATTTGGCCTGTTAGTGACAAGATCTAAGGCTTCCACAATGCAATTGACTGAAAGGTCCCGGTAAATCAGGGTGCCAGCTTCCCTCTATACAGTTGACATGTGAGGCCTGTGCACTTGAAACTCATGATGGATCACTAAATGTAGCACAAGGAGACTTTATTCAGCCCCCCAAAATTTACAAACAAAAGCCTTGCCCTAAAATACCAAACACAAACTTCTAAAATGAATATACCATCCATCAATTTTCTAACCACTTCATCCAATTTAGGGTAGCGGGGGACCCGGGTCCTTTGCTGGCAAGCAGTGGGTGCAGGGCACGGTACCCCTGGACGAGAGGCCAGTCCATCACAGGGCACACACAGGTACTGTACATACAGACACACACACCAGAAGCTAATTAACCTCCCAGTAGAGTATGTGTGTGGACTGTAACAATTACAATAATCTCTGTCTTATTCTTGTTTAATTTAAGATAATTGAGGCATCCAGAACTGTATATCTTTAAGGCATTTGATTAATGCTGAACAAGCAATTGCAGGATTCAGTGATATACTGTATGCGGGTAGATGTGAGTATTATCAACATAACAGTGGAAGATGACACTTTAATTTCTGAAAGCCTGGCCTAATGCATAGAGATATTGTAAAGGTAAGGGCCAAGAATTGTGCCCGGAATGAATCCAGAGATAACAGGGGCAGGATCTCATTTAACGTTGTCAAGATTAACAAACTCATATCAGTCAGAAAGGTGAGACCTGAATCACTTCAGTACATCACCAGTATGAAAATGGAGAACAGAGATGTACTGTAGTTTCAGTTCTATGGACTGTCCTAAACACTGATTGAAAATATACTGTACAAAAAGGAATTAGACTTTAAATAGGAACTATCTGGGATGCTGCCACATGTTACATTAGTTTTGCGAAATGTGGTAGCTTTGAAAAAAAGCCTAAAAATCAGATTGACGAAGGCAAGGCTTTTTCAAGAGAATGGTAATTTCGGCCACTTTCAGCTGTGGAGGAATTAATGTAGTAGACAGAGATACATTTATTATAGTAAAAAGAATAGGAGATAGTGCTGTGAAACACTTCCTAAATACTTGTAAAGAAATTACATCTATAGAATGGTTGCTAAAGGTAATTTTCAAAGCTAAATGAGTCAGAGTAGAGTGTGACAAACTCTGAAAGTCTGAAAGCACTCTTACAGAGTAGCAGTGAGAATAATAAAAATTTGCATGGCTAACAGTTACCTGTACATTTGATGTGGTCTGTCTGATAGTGTTGATTTTATTCCCACAAAAATCAAGGAATATGTTACATAATGTGCAATTACCTGATTCAAAATGACCAATAATGATGTGAGAGCAAATTATGGTACCTACAGTGAAATACATGGCTTTTATTTTTTAAGATAGGAACAGGAATGGTACTGTGTGAAGAATTACTTGCATGAATATTGCAGCATGTCCAGCATAATTTAAATTAAAGGGAAAAAAAATCACTATCAACTACATTTTTATATAGCTGTCTTAAAATAACAGTAGTAGCCTACACCCTATTGACATGTTGGTTAACATAAAATTGGACTTCAATCTGGTTATTATGTGCCAAGGCATACCTTCATCCTTATCTTGTAAAGTTTCTTTTATAGAGCTTCAAATAACATTTATATTAGCTTGAAGCTTGTACACAAAATTATACAGTAAAGAGTAGTCAATGCCAATAAAAATGTTTCAGTCATTACTTTTGACTACAGTATGTTCTGCGCTGTGCAACATTTGTATGACCTTGTTTGTCTTTCCTTTAAATTTGCCATCTGTTTGTTGAGCTGAGTATTCTGGAATAATACCCCTGTGTATGGGTGTATTGTCATTGATTTGAGAATAGAGATATAGAAACCAATCAGCCTTAGTCACAGACTGCATTGCTAGGCAGTGCTATTGTTGAGCAGTGTTTTGCTCCTGGTGGTGTCCCATCTCTTCTGAGATGTCCTGTTCTTCCACCTCTGTGCTCTAAATGACTCAAAGTTTTAGTAATACAGGTTAGTTGACATTTTCTTTTAGCAATATGCATGGCTATTTTTAAATAGACTGGCACAGCTCCATAGCGAGGTAATGAATATGTAACATCTCCCTAGTACCATGGCAAAGTACTTTAAAAGTCTGGCCATTTCATTTCATTCTGATAATGCACTGAATAAAATTTCCAGACCTTTGATCAAGTATTTCCTTGACATACTAGTGTTCTTTGTTTTCACAAAATCACTTCATGTATTTCAAATTAGACAAGTTAAAGTGCCAATATATAGACCAGCCTATCAGGTGCTGGGAAGGAATTACTGAAACAAGTATATAACACAACATTATTTTAGTCACTTAAAGATTTACTGAAGCTTCAAAATCTTTTGTTTTGCATTTTCCGTAGATAGACTTGGTGCCACTGTTAGTAGATCCTGCACTGCATACTTTATATTGCACATGTTCATGCTGAGGTGGCTGTCTAGTTAATTTAAATAGGTAGTTTTATTTAACCATGTACAAGTGCATCCTACTCACTTCTGTAAATAAACAGCTGGAAAGCAACACATGATTAGTGGTGCCAGCATCTACAGTAAGTAGGTGGCAATATTTCCTCAGGACCAATTCGACCAGTTCAAATCCGTATGATGATTAAGGGTTCTGTGTTGTAGTTGTCCATAAAATCGCACTGCACTTTCAAATCCACAGGAGTGCCAGCTCTGGTGCCTTGACAAACTTGCAGCACAAGCTGGCTCAATCTAGTGTACCCAGCATGTAATTGATTAAGTAGTTTTTCACTTCTCTACCTTATTTGCTGTGTGAATTAAATAAAGCGAATCCCCTCAGCTATGTAAATGCACTTGCAAGGCATGCTTTAGTTACATATTTGATTTAAAATATGTACAGAAATATACATTATCTCTTTTGAATTTTGTGGTATTAACAGGCTATTTGGTACACCTGGTCTTTTCTATTCTTTCAAAATTCAAATACATCGCATTGATAGTAAGTGCTACTTACAAGTAAGTAAAGATTAAGAAAGACCTCATCCGAGGGGATAACACAGCCCCTTGTCACCACTACTTTAAAACAACAGCTATTTTTCTTAAAGACTATAGGGATACAACATTAAATGATATCCACTTGCAGTACATTTATTTGTTAATAGGGATTTTCTTACTAGAGACTCAGATATGAACTCTGTGGAGTCACTGGAAGGACTTAAAATGCTTAGTTTTAATTACTTTCCAAATAATAGTAACATCTTTAAAGTAACGCTCAGTAAGTCACTGAGTGTCTACATTGTAATATGGGAAATACTATCAAATTATATCTTAAAGATATCAAGTTTATATCAAACAATTAAATACCAAACACCTATCCTTAATGTATTTAAATATTATTGATCCCTATACTTGTTACTTTCAAATAATTATGTAATTGCTAAACCTGTGAAGCAGTTTTTTAAACCATTTTCTTAACCACAGAATACGTTTATTGATGAGCTTTTTCATGCCATGGTCTTTTCAAAACTTCTGGAATTTCCCCAGAATCGGAGAGGCCCTGGTCTGTGTGTGATATTAACATCTTTTTTACGGTAATTGACGGGCTTAAATTCATAACTATATTGCTCAGTAATACAGTGTCTGACACTTGCTTTGAGTTAATTTGAAATTCATTCTGTTTTGCATTTCAATTAATTCATTACAAATTTAATCAAGGTTAAACAAGCTGAATTGATGACATTGACTTCAATGTTCCTGTTCTAGATGCATTGATTTCAGATGTAATGTGGGTGCCAGATAAGTGGGATCTGTGCCAGTGCAGAGATGCAAAGGAGCAGTGGGGCCCTTTTCAATCAGTTGGTATTCACTGCAAACTTGCTCAGGAGTGCAGACTAAAGAATGCTTCTTATCCCTGGTCACAACAACTGTTCTTAGACCTTAGGTGCAGTCATTTCTGAGTCATAGCTACTGTATAAACCAACTGTGTAAAAGAACAGCAGTTGCAGAGCCCAAAACAAGGAACACATCTGAACAAAATGAAGCCGTGCATGCTTGCTGAGCACCATCAATATGGATCGAAGGGCTTTAATTTACTCAGATTGAGCTTCAGATTGAAGTTACTTAGGTTGACTTTGTTATTCTCCTTTAAAATTTGTCTGCCTCACAAGAATATCCCCAAGATCTTCATTTCACATACTAAAGGGGTCTAGATTCTTTAAACTATTTGTAGCTGTTCTTTTAGGGGCTGTTTCTGAAACAGCTAAACAATACAGTATTCTAATTTAAAAATAAGCTGTATGATTCTGAAAGGAACTGCATAGTGCTATATATTCCTGAATATTACTGTATGTACCTCTCATGTTTTAGTGTTTTTAAAGTTTGTGTCTATAAAACATTGTTTAGCTGTCAGAGACAGCTTCTTCAAACCTTGATTTAATTGCTAATGGTATATTTAAGGGAGGTACTTGAAGCTTCAGTTTTGTGAAATGTTTTGTATCCCTGGACCATGAAATTCCCCAGTCATTTAGGGGCAGGGGGTAGGTAGATTTCTTTAAATAGTAATTACACTGAAATACAAGAATACCATGGTGTACTACCATAAACGGTTCCACAGAAACTACCACAGTAAAAGTGTAAACCCTTCTGATCAAATTTTACAATAATAGTTCCATGCTTTTATATACTGTACTGTTTTGCATAGAGGAAAGGGCCCACCTCATCCACCATTTAAATGAAGAACCTACCTGGATAATACACAACAAACCTTATGTGCCTGCCGGCCTACAATTCAAAAGATAAGGTAAACTGTGAGAAATTACTTCAAGAAAGAGGTCAAATTGTTCTGGAATCTCCGAGTGGAATTCAGGCAGGACACAGAATTTAACACCTTATTCTTTCATAAAATGTCACGGAGTAGTCAAGACTGATTTTACATGTCAACAGAAGGCCTTCTACTACCATCCTACAGCAACCCTGGTACCAAGGTGCTGGGGGATTGGGACTGGGAGATTGTTTTGGAAATCCCAGTCGAGAGGGAAGGGTGTGTAGAAGTTAAATGGTTTTACTGAGACAATTATTAATTGTAGCAGTAATCACGAGGTGGTTCGTTGTGGCTTTTAGAAAATCAATCGTCAGAACAACTAACAACGCACACACACGGGTTCAATACACGAGATACATTTATTAATATAAATTGTGCACCAAACATATACTAGTCTGCCTGGATACAAGTGGCAGACCTTACTGTGAGGGTTATCAATATACAAGGTATATAATCTCGAAGAGATGCAAACAAAGATACACAACAGAGAATATATGTCAATATATATCGTTCGGTTACCAAATCGCTAATCAGTTATTACCCACTGTTACTCTAAACTCGGAAGTAAATATATTACTCATGAATTAAATTGATAACTTGTGTTGAGGTACAATTGAATTCTCGAGACGCAATGTAGAACATGGGGTTTACTTATCCACTGTGTATGGATTTGGAATTTCCCGGCACGAACACCAAACCAGCTGACAGGCTCTGTTGCAGCCTCTGTTCCAGCGGTTGTCCAATGGGCATTGTCCCGGCGTCCTCTGGCTACCGGCCAACCAGTCGAGGTGCAGCTCGGAGTAGGATGGGCGGAGGAATCTAACTGCGGCGCGCAGGGCAGTCGTTGCTCTGAGGGGATCTACCAGCAGTCCGGCTGGCTAGTAGAAAGTCTCTATGCACAGAGTGTGACCATGAGTCCTCACAAGTCACTCTTTTGCCCGGGAAGAAGCTGGTTCGTTTCCCAGTCCAGCGCTGCTTCTGAATAAGCTATTCAGGTTGTTGACGAGGGTCCAACTGTAGGCTGCCGTTGATCAAGCGGAGCATTCACGTTGGTAGAATTCTGAGTATGTACGGGATCCTCGGCCTCGCGCTTAGAACAAAGTCCAAGTCCCAGTGCAGACAACAGCAGTTGTCACGCGATTGTCTCTGAGGATGCGCGAAAATGGCCAAGGAGAGCCCCGACCTGAGCTTGCGCTCCCAAGACACAGATGTGTGCTGATTGGTTGAGAGTTTGGTGGGCATTGGAGACCCACGTGGTGTTACCACGCCCTGCCAGTCCCTGATTGGTTGATCAAGGTGAGATATGAGTCACTTACTCCTGACACTTAGGAATGCAGTCCAGATGTCCATTTGGCACTCCCTAGACAGATAGGCACCAATGGATGACCATTGATCATGATAGCCAGGCTTAGCTAAGTGCATCCCCATTTGGGAGCTGTCCCTTATCAAAAGAAAACATCTTAAATCAGCCTGCATGAATACTTGAATACTTGTGGCTGCACCACAGAGATGGAGAGTGAGATGGGGCCTCATTTAGGAAAGCACAGCAACGCTTAATTATGTCTTATTAACAAGCATTGCCGCTACAGGTGTCACCTACAAGTCCAACAATATTACTTAAACATCAGTCCAGCTTTCTTTAGTAGTAGGTTCTGAGATACTGTACGATGAGACCAGGTTAGAAGGTGATATGCTGCCCAAAGAAAAAACTAAACTTTTAAAAATGTTACGAAACGTTTTTCAGGAACCTATGCGGACGATAGAATCCAGAAGAGAGTGCAACAAACAGAGGGAGGAGACGGCGAGGAATTTGGCAGGTTGACGAACTGGGCGGCGTGACGACGGTGCACTGGTGCTCAGGTGAGCGTGGTCCAGGCAAACAAGTCCGGGGAGTCCAGGGGGGAAATCTGGGGCGAAGTCTAAGAGTCCTAAAACTGGGAAATCCAGATGAGATGAAAACAAAACACAGTTAAAAACCAGAACGGGATGCAGGGAGAGGGAATAAATATGGGAATAACTGGACCAGGCGCTGTTATTCCAGGCGGACTCGGCTGGGTCAGGACACTGATAGGAGGCCTATGCTCTCAAGCCATGGACATAGGACGACTTGGTGGTAGGAGGGCCTCCAGGCATCCGTCTTCCAATGCAGAGCCCGAAATAGATTGAGCGTCTGGCTTTTAAGGAGGGGCTGGATAAGAGGCAGGTGCACATGATCAAATAAAATGTGAAACAGCCGGAGCGCCCTTTGGAAGTGTGCAATACAGCACCATTCTCACCCGTCTTTGTTCATCAGGTGATTACCTATTAAGAGCTCTTCAGGTAGTAATATGGAATCAAAGTCTCAAGAAAAGTGAGGAGTGACTGCATAAAGTTTTGTGTGCTGAAATTGTTGGGAATAATTTATTTCAACTAGACCAATTTAGAAACCAAGGACCTAATGCAGAAACCAGGAAGCAGATCAGTTACAGGGACCAATTAGCACCAGAGATTAAGGGTTCAACTGGAAGAAAAAAGCAGACACAGGAGTACTCCAGGACCAGGACTGAGAACCATAGCCACAGCCTATTCAAAGTGATCAAGAGCATAAATGTGCTCTAATAGTAGTGTCATTGTGATGCCTCAAACAGAAGCTGTATGTACACAATGGTAGAGTTCATCCTCAGGCACATCTTGTGTTCAGCACCAAGCATGGAAAAAGGAATTAGCAACCTTTCTCTATGATTTGTAACACAAGCTCCATCTAAGCTTGAGGAAATCATTTGCATAGCTGTAAAGCCAAAAACTTTGCTTCAAGACATTAATGAATATCAGATTGAATTAGACTTTGCCATAAAAACAAGAAACATCATACCAAAGTAATTTCTTGTTGTTAAGATCTTGAGTGACTAGATAAGGAAGGTACAGAGATTTAAGGACATCTTCCAAAACAGTTGTAATTCTACAAAATGGTGTTTATACAAGTTTACATTCCTTCAGTAGTCTTGTCATCTGTGTCAGATAGAGAGTAACGCTAGAAAACACAAACTGGTATAGAACAATTTTTTATGAGATCCATTCATTAACACAAAAGGGCAGATTCCTAGTAAGGACCACTGTAACCAAGACACTATCCAGAGCCATAGGGTGCAAGACAGGACGAGGACTTTGCCCTGGATGGACTTGAGTCTATCACAGGGTGCATAAACAAACACACGGGGACAATCAAGAGACATCAGCTGACTGAGGCAACATGGCTTTAGAAGGTGGGACGAAACCAGTGAAAACCATGCAACCATGAGGAGAACATGCAAACTCTGTACATAAGACATCCCAATCCAAAATTGGATGTAGGACCTAAAAGCTGTGAGACAGCAGTCAGGCCTATCATGCCCCCGTCAGTTGTATGAGATGATGTCTTTAACATGGGAGCAGGATAATTTAATCTTGAATAGAAATGTTAAGTAAAAGAGAAATTAAATATTAATGACATTAAATTTTACATATGCAGCAACATATGGAAATGCAAAATACTATGTTTTCAAAACCACACGACTTATTTACTGTAAGACTCTTAATTAAAAGAATGATTTTCGATGCAAATTTTGATGTGGAAAACCTGGCCTAAGGTGTTTCTATGGGATAAAACAGCTTGTCAGAGACAACTTGCCCAGTATGCATGTCTGCTTTGGCCAAAGACTGCAAATTCTATTATAAACTCATTAAAGCTGATTAAACAAGGCATGCAGGGAAATATTTTTACAATACACATCTTAGTCATGCCTGTGGAAAATGAAAGCCTTGTCTTAATGCACTCTGTCATATTGAATTTTCTCAGTTGATGAGAGGACTCCCTCACTGCACATCTTGAGGACCAGGCTGGTGCTTGTTTGTTGTAATTATAGACTATGGTAATTGCAATTTCTTTCTTGTTCTGTGTCAGTGTGATGGAATGGGTGATTATACAAGATGCTACCAATAACTAGACTAGCCTCTGGGAAGTCTACAGTAAAAGAAAATGTTTAATCACAACTTATATTTTTAGAGATACAGAGGTTTGGAAGCATTAACAGCACAGTGTCAAAAAGGTCATTGCCTCTACAGGGACCCATTGAAGGCACTGCAAAAAATAATGCCAGGAAAAAAAAATCAGCTTTTAGTCAAATTCATAAGACAGCCATGCTTATTATTCAACTCATGAGGAGCGTTCCTGCTGTTAAATAAATGAGTATACAATTACATAACATCAGAAGGGTCAGAAGTGAATTCTTCATCAAACAAAAGCAAAATACATTTTCTTGCTTTATCTCTAAAAGGCAGGAATCTGCTTTGACACTTATTTTGTCTGTTCCTAATCATGTGGTTTGCCTTTGCTTTCCTTAGGGAATGCTTCTTGTGATGCTGGTGTTCTGCTCTTTACAGCGTCCCAGGGACTGCAAATATTTCTATAGGAATCACACAATAGTATCTGGCTTATAGTTGAAGCTGAGATCAAAAACAACAGGACAGATGTTTCTCACAGAGCACCAAGTCAGTATCTTATTCTGAGATCCCAGTACAAAAAAGTTTAAGTTGCACATGATTGCCCATGAGATGCAATGATTTAGAGCTTGATCAAAGATATATTCTCTGATTCCTGTTCCTGCCAAGGTACATACTTGTGCAGAAAGGATTTCTTTCTTGTGAAATTCAGTATAGTCAATTGCTTTCTTTATTAAACTTTACAAGGGGAAGCACCAAGGTGCAGTGGTTTGAATTCCAGGGGTGCTACCTATGTGGAGTTTAGAAAGTATGTTCTCCCTTTGTTGCATGAGTTTCCTCCAGGTGATTTGGTTTCCTCCCACAGTCCAAAAACAGACTGGTAGGTTAATTTGGCTTCTGGTAGAATTTACCCTGGTGTGAGTGTGTACAGTACGTTTATGTCCATGACATACTGTACCTTCTTGATGATATTCTGCCTTCTGCCTATTGCTTGTTGGATTAGGCTCTGGCTCCCCCAACCCTGTATTGGGAGAAGCAGATAGAAAATAGATAGATGAATGGATAAACTGGCCAAGTTAAAAAAAGAAATCAATTATTAATCAGCTCTGCTCACTTCTTAAACCCTTATCCAAGCACAGGAGGGACATGCGCATGTCTTCCAAAAAGGGAACTACCATTATTCACTTTTTTTTTGCACACCACGCCCACAGAACAAGTAACAGAGTAAGCTCTCTTACTGCTCTTGTGTTAAACAGAGGTAGAACCCAAAAGCAGTTGTAGGCAATTTTGCCAATTCTTAAGGCTTAGATGAGATGTTTTTATCATTCAGTACCTATAATTTAACAAGAGATTGATGCTGTGCACCAAATCTGTTTTGCAAATACTTGCCTCATGTATCACAGCAGATGTATTGAAGGTAGCCTTGGCTGTGGAATGCTCCTAATTTCAATGATTGCATAGCTCTGGAGCTGAAAAACAGCAATAAATTTGTGAATGCTAGAGCTGTATGTTCCTCAGTGAAGACATTTATTGTTTTCAATTATTCGCCACCCATAAAAGCTGGTCCCCCCCCCTTTGCAGCCCATAGCATGTTGATATATGACCTCTGGACAGCAAGAGTGTCTGCAAGTTCTTGTGGACAGGGGTGCTTTGTTATAAGATCCCTTCTGTGTCTTCCTTTAATAGTTCTCCACATGAGAGCATGTGTGTGCGTGCTCAGCAGTCTGTGTGTATGTAGATTTTTCCACTGCAGATAATAAACAGTAACTCGCAGAATGCCACAGTGTTTCGACACTGATTTTTGATGACAAGCGTGGCAACCCAGTAGGGCTACAGGCCAGCAGTTCAGCTTTATAATGAGCAGCTGTTGAAATCTCATTTATTATTAGACGCAACACAACCTTTGTTAAAATTTCAGGGATTTGTTATTAATCAGTGAAAAAGAGTTTTTTAACCAAATGATAAAACAGTATTATGGTATTGTAGCGGCGAGGCTTAATAATAAGGCAGAATTAAGTGTTTCTGAGCTTCCCAAATGAGGCCCCATTTCTCTGTTCATCTCTGTGGAGCAGCCACAGAGAGACCATTCATGCAAGATGATTTAAGGTTTCCTAGGACAGCTCCCAAAGGGGGATGCACTTAGCTAAGTCTGGCTATCATGATCAATGGTCATCCACTGGCGCCTATCAGTCTAGGGAGTGCCGGATGGACATCTGGACTGCATTACTAAGTGTCAGGACTAAGTGACTCATATATCACCTTGATCAACCAATCAGGGACTGGTAGGGCTGAGTAACCCACGTGGGACTCTGATGCCCATGGAACTTTCAGCCAATCAACAAGCTGAAGTTCCTCCAGGTAAAAACAGGCAACACAGGCCTGGAGATTGAGATTCAACAAGATTCAGATTCGGGAGATTCAGTAAGATTCTGGAGAGGATTCTGTGGACTGTTCTAAAGGGAATTCAAAGGAGAATTCCAGGGCAGGACGGCCCAGGAGCAGAAGGCTCCCAAGGGCAGGACATTCTCGCAGCGCGCCTCCTGACCATCCCGAGACTCAGCCCGGACAACCACGGAACGGCCAGTGTGTCCGAGTGCCAGAACTTTCCTTTGTTCTAAGAGTCTAGAGTGGAGGTTGCCAGAGAGTAACCAGCAGCAGGCCTCGTGGACAGGTCAGAACTGTGGACAGCTGAATCACTATTCAGAACTAGCTCTTCATCAGGAACGAACCGGTCCTCTTCCTGACTTGCTGGGATCCACAGTCATCTTTTCTCCTGTGCACAAACTTTGCTAGTTAAAGCCAACACTAACTAGCCGGTCAGTGAGCATCAGCAGCGCACCGTCGCAAGCCGCACAGCACAGCCTGGCACGGAGCCAGAGAGCGCGGATTGGACAGCAACAAGCCTGCAGCTGATTGTTTGTGCCTGCAGGAGATCTGAATCCCCAGAAATTGGATGAGTATTCAACTTCAATGCATTACAGCTCGAGAATTCAATTGTTATCCCAACCAGTTGATATCAATTTAATTCCTAAGAGTTATGTACTTGTTTTGAGTATCTAATGTAGAAGTTGTAACCAAGTTCACTTTACGAAACGGTCTTAATGAATGATATACTGAACGTATGTCCTCTTGATGTGTAACACTTCGTAACTGATTGAATATATACCTTTTGTATTCTGATAACCCTCTCGATAAGATCTGTTAGGTTTATATGCATATTCTATGTATTAATAAATTTATCCTCGTGTATTAGTACCTGTGTGTGCGCGTTGTTTGAGTTATGTCGCGTGGTTGGATTCTAAAGCCATCAAAAGAATCAACTTTGTGATTTACTGCTACAATTGATAATTGTCTCAGTAAATGCCCAAACCCTACAGAACTGGTGCCTTCAGAGAGCCACTATGATTACATATTTGGCGTCCCTGAACGGCTATGAAACACTACATTTATGGCGTCCCTGGGTGGGCGTGGCAAGACTGAAATGAATCAACCAAGCGGAATAATTCATATAAAACGCCGCGGGTTTCATACACGACAATACAGTGTGCTGAAAGCCGAAAGGAAAAAAGTTCCCCTTGCTCTTTAAGCAGTGCTTGATTGTTTTGTGATCTTTTGCAATCTACCGGGTTGATTGCATACTTGATCTTGTGGTTTTCTGTGGTAAAACTGTGATTTCGTACTTAAAAGTAATACTCTTTAAGTTTAACGATGGTTGCTAAAAGGTCTGAATTCGAGTCGCTATTAAGCACTCTCTCTAGCAGCGACAAGTCTGACCACGATCTCTTCCATATCTCCGTCAGCGGAGAAGCTAGAAGGATAAATCTCCATTCTCTGAGAGAGCTAGCGAAGGACATAGAGAGATTTGACCCCGCAGTGTCAGAGAATAATATCGAGAGTTATATTCAAGACCTCAGGTATAACCTGCAGTACCTGCCAAACGCCACAGAACAGGAGAAAGTGTTTCTGGTCAGGAAAACTACCAGCAGAGCTGTACATGAGTGGATGGCTAGGCAGATGAAAGAAGTCTGTAATGACTTTGAACAGCTATGTCAAGCACTTATCGAAGAATACAGTGCGTTTATTGACCCGACTGCCGCGATAGCCGCCGCCCTTAACATTAAGCACGAGAGAGCAGAGTCCCCTCGCGAATATTACGAGAGACTTAGACGAACTTATTTTGCAGGGCGAAATTATGAGGGTTGCGAAGAGAACACACATTTCAAGGGTTTATTCATTGCGAATCTCCACCCGTCAGTCAGAAAGATGATCTTAATGCATACAGATGCACAGACCATGAAAATGACTGATATTAAGAGATTCGCGCAGAAAGCCTGGGAGTATGATGTCCAAAGTCGCTCTGAGCAAAAAGCTGCTAAAGCGACTGTGTTCGCCGTCAGAGCCAGCAGGGTTAATTCCCCCCTGCTCGAAGGAGCACAGGCTCCTGAGCTGGCTAAGCCCCGTTCCAAAGCACTCACACAGGACCGCACCCAGCGTCCTAAGTGCCATGAGAACACCGGGGAAGGGAAAGGGCTAGAAAAGGCTGAACAAAAGGATTCAGTAGCCGCCCGCCTGGCCAGGCTTGAACAAGCTTTATTAGGACAGGGACAACCGCTCCCCAAGGCTGCCGGAAGCGTGAATGAGCTGATACTCTCCACTGGAGGAGGCGGAGACCCGCCCCCTCCCACTCCCTCAGTCTATCTGATTGAGCGGAAGGGTTCCTGCCTGGATGAGGTCGGCCACTCCCAAGCGAGTGCTGACTCCACCCCTGAAGTCACAGAGCAGGCAGTAAAACACAGAGGAAAAGCACGAAGCTTTTACCTCAAGGCTGCCATGGGAGATGTCTTACCCAGTGAGACACTGATTGACACTGAGGTTGAAAGGTGTTTGATGTCACACGGCAAGCTCAAACGGGTAGAAAAAGAAAAGGGTATGCGACTCAGAGTGGAACCTTTGGTGGATCACCAGAAAGGCAAAGTGTGGAAACAGGTCAAGGCTCCTAAGCCTTCTGTACAGAAGGAAAGGGGGGCCAAGAGGCAGACTGTGCTTACACAGTGCCCACCGAACACAGAAGCCTATGCGGAGATTCCTTCTGTTCCCTCTGGACAAGAAATAAAAATATTTTCTTGTTCCCCGGATATACAGGGAAGTCGTGCCCTGGCCAAGGTCCCAACAGCCTCCATGCCACAGGAGCGGTGCTCCGAGCAGCCGCCTGATCCACCAGGTAAAGCACACACCTTTTACATCCCTAAAGAGGAGCAGATCTCCCCACCTGGCGATGAAAAGGAGCTTTCCCTGTGCACCCTGGCACCCAAGAGGGGTCAGGACCACCACCCTGCAGTGGTGGAAGGGATCCAGATGGCAGGAGAGCAGGTTGGTGATGTAGCCCTCGCCCTTAGCCCTGAGAGGTCCTCTATTAGTGAGGATCTGCTTGAGCAGCTGTCACGGGGCCACCGCCAGGTGCCCCTGGTGCAACATTCACAGGTTAGACAGGAGGTCCAGCTGGACGCTGAGACTACTGCGCTGTGGACACACCTGATCCCAGATGCCGATTCCCTCTGCTGTGACCCAGGGAACCTGCAGTCAGGTAACATTATTTCTCACAACTACCAGGTAGTGAGTGAGACTGACCTGATTGTTCCTGCCTCAACGGCAGGGTTGCCAACACACCCAGTCCCCCAGAAGGGACAGGGAATGAAAGCCGAGCCGGTTTTCTTACAGCCACCAGCTCAGTCTGTCAGTCTGAGTCTGACCAACAGTGGTTCAGCCAGACTGGAGCTGGATGGTCAAGTCACCCGCCTGCCAGTGCAGGACATCGCAAAGAGGGGTGTCAGAATCCCCGCCTGCACTGACATGGGCCTGGTGGGTGATAGCGAGTTCGAAGACAGTGAACTAGCTATCCCAGTGCTGGGGCAGCTCCCTGAACCCCTAGCGAGGGAAGGGGGGAGCGAGCAGGTGTCCTACACCCACGCCCAGCGAACGATTGTAAACATGCCGATAGAGGGATTCCTCAATCAGGAAGGGTGCAGGGTGGACCTGAACAGTGAGAATGGGGTAACAATCCCAGATCACTCAGGTGCTCCAGATGACCACTCAGCCGAGGGTCAGGCATGGTCCACCGCTGCACCGCCCCCTGCAGGGTTCCTAGAGCACAGGCATGAACAAATCAAAAAAGCAGATGCCCTGGAAAAGGAGGAGCAGCATCAGCAGCTGCGTCAGATCTCCTCAGATTTCCAGGATGTTGGTGCCCAAGATGCCACATGGCATACTGAGAAAGACACCATGTACACGCTGCGCCAGCTTAGAAAGGCAACAGTCACTCAGAAGGAGATGACTGGGATCAGCCACCCGAAAAGACTTTTGGGAAGACTGATTGCTGCCGCCACTGTTGCACGTTTGCTTTTTCTGGTAGGTTTGTGTGCTGCTGGCACTCTCATCCTGACTGCCCCAAGAAGGCAGGTGTCAGAGATACCAGAGGGTAGTGACAGACTGTATCGACAGCAGCAAAAGTTGGAAAGCTTAGGGAAAACCCTACAGGCAATTTCCTATGCAACAGGGTTAAACCTTATTCCCCAACCAGTGGACATGATTGTTGGTGTTATACAGTGGGTTTATGCTTGTGTGCAACAGGCCAGAATGTTGACACAAGACCTGTTAAGGGAGCTTAGTGCCACTGTAGCCAGTCTAACCACGGCACAATTCCCAACCCACTTGATTCCACTCTTCTCAGTAGAGGAGTATGTGACATTAACCCCATCGCTCATAGCTCACCCAGAAGGCAATCCAAGATTGAATTCGGTTCCAAATCTTGAGATGGGTATGGCTACCAAAGCTATCCATTGGCTGTGTCTAAACGATTCACCAATGAAGGGTGTAAAGCTACTAATGGGCAGAGGGAGGTTAATGAACCCCATGAAGAGCAGGTGGGAAGTAAATGGCTGGTCAGCACACCACGTTTAACTGACACTGTGACTTGTGACAGGCATGATGCAGCTACCTAATAAAACAGTTCCTTTAAGTTCCTGAGGAGGCCATAGTACAGCATGGTAACTTAACACTGTACGGTCTAGAACCAGACAACATAAGACCAAACTTGAGGTCATGGATGCCTTCAGATGCCACACTAAGGAATTGGATAGAAATCCAAGAAACAGTAAGCCCTGAAGAGGTACAGGTAGTTTAGTTTGCTTTAATGGAACAAACCTCCAAACCACCCTAGCAGATACCCAACACAGGTGTTGTGGTTTATCGGGGGGCTGGGAACAGGAACTGTTGTTATTGTAACACTACTGCCAGGTAGCTGGATCATGACTGACAGTGTACTCTGAATGATGTACTCTCACATCAAGATGTACTCCGGGTAGCATGAATGAGTCAAAGGTAGCATGTCAAAAGAAAGGAAGTGACTTCTCCCCAAATATCTACCACAGAGGTATCAGATATTGACAGTGAACTTCCTGATGTGTAATTCCTAGACTTAGATAATGTCTCCTACCGTGTTTATACATACTCCAGATGTTATTCATCCTGTTTGTATCCAATGCTGGTTCTGGTATGAATTCTCGAGGAGTAATGTGGACATTTAAGATTAATGTTCTAATGGCAAGGGACATCACTTAACTCTGTTTTTGTTTTGAAGGCAACAACGCCTCAGGACCTCGTGACCTTCAAAAAGGGGGGATATGTAGCGGCGAGGCTTAATAATAAGGCAGAATTAAGTGTTTCTGAGCTTCCCAAATGAGGCCCCATTTCTCTGTTCATCTCTGTGGAGCAGCCACAGAGAGACCATTCATGCAAGATGATTTAAGGTTTCCTAGGACAGCTCCCAAAGGGGGATGCACTTAGCTAAGTCTGGCTATCATGATCAATGGTCATCCACTGGCGCCTATCAGTCTAGGGAGTGCCGGATGGACATCTGGACTGCATTACTAAGTGTCAGGACTAAGTGACTCATATATCACCTTGATCAACCAATCAGGGACTGGTAGGGCTGAGTAACCCACGTGGGACTCTGATGCCCATGGAACTTTCAGCCAATCAACAAGCTGAAGTTCCTCCAGGTAAAAACAGGCAACACAGGCCTGGAGATTGAGATTCAACAAGATTCAGATTCGGGAGATTCAGTAAGATTCTGGAGAGGATTCTGTGGACTGTTCTAAAGGGAATTCAAAGGAGAATTCCAGGGCAGGACGGCCCAGGAGCAGAAGGCTCCCAAGGGCAGGACATTCTCGCAGCGCGCCTCCTGACCATCCCGAGACTCAGCCCGGACAACCACGGAACGGCCAGTGTGTCCGAGTGCCAGAACTTTCCTTTGTTCTAAGAGTCTAGAGTGGAGGTTGCCAGAGAGTAACCAGCAGCAGGCCTCGTGGACAGGTCAGAACTGTGGACAGCTGAATCACTATTCAGAACTAGCTCTTCATCAGGAACGAACCGGTCCTCTTCCTGACTTGCTGGGATCCACAGTCATCTTTTCTCCTGTGCACAAACTTTGCTAGTTAAAGCCAACACTAACTAGCCGGTCAGTGAGCATCAGCAGCGCACCGTCGCAAGCCGCACAGCACAGCCTGGCACGGAGCCAGAGAGCGCGGATTGGACAGCAACAAGCCTGCAGCTGATTGTTTGTGCCTGCAGGAGATCTGAATCCCCAGAAATTGGATGAGTATTCAACTTCAATGCATTACAGCTCGAGAATTCAATTGTTATCCCAACCAGTTGATATCAATTTAATTCCTAAGAGTTATGTACTTGTTTTGAGTATCTAATGTAGAAGTTGTAACCAAGTTCACTTTACGAAACGGTCTTAATGAATGATATACTGAACGTATGTCCTCTTGATGTGTAACACTTCGTAACTGATTGAATATATACCTTTTGTATTCTGATAACCCTCTCGATAAGATCTGTTAGGTTTATATGCATATTCTATGTATTAATAAATTTATCCTCGTGTATTAGTACCTGTGTGTGCGCGTTGTTTGAGTTATGTCGCGTGGTTGGATTCTAAAGCCATCAAAAGAATCAACTTTGTGATTTACTGCTACAATTGATAATTGTCTCAGTAAATGCCCAAACCCTACAGAACTGGTGCCTTCAGAGAGCCACTATGATTACATATTTGGCGTCCCTGAACGGCTATGAAACACTACAGTATTATCTGGTTTTAAAAGAGTCATATATCCACACTTCCAGCCTGTATTCGTCTCTAAAAGATCACAATCTTGTCTCCTATTACTGTATTTTAAATGTATCTTTCAAGAATTAAGAAAAAAACAATACATAAAAGTGAGCAATACATAATAAATGGATACGTTTGATATTGTAGATTTGAAAGCATATGTGTTTTCATGCCTATAATGTTCTCATCAGTACTGTAGTTGATCAATAAAGTCAATGAGTTAAAAGGAAACTTCAAAGTTGGTGCCTAAGCCATCCATTCCTTTTATAAGTTATTTGAAACAATCAATTACTGGTTATTGTCAGAGATTAAAGGAATTGCTTATACTGTCTGTGTTTCCTCATTACTACATCTCTTACTATTTCCACTGTCCACTGTCAGAGTGGTTGATGAAATTATTACATAATTATTCTCATTTTTGTCAGATAGTAAAGGACTAAAGTCAATTTCTGGTCCATGGCTGGGTCTTCTACTGTCTATCACAGCATGCTACTGGATCATATGGAAAATTATCTATGGAAATCTGGTACCTCCTTTTGTTGGTTTGGTTCCTTCTTCTTTGCTACAAGAAGGAAATTTGTAAATCTTGTACTGTATGTGTTAAATCTGATGTTGTCCCATCTAATCAGGGTGTTCCACAGGGCTCTCTGCTGGGACTTTTACAATTTAGTATTCATGTGCTGCCTCTAGGTCAGGTTATTCACATTTATTAACCTGGAAATCATTGCTATGCTGATGGCACGGGTTTCTGCCTGACATTCTGTTATAGATAAAACAGAACATTCTTATGTTATATTGTCACAAGAATAATGTTACAGTCTGCTCATAGAATTAGAGGCTCATCAGCAATTGGAACCTTAGTGACTTTGTTGGTACCGAAATCAAACTTATGATGGAAGCTTGGTGTTACTCCTGAACCTGAGTTGTCTTAGAAGCACAGGTTAGAAATGTCATATGGGTAGTTTTTTTTGCATCATTAAGACCAGAAATGTTTCTATACAACACTGAAATATTGGTGGGTAGCTGCATCAGCATGTGTAGGCTGCATAGGGTTTATTCCTTGCTGAAAAGAGAAGAAAAGATACACAATGTTTGGGCTGTGGAGCCTTCTGCGGGTGTAAGAAAACAAATATTGAAAGCAAATACTGAAATATTGGTACAGTATATCCTCATTTTGTCAAGATTACTATAATGACTTACTTACTCAGGTATCTTCTAAGAAGCTCTAAGGGACTAAAGCAGCTTGTGTTCTAAAGGTGTTCTTCATCACCATACAGTATGTGCCATCCTCTGTGAATTGCACTTCCTGTGAATTGAATAGTCTAATATTTATGCACAAGGCAATGAATGGTCTAGCTACAGGTTATTTTAAAGATTTATTGCAAGACTACAGTCAATTTGAATTTGGGATCTGCTGATTAAGACCTTAGTCTGCTGACGACCATGCTAGACACAATGAAGATGTACTGTACATCACCATGTCCATGGAACTGCTCAGATTCAATAGAACTTCTGTGACTAGCAACATTTTAAAATTGTGCTTAAAGATTTTTTCACTTAAGCTTTTAATGGTTTTACCAGGTCAATCTGCTGTTTTTCTTTTCTCATTTTACTCCTTTTATGTATTATGTGAGCTCTTGCAAAGTAATTGGAGTTTCTTGAAAAGCACCCATTGAAAATGTATCATTATGATTATATTATGACTTTCCCTTAAGCCACAGAACTAAGAAGACAAGATCCAATTTATTGTTCCTTATGATGTACATTTTCTCTTAATTTTTTTAACTTTAAATGAAGTTCTTCTCTTTATTTTCTGTATCTGTAGTTTTTAATGAGCCCTTGACAATGCAACACTGATCCATGTGTTTTGCTTGGGTATGTATTTCTGTGCTCTCTGACATAATGAACGTACTGGAATTTTCTGTTTGTGTTGTTTCTTGCTTGCTTTGTCAACTGAATTTTTTATTCAACTGTCTAGAGTTTGAATTAGTAGAGATTGATCAAACTGCTGAACAAAACTTATTGCATAGTTTAATGTGCATTTCAGATGTAGAAATGCACACAAGGCTATGCAAATAGGCCTAACATCAGAGGTCATGCACAAGTCTGTTTTTTATACCCTAGGCACTTTGTATGGAGTTTTCTGTGCAAGATCTCTAGAGACCTGTCTTGAACTTGAACTTAGAAGCATATTTTATAGAAGGAAGTCTAAACATGGTGAAAATTGGTAGTCAAAGAGAAAGGGTTATTTAAGAGCTTCTTGTCTGGCAATGCTGAATAGAAAATAACATTAAATAATCCATGTGGGTATGCATGGAATAATTACTGTAATAAGTCACTAATTAAAGTGAAACTAAATACCTTTTTATGTAAAAAATCTACCAAGTCAAATCTCGTGCAGAGCACAACCTATGTGCACTCAATCATCTCTTAATTGCCTCTAATGATGGTGACATTGGTCTATGGGAAAACTATAAATAGATCCACAGGTCCTGTTTTGGAGTGTTGATTTATGTGAAAAGCAAAAAGGTGTGAGAAGCAATTAAAGTTTAAGTGAATAAGTGAATACAACTATTTTACAAAGGAACAAGTAATAGGTGTTGTGCCTGAAGAAGGCTTCCCAGCCGAAACGTTGTTTTCTCTCTTCTCTTTTCAGTATGGAATAAACCTATTACTTGTTCCTTTGCAGACTACGCATGCTGATGCAGCTACCTACCTGAACTACTAATATTTTATTTTTGCTGTTGACACAAATGTACTCTTTGCAAGACCAGAATATTAAATATTAAAGTGCCACATCATGGTCATTTATTAAGTCATTAAAGGTGGCACTGTTCATAAGGATAGGGTGTTAACAGTAGGACCCTGGCTCAATTCTTATCTGGCCTTGCACAATCTGAGTTTCCTCCTTAAGCAATTGAAAAGCAATGGTGAATTACCTTTTCACTTCTCTGCCTATTCGGCTCTGTAGTGAGGCTCCTGGCCCAGAATGGTTGCAACATATCACCAAGGTGATTGAGAGCCCTTGGAATGAAAAGGGCTATAGCAATTCAAGCATTTACTATGTTTAAGTCAACAGCTTCCGCCAGTTATACTGTAGAATGTTTGACAACAGGAAAATGTAATGTGGACATTTGAGATCACACAAATACAAATAAAACTGAATATTTTATTGGATTTACTGTATGCAAGCAGTGATATTTGAGGAAGAAAAATAAATGTCCAAACTGGACCGCATCAGACATTGACAAAGGTGGTCTATAAAGCCTTCTGGATTTTGTGACTAATTTTTGCCAATCTAATTATTAGCGATAGGGCCCTATTTTGTGTGCAGTGGGGCACTATTAAAAAAATACATGCACACTTGAATAAAAATGGACATTGATGCAATAATCTGTATGCTGTATGGCAATGTTGGAGATAAATTGGACATTAGAAGTTACAGTAGACTTCTAGACTGCAAAATTAAATTACAGCCTTAAAGACCTCCTAAACAAGATTTTACAGACGAAAGGCAGATGAGCTGGAGGTCTTATTGGTACTGTATATTATCTAGTATGTTCTTAGTCATTTTGTGTAGGTTGTAATGGTTTACTCATTCTTTGGGTTCAAGGTTTTTTTATTTAAGACTCACCACCCTCCACTCTCCATCTGGCCCTAGATAGGAGCCATTGTGAAGCGATATATTTTCAGATTGTAATGAGTTAATCTGGCAAGTTTTCATCTTTGACTTTTTCTTTCAGACTGTTCTAAAAACGTTGAAGACAGTAGTTGTCATGGATACACAAATTCCATCTAACTTGCTGACAGATCAGTATAAGAATAACCATTCATTCACTATTGTACTTCTGTGTATATTTTGGCATCAGTTCTTTTCTGTGCATCATATTGTTCATATGATAAATTCATGTAGTAACCGACCTGAGCCCTAATGTCTACCAGTTTGTCTGTCTGGTATGGTTTGACACAGATAGCATTACATAGTGGATGACCATTCATAACAAGGCTATATTCAATCAAATGTGACCTTTTGAGAGGTGCTAGACAGATGTCTGAGACTCAGTGCCCAGCATGTGACATAACCTTGAATGTCATTCATCTGCAGACAGTGTCTGATTTCTTTAGCAGAAAGCCCATCAATTCTAATCCTGATACTAATACAAGCCCCATATATTGTCTTCTAGTTTCACTCCAACTGAACATTTTATTATTTAAGCTAATTGATCTGTAACTGATTCTTTAAGACCTTTATCACTTCTTAAGATAATGGGTGAGATTAGTTATTAGTATTAAGCCTGAACCAGTTTGTGGTTTCTCACTCAGATGTGTGGACTATTGATAATCAGGCATGTCAGATACAATGCCCTTCATACTGATGTGTGTTGGTCACCTAATAACAAAGCAGATACTACTTGCTAAACGATTCTGGGTCCTGTTTGCTAAAGGTCTTTGCAACAACACAGCTGCACAAAATATTTTTGAAATCGGTATGAGTGCATAATCAGGTTAAAAATGACCAATTAGCCTCTGTGATCAGTGGAAATTAAGACCTTCAAGTGTGGAGCCTTTAAGCATTGCAAGCATTCATACTTTGCTTTTAAGATGTCATGATTTTTTAATTGTTTTGAAATGTGGTTCCTGCGTATTCCTGTGTGAAATCCTTTTTCGAAATGTTTCACTTGCCTCTTGGTGGCAGTTTGCAGCACGATAGTGACAGATGGTTTGTTTGGGAAAATGCAACTGTTCTGAAGCTGTCGTGTATTGCTGTTGTGACACTTGCTTTTGTGCTCAAATATATACATAACAATGCCTAATCGTGCCTTATGCGTTCTGATTATTAGTCAGATCAGAATACAGCCCACGACGCAGCTGCCAGCTGTGAGCTGCCCAATTCCCAGTTCTTTAAGACCTCCAGTAAAGCAGTCATAAGGAGCAAATGGTACTCCAGAAAACGCACACAAACACCACAGTTTCTGAAGCCCCAAGATGAATCACTGCCTTAACTAGCAGAGTTTTATTTAAATTGATATTTAAATGAAGTTCAGCTCAACACACTTAGCTGGAATGTCAGAGGGGGGCAGAATAAAATTCAAAAGCTTGTCGGGGGTAATTTGAATTAATTTGATTATTTGTGGCGGTTGATTCTTTACTGGAGAATCAATTAAGGATAGCACTAATGGATCAATGGATTAATTAGCACATGTTAAAGTAGAAAAACCACACAAATGCAACTATTGCAGGGTGAGAATAGTAGGGTTTGGGTTGTATTACTGTATACTGTATAGGCTTTTTATTCAGTGTCTAAATAAGCTTTTCTATTGTAATGTATGACCTGTGAATTAATTTCATAAGACATGCTGCAGTGTATCTGAGGAATATTGGCCTGGAAATCAATAGAAGGGTCATATATTTCTGTCATCCAAGTTAAATAGATTACTAGTTTGGAAAAACAGTAAAAAAGCTTATTTTTAAATGCAAATCTCAATTATTTTTATATCCTCATAATTTTTGTTTACCCAACTGATTCACTGGTGGTTGCGTATTCACCATAAATATACAGTCCTATTGAAAATCTAAATCAGTAGTAGGTGATCTTCTCGTTTTCGTGTAATGAATGTTTCCATAGCGTTACATGTAATGAAAGTTGTATTTATTGTTCTACAATTACTTGTTTCCTTTTTCTCACCTTTCTTATGGATGTGAGGATGCAACCTGCATTAGCAATTTCCCAGTAAATGGATTCTACACCTGTCTTGAGCAGCTGTTGGAAGAGTTGTGTGAATGGCTTTTGAATCACACCTCTTGTTTCATTGAGTACAATTGGTAAGATACCATCAGACCCTGGGGAATTATTCATCTTGTGTGTTACTACCCAAACCATTTCTGTCTCTTCTATGCTTATACTGCTTAATGCAGAATTTTGTCCTTCTTCTGCCTGAGGCAGGTTGTTGACTTCTTCCTAAGAGCAGAAGTATTTCACTGATGTGAAATATTTACTTAGTAACCAGCTATTTACCTTGCATTGTATATGAGGCCCATTACTGACTCTCATATTTTGTTTAATCTTTGGCGGATCTTTTTCTTTTTCTTTCTACTGATATCAGTCCTGATGGACTTTCTATTATCCTTTTTGACTATTAATTGGTCTTGCTTCGGCTACAAGATGACTTTACTTGTTTGTGGTACCAAGTAGCCTTCGGTTCTGTCTCTGCTGAGATCAAATATTGCTAAAGTAAATACTGTCCCATGAGTCTAAATATTTTCAAAGCTAACAGTTAGTTTCCACTTGGTGTTTTTGATTCTTGTGCTGCTTTTGCTGCTTTTGCAATGCAATGGGCTACTGGGGCTGCAGCTCTATGGTATGTACTGTATTCTGTGTACTGTATATGCAGTGCAGTCTGTGTCCTGAGTTTAAGTCAAGCTTATTGCAAAAGAGATATCTGCAAATTCAGGACTAGGCACTTCTTAAATAAAGGAGAAGGAATCCTGCACTCTGCATTAGCAACAATACCTTTAATTAGTCAAATAGTAATAAAAATACTGATCTATGGCCTCCAGCAAATATAGAAATCAAAACATAACATAAAGAAAGATTACATTTCTTCAAATGCAGAAGGTAATTTGGAATTTGTATGCAATTAACAATTGTATGTATTACTTACAATGAAATATTATACAAAGAGGAACATTTCTACTAATATTCCATTAACGGAAACAACTCCATTACAATGTTACGTGTTGCTAATTCACTTTTTATGATTAATGATTATCAATGAACTAGTAACACATTTGTATAGTGGGTATAAACAAGCAATTCATTTGTGAATTTAAAGGTCTGATGAATAACACTCTGATTCTTTTTTTAGTTTTACAATAAATGTGATTTTTCTCATTGCAGTTAGTTTAGTCTAGTTAGTTTCTCTATGCTTTAAACCTCCTAAATGCCTCTGATAAAAGCCAGTGTGTGAGAATATTTTGACTTTGTTTTAGGAAGTTGCATTTCTGTCTTGTCCTCCATTGTCCCAGTTAACACCTGTGTGAATTTCCCAAAGGATATTCACAGAAGCACCCAGAGAAACTATTTGCAGACATGATTTAGAAAATAATCACCCAAGGATTTGATTCACTTTTAACTTTGTCCATACAGGACAAGCAACACATTGACCTTAAAATGCACCACAGATTATTCATTTGAAACTTCTACTTCAAACTCTACATCATTCCATTAATGGAATGCTTTACGGAAATTAGTTGGAGGTCTCATCTGGATAAAGTGTCTGCATGGATGGGTCCTTCAGGCTGGGGACTGGGGACTGTACCCTCTGAGGACTGGAGTTCCAGGCATTTGTGCATATTTTACTAAATGCCTCAGGGACTCTCAGGATCCTATGACGCAATAGTACCTGATAGTAGTACATGTGAGAAATGTCTGAGCAAGGGTATATCTTATCATCTGACCTCCAAAGAACATTTAACCTCTGCCTCTTGTTTTCTGGAATACTGTATTTGTCCTTAAAAAATGACCTTGAAAGTAAATGCATATCTATCATTGGTAATTGCTGACCAGTTTGAGGCAATTTTTGTTTTGATAGAAACTTTCATATACTGAAGATTCTGAATAGGACATCAGTACATCACATAGTGCCTTCACATCGCAAGCACAATTTAGACAACTTGGAGACACCATTTTTAGTCATCAAATGTTTAGGAGATGGAGGGAAACCATATCAGTTACAGAAAACTGATAAGGGTTAAGGAAACATACCATATCCTTACAATGGATGCTAATGACCAGAACTGGACTCAGGACCCAAGAACTGTACTGAGACTGGACTGCCAATGACAGGGCAACATAGAATTAAAAAAACAACAACACTGAATGTAGGTACTCATTTGTTTCATCAGTACTTTTACAGTATTTCTTATGCTTTGTTGTATTTGGCAGAAAACTAGTGGCCAAGAAGATTACTTATCTCTGATATTTTCATCCTTCCAAGAAAGTGAAAGAGTGAAAGATCACAGTCCAGTTGAGTCATTGTTGTGGAGTCTATTCTGGTGTATGAAAAGGTAGAAAAAACAATATAAACAAGGAAATAGGAAACATTTTCAAATGCTGGTCTTTGTTTTCCAGAGATTTTTGGTTTGAATCCAGGCTCTTATAATACTGTAGCTCAACTAGGAGAAGTTCTCCTAGGTTGGTTTTGATTAAAATGAGTGTATTAAGTTTGCTATGCAAAAGTAACCCTTCCAAAAATGTAATTCATTGTGGAATCTGTGAAGTTAAAACTTTTCATCCTTTTCAGTCTATTCTGACTTGTGTGGGCTTGAGCTGTAACAAAACAGCGGATAATGATGGTAAGTTTTGAAGCATAAATTCATGTGGTCTACATGTCCGTGATAAAGGTGTTCTACTGGTAAACTAACAATTAAAAATAACAAGTTTAAAAAAATAAGGATGTAAAAGAGAAATTCAAAGGATAATCATTTAAACCAAATCATTCTGATCCCAGAAATTCTTACCTTCCCATAATTTGCCTATTTCAACAAACTTGTAGTACTGTATAGGCTGGTATTTTGCTTGGCACTGGAACTGTCAGTCACTTGTGTTCTCAGTACTTGCATTCATCCCTTGGAGAGGAAATATCTTTGAAATTTAATGGAGCTTCTATTTTTCCCACTTTGAACTGATGTTTAAATACTTTGAAAAAACATCAGTGAAAATAACAGTGCTGCAAACTCAATCGCATTTGGAAAAAAGAAAACTGCTTCCTTGCAGAAACTCAAGTCTTTTAGTTTTTTGTAATTTAAAGATTTAATGCTTGCAATTATAGATGACAGAGCTTTGGATTATGTGCATCAATGCTAACAATCTGGCATTGAATGATATAACATCATAAGGACAGGCTTATGTACTGATGTTTGTTAATCGTTTGATAGAAGTAATTTCTTTCAGCAAAGAGGGCAGTGATTTGAATCAAGCTGAAGTTGATGAATAGTTTAATGGAGTTACTGTCAGGCTGAAAAATGCACAAAGGATCTCAGCAAAAGTAGATGCAACCCTCTGTGCTGGAGGAAATGGTGCTGAATTGTCCATTTGGCACAGGTACCTTACAATGTTCGTGCCAAATGAACTACTGCTCTTGGCTTTGTTACAGACAAGGATGAAGTGACAGTTTAAGACTCAATATCATGTCCAGTGCCAGTAGTCTCACATTACAACACCACACTCAGTGTGTCCTATTTTCTGCTCACACTCCATCCTTGGTGTAATATAAAATTCTTTCAGTCTCCTTCACTTTTGTTATTGATCCCATTGTTTTTGTGCTTCAAACCACAAAATGAACATCCTAAAAATCTTATAACTATAACTGTTGTGAGCCTTACAGGAAAAATACTCAAGGACTTGACTGAAAAGCAAAAGATTCCCAAATAATTAATGATGAATGTTTGTAGGATTCTGTACTTATTTTGGCAGGAGGATTTTTGTAGAAATACACATTTTCTGTGCAATTTGATGTGCCCTGATGTGACAGCCGCATCAAAACTGTTATTTTGTTTTACAGACATGCACTTGTGACCCTGTATTTGTGACCCTGAGATTAATATGAATGGTACAGTAGGTGCAATACAGTATAGTGCTGCCTTGCAATGTTGGGAATCTGGGTTCAGTTCTGGACCTGGGGAGCTACTGTATGTTGTATGTTCTCCCCATCTTCATAGATAGATACTTTATTGATCCCATGAGGGAAATTGCAGTACAACAGCAGCTTTACACAGACAACACAGCCACAGTGTAACGAATGATACAACAATAATAGTACAATACATACAATACAATCAGTACAGTGAGGGGTGCACTAAAAGAGTTACTCACAGTCCGGACATACAAAGAACAAACTAGAACAGAACAGTATGCAGAAAAATCATATAACACATATGGATATGTGAATTCATGTGGTTTTTCTCTGGGTGCTCTGTTTTCCTCTCACAGTCCAAAAACATGATGGTAAATTAATTGACTTCTGAGAAAATTGCCCCTAGGTGTAAATGTGTACGCGTTTGTGTGTCTGCCCTGTGATGGACTAGTGTCTTTTCCAAGGTGTACCCTGTCTTGCACACGTTACTTGATAGACTCGGCACTCCCTGAACCCTGAATTGGAATAAGTGGTTAGAAGTCGAATGGATGGAAGTGCAATTTGTTTTATTTTTGGGTAATTCCCCATATTCTTATGTTCATATTAAAGCAGAAACTTGCCTTGTGTTAAACAGTGATTTTAAGAGATCATAAGGACTGTATGTGGACACATACTGTATATTGTTTCGGAGTGGTTATTATCATATGGCATGGACCTGCACATTAAGTCCTTGTAGAATAGAAGCAATAGCACAGTATGGACTATCTCAAGTAGGTGCTGACTCTGGAATCCAAAGTGTAGGTTCTCAGTTCTCGTTCCAAAGATTACTGAACCATTTCAGTGATGAACACCACAAGAGAATGCTGAAATGCCAAAACCTGTTGATCCCAAAATGGACTTTAAAAAAAAAAGATTTTGCAGAAAAAATACATTTTAACATTCCATTGAAAGCTTTCATTGGAGCTCCACAAGGGATTTCCAGCATCAGTGCCATAGAAGAGCAGCTGTGTCTCTCCCCAGACACCCACTCATGCACAAATGGGGCTGAAGTTTTGTCCCAGAGTGATATTTAAAAAGTTCATTCTTAGTCTTGGGGAAAGTGTTCTGCCAGACAGCTGTTGTCTGCTTTGTTTAACAACAGTGAGCTCACTCTAGGACTCTCTTCACATTAGGTCAGATGGCTATAACCTTTTGCCTGAAGATTCCCAAATCCATCAGGTTCTATTGGTGCCTTTAATCAAGGGCTAAAGATCAAATTATATTTGAGTTTCTCAAATAGAATTTCTTTCAGTTAAGTGACTGATCTGATGGGCTGAAAACCAGAGCTTGATGTAACTGAAGAATGATAAAGAACAAAAACAACAGAATAAGACATAAGGTTGTAATCAGAAAATATTGACACAGCTGGCAGAAAATAACTAGCAGAAAATATGGCAAGAGAAAGGGAATTTCAGCTTCCGACAATCCATAATCAGAACTTGGTCTGGCTTCAGTAGAGCACCTTTTAAGACACAGTATCGGGCCATTGCTGTTATAATTATTTATTCCAGAACACCACATTTAAGGTAATTTGTATCACTGCAGGTGCTTCCTTGCTCCCTCATTTTCCAAATCTTGACCAATGAGTTTTGTTTCCAGTACGAACATGAGAAAGATTTCAAACAGGAAGAGACCATCTAAGAGATTGTAATAGTTTTTTTTTCTTGGTAGCTTGATGATCCAAGGAACTCACCCAACTATTGTCTTGGAATCACCAGTCTTGTGAAAAAGTTCTACACTGGACCACAGGAATACCATTATAAATCTTCAATAAACACATTTATTGTGGTATTCCTAGTCCAGTACAGCAAGGCAAAGTGAAAGAAGAAACTTTCACAAAATGAATTGGCTTCATTACTCTGCTCTCCTCCCCACTGATAGCTGATGTGTGGTGAGCGTTCTGGCGCACTATAGCTGCTGCACATTGGTGGTGGAGGGGAGTCCCCATTACCTGTAAAGCGCTTTGAGTGTCCAGAAAAGCGCTATATAAGTGTAAGCAATGATTAATTATTATTATAAACTACACTGCTACAATATACAGTACCATTATTGATCAGTGATAGGGGACTGGAAAAAAATATATTTAATTATATATTTTTAATTCATGTCACACACTGTTATATATGTTAAAGACAATATTATTATACAAAGTGTCTCCCTAATCTTAAAGTCTTACCTTTTAGCACAAATGTGCAGAAAGATGTAGAAACCCACTCTGCAGTGAAAAAGGTTAAAAACAGAACTTCTGTTAATAATTAACTGTATGGAGCGTTCTTCAGTTACAATTGCTAATGAGCTCTCAAAAACGTAAATGCAAACTGATTGCAGCTTCTGTTTCTCATGATTCATTCTTCATTAAAATCAGCGATAGGAAAATAACCTTATATGTAGCACTTGTGATGGGAAATCAATTCAAAAGATTTTGCTTTTCACCTAATGAGTGCCTACCTCAGAGACAGACGTGTCTGCCTTCTGTAGCTTGAAGAATTTCACGCGTCTCTGATGCAACAAGTTGGATTCACATCCGATATTACAGCCTGTCGCACTTCATCACATCAGAGGTTTAGAAGTCCATATGGTTTCTGTAAAGGCATTTTTTAGAAGTAAATTGAAATTTATATTTCTTTATAAGATGTTTGCAGGAGCAAGCTGGGAGATTCAAAGACAAAACACTTTGCAAAGGTACTGTATATGTGTTACAGTATATGAAGGGAAGATGTAATACTGTATATAAGAAATTCTTTTTAATGGATAATGCACTCCAGTTCTCACTGGATTTCACCTTTTACACTTTGAATGACATTAAGACATAGAAATATGCATTTGAGTTAGTCTAGGTAGTTTCAGCCATGGCCCCAAGGATTCCTTTGTCTTCTAGTTTTTGTTCCCGAGACAGCTCTTAATAAACTAGGACAAATGTTTTTAAAAGTTTTGCTTAATTCTTTGTGTTCACAAGTTTCATTCTGGTGTGTGGAATGTCAGTAATTGGGAGTGTTTAATACAACTTTATATCCCTGGATCTGTTATTTACTTAACAGCTGTTCAGATCATTTATAAAGTTATTTTGAATTGCAGAAACAGTAGAAAGATCTAACAAGCAACACATTCAATTAAAGAGAAATTAGCCCCAGTGATCAAGATCAAGGGATTGAGACAGAGGACTACCAGGTTAGATAGTTGTAATACCAGGGAAATAAAAAAAAAAACAAGGAAACGCATGGGTCAATAACAAGAAGATAGTAGACTGAAACCTAAGAGAATTAGGAATGGGGAATGAGCCTATGGAAGTGAGCTGCTGTTGCCCTTTGTCACCTGACCAGTTATGGGAAGATTAATGGTCAGGTGAGTGCTTAAAAGGCAGGAAGTGGAGAGTTTAGGGGTCATCCAGTGATATCTGGAGGATAGAAGATCTTCTTTGTACACCAAGAGTGAGAAGGACTGACTATGGGACTTGCAAGATGGGGTTTTACAATATTTGAAGAGTGTTTGTGTAAGTCTTAGGACAATCTAAGACTGGAGTTTTGTGAAGAGTCTGAGAGAGACTAAAGTTGTTTGTTTTGATGCTAATAAGGAGCTTAGCTGCCCGATGTTAGTTAGGTACTTGAATTCTAGTCAGGAGTTTCAGAAGGGAGCCAGGCTTATGGTTTGTGTATTTTTGGTTTTCCCTTGCTGAAAATAAGATCACTATTTCTGAAATGTATGGCTGCATTTTAATGTATCTGTTGCCCTGGAGTCACCTACTGTATCTTAAGGAATCCTCTATGGTATGCCCAATGGGCTCTCTCACCACAAAGACCCTATCCAGCAACAGGTGGTTAGAAATAGGATCCCACCACCTTTTATGGGACCAGCTACAGTATGTGGTGCTAGCCAAAGACTTAGCAGAGGAAACAAAGGTTTTAGTGAGCGGAGCTGGGATTACTTATCTAAGTCGTATAGTCTATATTCGTGGTCGAGGTCAAGTGTGGGTCAAAAAGCCAGAAGGACAGGACAATGGATTTCTTGATGTAGAAGTCAAAGCAAAGGTAGCTTAGTGATTGTTAACTCAGTACTGAGCATAGGGACATAGGTGAGTAGCCCTTAAGTAGTGATTGTCGGGAGGTATGATGCAGGATGAGAGATGTGGTTGGGTAATTTGTGCATCAGCGTTTGTGGGAAGTAGCATGGGCTTGTCTGATTAGTGAGATCTGTGGCACAGGTGTCTCCAGCCTCAGATCCTGGAGGGCCGAGTCTCTCCTTTTGTTCCAACCTGAATAATCAAATCAATTAAACAATTAACCTAATTGTTTTATTAGTCTGACAAATATGGGATTTTTCTCAAGATTTCTTATAGATTACTTAAAACATTCACTTACTGTAATTAAAGTTGCAATTACTTACAGGATGTATGGATCCTGGTTAGAAGTATTAAAAATTATGCAATGAGACCAACTATGTACTGTAAATGACAGTTTATGTGCAAAAAAGTCACTCCAGGACTCTCTGGGAATTCAATGTATTGTATGGAGGCAAATCAAGATACCAGGATGGTAAAACAAATCAAAATGTTTGCATTAGCAAACTGGTTGAAGATACAGAAGCTGAGTTATTTTTATGGGAAAGTCAGTTAGAGAAGCCTCCCTAGAATTGGACTAATTGGACAAAGAAAAAGAGAAAACCATGATTTTCCTTATTTTATTTATAAATCCTTACACTTCTCTGAATTGTAACCTGTAATACATCTGTATATCTGCCTGTATTACACAAAGGAGGTGGTAGTGGACGGAGACAGTATCATGAGAGAGGGAGCCTTGGCTATATTTATTCCAAGACTCTACCTTCAAACACTTATTAATCTTCAGAGAGACAGTGAGACCATGCACACTAGAATGAATTTGTAGCTCTCTATGTACCCTGACCTTGCTGTGGTGAAGGTGGATGCAATATTTTCATTGCCAAATAATACAGGGCACAAGGAATGATCAGAACCTTAGAATGTGCTTACATACAACAATGCCCATTTTTATTAAGCTATTTTTTGGTTTTATAATTGAAGTGTAAAACATTATAATTCAAGCAATGACAGCAAAGCTTGAACAAACTGCAATTCAAAGATTCTAATGATCAGTTATGCTTTATTTTCTTTTGGTTTTTTTCTTTGTGCTGTCTGAAGTGCAAAATATAAAGTGATATCTTTTTTTTGTTCCTGTATTGCATTAAATGATCTCCAGGATCAACATTGCTACTGGCCCTTGAAAATTGTGATGCTGGATACTGAAAATTATTACCTTGAGGTTTCAAAGCAGCCCAATTTGTAAAAGCCTGTGCTGCAGGTTTCAAATATGACCTCTGTTATTTAAGCTAATTTTGTTTCAATTGATGGATTATGTTGGATTTTACAGTGCTTTAAAAATTATTCACATCCTTGCACATTTTTTGCTTTAGAGCTTGCTTTCATGACACTTAAAGCAATAATATTTGCTATACACAACCTACCCCAAACATTGAAAGTATACAACAAAAACAGAAAGATACTGTATATTAACAACAAAAAATGAAAAGTCATTATTAAATACGTATTTGTTTCTCTGGAAAATGTAAATTTTTAAACTATTTTTTGTGTGAAAAGTTAACTTCAGGAGCCACACAACTGGTTAAGTGGTAATAGCAGATTATATTATTTTAGAATAACACTTGTCTCTGTGAGGTTCCCTGATCAGGTAGTGAATTTCAAGAAAAGACTCAATAAAATAAGACATTATGAATAACAAGGAGCTTTCAAATCAAGTCAGGGATAAAGTCATTGAAAAGTCAGGAGAAAGGTACAAAGGATTTGTAGGTAAAAAAACAGTCTTTTCAATCAAGAAGTGGAAGGTGCATTGTACTGTTCCACATATACAGTACAGTACACTGCCTAAAAAAAGATTGTTACTCCAAACTGAGCAGTCATGTAAACAGGTTATAGAGCTACCTTGAGGCCAATAGCCACTTTGTCTAATGACATTTTCAAGTCTTACATCTGCTGCAAACTCAGCACAGTGGATCACTCAGTGAACACCATCCCTACTGGCAAGCATGGTGGTGGCAGGATTATGTAAATCGATTGCCTGTCATCTGCACGGACTTGTCAAGACTGAGAGGAAAATGTATACAGTACCTGTAGATCAAATACAAATGGATGGGCATTTCTTAGAAGAAAATTCTTCACTCTGCTAAAGCATTCGAACTCAGATGACAGTTCACCTTTCTTACTTAAAACAAAAGGCCAGAGCTACACTGAAGAAAGAGAATGTCCTTGAATTGCCCAGACAAAGTACTGACTTGACTCTACTAAGAAAATGTGGAAACACTTAAAATTTGCTAGTCTACAAGCAGTCAAACAATCTGAGAGAGCTTGAACAAATCTGCCAAGAAGAATGTGCAGTGATCAATGTGAAGAAAGCAGTGATCAATGTTCAGAGATACTGACCCAAGTCAGTTGTAATGAGTTGAGTTGCAGTTGTAATTGCTGACAAATGTACTGTACATGAACCAAATTTCTGAGTTCTGAATGCAATAAACATATTTCATATTAAAGATAACCCAAATACAGAATTCCCAGGACAGCGGTTCACATATTTGCGAGTAACATCAGACTGTTGTAGGTGCAATGTCAGCTAAGGTTTCTTCAGTACCTTTGTCAACAGTGACTCCTTTGTAGACAGCTAAATGCCACAGTAACAGTGTTTATCTAGCTCTAAAACTTCATTCAACTTAGTTTCTATTGACAGATTAAGCTGGGTAGTTCATTTGTCCTAGCACAGGAATTTTTGTTCCCTTCAGTTCCAATGTATCAAGTGCTGCACAATTAGTGCAGTGCCACAGAACATCTCTAATATTGAAACGTTCATGTCTTGCAGAACAAAAATTGCTTTTTAATGTTTTTTATGAAAAGAAGGAAGCCAGAGAAACCTTTGTTTGCCATTGTGATTGAATCTGATTCTTGGGTAGGCCTGTTCTCACCACCAAGATTTCTTACACCCTCATATACACTGGCAAACTCAAGCTCATTCAGACCCCAGGTCCATCTCATGGGTATGAGTGCAGACAGCTTTGCTAATGAGAACCTTTGGTGTTCCTCCTCCAAGTGCATATTTATTAAATATGAAAAATATACTGTCTTTCTCCTTCGTGAGAAAGGAAACTACGCTGAAGAGGGTCACAGCAAATAATTTAAGCTCTAAGTGCAAAACATAAAAATTCTATTATTTAATGCCAAGTTCCCAATTGTTTTCTTGTGTGCTTTTCTTAGTATTTGTACTTACTATACTGTAGTAGAACAAAACACTTATGTTCTTTTGTCCATACGTCTAAGCAGAAATGAAAGATCTAAACTTTGCATGTTGTGTACAACACTTTTTGCATTTTAAGAACTCTATTTGAATTTGTTGATTCACTGTGCTTTCCTATTGCATAGGGCTATTGCATTAACTTTCTAAATGTTTGTAAACTTTAGAGATTTCCAAGAATGTTGAGTTACTTAATGTGAAGTGCAAAGGTGATTACAGCTCGTGTTTTGTGTGCATAAAATACTCGGAATAAGGTAGCACCAATAACATATGTTATCTGATTCTAGTTTGTAGAATGTAGATCACAAAAACAAAGGCTTCTGAAATTAAGAGAAATTGTTTGGATTTTTGGAATTTATTAAGAAAATGTAATGATCTAGAATGCTTGTTTAATTTATACATTAGGTCTTCAAGCAGAGAGACATAAAAAAGAGACAACACGAAAGTAAACAACATAAACAAGAGAGCTACACGTGAGACATTGCCACGGGACCGCACCATCTTGAATCAGCACTACAGCGCCTGCACTTTCTGCGGTGGTTAAAGTAATGCGGTATAGGGAAGCAGCTACTCATGAACTTTTACTGCAGTCTCATAGAAAGTGGTACTACTGTGTGGTACAATAATACTGCCATGACAAAAACACTACAAAGGATTGTGGCAATGACACAGGATTTACCATCAATTGGTGAGATTCACACTATCCACTGTTGAAACCTGGCCACAAACTCTTCTCCCCCCTGCGCTCTGGCAGGTGGTACCACACTATTAAAGCACTGATCACTAGAATTAAGAACAGCTTCTACCCTACTGCGGTATACATCCTTAACAGCTAACAGCAATGCCTCAGACATCTGCATTACGCACGTTTTGCATTATGTTTGTAATGCACATTGTGTGCTGTTGTCTGTTGTACTGATTGGCTGTATGGTGAATGTCCCGAGAGATCAGCACAAATAAGGATTCCAATGTACATGTACATTTGTCAATAAACTACTCTACTACTCAGGGAGAGCTTTTTTACTGTGTTTTTGTATCTCAGTTATGTTCTGAAGAAATAACATCAGGTCAGTGTGCAGAAAATGTCAAAATGATAACATTTCATTTGGGTGTTAGAGGGAATCTTGAAGGGGGTATTCAGGTTTATTTTGATTAGCTTTCTAAGGAATTTTCATGTTTGGAGACAAAACAGTTTTAAAAAGTGTTTTCAATCACAGAGCCAGGAAGGTTGTAAATTGGAAAGTCAAAATGGTTTGATTTTCTCTTTGCAGTTCAGAATCATGCTTCTTGTCAATTAGCTCTTGTTGCTGCAGGTCACCCATCAATGTGCAGTGATGCTGCCAGCAGGCACCTGTCACTGGGATTTAGCAACAAGTCCAGAAATTCCTCTCAAAACCAGACTTGCTCTTGCAAAACCCTGGTCCTGTCATAGCAGATGGCATGGATAAGAAAAATAAGACAGACTCAACCATGAATTTTGCCTGTCAGAGTTGTTTATCTTCTGCCTCCTGCGAGATCATGGCAAGCAGTGAGGTCATTACAATTCACCTCCAGTTTGAAACTATGTAGGCATAGTTGCGGTGGCTCTGTGGTTAAGGATCTGTGCCTGTGGCTGTAAGGTTGTTGGTTCATATCCTGCAGCCAGCAGAGGAATCCTACTCCGTTGGGCCCCTGAGCAACGCCCTAAACCCCAACCACTCCAGGGGTGCTGTATAAATGGCTGACCCTGTGCTCTGACCCCAAGCTTCTCTCCCTGTCTGTGTGTCTCATGGAGAGCAAGCTGGGGTATGTGAAAAGACAAATTCCTAATGCAAGAAATTGTATATGGCTAATAAAGAATGGTGAAAGTGGCCCAGAAGATCATGGGCTGTGCTCTCACCGAGGTTAACCAGCTCTATGAGGACCGCTGCCATGGTAGAATTCTGGCCATCCCCCAAGGACAATCACCACCCCAGGCATGAGCTCTTCACCCTACTGCCCTCAGGCAAGAGATCCAAAAGCATTCAGACACTTACCACTAGATTCTTCAACAGCTTCTATCCACAAGCAGTGCAATTGGCGAACACATTTGGCCATGCCCCTCAGACCACAGCTACACCATCTACCTCATTATGATTTATTTATTGCACATCTCCAGTCAATGTTTACATGTCTGCATTGTTTACTTGTTTACTTGTACATTGTCTGCTGTTTGTATACTGTCTTGATGCACTGTCTGCACTTTGTGTTCTTACACTTGTTTTAACAATCGAGAGATGTTTTGTAAGTAAGAATTCCATTGTACCAGTACATGTACCAGTTACATATGGCAATAAAGTTCAAGTAAAGTGATCTTATATCCATATTGCAAGGGCCTAGTTGAATAGGCATACTATTCTCTATTGGCTGAAGGGTTCAATCTTGGGATAGTGGCATCAGCAGGAAGAATAGGGAATGCTGAGAAGCTGACCTTTGCACCTATTCCAATAGGAATCACCAGAGAAAACATTTTTCTTTCATGCAGATGGTTTTATCTTCAGAGCTAAAGCAAGAAACTGAAAAAAATTTAAGACGGGCATCTTGACCCCAAGAAAAGGCATCATTGGACCATTCAGCTACTGTAGCTTTTTGTTAAATAGATGTAATATGAGATGAGATGTTCCACTAAAGCCCTGTAAATAAGCAGTACAATTGTGTTCACAATGTTAGAGAAAATGTATAGCTGCTCTAGAGTTAGTCCATGAAAGAGCAAAAAGATACATTCCTGGCCTTAAGGAACTGAGCCGCAATGCTATAAAAGAATTAAATCTTTTTACTCTTAAACAGAGAAGACTACAAGGAGACCTGATGTCAAGTATTCAACATCCCCAAAGGAACTGACAAAGTCAGCCCAATAGATGTCTCCAGTTTTAAGACTGAGACATGAAACATACAACAGGGAAATACAAGAAAGTGTATTTAAAATGTAGAGCAGGAGGCACTTTTTTCACTAAAGAGTTGTGGTTGCATCTCAAATAAGTGTGACAGACATGTTTTAATCTATTATCCTTTTGAGAAATGGCTGGTTCAGATCCCCAGATTAATTAGCTACTAGCAACAAAATAAACTACTGTAGATGGGCAAATTTCAACCTCCAATTTGAAACCTTTTTTTGTTCTTGGAGAAAAATAAAGTGCTACAGTGTGGCTGAGGGAGCAGTTTGATTTCTAGCAAAAAAACCCAAGCGTACATATTAGGTCACACTTGCAATTGACACTCTACAGTACATTGATAAACAAATCAAATTAAAACCTCTTTTGTGTAGTACAGGTCCATGCTCACATTGCATTGCTTTAATATAATTTTTTGTTGGTTTTAATATGATTTTATCAGTTTAATTGGAATGCGGATGTACTTTTTTACTTTAAGCAATCACAGTTCACTGCCTTTAGATAAGCTGCTGTCAAATGAAATTCGTCTGCTTCACTGCAAACTTACCAAGGGAAAAAAAGGAGTTCTTAATCTCATGAAGACCTGATTTCATTTCCCTCTGACTGTTTTTGTTGAACTGCTGAATTAAAAAAACAAAATATAAAAGTTTTTTTATAAATATAATTTTTTAAATAGTGTACAATTATACCTCTATAATTGATCTGTTGGCTTTTGTAGACATAATGTAATAAAGAAGCTGGATGACAATAGTTTGGTTATACCACAGCCAAACAGTAAAATTTATAATAACATTTAAGTGAGTGAACAATACACAAAAGTATCAGTGAGTGCTATAAACAATGAAGTCTACTGGTACAGAAGAAAAAGCCAAAATAAGGCCCATTTTGCTTATTTAGTTCATAGCTTAATGATCCAAGAATCTAACCAAGCTATTTCTTAAAGAACTCCTTGTTGTCAAAATACAAACAATACACAGAAAAACAAGTAACAAGTGAAGTCAGACAATTGTACAAAAAACAAAAATCAAGTTAAACAGTATAAAAATGTTTGGATTTTCATTAACACATTAACAGCAACTGTTTCATTACTTCCACCCAAGAAAACACACATTAAAAAATCACCATCAACTTAGAGTTGAAAGGGACAAGAAATTAAATTGCAAACACATTTGTCTAGTCATAAAAGTCTTTGCTACTAATCTACTGTATGTATACAATTATTTATACAACAGGGGATGTGCAAAGCATCCTAGAAAGTTGTGTGCAAATCACCATAGGAACAATTTTATAAAATTATGAAGACTGCCTTCAGGACTGCTTTGGGGGTATTGTAAAAAGAGTCAATACACTAATTCGCCAGCATATTAGGAATCCCTAACAGAGTAATGCATCGGTCCTTGTAAGAGCTGGCATTTATTTCACAGGGAAAGTTTTGTAGTCCTATCCCATCAAAGTCATGGGGCAGGATCATTTTCATTTGAGTCAGTGATGTGTATGACTGAATTGTTCCACAGATTTTCTCTGGCTTTCAACTGGGTCTGGAGAGTGTTCTGTCTAGGAAAGGCAATGTACAGTAAATACATGTCATCATTCTCAAGTCACTTCCTTAGTCTTAGAGATTCTACGTGTTAGAATGAAATTCAACAATGAAATTCTTGATATTTTGGTAGGTGAGTGTATTTAAACAAAACAAAAAAAACGTTATTGTTGTGACTAGTTGATAATTTGTGGCATAAGAGCAGTACAAAATACAAAGTTGACTCTGGTTTGCTTGTAGAGAGCTTGTGTCAAATCACCCCTTTGAAGCTGCTGTTAGCTCAAGCTTTTGATGTTCTCCAAGAAGAGTAAAGCTCCTGAAACATCTGTTTTTCACTTTAGACTTCTAATACTCTTTCCCTGCCCAAAATTATTATTTTTTCTTACCAGTAGGTGTAGTAAGTAAAGTAGTACAATTTAGCTATAATCTTTGAACACTGTACACTGCAGGCAGCTGTGACTCACATTTCAGCATAAAACTGGAGTTTTGATTACAAGAGAAATTACATACAAATTAGTAGAAAGGAGTTCAAGCCTCATTCATGTTTACAAGCAAATATAGAGTGCATACTGATTCAACTCAAGAAACAGCTGATATGACATTAAAATATATATTGTCCAAAAAGTCTTGAAACAGAAAACCAAAAGCCCTCTGAGGAAGTATTAAGTTATTAGCATGTTATATAACTCGTAGTATTCCATAGATAAAATAATTTGTTTCCCATTTTTCAGACTGAACTGATCACTTGCTATCTTATTGTGTTGTTATGCTACTTTTTACATTTTAATCAATTTTTGAGAAGTCTTCCAGGGAAATAACTTTACTGAGCCACAGTTGTGATGCCAGATTGTATTACTGTTTTATTTAATTTGCCACAGGAGTAGAAGAATAAAGGTTACTTTATCATAGCAATTCCCTGTCAGGACTGGGCTTCCATCTTTAAATATGTTTCGATGTAATTTGTTTTTTTTTAAATACCACAATCATGAAACAAGAAAGGTTGTGCCACTAAACACATGTTTTTGTTTCTTTCATGGAAGCTTTCTAATGCCACATACTGAAGATTACAGAAGAGTAATAAAATAGAACTGCCATGTTACCTTTCTAACATGCTAAGACAGCAAGACCTTCTCTTTTGCTGAGAGAGACAGTTCTCTATCAGCATTTCAGATTTTTATAAAATACAGACAAAAGGCTAGAGATGAGCATTCAATTCTAAAATGATCATTTCAATACATTACAATTATAACACAACAATGATTTTATTATGACTTAGAAGCATAAGACAAAATTACAGTCAGTGGTCAAAATACTGAGAATGTTGCTTTTAATGAAAGTAACTCCATCTAAAATGTAGTCTTAGAGTATCTTCTTTGATATAATATTTCCTATTATATCAAAGAAGATACTCTAATATTACCTTAAACATATGACTATTTACAACTGGGTGAACATACTGTACTGTATATCAGCCAATTTACTGTACATTATATATGAAGAGTGGAAGCTGGGGAATGAGGACAGAGACTAATTTTTAAAATGTATTCATCAGCTTGAATAGTAAAAATAACTTGTGAGTCACTTTGTTGTGCCTGTCAGTGGGCTATCAAAAGTCAGTATGACTAAGGGCACACAGAGCTAAAGATGTTCTCTTGAGGTGTCTTGTTAGTGTGGATGCCTCTTAATTCATGTTGTGTATGTCAGTCCATACAGGATCCACTGCATAATAAATCCTGATAACTATAGAGAGACATCCGACTGGTGCCAGGTGTTAATACTGCACATGAAGACTGCAGCTTCAAAAGAGCTTTCTGGCAAATGCCAAGTACCTAACAATGCAAGTTGTGGCTGCCACATCAAAGGTAATTGCTGGGGTTTAAAAGCTTCTTCTCAGCACATACTTATCCATTAGTCTTGTTTACTTTTGTTGAAGCAAAAGCTCCTAATGTGTCATATATGTTTAAACACAGCACGCCTCAGGGACTTTTTCTGAGGTCATGATAACAAGCTGTTCTAATCAGTTCAGTCATATTGCACCTATTTATCAAGCAGGGAATTGCATATTGAAAGTGATATCATTTAGGGGAGGCTAGCTCTGATTTTAATTTAGTGCTACTGTGTTACCAAGTAACCAATGGGAGACAACAAGAATCCTGGGTACCAGCACACAGTAGGGTTAACCTTGATACTAGATTGCCATAAGGCTTTTCGTGGACAAGAAACAATTACTATAGTGGGACTATATCTTCAATTAACTTAGAGTTATCATTATTTTGTTGCAATTAATTATATAGTTTAGGGAATAAGAAATTGAATTTAATTAAATTGTTAATAAATGACTATGGCAAGTGCAAAAGTGTGAATAAGGACATTATTCAGAAACGTAGGTGGTATGGCGGATATTGTTTGTTGGTTTGAATCCCAGGTAGGGATGTCCTTAAGCTTTTAAGTTGCTCCAGCAGCCTTAACAGTGTTCGTGCTCAAATGTGTATCTAAAAATGTAAGTTATCTCTGTAATTTGCTTTAGACTAAAGTGCCAACTAAAATTAATTAACAGTAAATCTAGATACAATCAAGTTAAGTGGTATACAAGCATTATATATAATTTATTTCATGTTGGATAAAACTCACAAACATTTATGTGGCTTCCTCATCCCAGCAATAATGTGTGGAATGAACTATCTGCATTACACATAATATTACAGTAATATATTGTGTTTATTGTTACCTTACAGTTTTAGTATGCTTTCACTGAACATATTTTATTATATGCCATAAAACACAAGCTACTGCATTTTATGGGTCTCATTTAATAACCATCATCATCATCACACTATAGAAGACAATACTGAGATTAACAAAAGGTGAAGGAAATGCAGTACTTCACCAAGCAGTTGTCTATATAGTCCATTACAGCTAGAACTTTGTAGGGTATTGCCAAAGCTAAACTAAGGCACATAAGCACCATTCTTCTATAAATATGTAGTTTTGAACGTTGCAGTAGAAAGGAGTGCATGGAGGAAGTTGTGCTGTGGGATGTGGGATGTGAAAAGTATATAGGGAGATTACTGTGTGGAGGATAAAGAAGGTTAAAATTTCAGTCTTCATAAAAATGAGTAAAATCACCAGGGCAGTGGTAGAGAATAATTTGAGTAGGGCCACTCACTTTGACTGTGTGAAAACTAATGGTGGATTGTATGGCTGAAACCTGCACGTGTAGTATGTAACCAATTAGGGCAACACACCTGTGAGAGACTGAAAGAGTGTAAGATTAGAGATGTTCCAATGAATAACACTTTACAGTGAATCTGTAATACATCACTCTTAGTGCACTAATGCAATTAAAAGTAATGCCATGAACTATAATAATCCTTTATTTAAGTGGATATGTCAGCTGAGACCAAATTTTCTTTTGCAATAGTGATCTGTTTAAGAGGCTCACACCATTGTTGTACAAAAAAAGACATGAGAAGAAAAGAACAATCAATAAACGCTAAATAAAACAACTGGTAACTGTAACCTGTGTATGTAGAGGGCAGAAACTATTTAATCATACAATTTGAACATTCTCACATACAAAATTGAATCGTATCGTCTTACTCTGCAGAGTATTCCAGTCATTAACAGCTGTGAACTAAAATTTGTGTCCAAAGTTGTTAGTCAAAGGTCTCAAGAGCAGTTTGATAAAATTGCTGTGTATTAAACTATACTTCATGTGGAATAAACATTCCCAAGAGTTAGATACAGTACATATGTGGGTTTTTGGTGATCTTTGGCTTAACCCACTTGGCTGAGGGCCATAGAATGAGGAGATGTGAACCTCCATGCAGAGTGAGGATTTATCCAAGGGGTAAGGGGTAGGCTGCAAAGCTGGAGATGGGGTTGAGAAGGCATGCACAAGATGAAATTGGAAAAGAGGTGTTCCTATGATATACAGTACAGTATGTGGACTTTTGAGAAATTAGTTTTGCAGTGATTATGATTTGGAACAGCTGGCTTTAAAGTGGCTCGGTTGTCTCTCCCGAACTTCAGTTAAGTCTATGATGACACAGGTATCTGCAATGAATTCTGAACATAAACAGGTGTTTTCCCAATTCATTGATTATAGGTTAGAGATCAGTAAACTGTTTGAGTATTTATTAAGTGTGTAGAAAGATCCAACCGAACTAAGAGTAAAGATCACAATGAACAATACAGTGGGGAGCATCAGTGATTATGATAGGATGGTATAAGACATTAAGTTCCCAGGAACTGCTTAAGAGACTACTCTAAATACACCACCACTATGGTTCAAGATGGAGATCATGGACATTTGAATATGTGTTTACCTAGAGGAACTTGGAAAACAAGTTTTCCTTGTAATAAAGGAAACCAAATATAGACTGTAACTTATAATTTATTAACGTACTTTGAAGGATAAAGTAGTATCCACTGTGATTTGAACCAACTTTCTTTCTTAAATTGAAAAAGTGGGGTAGCAGCATGATTTTTTGAATAGCATAAGCTTTATACAAATTTAGTAGTAGATGCTTTTCAGACCTGAACAGAGACCAACCTGCAACCTGTCATTACTGATGATGAAGGGATTCAGTTGAGTATACACTAGAAAAGCCAACTAAAACTATGAATTAAAAGCACCATTTACTAAAGTGCTTACAAATGAATTGAATGCATTTAAAATAAAATGAACAAATGCTTCTTATTCTGGGTGTCTTTGGCAGGCTTCTCTGATTGTGCTGGCAGACAACTTGACTATAGGTCAATTAAAGTGGACTACAGACTAAACACAGTAGCTAATACCTTTTCTCCAGCCACTAAACACTTTTTATTGTGATAGGAGCTTTCTCAAATGATCATTTTTCATTCCAGTTAAATGAAGGAATCCAACCTTTCAAGTTCATTTTGTGTTCAATATAAAATGTAAATTGACTCGATGATGAATATTAAAATATGCATTAAAGAATTTGCTTTTCTTCTAAACCTTCTGTTGTATTTTATTTTTCTAAACAGTACCTTGGAATGGTACTGTAGTTCCAACAACACATTGTCCAGTCACGGCTTTCAATATACTATACTGTATGCAGCATGTACTGTAAATGACAAAATAAGCATGCAGGATACTATGTATTCCAACATTCACATGTTTAATGTATTGTTTTAAAAGTGAGAATTTAAAAATAAAAAATGTAAAATAATTAAAAAATAATTCAAACCTAAGATTTTCATATTCAGTACCTATGACCTGTTTAGCTATTGGGTTTTAGGGTTATAATTCATTTGCCATATGTGGCCGGAGATTTTCCTAGATCTCCAAAGTTGTGGCAATGCTTTGTTTATTCTTTGTGACATCTTAAGTGCTCCACAAGAAGTTCAAGCCTGAAGAAGGAGATCAAAATGTAAGAGACACAATGGTGTACAGTAACTGTCAACATCTGTTAATAATAGCATTTAAAGGGCTGTTGAGTTCCATTTTGTGTCACAGAAGACAATTTGCATTAAAATATAATTGAATAAAAATAAATATTAAACAGTGAAAATGTCATCTAAGGTGAGATGAGAAAGAGAGGTGAGATTGTCCTGTTTGTATTATGCTTTGTCTTTCGTATAAACATCCCTTTTACTGTTTCTTTTTGTTAATACTTGGAGAGACAAACTCATTATAACTGTCAGAGCACATGATGTATTTTGAACTTGAACGAGCTCTTGAACATAGTTTTATAATAGACTTTCTAATTGCATAAATATGATAAAAAATGTATTGCAGACTGAACTGTCAGTATCATAGGGATAAAAATAAAAGAGCAAAAGAAAATATCTAATAAGATGCTTCTTTAAAGGTCTGGTAAAGCTTTGTCTAGTCAAAATAATATATTGAAATGTTTCTCCCTGGTGGTTCCTCCAGACATACTCTTGTCCACGTTCAGTGGACCAGACCTTTTCATTCTCCTCATATCAACGTGCTTTAACATCATAGCAAGATACATACTATAGACATGATGACCTCAGCAGTAATTCTGTTCAGGATCTTCCTGGGCACCCCTAGTTAGTTCCCTTAACCTCTTCCACCAGAAGCCTTCTGTCTATCATGAACCAAAGTAAAGCATATCATGCCATACTTGCCATGTGACACATGTAATGTGACAAGATGTCTTCTAAATCGCCTTTGTTATTAACTTGAATTTGATGAGCACTGGCTATAAATACCAAACGGAACAGTCTGGCACCAAGCCCATTGTCTCCACTGCTGCCCACAGTAGGGAAGTGGCACATTACACTGATTATTAATTACACACATCTGTTAACTCACTTGATATCTGCATTGCAGCTGTACAGGATAAAAGTGACATAGATATTTTTTTTTCCTGGTTTGAATTATAATTACCTGTAATATAATCCTCTGTGAAGTGTTTTGTTGCTTACAATGTAGAATTCATGAAAATTTCTTACACTTATACAGTATAGCACTTTTCTGGACATTCCACTCAAAGTGCTTTACAGGTAACGGGGACTCTCCTCCACCACCACCAATGTGCAACATCACTTGGACGATGCAATGGCAGGCATAGTGAGCCAGAACACTCCCCACACACCAGCTATCAGCGAGGAGAACAAAGTGATAAAGTCAATTCATAAATGGGGACTATTAGGAGGCCATGATTCGTAAAGGCCAATGGGAAATTTGACCAGGACACCGGGGTAACACCCCTTCTCTTTTAGAGAAATGCTTGCGTTTTTTAATGACCACAGAGAGTCAGGACCTCGGTTTTATGTCTCATCTGAAGGACGGCGCCTTTGTACTGTACAGTAATGCCCCATCACTGAACTGGGGCATCAGGACTCACACCATAGGGTGAGTGCCCCCTACTGGCCCCACTAACACCAATACCAGTAGCAACCTTAGTTTTTCCCAGGAGGTCTCCCATCCAGGTACTGGCCAGGCGCACACCTGCTAAGCTTCAGTGGGCTGCCAGTTGTGAATTGCAGGGTGATATACAGTAGCTGCTGACTCAAGGTACCTTCCTGCTTTCCATTTCCTCACCACCAGGGCCTATTCATTCTTGTCCCTGGCTGCACAGTGATGGAGACAGATTGAACATCAAAATCAGGCCTGCTTAGTCCCTAACCTCCTTTCAGCATCTGTTCAAGCCCCCTCTGTTTAGACAGCACCTGTGATCTCCCTTGCACTGTTTTGAACTTTTACCACCAGCTGATACTTGATTCTACTCAATGACCTTCCTTCATTACTGTTAGCAAACCGCTCACTGGTTTTTACTCTGCGCTAAGCTGAACAGACACTGCACTTCTAGGCTGCACATGTGTCCGCCTCACTGATATATTTTTCTTTTCAATGAGAATCTGACTTATTTTTTTTTCTTTCTTCTGTACTTGAATTATTTCTTTTTGGTTTTTCCTTTCTGGATTATTGTGTTATTTTTGTAAGTTGACCAGGATAAGGACTTCTTGAAAGAAAATGAATGATAAAATGATTTTGTAATGTATAATTTCCATGTTGATACAAATAAAAACTACACCCTTCCCTGTTTCTAGTCATTCTGCCAAAACTGGTTTGAAGACTCAGGCTTGAGTCCTGGTATCCACAAATGGTTACTCCACACCAAAAGAACTGCTACAAGTCATGTAACCATACTTTCCTTTATTCTATTGCTTATTCTTAAAACCCGTTTACAAGCTAAGAGCACTTTCCTCCAGAAACATGCATCTTCCAGATGTGATAGAATCTCTTTGTTAAAAGTACTTTTAATAACTATTTTTTTCATTTTTGCTGAAAAGGTAGATCCCCTTACACCACTGTGAAGTTGCATTTCTTTTGTTTCCCTAGAAACAAATACTCCTTTGTTAAATACTTCTTGCTGTACTCTTAGTATTTTAGTAACAAAGAACAGTGACATTAAAGGTTTTTTGGTCAATTCGTGTAAGTCTTCAACATCATGAATGATCCTCAGTCATAGGAGATAAGCTGGAAACTATTGGTTGTGAAGTGGTCCTGTTTAAAGAAAACTGGTATCCTTTACAAGGGATAGAAAACACTTCAGAACTAATTTGAACTGTTTTCCATGAAAAAATATATTTTTGGTCACTGTATAAAATAAAAAGTGCTGCTAATGTGCAATGATAAGGAATATTGGTTACATAAGCACAGATCAGTATATACTGTACATACTAAAAGGGTTTTTTGCCATAATGTTATACATGTCTTATTGCATAAAATTAGCTTCTGGCCCTGCTATAACCGTGTCTGTGTGTGCCCTGCAATGGATTGGTATCCCATTCAGTTTGTATCCTGCTTTGTGCCTGTTGCTTACTGGGATAAGTTACAGTTCCTCCACGATTCTACTGTATATTGGATAAAATGGTTGGAAAACGGGTGGATGGACAACTTTTGACAAATTCAGAATTTCTTAGTGGAAAACAAGATGCTACTTCTTCGGGGAGCTTGAGAATTGCTTGAGGATTGAGTGTCATTTTTTGTGCAGTTTTTCAGGTGTGTTCTCAGGTGCCTACGGAAAAATAGTTAAGGATAACTTTCAGAAAGTCACTGCACTTGCCTAGAATTTGCAGCTTTCTTTGAATAAATATCACTATTTCAGCACAGTGATTTATTTTGTATTGAGTTGACTTTAGCTGGTTTATTCTTCTGGAAAATGCTGAGCTGTATCTCTTCTAGTTCAAATATGTTCCCCTGTCCTTGCTTCTCTATGCTATTCTGTCTCTGTCTCAGCAGCCATGCTCTTATTATACTTCATATACTGAGTGGCAAAAGTTTAGTTAAGCTGTTTGTATGCATTCCAGGCACTCAAATAATTCAGTCTTTTCTAAGTGTAGAGATCTGAAGACCTTTCCATCTTTTTCTGCTATCTGGTCCATACAGTATATACAGTACTCTTATACACAGCTGTAAGAGCTATAAAACAAAATGTAAATGTTAACCTGATTCATTTTACAACCCTACGGCACATTTGTGTGTGGGAGTGTATCGACAATACTGTAAATTTGCAACTTTAAGGAAACAGTAAATGTTTTTTTTTTAATTCAGCCTATAAACCTTTGAGGATATCTGAATTGATTTCTGATGTTTGAAAGTGTCAGTAGTGTCAACAGATGTGCTGTTGCCTTCAGTGATGTACCTGTAACACATGCACCAATAATTATTTGTGAGGTCAATCACATAAATGTTATTTCTAATTGTACTGCCCAGAGTCTGAAGGGTCTGGTGTGCTTCTACTTTATACTGTAGTAATCAGGAATCACAGAACATGATGTCATCATCACTTATTCTAGTCACAGAGTTTATTCCTATGAAGCATTCCAGTCTCTAATGAAATGGTAAGTTTGCGTCATGTATTCTGTGTAAAGAGAAGAGGTCTACACGGCCTTTAGTGTGCAGTTTAATAATTGATATAAGGGTATCTTCTTCTTTCTGACTGCAAAGAGGAAGGCTTCCTTCTAAGCAGTAACATCAGAAGGGAAATTAAAAAAATGGTTGAGTTTCTATGTTTTAATACGACGACTTTTGGCATCCCCTATGTGAACATTTGAAGACAGCTCTCTTTAAAGGGCTTACTTAACTGGGGTCAGCCTATGAATGGAGCTTTTCAGGTACTTAAGGCATCTTGAAATGATCCAGCCCTGTTTTATTTCCTAACCTTTAAGGATGATTAAATAAAGCAGCAGTACCACTTTCCCCTATATTAAAGATTATTATGTCAAGCCTGTCAGACTAAAGAACTGAAAAAGCCTCTCAAACCACAAAGCCAGCATACAGATGTACTCCCATTAGTCTGCAAAGAGCTGCAGCTCTGGAAGCCACTACTGTATCTATTTTGGCAAATGAACTTCTGTTTTGCTAATATTATTGAGGATAGTGATTTATTTTTGTAGGCTCATTAATTGTGTTCTTTCCTGAATATGCCTTACCTACTAAGATAAACCTTTGATCTTGTTTATTTCCTGCCCTGTTCTGTTTGAGTTTTCTGATGCTAGTCTGTGGCCTAATTTGTGACGATTATTGAAGTGAATCAATCACCCAGATAATTAAGCTTTGCAGTAAAAAGGGTTTGGACATATGTTGAATCATCTTTATTTTTGCCTAGACCTATTGTATCAGAGTAGAAAATAAAGTAGGACTTCATAAGGTTTGAATACATTGTGAAAAGTGTAAAATGTAAATCTAGGGAAATAACCGTATACCCAAAGAAGGCTCCACAGCCAAAATATTGTATTTTCTTTCTTCTCTTTCAGCATGGAATAAACCTATTACTTGTTCCTTTGCAGCCTACACATGCTGACACAGCTACCCACCTGAACTACTAGGGAAATAATGTTAACCTTATGCATGTGGTATTTAGAATGTATTTTCATAAGAGGAAATGTTCAGTAAGTACACATCAAATTCTATCTGGCATGGTGTTATATCATTAGCAGATGAGAAAGTTGAGTATATTTGCCATTTCACACATTGTACCAGATTGGTTTCCAAATCAAAATGCCATTGGATTTGGAAAATCTGCTTAACCAGAGAAATGTGACTATATTCCTCACAGGATGAGAAGGCTGTAAACACAAAAAGATAAATGCCGAGAATGAGTGAATCGACTGGGACTGCTCCTGTGTATTTGAGTGGGTGAAAATGTTTGAAGAAGGAAAAGGCCTCATTGATGCTCCAGGGTCCAGCAGGAAAGTACTGCAATGTATATGCATGTGTATAGATCATTGAGACTCAAAGCAAGTTGGCAGGCTTTGAAAAGAAGATGATCAATGGATGTTTTCAGGTTCTATTGTGTTAGTGAAACATTATAACATGGGATTAATGCCTTAATCACATAGCCACAGGTGAGCAACACATATTGTACAGTGCTTGTATTAGATCCATCACTTAAAAAGATTCAGAAATGAATGCAGTGATGCAGTGAAACCAATGCAAACATTCTCATCAAACAATTCAAGCTGATTTTATCAGCATTAAATATAATCATGACTGACTTCTTGGACTGACAGAGAATATGGAATTAACAACTTTCAGGTTTTCAGTGCACTGCAAACCTGTGTACCAGAAACCATTAGATGAGATTATGGGACTAAATTATTTGAAAGAAAATAAGGGGAGAAGCTGTTTTGCTGAACCTTTCATGCTCTGTGTTATGATACCAGCATTTGGTTTGTTTGGAGCATATTTGATGTATAAGTGAAAATTTATCTTGATATTAGTGTAAGTGGTAACAATTGCTCTAAAGAAAAGTTGCATAAAGAGTTTATGAAATGCATCCCTCCTTTATGTAAGTCATGTATGTGGAGGGGAAAGACAGTCTCTATAGTTGAAGGCTCTATTAAACCCTGTAGTCACATGGGGCATTAAATTAGATTATTAGCAATTATAAGCTAATGTATTTGGCAGCAAATTTCTGGCTTTCTTCTTGCACATCTGTCACATGTGGGCTGCTACACTCTGTAAAACACTGCACATAACATAAGCCGGATCATGTAACCTATAAAGAGACTTGTGCTAAATGCCTGACTTTATGGAGGAGCAACCTACAGTATATTGACACATCAATGTACTCTAGGATCTTCAAACAAAGACAAACTTGAAAGGTTACCATAACCAAAACACCTTATCAGATTTGTACTAGTGGAAACATCTGTAACATCCTGCTTACATTTATACTAGAGATTTCAATGCTTTAATGTATCAGGTCTTTAAACATTAAGAAATACACATGTACAATTACTTTTTACTATTACTAATTACTATTGTTAGGAATTATGTCCTTCAAGTTCATACAGGAAAAATAGAAACGAAAGATTTACTTACAGTACATACAAAGTTTATTTTATATTTCTGAAAGTTAATGTGAATTTTAGGAATCACTAATAAGGGTTTAATAGATACAGTTGGCTAAAAAATATCTTTCATATGGAGGGTTGGTTGACATGCTATACAAAGTACCTTAAAATATGTAAAAAATTCTGTCAGATTCCAGTCCTATCAACACCTTATAGCTCTTGTATCATTTATTGAGCCTTGCATATCTGTGATCTTTTAATTCATATATAACTCTGAACTCAATCATCATTTAAAAAAAGAGCAAGAGGTGGCGATGAATTAAAATGGCAATTGTCTTGCTCTGTGAATCAGCTGCTGTGACTGCTTTCCTCTATGAGATGAGGGGGTAACACTGCACAGACAGCCTGTTTGGGGCACATCCTGATAATCACAGCTAATACGAGCAGCACATCTTGGTTTGTAAACATGTCAGCAGGCACACACACCTCCATGCATACAGTACACTCTTCTGCTCTCCCATATACATTAGAAATCAGACGGGGATGAGACTGTGCACTTCAGAAAGAGAAGCTTTTAACACTCACGGCACTTTTTTTCCCAAAAACTCTTTATAATGCAGGGAATGGCTTCCTTCCACTACTTGCCTGCCAGTTCTGCAAACATATAGTATAAAAGATGAGTGGTGGCTTCAAAGGTGACCCCAACCTTGCTCATGAAATATAACTGCAGAATAACAGCCTTCTGTGCCCCTCTGCTACTTGGTAAATGTACTTGTTTACTTCATAACCAAAATATGTTGCTGCAGTTAAAAAATGAAAAATAAATACAGAAAATAATTTGAAGGGAAACGACATACTGTTGAGTTCACACACATTAAGAAAATGATCAGCACCTGATAATTTGTTTTAGAATCTTTTGATTTGTGTCTCTAGCATGATCAAAATGCATCTCAATGCAGAGATTAAAATACACAATCCTGCAGAAAGATCCAAGACCGGTTTTGAAAAGACACTCTTTAGAATGGGACAACGCTTAGAACCGTAATCAACACTCCAGAGTTTGCTCAAAAGGTTGGGCGGTGGGAAAATTAAAACTGACAAAAGATAAAATACAGCAAGGCACTTCAGGTGTACATCTCCAGCTATTTCCTCTCCTGATGCCTGTGGACTGGTTTCAGTTAGGGTAGTGGGTGATTTTGTGCTGTGTTAGAAACTGCTAGAGTGGTAGTCTTTATCCTTCTTGTTTGTCAATGGCAGTGAGAGACCAGTCAGCTAAGATCATTCGATCCCAAAGCAGATGTACTGTCAGCAGTACTAAGAGAGCCTAGGTTCTCTGGCAAAAGTGGCAGATATGCCGATATGTATTACTCAGCTGTGGAGTTAATTACTTGGTGACAATAGGGCATCTGCTTGACTATCCTGTCAATACTGTTTCAGTACAACTCCCAGTTTGAGAGGAAAGATGGGCAAGGCCTGGTAGCCCAGCTATGTACCACCTGCTTAACTTATATGATCCACAATTTTCATTTGGTGCCAAGGAAAGGATGTTTTCTAATTCCTTGCAGTGTACACTTGGTAAGACAGTAGGCTAACACCTGCTGTTTGGTCAAGACAAAATCCTCATATCGTTCTTGCTTTACATCCTAAGGCAGTATTCATGATTGGATTGTGTTTGCTATTTTGGCATTAAAAGTGGATTTGTTCTCATGCTAGCTATACAAAGTAATCTGCTTGTTAGGTAAGATTCTAACAGATAACCCTAACATTTATAATTCCTTAGGGTTTGCAAGGGTTTAACTAGTGCTGCAACATATTCCTATGATGTTTAGTCTGGCAGACTGTTTTCCATAGACTGAGCTACATTATTGCTATATAGAGAAACAGAGTGGCAGGAAGACAATCTTCAAAATAGACAGGAAAAGAAGTGCAATAAACAGTTATTGCATTGCTTCATTGATATTCTGATAAATGTGTCGTAAACACACATATATCCTCAGACAGTCATGATCAAACGTAAGAGAAATTCATTAGATAGATCTTGAGGAAAAAAAAGCTGCCATTTATGCTTCATTGAAACAGCTCACTGCACACTGTGTGCCACAGTGTGCTATAGTTTGCCAGTAAGGATATTTTTTATAGCTCTGAGCTGTCCAAGGTACTGTATGTTTAGCTAGAATTGCTATTGTACCTGAAGGTCAAGAGAACAAAGAAACAGTGCTCTCCTTTCCTCACACTGTTTGTTGTAGTTTACTTCCTCTACATTTTCTGATGAAAAATTAACTTAATTTTTCCATCAATGACAACTGCGTATTGAGTGAGTGTGCACTTGTTGGAAGGTGGAGGAGGTGTTTAGAGTGAATGATGAAGTGGTTTAGATCTATGAAGAATTGTCCCTCAGTGAACTTACATTGAACCAAATTTATCCAGCCTTGAATCAGGCAGTCTGGAAGTGAATTGTTTGATGATAATGATGATGATGATGGCGACAATGGCGGTATGCCTTTTCTCATAATATGGTGTAAACTGCAGCTTAGCAATAAACCACTGAAATGACGGGTCTGGAATGGGCAAATTGTGTTTTTACTCTTTACGCTTCAAGAAGAATCGTGACAAATAAATTGTTACGATTACTGCTTGCAAAACACTGAGATGAGAGTTACAGAAAAATATATTGTTTTATGACAAAAGGCAGCTTTAATATTGGATGATGAAGATTTGTGCTCCCTGCTTCCATATTCAATTAGGTTCTCTATGGTAATTTCCCTAGGAGACAAGTCATCATTAGGGAGAATGGATGACTAGCTGGAAGAGAAATAAAACTTGAAATTTGAAAGGTTAAAAATTATATAAAGATATTTGGTCCATCTTATTTATTTTCTAGTAACTAATAGATTTCAGACTCTCAACCAGCTGACTCTATTGCTTGAAGGACCCCAGAGTGATGAATCAGTACATCAGCATTATTTATTCTTGTCACCCCTGTATGTCATTGTATGACAAAATACAACCTATTTCCAATCTTAAAATCCCATTGCACTCATTTCCATTTGTATACTCAGGTCCTAATTTCACGGCTAAGGTAGAAGTTGTCCCTTAAGTAACCTTCATTAGTACCTTTGAGGTTTTTGATTATTTCAATAAAATTGCTTTAAACACTTTTACTCACAACAAGGTACAGTACAGTATGTCAGGAGATCTGAAGCATGCAAACTTATACACATGTACAGTAGTACACAACTGCATGAAAATAATTTGCTAAAGATAGCTCGAGTTAACTGAAATATGGGGCAGTCATGGATGGACTATATAAGGAAAGTTCTCGATTTACTGTAGCAAGTCTGCTTTCTAGAGAATTGTACAATTGTACAAATCTGAAAATTCAAATGTAATTGTCAGTTGTGACATTCGAAGACCTTTCTTCACTTTTCTAACAATTCCCTCTGCACGCTTGTGATAGATTGTGAACCATATACCCTATACTGAAACATCAACATGGACAATTTTATTTTACTCACTAAAAGGATGCAAGTGACACTAGATATAGTTTCGAAGTGATATAAGTACTCCACTGTTCCTGTTTATATGGGGATTCTTTTCAATATAGTTTTTCAGGCAGTGTAAAGGCATTGGGGTTGTAAGCCTTTAATGATAGTGTATTTTATAGGTTGTTTTTTATTTTTAAGTTCTTATATTCATTCAGTCGAGTCAGTGGAAAATGTAGTGGGGAAAGTACGAGTACTGTACATTGAGTGCCTTGGGTGCTTTGAGTTAAAAAAACAGGATATTTACTTTCAAAAAGCTTTTCATTTGAACCCCTTAATGTTCTTTATATTGTGACATCTATGAAGTTGAAAAGCACTGTGGAAATTAAGAAATGGGGAATTCCTTGTTTAAACTTCATTTAAGAGCCTGTCAAATTGTGCACGTAGATGGTTTACCTCAAGCTGTGAAATTAAAGTGACTGTTGATTCCCTGTTACCACCCCCTTCTTTATTTGAAGCAAAATTAATTACAATTTAATTATACATGTGCATCCTGGGCAATTATTCTCTACCTATTGAGTGTAAGTGTAATTGTAGTGTAATTTAAAAAAAAGCAGGGTCACATTTCTAAGCAGTTTTATTTTCTAATTGCTTGTCATGTGCAATACCAAAAAAAATGTGTAGTGCTACAAGTGTTTTGCTGGGATTACCATAGCAAGAAAGACACCAAGGTCAAATCCCCAGCAGTTATTGCCACCCCTGTCCTCTAGTGAATACAGAGTGCTCCATTGCTATAGATTGTCTTTTTCGGCTTAGAATTCAATTGAGAAAGAATAACAGATTTGACTGCTGCAGTCTGGGCACAAAGGCACATGTTGTGTTGGAATGAAGGATGATGCTTGAGGCATTTTAATGAATGTGGCACAGTTTTATTCTGCAGCTGCGATTCTGAGTTTTTGGACTTTGAGGTTTGAGCTGTCATTGCATCTTTGTCACATGTTGAGTTATCAATCTTTAGCTACCAGTAACAAGCAGGTCTCTTAATCTCCAGATATTCATTATTTAAATTAAGATCTCCCTTTGGTGTTGTAAGCATGGTTAAAGCTCCTTAATCTGATGACATCTAAGTATACTGTAAGGTGCTTGGGATGGAGCCTGCAATGTTGATTCATTTTGCAGGAAACAGGGCTATGTTTCATGAGACCATCTCCATGCAGTGCGGTAGAGAATCTTTATTAGACATTTCACAGCATACAGTATGTAACGGCTGTGAGCTGCAGTTATTCCACTAAGCAGTAACACAGAGCTGTGAACTGTGGTTATTCTACTTATGCATTATCACATGATGTGTGCTGTAGTTTTTCCACTAATGCATGAACACAGGGCCATGTGCTGTAGTTACAGTATTCCAGCAATACAGTAACACTGGATATTTTTTCTGTTTTTAGGATCAAAGTATTACAACTTTTGACCTTCAAGTGTCGCTGAAAGAATATATGAAAGACTGTCTGCTTTGTTTGTTATGTTGAATAGTTTTTCTTTGTGTCATTCCAACCTTAATATATTCAAATGTTATATGACATTTTATATCTCCATCATGACCAAAATGCTTCAACCACAAAAAAACAAAACCAAAAACCAACCTCCACTAAAATGCCAAAATGACAGCCTACCTGAGTTTGTCAGTCATATGAAACTAAACTGCTTTAAAATGAGGACACCTATAACATACTGGAATTGACCAATGTTCTCATAACATATTTACACAGGTATGATGGAATCACTAGATAAAACTAAGCTGCCACGCATTAATTAATTTTCATCCTCTACAGTTTTTGCTTGGTATTTTGTTGCTTGATCCATTTTCTATACAGAACCAGACCAGATTTTATAATTTCACAAAAGGATTTCAAGCTCATTTGGTTGAAGGCTACAGGATTGTCTGGTTTTCAATCAATTTTATGTTTACCCTTATCAATTTTATCCAGTTCTATATGATGTTAGGACATTTTCATGCTTTGCTAGGTGTCTTAAAATTGATAATTTAAAATGCATTCTTGATTTAAATGTATACAATTACCTCTACACACCAGATGATGATGAGATTTTCACTGTGTCAGAGATAAATCTGTTGTAAAGCAAAGCAAACCAGATGTGAAAACATATTTTCAGTGCTGCTAAACAATATATTCTGAGGGGCATTGGAAATGCAACAAATCATACTTAAGAAAATAGCATTTGTTGGGTTTTTAAGTCCTTTGAATATTATGAAAACACAAAAAATGACCTACTTTCTCCATTACAAGCCAGTTCAAAAAGTGAGCGCACAAATTTCTTTGCAACCCACTTCTTGGCTGCCTTTGTTTGTATACTTTAGGATAATAATAATTCCTTTCATTTATATAGCACTTTTCTGGACACCCCACTCAAAGTACTTTACAGGTGACGGGGACTCCCCTCCACCACCACCACCAATGTGCAGCCCCACCTGGATGATGCGACGGCAGCCATAGTGCGCCAGTACGCTCACCACACATCAGCTATCAGTGGAGAGAACAGAGTGAGGAAGCACATTATAGATAGGGATTACTAGGAGGCCATGATTGGTAAAGGCCAATGGAAAATTTGGCCAGGATTCCAGGGAAACACCACAACTCTTTTCGAGAAACAACCTGGTATTTTTAATGACCACAAGCCAGGATGCTTGAGGAAATGAGGAAACCCCAGTAGACAGGAAGTGACCACTATCCCCCACTGCCTGTTTTCAGTGAGAGGGTAACTGTTCACTGCAGTGGTTTCTTCTGGGAGTAGGGGAGAGAGAATGAGGGTTGCCAATTCCTGGATGTGGCTCGTCACAGAGAGCTAATTGAAAACTGTTTACATTGCTGTGGCTGTTGAGACTATAAGGCTGCTCAGCAGTGAAATGTGGAAGAACATGATTTATGCCCCCTGTGCTCCAAGCAGGCGGGAGCAAATAAATACTAATAAAAGGAAAAGTTACGTGAATAATGATAAAACAGGACACACCTGATAAAGCTGACACTGATGTATTAAATAACATTTCATTCAATTATTAATGCAGTCCTTCCTCAGACTGTTCTATCGGAAACTGAGATTGATGCACAAGTGAACATTTTTTCTTTTTTTGTTTCCTGCACATAATAGATATCCCTAGATTTCTGGGGAAGTCCCCAGATCGTGCTGATGTAAAGTGTCTGTACGTCACCTGCATTTGATGAGTAACAGGTGGAACAAGAAGCAATGCATAAGCAACGAATTGGGAGCACAAAATTCAGGATTCTCTAAAGATACACACTAAATATAAGTGGCTTATAAATGTCACATCTGAGTAAGGCCCTTAACCCCAACTGCTCCAGGGGTGCTGTATAAATGGATGACCCTGTGCCTCTGACCCAAGTGTCTCTCCCTGTTTGTGTGTCTCATGGAGAGCAAGTTGGGGTATGTGAAAATGCAAATTCCTAATGCAAGAAATTGTATATGGCCAATAAGGTGATCTTATCTAATAGTAATGAATACAGCTATCTAGGTTCTTTAATTTGTATTGGCCAGGCTAAGGGATAACAATATAGTGGAACACTTTATAAATGCAGTAGGTACAGTATTTGTACCTTTAATTATTCTTTAAGCTACCCTAACATGGATATGAGAATATATATTGTAGCAACAGGCTTGAAAAAAGTCCTTAGATTTCAGACATTCTGCCTCCTGTCAGAAAATAATAACCCACTGTCAGGTTTGTAAAATGTACAGGGACCACTTCAAGAATTGCTGTCTTTAATCAACAGTTATGGCAGTTAACACAGTTGAGTGTGTGGAAGTTAAGTTCATGGAAGACTGACAGGCCCGATTGCATTAATCAGGCATCCCTAAAATGTTAACATTATGACATAGTATCACAGTTTAAATGACTGCATGGATGTGGGAGACAACCCTCTGAATGCTGGTAAAGGGAAATAATATGTGTTTGATCTGGGTCTGTCTCACTAAGTGATGTGCAGGTCTACAAAAGAGAAAAAAAAAGTTTGCTTAATCATGTGTAAGTTAATAAAGAAACATAAAATGTTTGAAGGCCATTAAATCCAGCTTCAGGATTTGGCTGCAATGTTGTATGCTTTTTTTCTCCCTAAGTCAAGGGGCATTCAAAGTGTTTTGTATAAATTAGGAAGTATCTGGTCTTTGTGGTCTGATCTCTTTAATCATCAGTTCTTAACCTCGTCAATTACCCGTGGAATGAGCTGGATAGACACAGAAAGCGACATCAGTCATGGCCACGTCTTTATCTACAGTAGAAGTTGCTTAACATACTGTAAGTAATTAAGAAAGATGACCTTTTTAAGATGTCTTTTGCATTCTATGCCATTTGCATACCAGGCTATTTGTGTACTTATGGTCAGGTTAATGGTAGAGACAACAAATATATATATATATTTTTAGGGGTGACTTAATTGCACCATAACATACTATATATGGTATAAGATTTACAGTATGTTGTTAAAAACCTGAATGCAAATGAAATGTCACATCCCAGACATACGGAACAAATCGAATTCAACCACATTGAAATTCTTTTTATGACGTCTGAGATTGCATTGCTAAAGTGTCAAAAAACTACATTTGATAATTACAAAAATAACCTACAGCACAGCAGTGCCTCCTGTTTTTATAGAAAACAGCAAAGTAGTGCATTCAGAACCCATATAAGCACACTAAGAAGGAAGCAAACTAAAAGCAGCTCTACAAAAAAAAACTATACACTTTAAAAATGATAATAGCTAAAATGAGTAAATAACTATTACTACCGCCTGCACATATAATATACAATTGACCAAGAGTCCTTATTTCTTCATGTGCACACAATACTCTAATGTAGGGACGCAAGAAATCAAAGTACAGTTCAGTGTAGTCAAAATAGATTTATTAAGGAAAGCTGAGCAGAGAGACACCATGTTCTCTCATTCCTCAGCTATAAAAGCATAGGGCATTTCTACCCTTACACACAGCATGAACAACCTCCTTTGTTACTCTAAGTGTTGTGTTAGAAAAGGGATGTATTTGGACAGAATGCATATTTAAACACCAGCATGAAAAGAAGATTCTGGACCTCTAGAAGTGCTAGCCTGTCCAGTTGTCACATACAGTAAACTACATGTCTTATAATTTCAATCAATTTACACAGAGACATCTTTGCTCCTGAGCCACGTGATGAGCCCTGCTTTTAAGCTTCAGTTTCTACATTGTGAATCAGAAAATGTCCATCCCGTTAATTTAAACAGAACTATTTACCGTATACAAGTGCAACTTTTTACCAAAGGTCAGAAAATGACAATGCATGACTGACATAACGTGCTTAAACCTAAGAAAAATGGTGCTCAGAACAAATGTTTTGGAGGAAATCAAACCCTAACCCTTTCCCACTTCTGCCTGCCTACATCTAAACATCAACATTGTTTCTTTTACACACTTTCATATTTTATATTCACACGCAGCTCTTTGGTTTATACCTCATTAAAGGTCGGGGGGTCTTAACCAGGACTTGGCTGAACCACCAAAAAGAATTTGTTGCACTGCTGGGAAAAATCAATTATGCAGCTGGTGAAACCTGAAAAAGGGCCAAGTAAAAATTTAGGTACATTGTGATATTTCAATATAAAATTAAACTTGCATTTCTTTTTTAATTGTCTCACTACACCAAAGCCACTTTGAAGCCCAGAGCAAGGGGAAAAGTTAGAGTAGTACTTACTGTAAATCCAGTTAGCTTTCAGGGACTACTTTTCAGTTGGAGGTGCATTCGTGTTAATTAAGAACTTACAAACACCAGACATTAAAAGCCCTCCAGCATTATTTTGTGGGTGGTAATCTTGGTGTGTGTTCAATGAGCAGATCATAAAGCTATGACTTTTTGAGGTGGAAGTTGGCTCTTATTGAAAGTGTTTTCAGGCAGTGCTTCAAAACATGGAACAGTCAGTTTATGAAGGATTATCCAACAATTAGGGGGTAGATTATAATGGCAACAGCAGCAGTGCATAAATTAAAATCTTTGTATGGCAAAATGAAAATTAAATTAATTAACATAATAAGACAGTCTAAGATATAAAGATAGTATATTTTTGTCATTTGCAAGTGAACTCCTGCTGCACGGTGGTTAGCATTGCTGCCTTGCAGTGCTGGGGAGTTCAATTCCTGGGTTGCTATCTGTGTGGACTTTGTATGTTCTCCCTGTATTTACATGGGTTTCCTCCAGGGGCTCTGATTTCATCTCACTGTCCAAAGCTGGACTGGTAGGTTTATTGACTTCTGGGAAAATTCACCCTGATGTAAGTGTGTACATTTTTGTGTCCATGTGATGGACTGGTGTCCTGTCCAGGGTGTAACCTGCTTTGTGCCTGTTGCTTTGCTGGGAAAAAAATAAGTCTTGGGTAAAAATGAAATTTTCAGCTACAAAAATCAAGATTAAGACTTCGAAAAGAGTTTCTAATGCATTATCGGTCATGAGACACTTTTCATAAAAGTACAGTAACTTAGCAATGTATAGCGTAAGTTAAATATTAGATGTAGCCCTGAAATGGGACGTACATTGTCCACAGACATGGATGGAAGGAAATCAGGGAACAGTACAGTAAATTCAATAGAATGCTAAAAAATGGTCTGTAGTCAATTAAATGGTAAATGTAATTCATTGGTAATGCAAGAAGTGGATTTTTCCAGGGTCTTAAGAAATCTTGAAAATGAGAGGAGAAGAGGAGGTGTGCTGTTATAACTGAAAATGAAACATACTGTATAGTACTAAGAGGTAGAGTATATTAATTGAACATTTGTATTGGAAGTTTTCTGGAGAATGGACTGACCATGGTATTAAAAAACTATGTTTTTGAATATAACAGTCAGGCAGCCACTGGCAACAAAGGTTTTTTCAGTAGTTTGTCTAGATTCCAATAAATGCGGTGGAGAGACAAATGTATTAAAGGTTATATGCCATAACACTTCTAGCTACTGTAGAAGAATGGCAGCCTAACCGTATGAATGAGGCTGATCAACCCCACCATCTCTCATTTTTACAAGGGGTGAGCTACTGTAGGGAGCAATGTACAGGTAGCAGCCTTAATGATACTTGCTGGGTTAAGCAACACTAGAAAAGACTTGGCATGAAGTCAGGTATCTCAGTAACTTGGAGCTAAGCAATTTCTAGGTTTCTCCTTAAACCCAAAACTTTCCCACTGAGCAGGAAATTTTCTCACCCTGCTTTGGGGTACTGTGGTCCTCTTCAGCTGTCTCTGTACATGATCTTATTAGTGGTATCCCTACCAAAAACTACTGTACATGCATATGTGAGTCCCAGCATACTGTACAGCAGTCACAAATGGGGATTCATCTATTAAGTACAGGTACCTGAACTCCTGGGTGATTATTTGGGTGACTACTTATTGTAACCTATTTTATTGTTTTGTATTTTAATATGAGCGTGATAAACTACTTTAAACCAAATATATATGGCTTTTTGTATTTGTTCTTTAGAGACAGTGATCCAAATACTGTGCAAATACACTGTGTACCACAAGTATAAATTCATTTTCATATAAATAAAGCAGTATTTATACTGTTGTTGTGTGTAATAGCTTGAGTTTGTGTTGTGAATAACAATCTCTATTATTTACCATTGAGCAACCAGAAAATATACCTTATAATGGTCCCATTCCAAGTTATTGCTTGTGCTGTACATTATGGACACAATTATTTATCAATATGTTTTAGTGGGGCCATTGTAAAGAGCCACAGCTTTTATGGTTAAAACCTCTTTACGATTTAAAATGGGAGGAGGCTCCTTTTGATCCATGCTGCTCTAGTTTCTAACAGAAATTCAGGAAGTTAAGAGAGAATCAGTCTAAACACCTCACATGTTTTGTTTACAAAATAGACTTTATTAAAAAAAATCCACTCATGTCCATAGGTCCTGGTTTAATTGTTCAAGTAGTCCCTTTGTTTGACTTCATCAGTTTCTTTAATGACTTTGAAAGCTTTGAATATACAGTATATGCCCCTTGTAGCCTCTTCCATTAATGAAGAAGAGATCTCATTAATGGTCATGTGTCTATCATTCTTTCAGTTTGGGGAGCTGTTCTTGTCATCTATTTTGAATTCCTCCAGTAAAGCAATGGCCTCTAAATGACACCATACTGGTATAATGTATGACTTAAACATAAAACATTTTCTTTGTATCAGAAGATTCTGCTGTCCTTTTACATTGCTTTTTCACATTGTATTAATAAGGAGATAGGCCAATCAATGAACATTTTTCATTAAGTCACGTCTTGAAGTTAATTGTCATCATTTTGACATTTGTAATCCCACTACATGCTGTATTTTCCACATAAGAGCTTTGCTGTTTGTCAGCCTCCAAGGCAAAGACTCTGTTTCTCCTGTGGAGCCTGCATGTGAGCTTAATACACCAGTGACAGCTCCTTCATTTAAAAACGTCATCACTCATTACTTTTAAACCAGCATGCCATGAGGAAGACTGTGCTGATAGGTGATTGATGTGGGACTGAGGCCAAAGAAGCTAATTGATATTGTCACTTACCTTCTGGGGAAAATCTCAGGCAGTGTGGTGATCTTGAATTCAATGCTATCTCATAAACAGTTTTCAAGAGTGAAAACTGGACTTCTCGCCATTCTCATTGTAATCACCTGCTTTACCACGATGTCTGTGAAATGCTTGTTATGTTTTGCCATATTTTCCATGCACCCGTTATATACAGTATTCACCCCTGTCAATCATGTCCCCTTGTGTCATCATGTTTAATTGCATTGTGCTTTGATTTTCATCCAGTGTGAACTTTTGCACATTGCCGTCCTTTATTATTTTTGATTCAGCTGTGGTTTTCCCTGCCGAAAAAGGGCAGCTTCTTTCCCTTTCAAACCTGTATATGCTGCCTTGGGAGAAGAACATTACCATTCAGTAGACTCGTGTTCCCTTATTAATATGTAGCAACGCTGTGTTTTAAACATGTTTTAATCAGATGCTATAATAAGTAGCTTGAATAATTATTTCTTGCCTCAGACACCTACACAATTTATAAATTGCCCAGAACAGTTTGTCAAAATTAGATTTACAATCCAATAATTAAATGACAATTTGCTACAAACAAAATAATCTCTCATTGGGAATGTATAAAATATTGCAAAGTTTAACTAAGAAAATCCTTTGTTATAGAAATAATGAGGATGGTCATTCCAAAGCTTTTCTTTGTTGTTGTTTTTTATACTAATATATTTTACAGTAAAAGATACCAAAGAGGTCCACATGTTTTATTTTCAAAGTGGTGCAGTGATCAGTGCTGCTTTTTAACAGCTCTTGGATCCTGGGTTCAAGCTTGGCCCAAATGCGTGTTCTGTGTGAAGTTCACATTTTCTGTTCACTAGCACATAGATGATTTTAGATGATTCATAGATGATAGTTGATGTATGTTTTTTGCACATCTGATGTTGTTTTGCCATTCCCTGTTACCTTTTGTTGTTTTTCACATTGCCTGTTGTTGTTTTGCACACTGCTTGTTGTCTGTCTTTCTTTTCTTATACGATTGTATTGTTGTTTTTTTATACTACTTATCGTCTGAGAGCTAGCTAAATAACATTTCATTATACCATATACCTGTATATGAGTATAATGACAATAAACTTGAACTTGAAGTTTAAAGGGTGCTCTGGTGTCCTCCTTTAGTCCAAAGACCTACTGTACTGCCCAGGTTGAATTATGCCTCCAAATAGTCCACCATACAGTATGTCTGCCTGTGTGTGGGCTGCATTGTGAACCCATTGTCTACCAGATTAGGCTTCAGCTCACCACACCCAGCAGTGTAGGAGCAACTCTGACAGGATCAAAGAGCACAGCACAGATTACTACAACAGAGATAATCTCCTTTCAACATTACAACTGACACCCCTTTATTGGACTAAGCAGCTGTTGGGAAATTGATGGATGGAATCAGTACTTGTTTTCTTTTTTGTGTCCACCAAATTTAGAATCAACAATTGTAAATCTCATAGATTCACTGCTCCAGCTGTCAATCGTAGTTTCAGTCAGTTTCAGTTTTAGTTTAAACAAGTGCAATGAAGTGCTTGTTTACATGTATGCCCCAATACAAGACGTTAAAGAAACACCAAAAACAAAAGCACAGAACAGCGGCAGCAGGAACAAGTTAAATAACACATCTTAGAGACAAAAAACACATCAGTGTGAGCCAGTGGTAGGGGTAGAGTTCAGTAATCTGACAGCTTGTGGGAAGAAACTGTCTCTTAGTCTGGATGTTGGTTTCTTTATGCTCCTATAATGCTTACCAGAGGGAAAGGGGGAGAAAAGTGGGGAACCAGGATGACTGGTATCTTTAATGAAACCTTCCCCCTTCTCTTAACGACAGGCTACTTTTCTTCTAAATTCTCTCCATTCATTGGAGGTTTCATTTCACACCTCCCTACACCTATTCTGACTTCACACCTCTTGATTGGCCTCTCTTTCTGTCCCCTGCTCCCGCCTCTCGCTCCTCCTCTCTCCCAACCTTTGTTCTCCCGCTACATTACCTTTGGTTACTGCCTTGTCTTTCTCACACCTGAAGAAGGCTCCACGGCTGAAGCATTGTGTTTTCTTTCTTCTTTTTTTCAGCATGGAATAAACCTATTACTTGTTCCTTTGTTATCTTTAATGATACTTCCATCCTTCCTGAGGCAGCTTGTAGTAAAAATATCTGAAATAGAGGGGAGCTGTACTCCAATGATGGACTGGGCTGACCTGACCACCCCCTGTAATGCCTTCTGGTGAGACAACGAGCTGCTGCCAAACCACACTCTGATACCACGTGTGAGCACACTCTCAATAGTGGACCTGTTAAGTGTGGTAAGGACAGTTGAAGACAGTCCAAATTTTTTCAGCTGTCTGAGAAAGTAAAGGCGCTGTTGTGCCTTCTTTGTAGCTCCAGTTACGTGCTGGGACCAGGTTAAATCATTAGCAATGAAGGTAACCAGGAACTTGAAGTACAGTACAAGTGTCAGGGTACTCAGTGAACCACATACACACTCTTTGGACATTATAGAATTAGTGCTTATGCTGTATTTTGGAGGCTTATGTATTTAAGAGCAACACATGCTTCCCAAGTTCAATGATCAAGTTTAGATCTTAGACGCACCCAAGCTGGTGTTTAATGCACTGATCATGATGTCCACTGAACTGAGTAGTTTCAATTCAGTTTTCTACAGTTAGTCAAAATTAATCAGGAGTTTGCACTCTTTGAATGTACTTAGTAGACCATGAATGAGACCATACGAGAGTATACCACATATTTCCTGTAAAGACATAAAACAAGCTTCATCAACTCCCTGCCTCTCCTAAAAGGATTAAAGGACTTGTTTTGAACCAATGTTGAAATGCTTCAGTGACTTTCTCTTAATATAATTTGGTTGATTAATACCACTGAAACCCATGGCTTTGTTGTTAAAAGTTAATAACTGCCAGAGTTAGCATCTTTACTTAATTGAAAGATTTTGCTGCTGAAAGTTAATTATAAACTTTTATTGCTCTGTTTTACAGTATTATTTAAAGTCTTTCACCAGTTTGGAAGTCTTTAAAATCTCTAAATAAAATTCTGATTATTGATTGACTAGCCAAAAATAGCTAAGTAGCAATTGGTTAGCAAAATAATCCCTGTTGTTTTGTTATTGAACTCAAGGTTTTAATATTTATCAGAGATGCATTAAACTCTGTGCAATATTGATATTTTTCATTTTGCTCATTGGCCATACTGCAGTTATCTGAATTCCCAGCTTCAGGGTGCTAATCTTGACATAAATCACTCTTTGGTTTGTTTGGTCTGTGTGGCTCTAGTGTCCAATAAGGATTTAATTCTGAAATCCAGTTTTATACTGTGCAATGAAATATGTTAATTGGTTGTTCATCTCATGAATGTAGTCTAACTTGCATTGGACTATAATATGGGAAGAATTTAATTTTCAGAAATAAATTTGAAGGAGGTGTCAGAGCATTACATGCAGTTAGTGTATACGTTAACTATAGATATAAGATGGGAAACACTAAGGTTCAAGAGGCTACGTTATTATCTATAATAAAGGCTTAGGTATCTGACATTTTCATCCTCTAGACCAGATGTGACCAGCTCTTGTCCTGAAGAGCTGTTGTCCACCAGATCAGATAGGTCACTCCTAAATCATCAACATACTGTACAAAGACTGAACACAGAGGTTTTGATCAGTTTAGTAAGCTGATTGTTTAAAATTGAGATATGAATGACCAACACAGTGGTGGAGTTTTTATTTCAAATACTGTAATGTGTAAATTGTCTAATTGAGAAACTCATCTATTTCAGTGGTGATTTCAAAATTGTTGTTTACTTCAGTGGTGATTTACTTCAGTTGTGATTTCAAAATGATTCAAGAGTGACCCAAAAACCCGCTGGATGGTACTTTTTTTGAAGTGAATGTTTTGAGAGATGCTGAACCTCACACTACATGCTGTTCGCCTGCAAGCCAGTCTATAAAGAAACTTTTAACTGAGACACAGATTCATCCCATGGGAGTTTCCAGCTGTAGCTGAGTCCTCCATCTCTTTGTTAAGCTGATTTGCTTAGTAGTATTTTCCACTTTTCAAAGGGAGAGAGATTTTTAAGGTGTTATCAGAACCTGCTGGATTGACACACAAAAGCTGAAGGGTATAGCTGAAGACAGCACTAACACTGGGTAGATGATGTTAAATGTGGAAAAGTGTAGAATTTTGTAACAATAACAAACTATCATTCTAAAATGGGAAACAGAGCTAGAAGGTGTTTCTTATTAAAAATACTTTAATGTTTATGTTGACACAAGGCATACATATTCCAGAATATGTAGGGAAGCAATACAAAAAGCAAATAAAATGTTAGGTTATGAAGTCAAAAGTGTAGAATTCAAATCAAGGGATGTGATGTTGCTTGCTGGGATAGGCTCCTGTTCCCTTTCCGCCCTGAAATGGAAGAAGCAGTTCCAAAATGGAAGGATTGAGGGATGTACTGTTAAAATTGTACAATGTTCTAGCAATCCTCATTTAGAATATTTTGTACAATTCTATTCACCATGTTACAAAAAAGATTGCACCATGTTACAAAAAAATACAATACATTCCGGGACTTTATGAAATATCCTACAATGGCAGGCAACAGGAACTGAACCCTATTAGACATTTACAGAGAGGACAACAAGGGGACTTGATAATAGTATTCAAAATCCTTAAAAGTATTGACAAAGTAAATGCAATGGACTTCTTTAAAATGAACAGTGAAACACAAACCAGGGAACAACACAAGAAACTACATGGAAGTACATTTAAAACAAAGAATAGGAGGCAATTCTTTACCCAAAAGGTTGTGAGAATGTGAAGCAATCTACCCAGTCATGTGATTGAAGACTGTGGTGTCTTTAAAAAAACACTCAATGAGATCCTTGGATCAATAAGCTACACTCTATCATATGGGCCAGATGGGGAGGAATGGCCTCCACTTCTTTAAAAACATTTTTATGTTCTTACGGATTTCTGTTGAACTTCACCAGGCCAAGGAAATTGGCCAAGGAAGTTCAAGGAAAAAAAAATCATCCAGGTGTATACTGCACATTGGTGGTGGTAGAGGGGATCCCCATTACCTGTAAAGAGCTTTGAGTGGAGTGTCCAGAAAAGTGGTATATAAGTGTAAGCAAATATTATTAAGGAAATTAAAATAAAATTTCTGCTAAAATTTAATCAATTTCAAGAGCTGTGTTTTTCTCAAGTAAGGTGGAAGGAGCTAGATATTTTTTGTTATTTTGAGAGTGTTATGCAAATATTTCATTCTCCCACTTCCACCTCATAAATCACCTTTTAAACCACAGTACTCAAGGTTGACTCATGCCAGACCAAACTCACCAAGATATATCTCATCAGTCTCCATGGAGTATGTGTTCTGTTTTGTTTATCATATGATTGTTCCCACATCTCTAGTCACAATCTGTTTCTCAGATGTTACTGAGAAAACATGGAAACTTATGCTGAGTGAGTAACGTGAGACTACCCTTCTGGGTTTAATAATTTAAACAATGTAAGTTTATTGAGACAGTGTACACATGGTTTTCAGCACATTCATATTTTAATATGCTTGTTTGTATTATCTGCAGAGAACTGAAATACAAACAGCAAAAAGGTGAAAGGCTGGAAATTACTTTTGCTATAGTATATTTGGTTTTAATACCTACACTTATTTATTTTCTGATTCTTGTACTTTGCAATTTCTGATTCCTCCATTTTGAAATCAAAGCTGCTATAATCATGCACTTGCTCTGCAACTGTTCATACAGTATAAGATTTTTTTGAAAAACACGTTTGGAATCACCAGTTATAAGGTTTTCAAGAAGTGACCATTTATCTCATCGATTGTATAACAGTAGAACATTGGTATTCATGACAATTAGGTACCGTACCTTGGAATCTCTGAAAATAGTGTTTTTTAATATCTTATTAGGAAAATAGGGTATGGTTCTGCAGCTCACTAACCAAGCATTTCTAATATTTTCTAATATTGTTTCAGAAATAGTATGTATTGGTATTAAGTATTTTTAAACGGAAATGAATACTGCAAATTTAAAACAAGGTATTGTTTTCTCCCAGATTATTGAATGTGCAAACAAATAAATTAGATCACTGTTATGAAATTATAGTTTACCCTGTCTTAGAATGTTTTTTCTTAGGTCTTTCTCAGTAGAGTGCATCTATACCTCTTCATCTTTTTTATTACTATTATAAATGCAGCACTACTGTACTGTAATAAAGTTTATTACAGCACAGTAATAACAGACAGGAGCATAAATTAAGTTTACTCATTTCCTTCCCACTTTCTCTCCTGCTACTGCTGTTTTTCTAATTCTCTTTCATCTAATTTATATTGTTGTCCTTTTCCATGAGACATTTCCACATTTTCTGAAACCCTGGAGTTTTTTTTTTGTTGTTGTTGGTTAACGTTCCTTTTATTTTGCAGCACAGCAGTTCTATACTGTATACATGTATTACTCTCATAACAGGTCTACACACAACGTACACCAACACTTTCCTGACAGAAACTGAATAACGAAAGCATAACACTTGATGCACTTCTACATAAACATGTTAACTCTTTGTTACCCAAGCTATGCCTTTACTACAGAGACCAGTGCAAGTTGGGTGAAGAAAATCCCCAAAATAAAGGTGCACAATTGGGAGCCAGCATTTATTATCTTACTGCACAGCCCATGAATAGGCAGTTTTGGTCGGTTGATGCAGAAGAAGTGGTCACTAATACATTTTTGCAAAAAGACAAAATCACAAATTCTGAACTTGCAAATATTTAGGTTTGACAATATATTGACATACAGTAACTGCATTACTGGGATTTGTATCACTGAAACAGTGATTTGCAATCAGCAGTCAGTTGAGTTTTAGTCTTAAGGTGATTTGAAATTGATATTAGTAAATGGGAGACTGGTTATTTTTGTCTGTTTCTGTCTGTTTGTCTATCTGCCAATTGTGGCATTTTGTGACAGGTTTAAAGACAAAACAAATTGAGACATACTGAGCTGAAAAAACAAAAAAAGAGAGTTACAGTATTAAGGTAGAACTGCTTTTTTGATTGCAAACTTTCTTCAGGTGGATAGTGCACAAGTCAAAAACATATTACATAACACAAGTATCCTGTACAATTCAAAGAATCAAGAAAATAATAGATTTTATAATAAAAGGTTTATGCAAAATCTTCTTTCTTGAGATCCCTGTATTTTGCTGTTTGTTTTTTCATTTTGGCGTATGCAATAACCTAGCTCATTACTATGACCCTGGAACTAACATAAGATAAAAAAATTCTTTCAATTTACTCCAAAACTTACAGATTTTCACCTTTTTTCAAATTGTAACCTCCATAGTACCATACAGGAGAGCTATCCCTGAGTGGAGGAGTTCTGAATCTTTAAATGGCAACACCACAAAGTCACAGATGCTTGACAAGTCCAAGACACTGAAAATCACAGTCTACTTGCCTAAACCACAGACATGCTTGACCTGCTACATTCCGCCACCTCTGTTATAACATTTTTTTTCAAACACTTTATTTCCAGGAAATCTGTGAAATTGTGCTGGGACCATAATTTTATGGAGTCCTAGAAACTGTCCTACAATGTTATGTAAGATTGACAAAATTAAAATACAATGTTAGGACAACAAAATATTTATGCTACTTTACTTGGATGTAATTACGACACCTAAAGCACCTGTTCTAATACATATACTGTACTATTGCTCACAGTGATAATATGGGTCTGTATTACCGTATTTTTGTTAATAAAACACTCTGTAATGAAATACAGATTAAAGTCAAAGCTGAGTTTCCTGATCCCATGGAAAAATAGCAAATAGCTGATATAAATGGAATTAGCTGCAATCCAAGAATCAAGATGACATTCCAAGGCAGCCAATGGTAGTCAAACTTTGTTGGTACTGTTGAATCAAAGACTCAACTCAGGTTTCATCAGAGAAAAAAAGTCTTTATGTATACATACAGGAGCACCACCAGCAGAACAGCACAGTGAAGCTCAAGGTAACAAAGACAATTTCCCAGCTTATAAACAGGGCGGTTTTCCTCTTTTTCTTGCCAAAGGTGTCCATGGCTGTGATGTAGATTGCGTCGCTGATGTGGTTCCATCTCTTCTCTGTGTTGTCTATAGGGCAATTCTAGAGTGCTTTCTCGATGGAGTCTGCATGACGCTTGGGCAGGTCTGGGACTGCTCTCTTCATAGTATTGATGCAAGGGCGGCCTTTCTGCTTTGAGTGATTGATTCTCCTGGGCTGGAGTCGCATCTTACCAGCAAACCAGGGAATGATCAGTGTCACAGTCAGCGCTGTGGTAGCTGCGAGTGTATAGGATGTTGCCTAGTGATGTCTTTCTTGTAATGACTATGTCCAACTGGTGCCAGAGACCAGACCTGGGATGTCTCTAGGACACTCTGTGTTGTGGCTTGTTGGAGAAGAATGTATTCGTTATACAGAGGTCGTGGTAAGAACAAAGTTCCAGAAGCCTTTGCCCGTTCTCATTCATGTTGCCCACGCCAAAATGCCCAATGTTGGTGGGCCACGAGTCATGGTCAGATCCTTCTCAGACATTGGAGTCACCAAGTAGGTACAGTACACAAGCGCAAGACTGGTGAACACCTCTCCATACACCCCTGCAGTTACTGTTGCTGTATGTGCCAGCCAGATCGATCTGTTCAGACATGACCGCTCTTACTTCAGAAAGACATAGGCCTCCATTTTCAAAGTACTTAAGTTCCTAAACTTCCATTGTTTCCTATTGGGATTTAAGCATTTAATAGTATTGCATATACAGGTAGGAACATCTTATTGAAAAAAAAACTTCTATTTTTCACAAGAACAACTGTTGTTTTGTTGGGCAACATAGTAGCAGTAGTAATGATCAAGAAAGCATTTTCTGAGAAGGTAAAACAATGCCATGGATGGACATTTAGAGAATGATATAAAGTTACATTTTTGTTTATTCATTTAAGATTTTTTATTGATTTGCTTTGATATTTAACTAGAGTATTTAGAATCTAGAATTTAAAGAACAATGAATAGCATTTGGAGGAGTAAAAGTACTATTAATATTATACACCTGAAGAAGGCTCCATGCCTGAAACGTGTTTTCTTTCTTCTCTTTCAAGCATGGAATAAACCTATTACTTGTTCCTATTAATATTATTCTGCAACTTAAAATATTTATGTTTATCAATTCAAATGAACAAATCTTATTTAAACAAGTAAGATGCAAAAATTGTTAATTCATTTTGAAGAGCCAATCTGTTGAGCCATGTGGGAGTCCAGGAAAGTAATTTGAAGAACACAGCATGCAGTCAAATAGTAACCTGGATTCTAGGGCCTTGCTAATACCTTGAAAGCAGTCCAAGGACGTCTCCAAGTAGGACTGTACTTACTGTATAAACACTCTAATGAATTGGAGATAGTAGTCAGTAGTAGTGGTGTATTCTCATATTGCTATGCTGCTCTTCTGGGGGAAAACAGTTTAGCATAGCTAAATTAGAATCTGTTACAGGTTGAGAAAATGATTTTCAAAAAGTAGCATTTTGTAGCAAACACATTACTTTATATAAGAGTTTCAGTAGCAAGGGATTTTCAGAAAGAATTCATGGATCAACACAGTGTGATAATCCCTTGACAATATTTTGTTCAGGTTGTTACTGAAGGATAACAACATAGAATAAATTAACATAGAAGCATAGAATAAATGCTTGATCAGTGCAGGGCACTTATTTCACCACTTTTCCAGTTCAGGGTCAGTGTGACCTGGAGCCTATCCCAGGAAGCATTGGGCACAAAATGGGATAGCCTATTGTAGGGCACACACAGACAGCAACATGTATTCACCCACACCGGGTCCAATTTAACAGAACTCAATTAACCTACCAGCATATATTTTGAGTTTTGGAGAAAACCACGCAAACGTGGGGAGAACTTTCAAACTCAAACAAATTCAGTCACCTGCAAATACAGTACACATTTTCATTATTCTTTCATTTGCAAAACAGACAACCTTAATTATGGTTACAGTGGCTTAGAAGAATAAGAAAGCTTACAAGTGCAAGTGTAATCGAAGAAGCATTTATTCTGTCATACATTCAACCAAATGTTCAGTCAAATCTGAATAGGCATAAGGACCTTTTAAATTTCAGAAGTCAATTTTATACTCTTATTTAGTATTTTATTTATTGCAACAACCACAGTTGAGATTATTACAGTGTAAATTGATGATTTCTGAAGTTTGCTCATTTAAATATGGAATCAAATATGATTCAGATCACATTTTCAAATACCATACTGTAATTTTCAAAGTTTTGTTTCAGTACATACCTTCTAATGTTTCATTTGGTATATTAAGACTGTCACAATATTAGAAAATGACAGGGAGCAGAGAATTGTGTATTAGGCTGCACTATACGTGTCACGAATGATCAGCAGACCAATTGGGAGGATGAACCCAGTGCGGTACCTCAAGTGGTCTGGAGACAAAGGGAAAAGACCCATCAGCTTCCAAAGCAAGAGAGGGTGAGCGACGTGGTCAAGGGCGAGTTCTGTAGTTGTTTCCAAAAGGGAACAGAGAAGACTTCCAATCCAGGAGAGGGCTAGGCGAGAGACGTGGTCAAGGGCGAGTCCCGTAGTTCGTATCATAAAGGGCTTAGAAGACTAGGAAAGGACGGCAAGTTTGGAGCTCCAAAGGGGCATCCAATACTGGGCAAAGAGCAGAGGGATATAAAAGGTTTAGATATTGTGAGAGGAGGAAGGTGCGTTGATAGGTGGAGTGTCGTGGTTGGTTGATTGACAGGAACGGTCTCGTTTAGAAGAAGTGCTCAGAGCTGGATTGTAATTAGTACAAGTGCAATTCCATGTGGGATTCTGGTTAGATGAAGGCGTGACAATATGATACATCAAAAATCCTGTGCATGTTTGGAAGATGGAAATTCTTCCCATTTATATACTGTATGTGTTCACTCAAAAGGTCTGGAGGCATTTTGAGTGCAATACTGTATGTGTACAGTCATTGTCTCTAAATGTAGTTGCTATGCCATGTAAACCAGGCTTCTAACATGTTGTTGCTACTCCTGATTAAGAACAATACTGATATAAGGATGTTAACTTATTTTTTTTTATCAAAACAGCCATAACATAATGAATAGCATTAGTGGTAGGAGATTCACTGACTGTCATTAAGTTATCTGTGAACCTCTGAAAGAAGCACCGGAAGACGTATGTTGCTAAAACCTTCATATGTAGCACTAGAGCCCCTTTTCTAAAGTTTAAGTTACTTCCTCTGTACCCTGTACACATGCTGGAGACAACTGCAATTGAGGTTCCTAGAATCACTGTTCTTTTAAATTAATTTGCAGATCAGTTTTACGAAACTTGTCATATGCAAGTATTCATTAAAACTATTCTTATCTACCAACAAATTAATTTCTCAAAAATGATGCTAATTAATACTGATTTTCTTTTAATCAGTTTGTTTGCAAACTATAATGCAAACAAGTCAAATAGTTATTAATATTGCAGATTATTAATCAATTAACATAAATTAGTAAATCAGATTTGCATGATTCTTAATAATGAAATCTGCATACAGACCTATTGAAAAAGAAGAAATTGATGCTAAATAATTATTTGTTAATTATCACTGGTATTATGATTTGAAAATTCCTCTATATAAATCTTCTGTTTAACAAGAGACAATAAGAGACCCTTTTCTTAACCTCCTCTCCAGTTAGAATTAAAAAAAAAATCTGTAAATTGTGTAGTGATAGACAAGTCAGATAGGGGCTGCCTGTACAATCCCTGGAAATATGATTCTTTCAGTATGATTTGATAAAGGTGGCTTATTAAACCGCAGGTAAAGGTTATGCCAACATTTGTTATCGCAGGCAGACATTTGTGTGCTATGTTCCTGCAGGTTCACTGAAAATGTCTTATTTGCATTAGAGACTCCTGCACCGAAGAGTGAACTAATTTATGTGAACCATGAGAAGAGTCACTATTCTGCAATACCTGCTGTTGTAGCAAAAGTTTAGTGAGAATGGGGGTGTTGCAAAGTGCACAGTGAAAGACAGCAACTCAGCTTTGCTTTTTGAGAAAACCCTTGATTTCATGTACCATACTGTACCTTTGCCATTCCTCAAAGCATTTTCTTTTCTTTTCAAAGCAGATTGCAATAACCTGAAAATATCTTTCCATGGTACAGCTACAATGTAAAGTTAAATATAAACTTTAAACTTTAATATTAGTTTAAATCTTTAAGTAGGCTTTTATTGTTTTCTGTTGAAGTGTTAGAATAAACGGACATTATGGCTCTTGAATAGACTTAAAGAGCAACCATGATAATTTCTAATCTGAAAGGCAAAGTAGAGAGAGATAGGTTAAAGAACTAAATAACCTTGCCCTCTAATACAGAGGCCAATAGTCAGAGAAGTTGAACCTGTCAAGTAATAGAAGTCCAGCAGGATTCCTCTAATACCTTTATCATGTTGCCATTTAGTGCTTTTGTTGTTATACAGTAAGTCAAATGTATCTTGGTGTTGTGCCAAAATCAATTATTTTCACTTTCATTTACTTCATGTGAGGCTATGAAAAAAAATAAAGAACCAGGGAGAAGATCCCTCATCCACAGCTTTTGGATGGGAGCTTAGTTTTGACAGAACTCTATAAAAGAGGAACAAGTAATAGGTTTATTCCATGCTGAAAAAAAGAAGAAAGAAAACACAAAGTTTCGGCCGTGGAGCCTTCTTCAGGTGTGAGGAGGCTCCATGGCCGAAATGTTGTGTTTTCTTTCTTCTTTTTTTCAGCATGGAATAAGCCTATTACTTGTTCCTTTGCAGCATACGCATGCTGACGCAGCTACCCACCTGAACCTGAAATAGTATATGAATTTGAAAAACCATACATAACCCGACAGTTAAGTCATAGAAACCAATGGTTACATACTAAAATTCCCTTTGTCTTTTATTATAACTATTGTATCTTTCAGAAAGAAACCATTTTTAAAGAAACTTTTAACTTGACACTCTCTTCTACTACACTTCTAACACTGCCATTTAAAAAAAAGACTAACAAAAGACTAACAATGAATGCTGCAGAAATATGTCCTATTTTTAAAATTACTTCGTCAAATATTACTAATAAGCAAGTTTGATGGACAGTAATGAGTGTTTTGCTCCAGTCCTGTAGTTCTTCTTTCCTGCACAGGAGAGGCAGGGTGCAAACACAGCAGGTCCAAGGGCAGGGTGTCATTTCAAATAATCCAGCAGCTAACAATACAATAATGATAATCCTAACAGAACAGTACAGAGTTACCTAGAATGCACTGGAAATTGCTGATTGACTGCAGTGCACAAGACTTTTCCATCCAAAACTTGAGGTAAAATGGGTGGTTTTGAATCTTTGATGGGTTTGCTGGAGCAGCATTAATCCAAAATGACATTTTGAGTATGTACTGTAAACTCAACATACAGTACTGTAGTAGTTCAGGTGGGTAGCTGCGTCAGTAGAGTAGATCAGTAGAGATTATGATGATATTCTACATATAATGTATATATTTATAAATTGTATTACTAACAATAGGTTGGCACAGTGGTGCAGTGGTTTGCATTGCTGCCTTGCAGCACTGGGGTCCTGGGTTCAGTTCCTGGTGTGCTACCTGCATGGAGTATGTTTGCATACAGTAGGTTTTCTTTTAAAGTCAAAAACATACTGTTGGGTTAATTAGCTTCTGGGAAAAATTGGCCCTGATATGAATGTGTGTGTGCCTTCCAGCTCCCCCTGCGATACTGCACTGTATAAAGTTAGAAAATGGATGGATTACTAGTAATATATTCCAGGTCATGTTACAGTTAATGATACAGTTGTATTAGACTATATACTTTATGTATGATGGAATATTAGAAAGTAATATATACTGTAGCTGTAGTACTGTAAAATATGGAAATTGAACTAAATATCACACAGTGAGTGCAAGATACTGTACAAGCACAGAATTACAGTAAGAGAATGGCAGCAAAGCAGAGTGACGAGTTAGTTGGGGTAGAGTAGAAAGCAAGTATGCCTGATGTGATTCTTCTCGTTTCTAAATGGATTGTGTAACATTTTACTGCTGAATGCTTTTCTTTGTCACCTATGCAAGTTTAATTTGAAAGGCTATTGTAGCCTTTGGTGGGAGTCTGGTATTATTAGAAATGACGATTTGGAGATGGAGGAAGTTTTAAGAGCATTGCCTTTTCTAACCTACAGTATAGCTTATCTGTGGGTTTGTAAGTAGCTCTGTAAATGAGATGTGCCGCTACTGTACATGGTAATTCAATTATATTTCTGGTAATACTGAACACTAATGGAAGAGTTTTATAGCAAATTGATGAGCTGGAATAAGAGTAGAGTTGTCTGCTTTAATGCGAAATCACTATTACTTTAAAAAAATCACAGATTAACTATGATTTCCTATTAGGGTTTTCCATAAAGATATTCTGGGACATTATCTTAAAACCAAGTAGTTCTTTGCAATTGTTTTGCTTTTTTTCTCTTCCCTATCTCAAGTTGATGAAATCCCCATCTTGCTCTTCACCCTTAATACACTGCTCTAAATTTATCCAATGTTTATTGGGTCAGTCCCCATGAGGAAGATGGGTTCCAATTGAGTGGAACTGCCAGTGTATCAGGGGAGAGGGAACCATACTCTAGGGTTGGAAAAATTCACCAGAGAACAAGGTCCATCTGCTCTGATTTGTATGTACCCATATCGACATATGATGAAACATGTTCCAAATGTGCAATTACATATCTACTGAGCATTTATAGAAACCCTTTACTTTATTCATGCACACATGTTTTTTTTTAATAAAGTATACATTATTTGATTAAATGGTTTTGACTTTGTCTTTAATTGATCATTCACTCCTGACCTTGGTCAATTCTAATGACTGTTTCACAATCACTGAATCTCCTCAACAGGGAAAGAACTGATTTGGTATGTGTGCAGATGTAATTTAACCAATTAAATATTAATTTAAATCAAGGCAGAAAAAATAGAAAATACCCAAATACCATTCAAATATTGGAACAACACTTAGGTAAACTTTCCAGTAATAGCCATGTTGTATTTAGTGATGAATTACGTTTTTATGTAGAGCACCCAGATGGATCTTACTAAGTGTAGCACAGACATGCAGAAAGAAGGCTAGGGAGTTCCAAGTGTGATGGTCTGGGCAGGGGTATTTAGCTGATACAGAACTTAAACTTGTAGTAATTAGTGGTAACCTGGCTGCACGTCACTACATTGATCAAACCACTTGACCACTTGAAATGTCAATATTTTAGAATGTCTAGACCAATACATTGAAAATAGACTAAAATTGATAGGAATGAGAAGTATGCATTCACTCGCAGTTACTGTCGTAATATAAATAATGTAGTGTCAGGGTGATATTTGGAAGGACTCCCTCAGTCCTGAAGTCATTTTAAATTACTAGGGCTCTGGCAAACAAGTCCTCAATAGCAGAATCATAAGAAATTAAAGTTCACACAGATAACTCCTGCACTAAAGCAATGACAGGAAATCACATTGACAGAAGAACATAAACAAATGGGCACATTTTCAAGAATGCAGTAGAGAAAAGCTTTCTATTCAACCACGAATAAAAGAACACTGTTTATACCAGATACAGCTGAGGAAGACTTCAAGACCTTATACAACAAAACAGCTATATCCATTACAGAGCCATTTCAAGTACAGATAGGACTCAGACAAAGGTATGTCATCACTGCAATTCTGTTTTCAATATTTCTGAGTGCCATGCTTGATTTGATTACAGACAAACTCCCTGCTGGATTGTAACTGACTTATGGAATGGATGGTGAATTATTAAATCTCCAACAACTCCAGTCCTTAACTTAAACCAGTCATCACATTCCAGGATGCTGCAGAATGTACCTTGACAGATATGGATCTCCAGAGACTTGCCAACATATTTTTTGAATAATATGAGAAGATGGGACTTATACTTAAGATTCAGAAGGCAAACGTCATCTATCAGCAAGCTCTAAATGCACACTCCTCGGCATCATCAATTTGAATTCACGACGCATTTCCAGAGACTGTGGAGCACTTCCTGCATCTTGGGAGCAATCTTTCACTGAAGGTTAATATTGGTGACAATCATCCTTGACCGCAAGGGATAGCAGATGAATGAAAGAAGAAAGCTTTAAAGTCATGTCCAAAATTTTAACTTTCTTAACTCAAAATTTTACAGTTGTGTCCTTTACAGTATGTGCAAAAGCAGTTTACCAGAATAAAAAAATAATAATCTTCAGATAACATTTTCAAATGTATGAAGATAAGATATAAGATATAACTTTATTGTCCATCCAAAAGGGTGGACTTGTCTTTGGCATCACCATACAAGACTACAAGAAACAAATAACAAATAATAAATACAAATTAAAAACAAACAATAGTCCTAGACATACAACAATACATGTACACACATCTTGCTCTGGCCATATTACACTTACGCTACTATTACATATAATCTGATGGTTCCAAACAGGAAACATTCACTTAGTTGTGTTTAATATACTGATTGCACAAGGATCAAAGGATTTATTGTATACATTTTTCTTGGCCACAGGCACAGGCCACAAGCCTCCATGAAGGTAGCTATTGGAAATGGGAATGAAGAGTTTGGGAGAGCTCATCAGCGATAATCTTAGATTTCTTTTGAACTGCAGTAAAATTCTGTACGGCTCTTTAATTTGCTCTTGTGGTTAACAAATTATTTTTAGCAATATTAAACTGTTGTGGCCATTTTCCCTTTCCTCTTAATACTGTCACGACCACACATAATCAGACACGAGCCCTTTCCAATTCCCGCAAACGCCGACACATCAAGTAATTATCCAATCACACCGCTCGCTCATCACCGCATTTTCTGCTTCTCAGAATACTTAAGGGCTTGCTACCACCACCACAATGCTCAGCATTGGTCTTGCCAGTGGAGCCCTCAGTTCTCGTCTTCGAACCCTTCCTTGTTGCTGTCTAATTCCTGAACCTCCGGCTTCCCGACCTGTGTCAGGGCTTTGACTACGATTCCTGATTCCTCGACTTGGCTAAGTACACTTGGCTTTCTCTCTTAAATCCGACGCTTGAAATCAGGTTGTATCACAGTAATTTATAATTTTGGCATCAGTGCTGTTACAAATACTCATTCTATCATATCATACTTTGATACCAAAACTAAGGATGCTTTCTACTAACATGAAATAAATCTCAAATACACAAATACACTAAAATTTAGACCCTTTTATAGTTGCCAGTTGTTGGCTCTTTCACCTGTTATGATTCCGATGAGGTCTTTAACTCCACACATTTATGCAAACAAAACAGCAAAATTACTCAGCACCAATTCTTTAATTACGGAGCACAGACCATGATGTACTGTATCACTGCCAGGATGCATTAAAACTTCCTTTTTTCATAAACCATATACTATACTGAAAGAGGAAAAGAGTACAGTTCTTAGACTTCTTTTCTGGTTTTATTCACAGCTTGTAACAATGTTTCAAAACTCTGAAAACCATGTGTGTTTCTGAGAATCTATCAGAGAGGGACTTGTCTTCACCGCCAAACTAAGTTAGTTGAACACAATGATCAATACCAAACCTCATAAACTATTTAGCTGATGCCTTTATCTTAAGTGACCAAAACAATTCCCTGAAAAACAGAAAATGAACAATAAAATGTGTAACATACAGTGCTGTGCAATGCAGAAATAGTTGAATGTGATAAAGTAAATAAAGCAATACAAGGTATGGGAAGTACAGTGAATATACTGTATGTACCTAAATTATCAGTTAAGAACAGGTTGCTTTTGAGTATGCACTAGAAGGTCCTTAGAGATAGTGCTAAATCTTCTTAAGTCTTTTGTTTCTGGTAGCAAGTTTTACTTAACTTTTGAACCTTCAAAAACAGAGACCAAAACAAGAAAAAATAATCACCACAAATTAAGCTTTGCCCTACAATGTGAAATGAGAGTTAAGTGGTGATGGAAGTACAAGAGAGGAGACTGAAGAGGTGAGATCTAAAAGGTACTATGTGAATGCCCAACCCTGGGGAATTTGGAAGTGATCTAGAAGGACGTTTAAGTGTATGACTTATGAAGTTAAGTTAAGTGTAAGATATACTGTAGATGACAAGTGGCAAGAACAACACTTTGCTTAATCTTTAATTACTATAGCAGCCAAAGGTTAAGCAAAATGGAAAGTAAAATTTATCTTCCCTTGAGATATCAAGATGTTAAATGCAGGGGTCAAAATGTGTTATTTGGCAATGGAAATGTTGGTTTTGTCATACTGAAAGAAATAATCTGTGCTAGGAATCAAGCTGTTGATTTGTGACTGATTATTTCAGAATAAGTGATCTAAATGAGACAAACAGCAAATGGGGATAGGAGGGAAATCATAAGGGCCAGTCAGAAAACCATTTACTTAAACCAGAAGCAAAGAAAGTACTGAGGATGGGAGGTTGTTAACAAAAGTCTTTTTGTAGAGGAACAAGAAGGACAAGTGTAGAAAGTGGTGGAAGAGTCAAATGAGATAGGATCATGATGGGGAAAGTAATTTGGAGGCAAGTTCAGGAATGTTGAAGAAGGGGGGGGGGGGGGGATGGTAGAGATATGAACCAAAAGTCAATATGGAGGAAACGGCAAGAAGAGAAAGATTAGGATGAGGAATTCAAAGTATTGTAAACTTAGTGAGCTCCAATGAAGAAGATATGATGGCCATCTGAGGAACAGTAAGGGATTTAAGAGTAACTGCAGCTTAATCAAATGGAATTTAGATTGAAAATTGAGAGGAACAAATGCCACCAGAGAGGGATTTCCTGAGGAAATTTGGCAGCGATGACCAATATCCAGGGTTTCTAAATAAGTTGGTTCTACTGGAGTAAAGGAGTTCTAGTTTCAGCAGAAAAATTGGATAGGTAAATTGGATAGATCTGGGGCCTAAACCTCAGTGTGATGTGGTTTTAGGTAGTTGTAAGTGACCACCAAGTTGCATTGGATGCCAAAGGCCAGAGGAGAAAGAGTTGGAGATCCTTGCAGTGGGTGACTTGAGGGTAAGATACTGGATGGACTGGAAGTTGAGCAGGGCGGATGGGAGAAAATATGATTGAAGACACTAAAGGCATTTATTCTGTGTCAAGTAAGACACCAGGGATGGAAGAAGAATAATCTTCCATAAAATAACAGAGATAGATGAAAGATGTTAAATTAAAAGGAATATATGACATCTGCTCTTTGAAGCTAGTATGTTTGACAGGCCCAGGGCGTAGAGAACAGATTCAAGAGCAGCAGAAGCTGAAAGGGAGAAAACTAGGAACAAAAACAAGAATGGTGTAGGTTTTGGTGTCAAGCCAGAAGAAAGAAAGACCCAGGCGAGAGACTGTTAAAAGGCCACACAGGCATTTAGTAGTGAAAAATAGGGGGAAGATAAAACCTGCTGGTTGATCTGTGAGTAGAATGCAGAATGGACACAAGGCTGAAGGAGATAATATCACAAGCAGCAGGAGCTGAGAGCATGGCTGGAAGGACAAGTTGTTCAATTTGAGCCAGGTAGGATGCTATGGACAGAAGCAGAAATTAAATTTAGTAAAAAGACTAAGGGAACTATGACCTACAGTAGGCCTTGAATGTTTCAGAGTTCTGAATAAGAGAGTAGAAAAATGACAGATCAAAAGGGAGCAGTAAGGACATTGCAGTAAGGACATTCTTCTGGAAAAGAAAAACAGAATGCAAGACCAAGGAAAAAAAGGAAATATTTGGTTTAAGTCAAGAGAAAAAGTGAGTTTTGAGAAGAGGAAACATAAACAGAAATACAGGTCAGACAACATCCCTTGAAGGCAGAGAAAGGGCAGCACAGCTGTCCTTGCAGCAGACTGAATCCTGTGGTACTGTGTGATGTCTTGAAATGCTGAAAAAGATTGATGGAATGGGGCCCCTTTGCCTCCTTCCCCTGACTGTTGTATTTTAATTATGTTCAATTTAAATGTTTAGCTTGTCTGATTTGTTCATTTTACGCTGCAAATAAAATTACACTTTAGGTCAGTCTGATCAAAATTTTTTAAATTATTACATCCAATCTTTTTCATAAAACAGACTTTGACAGTATCTGAGAATAGGATGGGATGTTAATAGAAAAAGGAACAGATCTAGGACAAAAAATGACGGGAGTAAAATGGGTACCATAGGCTTCCTTGCAGCAGATCGTAATCCAGCAGTACATGGGTGATATCAACACCAGGAAATGAAGTAGGTTGTAGGATCAGGGCTTGTTTCCTGTAATTCACAGACAAGTGAAAACAGAACTTGAAAAGGAAAAAAAAAGAAAATGCTGCTTGTGGTTTAACTTTGACTTTGAGACTTTGATAAGGGGGAGAGGAGTAATGGAAGACAGAGAAGGCGCAATGCTAGACCTACAGTACAGCACAGTTAGAGTCTGGTACTGTAGCTGCTTTTGATGGGAGCTACCTGTAATAGTGTTGGCAGGAAAAAGACAGTTAGCCTTATGGAAACCAAAGATGGATGTGTTTATAATTGAGCTGTTGGTGGGGAGGTTGAGACAGTCTATCTCGATCTTTAGTGAGATGGAAAAGCTTAAGCAAACAGAAACAGCAACAGAACTGTTTGAAACCAAGAAATCTGAGACTGGGATGGTGGAGAAGATGTAGCAACAAGTCCAGAAAGATCATTGTCACAACAGCAGATCTGGAGATTTAAAGCAAGAAATGAAGTATTTCTCTGAGACAGCAGAAGCGAAGCAGATTGGATCCAATTTGTTTCGGAGCACAAACCCTGCACAGATTTAACATGCATAAGATGAATGCAAAAAGAGAGGCTTATCGATTGTACATAAATGTATCTTTCAGGAAACATTGGGCAGGATAATAATTTTCAATAGTTTGGGTGAAATTGACTTGGTTGTTGTTACTCCTCTTGATTTCAGTTAAGAATTCCATAAGATAAGAAAAGGTTGTATAAAAGGCCAGTAGAGCTGGTTGATATTGGATAATTGTCCTGAGGAGCCTACCCAGCTGTTTCTTCAAATAAGCAATGGTACAGACCAAGGCTTAATCCCCCACAGCTGAGTATATAAACAAATGACCTCCTCTTCTTAATTTTAAATGAACTACCTACAGTTTCAATTAGTGTCCTTTTGTTTGTTTTTCTTTATTGATTCTAAAGAAGTCCATTGGGTTGACTTTGTCAGTAGCTTTGAAGATTTAAAATACTTCAATCAGGTCTCCTTGTAGGCATCTGTGATCAAGACTATGATTCAGTTCTTTCTGTTGTTGCTTCCCCAAAGTGTCTAGAATATGTAAATAATGGATCAAAGTATACTTCATGCATTGCTTCAAGCTCTTCAGCTCGGTTTCCCATCTCATATTCATAGTTTGATTTCCCTACCTGCATCTAGCAGTCTGCAATTGTCATTTGTCTACATAACAATTTATTTCGCAGCTTCCACAGTGTTCGCTACTCTTTGTATCTATAAAGAAAGCGTTCTTTCAGGACCCTATGCAGACAACACAATCCAGGGAGGAGTGAGGAAAACACGGGGAAAAAAGCATGCAAGGGGGCTGGAAGGAAAACAGGGGGCGTGTCCATGGTGCACTGGTGTTCTGGGGGGTGAGTCCAAGGGAAATAGTCCAAAGAGTGTCCATAGGGAAATCCTTGAGGAGGCAAATGTCCAGAGCCAGGTGGTCCATCCAAGACGAAGACAAACAGAGATAAGAACCAGTCCGGGATCCGGCTGAGGGTCGGGGGGACAAAGGGGGAACGGGAACAGGCGCTCCAGGTCCCACACTCGGCTGGCACTGGAAACCAATGCAAAGCCCAGAACAGAGTGAGCATCTGGCTTAAGTAGGGAGTCAGGAATTGGGAGCAGGTGCACAAAATCAACTCAAATGTGAAAGAGCCGGAGCGCCCTTAAGGGGGAGGGACTACAATCGTGACAGTATCGTCTGTGGACTTGACTTGAACTTGACAAGTTAACCCAGCTACGGCAAAATCTAAATCATAAATACAATTAGGGAGAAGATCCCACAGATCCCTGTGGTATTTCACTAATGGGATCAACCAAGTTTGAGCATTACCCCATATCTATACTATTTTATATTCAATAACCAAATATCAATGAAAATACATTTCGTTCCATGAACTGATACTGCCTGCTGCCTGAGAATTAAACTTTCATGAAGTACTTTATCAAAAGCCTTCTGAAAATCTATACATGCCATAACATATGCTGTTTCAGTCTATTATATATTGAGTCCATCCACTACTGTTTGTTCAATAAACTCAAAAGAGTTAACCAAATACAATTCTTTATCTAAAATACAGGATGAGTATGGTCATACTGTGTGAAATCAACCTGTGATTTTGCAATTAATATATAAGATTTTTGCACATGACCATTTGGCATACTATACTACTGTATATGTCCATTAAAGACATTCAGAATAGGTATAGAAAGGATATGAGGCAAAATTTCCCAATTAGAGTTTAAGTTAAAGTGGTAATTGTGGAGCATTTATTACAATATATACAGTATATATACCTAGGGTTCCTTAAATACATTGTAACTTCTGATCTAGACATGCTACAGGCACAATTTTGACATCAAATTAAATATATTAAAAGGAGAATATGTTAATCTAGTACCTAATAATAATCAAATTTGGAAAAATATAAATGTGAACATTTAAAAAAAGACCACCTTGATTTGTTTTTATGTTTTGGATTGGTGTTCTAAAGACTGTATTGCATGGATACAATAAATATAGAAAAGTACAGATTAATAATCTTTTAGTCTTTAACAAAAATACAGCAAAGAGAATGAAGTCCCAAATGAATTAAAAAAAATATTGCCAAAAACCAAATCTTTCTATATCACAGTTACAGTATTTAGCAGTATTTCAAGACTCATATTATCTTTGTTGCACTGTGAGAGTTTACACATGTTACAGTACCTTCTGGTACTATTCTGCTAATTTAATCATTTCTGCACTGGTTTCCTCCCTCCCTTTCCTTCAGGTGAAAGTCAACCAGACCAAAGGTTTAGAATAGATATAATCCCTTCTTCCTGAAACAGATTTGGCCTTTTCTGAGCATGGAATTTAAAAGGTTCAAACTCCTTTGGAACTTCCAGAATGGTCCTACTTTATGGCAAGATTGTGAATAAGCATATCATGTTCTTTTTCTTTGCAGATGGTAGAAATTTGTCTTTGAACACACATTTGTACTACAGTTAGTTTCAGCGGCATGGTGACACAGTGTTAACAATGCTGTCTTGCTGAAATAGTTATCAAACCTCTGCCAACTTTCTTGGCATGTATTTTAAAAGATCAAAGATAAAGTATTTCTTCTTCGTCAGAATTCTTTTCCCCCTGCTAAGAAACTTTTAATCCTTTAAAAAGATAAAATTCACCTCTGTATCTGTCAGGATTTAACATTCTATCAGCTGTGTCTTTTTGAAGGAATTACTGGTAATTGACTCATTTTTATTAATGACAGGGCAAGGCTGTTAATTAATGGCAAACCAGTATACAGTATGATGAATTAAGATCTGTTTTGAATGAGGCCCCCTAAGCCATTCCACCCAATCATATACCTGATTATAGCTTGTAAACTACTAGAAATCGGACACCATAATTTTCTGTGCTAATACATGAGAGTGTGTAGAACATACCCCCCCCCCCCCAAACAAAACAAAGATAAAATAATGGAGAAAACTCTTGTAGATCTCTCAACTGATGTGTCTGTTGCCAAGCCATTGGAACTCTTGCCATCTAATCATCTATGGTCCAAGACTGTCCCGAGATCTCCAGAAGCCTCCCCATTTCCTCACACCAGGTGACCACTTGCATAACAATCACAAGCCCTGTATAATAAGAAAAGTCAAATGTAAGGAAAACAAAACTGTAGACGGGGGGGGGGGGGGGAATTATAAACTCCACATGTCCCATATACCCAAAGATCACGAGAATTGGCACTGATCCACTGTAATAATTCAGAAACACCTTGCCTTACCCTATGCAGTTGAATAGTTCATCTCTATATCAGTTTCCTGCCTTGATACAGAAGAGCCATTGCAGGGTGACAACCTACTTGTTCTGATGGTACACCTGGATGTAACCAAAATAAGAAGGTTACCTACTGTACCAAATAGTAAGTCACGTCGCTCCTGATGGTGCAAAAAATGTACAAATCTGAGTTTAGCTTTATTTTCTAAAAATACATCCAATTAATGAGGCTCACAAGGACAAAAACAGCAAATGTATAAAATGTAAAACAGTATTTAAAAGCTGCATACTGTATGCCACTCTACCTTGCCTCCAAACATTCTGCAGCAAAATGTACTTACCAACTGAGCTCCCTGTCAAAGTGGTACAGTAGATTAACTAGTAATCCAAAGTAACTAACTTAACAGTCCATGGAAACTTTGCTGTGTAAAGGTAAATATTGCAAATATAATCAAAGTGAAATGCAAAAAAGAAAAATGCCGGTGAAATTACTGTAGGTTCAAACTTCAACTCAGGTGGCAAAACAGCCCAATAAAGAAACAGTTAAATGACAGCCTGTGAAACCTGAAACAATTCTATAATATACTAGTCGTGCTATTAGTAAATATGGTGGTGCTGTGTTTTTTTATGTAGAAAGGCAGTATTTACAGTAAATCTGGAGCCAGTTCAGAGAGCTGTCAGCATTCTGCAATGCTGGAGAGAAGGGCTCCCTTAATACAAAAGGTTACAAAAGAGGTCATTCAGTCCATATGGCTCATTTGGTTGCTAGTGGCATAATGATTGAAGAATTCCATCTGTCCATTCCATAAAGGATCTCCTGGAGTCAGATTCAAGCACATGACTAGGGAGTTGATTCCAAACTCCCACAATCCTATGTGTAATGACGTGTCTCAGGTTTCCTGTCTTGAATGCTCCTTCATTTATTTTCCTTTTGTGTCCCTTCATCATGATTGCTGCTTAGGAATCCTGTGAGCTAGTTTATTCACATGCTTTACAAGATTCTGAATACCTAAAACAAGTCCTCATGTAGTCTTCTCTGGGTGAAAAAGATTTTTCTTGCTTCAGCTCAAAAAATGTTGCTCTCCTTGAACTGCCTCTTGGGAAGTAATACAGTTCTTAAATTTCAACATACTGTACAGTACTGTATTATTCCAACTGATGTGTTATTATTATGCTGTATAATTTCATCATAGCACTAGTGACAATTTTTAGTAAGGTTAAATAATAAGTGCTTTATTAATCATTTATTAAATTCTGATAAATAACGACTGTATAATATTTACTAATTCTAAATCCTGTGATTAAAGTCAATGCATGTAGTATTCTGATTAAATCTTGTAATTTATAAACACTGTACAGTATGTGTGCTCAAAAAAGGATGTTTTTTAACATCACATCCTCAGCTTTGTAGTTTGATTGCTGCAACATCGTCAGTGATTAAAATAGAGTAAAAACATTCCACAGGTTCTGTATTATGTTAAATTTTGTTGGTATACATAGTACATATGTCTATGCAGTCTATTACCAATTAATATGACATTAATTATCATTATTTAGTATTATGATTAATGATTGTTTATTAATGATTATTAAGCCTTAATAATAGATAAGCTAACGTCCACTATTGTATCTTTATTACAAAGTGTAAGTATAACTTCTTTTAATTTTAATTCTGCACTCAAAACGATATATTCAAACATAGTAATTGACTTTTTATTGTTTTACATGAATTGTCTAGTTGAAGAAAATAATGAGTCAATAAAACACCTACAGTAGCCTTTCACCAAATACAGTATTGCTTTTGTGACTTCAGTGTTAAGCATTTGACATTTGAAATGTACTTGCTTCTTTGCATGTAATACCATGCATTTCTCCACATTAAATTTCATTTTACCAGGAGCCCGCTCTACAACTGAAATTTAACGTCGACTTAAATTGTTACACATTAAAAAAGCAAGAAAAGCTGAAGGTCACAATATAAAATAAAAGTGATACAGATTATAGGGAGGAAGTACATAACAGAAAACAACACATAAATGAAAAATAAACATGAAAACAACATATACGGTAGTGCTCATTTCTCATCATTTTGTCAAAAATCACACAGATTTAATACTGGCCAATGTACAGCACAAATACTGTAGTTCTAGATATACTGCATACCCCTCAAAATATTCTGTGCTACACCTACTGCTGGGCACTTGAGTGCTAAGCACAATAAAAGCACAAACAGAACCATTCTACTGCTTCTTTGTCCCTTTTATTTTAATACATACATCAAAAAACATTTATCACTTGAAGTACAAGAAGTAATTTTGAACACAATATATTAAATTTGCCAAAAACTTTTATAGTCTACAATGAACTAAAGATAAAAAAAGATAAAATCAATGATAATAATATTGAAGTGGTAGTAGTTACAATGCCTAGTAGTAGTCATCACCAGGAAGCCATAGATACTGTAAGTTTTTGTTTGCCATTGTTTGAGACAAACCCTTCATGTCTTTTTACAAACTAATAGGATCATTATAGTCAGAGATTTTTTTGTAACCATTAAGACTTGCTGTCTTTTCAATTAATCATTGCAAAAAATACAGGACGCAAAATTTACAGAGGTAACGTCCTTTGGTTGCTGAGGTTGGCCGTATCTGGGAGGACAGTTCTAGAGACACTCAAGAAACACAGGCAAATGGAAAATTCAGGTAAAAGGAGTCCTGACTTCAAAATGTAATTGATTCTGATTGCTGTAACGTTGTGCTTTGAAGGTAAAAGGGTAATGGAAAATTGCCTGCAATCCAGATGTTATTGCCATCTTATTATCATGATAAGGAGTGGGGCTGTCAGTGAAAACTCATTAATTACTGGACCTGTCTGACCTCTTTTCTGCCAAGTTTCTCTCTTCCTTAATCGGACCTCATCCCCTGCTCCCTCCAATGTGTCTTGACTAAGGACTCCAATTAAACTTTCGACAAGATTGCCAGCATTGCTGACAGAGCTATACTAATGCGAGAAGAAAACTGCTTGTGTTACAGGTAGACCTCTTTTTGGTTTTTGGTTATGATTTCCTGGTCCTTGTGTGTTCCTCTTACAGCTTTTAATCAACCTCCATTAAGCTGTCTACATTCACTATCTATTGAATTCCTATGAATCTCAAGAGAGCTGGAACATTTTTACAATGAGGCTTAAATAAGACTTGTTTTACTCGAGGTGTGAGGTTAAGTGCTGGTTGAATAAAAAAAAATGTTTGACATTTCACAAATTGAAAAACTTGGGTGAAAATATCTGTATTCCCATATATTTTAGACCAAAAACTTAACTCTACAGTACATGAAAGTCTTAAAAGATGTGTATAGTCCAATTAAACACATCTGATAACACTGAGGCATAAGATATATTTGGATAATTTAACAAAATGACCCATTAGTAAATATACAAATGTCAATAAGTATGTGACTTCTTAAATTGAGTAACTAGTGACACCTTTTTGAGCAGCAGTGTCAGCAGCTAGACATTTCCTGTAACTGTTTATCAGTGTTACTCATCAGTTTATATGAATTTTGGTACATTCTTCCTTACAGAATTGCATCAGGTTGTTGATATTTGAGATTTTACTTGCATGAAGAAGTTGCTTAAGGTCTTGCCATAACATTTATATGAGATTAAGGTCCAGATTGATCCAAAATGCAAAACTTTATTACTCTTCTCTCCAGAGAACATTCTTCATTATTTATACAGTTTTAGTAGAATTTTATAATAATTCTCAGTAATTTTGTGGATTGTCCAAGTGCTTTTTTTACTGACATGAGATGGGAAGCAATGTTCTTTTCAGAGAGGAGTGTTTTTCCCTGGCTATTCTTCCAGGAATACTAATCCCAATTGGTGTTTTCCTTATAGTTGAGACCTGAACACTAACATTAGCTGCAGTGATAAAGATCCTAAAATGTTATTCTGGGGTTCTTTGTGATATCTTAGATTTCCTGGGTTGCTCTTGATAATCTTCACAGATCATTCTTTGTATGTCACCATGAACTTGAATATTTTCTATTTTTTTATGTCCTGGAAGTGGATGGATGGAGCCCCAAAATCTTAAATTGCTTTTAATTGTGGCACGATCTGTTCCCACTAACCTTTATAGTGAAGTGTAAACTCATAAGGTTTCTGATCATTATGTAGGTGGCTCAAACCTAGCCCCTGTTTACTTGTTACTCAATGATAGAATCTATTTTTTTCTATCTTATACATCATTATATCTCAAAAAATGAATTGGTAAATATAATATAAATTAAATTCTTTTGGTTCAGAAAAGACCAGTTTCAATCAAACATGGTATGATGGTAAGAAATCATAATTCTCATAATTATATAAGGGGTTCAAAAACATTTCCTCAGCATTGTACAGTACATTATCAGACTCAAGGCACTTGTTCAGACACATGTAAGATCTCAGTGTTTGCAGTGTGTCATGACTTCCTTATAAAAACAATTCAGTAAACATGACAACCAACCAGTAATGGGGGAACAGTGTTTAGCACATCAGAATAAAGAAAAGGCAATTATAATTACTTGTGAGAAAACCCTGTTGATTATACAGAACTGGGAATGCAACACAGATCGGCAGCTACACAATCAGTCTTCTACTCCATCTCTGCCTCAGCTCAAATGCAACAATAAGAAACTGAATGCCTGTTCTTTTACTGCAAAACCTCTAACTCCTTTCTCCACTCTCCAGAGCACATAATATAGCCAAAGTGTGTAGATGACTATAGGCCTTGTATACAGGTTTTCTGATTCACTTAACCCTCTCTCTTTCTCTCACTCTCTTCACTTCCCCCCATACACATTAGCTGTGTAATGAGATCAAGCTCAAAACGGTCAGAAAAGTTCTTTTGAAACCACCTCTTCTGATCATGATGAAATCAGTTCTCACAATGTGGGGGTCTGACTTGAAGTAAAGCTACATACAGTACTGTACAACACAGACTGGAAAAGACTGGAAAAAACACAGAGCTTTATCTCATTACACAGCTAATGTGTATGGGGGAAAGTGAAGAGAGTGAGAAAAATAAACATATGGAGCAGTGCGGTGGCTCTGTGGTTAAGGATCTGCACCTCTGGCTGGAAAGTTGCCAGTATGTATAGGAATTCTACTCTGGTGGGCCCCTGAGCAAGGCCCTTAACCCCAACTGTTTGAGGGGTGATGTATACATGGCTGACCCTGCACTCTGACCCCAAGATTCTCTCCCTATCTATGTGTCTCATGGAGAGCAAGTTGGGGTATGTGAAAAAGACAAATTCCTAATACAAGAAATTGTATATGGCCAATAAAGTGATCTTATAAAAATGTACTGTACCTTTCTTCCTGTATCCCTTTCTGTCTCTTCTCTCAATGTCTTCTCTCAATATTTTAAGCTGGAATTCATTTTGTGCACTGTATGAATTCAAACTCCTCTTCTCTTGCACTACGTCAGATGATCACAAGACCTAACCAATTTAATGTCCTACAAAATAAACAGAATGTTTTTCCCCAGAACATAATTGGGCATTCCATTGATCTTAAATATTTATTCCCCACATGTTCCCCAATTGGAATAATCTATGCAAAAGTAAACTAACAGAAAAAATATGAACATTGATGTTCAAAATCAGTCAAAGGATCATGGGATAATTATTCAAACAACCCTCAGTGATTATACTCTGTGAAAACAATAAGGTTAAGATGGAAATGATCACAATACTTATTAAAATAAGTTCAAGTTAGAGGTGAGTTTGATTTGCATTAATTAAATCTGAGATTTTGTTAAAGAGTGATACATTTATTGAAGTAGAGAGACAATCTTTCAGTTACTGAAAAGAATGGAAGTCAGATGTTGCTAAGATACATACTGTAGAGTCGTGCAGTCGCAAAAGAAAACTGATTATGATACTGTGCTGCAATAGTGATTTTTAAACCTAAGGTTAAAAGGGCCTTGTAAATGCACGCAGGCATTCCTATGGTGTCCCATTGTGTGAAATTATAAAATGATGCATACTTTTTTTAAAACTCAATATTTTAATAATAATTTAATTATAATTTATAAACAAACCTTAATGCTCCGACTGGAGATTTCTAAGGGTAGGATATCTTGCAGTAAATGTCAGTGAAAACTAAAGGGAAAATAATTGTGAAACATTTATAAAACTGGGCTGCATGGTGATGCTGTGGATAGCATTGCTGCTTTGCAGCACTGGGGCTCTGGGTTCAATTTTGGACATACTCTGGACATTGCTCTGGTTTGCTTACAACCTACGATAATGTGGGTTAGAAAATGGATGGATGGGTTTATGTCTGAAATTGGCAAGAGGACAAGCTAAGCAATGGTCTATTTCCTGACTTAACTGCCTGTCCTGTAGTACTTTGTAGACTTTAAATTTGTGAGCTGTATGAGTGTTATTTTTATGTATTCCAGTCAAATGTATGGGGTGTAGTAGTTCTAAAACAAGTGCATGAACATAAACAGAATAACCAGCTGAACAGTAAGGGTGTGTCATACTAAGGTATCAATGTACATTACATTATTGATAAAATAAATTAGATATACTGTAAAAGACAAAATGCTAGGGAAAATGCCATTGAGAAAATTTTATTCTCAGAAACGGTTAAAAAGCTTAATAAACAGCAAGCTCAGGTTCAATGCTAGAGGTATATTGTATATCGGTGTATGTTTGTGTAAAGAAGATTTTACACACTTACCTGCTTGTAGTAACTTGAAGAAGTTAAGCAGGTGTGAGCCTGGCCTGTACCTGAATGGGAGACCTCCTGGGAAAACTAAGGTTGCTGCTGGTCTATGTGGGTCTGATTGCCCCAATATAGTGATGGGGACACTATACTGTAAAAAGGCACTGTCTTTTGGGCGATACGCAAAACTGCAGTCGTGACTCTCCATAGTCATTAAAAATCCCAGGGCTTTTCTCGAAAAGAGTAGCAGTGTTATTCCAGCATCCTGGCCAAATTTCCCATTGGCCCTTACCAATCATGGCCTCCTAATAATCCCCATCTATGAACTGGCTTCATCACTCTGTTCTCCTCCCCACTAATAGCTGATTTGTGGTGAGCGTTCTGGCGCACTATGGCTGTCGTTGCATCGTCCAGGTGGGACTGCACATTGGTGGTGGTAGAGGGGAGTCCCCATTACCTGTAAAGCGCTTTGAGTGGAGTATCCAGAAAAGTGATATATTAGTGTAAGGAATTAATGATTACCATATTATTACCATACTGTTTTGGTACCCTTTTTACAGTGCCCTCTATTATGATGAATGCAATTCAGGTTTTGGTGATGCCTACTGTACAAGACACCACTTACTGTAATAGGAAATTACCGGCATCTTCAGCCATGGAATATCAGAGGTGCAGTCCTTATCTGAAACAAATGACATGAAATAAATATATTTCTTTCAATGGCCTTTCAGTTTAAATTGTTTAACAATTTTATACCTGAAACATAGTGAGAGTCATTTCCTGGAATGTGAAGCTCACTTTCTGAAAACATACAGACTCTTTGTGTTACAGCCAAGTGCATACAGTACTTACTGTACTTTTAAGCTGGAAAAAATACTTCTATTCTATTTGATCAAAGTTTAATCTGTATTTGTAAGCATTACCTTTCAAATTAAAATTACCTTGAAAAGCTATAAAATTACCAGCTGAGCTAGTATGTAGATCAATTAATTTAACTGACAGCGTAAGCTGGAATGAAAATAAAAGACCTTATGCAAACTGAATCTAACATTCCTTGGTAACCCTCTATATTGGAGTAACAGGATAAATATCAAGCATGCCTTCTCACTCCTGGTCCTCAGGACCTCCTGTGTATTCTGGTCTTCATTCTGACTTAGCTGTTAATTACTTAGGATTAATGAAAATCATTGTATAATTATATCTGTTTTATATCTGTTCTTTGCATTCAGTACTTGGGTTCAGAAAAAAAAACACCCAGCTTTTGTTTGTTATTGCAAAGAAGCTTAAAGCTCTACTGAACACTACATCAGAAAACTTTTACATATTACCACTAATCACTCAATTTCTGTATTAGCAGTGATACCCTGTGTGGTGTGTTTGCTGTGTTGGGTTCTTGGGCACATTCCTAATGAATAATAAATGGAGTTCTTAATTGAAAGGAAGAAGGAACTAAATATTTTCACCTGCTTGTTAACTGATCACTGAACCATGTACAGTACTGTACATACAGGGGCCTTAAGAAAAAAAAATGACTGTCATTTCCAACCTAATGTTTAGTAATTCCAATTTCAAATGCAAAATTCCTGATATGAATTTTAAAGTTCCATTTTTATTTTGTTCATCCCACATTGTGCACTTCCACTCCTGTCATCGTGACAATTGAACAGTTTGTCAACAGGAACATCTGCTTTGAAATCCCCCAGGAATGAAAATGGAAATTCAGATATATTTCTGAACCATGACTTCAGCAGTTTTCAGAATACAATTTAAAATATCCCTGCTCATGAATTATCTGAAGCATTAGTAAAATAAATATTTATCAGTGTTTTGCATCATGTTTTTTATAATGTAGCCTTAATGGGGCTTTGCTCATTTCACTGTGAATTAAGAAAGTAATATTGAAGCTATATTCCTTCCGAATCCAAATGTTCTTGGAAATCTCTGCATTGGTGCCTCCAGAATTTTCTAATTAAATTCCAAAAATGTACTACACAGTTTGTGAGCTGAAACTGGTGTTGGAATGAATAACAAGAGGCGTTAACTGATTTCCAGATCTACACAAATGTATAGAATCACAATTCTGCCAAACTCTGCAGGACATTTTGCTCAGTCTTCTGTAAATATTACATTATTTCAATGGCCTGCATCATCTTTTATTGAAAAATCATTATTATGTAATGGCAAAATTAAACAGAACACCTTTATTTAGTTGCAAATGTAGCTGAAGACATTCATCTTCAGCAAGAGTCTGGTTTCTTGCCTTTTCCTTGTTTTCTGCTTGTGTGTTCCATGGTGAGGCTCATGTGACAGGAGAGGAAAGGGGTTGAAAGGTGAAAGATCGAGGGGATGGACAAATGCCTTCAGGTAATGATAAAAGAGAAATTCCATATGTCCGAAAGCTTAACATGCAATTTTGGATATGCCAGAGTGGTGCTATTGAGTTGAGAATAGTCCTGCATTCTGTTGAAAACATGAGACAACTTATTAAAGCTCTTTTTTTCTGGTCTTGTCCACTGAGCAATAAGTGGAGGCTGTAACAATTTCTCTTCTTGTTAATAATAAAAAATAACTCCTCTTATAGTTGAACTTCCACAAACATTTCAGTCCTACCTCATCCCTAAGATCCACAGTCCTGAGATCCCAAAATGTCCCATTTTTTCTGCCTGTAACTGCCCATCATCTTACAGAATATCTCTGTTCTCCTTGACAGTTCAATCAGACCATTTGTTGTGGGTCCTCCTTCACATGTTATCAATATTAACCACACTCTCTCTGCTTATTACTGTAGCTTTAGGAATGCACATCAGATCTCTGTACATTGTTGATCCTCATGATCTCAGAGATGAATAGTATCTCTTGTTTCCTTCATTAGAATTGGTAAAAATCCATCAGGCTTTTTCACTGTTCTTTTATTAAATGTAATACTGAAAAACTTGTATTTATTCATTATTTTTCTCTATGTCTCTGGACCCTTCTAATATCTGTTTTGACCAGTGGATCCAATTAATGTTACTACTTTTAACTGCTATTCTCTTGAAAATCATTTGATAAAGTGCTTTCTTTCTCCTAATATTTTTAAAGTATCACGGCTTCTACATTTTGGGATGAACCTGTTATTGCTTCAATGAGAATATCTGTAAGCTTTTGCCATCCATTTCCTATTGATTTATGTATCCCTTTCTACTTCTTTTAAGCTTTGCCTCATTCCTGCATTATCTGCTTTCCTGTAATTTGAAACGTTTGGGTTGTAACCTCTACCATACTTCATGCCTCATTATTATAATAGTTCTGCATAGTTTGCAGTCACTTTATATTGATTTGCTTGATTAGACTAGATTAATACAGACCTTTCCTTTGATATTTTATCTGACAAACTAACATAACAATTGCTAGCCATATCTGCTGTTTCACATTCAGCTTCTGACCTCTTTGATGGTATTTCTTTCTCCCATGGTAAACCTCCTATTGTACCTTTTCTGTACATTCCTTACAGTATGTCATTGCATAGGACTGCATTATAATGCTACATTTTAATTTGGTGAACATTAGAATACTCCTAAAACCAGACTTTTTACCATTAAGTGGTTTTTAAATTATTTTATTCTGTCTGACTCTTATAAATTCTGAATATTGATCCATCTAGGCTCCATTCCAGGGCCTGGATGCTGTTTCTGCTATATAGCAATACACATACAGTATATCTCTTCTAACCTGCCTGTCTCTTCTGTGCACTGTTCACAGAGCATACAGAATATACAGTAGTATACAGAAGTTGACAATTAGCCTAAACATTTATGTATAAAACTTTTCTGCAACATTTTGTGTGTCTAAAAGCTTTTGCATAAATAACATTGGTATTTATGTTTGTAAGGCTTTGTACTTCTTATCGCCTTTGTCTGAATTATTTACAATCCTAATAATTAGTTGAAGGTTGCAATATTTTTTTGCAAGCAAACTATCTCTCCAAGGCATGTCTTCTAAATAGTTTTTTCATGTCCTTGATAATTGAAGTCAACTGTGTTGGAAATTCAACAAAGGGTTCTTCACTGAAATGTCTTAAAAATTCCTTGAAAATAAAATGAATGTTGTAGATTGAATAAGGATTGTGTTCTTAACTTGAATGAAAAGCAATTCTTTTGATTTTGATTTTACACATTAGAATTGAGCACATCACTGTGGCACTGTGTTTAGTATTGCTGCATTGTAGTTCTGGAATTCTGGGTTCAATTTCTGGGGTGTTTTCTCCATGGATTTGTATGTTCTCTCACTGTTCATGTGAGTTTCCACCTTGCGCTTAGGTTTCCTTCCAAATTTCAAAGACGTGCTGATAGGTTAATTGGTTTATAGGAATTTTTTTCCTGGTATGCATGTATGTGTTTGTCCTGCGATGGACAGGCGTTCCATCCAGAGTGAATCCTTCCGTGTGCTTATTGCTTGCCAAGATAGGCTCTGGATCTCCTGCGACAGAAAACATCAAAATGACTATTATATCTGTAGTGGTTGAACAAGACTTACTTTTGTGATTGAAGTTCATTTAATCAGACTTGCCATTTTCATTTTCCTGATTTATTTTACAATGGTGCTCAATAAAGGTTTATTATTATTAAACCTTTAGTGTGTGATGTACATATAAATAATTTGGTTCCTCTCCAAACAGTTTACAATAACATATCATGTGTAATTTCATTTTGTTAAAACTTCATTCATTAAAATGAAACCTACTGTATTTATTTACAAAGCAATGTGGCCGAAAACCATTGGAGACATACTGTAAGGACTGCTGAAATATGAGTTACATTTCTTACACATAAGAGGCTGTCACAGGATGAGTGTGGATTTCCCTGTATTACTTAATTCTCACAAGTAAATGGAATTGACCCTTCTCTGTGTCCCTTTTGTCAACCACAAGCCTAATTTCCCTGGGCAGCTCTCCCTTATGTGCACATGCAGCATGATTTCCCATTGTATCATCACTTTGTGTTTTTTTACAATTGCAGATAGGCAGTGATAATACATATCTATGACTGGAAGAACCGCTTGAGAGAAACTCTGATTTCAGCTGATTTTTAATAAAAGAAGTAATAAATATTTTCATAAGCTTCTTGATAACATTTAATTTGTCTGCTGAAGCATACAATCCAGTTTGAAAATAGCCTCCTGATTGCAGTAAAACAATGTTTGGCAGTATTTGACTGTTGGGATCTCTTAATGTGCTGTTGTACCTGTGTACCCAATAATGATTCATTAAGCTGTAATTATTTAGAGCTTATCTGTTCAAAGGATCTTAATAAAATGGGTACCAATACAGTGCTGCCGTTCCTTAAAGTTAGTGGAGCACAGAGACTGAAACATTACTTTGCAGAGAGTATTTTTGTGTTTTAATATAATGAAAAGGCCATATTTCCTTAAAATATTCTTTTGCCTGTATTTCTTATTTTAAAATTGTCTAATGGAAGGTACAGTACATTTAAAAGTTTAATTACATTTGCTATCAATTTAATTAGCTTTTGGGTGAAGAAAATGGGGTGGACTAAAATTAAAAAAGGGACAGGCTGTCCAAGTTCACTATTGCAGGAAAACATGTACTTTAAATTGTACTGTACAGCAGTTTAACTGCCAGTTTCATTTATCATTTTATGCTTTCTTAAATCAATACTGTTGAAAACTTCTGTCTTGCACAAACAAATGGTTTTAACGCACCTGCATTTAAAGCATTTGTTCCAGTAGTTAACAGTATGCACCTTTGTCTAAAAATATGTCAAACCCCAGCTTTATATAAACCATTTTTAATCATTTCTCATACAATCTTGTGCATGGGAACTGTACATTTTGTTATCGACTACTGTAATTATTTTGTAGAATGAGCACAAAAACATGCCAAGATATTAACACTGTTAATATTCTGATAATGTGTTATAAAGAATGAATGGAATTTTGTGCTTGTAAACAATATTGGTAACAATTAGATTTTTTTTTGCTTTTTGTGTTTTCTTGCCTCAGTCTCATGCTTTTTCCTGTTAAACCTGGCACGGGCACTTTACATGCAATGATGGACAAGATTAATCCAACCTGTGTCCTTCTGAGAGCGTATATCCTTGTGTCCTCCTCAATAGATGCTAGGAAAGATCATGACATACTGTACAGTACATGGAACCAGACTGGACACAGATATTTCCTGGAAGGTCAAAACTAACATCATGTGGCATACAGGTTTGTGGTATTGTGTCACATGTAAACCAGGTCTCTGAATAGTTGCAAGAATCCAACTGTAGCAAAATAAAATTGTTGTTAAAGCTGAAAAAGGACATTGCTATTAAATGTAATCTAATCCCCTTTATCAAGTATTTAAGTGACAAATTGATTGTCCTGTTTAGGGCTAAAACGTAAGGAAGAGTTTGCTGATGGGGGATTCACTCTGGAGTGTCATTAACAAAGATGGGATTGAGAAGTTCTGTGGGAGCTCAGTTTCAAATTCTCCTTCTCTTCCTGCAAATGATAAGAATGCATTTCTGATATCATATGGGAGTACTAGTTACAGTGTACTGTATATACAGTAACTCCATACAATCACGGAGTTTCCTTGTTGCTCCTATTTTCAGGAGAGGTAACACTGTTACTATCTTCTTGTGTAATAAATGTTGTAAGTGCCACTTATGAACACAATTTGTTCATGTGTTTCTTTGAATTGCAGTTTATTAAAAACATTTATGTTGTTAAAAATATTGTAAATGACTTTTGAACTGTCTTAAGGTGTCAACATTTCCAGTTCTTGGAGCTTCAAAGCAAGTTGATGTTTGCTGAGATGTAGAGATGTAAGATTGTAAACTTCACCTTGGTTTATCTGAATTCATTATAGTTTCCAATAAATGATTAAATCAATCAATTAGTCAATCAACAGTCCAGAAACAAAGCATAAAGCAAGCAGTCAAATGAAAAAAAGACAAAAAAGAGACAGGAGGGATGACAAGGCACAGGAAGTCAGAAGGTGAGAGCTCATCCATAAAGACAAGATACTGTAGGAGTTAGTTATTTGAACCTTGTTAAGAATGCTTGCTGTTCTGCTGCTGTTAGGAACTCTGATTTCCTGTGTAAAGAATCCCCCTGTTAAAAAATGCCTCTCCCGGTTACTGTTTTAGAATAGGGACATAGGTTCCCATTCATTCTGTAGTATCCAGGTTTACAGAGAGAGAGATTTAAAAAGGTCATATGCTGTTTAGGTCATAAGGCAGCTTTTTCTCTTCTGTTTGCTTTTGCAGGCATTATATAAGAGTTTGAATACTTGGTAGCAGTCTGGCATTTTTCTGGGCGGACAGGACGTAGGCCTCTTGGACTTATTGTGTTTAAATTTGTAAATAGTGTAACTTGTATATTGTATCTTTATGTTGTGTGCAGTTTAGTGTGTAACAATGTTTTGTCATTCCCAATAAATATTTTTAATCTACAGTACTGTGCCTGAATTGCTACTGTTTTCACCAAAGCTGTGCCAGAGAACAAAGAACTCAGGTGCCTCCAATCATACTGTACCAACCACCTGGGTATATTCTAGTCACACGTCATGTCTGATTGGACAGAGTCTTCTTAGCCCTTCTGATTTTAGTATATGGGAAACCCAAATATTGTGGGACATAAATTTATATTTTGGAACTGAGTGGCAACAGCTAAAAGGAAACCAACATTAAACCTATTTAAATGTTCAGGTGGGTAGCTGCGTCAGCATGCGTAGGTTGCAAAGGAACAAGTAATAGGTTTATTTCATGCTGAAAAGAAAGAATGCACAACGTTTTGGCTGTGGAGTCCCACACCCGAAGAAGGCTTTCTTTTTTCAGCATGGAATAAACCTATTACTTGTTCCCATTTAAATGTTAGCTTCATGGGTGTCAATGACCACTGACTTGCATCACATTTCACACAGTCTTTAATTACTGCGAAAATTGGAATATTATAACAGGTTCCCTTGAGCAGCTCATCATAAGAAGGTAAGAACATTTTCAGGAGAGAGCAGGCTATTCAGCCCGTCTGCTGTGGCTTGTTTAAATGTATTTCATCTGGCCTGGACACATGACAGTACTTGGAACAATATGTTCATGCTATATACTGTAAGAGCGAGCTAAGCTTGTCATTCTGAACTGACAGCTCCTGTTATTTCTGGAACCTTGGAATATACTGAGGATTGGCATGTTCTCATTGCTCAGGGTCAGAGGGCGATTGTCATGAAATGTGTTTTATAGTTGGTGTTTTTATTATGTAAGAATGGCTCTGAATTGTTGGCCAGAGTGAAAACGTAGAATTGAATAACTCTGTATTGAAAGCAGAGACCCACAAAAGTGACCCTTAAAGAGATTGTAAAGAACAATGAGGCATAGGCATCAGTATATCCTTCTGTCCTGTCAGCTTCTAGTAGGGAGCACAGGATTGGCAATCTTGGGTTAAACAATGTCTCCTTGTCTGTACCTTCCTCCTGTACATACCTTTCATTTCAAACTGCCCACTCACTCGACAAAGAACAATGCAGTTCTGAAAGTATTACATTGAAAATGTCACTACTGAGAGAAGGTAGTCAGAATAACTGCGTAGTTATCTTTCCCTTTGAAAAGGGAATAAGGAAGATGAAAAATTGAATTAAAATCTGAACAAGCAAACATATCAGCACTAAACCCCAAAAATGAAATGTACTGCACAAGACAATCAGTGATTTCACTCTTTTATTAAATATAAAACACAATGATATTTCTAGAGTATGACACTATACTGTAAACAAGCGCTGTCTTTCGGATGAGACGTAAAACCGAGGTCCTGACTCTCTGTGGTCATTAAAAATCCCAGAGTGTTTCTCGAAAAGAGTAGGGGTGTAACTGGCCAAATTTCCTATGCCTCCTAATAATCCCCCTCTATGAATTGGCTACATTACTTTGTTCTCCTCCCCCCCCCCCAACTCCAACGGCAGGCGGAGCAATGCGCCAGTTGGAGTATTCTCGGTCGCATTTAATAGCAACGTCAGCTCAAAGATTTGGTTCAAACCACCAAATGGAGACGGGTGTGCTGACAAGCGGACCCTGCTGATGCAGGATTAACGCTAGGATGAGAGAGATATTTCTAGAGTATGTTTGCCAAAGCACCACTTTGATGCTGATGCAAACTGAACTGAATTTATTTTCTTTAGAATGGTATTCTTTTGTTTTACAACAAATAATTCTACCCTCTTAGGCCAATTAAATAAATTGGTAGCATTGAACCTCTTTAAGAGAATAATTAAAGGGACAATTAGGTAACAGGAGTTTCTTGTTGATCAGGAGTTTGTTGTAACGTACAGTAAGTAGGCTCATAAAAGAGCTGTGAACATCCTATTAACCTATTGCACTTTTTTTTCAGTGTTTGGAGTCTGTAGTTGCATTTTTTTTTAAATCAACCAGACCCACACTATAAAGATTGGACAGACCAAAAAGAATAATTTGTAATATACTGAGAAATAAAGATACTGTACTATAGGAATAACAACCAATAAGACAAGACCAGGTCAGCCAAGAAAAACATCTGGAGGTGATGACAGAAAAAATTATCAGAGCTGTCAAGGAAAAACCTAAAGCAACTGTCAGTGAAATCATCAGCAGTCTCCAGAGTGAAGTGGTGAAGATATCAAATTCCACAGTTTTCAAAAGACAACGACAACAGAGCTGCCAAGGCTATACTTCAGGATGTAAACCTCTCATCAGCACCAAGAATAAAAATGCTATAGTAGATTAGAATTGACCATGTACAAAGGTGAGCAAAGAGAGTTTAGAAATAGATGAAGAGTTTTCTGGACAGATGAAACCAACAAAACCTTGTACCATCTCATGTGTAAAGCTTGGTATAGCTAATGTCATAGGCTGGGCATGCATGGCCTAATCTTTATGTTGCATATTTTGTCTAGTCTTGCACTAATAACACCAAGGCTTGCTCCCTATATCACCCATGTGTCACTGAAAACACATAAAAGACAGGGACATTGTGGTTTGCAGTTCTCTGTCACTAAAAAGTTTGCATGTTTTTTCTGTTTGTTCGGGTTTTTGATGTGCACTCCAATTTCTTCCCACCTCCCAAAGACATAAAGGTTGGCTCCCATTTATTCCAATTACATACAGTATATTACTGTATATTGGACTACTAAGAAATACAACCACATTCTTCGTCTAAATTGGTATCAAGAAACCTAAGATTTGTTGAAAGTGTGCTCATGCAGGCCGATCACAGATCTATCATGCACTGTTCAGTACTTACAGTACATACTAATTCCCATTACTTTGGGAATTACAGTCTCGGACTGTATACAGTATACTACATGCTGTTCTGTTCTGTAGAACCTAGTCTACCAAACAAATAAATATATGTTTAAAAGTATGTGACACTATGCTTATCCCATGCTCCTACAGTTGTTTATGTAACAGTCTTTCTGAAGTTAACATGCCCACAGCTTTTCTTTTCAGCAGAAGAATTAAAAAAAATACATTTTGTAAGACAAGGTGTGTGAAGTGCTCCTCTGATTTGACTCTTTCTAGAAAAATATTTAGGAACAATGATGAAAAATCAGGAACAAATGGCATACTTGACTGTTATTGCACACAGGTACAGTACAAAGAAAACAGAATATTAGGGGCCTGTGAAGATTTTTATGAATTTTGGAATTGACATTTACTTTTGTCTTTTACGTAGATAAGACTGTATATTTGTAACGTTATTTTTACACTCTCCAAAAGAAAAACGCACACAGTATGTGTGTTTCACTCAGCTGCTGTACTGTGTGCACATCTGGGTAGGCTGATAGGCCAAGCTCCAATTTGTTCGATAAGCAGTGGGCATCAGTCAGAGAGTGAAGTGTAACCTGGGAATACCTGGCAAGGGAGAGATGCAATTGTGTGTGACAGAAACACACTGGAGACCAGTAAAGAGGTCAGTGGCTCCCAGAAGAGAATCTGAGAATCAGAAGAAGCATCTGAAAAACCACAAAGAAAGGGGCTATATACAGTACTGTATAATGCAAAACAAGTACAGAAGTAAAAGGGTCACAAAAAAATGTATATTGTACCTTTAGCTGAATGGTAGAAAACTATCTTTGGCTGGGCCAGAATTATGGATGTAAACATTATTTTTTCATTTAAATTCTTAAGGTAAAATACCAGTTCTTGTAATGTACAGTATAGTATGTTCACATTATAGTATAGATTAAATTTATCTTACCACATCTTACAACAGTGTAAGAAAGTAGAATGAAAAAGAACAGTTTTATCTAGATGCTGTAAGGCCAGCCTTAATGCTCCTAATAGGATTTTTGCACTGAAGCCTCCGGGCTGTAACAGTGATCCACAATGTACATGAACACCCTAAGGCAATTACAGCCCACAGCAGACAGTTGTGCTTCCAACTGTGGGGCAGCACAATGTCTGTTTAGGAGTGTGTGTGCATTTGTGAATGGAACTGCCATCTGGAGACTGAGCTAATTTCAGATGGGCTCACCAGGAACAGCCTGTAAACAAGTACTAATCCTGAGAGATTCTGCATGGATCCCATGAGCAGTCCTGGCTATGAGCCACATATCTCCACTGTAGCATTAATCTGCAGGTTACAGCCATTCAGGATTAACATCTTCATATCTAAATCAAAAATCTGTGACATTTGGCCTCCTGGGATCTGATTAAGGAGTGTGTAGTTTAGCAGTAGTTGTAGTAAAAGGCAACTTAATTTCATGTGACTAGCGGGTACAATGTATCCAGTTCAACGTGTTCTCCCAGTTTCTTAGCAGCATCAATCATTACAAAAACATGTAAACATCCCAGACCCCAAGGGTCCCAGCTTTTGGACCTACAGTGCTATATGCATGGAATTTGTATGTTCTCTCCATGTTCACAAGGATTGTATCTGGGTTCTCTGGTTATTATTATTATTTGTATTCTGGGAACATTTGCTCTGGAATGAGTGTGTGCATGTACAATATGTGTCTGTCTGAGTGTCATGGACTGGTATTCCATCCAGGATGTAATCCAGTCTTTGCTGCTGGGTTAGGACAGGTAAGCAGCAGTCAATTTCCAGGCCTGGTGTGAGTGTGTGTGTGCCTAGATTTGTGTGTGCCCTGTGATGGACTGCAGTCCCATCCAGGGTGTATGCCATGCTGGGATAGGCTCTGGCTCTACCACAACCCTGAATTGGATAAAACAATAGAAAATGGATGAAGTCTACAGTGTACTGGCTACAGTATATACAAGACATAATACAAGAAATTCAAGATAATATGAGGCCTATAAGACATCCGCAGCTAGACACCAACAATACATCCAGTTACATAAACACAACTGTGAAAAAATTCAAAAGCCAACCAAAGAAAATGGAAGGAGTTAGCTAGTTAGATACTAGTTAGATTTAAGGTAGAGAACAAATTCTCCTTTACTTTCAGTTTACCTGAAAGTTCCCAGTTTACTTTCAGTTCCCAGGGATGCCACTTTCACTTGGTGTGAATATAGGTTTGTAATAAACCAAAATTTCTGGATGGTAGTTTGAGAGTCTGTTGATGTGAATGCTGTAAATCAAAATCTTTAAATCTTTAAAACAAATCCTTAAAAGTAGGGTGGAGTAGTGATTCAGGTTTAAGACATTGTTTTTTTTGCTGTAAGGCAAGATACAGTGCTTTCCACAAATTCCTCCAATACATGCCTTTCTGTATTAATTGGTACTTTCCAGTTTGCCATTGTAGATGAGAATAGTTTTTAATTCACTTCTCTAGTTAAGTATTAAATAATTACAAAAAAGATTACGAATGTTCTTGACCATAACATACCCTCCCAAAATATTGTAACTGCGATATCAAAGCTTATTTTTACTTTGCAGCAATTGCAAAGATCTTAATTGCAAGTCCTGCATTGCAGGACTTAATTGCAGCAAGTACCTCAGTGTTTTAATTGATTCTGCCAATTACCAGTCAAAGAGCTATGAAGCTGTTTGCTCTAATGAAGTGCATTGGAAGGGCTTAGAAGTCACATTTTAATTAACGTGTTCATGGTGATGCAAAGACTATGTGGCTTGCATTGATGCTGTAACCGAACACATAGCCCCATCTGGTTTTCACACCTTTGGACCCTGAAAGATGGGCTCAGAGATGAGGGTTTTGGCAGTGATTGTGAGATTTAACAGGTTTCGCGACTGTGGCTTACACAACCAGGATGACATCAAGAAATGTGTGAGCTAATGCAAAGCGTGTTTTACAAAACAGAAACAGTGTAAAAATGTTATGTAGTCCAATAACTGAAAAAAAAGTTTGTGAATTTGAACTGCCTTTACTTTTTTTAAATCTCCTTTTCACACAGTAGTAGTACCGACCAGCAACCAATTAGATTTGGCTTAATGACACTCTGTCATCGGTAGCCTTTCTTATAATTTATTAAATCCCTCTTACTTATATTGTTGGTAATTTTGTTTTACAACAGTGTAATTACTTATATTACATAGTTCCACCTGAGAAAAATGACAAGAGCTCCATTCACATCCCTGGCCTCAGAGGTGTGTCCAGAAGTTAAACAGCTGATGCGATATTTTGATTTACTGTACTGTAAGTATTGGTACAGTATGTATAAATTAAACAGTGGTTAAATATGTTTTGCAGGCATTTATCTCTTGTAATGTAACACATTTTTCCTTTATCAGATAAAGGTCTTTATCAGATTTCTAACGAGAAAGGTAAAGAAAATACCCAGTATAAAAGAAAACACATAATGTAGGATGTAGTGGTACTCCAGAAAATGGATATTTAACTGTCTGTACTTACGTGACTCAATAGTTGTAAAAACTATACAGTAGATGTCTGTCTGCTACTCTGTAAGCAAGTTTTAGTTGCTTTCAACAGAGAAACATGGAACCTTTTTTTCTCAAGTCTTTTAGCTTGTTAGTTCATAATAACTCACAAATATAGCTCCACTTCCTTCCTTCCATTTTGACAAAATAATATTTCATGATGGAAACGTGATATTTTTGCAATTCAAAATATTTTTTTTCAATTCAAATGGCTGACACAGTAAACATTTCCCTTTCTTTCATTTTATCTTCTTTGCTGCTGATGAAACCTTGACATATAAATTGTGAAACTGGCTTCAGAACGAAAACAGAGCAGTTACGAATGTGTGTGTCATGTTTTTGTATGTGTGTATACTGTACACCTGTACAGTTTTACATTTACACTTACAATGTCACATAAAGGTACATATACAGTACAGGTATACGTACAGTATATAAGATATACACAATTATATCCTGTGCAACACTTAAAACTTGTCTTTATTGAAAAAATAAAAAAAATAAACAAAAAAGAACTGATCTGTTAGGGTATTACAGCAACACGTTTTCTCAGCCATGTAACTCAGATTACTGCCAATTTACAGATGACCTATTTTCTGATAACACCCTGCTTTTAATGCACTGTTGAAGACCCAGAGCTGGGAATTCTGACATTGACTGCAGACACTTTAAAAACATTTGCAGTGACTACCCAACTTTCTACAGAAGGCCTGGGGAAGCTCTTGACAAAGATTATTAGCAAAGGGGAACTCTGCATACAGTATACAGTATAATCCAGGGATGGCAAATCCTAGCTGTTTAAAGCCACAGTCTAGATGATTTTATAGTATAGGTCATTCCTAAACAATCAATTCCTAAGTTCTTGGACCAAATTTGTTTTGACCACCAAAGCAGATGTTTGTGGGCAATTTAGTAGTTTAGATATTATCTGAAATGAAATATCAACAACCTGTGAACCTTAAGGACCACAGTAGACCAATTCCAGCTTGTTAACTAATTAAATTGAGGAAACCCAACACTTTCCAAGTCTTTACAAATTGATGGTTTAAGGGTGATCTATATGACCTGATGCATTGTGTCTACAGCCATCATATACATAACCTCAGGACAGATAAATTGGAGTCATCATGCTCCCATAGCTGTCCTGATTGGACGTCAGGACACCTTTATCATTAAATGTACACCTACCTAAAACCAGAGCTTTAGTTTCCAACTTTTTTCTCCTGTAACTCTTAATGAAAAAAAATACTAGACTATCCTGGCTGTGCTGGTCTGTGCGCAGCCCCTGTGCAGCTATTGCAATATTCCAATATGTATCACAGGAGAATATGCTAGAATTCAGTGCTCATAGACAGTGCATTGAACGCAGGAATGGTCAGGTAACAGATGGTTCCTTAGTTAGCATAAGGGCACAGAGGCATGTTAGTGCTTATTAATCATTGTTCAAGATTGTAATTACTATTTGGATGGGAGGTGGGTGGAAGGTGGGATTCGTAAACTGTTTGTCTGAGAACAACAACCTGAGACAATCACATTTCTGCTCCCAGAAATTCCCTTTCAGTCATGTAACACTGTAAAATATCTCACTCCTGAAAGATGTTTTTATATGAATCTAGCAAATGTGTGCCTGGATGAAAATGACAGGTGCAGACAACCACAAAATCCACTGTTGTATGTTTTTGAGTGCACCCAAAAACACAGTGACTGCATAATGGTGCATAGCTGCAGGCAGTGTATGATAACCTTGTTCTCATCAGCAAGGCCTAATATGCCCATGTTGACTTGTCACAGTGCATAATTATATCAAAGCCTAAAACAAAAGGTGTTAACTGCACTACAGTTTCTTACTGTATGGCTCTGCACTGCCCAGGTAGTGGTAGTGGGAATATAGGATGTCAGGTCACATCAATAGCCAAATAAGCCTACCAAATGTTAAGCAGAAACAGTCTAGCCTTTAGAATTTAGACTTATTTTCTCTAATTTGGTTGTGAGGCAGCATTCTTGAATCAAACAGTCTATCAGGGCAGATACCTGACAACTCTCTTTTATTTTCCAGGAGTTTCCTTTATGTCTCCAGTGGAAAGTCAGTTTCCATTATCTATCGGTCCATTTATCTAACTATTTCATCCAATACAGGTTGACCGGGGAGCTGGAGCCTATCCTGGCAAGCAAAGGGTGCAAGGTGGGATATACCCTGCATGGGATGCCATTGGAGAGCACCATTTCCATGACTCACAAGGTAATTTTTCTCATAGATTGGTGGTAGTCGGGTTTGATTCTACTACAACATAAAAAGTGAACTCAGAAAATGTATGAACCTTTTAATCAAAAGAGATTTTGTGTGTCTCCCATATTTTGAATTTTGACAGGTACTGTATGGGTGGACCCAGCTCTTAGACCTAGGAATAAATTATTTTGAAGGTCTAAAGGTTGCTTTTGTCTTACTGCACTACAGTTAGACAGTTTTATGAATTTCCAAAGGGAGATCCATAGCAATTCTTCTCATCTAAGAGGGTACAATAGAAAAGCCCCATGTACTGTTTATGTAATGTTTATTATGATGCAATATTACACAACATTCTATTGCTTTTAAACACATAAAAAGCATCATCAGTGGGGGAATCCTCTATTACAATTTGTGTGGCATTATGTCAGTCTTTTCTGGACATCAGCTTGCCTTTTGGATGTTGTTTAAACATTAAGCAGAAAGGAAAGCTAATGAAAGCTCTGATCAGGCTGGCCATTGAATGTGATATTCTGAGCACAAAACATAAGCCCTGTTATCTGCCTCTGCCTTCCCTTGTCAGCTGAGAGCTTTTTTAAAGCTTCTGATACATATCCCGGTTGGCTGCATACATTTTCAGGCTGTATAAATACTGTTCTATGGTAGGTCTGACTGGGAACAGGAACCTGATCTATCTTGTCTCTGAGGAACAGTATCTGAATGTCACAGAGATCTCTGCGTGACTGGGCCTCCAGTCCTTTCTCACACTTTAAAGTATGACCCTCTTTGTTCAGGCCAGGAGAGCAAATGAAACAAGCAAAAGAAACATCAGGAGCCAAAACACACATCTCACTGCTTCTTCCTTGGCCACTGGATTCATTCAAAATTATAGAGCTTGCAATCACCCTTGATTACAGCTGCCGCATTACTGTAAAGTTTTATTTAATTCATACATCAGCCCATCAGTATAAATCCAATGCTCACAGGTTTACTGCAGTTAAGTTGATTTACTTAACAGCAAATAAGTATTAGCTGATAATAGACAACACTCATGGATTTTACAGTGGAAGAAAGCCATGGATAACTGGATTTTTATGAGCTGTCCTTAAACTCCCTGATTGGGTCTGACTAGTGTCTATATGGTATGTTTTTAATAGGCACTAGAAAGCAGTAAACATGTGTTCCAGTCCACAGAACTTGTTAGCTTTGAAAACAGGAGTTGGGATCTCATTTAGGAGCAGTGCATTGCAGAGACCATGCAATCCAGCAAAGTCCCAGTAGGAAACAGCTGTTTTCTTAGGGTATGTGGCACAATATACAGTACACATTTTCTCATGATGGTCATTCATACACATATTCTTTAGGAATAGTTTATTTTAGGTGTATTTTATAAGACATATTCAATTCTTTCTCCTTCAAAACAAGAATTGTTTGTCAGTAATAAGTGTCAAATATAATGCATATAAGCATTTGCTACATTACACATATTCATATGTTAAATTTCAGAATAGTCATAAAGGAGTAATAAACGCCTTATAAAGTACATCTAAAATAAATCATTATCAGAATCAGAAAAAATAAAGTGAATAAAAAATAACGTGAAAATCAGATTTTCTTTGCAAAATAAAAAGATCTATGATTTTCACTTATGAGTCTTATTTCAAAAGTCAAAAATCTTCAAACCCTCCCATAGTTTAGGGAATCCAAAAGAATTGTAATAATGCTGCTGTGACCTGATTACCAGCTATAACAGCCTTGCTTTGCATTGGATAAAGAAATTCAGCCAGCCTACCAGTCACAAAGCCCAAATGTGTCACATGATGGCAGTTTTTGGATTGCTGGAAGCTTCTCACAGATACCCAGTGGAAACCTTCTCTGAAGTCTAGGTTTTGAAGGTTGGATCAGGTGGATTAGTACAATCTGGGATTTAATCTGGGCCCTTGTGTCTGAAATCATTGACAGTTCATTTCCTCACAGTTCTACACAGCGGGGATCAGTCAAGTAAATGCATGAAAGAATGAACTTTAGTTCAGCTGATTCAATTGCAGGTGTTTTGTCTCTGTCAGCAGGCACCGGTGGGTTTAAGCACACATTTTAAATACTGCAGATGTGTAGATGAAATAATTTAAAAAATATGCAGGAAAGCAAGCCAAATATTGAGCAGCAGCATTCCACGGTTTATTTCTGTGGCTGCTGTAAGTATGTGTGACTACATAAGGTAAACAGTGGTTCAGGCCTGCATGATGTTAAATCACAGACACACAGACCCTATTCAAACCATGAAAACACAGTGCACTCTGGAGAAATAAAAATGTTCATGGAACCTTTGAAAACATTTTGCCATGGACAATGACATTATACACTAGAGGGTGTTTACATTGCCAGTGTCCACCAAATTTTATTCCTAGAAACTTACAGTGTGCTTTCTTTCATGGTCACACATCGATGTGTATCAAATTTCATTGCTCTCTGATGTACAGTTTTCTGTTTCCAGTGTACGAATATGACAGCTAACTTTATAAACACCTAAAGTAAAATGCTGTACATTGAAATTGCATTTTCCATTCACATTCTAGCAGAGTTTTCAATGAGAAAACTCATTAGAATCTTCATAAGAGCTTCCTGGTTCCTCTTCCTTTTTTACTTGCATCCCTGTTCTGCTTTATGTGCTTATAGCATTCTCTGAGGGGCAAGGTTGTACTATATATTCACTCAGTGCATAATCTACTGGACCACAAGCCAAAGTAAAGAGATTAGCCTCCTCTATGCTCTTTTTTAATTTTTCAGCAGTTACTGTTTGGAAATGGGCTATGGATGTTTAAATGAAGCGATTTTTACTAGCAAATCTTTGGAATATAAATTCTGTTTCCAGTTTTAAAATGTATTTTATAGTTTTAAAATGTATTATACGAACCCCTTGTAAATTATATCATAATTTATGAGTGCCCAGTTGACTGGTACCTACTTAACACGTGTTTAAGGAACACGTTTTTATTCTTCTTTTCCCCTTATTATAAATACTCACTGTCATTACTCTTTGCTAGATGATGCTTTTAATCTGGACCTCTCATACTTGGGTGGTATGACCACAACTGAAACAATGCTTATGCTGCATTTGCTGCCATCACCTTCCATCCTGGCCTTGACATGATGGCATTACAAAGCTTTCTGCTGCTCTAGTCTGTGGTGCTGGGAGGTTTTGAATGCTACTGCTGACACAGTCAAAACATTATTATGTGGTACTATTATGCAATATGTCTTGTTTTGGGGGGGTCCTTTGGCCTACATTAGTGAGAAGTATCACTAGAGATGTGTGAGAGTGGAGTTGTCTGTGTCCATTTTCTGTAATTATTTTGTTTATGATACATGTAATCTAAAATTAATAAAGGGTCTTATCACAAAAATATAACAGTTTAAGACTGTCCCAGAAAGATACAGTAGGGTGCAAGGTGGGACTACATACTCAACAAGTCAGTAGCTCATTGAGGGACATACAAGATAACCAGTAATGTCTTAATTTAAGAAATCTTCTTGCATCCTCCTGTTAATCATGACATAAATCTCAGTGCTGGGTTCTCTTGTAAGATATAATCAGAAATCCTGGAGTGCTATACTCTTTAATCTTAAACCTGCATCACCTAATTGCAAATTATATGAGACTTAGTGCATTTTCCTTTGTACATGCTTATCATAGTTTTTCTGTCAATTAAATCTTCCATAGCAGTAATTGCAAAATTAAGAGATGATCATGGTACCCAGTAGTTCGTTTTTCAATGGCTTTCAAAGCATACAACCTGAGAGCATTGTTGGCACTGAAATGGATGGACAAATTGAAATGTATTTATTTTTTTGCTCAAATAATTGTAGTATATTCTAATATGCTCTGGTCTTGAAAATTCTACTGTTGTTTTTTTTTTCTACTTGAGCCTTTAATAACTAAATTCAATCAATGATTGAACATTTTTTCCACATTTCTAATTGTTAACTTTTGAAAACTGGCTATAAAACATGAAAGACTGTGACTGTTCCAGCACTACAGCAGAAGATTTCTGTATAGGTGTTGTTGCTCTTGCATTTTGAAAACTGCAATCTCGAAGCTGTATGGAATAGGTGAGAGAGGGGGGATTTTCAAATGGCAACGCCAAAGTTGAGATTTGCTATTAACAAATAGACCATTATAGAATTTTTCCTTTTTTGCATTAAGAAGACATTTTGTCTTAATTCATAGATTTATATTAATAGAAAAATGCATTAATACGGATGTACTGTTTAATACTTTGTATTTGTATTATAGCTTGCTGACTATTTGTTGTGTTTGCAAGGGTATTTAAAGTTAAATTAATTACATTAATTTATTCAGCATTTAATTTGCTACTGGAAAAGGATGGCTTTCATTAACAACAGATACAGTAGTTGTCTAGATGGGTAGCTGCGTCAGCATGCGTAGGCTGCAAAGGAACAAGTAATAGGTTTATTCCATGCTGAAAAGAGAAGAAAGAAAACACAAAGTTTCGGCCGTGGAGCCTTCTTCAGGTGCCTGAAGAAGGCTCCACGGCCGAAACGTTGTGTTTTCTTTCTTCTCTTTTCAGCATGGAATAAACCTATTACTTGTTCCTTTGCAGATAGTTATCTAGTCTTAGAGTGACATTCTATGCACTATTTTAAGAAAAAGTAAAATAATGGAGTTGCTGTGATCCCCCCTGCATCTACAGTATAAATTCAATTTTTGAAGAGACAACGACAACACTGAGAGAGGGTGTAAAAGGACTGATTATAGGTTTTAGATACAGTAGATACAGCAGATGGCAATTTGAAATCTGGATACCACAGCCATTGTTAGCATCGGTAGAAGGTTTTGGATCCGCTACTAAAATGTGGTGGTCTTAACAGCATCACAGGTGAATTGATGGGACAGTTGTAATCAATATACCATTTCCACCATTGTCCATCTGGTTATGGTTGCATCGATAAAAATGTTACAGTTAACTTGACCTATTTCAGCATTCATCTTAATCAGGGGTAGACTCGTGTCAGAATGCAGTTTTATGGTGCATCTGGATTTTAAATAATTATTTGCCTGCTTTCAAACCATTCCAAAGGTCTCCTGTTCTCTGATTTGTTTCTAACATTTTGACACATTCTGCTGTGTTCAATCAATTTCAGAGATATTGATTTCAGAGACTGTATTAGTAGATAATTGCTGAAACCCTGACTAGATTATTCAATACCTGTAGCTTATACAGTATGTGCTGAAAATAGCTTGCTGGTTCTATAGCTGTTGTTAGCAATTAAATGTATTTTCTTTATTTTAATTAGCAATGCTGGGAAATGTGAGCTATACTGCTAAAACAATACACCACTCGTTTGCATCTGACATTAATTGTACCCATAAATTATCAGTTGGTGTACTGTATACCGTTATTATCTGAACTGTAGGTGCATACTGTGTTTATTTTATTTTGCAAAAAATATGAGTATACAATTAAATTTCAATATTAATTAAGATATTCTAGTTTAATGCTGACTGAACATTTGATCAAACATCAGAAAACTTTACAATACAGCTATACCAGAATCAATACTTTTGTATTGTCTTCTTCCACTTCTGAAGCATTACAAATCATCCTGGATAACATTGCCTCCTTTGCAAATAGATAAGTTGATAGTAACAGCACCAGTAATTATAAAACTTCTATTTACAGGTGATTGCAAAGTTGACATGTAATTGATAGTATGTGAATGTATTTGTAAGTATCAGTGTAAATACAATACTTATTAAGTGTCTTTTTCTGAGTTTGTGTAACATGTCAGCCCAGCTAGGCTGCATGTGAAAGAAAAGTTCACTCAATATGATGAAAGGAATTTACCTTTGATACCTTCCCAGTTATATAGTCATTGGCAAAGGGAATGATATACGTGACCTGCACACTTTTTCTTACAATTCATTGTGAAATGACCTCATTGACTATCAATGAATCATGAAACTGATTTGTTTAATTTACTCTGCTTGAAAATCCCTTGCTTATAATACTGTCAATCTATACTGTGTGGTCACAAACATTAACGCTACTGTTTGAAAATCTCCCCATGTTTCTACAGCACTCTTCCCAAATTGCCTCAAGGGGGCAGCAGCAAACGATACTCCAGGCACTGCCATATTCATGCAAGTCTTACTTGGTGGTAGAGCATTATGGAAAAATTTCAAATTGATCTTGCAGTCCTTTTGCTATTTTTATGCATACTAAAATTGTAAAAAAGGAGGATGGTCCCACATTTGCAACCAGTCATGAACCCCACCCATCCCTTAAAGACAGCAGCAGTCAAGTGACATCTTCTGATTCTAAATAAACAAACTCCTCCATGCCCTCAAGCCCTCGCTTTCACTCCTGCTTGTCATTCATTCATCTTTACCCAGCTCTCCATCATGCCAGTCATGTCTAAACACATCTACCTAGGCCAGGCAGGCATGGTGCTGAATATCCATATCTGTTGCCCAAAGAGATGCCCAAGGTGGCTGAAGAATCTCATTTTCAGCAGTATACAAAAAAAGAAAAAGTGACTGTTCAGGGAAGCAGACTGAAGGAAAGATATTATCTGTATGTGAAGCTGTGCTAGTAGCGTAAGTAGATACCACTACTTTCTCTCCCATTCTTCCATTTCTTAATCCACGATTTTACTTCGAGATACTACTACTGCTACAGGAGCAGAACTTCCATGGACGAAGCACTGTTTTCTGTCAGATGCAGTGGGTGTTGGGTTCTCTGAAACTCTTTTAACAACAGATTCTCTGAGACTGGTAAAGAAGGAGTGTTAATATTACAGTACTTCTGTTTATGGGCTGTAAAGATGGAGGAGACACATGCTCTGATAACGTGTGATCTGCACTGGGGGTCTGAAAGCAGTGGAGGAGTTATTACAAATGAAAACTTGTAACATTTCCATATTCCTCATCTTTACATCCTCACCTTTTATTTTATAGTTTCATTTTTTACAATTAAAAACACCATGAAGATGACAGACTATTTGGTTTCCTTTCTAAGTAGAAGCTTCTCATTTTAAATAAATGCATATAAATAATTTCTCTTTTTTAAATAAGTTTTCAACCATACCCTCTTTAATTTGTTCATACTTTCCTTCTTTATGCATGTGTTTTGTTCTTTTTGTTTGTTTGTTTTTTCAGTCATTAAGTCCTCTTGCCACCTTCCTGCAGTTCCATATGCAGTTCTGTTTCAAGACACCAGGGTTTATTCTGATTGGTCCAAACAGGGTTGGACAGCCTCCACCATTTCACTGGCAGGGCTGGGAGGAGTCTCTGTGGGGTTCACTTGGATTCATCAGCTGGGTTTCAGGGGGGCTGGGTTGGGGCACTCCCCCTGCAGTGATGGGAGACAGGAAGCAGGCTGTCTCGCATGCCATCATGGGTGATGGGCTGCTGTCCTCCAGCTTCCTATGAGCATGTGCCAGGACCCTGAGCTGCTCTTGAGCTGCCTCCAGAAGCAAAGCCACTGCCTCCTGCTGCCCACCTGCCATTATTACAGCTGCTGGAGAAGGGGGGGTGTGCGCACCATGAGCGCTGTCCACTACAGAGCTCAACAAGCAGGGTAGGGGCATGGAACTACAGCTGCCCTCACTAATGTCACCCTTTTGCATACAGGAAATGTCGTCTTGTCCCAGGACAGAGGGGATGATAGGAATAGAGCAGGCGCGGACTGGAGGAGGGGGTGTGGCATGACGAAATGGGGTGCCCTTAATGCTGCCTGGAGCTGCCCTGCCCAGACGGCTGCACTGCACTTCAGTCTTGGCCTCCCCCACCCCCACTGGAGCAAAGAGGGGAGGTTGCATATTTAAGAAAATGTCCTGTGAAGGATCACTACCTGCCCTGGCTGACTGGTTCCTGTGAAAGAGAGGAGAGAAAGAAAAGTTTGTCAGGGAATACACAGCAGGAGACCAGATATTAACAAGACCCTTCCAGTGGTGTTCATTTCATGGGTCTACACTGTACATGAATAATTTGCATGGTTTACGTTGTAAATTCACTCTGATGAAAAATATTTATCTCTTACGTGGCTCCAAACCACCTTTTTGCCTATCCCAAATTTCTCAAAATGTGACCTACTGTATATTTCTGCTTTCCAAGTTACTGTGGTTTCTCTAGTCACTGGAAAACGATTTGTTAGACCTTTTTTTTTACCTGAGTCTTATTTTCCATTCAGTCTTACTATGTGCATTAAGTGCAAACTTTTACTATGTCTTACTACAGTATATGCAAACTTGTCTGACAAAGGAATATCTGGGTTTAATCAGTAATTCAGAGTGACTAAATAAAGTGTAAAATAAAATGCAGAAAAGCTGGATCACAAATTTAAGCTATAGCATTTTGCAAACAATGAAATGATACAAGATAATTTTAGCTAAAGCTTAAGTGTCTGAGTGGCTGAAGCAGAAGAGTATCAGAAATTATTAATTGCACAAAGACTCTTTGTTCAATATTCAGCAGGGGTATCCCTGGGTTTTATGTCGTTGTGCTGTGTAAACTTTGAATGTAGAGTATATTTAAATGTTTTATTTGATTTTTAAACCTGAACAAGAGGAAAAAATAAGAGGAAACAAATTTTAAAGAGCAAAGAAAGTGTCTGACCACACTGTCAAAGTGTGAGAAGTAGTAAAATCTAGCTTTAATTCTTTCCCTTTGCAGAAATTTAGTGTAGGAATGCAACAAAGTACTACTTAAGGGTATCTTAGCCTCTACCCACTGCATAAATTAGATACCTGTATGACTGCAGTTGGATCCATGAACAATGGATAATGTGTCATATGAACTTTAGTTACCTGGGAATCGTTACTGAGCAAGAACAGATGAAGGCTCATGTTCTAAAGCCTGTTAGTGTCATACAACCAAGAGTGCACAGCTTACTACCAAAATATACATACTGTACAGTAGCTGGGGACTGGTTACCACCATATTGCATTTGTGTCTCTTGAATGGGTTGAGAGCAGCTTTCATTTGGAATATGTGTGTGGGGTAGATTCTTCATCCAAGATTAAAATTTATCTTTTAGTTAAATTAGTTTATAAGATTAGTGCAAGTATTGCCCCCAGCTTCCATACAAACCAGGACTACCATGCAGTCTGTCTAATTAGGAACAAGTAATAGGTTTATTCCATGCTGAAAAAAAGAAGAAAGAAAACACAACATTTCGGCCGTGGAGCCTTCTTCGAAATTTTGAAGGGCTCCAAGAAAACAACTTTTTCTAGTGAATTTGCAATTACCAATTTTTGCTTGATTTGAGCTTTCTCAATTGGGTGCTTGTCCCTCGGCCAAAACGTATGTCTTACAAACAATTGACTGAAAAGTCAAATAACAATATTTTAAATTAAGCACAGCCAGGCCAACAAAAGCTTTGGAATGCTGTAAGATTATGGTCCAAACATTTGGCCATATACTCCCCTAAATTAAACTCATTAGGTAGCTTTTAATACTTCAGTGTTCAATACTTCATTGCTTTTGAACACTGACATTTCAATCTAAGTGAATACTCAGAGGGAAGCTTTGAACAGATAATCTTTGGGTAATTATTTACCATTTGATTTTTAATTATCCTTGACATTGAACTGTTTCAGGTGCTGACTAATTATGCAAAATTGGATTACTGTATATATATTTTCTAATAGCTTCAATGTGTGGGATAAAATGCATGAAATAGAAACTATGGTATTAGAATGTGATTGTAATATAATTGGAAACATTGAAACTTGGCAGAGAATAACCCCACATTGAAACTTGGCAGAGAATAAATCCCCATGTTCTCATGGGGATCCTCCAGGTGTTCTGTTTTTTTTTTTCTCACAGTCCAAAGACATACTAGAAGGTTAATTGGATACTGGGGAAAATGGCCCTAGGTGTGAGTGTGCGTGCGTGTCTGTGTCTCTGTGTGCCCTTCAATGGACTGGGGTCCCATCCAGGGTGTATCCTGCCTTGCTCACTTTGCTTGCTGTGATAGGCTCTTGCTCCCCTATGACCCTGAATAGTATGAAGTGGTTAGAAAATGGATGGATGAATACAAATAAATGGATGGAATGGAAGAGACAAAGGTTGGATTATTGTACATAAAAATAGATTAATCAACAGAATCTCCGAATCTATGAGTCAGACTGAATTAAAAATAATTTAAAAAGCATAGTGTTAGGAATATGTTATAGATTTGAACATCAAATATCAATTATAATTCAGTTGTATACAATTAAATTATGAATTTGTGGGGAACAGATGAATTGATTATTATGGGAGACACTGATTTTTCTCATATAGACTGGGAAAAATGAGGGATGTCAATAGCTGGAATCCTAATGGATGATGTGGCTAAAGATTAGTTCTTCAGTCATTTTGTTGGAATACCTGCTCTAGGAAATGCCTGTATTGTTCTACTCTTTCCGATTTCAGTCTGATAGAATGAGAAAACACAAGTGAGTGAACAATTAGCAAATTGCCTACAGATTTTTTTTTTTAAATTTGTACAGGTAGGGTCAAAAGCAAAGGTATTGTGCCAAACGAGCTAGATGAAGTTATTAGCTTCCTCTTGCCTATAATCCTTCTTACATGTATGTTCATTAGTAAACAGGATGAGCCAATATGACATTTTAGTCGACTAAATGGCAAATTATTTTAACCTGAATGTTCCAAATGTAATTGTGGGTCTAGTTTTGTCTCATATGAACTTTCATATGAATTGTTCATTGGAATAGTAAAAGAAATAGGATGAGAGTCACCACAAACACAAAAACACAAGCATGTGTGAATTGGGAACTTTTAGTAGATTCCGTTTTACTGAAGTCACAGAGAAAAGTGTTTATATATATATACTGTCCTGTACATTATATGCCTAAAGAAAGTTTACACTCCTCTTTTAAGATTTTCATATCTTGTTGCATTAAAATATATATTTTTCATTTATCTACAAATCATATCTTATGACATCCTAAAGTAATTTAAATTTTATAGAAAATTAATTACAGATAAAACGTGAAATATCCTGGTTAGATAAGTGTTCACCTCACACCCCAATAGCGATAGCCATTCTAAATTAAATTGTAACTGATTCCCTTCAAGAATCACACACCAAGTCAACTGGCCTAAACCATTTGTGTTAAATTGTAGTGATGCACATGATTTCTGAAGTTCTCAACCATGAGCACCAAGGAGCTTTCAAAAGAACAAAATTCAGGACAAAATTGTGGAAAGGCATAGATTATTAATAAAATATTTCAAATATCCCTTGGAGCATGGTTGAGACAACTATTAAGCAGTGGAGTGCGAATGGCACCACCAAAACCCTAAATATATCAGGCTGTCCCTCCAAAATGGATGAGTAAGCAAGAAGGATAACTGATCAGACAGGATCCCAAGAGGCAAACAGCAACTTTGAAAGAGCTACAGATATAGCCTGTAATGTGCATGAGACAACAATATCCCAAGTACTTCCTGCAAATCTGACAGGTATGGGAGCCATTAAAAAAACTGCAATTAAACATTTAAGTCACACTGCAAACAAGTGACAAAATATTTTGGTCTGATAAAATTAAAACTGAACTTTTTAACCTAAATGCAAAATATTGTGTTTGATGCAAACCCAGCAAGGTGGTGGCATGTTATAATAAGATAAGATAAGACTTTATTGATCCCAAAGGGAAATTGAGGCGTTATGGGTATGTTTCTTATTGGCAGGGATTGGGGCTTTTGTCAACATACAGTAGAAGGGAAAATGAATTGAGCAAAGTACAGAAAAGGTCCTGAGGGAAACCTGCTGCCCTCTGCAATAAAGCTGAAACTGAGACGAAACTCAGCTTTCAAAGTGATAATGACCCAAAGCTACACTGGGGTGTCTAAGGAACAAAAGGGTAAATGTCTTTAAGTAGTGCAGTCAGAGCCCAACCTTAATTTAATTTTTTATAAAATGTGGCATGGCTTGAAGATTACTGTCCATCAACATTGAGGTACTCGACAGACCTTGAACAGTTGTGTAAAAATCACATATTTCCAAATCTAGTCACATATTTCCAAATCTGGATGTGCAATGTTGTTAGGGACCTATCCTAACAGACTAATGGCTACAAAATGTTGACAAAGATAAAAAAATTTAACTCTGGAAGGTGGAGAAAAATAAAATTACAGTAAACATATTTTATTCATTTTTTTCCCCCAGAAGATCTACCCCTTTTTTTAAGTCAGTTAAAAGGTATTTTTATAGTTACCTGTGCTTGTGACATCACACACTGATACTATATGCTGCACTTCTCGTGGTTCCGTGACATACTGTAAGTGGAACTTACTGTATTCTCCAGCCTTCTAACAATTGCTTTTAACCCTTTGACTTACAAACATGCTCTGCTGGAAAAATATTTATGTAGCAAATTTAGCAAACTAGCAGGATAGATTTGAAACAAATTTGCTGTTAAATCTGACCTAATGGTTTGCCTGTTGATTTCTATTCATTGTTAAAATAATAAAAAAGTTGAGCCCTAAAAATCTGATGTAGTGGATGCACAAATTGACGGAGATCTTCTGTTGCAGTAACAGATGAAAGCGATGAATCTTAATGGGGAGGAGGGGGGTAAGAGTGTAGAGTCCAAAGAGTGGAGACGGCAGCACGTGCTTCCTGAATAAACACAAGAATTCTGAAACATCAAAGTATTCATTTTTTGGTATTTTTCAAAAAGAACCCATTTTGTAGTAAAGCAGTGCCCTTTTCAGTGCATGGTACACGCAGAGAAAAGGATTGGTCAGGTCATCTACACTATGGGCAGTATAAAAACTTCAAATTAACTTCTTTCATGAAATAGCAGGTCCGGATGACCTTGCAGATAGCAGAAGCTGGATAAAAACTGACATCCCATGTGGCATCTTTGTTGAATTGTCTAAACATCCTGTTTGTTATGATGTGACCCCACCGATAATGCACTGTTTTCATAATTATACGGTGCAGGCAAGCATGCATCAATTAAACATTTTTCTAGGGCTCACACAGTTATTTATTGATGGATGGAAAAGGTGTGATGCTGTGCTCAATCAAGATGATGTTATATGAAAACAAAGAAAAAAATACTCCAATGCCAGCCTTCTAAAAGGCTGGTGGGGCATTTTTATTTAACAGATACTCTTGGATTTATGTGACATTACAGTGTCAAGCACAAGATGTAGGTAGCTTCCTTCCTTGTCAGCATTTTAACCTCTCCCTTCATTTCCTCTCCTTTTCTGCTACGCCCCTTTTTCCTGCAGACCGTCTCCATAGCAACTCCATGATGGGCACTGGGGGACGGGTTTCTTTACAGCTGCAGAGTCTGGAAATAGGTCAGCACTGCCATCCAGCCAGCCTTGCCTTTGTCTGTAGAGCCGGTAAGTACTCCTGTTTCTGGTCAGTACAATGCCAGAGTGTGGGACAGCCAGTCCCAAACAGCCTTCTCACCAGAGTATCATTAAACTAAAGGATACTGATAAAAGGCAGGAAACATTTGTTGATAAGGTAATCAACAAATGTTGATATTATTCTGAAAGGTTAATATGACAACAAAAATTGCAGGGCTAAATAATGAGTAATTTTTACACAGGCAGTGAAACTGTTATAAAACACCAAGTGTAAAAAAGTAAAAACCAACACAGCAGTATTAAGCAACACTATTAAGTACTCTTTATCATGCAGGGCCTGATGAAGTCTGACATTTATACACTGGTGCAGAAAATTTCAGAATAACCTCAAAATTGATATAATATTCTGGGATGCTAAGTGTGATAGTGTCATGATTACGCATAATATTTGTATTTATATATATCCTTATTATGTATACCCTGTTAAACAAAAACGGCCTCTCGCTGAAAACACCTGACACATCTTGCTACAGTAGTTAGTAAACATGTAAATTACTTTGTTCTGTGTACTGTGCAGAAAAACAGACGTAATGGTGAAACAATATCGTCAAGTCAGCAAGTCTGGATAAAGAAATGCTTACTCCTTTGAAGAAATATGATAATTTCATCAGACCCACACAATAAGGTGAATCTGCAATAAAACACTAAGTAAAACACTGGAGGAAAGATACAACGGTTCAAGATTTCTTAAAAGACAAAGTGAAAGCCTATTTTAGGACCTGCAATAGAAACAAGAAAAATGTATATAGACCTGCTGTATACAGTACTGTAAATTAATCAGTATGAGTCCTTCACTCCCTTCACGGTGGGGGAAATTAGCAGTTGTCACAGTACAGTCACTCTACAGGAACTGTACAGGCTTTTAAACTGAATACTGCAGTAGAACAATAAAATCATTGCATTTGTCAGCAGTAAGGTTCTAATATACTCTATAAGTAATGGCACAAGGTACATTCTGTGCACACCACTACAAATATGCTTTTCAACATGTTAATCAATTTTAACAAAATTGTTTATTTGTGGTAATGCTGGAAGCTCACAATCTTGCAAGATTGCAATACAAGACCACTTTCTGGTCAAGTCCATTGCACACACACATCCAAACACCCAGTGACAGTTCAGTTATATCAAATAATTTAGCCTATGTGTCTTTGAAAGGTGGTCAGAATGAAGAGCGCCCAGAGAAAACCATGTGAAGAAGGGAAGATCATGCTGATTCCACACAGAAAGCAGTATTAAGCAATTGAGTTTTGGTTATTATAAGCAGCTTAGAAGAAAGATATTTAGCCAAAATTTCAATACAATATCAAACCCTGAGCCCAAGATCTGTGAGGCAGCCATACTAACAACCATGCCAGTACTGTTCAGTACTGTTATGGATAAATTGTTATACAGACAGCTCCTCTGCAGGAGAAGCCCAATAGACTCCGGAAAGTGGAAGTCTGACTTGGTTCAAATCCCCAGTGGGCCACAGGTGTTGTACCCTTGAGTGAGACAAAAACATATGTACTGTTTTGTGATTAGGTACTGTCCTAGATGTTATTGTTCTGGTAAAGTTGTAGTGTCCTCAGTCCACTGTACCTGGTTGCATAAATGTGTGCTGTATTTTTAAGTGTGAACTGTGGACACTGAACAGCCAAGAGTGGTATACTGTTCCCACCATGTCTTCCCATGTCCCAAGTCTCCCACCATGTGTCAACATAAATTGTTGACATCCATCTACAGTATTAGTTTTATTTTAAGTTTTTGAGTACAGTACGTCTGATCTAGGTTTGTTTTCATGATTGGAAATCATTTGCCTCTTTGACTGGGCGTTCTTCGTTCCAGCTTCTTCCTCATTTCTTTTAGACTCTCTTTTGTTCAGCTAATGGAAGACAATTTGATTTAAACATGAAAGGGGTGTGAATTATGGCAATAGGTCAAACTTCCTCACATACACTGTACTGTATTTGTAAATATTGTGAAATGAAAGATGCAAACTTGCACTTCTCTGACTGATGCCAGTCAACCGAATAAATCTGGGAATTGCACCCTGCCATGTTAATCAGAGCAATACATTTACACACCCCTGGAATAAAATAAAAGCAGTAATTAAACATATTATTGTACTGGCATCTGGGCTAATTGTTGACACACACTCGACCTTAAACACCCTCTTCTTTTACTGTACATATTGTGTTTTTTATGTCTTTGATATACAAATGCTGTCATAGTTCAGATTTGAACTGGCAACAATACATTTAAAACAACAAAGTTCTCAACCTTTCTCTCCTTCTGTGTGTACAGTATAAAACTGCGCCTGTTGTCTTTTTTAAAAAATTGATATCGGTATATTGAAACAGTTATGAAATGGAAATCTACTGTACATTCAAACTACAATAGATTCCTTAAGACTTTATGACACCATTGCAACATTTCCAAGCAGGTATCTGGCAGGAAGATTCAAAGGTCAAGTGAGGTCACAAGTCATTTCTTGCCTTCAAGCCAGATGCCTTTACAAACGTGTGCAATGTCAAGTGGGGTCAAACACAACCAGGCAAAGAGTGTTACATGATTGACACGGGCCTGCTTGAACATGAGATGTACTGTAAAAACATCAACAGCAGTATTTGGCAGTGGTTGATCCTGATGCTTCTGTCTGAGCCGATCCCACAGAATATTAAGGGATTAAGCTGAGGTTGGTTTTTCTGTAATAACAGGTGGAACACAGGTCTCATAATGTTGAAAAAAATTGTACAGTAACAAGAACAAACCAACAGCTAAGCTGGATTAATGGACAATTATATCATTAAACTACAACCACGGAAACAGAAACATTTCCATAAATAAACCTAAGTGAGTGTTTAAGTGCCTTCTTCATATGCATGCTCAAACATTTTCCCAAATAAGGCAGAGAACTTATAGAGAAAGAGAAATAAGAATCAGAAAACAAAGCATCATGTAAGAATCTTTCATTGTACAGCCTATTAATATTTTGTACAGTATCTGACCAGCTTCTCCAAGTCATTTGATAGCTTATAATTAGCCACAATTGAAGTCTGAATATGGCAGGAAAACACGGGCTCCATCATGTGTGCAAGCATCACATTTGAATGTGTACACTTGTAAGCATGTTTCTTTCCATACATATTTTGCCTTACTGTCCTCTGAAGTTAATGAAGAGTACAAAAATGGGGAATGAGAACTAATAGTCTCTTCATGCATATCACATAGGATTTGGTGATATCACAATTTTTCAACAAAATATAAAAATTTCCGTTCCTGTCCTTGGTATGAGTTAGCTCTGTTAGTATTAATTAGCTAATATCAAAAGGACTAGATAGGTGGATTGCTTTTCTTTTATTTACAACTATTCATATACTGTAGATGATATCAATCCTTCTACTGCTAGCTTTACATCCATTCATTCAACAAAAAATGAGTAACCTCTAATTATTAACATTGGACCACATTTATAACATCTGTAAACAACAAGATGAGCTTGAACAGGGAATGGCATGAATTATACAAAGTTGACCATAATGGTACAATAATGGCAATATATCTACTGTATATTAACTGCATGTAAGTTTGAGATCTTGCGCTTGTTCTCTCCAGAAAATATACTGGCCAGTGTTTTTTGTATAGTGGGAATACATTATATTAAAGGGCATTCTGTATTTGATCTGAAGATGAGGGTGAGATTGCAGATAGATCTTTAGTTTTATTCTGGATCTGGAGAGTCCTGCCCAGATCCTGAAGAGTCATAGACTGTTCTATTATTAGTTTTATACAAGCGTTCAGCAAAGGATTGGTTATATTATTGGGTTTAATCAGTCAAATTATGGGTTGCAAATGGCATGGTGTTAAGTGATGTTGCCTCATGGCTCTTACTGTAATGTAGGTCCTGCATTTGATTAGATTTTTTCTCCTAGTTTCCTGTTTTTTTCTCACCTCTTAAAGACATGCTGTCTTGGTTAATTGGTGTCTCTAAATTGTCCCTGTGACCTTGTGTGTGTGCCATGTGATGGACTGGTACCCCATCCTCGGTATAGTCACATTTGTGCCCTATACTACCAAGACCAAAACCAGAATACGCAGTTTTCTGATGAATGATGGACAATGTAGAAATAAGAGTTATTTAGGTGTGAACAAAAATTAAAACTGTGGGATTTTGGTGGTGTGGTGGCTCTGAGGCTAATGATCTGTGACTGTGGCTGGAAGGTTGCCCGTTCGTATCCTGTGGTTGGCAGAGAAATCTTACTCTGTAATCTTACTCTGACCCCAAGCTTCTCGACCTGTCTGTGTGTCTCATGGAGAGCAAGTTGGGGTATGCAAAAAGACAAATTCCTAATACAAGAAATTGTATATGGCCAAGAAAGTGATCTATCTATCTATATATATTGGGGGTACAAAAAACACATTTTTATTTATATTCTGTGAGTTTATCCATGGACTTGTTCTAGTTTGAAACCAAAAGCTCCCTTTTACTGAATTGTTGGATTCTAATTTTGAATGTCACATATGATGCAGCCAATATTCAGTCTCTTACCCTCTCTGTGTCTCTGCCTCTCTCTCAGAAAGCTCCACCTCCTGCAGGTGCTGATAGGCAGGACCTGAGTCCCTGGTTCCTCCAATGGGATTTAGTCTCCCCCTGGTTAGAGGTGGGGTTCTTCGAGGAGCAGATCGGTGAATGGGTCTACTTCTCTGGTCTGGACTGTGAGAGAGGGAGCTGCTCCTGGAAAATCAAAGCCATCCCAGGTCAAGATACTATCAATGTGTATCCACATCACAATGTCATATATTGCTTCCCAACCTGGAAAATGCATCTCAGTCAGTAAATATTACAAGTAAATGAGCAGATTCCTTCATGGCTTTTACCTGTGGTTGACAGTCACAAAAGAATACCTAAGCCTTTACCATAAGGATGTGCCATTGTTTTAATTTAGAAAGGAACATAAATAAATTATTTGAAGATTATAGATGAAGCTCATTGCTCAAGACTGCCAAGGTCTTGCTGAAGTATAATAGATTTAATATATTTTCTTCAGCTGTGCTGCTCATATGTAGAATTTTATGTACTGTAAGTTAATACAATGCATTAGAATAGTAGTACTGCTATTAATCTCAGGGATTCTCAAACTGATTTCAGAGAGGTCTGTATGAGGAATGATTCGGTGTTCATCAATATGGCTCAACAACCTTAACATGAAACATTTTGCATATCTACAAAATGACAACGACAACTGCACATCTGCCAGGAAGGAGTCTCTGCTACAGGAACCATGAAGAGCCAAAAACCTCTGAAAACAGGAAAAAGAAGTGCTTTCACTTGATTGAGATTTCACAGGGTGTCGTGTCTAGTATCAATGAATTCTACACTCATACAAATGGTGCTATTTTATGCTATCAAACTGCTTTGCTGCGAGTACCCTTGGAATTTCTCACATCATTAGAGTTATTTTAAAGCAGCTAATCCTGTTGACAAGACCTATGGAAGTTTTCAAGCCAGGTGATTCATCTTTACATCTTTAGCAAGTTGTTTATTTGTGCTGCTCCAAGAATCAGTGCATATCTCTTTTAAATTTAATTCAGTTCAAGCTTATTATCCTCTGGCGTAAATTTGTTTTTCGGCACAGTCCAATACAACAAAAAAAGAAGAAAGACAAGTATTACCAACCGAGGAGTCAGTACGATAGTGTTACAGGAGATAAGAGGGTTACTTTACATTGTGTGAGAGAGCAATTGCAGCAGGGATAAAAGATTTTCTAAATCTATTATTTTTACAGTTAGGGACACAGAGGCGTCTCCCTGATGGGAGTAGTGTAAATTCACAACAGAGGGAGTGGGACACCCTGATCTTGGCTTGTAGAGATAATTTAAGCAGTTATTTTGCTACTTAGTTTCACTAATTTTTCTAACATGTTACAATTAATGGTATTGATGTTGCCAAACCAACAAGTGGTACAGTATGTGAAGCCACTCTAAATAAATTACTTATAGAAAAGTGTTCAAATAGTCTACCTGTACCTTGGATTTAGCTGAGTTTCCTCAGAAAAAAGGGTCTCTGCTGGCCTTTTTTATAAATGGTGTCACAACATTTGTCTGAGGTTTTTGTCTATGAACAGTGGTAAATAGGTTACTTACATTATTATTATGACTTAGTTTAATAATAAAAGACATTGACATGCCCTTGCCAAAATAGATTATTCTGAACTGATTAGGCCACATTATATAGCTATATAGAATTAGCTACAGTGCCGTGAAAAAGTATTTACCCCCTGATTTCCTCTATTATTGCAGATTGTTGACACTGATTATTTTCTGGTATCAACCAAAATCTAATATTAGATAAAGGGAACATGAGTGAACAAATAACACTTTTTTCTTTTTACTTATTTCATTTATTTAATGAACAAAGTTATCCAACACCAACTAGCACTGTGTAAAAAAGTAATTGCCCAAGTAAATCAACTCCATTAAAGAGATAATTTAGAGTCAGCTGATTGAACACAGCCAGGCTTGATTACAGCCAGCCCTGCTCAATATAAACCTTACTTATTTTGACCCTTACCATCAGAGTCAAGTTCCCAGCACAAAGATTCAACAAGCACATTATGCCACAATCAAAGGAAATTCCTAAAGTGATCAGATAAAACGTTTTTGTTACCATTTCTAAGGCTCTGGGACTCCCAAACCACAGTGACAGCTATAATTTCCAAAAGGAGAACACTTGGAACAGTAGTGAATCTTCCCAGGAGTGGCCGACCTGCCAAAATTTCTCCAAGGGCACAGTGTAAAATCATCCAGGAAGTCACAAAGCATCCTAAGAAAACATCCAAAGAACTGCAGGCTTCTCTTGCCTCAGCTAAGGTCAGTTTTCATGACTCCAGAATCAGAAAGAGACTGGGCAAAAATGGGCTTCATTGGAGAGTAGGAAGGCGGAAACCACTGCTAACCAAGAAGAAGGATGATCCCCAAGCCTTTTGGGAGAATGTTCTATGGACAGATGAGTCAAAAGTGGAACTTTTTGGATGACATGGGTCCCATTATGTCTGGTGTAAAGCAAACACGGCATTCCACAGTAAGAACATCATACCTACATACCACCCACAGGTGGTAGTGTGATGTTGTGGGGATGCTTTGCTGCCTCAGGACCTGGGCGACTTGCCATAATTGAAGGAACCATGAATTCTGCTCTGTATCAGAAAATTCTTAAGGAGAATGTCTGGTCATCTGTCCGTGAGCTGAAGCTGAAGTATAGTTGTGTCATGCAGCAAGACAATGATCCAAAACACAAAAGCAAGTCCACAGAATGGCTGAAATGAAGCAAAATTAAAGTTTTGGAGTGGCCTAGTCAAAGTCCAGACCTAAACTCAGATGCTGTGGCAGGACCTGAAACAAGCAGTTCATGCTTAAAAGCCTACCGATGTTTCTGAATAAGAGCAGTTCTGTGAGCAAGAGTGGGCTAAAATTCCTCTACAGTGATGTGAAAGATTGATATTGAATTATAGGAAATATTTGGTTGCAGTCATTGCAGCTGAAGGTGGCGCACCCAGTTATTAAGCAATTACTGTTTCACACAGGGGATAGGGGTGTTGGATAACTTTGCTTATTGAATAAATGAAATAAATGATAAAAAAGTGTCATTTGTTTACTCAGGTTCCCTTTATCTAATATTAGATTTTGTCTACAGATCTGAAAACATCCAGTGTGACAAATATGCAATAATAGAGGAAATCAGGAAGGGGGCAAATACTTTTTCACTGTATGGGGTTCAGAGTGACAAACCAGTAAAGGCACTCATACAATATGCATGTTGGAGCCTGTAGTCCAGTCACATCAGAGTCTGGGAAATGAGTGGCACAGAGTTAGGTAAACAGTGATGAGATAATGAATTTGCTAGGGTGATCTTGACCTATCATACATCTGCTGACCCACTAGGTCTGTGGAAAATGCAGGATGGCCTGCATGTGTCTGAAAGTAAGGGAGCAAAATGACCCCACACTAATACAAAGATCATACAAATTAGACAAGAGTGAAAAAATAGATAATTCCTATTTTTACAGATGGCTCATGATACATACTGTATCACCCTTCATCTCACAACTGACAACCCACTGAAGCTAAGCAGGTATGAGCCTGGTCAGTACCTGGATGGGAGATCTCCTGGGAAAAATTAAGGTTGCTACTGGAAGAGGTGGAAATTGCGCCAGCAGGGGGGCGCTCAACCTGTGGTCTATGTGATTCCTACTGCCCCAGTATAGTGATGGGGACACTATACTGTAAAAATGCGCCATCCTTCAGATGAGATGTAAAATCGAGGTCCTGACTCTCTATGGTCATTACAAATCCCAGGGTGTTTCTCAAAAAGAGTAGGGGTGTAACCCCGGTGTCCTGCCAAAATTTATCATTGGCCTCCAAATAATCCCCGTCGATGAATGGGCTTCATTTCTCTGTTCTCTTCCCCACTAATAGCTTATGTGTGGTGAGTGTTCTGGCACACTATGGCTGCTGTCTCATCATCCAGGTGGATGCTGCACATTGGTGGTGGTGGAGGGGATCCCCATTACCTGTAAAGCGCATTGAGTGGAGGGTCCAGAAAAGCTCTATATAGGTGTAAGAAATGTTTATTATTACATAAGAGTAATAATTTTAGAATTTCAATGCAATGCAAAGACTACAATGTTGAGTATGGCTCCTATAAAATAATTTTAGAGTTGGACAGTCCTGTTTACATCCCAGGAACAAAAAAAAAAAAGTTTCACTACCTTACAGCCACAACTCACTAAATGAGAAAGCTATTCATCTCATTACTAGGAAGGCAGTCTTCTATGGAAAATCAAGTTCTTTAAGTTTTGTTGGTGGACCAGAGCAGAATGCCCCAGAATGGTTATAGGGAACACTGTGCTGAAGGAGTTATTTAACCAAGCTTCTAACTATTTGGTCATGAACAATCTCATAGCACTGTTTACAAGTACAGTATAGGGGTGTTTTATACTGTAGATTGATTTGTAGAGAGCTTCTGAAGGTTGTAATCAACACTGAATCTATTTCACCAAAAGATTCACTTTTAAATAAGTCACTAATTGATTATATGTTGTTTGAATTTTCAGATGGGTTTATTTTGTATGAAACTGAATGTGTTGTACAGAATGCCATCAGCTGACATGGGTTTCTGTTGTGAGGAAGCTGCACTACGAGAAAAACAGACTCCTATAATCTGGAAAGGTCATTGTATAGAACATACAATTAATGCTCACACGACTCTAAGAAATCAAATAAAAACATTTGAAATGAAGTTAAATTTAAAGTCTAGGGCTGAACATAAAGGAAAGAAACAATTTAGCTCAAATTGATTTGTTATAATCCTAGCACATATTGTGAGGTTAAGATTATCACCTCAGTAATGCCTCTATAATCAGACTTCAGACATTCTGTAGCTCCATCACAGGAAATCACTAACACAGATCAATTGCAAGTAGTTTATTGTTTATAGTGAATGCTGCAAACAAAACCAAATAAACAATAGATAGTTCATTCTAACACTGGAATCTCTCCACAATTATAAACATCTACTTACACAATACAACATGAAAGACACAGACCTGTATAAAAAATGTCTTGGAGCTTTCAAACATACTGTATCTGAAGATTGCAAAATGTTTGAAATAAAATACAGTCCTGTTTTTCTGTCTATATAATATAAGTTCTGCTTTCTTATTAAAACAGTGTAGCACATGTTCTGTTAAGTTGAAAAAATGTGAGGAATAGAGGGTAATATAATGTAGAATAAAGGTTAATTAGGATGTCAGTATCTTTACACACTTAGCAAAACATCTGCTCTATTGAAATTTTGTTTTGAATGCTTTATGAACATGTTCATACATTAAGAACTGTCATTATCATCTTTTTGTATTTATAATGTCAGTAATTTGTGTTACATGAAATTACATGAAAATATCTTTCTTGGCCAAACTCAAGAACATCTTGTAAAGCTCAATACATTTGTTTGACTCTGCATTACAAGGAATTAAAGAAACAAATATTTTGTTGCTTTTTTGAATTATTTAAAAGAAGCGTTTATAGCTGCAATATTCTGACATTTTTTAAAAAAATAGTTTAAGGAGGCAAACAAGAAAATGACAGGACAAATGTTATTTAGGTGAACAGTCAAAACAGCAGACTAAAGAACAAAAATCAATTTTCAAAGAAACTGGCTTGTGATCAGTAAGTATTTCCTCAAGAGGGGGATTTTATTAATCAGGTGGATAGGGATTTTTCCACAGTTCTTACTTTGACCACGATTCTGCCATACTCAATGGGATTCCCAATCTTGATACAGGACGTCCAATCACGTGATGTTTTTTTGATCCATGCCAAGCTCTGAGTTACACAATTAAACCTTTAATTAACTTAATAATAGGATTAATTTTAATTATTTGACTGGTTTCAGCCCTTAAGCATGTTTAGCTATTGCATTTCATAAGTAGAATATAATCCGCAATTTATAAGCATACAACTCACAACTATCCCAACTGAATGTGTTAGTTCAATTAAGACTTCAATTTGTGCTTGACTGGATGATAACCAGATGTTGTGTGGTCTTCCAGGACTAGGAATAGGAACCCCTGCTCTATGGGTATTCAGAATACCCTTTTCATGTAAACAATCAGCAAAGCAAACTGTCATTTAAATATAGCCATGTTACAAATAACCAACATTACCTTCAAGAAATCTCTTAAGATGTACAGTATGTCCCTGTAACACAACTGCTAGATCACTGCATGTTTCTGGCACAAGCTGTCTTTGTTTCATTAATTACTAATTAAGCTTTGTTATCCAATTAAGGAACTTGTCTTACTAAAAAGCTATACTGGAATGAAAGGGAAGGTTTGGCGTTTGAATATTTTCCCGTAACAGAGAGAGAAAAGATTGGAGTAACACTGTGACAATAAATAATTCTAAAAAGAGAGAATCAAGTTTATTTTGTCTTTAGTGTGGTAGTATTCCAAAATGCTGCAGAAAACGGTCAAGTTACAAGGTTTTAATGCAAATGATTATTTAGCCATTTGATATTATGACTTTCATTAGAATTATTCCATGTTGGTTTATCTATTTAGTAATTAAAAAGTAAGTATTAGTAAGTAAAAGCGTACATAGTAAATACAGTACATACTGTACACTGTTACAAAGAAAAATATTGGCACACTATGGCAGGAAGACAACAGGCTTTCCCAACCCAGGATCTGTGTGTCTGGAATCCAGCATCTTACTTGTCTCTTTAAGTTGTCAATGGCTGAAGGCTATAGAGAAGGAAAACACTGGTCTGACTGAACTTTAATTGAACACTTGCACAGGTGCACAGCTGCTTTTATTTCAAGAGTCACAGAAACCCTGCTATTTATGGACTCTGAAGACCAGAGCTGGGAACCACTGACCTAGAATCTCTAGTGTTGTTAACTTTGTAACTTTGGGAGCAGCATTCATCAGCCTAAATACAATTGAATAAAGTTCTTTTTTTTCCAATTTAAGAGAATGGAATTGTTTTTTCCAAATGAAGGGTGCCAATCATTTTATTCCATGACTGTATTTTCATTGATATATATGAAACATGATGACTTGTGTTTCTGGAAACTAAAAACAATGTTTTTGGGTCATAGTTGTATTATATTACTATACAGTATATTATATTGTAATGCCCAGTATGTTGGTATGCTGTTCATCTAAAATCCAACCTTTGCTGTTCAGTAGTTTTGTCCAGTTTAACAGAAAACACAAAATCTGCAAGGATGAAATCAGAGTCATACCTGTGGGGCTTTCCTGTGGCTGGGACTCTGGAGTGACAAGGAGGAGCAGCACGGCTTTGAGAGAAGCTGGATTCACGAACACTGCCCTCTAACGTTGAGGAAGACCCATGACCTTTGCAGTACTGTAGAGAAAGTATGAAAATACAAAAGCCGGGCACAGCATAAGAATGTGAATGTTCATGAGAAATAACAACACCCAAGAATGAACTCTATTAAAAACTACTTATTAAGAGTGCTTTGTCAAAGTATGATATAGTCTCAACTCACCTGGCTGAGGGCCAACACCCTCACCCAGAGTGAGGAGTTAACCAAGGGGTAGCTGCACAGGTGGAGACAGAGTGGAGGAGAGATGCAAGAGATGAATGTGAAGGTTTTAGGATTAAAAATAATTATTTTAAGTCCATTCTTAGTTTTCTCTGTTCAAGACAAAAGACATTCACTTCCTTTAGCCCTGTCATTCCATTATGGTCAGCAATTAACCTTCATACCTGATTTTAGAGTAGAATTGCCTATTTTGTAAAATAGCCAGAATTGTACTTTGTATTCTAAATGAGGTCTTACCAATACATAGTGTAATTTAACATACAGTACTGTAACTTTGCCTTGACCTCAGTATTCCCTAAAGTTTTGTCAGCTTTTTTACTGCTTCACTGTATTGTATGCGTGACATTGGGGAGTTCACATAAACACCTAAACTTTTTTTTATAATGTAGGTAAGCTGTCTTTCTAATACCCTCCAGTAGTACATAAAGTGGAGTCATGAATTATTGAAGTAGTCATAGCAATCGTAGAGGTGACAGGCTTGTATTATGCAGAAATGAAAGTCTGCAAGTTTTTAAATGCTACACTTTGAGATCAGGGTCACCAATTCATAACAAAATTCCAACTAAATACCATAGGAATAATGCATGAACATTCCCTGTACCTTCTTTAAGTTATGTAGCTAATAAATCGTACAAGGCCTATGGCAACTGTTACTATAGCACTGGGGCAGAATTAGTTGAGGCTAAGTGTCATGGTTTTAACATGAGAACAACATCACAAGTCAAGGGATGTACAGAAGATGTTCAGTGGTTGTCCCTGTGGTATTCATTTGTATTCATTCATAATGAATTGGTGGACACTGCCTAAGATGTTTCATTTCCTACTATCCATACAATTAAATTCTGAAATCAAAATGTCCAGAAGACTGGCTAATAAGATCATCTGTAATTGGCTGGGCTAGAGACCTGGCCCTCTCAGGAGGCTCATCTAAGTCACCAACCAGAATAAGAATGGGCCTTGCTCTCATTGCTAGGCCAATCTTGCATAAATTGCATAAACTGTACCAATTTATCAGCCCTAAATTTTTGTTTCTGTTGTGTTGTTAAAATGGATATTGCCCCATTTTCTCTTCCAGTGAAGTTATTTTTTTCTTTCAGAACACTTTCCAAGGACCTCCAATAACTGCCTGGTCAGAGTAGTATTTGGATACAGTATATGCCTTTATAGTGTCCTGGATAGTGATGCTTTCTGACATTGTGATTCAAAAGTGAGCAGACTTTAGGCTGGTAGTAGGTTGGAATTTGACATTGATGCTAGAGACTGAAGAGTTAAAAAAATGTATCACTTTACTTAGATGTCTTACAAACAAATCTTCAGAAAGTAAACACAAAACAAACCATCTAACAGCTTTTGCTTGGTCTTTAAAACCTATACTTGTGTGTAGTTCTTTATCACATAAAAAAAATGTTATAGTGAAAAGTAGAGTACTTGGCAGAGACAGAGGTACAGAAGCTCTTGACCTGGTCTCACTGTGAGATAAGATTGAACACAAGAGGTACCTTAACACACAGACTTGTGGGTATCTGGTACAAACCGCCCAATTGGGTTGATTTTTTGCAATCGTTCAAATAAAAGCTGAACAAGATTGTCTGACCCATCATCTACTAGCAACCAGGTGAATATGATGGATAAAAAGATCTTCTCTCCTTTTGAAATTCATTCTATATAATTTGCCTATGAAAGAATGATGAATGACCAGGCATGTTTACTGTCTGTTGGGTTTAATACTTACCTTATTTCAGTGTACCTTCAATAAAAAAAAAACACTGACTTGCAATTTTTACCTCTTTTTCCTTAGTAACAAAATTCCCATTCAGTATACTAACTCAAGCCTACACTGTTTGGTCTATGTACATAATGAAAACATTTATAGCACAAAGTGGAGGGGCTTTCTTTTTCAACATCTAAGCTTGAAAAGTAATAAAGTAAAAGCAATTACAGAGTTCAGAAATGCTGAAACAGACTCAATAGCCTTCCTCCCCATCCCCCTCACAGACTCTCTCCTGGCTTATAAAAAGAAGAAAAAAAATAAAAATTCTTTTAGGTTCAATCACGTACAGTAGGATATTGTACATGTTTGATATATGACCCCCATTGCAAAGCTAAGTCAATTTAATTGGATATTACATTGAAGATGTGGATTAAGGTAGACGAGTTCCAATTACAATTCCTGCTGGGTTTTATAGCTCTGCTATATAGGAGCCATGCATTAATCCAAGATAAGATTATATTAATGGAATCTTAAAGAATTTCTTTGATTTTTTTCTTCTTTCATTTTTCATTATAAGGTCCTTCAGTGCTTACGATGCAGAAATTAACTCATAAAGTACAGAATTACTAATTTGTCATATCCTAGATAAAGCAATTAGAATAATCAAGTGAAATTCACAACTTAGTTTATGACAAAGCAATATCACACGAATGAACCTAAATACATACAACGGGAATTTGCAGGAGAGTACAATTTCTGTTGGAAATTGTTTGGAACTGGCTGGTTTGTCTCAATGCATTAGATTCAAATTGAGTGGGTTCAGAAAATGTGCACAGGGTCCCTAAGCTGATAATTGTAATAAATATCTGGCATTATTTATGTGACGTGTACTATTGTTTTCACACTGGGCAAGGAATCAGTATTCAATGGGCTTTAAGCTAATTGCTGCTCTTTGTTTTCAGTCTTGGCTAGTGTTGCACAGAGTTCACTTCAGTACCATATTAGCTAATTCTGCCCCTGCAGGTAGTTTTGATAGAATATGAACTTACTGTATTTGGCAATACAGAAAATTAAAACTGCTCAGAAATTAGTATTGGACCAAATATTATTATATCACTATGGAGTGCTGTGATGAACATTTTTTTTTTGTACAGTGTCATGTACTACTAAAATCACAGAGCCTGGTTTTATCAAAAAGCCTGAGGAATGTGCCAACAAGCTCTAATTCATTAATTAGGGCTAATTACTTGGCTAACTGGTACAAATTTAAGATTTCTCTTTAAGCCTAAAAAATATATTAAAATCAGAATTCCTTTAATCATAGGCATCATTTTAAAGTGACAAAAATGAAAATAAAAAAAAAATCAGTATCACTTTCTGAATTTTAATGCTGTTTCCCAGAAAGAATGATCATTTCCTGGAAAAGATTACCAAGCCATATTGTGGAGGAGAGATACTGGGAGCTTTCAGAACAAAGCCTGATGCTTTGATACACTCACACAGTACGTAGGAAGATGAATTGCTTTGATAGCCTGAACAGCCACTTTTCTTCATTAACTTTCCTTATGCTTTTACACCCACCAGAAGATACTGCGACACCATGATACATGAATCTGACACTCTTATAAGCAGCTACTGTTATTATATTTACTATTTTTTTTGCTTAGATGGCACGCTTATCCAAGCATAAGTAATGTAAATGTACATAGGTACAGTATTGTAACAATATTATTAAACCAGTTTCAGAATGTGCAGTTTTAGATGTGATATCTAGAGGTCTGCAGCTCTGTTTTAGTCTTCTAGAATAGGAGAAAAAAATGGGACAGATTTGGTGACAGGAAGATAAATATCAGCGCCAAAGAAACAAACTGTAATGGGGCCATCAAATGCACCATAGGGAAGGAATAAGGAGGAAACACAATTAGCAGTGAGAGAAGAATAATGAGAGCTGAAAAATCTTTTCCTCAAACCTCTATCTCTGACTGTCACAAAGGCGCTGGAGCTCTTCTGAATTAGTGGCATCAAAGCTGTTTAATGCTGTCTCTTAGCTGTAAGTCAAGGCTTTTGTTTGTGAAACACATCTCTGAGTGAGTGTTTCGCCAGGTACAAGGCATCAAAAAAAGATTAACATGATAAGCTATACAGTCCTTCCTTGAATATCACAGTCAACAAGCCCACGCAGAGAACAACACTATATACAGTATAAGACATTTCTGAGACAAGCTGGTTCCATTCTGTTCTGTTAATGGGCACAAGGAAAAAAAGAAACAGTTCTAAATTATGCCCTTATTATGCCCTCAATTCTGACAGTTATGAACATATTGACAAACAGGACATTCTGAGCTCCTGAACAAAACTGGTTTACTCTGTGAATGCACACAACAGTGAGAGAGTATCTTGGCACCATTTCTGCTGGATGAAGGTTGAACGTGTCTGTTAATGAACATAGTCCTAGTACTTCTTTCATTTGTAACGTGAAACTTTCCAATATCCATTGTAATAATTAAACACAAGAAAATGTTATGTTAATACTGGAGTTTAATGGATGATTGAGGCAGGTACAAAAATGTCAAAAAGCCTAAAAACACCTAGTTCAAAAGTGCCCTGGAGACATACTGTAGAAACAAACAAGACTGCATTTTCATAGCAGTTTTAACTAGTTGTGGATTTTGAAACAAACCAACAGATTTTTAAGAATTTACTGTGTAAAAGTGTAGAAACAGACATAATACAAGCATAATACATAATCTGCATTATACAAGCCTGTCAGTGTTTAAATCATTTAAGATATATTGCTTTGCTGCTACAGTGGTACAACCTTGCATACTGTATGTGGCTGCAGCAATTATACAGTGTACTGTACCTGAAGTGGATCAAACCACTGTACAAATAAGTCTTACTAATTTCGCTGAGAAGGGCCAGAAAGTAAGGCACAAACCAGTTTCTACCTTGTTCTCTGAAAGGCTGATATTTTCATGGACAGAACGGATGTTCTGAAAGGTTCACAGACAGTACAAGGACAGCGTGATGTCTCTCTCTCTGTGGAGTTACTGTATCGGCTGTGACAGTAGCAGCTACTGAAATCTGCCTGACTCGTAAAAACCTAACTTAGTGAACCTGTGACAGTTCATAAGAAGTATCATTAACTATCACCTCACCTCATAACTAGCATAAGTAATAAACTTGCATTTCTATTGAATCCTGGAGTTTATAGCCCTCGTGTCACACAACTCCTAATGATGCCATTGTAAGTCAGTGAATGCAGTATGTCAAATGAGCTACAGGAATCTACAGCTCATAAAATAAAGCAAAATGGTCATGGAGACATCTGTTTCAGGAATGACCCAGCTTAGAATGTACTGGAATAATCACCACAGGGCACTAAAATAAAATATAATAAATTATTTGGTTGAATATTGATGTACAGTACCATAATATACCTTGGAAAAATGGATGAATAGGTTAAGCATAGGGCCTAAATAGCAATATATAAAGCCTTTTGTAACCTCTAATATAAGAAGGGAATGTTAATATAGAGTTAATAATATGGCAGTAAGTGACCCTTCTATATGATTGCATAATTATTGACTGAAGACACATATTTGTTAAATTTCAAATAACATAATAATGTCTACTCCATTAATAGTGCATGCACTATTCTTTTATGCATTCAGAAAGTGGGATTTTCACCTCCTAAATTGAAGTGTTATCAAAAATTGTAATACTGTACTCACTGTAACTGGCAATACTCATTGGAGATACAGTAGTTACAATTACCACAGTATGCCATGATTTACTTTCCAAAATACAGTTTGCCTCACATCGCCACCATTGTGTTTTAGGTATACCTATGCAAGGTTGCAAGGGAGAGAATGTGCTTCAAACATCCACCACTCTGCTTCCTTTTTTGGAAGGACCCTTTTTTAGTTGTTGCAGGTTTTCAATCCTGCCTTTATTCATGTAGTATTTTAAACAGTAACACCTTCCTTTCTGTGGGAACATGAGATTGTGTCAGACCTCAGAAGCAGTCTAAAAGAAGACAGTGAAACCCTTTGTTCTGCATCATACTACAGTGATGCCTCATAGGATAAGACCATAGAAACACAAGACTGAACTAGGACATTGATAGGCAACCTTGACACATCCAATTAGTTCCACTGCAAAACTGTAAATGATTCAGTAATTTAGTCACTGTGATTAAACCTTAATCACTAAATGGAGCCTACAGCTGAAGACTGGTTAAATAAATGAAGATCAGCTGAGATAAAGACAATAATAAATAATGCATAAAACATATCAACAAGAGGATGGTATTTAGTACTTCTAGTTGCTAGTGGCTAGCAAATCTTAATGTATGAAAATCTCAACAATATGTTTCCCAGAACAACTGGATGTTTTACTGTAAATACCCAGGATGCTTGGTATAACATCTTCAACGCAACAGCTCACATTCTGACTTGTGTCCCTGATACTTCATTTAATTGTTGAGCCTGTAGTATTTCCTATATAATAATAATTACTTACATTTATATAGTTCATTTCTGGATACTCCACTCAAAGCACTTTAGAAGTAATGGGGGCTCCCCTCCACCACCACCAATGTACAGCATCCACTTGGATGATGCAACAGCCATAGTGCACCAGTACACTCACCACACATTAGCAGTGGGGAGGAGAACAGAGTAATGAAGCCAATTCATTTATGGGGATTATTAGGTCATTATTAATAAAGGCCAATGGGATATTTGGCCAGAATGCCGAGATGACACCCTTACTTTCTATGGTTAATGTTGTAAAAGGCTACAAGGAAATTCACTACTAAACTATGCCAAACATCTAAAAACCTCATTTAACTTCCATGTAGGACAATTCTTCGAGACCAGGAATAATTATATCTTAGTTCAACTTTTTCCGAAGCAAAAAGGTGAAGAATTTATGATAATCTTTATTTTATATGCCTTTCATTTTATATCATCTCAAGGCATGATGCAATAAAACAATATGAATAGATAGGTATATACTTTAATATACAAATTAAGCAGTAAGGTAAATAGGAAACAAAAAAGTATTTAAAAAACTGATATGCAAGATCTGATATGGATAGAAAATGTCCTCCTAGCATTCAGAGCCTCATGTTAGGAACTAAAGGGAAGCCAGAGACCAAACAGTGCAAACAGTGTGTAGTATCCTTATAACAGTTCACTGATGTAATCAGAAGCCAAACTGTTCAGTCACCTAAAAGTGAGCAGGAACACTTTGAATTTGATTCTGAAATCCACAAGGAAGGGAGATCCACACATTTTTAAATTAAAGTACTAAAGTATGGTCAGCACATACTCTCAGTTCTCCTGCTTATCTTCACAGGTTCTGCCCTGTCACCCAGAGTAATGCTTCTAGATTTATCTCAGAGTCATTATGCATATTTATTTTCTTAATATGGAATCATCAATTATGTTAATGTTATATTATCACAGATTGGAATCACTACCTGTTAATTGCCTTGGCTCACTGCTAAAACCTAATTTTAGCATAGGAGAGTTGAGGACCTTCAGGAATATACACTATCAAAGGCCGTCTGGCATTCTCTACACTGTAAGATCCAAAATACCCACACCCAAGACAACATTTATAGCGATATTTGAGATGTGCTTGCTGACAAAATTGCTAGACACCTCTTACAAATCCCTACAACTCTTACAAACTTTTACCTCAACATATGTGTGGTATCTTTGCAAACATTTTTCAACTTGCAGGAATTTCATAATGGTTTACTATGCTTTACTATACCTTCTCTAATGCCCCATGAAAATCATAGTTAAAGTAAGCTTAAACCACATTAAAGTGTGTATATACTGTAGTATAATAACTCTAATGTACTGTAGTAAACATTTATGAGGGAGAGTCCACCATTGCACACGAATTGACACTTTGGTCTAATGAATCCCATCATACCTTGTGACACTACACTGTGTGATTCTGTCTGGTGTGTTAAAGACAGAAAACAAACATTTAACTGAAGGCACTTTTTTATGAGTTGATATATTTCCGGCTGGGTGTGTGATTGAATGTGATATTGCAGTGAAAGCAATTTGTCAAGCAATGGCTAATTGATATTGAACACTCTCCTCTAACATTAATTCATTAAGCTCATTTAAAAAAATGACAGCAGTACAAGCCTGCATGGATTTTGCTACAGGATTGATACTAATTTCAAGCAATAACTGAAAAAAAAAGGCTTCTGTTCTGCAAGTTGCTGTCATAGTTTTTCTGACCCAGTTTGCAGTACACTAGTAATCACTGTATGCTGAGCGTATTCATTATGTCATTTGATTTCTATAAAGTATCAGGCTTGACTCTTGTTTCAAAATAACTGAAAGTGGATCACGTTTTGGTATTTGTTGAAAACAGAGGCAAAAAACACTGCAATTCTCTTGGGGTCTCAGATTTTTAATAAAAGTCAAGGATTAGTATTATATTTAATAAGAGTCATGGAATAGTTTGCCCCTAACAAAACAAAACTCATAGGGCAGTGTAATCTTCTGATATGAATTATTCTGCTCTGAAATGCAATATAATTCTCTTCAGCTCTAGTTTTTGTGCCAGTATGCCACAGCTATAAATTACATTGGTTGCACTGTGTTCTTATACATGTAATAAGATGAATTTAGGTTATGTTTTCATGTGGGTTATAACCACATCATCCTAAGGTTAACATTTTTAGTTTATCCTAAGGTTGAACTAAAATGTCAGTTTAAGACATTAGCAAAGTTCTGTGATATCACTAAGGCAAAACTGAGACTAGTAAAGGCTTTATGTTACCAAGGGGTATTAATCTCCATTGCTGTAAAACCAGTGTTAATATTTTCCTTGCAAATTCAGCATTTATCTATTGGTTCAACTGGACACATCTAACAATTCTTTTAATGTCTTTTAATACATAGATTTGCAGCTAAAGACCTTGGAAACACAGCGGTGCAGTGGTAGGGCCCTGGGTTCAATGCCTGGGGTGCTGTCTGTGTGGAGTTTGTATGTTATCCCTGTGTTTATGTGGATTTGCTCCAGTTTCCTCCCACAGTACAAAGACTTAGTGGTACAGTAGGTTAATTGGCTTCTAGAAAACTGGCCTTAGTGTGAGTATGTCCATTTCTGTGTCTATGCATGCCTTGCTATGGACTGGAGTCCTGTTCAGGGTGTATCCTGTCTTGCACCCATTGCTTGCTGGGACAGGCTTTGGCTCTCCTTCGATCCTGTACTGCATAAATCAGTTAGAAAATGGATGGATGGATTTAGGTTAATCTTAATCTACAGTAGGTTAAATGGTGATTCTAGATAGAGCCTGTATAATATTTTTTTAGGCCTGGATATGCTTGTGGAAATCAGTTAAGCAAAAGAAGGTTTTGTTGACACCAGTTTTGTGCTCTTAAAGAACAATCTGAATGTAAAATGTAACAAAATGTAAGTTGTCAATATTGTACAAGAGAACTGTGAATCCCTATTGAAGTAGTTTCAATTTCTCTGAATGACTGCAATACACTGTTGGAATATATGGTTGTTAGAGGTGTTTTAATCTACAGAGAACAGTATTGGTCACCCAAAGCAATACTTTTATGATTTGTGAGAGCTTTCTATTAAACCATATTTGGGCTCCTAGCTGTCACTCTTTGCCTGAGGCTGACAAACTGAAGCACAACTATAAGTGTTAAGCAGGTAGGAGACTGCCCTTGTTTAATTGAGCCTGTGCAATAATTGTTTTAAAAGATGTGCACGACATCAAGTAATTGCATCATTCCTGACTCAAAGTGATGCTCGTGATGACCTCAGGCACTATTATTGTTATTAGTAACTGATACAGAGGAAAATTAAATCATTATTAACGTTTAAGAAAAAAAACTGAATTATTAACATAACCCATATACTAATGCACAAAAAGGAAAATTTCCCCAATAACAGATACAGAAATTCAACCTTTAAAAGTTGAAAAGTCTTGAAAAGCCATTTAGTTTCTAAAATTTCTCACTGGTAGTACAGAAGAAATTATTTTTTATATTAATATAGACACCATAGTGAAACATACACTTCAAAAAATACGGCAGCTGAACTGTGAAGCTTCTTTTTTGTCCTTTATTTATCTACTTGTTTTTGATGTTGTTTTTGATCAGATAGCATTGCAAAAAGTACAGAGTTTATTGTATATTATTCTGATATATATGTGTAACTGAATTGGAAAAAAAATAATATTATAAAGTATATACTTTACTATAAGTAGGGGAATTTCTCAAAAGTACCTTAAACTCTGTTTGCTCAGGAATGTTTGCTCTTGGTAGGATTTCAATCCATGGTGATGAAAGTGACAAAGATACATAAGTAATGACTGAAACACAACAGCTAAATAGCGATTGAAAATGGACAAGCATCTCCTTTCATGCCACTTAAACCACATACCTGTATTTTTACAAAATAACTGAAAAGTAAAAACGCATGGTTCACTGCTGCTAAATTACTCTCTAATAGAGAGTGCTCCAGTTTAGAATATTCCGGAATATTCCACTGTGCTCCTGTGCTGTCAGTATTGCTGGATTTTGGGTGAGTCCAAACAGCTTGAATTTCTGTCACTTAAAAAAATTCTCTGTGTGCTTTTATTGGTATTGGCATTACGATCTGATAAATTAAATAAAAAATAATCCTCATAAATAGTGACATGGTCCAATGTTTACACTGTAATTCTGTACTATTTGTAAAATTCAGCTTTTTGTAGAATTGTTTACATTAGGCTCGTGTGGTGTACAAGAAAAATCTGATGGATGTTTGTGTCTGTTTTAGTTAGTGCTCGATGTTTGAGGTTTCTTATTTTAATATGGTTGTATACAGCTTTCTATTCTTATTTCAGCTTCTTAAGACTTAGAAAAAATGTTGGTCCTTCTTAATATTAATTGTGGTAATTAATATACAGTACTCAATCCAAAGCTGCCTTCTCTGTTACAATATACAGTACGGTATGCATGACTCACACTCTGAAGCTGCAGGCCACACTGGGGCCTCAGGCTGGTTTTGGACATGAGGCCAGACATGTTGGCACTGTAGCTCTTCAGGCTGCGGCTCTCTTTCAGGTGGGCCTGTAGTTTTTCCCTCTGTCTCCTGCAGGGAAAAAACACAGTAAGTCGGTTAGCTCTTTATCTCAAGGAGACTTAGGGGACTGCTTGAAGCAAGGCTCAAGAGACTAGACCGGACGTACTCAAGATGCATTTTTCTGATGGTGATATCCATTTTTAAAATTATACACACTCACAAAGGACCTTAACTTTAAACATGAAATAAAATTGAAATATGTTTACAAGATAAGAATTAATGTCATGATTTGGAAATATTCACATTTTTGGAAAAATCTAAATAGAATATTAACCACAAGTGGTCTTATCTGAGGAGCTGCACAGCTCAAGAATGCTGATTTTACACACTGCTGTACTCTACTAAAATTAGAGACACTTCTTTACACAGTCACCCATGTCTTGAACCAAATTCCAAGCCATGGTGGTAGAACCCCAGTCACCCCTCCAGTCCAGGTTTTGTTCTAGCAAACATTTGATCATTTATTTTAAAATGTGCACTGCCTCACTTTGTTTCTAAAACTTGTGCACATTTTTCACCTTAAATGAGCAGGTTTAGTGTGCTTTCTTCATAATCCAATGTGGAAATTATAATACATCCTGATCAAGTACAGGATGATATACAGCACATCCGAAACATAACAGGTACAGGTTAATGATATCACTGATTACACTGTATATTGTAACAGCAAAGTAGATTTTCATACTGTATGTGCTTGCTGTAACACTTTCTGTTCGTTTGGGGGTTGCAAATAACACCTAGAATACACAACAAAGTAATTTAACACTGGCATTTCAACTAATAATGCATTTATTATATATTTATTATAATTGTTATATTATATGTCACCCTGCAACTCACAACTGGCCACCCACTGAAGCTAAGCAGGTATGAGCCTGGTCAGTACCTGGATGGGAGACCTCCTGGTGAAAACTAAGGTTGCTGCTGGAAGAGGTGTTAGTGGGGCCAGCAGGGGGCGCTCACCCTATGGTCCATGTGGGTCCTAATGCCCCACTATAGTGATGGGGACACTATACTGTAAACAGGCGCCGTCCTTCGGATGAGACATTAAGCTGAGGTCCTGACTCTCTGTGGTCATTAAAAATCCCAGGGCGTTTCTCGAAAAGAGTAGGGCTGTAACCCCGGTGTCCTGGCTAAATTTCCCATTGGCCCTCATCAATCATGGCCTCCTAATAATCCCTATCTCTGAATTGGCTTCATTACTCTGCTCTCCTCCCCCACTGATAGCTGATGGGTGGTGAGCGTTCTGGCGCACTATGGCTGCTGTCGCATCATCCAGGTGGATGCTGCACATTGGTGGTGGTGGAGGAGAGTCCCCATTACCTGTAAAGCGCTTTGAGTGGAGTGTCCAGAAAAGCGCTATATAAGTGTAAGCAATTATTATTATTATTTACATATGAAAACAACTGTTTTTTTATTTTAAAACCATGCAATCAAAGGTAGCAATCAGTTCCTTCCAGGTGATCGCTAATGTTCTGGCAATTACACCAGCAGCCATATTGCCCTACAGCTCACAACTGGCAGCCCACTAAAGCTAAGCAGGTATGAACCTGGTCAGTACCTGGATGGGAGACCTCCTGGAAAAAACCAAGGTTGCTGCTGGAAGAGGTGTTAGTGGGGCCAGCAGAGGGCGCTCATAGACATTCAATGCCCCAGAGACACTATACTGTAAAAAGGAGCCATCCTTCAGATGAGATGTAAAACTGAGGTCCTGACTCTCTGTGGTCCTTAAAAATCCCAGGGTGTTTCTCAAAAAAAATAGGGGTATAATGCCGGTGTCCTGGCCAAATTTCCCATTGGCCCTTACCAATTATGGCCTCCTAATAATCTCCATCTACAGTATGAATGGCTTCATTACTCTGTTCTCCTCCCCCCTGATAGTTAATGTGTGATGAGTGTACTGGTGCACTATGGCTGCTGTTGCATCATCCAAGTGGATGCTGCACATTGGTGGTGGTGGAGGGGAGCCCCCATTACCTCTAAAGCGCTTTGAGTGGGGTATCCAGAAAAGCGCTATGTAAGTTTAAGCAATTATTATTAATCTGTTTAAAGTTGTGAAAAATTCATTAATGGAATATGTAGTCCCTATATTGAATTGTTTAACTCCATTTTCCCATCTGTATTTTCCAGCAGCCTAATACTTATTGTGTCTGCGTGGTGATGATTCGTCTCCTCCCACCAGCCAGGGGGAGCTCTTACTCACTTGTTGCGACAATAGAAGGCCACACAGAGTGTGCCAAGAAGGCTGATCCCAATTGCGATGCAGGAGATTGACAGCACTTGTCTTTTGTAAACTTCTTCACTCTCTGTTAACCAAGAAGAGAAAATAAAGATCAAGGTAGGAGGGGAAAAAGAGATGGAGAAAATTAACCAACAAATGTATGTGCTTAAAAGTCATATTATAGTTTTTTTTGCAAAGCACAGTCTCCCAGATAATAAATCCAATTTTTTTAAATATATTAAAAGCTGTATGAGTGTAGACATACTAACAAGGGAAGATGCTGTTACCAATTCATTAATTATCTGTGATTAGTTTCATGTCTGTCATCTGAGGATCCTAAAACCCATTAATCATTTTGTTGTTTTTGTACTTCTACTAATTCATAAGACATACTATTTTAAGATTTACCACACAGAGTGTGTAGTGCAAATAATACAATTAAAGTAATTCACATTGGTACTGAGACAACAAAAGGCCTCATTTTCTCTATCCTTTTGTGTATTGACAAGATTTAGAAATTCCAATGGCAGACCTGGCAGCATACGGAGAACACATTGACATTTCTTTGAAGAAAAGAGGAGGATTTCCAAATGAAAACATATTAAATTGGACCATATCATTTTGAGATGAAGTACACCAAGCCATAGATAGTGTGGTACTCTATACATGACTAATATAAAGAGTTCATTACCAGGAGGTTTCAAATTCTGGACCTGGCTCTGCTTCTAATTCACCACATCTCACACTGAGCAAGTAAAAGAACTTGCATTTAATTTTTAAATTAATTTTAAATGTAATTACCAGTGACACTGTAGCAACGATTTGATTGGGTATTTTGTAGCTTACAATCTAGTTTCTGGAAAACAGTCTTGGTAATGGTAGAGTAAAAGTGTTTTGTTAAATGATTAATTATTATAAATTATTATATTTTTGCTAGTTATAATAGTAACAGTTGAAAGAAAGAAAAAGAAGAAAAATGAAAACTATTAACTAGTTATATGCCATAATTTCATGTATTAATAACCAATTAATTTTTAATGTAACACTTTTTTGATGGAAAAGTCTGGATTTGTGGTAGCCTGTCCACATTGTAAAAGGCTTGAAATGCAAATTATCAAGGGGATAATACCATCTGGATGGCATGAAATAATGGCAAAGATTCTACTTACTCAGCAGTTGCCCATTGGATATCAGTTTGATCCATTTCAGGATCTACTCAAGTTCTGCAACTTTTATGTGACCTGAAATGTTCCTTTTAATGGAGGGTCTTACTTCCATGCATGCTGTGATTAAAAAACTGATTTTTCAGGAAAGCCTACAGCAAAGTTGACTGTTATTGTGAATAGATTGTGTTTCTTTTGAAATAGCAAGGTATTCAACAGCACTTTAAGAGCCTATCCAGCAGTACTCAGAAGTGAAGCTGAATGGCACACTTGAGCTATTGCATTGTCCCCAGTTCAAGTGAACATGAGAAAGCAAATACAGTAAATAAATCAATAAAATATTTTCAAAAGTATTTTTGTGCTTATGGTATAGGCTTCTTATTGTGACTGGTCTCACAGTGCCCACATTAGTTTTCCGTTTCCCATATCATTCCCCCACTCTGAGCTCTGTTTTTGCTTTGCTGCTTTTTGCCAAACACTATGTCACTGTCAGATCTGTAAAGCAGTCTCATGGCTATTGAACTGCCAACCTTTAATATAAAACTAGAATTGGCATGAGCTGCTGCAGTGGAGAGGATAGGGCAGTTTGGGAGGGAAAGGCATAACGTTGGTTTACTATACTGTACAGTATGTGTTCTGTAGTCAGAGGCTGTTGCCTGGAAATGCTTACCCTGAAAACCATCATTTGGTTGGATTTAGTGGCTAAGCCAAACCCAGGCTGTCTTAGGCCTAGTCTTTTCCTTATCTCAGTGCAGGTTTACTGCTAATTTATTTACTAATCTAAATTAAATCAATATCAAATTCAAAATACTTCAGAATTAATCACTTCCATGTGTTTCCTTGGGGTGTTTTGGAATCATTTTAATCAGTGGAGCAAGCCAATGTTCATGTTTGCTATAATTAGACAATTCTGGAGCCTAGAGGGACACAGCTCTGAAAAGACCAGGCCAGGGGTAGGGAATGTTAAACCTCCAGATCTGCTGTAAGTAAAGACTTCACCCTTGTATCTAATCTCTCTAGGGTATCCCCTGTGTTTGGCAGTTAATAATAATTTCTTTACCCAGCTTTCCAGGACCTACTGTGTAACTTGGGAAATGATTATCTATTTTCGATAATTAAAGCACATCTCTCAGTATCAGGGCTCATATGACCCCTGTAAGACCCCTCCTAAAAAACAAAGATTCCCTTTGATTCTCAACATGTAGACATCCAATAATAAGGATTAAGACACAATGGGGGAGATTTACTAAGGGCTTGACAAAAACAGCAAAGAAAACAAATAGGACATTCAAAAAGAACAACAAGGAAATAAAATACTGTATATCCTGTACTGTATGTCCTTTATGATTACAAGTTGGAATTCTCAAACCAAGCTATTTCCTGTATGTAGGGGATTCCCTCCAGTTATTCGTTGCAATACAAGATACTGTATATCTTTATGTACGATATAGGACTCAGACCTTTACCTTTCCAAAATTTTACACAGAAACTACAGTACATTTTGCAAATAATGTCTGAAAAATTCAGAAAGAGGGATGTGCACTTTTTTCTTGTACTGTGTCTAATCTTGTAGCCTTCCCTACTTCACTGTTTGGCTGCTGGAACTACCCACACCTGTCATTCCATGAGTCTTTTTCCCCAGTTTAACTGCCCACTTTCTGTCTTTTGTGCGGCTATCTGTCTGACTACCTGTACATTTCTATTGGCTTTTTATTGCTTCCCCTATCATCACCTTTTCAGTTGATCTTTGTTTCCTGTAAAGCCTAGAAAAATGCTTTGGATTTGCCCAATTTCAAAACATTTCCACTTGATATTATAAGGTAGCCATCCTGTCTGTCATCATTTCTGGAGTCCACATAGAAAAAAACATATAAAAGGTATCCTGACCAAGAAACATCATATGTTATGTTGCTTACATTTAAAAATGCTATACATTTGCATGGGCATGTGTTTTAGAAATACTACAGTATGTAACAGTTTATACAATACAGTATTTGGATCTTTATTTGGAATCCATGTCTGCTTTCACAGCAGATGTACTACTTTGAAGACTGATTTTCTCAAATCTAATCAGCTGACCAAGAATGGACCTGATTTGCAAAAAGATAAGAGAAAATCAGAAGAAAATTAATGTTCACTAATTTTAGTGGTGGAAAAGTAGGTGGCTCCTTCTGAACTAGAGGTGCTGTCTAACAGATGAACCATAACTCCATCAACATTAAACAATTCCCATAGCACTTATTTGCAAGAAAACTTGGTAAATAATGGCGTTAAGGCCAGATTAGAAAGGCAAACTATATTTCTGGATTTCTCACTCCTCTGCCTCCATTACAGTTTGAAATCTTGAAGAATCTTGCTTGAAAAACAGATCGTAATTTCAAAGTGGCTTCACAAACAAATAACTGCACAGTATGGGATTAACCGTTTTTGAATTGTGTTTGGTTCTGTTAAGAGTATACAAAAAAGGTGCCACTGCTTCAGCTGTATTGCAATCAATCTTAACAGCAGGACAGTTCAGCAGGCTTTGAGTTATGCTGTGTATCTTTCAGACAAGGAATATGGTGTATGGCTTCCCAAACAGCTGAAATATGTTAATGACCCAACAAGAAGCAGGCAGTCTGTACTGTGGAGCCATGGAATACACTACCATATTTCATTTTTTTATTTTTCTGCAGTATTTTGCTAAAGGAGAACATAAGTATTTTCATCATTTCAAATGTAAAAACTCAAAGCATTCAGCTGTCCTTCTGTACAGTGATATAAATGCATTTAATAAAGTATTTTGATGTCTTCTCAGTGGGTTGTTTGCAACATATCCACACTAGGATCATTCTGATGATTTATAGCAGCAGTACTACTGTTGAGAGAGTTTTAAAATAATTGCCTGTATTTTATATGTTTTGTAATTTTATGTTTTCTTCACCTCAATTTTGGAAAAGCTGTATTGTGCTTTTGACCAGGTCATCTGGGCATTCTGTGTGCCAAACATAAAAACAAAGCTGCACGCTAAACATTTTATCACTTGCAAGGTATTTACTTGATCTTCATCTTTTCAGTGAAGGCTGCTGTCTCCCTTCTTATTCTGCACAACCCCTGTGACAGGGATGGAGTAGAGTTCTTACAGTAAAGCAGTTGATTTTCTGGTGTTTTGAGATATAGGCCACAGTATGAACTGAATGGTATTTTGACTCCACAAGCCTCTCAGTTCAGTTTACTGAAATTGCAGTGTGCAGTTGCCTTACTGTAAAAACAAGAGTCTGCAGTGTTTAAAAAAAACCTGTATAAAAAACTGAAATGGATAAAAAACTCTTACAACAGAGGTTTAATTTTCCTCCTTTCATCACACCGTATGGTGGTGCCTCTTTGTTTCGCCTGATCCAGTTGAACTTCATGACTGGTCTGATGCCAGCATTTCAGTGAAATAAAACACACAAGGGAGGACAATCATGGTATAGTGCTCCTGACCTAGGTAAGTCACAGCCACATCAAAGATGCTTTTCATCTCTTCTCCCCAAACCTGTTATTAGTGCTGCTTGCCAATAGAATTTGCCTTTCAAACAAAAGGTGACTGGCCACATACAGTAAATACAACTACTGTACTGTATAAACTGGCTGCCATATAGTTTTTCCACAACTTGCATTTGCCAACATGTGCCAAATTCATGCTTGTGACAGTAGGAAGCAGTAATTGACTGATTCATACAGTATATAATTTTGGTTGTTTGTCAACAAGGAACTAACTAACCCAGGGTCAAGATGTCCCAGTCCTTTTTCAGGCATCTATGCTGTGTGCAGAACAGTGAGGAGGACTGAGTCTTCCTGTCAGGTGTAACTTGTTATTTACACTGTATTATCATCTTAAATAATTCATCCAACCCTCTGGCAGTGGACGGTGTGCTGTGGCAAGATGTTAAAAAAGATCAATTCCATACCGTTGACATCACCAGTCTTGTGACAATTTTGGCTACTACAGTACAATTTGGGTTTTTAAGTCCCATGTCATGTCCAAATAAAAAACAGATTCTATATGTGGCCTGCCTATTTGAGATTAATATGTTATTGATACCTCTATCTGTCCTTTCCCCAATGACCTCCCTTGAAAAGGGATTTTAATTTTAGTGAGACTGCTTTGTTATTCAAGAAAAATATTATCTCACCATGGTCTAAATTGTAACAGACCGATCTCACTGTGCCTTGCCTGACTCCATGATTAGATAACCCTATTTAAAGAGAAGCTGTATCAAAATCAGTCACAGATTTCTCTCTTGCAACCTCTAAAACTGTCTCTAAGCCCCACATCTTAAACGTTGTGTGCCACAGATTAAACAGATGCAGTTTAAAATTTCAGCTGCTCCATTACAATATTAACAAAATAAGTGCAGAAGTCGGCCATCAAAACTACAGATTTATCACAGATGATCACTTTAACATATACTGTTGGTATGTTCATTAGGAATACTCTATAATTGGAATGGGAAAATATAATGAATGTAATGACTACCTCCTTGCAACTCAACCCCAAGAGCAGTAAAAATCAGTATGGAAGCTAAATACTAATGAGCCCATTATAAGAGTAAGTGTAACATATGAAGTGATAATCCTTTCAATGGAAAATGAGAATATATGCAGAAAATGGCATAGTTAGGAGTGTTGCCAAGCTTTGTAAAGTAAAAGAATTTTTCCCGTATATGGAATAAGGGATTAGATGTTGAATATCCTGAACAAAGAGCCAACAAAATGTTACATTGAGATGATTCTGCACTGAGTGAGCAGCATTCCTTGTTTATGAGAAGCTCACATGATGCTGTCTGTAAATAGATTAATGGACTATGTCTCTTTCTCTCTCTCTTTCAGTTCAGTGTCATGTGTTATCAGGGTTTTCAGAGAGTGAGAAGCCACACAAACAGATAATTTCACAAGTCACAGTGCCAAAATTTTACAAAAGCACAAGAAGAAGAAATTCAATGTGAGGGGAAATTATATCAAGGACTTCAAGTTGGGGAGTAGCTTGTTTATAAAGAAAGGCTGGACACAGAAGGAGAGGGAGAGAGAAAAGCTCTAAGGCAGAGACACCTGCAGCAAGAGACCGAAACTGAGAGAAGAGCAAGAAATGTGATATGTTTGCAACACAATATCAAGCTCATAGCAAAGCAGGAGACTAATACAGTTTGTATGTTTTTTCAGAGTACTTGTGTTCATACAACATGGTCTGCAGTTTGCAAATACAAATTTTCAGCTTTGTGCCAACAGTTGCACAGAATAAAATCAACTGTGCATTAATACACACAAAAGAGTGTATAACAAACAAAAATGTCCTTGCTTGAAGAACTAAACACAACTCCAACTTCAAATTTATTTGAACTAAAAAATGATTTTTAATTTGTAAAGCTTTTAATCTCTAAACCGTACAGGACATGCATTTATGCCCTGTAACTGTTAACTATTAAATAGAAGATATTAACTGAAGTTCAAGAGGGAGAACAGCAAGAAGTCAGTGACACTGCTGTACCTAATCTCCATCATTATGAAATTAGCTATATGCACTGAAAACAAATGTCTCCCTTTGCATTCATCTCAAGGATCCCTTCTCTACCCTATTTTTACCTAGCAGTTACCCCTTAGTTCACTCCTTGTGAATGGGGTTTGAGCCTCCTTGTCCTATGGAAGCTACCCATTAACCAAGCGGGTCAAGTCAAATCTATCTGACCAAGTATTCCAAACATTCACAAAGCATTCAATTATTGGCTGTTGTTGTCCCTAATGAAGTCATGTGACTAAAATGTTTCATATAGAAATGGAATTATTACTGCTTCCACTTCTTGTGTTCTGTATTGCAAATCATGAGGCCATTTTAAAATTAAACTTTACAAAGTCACCTAAAAAGATAGTAATCGCTATTGTTTGGAGCGCCCTTTGAATCTTACAGCCCAAGAAACACCTGATGGATGCAGTGTGCCTATAAATTTCAGAGCATTCGCAAATGGTCACATTTTTCCCCCGTGGAAAGTAGTACTGCTATGGAAGCTGTAGGGCTGTGAAATATGGAAGCAGAACCACAGGAACAAAGGCTGGAATGGAAAAAATCTTCTTCTTCTTGCTCATTATTATTATTAGTCTTTTCTTAATACTTTGCAGTGTTATTTAGTACAGTATCTTATTTCTTTTAATTTCTATGGCGAGGTTAATGTCCACTTTCACTGTAGCAACAGATGCTGTTATTTTATTTTCAGTGATTTCTCTTTATATCTGTACTGATTTTGTTAACAGTAACAGTGTTTTTGTTGTATTTAATGTCTGATCAGAAGTTTTGGTTCAAGTCCGATGACATTCCTGTTTTTTGAAGTACTTTTGGTTTAACAGATTTGTGTGTCACTACAATTTGTGAACATGCTTTCCACTACAAAGAAAGAATACATTCTCATTTATTTTCCTTGAAAATACAGAAGATTGATATAAAGCTGGCTCTAAACTATCTTTGAACAGCAGAATCTTAATAACTCAAGGGGTTGAATCTGAAACTCAAATCCTTATCTTCCTAAAGGTCAAATGACTATCCTATGGTGAATGATAAAATATGAAAGCGTACGTGCTGGTTTCCATGTGAATCATTGTGTTCTTTCTCACAAAATGCTATCTTCTGAATTCCTGTTTTGAGGTTTGTTGTCAGTAAGTGTGCACCAGTGTAGAGCCTCCAAAATGACAGAATACATACCATCACAGTTGTGCACAAAGGACTAACAATTAGAAACTACACAAATTGGGAACAAAATATCCAATCATGTTGTTGAAACTGGCACTAGGATTCTTCTAGATGGGATTAGATGAGGTTTTTGATCAGACCAGCTGTAAAACGGGATGAATGACTTCTTCATGATTGTAGCACAATGTCTTTGCTAATATTGATCGTTTTTGTTGAAGCGATGTTCGGCACTGGGATCAGCTAAGCAATGGTCAATTAAACTTGATTGGATGAAAGACCTTAATTAAAATGGAATGAATTTACATGTCACCATTTGGAGCCACACATATGATAGTGTGTTCACAACACTGATCTGAGTGCAGAAGCCATGACTATTATCATTAAGATTCTGGAAGAAGCAGACAAGAAGATGTATTTGTATTTTACTGTATTTTTGTTGACTAACTGCTAATGAATGCATTTCAGAATGTGCCCTCTTATTCCCTCAAAAGCCAAGGACATAATGGTAAATGCACTCAGGATGTATGCTGTTACAAGCAGAGATAATCCCATGGAGCACATGAACATACAATATCATCACATTTCTGAATGTCATAGAAGAGGTGCAATTAAGAGCTTAATATACTGTAGAGTCTAGAGTTAAATACAGGTCTAATAACAGTTCCAAATGTTATTTATTATAGATAGATAAATGAAGATTAACTTTAAAACAGTATTTTTTATTTTGCATATGTTTGTGATTGTGATTTCATACTGCATGTTTATTACTCTTGAAGATGTTAAACACCATAGCATTTGTGCTGAAGAATCAGTATGTCCTTAGAAAAAATCACATGTTGAGGCTTTAAACCAGTGTGGAATGCTTCACACAAGTGTAAAGGCACCATTTTTTTGCGTGGAATGTATCCTAGCACAATGATTCTGGAAATGGAATCCACTACTCAGCAGAGATTTGGGAAGAGCCGTTTTCCTGTAATGTCAACATGCAAATCTTGTAAGGTTATACAGTTATACATAATAATGGAAGAATCAATTCCTGCTTAGGTTGTGTGCGTGTACTGTAGGTCTAGTCTGCTTAGGTTGTGTGTATGCCCTGTAATGGACTGGTATTGCATGCTGTTCTACCTTGCGCATACTGTAAAATACTTCCCTGGTCAGCTTTGGGTTGTTGTGACCATCACCAGGAGAAATCAGCTGTAGATGGAATAACAGATGACAGCAGAGGTGCTCAGATCTGAGCCAAGTCCTTGAATATGTGCTGTCTTGCAGGGAAGTCCATAAAAGCTACATGAATGGTAGCACAGTGAATGGTAGCCAGTATATAGTTGAAAAGAGATCCCCTGTATTACAACGGGGAGAGATGTGAAGTGAGTGATCCTTTCAAACACTGAATAACAACAGCCCAGACTTCCTTTATGCCTTTCCAAAGCTTCGCTTTTCTATGTTATAATTTGTAAGTGCTTTTTCAGAGTTTGCTTATTGTTATTTTCACTTTATAGACTATATTACTGGAAGAAATGAAACATAGGTAAAGAAAAGAGGCACGTGAAAATTGTACATAAAGAAGAATACAAAGAAGTAGACTTAACTACTTATTAATGAGAACATTTTATATTTCCACTAAAGCCTCTTAAAGCTTTTAATACAAATGGGGATTTTAAAGTCTCTTATTCTCTCAGCCCAGATGCTCTCCAGGGTTAAAAAGTCAGTTTGTGACCCTATAATAATAGTCTGGCATATTTTTTTCACAATGAATCGGATAGGCCATTATTTTGCAATATTTCCAGGTCTTGAACATTCAACATCTAATCTCTATCCCCTGGAGTACGAAACAGGGAGCTGATGCAGTCATGTAAGCTGCTTTAAAATGCAATAATGTTTTAGAGTTGGCCATTCATACTTGGCACTGTAGATGGGTCTATAGTAACTTCATATTCCTCTTTCCAATGCCCAGTGTGTTGGCTTGTGCTTTTACCCTGCTCTGTAAAAAACGGGTTAAGAACCATTGTCCAAAATGTGGCCTAAATATTGTGTAATATTATAATTTAGCTTTAATATAGTCAGTTTAATCTTATCTTTGCATCAAAGTAATTGATTTGCCTGAGCCTTTTATTATTTATTTCTTCATGCAACAGAATCAGGACGAGGTTCCTTACATTTAATGAATTTTAAGTAAGCAAAAACTAAACCAGTTTCACTCGCATATCATAATTTTTGAGGTGGCACATACTGGACTGCTATTTGATACTTCTGAATAATAATATTACATTAGATTTTGGGAGCCATAAAGTCTATATAAACTTATGAACAGTCACAAGCGTGACATACTGTAGCAATCAACTACTATTCCACCTTGAAACACCCTATCTCCAATCCAAGTACTACTGTATATACGCCAGACATCCTCTGCACAGCAGACAGCCTCTGGTGCAGCCTATGTTACCTGGAGATGAAGGCTAGTCCCAGTAGTTTTAGTAATGTAGTGTATGTGAAAACGAGTTTGGATATGACAACCATTACAGAGTTCTAAGTTAATATGCCTCCCAAATTACTATGAACTAACCTGCTGATACCCCACTACACCCCAGCTGGAGAAAAGTTCATCACTTAAAATGCCCTCTTCAGAGGGTACCGATCAGCAGCCTATCCTGCTCTGCTTGGTCTCCATTAAGACCCCCAGATGGGCCAGCTAATGAGGGGCACTGAGACTGGCTGATGTGCAGGCATGCTGCTGGTTACCGTGCCAACAGCATAAATCTCCCTCCTATTGCTCTGTGCTCGGTGTTTCCATGGAGACCAGAGTGCATTAATATTCGGAGGTGAGCAGAACCCCCTGGAGCAATGTTTGAGAGTGAGGGTGTTCCGACTCGCTGTTTTTCTCATGTTTTATGCTTTATCCATCTGACCTCTGCAGTGGCCAGGATTAACTTTTTTTTTTAAATAAAAAGCTCTACTGAAAACCTCTGCTGTTGGTTGTTTACAAAGAAAACAACAAAGATGCCAGTATATCCAGGCTTTTTTCTGCAAAATGCTTAAAACTTAGACTACCTACGTGATGGCACTTTTAAACTCTTTATACATTAATTCGAAGAAGTAAGCTGCGACTCTGAAAACTGCACTGGGCTCTGAATTTCTACTGCCCATACACTCCTAGGGGGTGAAAGAACAATAGAGAAAAAGACAACAACAAAGATGCCGAAATGTGTTAACAGATCAAAGTGTATGATTATATTGCATAGATTTTATCACTGATGGTTCATGGGTGACATGTCCTGGGGGCATGTGTTTCCTCAGTCCAGGAAAAGAAATTCAGCTAATTCTGGGCTAATAACAGTGAACCATGTTTTATCAGCTTGGCCTTCTAAAACCCTAAGCATTTTAAAATAGAAGATTCAAACACCAGGGAATAACAAAAACATTATTTTCTACAGCACCTTTCATGCTGCAATACACCAGTAATGTGACATTCAACACTAACCATTTCCATCACATCAAATAAAAAATGAAAACTTTGAGATTGTTTAAAGGCAAAAGCTAAGCTTAATTAAACACTGTTTTAAAATACCTGAAGATTTAGAGTCTGTAATTGGTCATTGTATGAATTCTGCTGTCGACTTAAAAAAGCCTTAATTGGTTTATCTCAGATTATCTGATCTACAGTACTTGTCAACTGAACTCCATCATGCATTTTACAATCTATCTAGTAGCAGACTGAAAATGCAGTCTGTGAGCAAACTTACTTTTTTTAAAACTTATTAAAAAATGTTAACCACTTTTACATTTATTTCTATTAAATATGTTACTGTCCTTTTCTCAACATTAGTCATCCTGCCACCTGCCACACCTTTGGCAATATCTCCTTGGTTTGCTCCTTTTTCCTTTCCCTGCTAGTGTCCTTCCTTGGGTGGGGTTGTCCCCTTTCAAAATCATGTCTCTTGACCCCTTGAATGCTCTTGGTAAAACCCACCTCGCAGGAACAGCCCGGCATGTAACACTCTAGTTGAAGCCTAATTCTGGATTCTATTGAATAAATGTCTTATGAATTTCTTCTGATATATATTTTCAATTCCTCCCTCCATCATATAACATCCTAAAATGTATTTTTTTAAAGTTGTGTGTGTCAGTTAATAAGGACAAAAAGAGTCCCTTTACAGCCTTCAAATATCTTGGAATTATTTATGTCTCCTTACTGAAATCAGGGGTTCCCTGGGATACAGAGCTTCTAGTTCACCCCTTAAGTAAGATGCTGGATGCAACGGGCAAGACTTCAGGAATAGTGTCCTTGCTTTATTCTTTGTTATTGAAATCCTTATAAAAATCTCTAATAATCAGTGAGACCTCCCGAAAGAGACCTACAGTAAAAGGCAGTATCTCATAAGACACTCTTGGGGGTAATTTGAATTCTGCATCTAAAAATCTTGATCACCAGCTCATTCATTTTAACTTTTTTTATAGGCCTCACCTAACCCCTCAGAGATGTTTTTTAATACTGTATTATTAATACAGTATACAGTATTACAGTATCACTGACTCTCTGAGGTGTAATCTGTGTTCCCAGGGAGCCACGGGCATATTCTTTCACATTGTTTTAATTTTGAGAAAAGGTAGGTGCAACACTGTCCACAATGTTGAAACACAGATTTCCTTTCTATTACTATTACTGCTGAATGACAAGTCCTATATTGGCTTAATAGCACTGCAGTAAAGGGTCTGCCACCAAAAGAATAATTTTGCATAGTTGGCAGCCACCTCACTCTCTTCTCTGGCTCCAAATTGCCTTTATTGATGTTTCACAAATGGAGCTGTCTACTGCTCAGGTTTTTGGTCTATGGGAGACCAGTGTAGAAGACATAAAAACATTGTTGTTCCCTCTACCATCCTCTATTTGCTGAGTTGGTTTCACTGGCCATCTGGGATAGAGTGGATTTTGAGGAAGGCTGGAAAGGGGATTGTCTCTGGTGGAGAAGAGGATTATGAGAAAGATTTTATTGTTGCTGTTTGTATGCTAGTTTTTGTTTCCTAAATAAAAAAAGTCAATGAAAATATTTTGGAATCATTGTCAATTCCAAATTTTCTTGTGACAAGCATTCAGTTATATGTTTCTAAATTCTTGTCAGATACAGTAAGTCTGGCGGTAAAACTGAACTATTGTTCTTGCTACTATACTGTAGGTCACCTCAGCTATGACCTGAGAATCTTTCCCCTGAGCTGGGATTTTTTTTCTTCAGATCTCGCCTGATCAGTGTCTTCCTTGCTTTACAATGTAGCCCTCCCCTCAAATTGCAATGCTGAGCTTTAATTGTGGTACTTATTACTGGAAAACTGGAATGGAATGTTTGATATTTGAAATCTTCTTCAAATATCTGGGTTGTACTAGTGTTCCTGACACTATACTTCATGCCAACCTGTCCTTTTTCTGCCATCTGCAGTTACTTGATTAGCACGCCGCTGGAAGCTTTTGATGTAATAGCTGCCTGATCCCTCACTAATACAACCTCCTCCATTAGCTTTGGAATCTTCATGTTCAAGGGCATTGGTTCACAGTACTGAGGCCTTCCTAGTTTTCCTTATCTCACTTTTTGAACATTATTCTGATTTATTCAAATTGATATACAGTATATACACAACTTCACTTTGGGACCACAAACAGAAATAAAAATAATTTATTATTCAAATATCTTTCAAATTGTCAATTGTCTACAAAATAAGCTTATTTGGGCCCAATATTCTAGTCCAGGAAAATCTGTTGATTTGCCTTCAGTCATACCCTCTTCCTTCTTCCAGGTGGTGTTCAATCCTTGTTGCAAAAAGTATAAACACTTAAAAAAAGGATTTGAGCCATTAAGATCAATACTTACTGTGATCATATTGAGTTGTTACAAATTTCTATTACAAATTTCTACAAACATTTTGACAGTTACTTCAGGACTTAATTCCTAGCAGACTCTGCTGAGCCCTCTGTAACTGTTGGATTTCTTTTCAGATAATTTTCTGTCATAATTCCTTTGCTCATTTCCTCTTTTTATTGCCTTGGTGGTCTAGACCTAACTCTTACAAAGCAGTTGACCAATTAATATTACAGGTTAAAATTTGAATGTGTGGGAATTGTGACAAGCTGTAATGTTTTCTGGTTCAATGACCTCTTTTTGATAAATTGTTGTTACATTTACAGTTATTTTTACAGTACCGCTTTGTGGGGATAGCTCTATTCCTTAGCTAGTGTTAAAATATCTTAACTAACTAATCAATCACATCCCTCATCTCTGATTTGGCTTCATCACCCTGTTCTCCTCCCCACTGATAGCTGGTGTGTGGTGTGTTCTGGTGCACTATGGCTGCTGTTGCATCATCCAGCTGGGGCTGCATGTTTGGTGATGGTGGAGGGGAGTCCCCATTACCTGTAAAACACTTTGAGTGCCCAGAAAAGCGCTATATAAGTGTAAGGAATTACAGTGTTAATTACTAATAATAATCTCCTTCAATATGCCTGGCAATTTCCACTACATCTTGGCATCTTGTTAGTTTTTAGCCATCCTACAGTAACTCTGTAGATTTTCAGTCAGTTATATTAAAATTTCAAAATACTACTGGAGTTACTTCTAATTCTATTGGACATGCTATGACTGGAAAAAAAGTCTAATATTTATTTATCATGTTTATTACAGTGCAGAGAAAAAGGTTTTGAAGACCATCATTTCTTAAAACACCATCATTTTTAAAACACTTCTTAGAACACCATCATTCTTAAAAGTCGTAAAAAGTTTTAATAAAAGATTAATATAACTTGAATACATGAATAACACAAAGACGTAAGATTCCTGTAAATGTTTATCGGTCTCTCACATTAACTTTAAGAATTTAGGCCCATTCTTCCTTATATTTCAGGGGGTTACTTGCATGAACAGTCTGCCTTAACATTTCATTTTAGGTCTGAACTTTGACTGGGCAAATCCTAAAGACAAAATTTATTTTTCTGTCATTCTGTCGTAGATCTGTTTGTATGTACAGTATGGTTTAATTGTCTTGCATGATCCACTTTTGACTCAGCTGATGAATGGATGGCCTGACAGTCTCTTCCTGTACTGGCTGATACAACGCTGAATTCATAGTTCTGTCAATTATGGCAAAATGTCAGAGTCCTCAGGCAGGAAAGCAGCCCCTAACCATATTCTATTGGAAGGCAGTGTTTGTTTTCCCATGTAATAATTCACACAACATTTTCCCATACAACAATTTAAAGACCTTTTCACTTGTGTGTACAGAGAACATTCTTCCAATAGTCTTATGGATCGTTTATGTGTTCTTTGACAAACATGAAATGGGCTGCAGTCTGCTTCTTAGAAAGCAATGTGTTTTTCCTTGCTATCCCCACATGAAAACCATTCTTGTTCAGTCTTTTACACATTGTTCCAGCATGAACACTGACATTAGTGACAGTGAAAGAGGCCTGCAGATCCTCTGTGTTTACTCTGGAGTAATTTGTAATTTCAAGAATGATTTTCCAGGTTGTTCTTGGGGGAATGACCAGTCCTAGGTACAGTAGTGTCACTCTGGTTTTGAATATTTTCCATTTACTTACTATCTGTATGACAGAGGATGGAAAGAGCACCAAATGTTAAGTAATGGGTTTGTAACCCTCTCCACATTGATGAGCATTGACTACTAAATTATTTGTTGGGTTTTTTTGTCGTAATATTTTTGTTGCAAAAATGTAAAATTGGTAATAATCAATACAATTATTTAAGTAAAAAAAGGTCTTGATTAATCACAAATATGGTAAGAAAATTCAGTTCCAATAATTACAGTATATCAGAGGTTCACATTTTGTTAACATTAATCTCCTGTTATAAGGGGTTTTAATCCACTTTTTGGATTTTTGTACGCAAATAACTCATTGCATAATTTATTTCCTCCACTGCTGTATTCTTTTTGGTCTTTACATTGGCTACACTAAAATGTTTTTAGTTGCACCTGTAGTTTGGTAAACTCTCATACTATTCTTATTTTGTTCTCTGCTGTAACCACTCTCCTTCCATTTTTTTCCCTAATTTCTCTGTTGTACAATGTAAGCCATTGATGTTTGTTTAAGGGATGAGTTGTTTTATAGTTTAACATTATGCTTTTGAAGTATAATAATATAAGTTTAATTGATTGTACTTAGTAGAGTACATTGATAATATGCATGAATGCGCTGATATTAAGTGCTCTAAACATCATTTCAAAATCAATGCTGAATCTCAAAACATAACCACTGAAATTAAAAATACACACTTCAGCTCCAGGCACCAAGTAGCAATGTTTTTTTGATGATTAGACAGTGGAATTACATAAAAAGTAAAGAAATGGATGTATCATTAACTTTTGTCTTGGCTTTCCTGTTCTAATTTGCTAAGTGATGTTTTGGAGTATGTAAAGAGTTTCTGGCTGAATGTAAAGAAATGAGGCTCAAGAGAAGATCACAGCTGCTCATGTTTCCACATGCAATGAATCTGGGAAAACTGGGCAGCTGTTATTGTGAATTCCTCTTCTGAACCTTTTCAGAAGACTAACTATTGCACTTTCATGTTTTTACTGCTACTGTATGTACAGAACATATATATTTATTTTTTTGTGACTTTTTTAGGCAAGTAACATATTGTCCTTAAATTGTGTAAGCTCCTTGTATGAACTATTAGAATGATCACAACACTATGTGTTGCTAGGATTTTAATGTTGCCTGACCTTTGTTTTGTGTTTTAAAAATCTCGTCAATGACCTTCAATATAGAAATCAGACAACAAAGAGCAATAATAATAAACATACCCATCCAGTAGAGGGTGTATCCAAGTAACATATGCTGTATGTTGAAACATTGTATTTAAAATCAAAGTATATGTGAATGCTTAGTACTATATAAAAACAACTAGGTAGGTCCCTTTTCAAGCCATAAAGGCCCATAGGAAATGGAGGGCAAGGGCCACCATTGTTCTCAACCATCCAACACTGGAAGTGGAGGTGATGTGGTCAGCATCACACTCTGGCCAGCCTAATACCCGCAGAAGGATTAACCACAAGGACTCATTTGTGGACCTGGGAGCTGTGTGGAAGGAATCAGAGCAAGCTTCTGTACATCACTTGCCCCTACCTGGGATTGAACCTGGAACCTCAGGACTGAGACACCCTTGCTGTCTGAGCTACCACGGCTCCATATAAAAACGATAACAGTTATTAATTATTAGAAGTTATAATACATTTGCAGCCAGAATGCAAGTGTCAATTACTATTGTAAAACCAAAAAACAAGTGAGAAAAAGGACTTCAGAAAAGTTTATATTTTTGTGCCAATAATGACCTGTATCCTATATCTCAAATTAACTAATTCTAAATATATCTTTAAAGAGGTCTTGTGCCCTATGGCCCCAGGCTCCAGATTGTTGTGATCCTCACCAGGTGTAAAGGCTTTGTGATAATGGATGGAAATAACAGTAGTGTTGCTTAAAAATGGGGAATGCCCTCGATAACACGCAGTCTAACAGCAAGGTCAATAAATGCCTCATGTATGGTGGCACAGTGAAGACTAGCATTATAAAGTTTGAAGGCAAACCACAGTATTAGTTGCCTTGTTGCAAGCAGACAAATAAGAGAGATGTGAACTATGTGACACGTCCAATGTCTGAACAACAATAGTCCAGACTCCAGTCTAGTTTTCTAAAGCTTTGCTGACTTTTTTCTCCTTATATCATCAAGTGCTTTTTCGTGGTTTGTTTTCACTTTATACACCATGTTACTGAAAACAGAAAAATTGTTGTTTTTTTTCAATTTTGAAAACCAAAATTGTATGGATTTATATTATTATTACAAGCCTTTCTTCACCAATACCGCACATTACATAAATGGGAGTAACATACTGTAAGCTTATTTTTAGTCATTAGCCTACGTACCTATTGTTTTTAGACATAAATACATGTACTGTATATTCCAGTCCATGTTTTGAGCAATTCAAGAAATTACATTTTAGATTGGATTAGATCCAAATACAAGCAATTAAATTAAATTACATTAAATTGAAAGTACAGTAAAGGAGGTGTAAGCACAGTTAAGAATACGTTGTCTTAATAAACATTTGGAGAAACTGGGTGGACTCAACCTATAGTTCTCAGCATAACTAGTATGCTGAGTACTGTGAAGTGAAGGTACTGTGGCCATCTACTGTTATCTACAGTAACTCTTCAAGTTATAAGGTGGTCCTATTAAATCAGCCAGCTCAAATGTGTAGCTAATGCCATGGTACATGGAATATGGAACACACCAGAGCTAATAAAAGTCATTCAGCATGCACACATTGGATATATAGTTCATTAACCATGGGGAACAGCGAAAAGGTACATTCATTCTCATTCCCTTGTGTTCATATGAACTATCCTAACAGCTCTGACTCATCACAGAACATGGAGGAAAGCTTCTCTTACCCATAAATTCGATGCCCAAGTGGTCTGCTGCTCCGGCAGAGAAATGGAAAAAAAGAGAGAGAAAGACTGTTAGACAACAATCTACCGGCTAACATTTCCACACATTCTTCCACACACAAGGACACATCTCAAGGGGAGCAGTGCTTGAGTAGTAGGATTCTAGTTGTTACATGAGGAGTACAGGGAATGAATTAATTCAGAAAATAATTCTCCAAAGGGATTGCAAAAGGAAAAATAACAATATTATATTATGAATATTAGAAATGGTTCTAAATGCAAACCTGGAAGATTTTAAATCTATCCCAATTTTGGAAGCAAAACACCCACTTTAACAAATTCCTATTCCAAACAAATGTCTTCTAATAAGGGTTGACTAATCAACTACTGTATTTTACCTTGAAATCTAACCACTTCAGATTATGAAGATTAATCAAGATTATCAATTCATGGACAAGGCCATATACAGAAAATGAAGCTGCCTCTATGAAATATTATCACAGACCAGTAAGTGGATTTTTTCTTTTAATCTGGATATTCTACAATTTTAGTATGGCTATAGCCAAAATACATGAGCACATAAGGGAAGGGTTCTTTTTTTTTACGTATCAACAGCAACTGGAAAACACCCTATTAAGGGTAACTTTGTACACCAAGAGAATGAAAGTTTTGAAGGGAGATATTGCGTAAGTAGAACCAGACCTAGTGTGTTCGAGCTGCTAGTATAATCTCCCTCTTAAAACTACGACACACAGAAGGAAAAGAGTAAAAATGAGGAATCACACAACTACTGTATACAGTATGTGGCTTCCAATTTAGCGGCATTAGGGAAGCTAGGCTAAAAAATACAAGGTTTATGTATCAAATATAAAACAGGAAAAAATTCAAACAATATTAATTCTAAACAGGATACATTCTTTCATTAGATTTTGATGATAGGTTTGGATAACAGACCCATTAGATGAAGGTACAGGGAGCAAGATGTGTGCTGTTTACTGTATGTTTCATACAGGAAATGATATTCTTGAATAAAACAAAGTAGCAGATCAGATTTGCACTGATAGAGGAGACATTAACATACTGTGGCACTACTGTCAGAAGTGTAAGAAGCAAAAAACTAAAGAAAAATTGTAATAAAATCTAATTGAAATATGAATCTTAATACATTCTAGCATAATATAATTTGCTTCAGATTCAGTTTCTCCACAACAGGCTGGGCTCAGCAGACTGATAATGTGTTTTCTACTGTACATGTACATTATGTCTATACAAGGTTCTTCGTATCACACAAGGTAAAGGTACAATATTGTACTATTTACAGTATGTAAGCTCAAACTGTACAAACTACACTATGCCCATATCAAGGGAGGTTTAATTTTTCAGTTACTTAGAGTTTGGTTTCCTTGGCACATCTTCATCTTTGGTTCTTAAACTGGCACCCATACAGTATATCGCAAGTGTGAATGGGTGGTTGTGCACCTTGTGAAGGACTGGGGTGCTGTGGTCCAGAGAGCAGTCCTGCCTTGCACCCTGTGCCTGCCAGGTTAGACTCCAGCTCACACCAGTCTCTGAGGATAAAACCCTTACTGAGAATGGAAGACTGGCTGGCTCTTCACCTTTGTTCGTTTGTCAAGTCTTTCTTCACTGAAGGGTCAGAGATAAACAGGAGCTGGAAAATGAGTCCAATGGGACTGAACATATTTCAGAGCAGGATAGATGGAAGAGTGTTTAAAAAAGTGTTTTGCTACCTTTGAACATGCAGTGTAGTCTAAATGGATAGGATAGCATACAGTAGGTAAGCCTGAAGTACTTCTTTGCACTAATAACTTTTTTTTAAAAATGAAATGGTTGCTTCCAAAAAATGAAAAAATAATACTGTAGGGTCTTGATATGTGTGAATCTGTCGTTCGTGCATTTGCTCATTCGCTATTTGGTCAGGGCAACAGGGTCCTGTATGGATGAAGAGCAGAACAAAATGAAAATGAGCTGAAGGTTGTTAGCGGCAACTTTCAAATTAGCTGCCCAACATACTGGAATCGTGAGATAAATCTAGCTAGTGAGTGAGGCTCTCCCTGCCATCTGCCCAAGTACCCACAACCCAGCAACTGCATCTCAACATGGTCTTGTTTTTAAATTGTAATGAACACTCCAGGTACTGTGTCAGCAGTATGGAAGAAAGTTTGTGTTGTTTCTTTTAGTTAATCAATGTTATTAAAATTAATGTAAAGCCAGTGCATTAGTACTTTGATTATTTTTTAAAGGAAGGGTAACCTGTCTTTTAACTATACATACTACTGTACATACAATATTGTAGTACAGTATAGAGGTGGACTTGGTTATATTTGAATTTGGCTATTTGCAATTGTTCTCTGCACTGAATCCTCATGATTGTTGAGACCCTACTATACTGGATTGAAAAATGAATTCATTAGTACAACTGACTTTTAGGAGTGAAATGAGTTTCCTTGCTTAATTTTTTGCTCTGGATAATCTCTAGGTTCCACTGTTATGAGAGGTAACATTTGGCATCCTTTTCATGCTAGTAGGCTAATGCGTCATATAAAGTAATAAGCAAAAGTACTTGCAACACAGATTCAGAAAGGGCACTAATATTTACTCTCTAAATTAATTTTTTAAAGCGCTTATCATTGGCTTTTGTTGAGTCAACAAAGGCCAAGTGGAAAAATATGTGACACTACCTCTTTTGCTTGTTAAAAAGATAGATGCCGTGAAAGAATGATTGATTTTCAAAAATATAAAATAAATAAAATTCCACGTGCAGCTTAGGTAAACTGTTGGCAATTTACCATTAGCAATTTTGAATAAGTGCAACGTAAGTAGTGGGTGGGAAACCACCCTAAATGGAGCTGTGCTCACTGTTTTTCCCTGCTTTCACATTGTCAAGTGACCCTTGGATACCATGCAAAAAACAATGCATTAAAAGTATTAAAAGAGTAAAACTATGTAAAGCAAAACAGCATTTCTACTGAGAGAGATCGTGTAATGGTGTGTATCTAACAGGATGAGGAATTGTGGGATTGGGGTTATGTCGGTCTACTGTCACTGGATCTACAGTATAACAGCAGCTCATTAAAGCCTGCCGGTCTGCGTCTTCTCCTCGACACCATGCTGCACAGTACCACACCCTCTCTCTTCTGCTCATCACAATCAGCTTTCCTCGAAAACATGCAGATGGATGACAGTCCACTTTTTTCTTCACACTCAGGCTATTTCTGTATTCCATTACACTGGTGACAAGCACTATTAACAAGCAATCCTGTGCTCTTACTTTTCCCATTTGTGAGATAAAGATCTAACACCTTATTTCAGAAGTCGATGTGCATAAATAAGAGTTACTCCTGGTGTTCCTTTGATTTTTCTTTTACATTCTTGCCAAAAATCAACTGTAGGACTAATTAAAAAATGTGAATTCACAAGACAGAGGGAGTTCACCTTCTTTAAAAGCTGACATTTATCTTTCAAGCACAGTGCATTTAATATGTGAGGCAAGCAGAAAATGATTATCTGTATAAATATAAATTAAAAAATGGACAGCTTTAGGAAAACAGACATACTGCACATCTTAATGGAGTTCTATTAATGTTTTAGCCCTCAGTGTTGTTATGAAGCCAGTGTATCTATAACCTATGTTTTTAAACACTTTACACTGTTAAAAAATAAAAGAAAAATTACTGCTTCAGTTATTTTTCAAAGATTGAGGAGATCTGGAAATTTAGACACATTAAGTATAATGACATACAAATCAAACAAACCAGTGTACAATGCTGCTTTGATGTTTTTACACAGATTAAATTAAACCTCTGAATCTGTACAAATTAGTTTGGATATAACAACTTCTTGTTATCTTCAGATATCTAAGAATTTTTTCAGAAGGGATGCTGTTTGACATGTTGTAGGAGATTTTGATTGAATTGGGGTGCAACAGAAAAGAAAATACTGTAAACATCTTCCGAGGTTGATGAGTAATAAAACCGTTAAATAAAAAGTAATCATTAAGTATGTAGTGGTAATACATCCTTATTTGGAATCTAAGATTTTTTTTCTCTTGTTAGAGAATTTAAAAGAAAAAACATATGTACAGTTCCCTATCTTGCGTTCTAGATATCTTTTCAGCACACAACCTACGCGGTTCAGTAAACTTTCCCGACAAGAACAGGCGACCTATCTTTACAATGTCTCCTGTGAAATATTTGCCCACAGCCTATCTTTCAGAGCTGTTTTCACATGGGGTGGTGACATGAGAACAGGATTAAAATAAAAACAAAAATGCCAGGAGAATATTAAAATATGAACTCTTGGTACCTGCAGCTGTGCAATTCTGAAGCATTGTTACTGTATGTTAGTCTACAGAAACAAAGTGTGAGAGAACTACTTTAAAAAACATTAAGTATCACATTTTGCAGTCTGATAAAATTGATAATCTACTACATACTGAAGATATGAGTTATAACAGGGTGATTGACCTTAGAAAAAGACCCTTTAGGCTCTGTCAATTAGATTGGGAATGTTAAGGTTATACTATACTGTTTACATTGCATTACATTGCATGTTATGTATAGAGAAAGGAAATCATGGGAGGACTGGATTCAAGAATCAAAACCCTAGAAGGCATTAAAAAATAACTCCTTTACTGTATGTACTGTGCAGAACGCACGTCCTAATTTTCATTCTTGCTCATCCGAAATTAAATGGAGTTTATAACAGACATTTGGGAGGAAGGTAAGATCTTAATCTCACACACGGTTGCTCACCTACATATAGTAAGTCTCACACCCAGGTCTTCCCTTTGTGTCTCACTCTTGCATCCCCCACTTTGGCATCTACAGTGTACCCTTGCAGCACCTCCCTAGCTCACTCCTCACAACATTGAGGGGGGTTTTGGAAGCCTATGTGAATGACTAGGCTGCCACATCCCCAGCTAGGTGAGTCACTCCAAACACTCCATATATTTGTGTACTTCTGTTGCATTCATTAAGAACAAACTAAGTTATCGAAAAGAAAGTTGTACATTTATTTTGCATACTCGTAACTTTATTTATAGAGCGCCTTTCATAGAAATAGCAGCTCAAAGTGATTTACAAACCAAGCGTAAAAATTAAATCTTAAAATTAAGAGATATACTTTCAGTTATAAAGGAAAACACAGTAATACAGTAAAGTAACATTAATGTCAATTTATGCTTGAAAAACAAATAAATAACAATTAGTAAAGTTGTAATCGTAAGGTGTAGTTGGACCTTTACAATTAATTTGGGACAAAAAGACACTTTTTGTACCAAAAACACTTTGACACCTTACAACCTTACATCTTGTACACTTACATCTTGTTACATCTAAAACACTTAGATGCCTTTTAACATCCCCATATTAAGGGTATTACATTTATCAGATACTGAGAAATGTAAGAGAAGAAAGAAGATGTTCATTTGGAAAGACAGGGAGAGTTATAGTTCCTTGGAAAATCTGTGTAAGATGGAAACCTTATTTTGTTGCTTTCTGTTTGGCACAGTATATGCTGCATGATGGTATTCAAATATTTAGAAAGTAAGCAGTAGAAAAGCTAGAAGAATAAACCTGGACTTTATACAGTATGTCAGCTGAGACAGCAAGATTTGTCTTTGACATCCCTGAGTGTTCCCAGATGTAGGATTGACTGCTCTATCCTGCCTTATATTCTAATGAAAAAAAACTCAAAGAGAAAAGGCAACAAAACTACTTTGTGAAGCCTTTTCTGTCCCAAATATCTCATAATACAATATTTGACAAAGGTGACACAGAAGATGAATGTTTAATGAAAATATTAAAATAGAAGTAATGGTATATAAAATTGTGTACTTTAGGGGAGGACAAGACTTTGCATATGTTAAAGGAACAAGTTATTCTAACTGAGTAGCAGCAAATCTGGGATGTTGTTACATTACCCCGAATCCCTGTGTTTGTGAATATGAATATGAATATGAACTGACCAGTTAGTTGTTCATGTGGACTGAAAGATCATTTGACTTCATTTCTTGCCATCTGCCTCCTGTTGGGCTGCTGTTATCAAGCAAGTGGCTGTGAATGATTTTAGAACACCTTGCCAGTACTGATACTTTCTATAGCATGGAACAAACACACACAGCACTGCCAGAGAGAGATAGCACAGATGTACAGCCCATCTCTGTGGGCACAGCCTAAAACACTCAGGTTTACCTCCGTGCCAACCTGCCTCTAGTACCAGACACAGCCTCTTTCTTTCTGCTGGGCTAGACTCTAGTATCTCTGTTGCAGAGCCTGACTGGTTTACTTCACCCACTACAGGATCTGTCCATCTTTGGGATTCATCTAAAACAGTAAGGGATTTATGGTGTAATAAATAAAATTCAAGTCTGTGCCAGACATTCTGGGTTTGAATCTCACTAGCTTATGTTTTCTTTTCAGTAACAAATGTTCAATTCTACCCTCAATGGCACAGTCGTGCAGTGGATAGCATTGCTACCTGGGAGTGTCAGGGCCCTGAGTTCAATTTGAGACCTGGAGTTCTAGGTGTGTGGAATTTGTATGTCCTCCCATTGTTTGCCTGGGTTTGCTCTGGTTTCCTCCCCCATTCCCAAGACATACTGGTTGATTGAAAATTGGCCCTGGTGTTGAGTACTGTATGTTTTTGTCTCTGTGTACCCTGCGATGGAACTGTCTTGCCCAAGAACTGTCTTTTATTTTCTGTTGTTGAATGATTTGTATTGCCAACTCACTGATGACAGTGTGCATGGCAGTGTAGCAGGTGATAGGTCATTGTGGTTGACCTTTGAATAAAAACACATCAGTTGTGTTTGTTGTTTTGTGTAGAATATGCTTTCTCCTTGATGGAGCTTAAAAAAAATTACACTCAGTACAGTTTTCTCCTGTCAAATGCAATTTGTCCTCTGTTGATGATTTTACTGTAGTTTTCAAAAGATTTTCTTTAATGGACAAACCATGATAATTATACATATAATTAATGTATTATCTTCATATCTTCTTTAAAAGACCAGTGTGCATTACAAACTTTATTTGTAATATGAAATGAACAGAAACTCTCTGCAACTTAACTCATAACTCATTTCAAAAGATAAAAAATGCATGACATTGATATCAAATATTTGAAATATCACAACATGTTAAAGTCATTTATGCACTCAATAAAAGATGGGTCAAAAGCAGAAAGAGTACAAAATGTGTCCTTCTTTGGTGAGTTACTACTCTTGCAAGTATGGAAATTATTCTTTCACATTTGACCTACAGTAAGAATGATTTGCAATGAGAACATTCCCTAATATATGGAGAAAAAGTAAAATGGTGCTTTTGAGTAATTTTGATTGCCTCAACACTACCTTCAAAATCCAAAATAAATATTACTGGTGTATTGATCATGATTGTATTTCTTTCAGCTGTTTTGTAAGTTGGCTTCTGGCCTTCCATCTCTCTCAATTTCTTACATTTACACTGCAGCCAAAACAGCTGGGGAATTGCAAGGCACTGAGTGCTTGCGTACTCCTCTTTCACATTTTCACACATAATAATTGAACACTGGTGTTTGTACTGCATTGACACCTTGAAATGAAAAATGGCATGGAGGAAGAACACTGCATAAATACAAAAAAATGAAACAGTGAAAGAGATGAAGTGAAGTGAAGCTTCATCCTGCTATCGAATACTCTGAAGGGAGTCTAGGGAGTGTTACTCGTCGTGGAGCCGTGGTGTCGGAGTGCCAGGATGTGGCTCTGTCCTTGGTGCGCTCCCTCATCGTCTCGTTCTGCTCTTTTTGATTATAAAAGGGTTGCCATGGAAGCCAGGTTCCTCAGGAAGTGCACCTTGTCTCCCACTTTCACCCAAAATTTGTGATTTGGGCTTGTGCAGAACAGTATAGCCAGCGTTCATCATTTTATCACAGCTACTTCCCTGAAGCTCCTTTAATATTGTTCTTTAGTCACCTACGATTTCAGATAAGAAAAACCCATATATCAAGAAGAAAATGTAACGATGTAAGCACTGGGAAACAAGAAGAGAATGGTTTTTAATTTAAATAAAAAGGAAAAAAAGTGGTCAGCAGTCGGAGAAGTCTCTGCTCGTGAGTCTGTTATTTTTATGTTTTAACTTTGTGTTTTGCCACAACAAATGGATAAAATATACATTTTATACCATAAAATATACCAGAGAACAACTGCTGTTAATTCATGATGCAATTCCATCTGCTTTTTACGCAGATATGCAATATCTAAATGCAGTAATCCCCAATAGTTACCTGCAGACCTGCGCACAGATTGCGACACAAACAAGACACACGTGATGCGGAGGAGGGGGAAGTATGCTGGGTCGCTTGTTTGCTTTAGGAGACGTGGTCTGAGGAATAAACTGGACAAACTACTACTTTTGCTTACTACTAACAAGGATTACACTTTCACCTCGGCCTTCTGTTTTGTTGAGACATGGCTGACTTCTGTAACACTTGACTCGGCACTACATCTACTGGGATTTTGCCTGCAGACTGAGATGCCGAGCTCAGCAAGAAAACAAAAGGCGGTGTGGTATGTTTTTATGTGAATAGCAACTGCTGCAATGATACTACTGTGTTGTCAAAGTACTGCTCTGCTAATCTGGAACTATTGGCTATTAACTGTGAACCATTTTACTCTCCTAGAGAGTTCTCTTCCATAATTCTGGTTTGGTGTATACATCCCCCCTCAAGTGCAGTGTATACTGCAACTTTGGATATACTGTACAGCAGCTGTTGTCTGATAAAATCACACAGCTGGAAAACAACCATCCCAGCTCTCCCATTATCATATTGGGTGATTTTAACCATATTTACCTGACCAAGGAGCTACCTTAATATAAACAGCTGTTTCCTGTTCAACTAGAGATGTGAAAACATTGGATCATTGTTATCGCACAATAAAAGATGCGTACCGTGCTAATCCTCAAGCACCCCTGGGGAACTCGGACTACGTGATGGTACAACTGCTCCCTACATACAAACAAAAACTTAAAACAACAAAACCCACCAAGAAATCAGTGCGCACTTGGACTTTTGCTGCAATTGAGGAGCTCAGAGATTGTTTGGATTTAACAGACTGGGATGTATTTAACAGTGCTTGTGGCAACATTAGTGAACTTACGGCCACTGTAACATCATATATTAGCTTCTATGAAGAAGTTTGTATTCCCCAAAAAATTATTGTTAAATACAACAAAGCAAAGACATGGTTCACAAAGGAATTAAGAGTCCTTCGAAAAGCAAAGGAAGCAGCTCACACAAATGGTAACAGGGACCACTACAAACAGGCAAGAAACCAGCTCAGTTTTGCAATAAGATCTGCTAAAGGAATTACAAGTACAAACTGGAACAACAATTTGCTAACAAAGACTGTTTATCTGTCTGGAAAGATCTCCAAACTGTTACCATTTACAAAAGAAAATCCCTTCAGATACAGTACATCTTGATCAGTTTCTACCAGAAAACCTCAACACATTTTACAGATTTTTTTACTTTGTCCATGGCAGTCTCACGACTCATCCAGATATTTCACACCCTCAAGATGAGCTATTGTCCCCCACTCAACTGCAGTGCCACACCCACTCTCACTCAATCTCTCAGGAAGACTTAACACTGTTTATAAGTGTTAAGAATGCCCTTTTGATCAAAGAACAGGAAGTGCTGAGGCTATTCAAAAAGCAAAACTGTAAAAAGGCAGCAGGACTTGACTGTGTATCTAGAGCCACAATAAAACACTGTGCTGACCAACTTGCTCCAATCTTTACAGATATTTTCTATCAATCATTGTCCCAGTGCACAGTGCCAGACTGCTTCAAATCTTATGTTATTTTTCTTGTTCCAAAAAAGAACAAAATAACTTGCCTTGATGACTATAGACCCGTTGCACTAACATCAGTGATAATAAAAACATTTGAAAGTCTGATTCTCAGCTAGCTGAAGACTGCAACTGCTACTCACCTTGATCCCTCGCAGTTTGCATATAAGGACAATAGGTCAGTGGACAACACTGTGAATATGGGCCTACACCTTGTTCTGCAACATCTGGGGCTTAAAGGCACATACACTAGAATCCTGTTTGAGGATTTTAGCTCAGCATTTAACACAATCATTCCTGATTTACTACTGAGCAGACTCTCAGATTTGAATGTTAATCAGTCCATTTGCAAATGGATTCTCAATTTTCGGATTAATCGGAAGCAGTATGTTCGAGTGGGCCCCTATCTTTCAGCCTGCCGAATAACTAGCACAGGCGCACCCCAAGGTTGTGTGCTCTCTCTTCTACTCTATTCCTTGTACACCAATAACTGCACTCCCGGTGACTCCTCACTTAAATTACTTACTGTAAGTTTGCAGACAATACCACTCTTTTAGGCCTCATCACAAATGGCAATGAGAGCCGGTACAGAAAAGAAGTGGATCGACTTACAACGTGGCATACCGCTAACAACTTGGATCTCAACACCACTAAAACTGTAGAAATGATAATCGACTGCAGAAAGCAACCCCCAGCACCCTCCCCCCTGGTAATCAAGGACACTACTGTCAATGTGGTGGAATCCTGCAAATTCTTGGGCACCATCGTCTTAAACACTCTCTGCTGGGATGACAACATCACTTACATTATAAAGAAAGCACAGCAGTGCCTGTACTTTTTGAGACATCTCAAGAAGCTTGGCATTGCACAATCTATTCTCATACAGTTCTACAGAGCCATTATTAAAAGTGTGATTACTTCTTCTATCATCGTCTGGTTTGGCTCCGCTACTACACAGTCCAAAAACCAATTGCAGCGCATTATCAAGTGTGCTGAGAAAGTGATTGGCTGCAATCTTCCATCCCTCCATTTGTAAAGCCGTGCTTTACAAATCTAGAGCAGTGAATCGCGTCACCAAGATTGTTGCGGATCCCTCCTACCCTGGTCATCATTTATTTCAAAAGTTTCCCTCTGGAAAACATTTTAAACCAATCAAAACCAAAACCAACAGACACCTGGACAGTTTCTTTCCCAATGCTATATCCTTGCTTAACCAGCATACTCCTCCAACAACTCCCCGTTTCAGCTCAAAAAACTTTAAACTATTATTACTGCTTAGTTCATACATCTTGTATATCTTACGCTTAAGAACTGGCGAGTCTTATATGTTTACACAGTTGCACCTTACTACTCAGACCATACTTTCGCACATGGTCTGAAGTTGCCATGTGTTTTGCATATACTATAATGTCTATTGTTCGTATATTTGCACCGTACTATAAAATGTGAATGTGTCTTTGTCTTATATATACTGTAATGTCGACATGTTCCGTACCGTGAGCACATATTGTGACTGTGTTGTGACACCCCATCTTTTGTATATTGTCCAAGGTAACAGTGTCAGTAATTGTAATGCTCTTTTTGCACCTGTGTGGGTTTTGTGTTGAGCAGGTTCCAAATGTACCAAGGCAAATTCCTGTATCTGACACATACTGGTGAATAAAAGCGATTCTGATTCTGAAAGTCGGAATCTCTTTATAAAAACAAAAGCACACATCTCTTACACTTCTTTCAAAAGTCAGTTACTATTTGACCTCTTTCCTGTACACAGTAATGTAGTCTGAGTTAGTTATTATTTATTCTGAGTTCTGAGTTCCAGGTGAAAGTGATTGTTAACCATCTTATTACTTTTTGATTTTTCCAAAACTGTGTTCTATATTTTTGCAACAAATTAGCCATGTAGAGTATGGTATTCAAAACGCTCAGTTATCTTCATTGACTGAACTATTTAACAACCCGGAAAAAATTACTGATTATTTTTTTAAAGTCTCCACAAGTTTATGAAAAAAATAACTAGGTACGAAACTAAAATATTTTTGTCAGGCTTGAATAGAGATAATTTAGTTTTTCCAGTTAATCATTAGATTAATGAAGCAGGCTAAAGGTTTAGTCAAATTGAATGTATACCACCATGTAGCTGTTCTTTATTATGGAACTGCAATATTTTATCTGTTACAGTATGTATTCAATTATCAAATACAGCATTTGCGGAAATAGCGAGACTGAACAAAGAAAAAAACAAAAGGGCTCTTTACATAGAGGAAGTATTAAAAAATAATTATTTCTAATGATTGCTTGTACAGGAATTCATTCCATAAGATCTCAAAGTATTTTGTATATAGCAGGGAACCCACATCATCCACCACTGAAGTAAAGCACCCACCTAGATGATGCACAGCAGTCCCTATGCACCAGTAGATCAGAGGAAGAAGAGAAAAATTACTTCAATTAATTAATTAATTATGACAGTGTTCCCTGGTACCATACTGAGGAATTGTTGTGTAGAAAAGTGTCCAGTGAGAAGAATGCCACTTACTCTCACCCCAACAGCACTTACAAAATCTGGTTTCTTTTGTAAGTCTGCCATTCAATAACTGACCTTTCTTAACGTCTAATATTTGAAGAGATCAGGCTACAAGGCATTAGTGCTGCTGTCAAAAATTTGAAAAAAAATAGACAAAACACACAACAAGCACTGGGAGCTGACTCAAAAAAAGTGTCAAGGAAAGCATCAGAGTAAACTAAAGTGATGCTGGGCAAGCAAGTCCATACTCCTGCACAGGAAATGCACAGTTACTATATAATCTATGAGTGCTGAAACAAGCTTTTGTCTCCAGGAAAGACACAATAAAACCATAGTTGGACTGAATTGAGGTGATTGAAGCATTACTACTGAACTGAATGAGAATACACATTGAGCACAAAATATATCAGAAGATGGCACCCTCAAGGGCTCTTGGATTGGAGTGGGTGGCTCACTAGCTGCAGAGCTCTCAAACCTGTGGCTCTTGCACACTCACTGTTCACCCCAGTGCTCATTCTGGGGGTGCCACATACCACTCTGACACGCACTCTCACATTGCAAACAATTTGTAGTAAATTGCCCCTGCTAGGACATACCATCCCTCAATAAGGCACCACTTCACACACTACCATCTGAGCTGAGGGCCTCCTTCAGAGCTATTCACAGAAATAGTTGGCATGGGATTCATGCAGCAGGGCTCTGCGACATCACAGAAAACACAATGCTTGCAGATGACGTATACGTGTTTTAAAAAAAAAACAGTCTTTTGAGAGACCATTGCACTTTAATATTCATCCTGTGTTAAACCAGACTTGTATAGAAGCCTTTGGAATTTCCATTATATTTCTTTACTTTCATAAATTGCTTGCGGTTGGCTTCTGGCTTCACCAGATAGGATTTTGCTTTCCAAAATGAGAAATTTCCCCTCCAGCAATGCAGAATTCACATGGCAACTGAAACTGTATGTGCTGCATGTATTTCTTTAGCTGTCTGTGGACTTTGGTTCTATTGATTGGTTTCATACTGACAGATCATTTTTAAGGCTTTTTTGACACACATCATCCTAAACTAGCAGGAGACGTCTTGTAGCACAGGTTTGGCCTCAGATCTGAGCTGTGTCATGTGTTGTCGGTGACAGGAATCCACGCAATGTTTCTAAGTTGTGAGCTTGCCATGCAACCAGAAAAGCTCAATTTTACTGAGTACTTGAGGGTTTGTACTATGGTTAGTGCAGCTGTCCTCCGCCTGATGCTTAAATCTATTGTTTGTGCTTTGGAATTCCAGTGTGAACATGTGGACTGTAGCGTTACCAAGTTCTTCTCAGGACAAAGGACCAGTGGAGACGCGATAAACAAACCAAGCGATAGCTTTATTCTTTTAACAAACCACACAAAACCAAACACAGGATATACACACACATAAGGAGACTGACAGAACACGTACACATCTTTAGGGTGGTAATTACTTAACATCAAGCTATAAACATAAGGCTACACAGGACACTAGAACTACTATGACATTATTTACACAGGTAGGGTCAGCTGCTGGTCATCGTGCTGACCCTCAGACTCTCACCGGCTACAACTCCCAGCCTGCCCAGCGGTACTATGAGGGCCTAGGGGCACTTCCTCCTCACCACCGGGCGAGGGCGTTACAGGACAATGATACTGCATGTAGCCTTGTGGTTAGTCCTGTACAGGTTCAAGGGGGGTTGTGGGCTAGCAGAGTTAATGAACAGATACTTAATTCAAAATTGAAAGGCAGAAAAAATACAAAAGAATTGGGTTGTGAAAAAAGGATAATTTGGTAAGGGACCCCCCCCCCCCAGCCAACAAATGTTCCATTTACAATGTACTGTACTGTATATGCTACTTCTTTTTCAGACAATTATAAATGTGAGACTTTCTGCTTTTAGGCTGACAATGTTCTTTTTTATCTCAGGTTAATTAACTTTCTCTGGTTAATATCTAAGTGGATATTAAACCAAAGCCAGATATCTTCCTTCCTGGAGGGCTACAATGTCATCTAGTTTTTGTTTCACATGAGCTCTCAGTTATTTAACTGAGCTAATTATTTGCTACGTTGAACAAATTATGCTTTGTTTCCAAGCTTGAAACAGGCGGATTTTGGAAAAATACTAGCAGAATATGACGATCTGTTAACCTGCAGGAGCAAGCTTGACCTGCACTGGAGAAACTGCAAAAATGTTTAAAAAAATCAACATATGCTATTTGTTGTACTAACTTTTGATGTCTCTCTCCCTAAATGTGTAATATACATACATGTTTAGTCTGTATTTCCTAATGAGGGTCAAGGTGAGATATAAATGCAGTTTAATTTATATAATACGTATATTATGTATATATTACAGATGTAGAAGTATTGTTTGAAAATTGTTTTTGACAATTTGGGCAGCTGGATCATGTTAATGTGTCAGGGTTCTTGAAATGTATTTATTGCATAGAATTTCAGAACCCATCATTTTACCGTTTTTCATTAAATAAAATTTAGCACTCGATTCCTCTAACAGCCATAATGTTTTTCTCAATACTTTCAAGAAATGTGTTTTTCTGGTCAAAGATTTTTGCAGTGTGCTTCTGACATGGGTACTAAGGTGATTTAGAGTCAGTTGAAGGGCACACAGCTATGTCATTTGGAAACACAGGGGTCCTATTGTCAGCTCTTTCCTGTACAATTACTGAGCTGCCTGACCAGTTTAATGGATTAGAAATGTAAATTTCTTTTCATTGATGAATTAATATGAAATTACTTAAGTGCTGTTGCACAACTTTAAAAAAAAGAAATCTGGAACAATGTTTTTAACAATGAAAAATTGCCTTTGGACACATCCCAAAGTGAAGGTTTGATTAGTAGTAAATATGCTTGTTATTCAGCCACCAGCATTTTGAAACATAAAATAACAATAATTTAGTTGTCATTTTGGGTTCATATACTGTATATAAGCCTTTAGCTAATGGTATAGGAGTTTCATAATTAGGTCTGGCACTACGCACAAGACCAAGTTACTGAATGCTACTGTGTTTGGTGTCACTTTTCTGCTTAGTGTTGTACCACATACACAGTACTGTACACACTATCTTCATCAATGCATTTGTTAACATGCCACAAATACTTCAGCTACCACTTCTATTTCTGGAAAGATCAGCACATTGTCTTAAATTCATTTTAATGTGAACGATTTTTCATTTCACGGCCCGTGCACCCCTAGTTACCAGGATTCATATTCAATAAAAGACAGGAATTAGATTGCCTGAAGAGCATAGCGTGCAGAATTTGCATTTATTTCATTAGCCCTCTCCATAGAAAGGGAGACCCTTACATTTATTAGTCCTGGGTCTTTGGAAGCCAGATTACCTGTCCTAACTCCTGTCAATTTTGTCCATGCACTCTGCTCCCAGACTAATAGATCAATGGGTTATTAAAGTTCTTAGATGGGGAATCTAACATGGGTCACTGAGCACTCATTTATAGGAGTGTCAGTTGTCTGGTTGATATCATCTGTTTTATACTTCAAGACGGTCTACACCCAACTTCTTATGACTTTGACTGCCATAACAAGGTCAAAAGTAATTGTGAGACTTTATGAGCTCTCTTTGATAACAAAAAAAAAACAGATGTATCACAGAGCAAAGTTAATATTAATATTGCACAATGTTGAAAAATTAAACAGAAAGATTGCTATCAGTGTTAAAATCCTCATAAAACACATAAAGCTTTAAAAACTGCTATTACTGACATGCAAAGGTACCCATGAAAGCATGCAATTTTAGGATAGGCCACACAGAGACAGCAGAGTGGAGTTGGAGTTGGAGTTATTATGGCACGAAAAGACCTCCCTCTCACTGTATTTTGCATAAAGATTGTTTTAATCAAAACAATGCATTTTAAGGCTTTAGACGATCACCTTGCTGGGGTGTATGCAAAGTTATTTAGTTAGTATTTACAGAGCTACACAACTTATACATTGTTCTAACATAGAAGTGATTAGAGGTTCACTTAAAAGAAACTCAAAGTGGTTCACGTGATATGAGATGGGACTCGTGAGTGAAGCAAGAATAAACTGCTTAAAACAACAGGTTCCCTCTCCATGGCCATCCTAACTCCTCCGTGAGCTGTGCTTTCCCCAGAGCATTCCAAGAACTGTTGCTTAGCAACCTAGATAGTGGCCCGCTTCTTCAACACTTATTCTATGAGCACACCATGAGGAGCCTAACTCTCAGATCCATCTCCCCCCTCACAAGCCTGCCTTTTGCTTTGAACCCCTTTGAACTTGTCTCCCACTTAAGGCTTGTCTTTTGTTCCAAGCCTCACAAACCTTCACCTATATCAGATACACTGTAGATCTTTTTTAAAAAAAAAAGAAATTTGATTTTCTTCTGCCAACCATAGGTTAATAGTTTCCTAACAGTGTTAGAACATCTAATGTCAGAGTGAGAAAGCCACAAGAGACTTGCTGCCTCCACCCTCCACGAGCATAAGAAACATTGCAGGTTGAACTACAGTTAACAATTCAATATGGGGGTTTGTTGTTTTTTTTCTTTCTGGAACTTTCATTTTCTTGCAGTATGTGTGCACTGGAGCAGTACAGAACATGGTAATATACAATATACAATTTTCATTACTTACTGTCTGTCTCAGCACCACTCCTGCCTCACTACATTTATAAATAAAATCCACCAATTTTCAGAAATGTATAGTGTGATTTGAGATTCCACAAATACTTATTTGCAGTAACACAGTGTAACCTGACTTAACCTGTCACCTGGAAAGTGTCTGTATAGTTTTCAGCCATGTGGCATGAGCTACAGGCTGCCATTGGCAATCCAGGCTTTCGTCTCTTGGTTCCAGCAGGGCACAATCTGTGCTTCTTTTTTCTTTAGCATTTTCTGTCATTTTGCTTTTTCTTCCTGCTGAAAGCCCGTTATGGCATTAGATAGCTTTGTCATTCATTTTGCCTTCATGTACTGTATAAAATGACTAGAAGGAGTTGTGGTTTGCACCCAAATTGTTAGTTATTTTGTTCAGTACCAAAGATTAGCAAGCAAATGAGTATGTCTAGATTTTCTGAACTGAATAATTATCTTTGCATGCTAATGAATTTTGTTGATATGCTGTATGTGTTTATATATGTATGACCTTGTTCTCTCAAAACATGGCTTTTCAAGGGTATTTTCAGGATTAAATTATTGATTCCTGCACTTGCCAATTTGTCCTTGCATACAGTATATCTTGACTATGTAAGGCAAGATCTGCAAAGGCAATGCAGATAAAAATGTAGGCTGTAGATCATTTAAAGATCTTTTTTTAAATCTAACATTAATTCACCTTAAAGATGTAAGAGCATTTTATATAAGAACAATATAGAATAATGAATCCACCTATGTGTGCACTTAGTATTGTATCCATGCAAATACACACATTTATAATATCAAAATATTAGAGGATATCTCCCCCAGATCCTATAATAACTGCAACATGTTGCGAAATTGATTCCACTAGATGTTGACAGATGTCCATTAAGATAGTTCTTGTCATTAAAACTGCATTTGCTGTTGGTGGTCTTTTTTAACCGCTACCTACAGTAAATATTATCTAAATTAACATGTTAGCCAAGTTTGCTGTTGCCATTGAAGAAAGATATAAGATGTGAAGAAGGGTTTAACTGATTCCTTTCTGCACAAGGACTGGACTTGTTGTGACACCAGACATTCCAGGCTTATAGTTATGGCAGGAAAGGGGGATAACTGATAAGGATTCCAGATGCCCTCCTTCTCAAGGAAGGAAACCTAACACTGACCATTTGACCAAAGTCTGTGAACTGTCTGAACACCGTGACCTCCCCCCATTACCATAATAATGAGCTACGTCAGAAGCGGCAGAAAAGGGCTATGTAAACTGGAAGTTTAGCAACACCATCAAAAGGTAGAGGCAAACTCACAATATTGATGCATCATAAGAGGTCACCTACACCATCATTCTGTCTCATAATGCAGCATCTGAAGAAAAAGACCTGGTCTGGTACAAATTTATAATGCCCTGGGATTTTGGGACAAGCCACATTCTATGACTACCCTTAAACATATTGTACCATTCTCTACTATTTTGACAGAATGATATCAAGAATATGAATGTAGGTATATTAATCTATTCAGTAGTTTGGTTAGACCCCAATGAATGCAAGAGAAGTACTGTATATGTAGAGATGTATTTGGGGAGGCTCATATACAGTAGCTAAGGGAATATATAGTAGGCAGTACCCCCTTCATTATTGCAAGGAGTGAGCTAGGCAGTTTGCTGCAAGCGGTGCTGATGCTGAGGTGAGGGGAATGTGAGACTGATACATGAAAGACTTATATGCGGATTCGAATGGAAGTGTGTGAGATTAGGATCTAACCTTCCTCCTGAATTTCACTTATAACTTGTGTTACGATTCCATAAAGTACTGTACATAATGTGATGCTACTAGAGGCACTGTCATCAATGAGTGGTATTGTAGGAAGTGTATCCTAGATTTCACGGATCTTTTTGACTGCACCAAGATGGCAGAATGGGATCTGTGATGCAAAACACTCAGAAGATGACACACGCAGAACAAGGCACAGGTATCTACCTTCCCTGGGCAATACAAGTTGAGCCTCCAGAAAGAGGTTGTTCTGATCTCTAACCTAGAAACAAAAAGGACTGCAACTGCTTCACTAATGCTGGCCTCTTGTGAGTATGAACTTGAAAGCTACTCTAGTTAACCAGGGAGAACTACTGTGGAACACAATACAAATTATTTTAAGAAAATAGAACCAGAGAAAAGAAACGATTAACTTAATAATTGGCAATTAGTGGATTAAAAGAAGAGATGCACAGCCCCCTGCTGCTACTTAGAGAGAGGGTGAGAGACATTGGTGTAGTAAAAAGAAATTCATTTCCTGGAGCTGGGGATCATACTGTACAAGAGGGTCGTACAACAAGACAGTAATCCTTAACATACAGTATAAGCAGATTTACAAGAGTATGCCTGCAAAAGAAGAAATTTCATATTTTGGATTGGCAGAGCAGAAGTCTAAATTCAATAAGATGACAATTGTAACTGAAAAAAAAACCCCAACACAACAGAATTTTGAAATGTGATTATAGAACTGTTAAATAGCAAGGTGGTTTTTATTGTCCTTTGACCTGATGAAATAGTGAAAAACATATCTTGGGTTAAAACTATCTTTTGAAACACAAAACATAATTTCACAAAAAGCGTGTTTGCTCTTAGACTTTTTGCTATCCTGCTCCCTTGAAAAGTTTGGACTTCTACCCCATTTAGCATGTGACCTCTGAATGACCTCTAGTGTTCAGTCCCCTAATTGCTGGGTATTGATGGGTGGGTATGATTGCAGAAAGACTTATCCTTATAGAAGCCCAAGTCTCTTACGAGTCTTAAATAGCACTTCTCAAATATAACTAACCTTGGTCTGAAGTTACTGTAAACTGTACAGTAGTTAGGAACAAAGAAACCCTTAGAGCATGGAAACAAACAGAGCACCTTGCATTTGCATGAATGAGAATTCCCCACTGCTAATTGAGCTCAATCATAACAGCACTGGAGGGTACCACATAAAGAAGTTTTGGATCGCTGCTTTCCACTTAAAACTATAGATCTAAAGGCAGTTAAGTGCCACATAATGTTCAACACAAAGAAATGGGAAACATTTAATGATGAAAATGGGGTAGCATGTTCTCTCAGGAATACTGTGGATCTGAATTTCTTTATCCTGGCCAACCATCAGACAAACGTTTTCCACATTTTTGGCATGCCTTTTATCCAACTGATACTCCTTATACAGTACCTGCTGGCCTGTGTTTGTCAACATTACAGTGTGAAGTTGGACGATATATATAAAAAGGTAGGACACAGAAGAATATTAAAGGATACAAAACAATGCAGATTGCACACACAGACACAACACAGGCAAGATGCTGCTGTCTTGAACAGGCAGATAATGATGAGAGAGGTTTGAGTTCTGGAGCTGTAGCCAGGGGCAGGGACTGTTTTCACTCTTAATTCAGGCTAAGAAAAAACTAAATGAGCCCCACAGAGACCAGGTGCCCTGTTATTATGGAATGCCTTTGGCTGCAACAAGCACAACACAGATTCGGCTTAACTAACAATTTACACAGCATAATACCTACACAGGGCTGAGCTCATTAAAGTACTTGACAATAGGTATGCACAGGAATCCAGCAGGCATACCAGAATTTTGTTACCTACATGAAGACAACACTGGTCTCTTGTGACAGAAAAGAGTGCTGTGAGTTTGTCTGTGTGTGTGGCAGCTAATGTTTGCCTATGTAAAATGGCCCTCAGTGCTTCTAAAAGCCTGGCACAGCTTTAGAAGATACCACACAGCCTGTGTTTTCTAAGTGTGCCCATAACATTTTATATAAAACACTGCCATGAGATATCTATGGTACAGTATAATGTTGTAAATAAATCAGGATTTGTAGGGAGTAAACAATGACATGAATCAAATTTTATAATGGTAATGATCATAGCTCATTACATTATAGCTTACCATTACAGACTTGGAACAATTACCATGCTAGGCCATGATACTGCAGTGCTAGTAAATATCATGTAAGTCTTGAAACAATTGTTCTGCAGTGTCATTTACAGCCAATTTTTTAAAATCTAAATTCAACACTATCTATTGCACTAGCACTGTAGAATCTTTAAAGAAATGAGCAGATAATAACTCACACCACTTCTGTACTCATCAGTATTAGACTGAGGACATGAGTCAAAACCTTTTTGTTACCCAATCAGTCTGTTTTACCGCAATTATTAAGTGTAAGTATTTAAAGTATTTTTTTCCCTGGAAGATTGGCTTCCTTTTAAGCATGTACTACAAAAGAAACAGAAATCCAACAGAAACAGCTGTAGGATAGTAGCTGTGTATGAGCACATGCAGTTGATCTGTGAATGAAAGAGACTTCAGCCCCTAACTAAATCCCTGTGAATTTCACAGGCCTAGTTTTTCATCTTGACCTCATTTTAACCTCTTGTTAATCACTCCAATGAAACAAGTCAAAAGAAAAATTAAGTAACCAGCAAATTAAGAAATCTGCCTAATTAAGACATCTCCCTCAGCATTGAGAGACTTTTGCTTATAAAGCATTTATCTTAACTGCAGTACACCAATAATATTACAATGTAAAATGAAAGCTCACACAACAAGATCTCCCATAAAAACAGTATACATAAAAATATTGGATGGAGATAAATGAATTGGTGATGCAGTGACCTCATTCTTTATTGAATAGATACAATTTTTTAAATAATTTCCCCTGAAAGATGAATCAATTCAGCAATCCAATGAATAAAGGTTAAGCAGCCCAAAGCTGTGCAGATTCCAAGGAAAATCTTGAGACTCAAGACTGGGAATTGAATGATTGGAGGGTGTTTGTTTACTAAATTTCTACGATTAAGGCATTATTTATGAATATTATATTCATATTGCTGTTGCGATTTATGTCCTCTTTTCAGATGAGTACAGACCTTTTTGATAATCAGAAACACCCCATTGTGAGCATGCGTACACACCCTTTTGAAAATCAGCAACACCTGTGATGGCATTTGAATAAGGTACAGTATTGGTTGTCACAGTTTGTGGTTATCTGTTGAAGTTTATTCCATTGCCAGTGGAGGTTGGACAGGTGTGTGTTTATTTAATTCAAAAGAGGAATTTGGGTGAATCTACAGACCTTGACAATCAAGGGCTGCTTGTGATGTACAGTATTGTAGTGTTTCATAGCCGTTCAGGGACGCCAAATATGTAATCATAGTGGCTCTCTGAAGGCACCAGTTCTGTAGGGTTTGGGCATTTACTGAGACAATTTTCAATTGTAGCAGTAAATCACAAAGTTGATTCTTTTGATGGCTTTAGAATCCAACCATGCGACATAACTCAACCAACGCGCATACACAGGTACTAATACACGAGGATACATTTATTAATACATAGAATATGCATATAAACCTAACAGATCTTATCGAGAGGGTTATCAGAATACAAAAGATATATATTCAATCAGTTACGAAGTGTTACACATCAAGAGGACATACGTTCAGTATATCATTCATTAAGACCGTTTCGTAAAGTGAACTTGGTTATAACTTCTACATTAGATACTCAAAACAAGTACATAACTCTTAGGAATTAAATTGATATCAACTGGTTGGGATAACAATTGAATTCTCGAGCTGTAATGCATTGAAGTTGAATACTCATCCAATTTCTGGGGATTCAGATCTCCTGCAGGCACAAACAATCAGCTGCAGGCTTGTTGCTGTCCAATCCGCGCTCTCTGGCTCCGTGCCAGGCTGTGCTGTGCGGCTTGCGACGGTGCGCTGCTGATGCTCACTGACCGGCTAGTTAGTGTTGGCTTTAATTAGCAAAGTTTGTGCACAGGAGAAAAGATGACTGTGGATCCCAGCAAGTCAGGAAGAGGACCGGTTCGTTCCTGATGAAGAGCTAGTTCTGAATAGTGATTCAGCTGTCCACAGTTCTGACCTGTCCACGAGGCCTGCTGCTGGTTACTCTCTGGCAACCTCCACTCTAGACTCTTAGAACAAAGGAAAGTTCTGGCACTCGGACACACTGGCCGTTCCGTGGTTGTCCGGGCTGAGTCTCGGGATGGTCAGGAGGCGCGCCGCGAGAATGTCCTGCCCTTGGGAGCCTTCTGCTCCTGGGCCGTCCTGCCCTGGAATTCTCCTTTGAATTCCCTTTAGAACAGTCCACAGAATCCTCTCCAGAATCTTACTGAATCTCCCGAATCTGAATCTTGTTGAATCTGAATCTCCAGGCCTGTGTTGCCTGTTTTTACCTGGAGGAACTTCAGCTTGTTGATTGGCTGAAAGTTCCATGGGCATCAGAGTCCCACGTGGGTTACTCAGCCCTACCAGTCCCTGATTGGTTGATCAAGGTGAGATATGAGTCACTTAGTCCTGACACTTAGTAATGCAGTCCAGATGTCCATCCGGCACTCCCTAGACTGATAGGCGCCAGTGGATGACCATTGATCATGATAGCCAGACTTAGCTAAGTGCATCCCCCTTTGGGAGCTTGCTTCTTATCAAAAGAAAAACATCTTAAATCAACTTGCATGAATTCTTTCTCTGTGGTTGCACCACAGAGATGGAGGGTGAGATGGGGCCTCCTTTAGGAGCATACCAATGCTTAACTCTGTCTTATTACAAGCATTGCCGCTACAGTATGTACAGGTACATTGCCCAATACCCCAGAGAGGCAAGGAAAAACTGAAGCTCTACTTTCTCTCAAGTAGAAAAAATGAAATTTCTTTAATCAAAATAGTGATGCTAGACTTACATAGTCCAATAGGTCAACTGGATTCCAGCAATGTTTGTAGCCATTTATACAGTATATCAAAGAGTAGGTAAAGCCCATGACAACAGAAGCACACAATGTTCTTCAGTGCTCCCTTTCCAAACCCCAATCTCCTAACTAACTTAAATATTGATGTTGCCACACTGCTGGATCTATTCCAGTAATGAGCTGTTCTTCATATGAGTTTTACAAGCTTTGATTTGGAATTGTCCTTGTCACAGACAGACAGTGTGTGACCTGGGGCTACTAGTTGGTTGTATAATCTTTAGGTATTTTAAGACCTAAAATGTAAACTTAAAAAGCACACTTCTGAGTTCTGAAACAATTATGTTTCACATTGCTATGTTGTCAAGTTCCTGTAACTGCTTATGCATCTTGGTTGTATTTTTTTGTTTCCTTGCTTCATTCTGACAAGATTTTAGTTTTAGGCTGTAAGTCCACCGCACTGATTCTGGATCTGTCAGCTTGTGAAGGTTGGAAGAAAAAATCCCTTCAACTGCTCTTTTTTTCAAAATGAAATTTTGCTGGTGCCATTGTGTTTAAAATCTGCATACCTTCTCTATATAAAAAATGAATAGAGCAGTAGTCTTCACAATATTACCAGAGCTGTTGTATGCATCAGCCTTCATCATTATTATTTTCAGCAGGCTATGCTGATACACAAATCCAATCTTACAAATTCGTGTCTGTGTGTGCTCTGTTCTGTGCTCAGTATTTTGCTACAGTGCTGTTGTCAAACAGCAATGGTTCTCATATAAGCCAAAGCCAAAAGATTGTCCAGCAATAAGCTCAGCATGATCTTGGAGTTAGAAAGGACATTAAGCTAACAAAACTAGAAGGAGTGGAGCTTTCATTTTTCTCAGGAAAACAAACATACCCCTAGCCGCAGTAATGTTAATACATACAGTACGTTAAATGTGTAGTGGTCAATTTAAACTATAACAGTAGGGTACTGCAATGATTACAGGTGATAAATCTAACACTCCCATTTGCCCAGCTGACAAATACATAATTGTTATGCTTTTTTTGCTTACAGATCTTAACTGCTAATCAAAATTGCCAATGCTTGTGCATCATGAGTGTGACAGAATGTTTGTGTGTGCATGGGAGTATCTTTTGGTAGGTCAAATGACCTTAGTGGTTACCATGGCTTCAGATGGCCGAAACGACAATGGATTTACTTAACATATTGAGCAGAATTAGTATGGCTGATTATTCTGAGAGCAGTGCTGTGAGTGTGTAATGATTTCAATTCACAAGGTGAAAAGATAGCCAGTAGACAATTCCAAAATGCGCTTGAGGTGGTGTCTCTGTAAAAAACTGTTTACTGAATAAATTATCTAGTGGGTCCTTTTCTAATCAAAGTGAATTTATAAATTTTGATCAATTAAGTTAGATCATAGTAACAGTGTTGGAGTGTGGAAGGCACAGTGGAAGTACAGCACATCAGTATAAAATAGTAGGAAACAAAGTGAAAGCAAAGCAGATTACTGTAAGATACAAAGGACAGCCCATACAAAATCCACTAGTTTTATTGTTTACAACTATGTATCTACTACTCTCTGCTACTATAGCTTATGTTGGTAGTAGACCAACTATTAGTTTGAGCAAATTGTTAGTAAAATCTGGAACTTGATTTCTGGACCACATGATTCTGCCTATATAATTTTATGTGCCACCGTTTGCTTTATCTTTAACAGCATTTGTTTCACATTTCTTTAACATGCCTTCACAAAAACATTCAATAAACCAATAACTGAAATAGTTGTAATTCTCAAAGTGCTGCTTGATGGTAGTACTGTACATTGTTTGCAAGAGGTTTCATGTACTGTACATGCACTAGCTAATGTTCAGGAAACGCGCAGTCTAGTGAATAGACTCTCTCAGTGTCAGCCAAGGGCGGAATGAGGTCCATGAGGCAGATTTCAATAGCTTTCAGCACCCAGAAAAATCCCTGGACCTCAATTTTTTTAAATCTACTGCAGCCTGTCGAATGAGTAATTCAGTTTTATATACTATTATCCTCATGACAGCCTTAAACTGATGGTGTTCCTGTAAGAAGAATGGGATGAGATTGGGCAGCAACTATTTCAGAACCTTTTGGAATACATGAGACATCATGTACTAATTTGGACATAAATTTGATAGCTTGCAGAGGACATCTTTTTGTTCTGTGGGGTTTCCAGATATTTAAGTGATATCTATTCCAATGGCAATTCAGTGAAGGGTTGAGATGTGGACAATATATTTTGCTCCTTGGTCCAGGTTTTGATTTAATCAGGGCCTAATTAATGCCAATGGGTATAGGAAACTATATCTCTGGTAGGCTTATGTAGCGGCGAGGCTTAATAATAAGGCAGAATTAAGTGTTTCTGAGCTTCCCAAATGAGGCCCCATTTCTCTGTTCATCTCTGTGGTGCAGCCACAGAGAAACTATTCATGCAAGATGATTTAAGGTTTCCTAGGACAGCTCCCAAAGGGGGATGCACTTAGCTAAGTCTGGCTATCATGATCAATGGTCATCCACTGGCGCCTATCAGTCTAGGGAGTGCCGGATGGACATCTGGACTGCATTACTAAGTGTCAGGACTAAGTGACTCATATCTCACCTTGATCAACCAATCAGGGACTGGTAGGGCTGAGTAACCCACGTGGGACTCTGATGCCCATGGAACTTTCAGCCAATCAACAAGCTGAAGTTCCTCCAGGTAAAAACAGGCAACACAGGCCTGGAGATTCAGATTCAACAAGATTCAGATTCGGGAGATTCAGTAAGATTCTGGAGAGGATTCTGTGGACTGTTCTAAAGGGAATTCAAAGGAGAATTCCAGGGCAGGACGGCCCAGGAGCAGAAGGCTCCCAAGGGCAGGACATTCTCGCAGCGCGCCTCCTGACCATCCCGAGACTCAGCCCGGACAACCACGGAACGGCCAGTGTGTCCGAGTGCCAGAACTTTCCTTTGTTCTAAGAGTCTAGAGTGGAGGTTGCCAGAGAGTAACCAGCAGCAGGCCTCGTGGACAGGTCAGAACTGTGGACAGCTGAATCACTATTCAGAACTAGCTCTTCATCAGGAACGAACCAGTCCTCTTCCTGACTTGCTGGGACCCACAGTCATCTTTTCTCCTGTGCACAAACTTTGCTAGTTAAAGCCAACACTAACTAGCCGGTCAGTGAGCATCTGCAGCGCACCGTCGCAAGCCGCACAGCACAGCCTGGCACCGAGCCAGAGAGCGCGGATTGGACAGCAACAAGCCTGCAGCTGATTGTTTGTGCCTGCAGGAGATCTGAATCCCCAGAAATTGGATGAGTATTCAACTTCAATGCATTACAGCTCGAGAATTCAATTGTTATCCAAACCAGTTGATATCAATTTAATTCCTAAGAGTTATGTACTTGTTTTGAGTATCTAATGTAGAAGTTATAACCAAGTTCATTTACGAAACGGTCTTAATGAATGATATACTGAACGTATGTCCTCTTGATGTGTAACACTTCGTAACTGATTGAATATATACCTTTTGTATTCTGATAACCCTCACGATAAGATCTGTTAGGTTTACATGCATATTCTATGTATTAATAAATGTATCCTCGTGTATTAGTACCTGTGTGTGTGCGTTGTTTGAGTTATATCGCATGGTTGGATTCTAAAGCCATCAAAAGAATCAACTTTGTGATTTACTGCTACAATTGATAATTGTCTCAGTAAATGCCCAAACCCTACAGAACTGGTGCCTTCAGAGAGCCACTATGATTACATATTTGGCGTCCCTGAACGGCTATGAAACACTACATTTATTTGGCGTCCCTGGACCGGCGTGGCAAGACTGAAATGAGTCAACCAAGCGGAATAATTCATATAAAACGCCGCGGGTTTCATACACGACAATACAGTGTGCTGAAAGCCGAAAGGAAAAAAGTTCCCCTTGCTCTTTAAGCAGTGCTTGAGTGTTTTGTGATCTTTTGCAATCTACCGGGTTGATTGCATACTTGATCTTGTGGTTTTCTGTGGTAAAACTGTGATTTCGTACTTAAAAGTAATACTCTTTAAGTTTAACGATGGTTGCTAAAAGGTCTGAATTCGAGTCGCTATTAAGCACTCTCTCTAGCAGCGACAAGTCTGACCATGATCTCTTCCATATCTCCCTCAGCGGAGAAGCTAGAAGAATAAATCTCCATTCTCTGAGAGAGCTAGCGAAGGACATAGAGAGATTTGACCCCGCAGTGTCAGAGAATAATATCGAGAGTTATATTCAAGACCTCAGGTATAACCTGCAGTTCCTGCCAAACGCCACAGAACAGGAGAAAGTGTTTCTGGTCAGGAAAACTACCAGCAGAGCTGTACATGAGTGGATGGCTAGGCAGATGAAAGAAGTCTGTAATGACTTTGAGCAGCTATGTCAAGCACTTATCGTAGAATACAGTGCGTTTATTGACCCGACTGCCGCGATAGCCGCCGCTCTTAACATTAAGCACGAGAGAGCAGAGTCCCCTCGCGAATATTACGAGAGACTTAGACGAACTTATTTTGCAGGGCGAAATGATGAGGGTTGCGAAGAGAACACACATTTCAAGGGTTTATTCATTGCGAATCTCCATCCATCAGTCAGAAAGATGATCTTAATGCATACAGATGCACAGACCATGAAAATGACTGATATTAAGAGATTCGTGCAGAAAGCCTGGGAGTATGATGTCCAAAGTCGCTCTGAGCAAAAAGCTGTTAAAGCGACTGTGTTCGCCGTCAGAGCCAGCAGGGTTAACTCCCTCCTGCTCGAAGGAGCACAGGCTCCTGAGCTGGCTAAGCCCCGTTCCAAAGCAGGCACACAGGACCGCACCCAGCGTCCTAAGTGCCATGAGAACACCGGGGGAGGGAAAGGGCTAGATAAAGCTGAACAAAAGGATTCAGTAGCCACCCGCCTGGCCAGGCTTGAACAAGTTTTATTAGGACAGGGACAACCGCTCCCCAAGGCTGCCGGAAGCGTGAATGAGCTGATACTCTCCACTGGAGGAGGCGGAGACCCGCCCCCTCCCACTCCCTCAGTCTATCTGATTGAGCGGAAGGGTTCCTGCCTGGATGAGGTCAGCCACTCCCAAGTGAGTGCTGACTCCACCCCTAAAGTCACAGAGCAGGCAGTAAAACACAGAGGAAAAGCAGGAAGCTTTTACCTCAAGGCTGCCATGGGAGATGTCTTACCCAGTGAGACACTGATTGACACTGAGGTTGAAAGGTGTTTGATGTCACACGGCAAGCTCAAACGGGTTGAAAAAGAAAAGGGCATGCGACTCAGAGTGGAACCTTTGGTGGATCACCAGAAAGGCAAAGTGTGGAAACAGGTCAAGGCTCCTAAGCCTTCTGTACAGAAGGAAAGGGGGGCCAAGAGGCAGACTGTGCTCACACAGTGCCCACCGAACACAGAAGCCTATGCGGAGATTCCTTCTGTTCCCTCTGGACAAGAAATAAAAATATTATCTTGTTTCCCAGATATACAGGGAAGTCGTGCCCTGGCCAAGGTCACAACAGCCTCCATGCCACAGGAGCGGTGCTCCAAGCAGCCGCCTGATCCACCAGGTAAAGCACACACCTTTTACATCCCTAAAGAGGAGCAGATCTCCCCACCTGGCGATGAAAAGGAGCTTTCCCTGTGCACCCTGGCACCCAAGAGGGGTCAGGACCACCACCCTGCAGTGGTGGAAGGGATCCAGATGGCAGGAGAGCAGGTTGGTGATGTAGCCCTCGCCCTTAGCCCTGAGAGGTCCTCTATTAGTGAGGATCTGCTTGAGCAGCTGTCACAGGGCCACCGCCAGGTGCCCCTGGTGCAACATTCACAGGTTAGACAGGAGGTCCAGCTGGACGCTGAGACTACTGCGCTGTGGACACACCTGATCCCAGATGCCGATTCCCTCTGCTGTGACCCAGGGAACCTGCAGTCAGGTAACATTATTTCTCACAACTACCAGGTAGTGAGTGAGACTGACCTGATTGTTCCTGCCTCGACAGCAGGGTTGCCAACACACCCAGTCCCCCAGAAGGGACAGGGAATGAAAGCCGAGCCGGTTTTCTTACAGCCACCAGCTCAGTCTGTCAGTCTGAGTCTGACCAACAGTGGTTCACCCAGACTGGAGCTGGATGGTCAAGTCACCCGCCTGCCAGTGCAGGACATCGCAAAGAGGGGTGTCAGAATCCCCGCCTGCACTGACATGGGCCTGGTGGGTGATAGTAAGTTCAAAGACAATGAACTAGCTATCCCAGTGCTGGGGCAGCTCCCTGAACCCCTAGCGAGGGAAGGGGGGAGCGAGCAGGTGTCCTACACCTACCCCCAGCGAACGATTGTAAACATGCCGATAGAGGGATTCCTCAATCAGGAAGGGTGCAGGGTGGACCTGAACAGTGAGAATGGGGTAACAATCCCAGATCACTCAGGTGCTCCAGATGACCACTCAGCCGAGGGTCAGGCATGGTCCACCGCTGCACCGCCCCCTGCAGGGTTCCTAGAGCACAGGCATGAACAAATCGAAAAAGCAGATGCCCTGGAAAAGGAGGAGCAGCATCAGTAGCTGCGTCAGATCTCCTCAGATTTCCAGGATGTTGGTGCCCAAGATGCCACATGGCATACTGAGAAAGACACCATGTACACGCTGCGCCAGCTTAGAAAGGCGACAGTCACTCAGAAGGAGATGACTGGGATCAGCCACCCGAAAAGACTTTTGGGAGGACTGATCGCTGCCGCCACTGTTGCACGTTTGCTTTTTCTGGTAGGTTTGTGTGCTACTGGCACTCTCACCCTGACTGCCCCAAGAAGGCAGGTGTCAGAGATACCAGAGGGTAGTGACAGACTGTATCGACAGCAGCAAAAGTTGGAAAGCTTAGGGAAAACCCTACAGGCAATTTCCTATGCAACAGGGTTAAACCTTATTCCCCAACCAGTGGACATGATTGTTGGTGTTATACAGTGGGTTTATGCTTGTGTGCAACAGGCCAGAATGTTGACACGAGACCTGTTAAGGGAGTTTAGTGCCACTGTAGCCAGTCTAGCCACGGCACAATTCCCAACCCACTTGATTCCACTCTTCTCAGTAGAGGAGTATGTGACATTAACCCCATCGCTCATAGCTCACCCAGAAGGCAATCCAAGATTGAATTCGGTTCCAAATCTTGAGATGGGTATGGCTACCAAAGCTATCCATTGGCTGTGTCTAAACGATTCACCAATGAAGGGTGTAAAGCTACTAATGGGCAGAGGGAGGTTAATGAACCCCATGAAGAGCAGGTGGGAAGTAAATGGCTGGTCAGCACACCACATTTAACTGTCACCATGACTTGTGACAGGCATGATACAGCTACCACAATGCAGCTACCTAATCAAAACAGTTTTCCTGCAAGTTCCCGAGGAGGCCATAGTACAGCATGGTAACTTAACACTGTACGGTCTGGAACCAGACAATATAAGACCAAACTTGAGGTCATGGATGCCTTCAGGTGCCACACTATTGAATTGGATAGAAATCCAAGAAACAGTAAGCCCTGAAGAGGTACAGGTAGTTGAGTTTGCTTTAATGGAACAAACCTCCAAACCACCCTGGCAGGTGCCCAACACAGGTGTTGTGGTTCATCAGGGGGGCTGGGAACAGGAACTGTTGTTATTGTAACACTACTGCCGGGTAGCTGGATCATGACTGGATGTACTCTGAATGCTGTACTCTCACATCAAGATGTACTCCGGGTAGCATGAATGAGTCAAAGGTAGCATGTCAAAAGAAAGGAAGTGACTTCTCCCCAAATATCTACTACAGAGGTATCAGATATTGACAGTGAACTTCCTGATGTGTAATTCCTAGACTGAGATAATGTCTCCTACCGTGTTTATACATACTCCAGATGTTATTCATCCTGTTTGTTCCCAATGCTGGTTCCGGTATGAATTCTCGAGGAGTAATGTAGACATTTAAGATTAATGTTCTAATGGCAAGGGACATCACTTAACTCTGTTTTGTTTTGAAGGCAACAACGCCTCAGGACCTCGTGACCTTCAAAAAGGGGGGATATGTAGCGGCGAGGCTTAATAATAAGGCAGAATTAAGTGTTTCTGAGCTTCCCAAATGAGGCCCCATTTCTCTGTTCATCTCTGTGGTGCAGCCACAGAGAAACTATTCATGCAAGATGATTTAAGGTTTCCTAGGACAGCTCCCAAAGGGGGATGCACTTAGCTAAGTCTGGCTATCATGATCAATGGTCATCCACTGGCGCCTATCAGTCTAGGGAGTGCCGGATGGACATCTGGACTGCATTACTAAGTGTCAGGACTAAGTGACTCATATCTCACCTTGATCAACCAATCAGGGACTGGTAGGGCTGAGTAACCCACGTGGGACTCTGATGCCCATGGAACTTTCAGCCAATCAACAAGCTGAAGTTCCTCCAGGTAAAAACAGACAACACAGGCCTGGAGATTCAGAGATTCAACAAGATTCAGATTCAACAAGATTCAGATTCGGGAGATTCAGTAAGATTCTGGAGAGGATTCTGTGGACTGTTCTAAAGGGAATTCAAAGGAGAATTCCAGGGCAGGACGGCCCAGGAGCAGAAGGCTCCCAAGGGCAGGACATTCTCGCAGCGCGCCTCCTGACCATCCCGAGACTCAGCCCGGACAACCACGGAACGGCCAGTGTGTCCGAGTGCCAGAACTTTCCTTTGTTCTAAGAGTCTAGAGTGGAGGTTGCCAGAGAGTAACCAGCAGCAGGCCTCGTGGACAGGTCAGAACTGTGGACAGCTGAATCACTATTCAGAACTAGCTCTTCATCAGGAACGAACCAGTCCTCTTCCTGACTTGCTGGGACCCACAGTCATCTTTTCTCCTGTGCACAAACTTTGCTAGTTAAAGCCAACACTAACTAGCCGGTCAGTGAGCATCTGCAGCGCACCGTCGCAAGCCGCACAGCACAGCCTGGCACCGAGCCAGAGAGCGCGGATTGGACAGCAACAAGCCTGCAGCTGATTGTTTGTGCCTGCAGGAGATCTGAATCCCCAGAAATTGGATGAGTATTCAACTTCAATGCATTACAGCTCGAGAATTCAATTGTTATCCAAACCAGTTGATATCAATTTAATTCCTAAGAGTTATGTACTTGTTTTGAGTATCTAATGTAGAAGTTATAACCAAGTTCATTTACGAAACGGTCTTAATGAATGATATACTGAACGTATGTCCTCTTGATGTGTAACACTTCGTAACTGATTGAATATATACCTTTTGTATTCTGATAACCCTCACGATAAGATCTGTTAGGTTTACATGCATATTCTATGTATTAATAAATGTATCCTCGTGTATTAGTACCTGTGTGTGTGCGTTGTTTGAGTTATATCGCATGGTTGGATTCTAAAGCCATCAAAAGAATCAACTTTGTGATTTACTGCTACAATTGATAATTGTCTCAGTAAATGCCCAAACCCTACAGAACTGGTGCCTTCAGAGAGCCACTATGATTACATATTTGGCGTCCCTGAACGGCTATGAAACACTACACTTATAACATCTGCCTTAATATGTTCAGAATCATTAAAATCATTAAAACGTAGCAAATGCTGAGATTCAATGTGATTCATTCATTTTTAAAAAAACATGTAGTTCTGAGGGATTAATTTTAATCAGTTTCTGAATGGAACTATACGCCTGTCATTATCCTTGCACTTATCATAATACTTGGCCTTGTGACCTTCTTCACAGATCTATTTATACTGCTGTTCTGAAAAAGATAAATTGGCCTGTATAAGTTACCTTACTACATGGACAGTAATTAAGAGTGATATCCCTGATGTCAACTGGACCACTGAGCAGACAATCATGTCAAGGTTACAGTCTATGATGTGGTCTGGTCCTTGAAATTTAAACACAATTTACCTTTTTAAATTATTTAAAACTGACCCCCTGAAAGGAAATGTGTAGAAAACAAGTCAATCAAAGACATTGAAGACATTTGAGGGTACAAATGAGCGAAAAAGATCATTTCTGAATCCAAGCCACTTCAGGTCAGAGCTTATCTTGGTTTCCATGGCATTAAACAGACATGGAGCACATTAGATGGAAGGGATTCAGATTCATATTGTATTTTTGTATTTCACCATCTGTTTGAAACTATTGTTGTGAAAAACCTAATGAACATACTGGTTAAAGAAGAAGCACATGACTGCCCCCAGAACAGGATGCCAGTCCTTCACAGCAATGCTGGTCCCCATTTATAGAGCTGGGAGGAGCAGCCTGGGTAAAGAAACTTGCCTAAGGTACAGTACAACAGCAGTGTCTGTAGCAGGGTGTTGAACAACCAAACAGTTAGAAATCCAAAGAATAACTGATTATGCTACACCCATAAAGTAAGAAAATATACTTTTATTAAATTAATACATTTATATTCAAATAGGAGTTTAATGGATATAGCACCTCTTGAACTGGTTGATTCCAGTTGCTACTGATTAGCAGTAAAAAATGACAACTGCAGTGTTTGAAATGGTTTGTTGTTTCCTTGTGTGCCCTGACTACTTTAAAATCACACTGTAATATCATGTTACGCTGTCATTCACTTTTGGTAAAAATGAGTGATTTGAATGAATAAAATTACATAACATTCAATCAAGAGATTCTGAAGTAAACATGAGACAAATATAACCTAAATATTTCTAAATAAATTAAAAGCTCTTTTTTGAAGGAAAAAAAGAGTAATAAGCAACACTATCACACTCCAAGGGATGCAGAAATTCATCTGTATGCTTATCTAAAAGAAAACAGAGTACTGTACAGCATGACAGATCTAGCAGTACAAAGGCCATCTTTCCTTTTGACATGTTTTTTTTTTTTGCCTTCTAAGCCAATACTATATCTGTTTCATTGCAAGTGAGGCTCAGTAGAATTATACACTTGATAAAAAAGGGAGGAAACTATAGCTGGATAGACGAGAATGTATTGTTATGGAAACAACTTGTTCAGGTACAGTGATTTTTGAATTCCTGCTGCTTTTCCATAGGCATGACAGCTACATTTCTCCTAGTCACACTCAGTAAGTTTTACTCTCATTGTTTCTGGTAAATTTTCACACAAGACATGTTCTAGAGAAAGAGGGGCACACTGCAATCCATTCAATGGATCTCATCATATTAAAAACAGAAATTGAGAAGACACTTTCATTGTCCAGGTTTCCAACAAGGATACGGTGTTAATATACAGTATGTGGGCTTTGTTCATGATATTGTATAAGATCTTCTCTGAAACTTAGCTAAGAAGTTAAGGTCTTAGCTTCTAGTTTCCAGTCTATTTTTGCCTGCTTTATTTTATATTTAGTCTTTTGTGACAAATGTATTATATCCACAAGTCAAGCTACAGTGTTTGCTAAAACTGTTTTTAATTGATCATTGCTTATCATTTTAGTGTCATGTTAGTGTAGAGAAAAGAAGAGAAAAGCAGAGGGGTAAAGATACCTGTTCTGCTCCAGACGGGACAGACTTGAGACCCACTGCGTTGCTGCTGGACAACCATTATTCAATGTGAGGTACAAGCTGAAGTAGAAGAGGTTAGTGCAAGGGGGCTCTATATCATGTTTTCTAGACTGCTTATGCACATGAATGAGTGATGTCAAATGCAATTAGTGATGTACAGTACTTGACCTCCTGCCTGGGGCTACCTGTCCATCTATACTAACCCTAAGACTACAGCACCACACTATTTAACTTTATTTTTTACCAAATCCACTATCCTTTGCCTATAGCTGCAACATCAAGTCCAAATAGTGCCATGCTGTTCTCTGTAAGAGAAGCTCCAGACACTGAGAAGGGGGGAGGGCTGTAATGTTGGTGCAGGTTGACTGGATATTAACATCACTACAGGACATGATGGAAATGGAGATGGACAATCTCAAGCACTACATTACCTTGCTTTGATGACTCAAGATCTAAAGCACCAACTGCGTGGTGATACATGCAAGTAAAGGTTGACTTTTTTATTCACCTGGTCTTTACATGTCATTTAATATGTTAACAATTTCATTAAGATGCACTTAATTAGAATGGAAACTATCCTTAAACACTAGAAATTCATACATAATTTTTAAAATGTTTAATATCTCATATTCCACAATGTATTCACAATCAATCATCATATATTATGCATTTAGTCATACAATGTGGAAATGAATACCAATTGTTACCTTGAAATAGAGCACTGTTAGTCTGGAATACTCAATCAAGTATCAAAAGACATACAGTATGGCCTCGGGCAACATGGGTGACCAAACCATTCCTTTGCCATTGGTACCAGGGTCTCATGCAAAATAGTTGTCAGCACATCACAACCTTCGAAGTCTCTACAAAAATTTTTTGAACACTCATAACATTCACTTTTCACTGTATGATTGAATCTTGAATGAAAAAAGCTGCTGTCTGGGGTTCACAGATACATGTTTTTGATAACATGATTTCCATTCATATTTAGCTCCTCTAAACACATACTCATAAAATATTACTAGGGTTTAGTTTGTATGACTTGCTAGTATATTATTTTTTGATATTTTAACAATTTTATACTCAATTTTGGTGTGAAACAATCCTTTGCTGTTCCCTGTACAGAACACGTTATTACAGCTTTAATTAGAAAAATGAAGAATTGGAAAAAAGAGAATAACTTGGAGCAAATTAAAATAGTGAAATCCTTCTGAAGGCTTGCACTGTAAATGTACTATAGCTCCTTATGTTTGTCTTCTTTCCCTAGCACTGGCCATTGTCTGTTGTGTCTTTTCTTTTTTCATTTGACTTGTTAAACATCTTCATTAGCTTTAACAAGCTATGAAAAGATTTCCAGGTACTCTGATCTTTGTCAGTGTTTGGTTTTAAAACTCCATGAATGAAAAAAAAATGTGATAGTTTTTTAGAATTGTTGGCACTTCATTTATTATGGTCTCATTTACAAAAAACTACCCTGTATGTCTTCTCAGTCCTTAGTGGCAGCTGTCCAAAACAACATATCAGTACACACAACATTCTCTGTAAAGGATTGTTATTTGTATGATGCATGGTTTCTTAATTGGTAGAATATAGGGGAACCTCCATCTAAAAGTGTCCCTTTAGAAAGCAGTTTAGTCAGCAAACGGACCACCCCAATGTTACAATACATTCCCAACCCTGATTCTAGTCCAGAAGATTATGCGCCTAACTTCCACTTCAAAATATAAGTACAATGGGAAGCCTTCTCTCGGTCTAACCTGTTTAGGCCAGTTCTCCTAACCTTTCTTTTTTTTTTTTGCCAGGGAGCAAAGCTGTTACTCACAATATGTATGGATTTTATTTTAAACTATCCTTTTTTACATCCTTTTAGAAATTATCACAACTGATCTCACCCTGAGATTTCACTCTCACACAGACTGTCTATTCTGAATGTCTTTTTATAGTTCCACATTTTTCACAGGTATAGCTGATTAATTGATTTCAGCTGAATCTCAATCTCAGATTCTCCTGTTTTGGGAATGTCTCATCATTGCCTTCTGGTGGCTCTGCCCCAGTTTTACACTCTCAATTCAAATGCCCTGTTGCAATTACATAACATTCTGTAACATTTGTATTCTCTCATATTCATGGATTAAGAAGAGCTCTGTTTCATATCAGCATTGCATGCTATATAGGTTTTCAGAAAAAAATGTGTTAGACTGAATCTAATTTCAATGGTTACCTATTACCAAAGATTGAATTGACATTCACGCAATGATAACTGTTTCCCACTAGTCTTTTTCCTTGTCATGCTCAGACTTCTTCTCTTGGGATGTTCATTGCCTACTTTTCATAAGAGGACATAAGGTACAACAACACTACACCAGACTTCTCAAATAACATATGCTTTGAGCTGCTTGCAGATCATAATATCTTTTAATTGTGAAAACAGTTGCTGGGGCTTTGGCGTTTAATTTGATGAATTTCAATTATTTTGTCAAGCCATATCAATTTGTGTCCCATAATTACATTTCGTAGGGATGTCTTTAATTTCCCATGACTTACTAAAATATTGCAAAGCCTTGGGTACTCAAAATGTGCAAAACTTTGTATAATATGGAAAAGCTAAAATTATCTGTATTTCTCTTATTCTAAATATTGTATTTTCGCTGCCAGTATTTTTTTCCCCCTAAACACTGAAAGTGGCACAAATTCCTAAGTTGCTTTACTTTTAGGTAAGAAATAAATAGTTCTCTTAGTTTACTTCAACAGTGCAAGAGTTTATTTGACTGTAGCAGGTCCCCCAGCAATGTAGTGGAGGAACACCTACCCACCCATTAGTAGAGTGGAATATAAAGATGCAGGGTTTTCTGTGGCCAGTCTGACACTAGACCAACCCTGTTGTAATATAATCACCTTCCCTCCCTAAACTGGTCCATAACCTCCTTTGCCTGCTTATTTCCTATTGTTGTCAGAACCACAACAGTTTGCACCAGCAGATCAACCCTAAAGCTTTCACATCATGGCCCAGTGGATGCTCAGAGAGGGAGCTCACTGAGGGTAGCTACTGTACATGTGTCCATCAGGAAAGCAAACCATGCTTCTCCCTTCACTTGTCTAGAATTAACCTATTTTCTCATTCTCTACCCACTAGGAGATACCAATACTATTTAAATGTATTTTTTGGGGGGTGAATCCTAAGTCAAATGAAGAGTACTGAACTTTCTGAACAGTATCACTTTAATTGGTCAAAACTGGTCTTCACAAAGACACCCTTCTCCTGTGTCCTCTGCCAATTTAAAGTAAAACCTAATTGGAAACAACTGCAGCAGCTCCCTCTGTTGCACCTGTGTGCAAATGCCTTCAATTACTTCCTTCTCTAAATTGTCCTTAATACAGCCTCCAGTGGCTTAAACTGACAAGGGCAGCTCAGATAGACAGCTGCTCTTTTATAGTTCCCAAGAGCAAAACTAAATTACAAAGGATGGTTTACGCTATGAAAAGGATATAGCTGATTGATAAAACCAAACATCTGACATGATGAACCTACTTTAGTAACTCTGAAGGACAGCACATATGCACAGACACAGTGATAACCATAAATGGGATTTCATGGGATTTATATAATTTAACTTTTTTTTATCAAAAAGCAATTAAATATACTGTATATTGCAGAAAGTATTAAAAACAGACAGCAGACAGTCTGCATCAAGTAACTTCTTTGAAGAAAATTAAAAATGATTTGTGGAAAGTTATTACTTGCAAATATTTAATCATAAGTAAAGTTGCTGTAATACTGTAAACACTGCATAAATATGTAACTGTAACAGACAGCAGCCTAATTATTATGGTGGAGCCTTGACTTTACTAACCTTTCATCAATAAGCAGTTGGATATGCCTCTTTTAACAGAACATTTTTTCAAAAGGTAATGAGCCATCAAAGATCATTTTTAGCAGGCCTAGGACAAATTAATTATTTGATAACTCAAAGCTAGCATTAAATGATTTTGAAAAAAAAAGTAATTTGTCGCATGTTGTCTAAGAATGCAATCTTCCTTTAAAACTCAAGTTAACTTCTTGAAATTACTCTTTTTCAAGTATGTTTCATTTGATCAATGAATTGAAACAAAACAGTATATAAATATTTTTTCAAGCAGGTCAGATATTTATTAAGAATGAAATACCTTCATAAATTATTAAATGGCCTGTTATAAATGTTGATACTTGACATTCTCAATAGGTAACTCAAACAGTTCACTATTTATTGATGTCAACTGCTCTAATGTCTACTTTTGAAGTTAATAAACATTGTGGAAGATGCCGTGCCTGTCTTAAATATGAGGACCTTTACACCGAAATATATCAAGATTCACAATGTACTTCTGGTTTTAGTGTACTGAATATAAGTGTAAAGTGAACAAAAGACTTCAGGAGAAAACTATACAGAGGACTTACAATACTACTGTTGTGCAGAAACATCCACTTCCAAATTTCATGTTTACCTACCTTGGTTTATTAACTTCAGGTGTGCCACAGACACATCTTTTTATATCCACTTCACTAAGTATTCCCATGTGCATATTCTGACATACTAAACCTTTACAAGCACACAATTATTGATTACTATTTACAAAGAGAAGAAAGGTGTTTTCAGTGCTGTTGTAGAGGGCCCACCACTACACTTCCCACCCCACCACCCGTCTGACTCACCTGTTACAAATGTGAAGTATTTTTCTCAGAAAAGATCCTCAACAAAAATGAGTCTATTTCAACACTTGAAGTATACAGTATACAGTATATACCCTGTCTACTCACAGGTCAGGACTGAAAGCCAGAAGTTACTGTTGGTTAACCAGATTGAAGATGCAGACTCCTATACTAGACCAGGGGTTCCCAACTCTGTTGCTGTGGACCCACACACCTACTGGTTTTCATTGCAGCTAATCTCTCAGTTAAGAAATTCATTATTAGCCTTAAGGTAGCCAATAACTGTATTCAGTTGAACCTTCTAACTGTTTTCAATATCTTAACATCTTAATGGATAACGGTATTATTACATTTCAAAAGTGATTTAAGATTTCCAACTGTTAAGTATATATACAAAAAAACTTAGGTTCAACGAGGCAATATGTTTGTTCAATTAAGAGGTCAGCAAAATGAAGAGCTCAACAACCTGAAGACTTTTTATCCATTTGAGGGTGTGCTTGTTTTATATTTACAGTATGTTACTCAAATAACCAGCGGCTGAAAATATTTTAATAGCAATATCACAATAGAAATTGTAAGAATACAGTACAGTAAGTGTTTATAATAGAAACAAGTACTAGTCAGCTTTAAGGTTTAAAATGGAACAGTGTTGCATTTATAGAAAATACCCTCAGCAATCAATAAACAGACCTTTGTCTCCCTTGTAGGAGTGAAATCCATTTTCTAAATACAAAACAAACTACTGTTACAAAAACCTGTTCAACCAGTTCTAGCTATAGTATGTCATTCCTATCATCACTGTTGTTGGAGCTTAAATCTACAGTACAGTACAATGCCCTGCTGATGGCTGCCTTCCAGACATCTCTCGAGAAGATTCTTCCCCTGTGAACAAATCTCTCAGGATGCATGGTATCCATAGCAGTTCCTGACAATCACGGCCCATCACGTGCCCTGTAGAGTACAGAGTATTATATCAACCCCCTTGTCCACCTTCTGCTACAGCTCCCACGCAAGTAACAGACCTTCTCAGAAGAGTCTGACCCACTTGCCTATTGGAAAAGCCATGTGTCCTCAGGCCTTGCTTTGTCAAAATTAGCTGCCAGGTTCCCTCCATGTATCAGCACCTGCAGCCTAACTGGAGCTTGTGTTGAGTATTACTTGCAGAAACTTCATGGCAGAGCGGTGTTCTGTGAATGATTATATGTTTGAAACTCTAACCATTGTCAAATCCAATTAGCCCAATAAAAAACAAAATAATTAAAATAAGAATTAATTATTTGTTTATTTAAGTAGTGTCTGTCTGCTCAATTTTCTAATGACCATGTACTGTATCTTCTGCTGACCCTTTCTGCTTGTGTTTCTTATGCATTTATTCTGCTATTCTTAAAACTGATTTTTCTTTTTTACACCTACTGTAAAATGCTTTGAGATTCTACTTTTAAAGGTACTATATAAAAAAACTTAAAGTTAATATAATAAGTTTTAATTGCAATTTAATGGAAGTATTTTAATGTCTTACTAATATACAGTAATATACAGTAAATTAAAACTTTGTATTTGCGAATGCAAAGTCACAAAACAGTATACTGTAAGTCATACTATCCCTTGTGTTTGAAATATATTAATATTAAAGATTATACTTGTTCTTGAGTTTAATTTTGTATTTGTATTTTGTATTTAATTTCTCATTGTTGTAATGAGTTTATTCATTGTGTTCCTCATTTGAAATGATCTCATCCTCTAAACAGGAATTGCAAATCTTAGTAAAGAAGAGTATACTGAAAGTAATAGATATTGAGTTTCCTGTAAATATCTCATAAATAAAATTATATCTGGAAAATCTGAATGTAGTTTTTAGAAAAAAAACATTTTTTCTGTATTTACACTATTTGCAGTTGTACTATACAGTATTTGCATTAAATATTTCAAAACAAAATTGATTTATTTTAGTGCATTTGTTTATAGCGTAGTATTTTTATATTTCAACTTTTTGATGATAATGGTTGGTGATATTAATAAAATATCAAATGCAGCTCTGTCCCTCATTTTATAAAGTATCGTGAATTATATTATTTCAATAGGTCATGCGATATATCAATAGTGTTGGGGATCTGATAGGCTCGATAGGCTTCACTGGGTTGTCAGATAAACAAAAAACAACAGTATTGCTTTTCTAAATGTTTCTTTCAAGACCTGTGTGTTTATAAAGCACTGACTTTAACACTCCATACAAACAATATATGTACAGTAGCTTTACATGTCACATTACTAAAAGAGGTCTATGATCCTTTCCATCTAAGGCAGGGAAACCCAGCCTGGTCCTAGTGAGCAGATGTGTTTACAGGTTTTCATTACAGCCCGGCTCTTAATTGCCACTATTTACTGGCATTTAACTGAACCACTTTATCAGCATTTCACATTTTGGGAGTTGGAGTTTTAAATTGACTTATGAAACGTAATGGGCTGCAGCACCTCCGGACCAGTATCCAGAATCAGATACCGTGATCTATGTCTAAGCCAACTTTTTATTTGGATTTTGAATCGACAACTTCAGATGTGGAAACACTGAAATATTTTTCTTTTTAATGTATGTCTACCAAAGTTTGGAATCAGCAGATTTCAATCAATGCGTATCAGCTCTACTAAAGGATTGTAGCTCATGCTTTTTAAAATGTCCATTGTCATTATTTGCTGCTTCTTCACAATAGATAACCCAATAAAAAACCTAAGTGTTGAATGGGCACAGCTCTCATTGTAAATCCCTGGTGACATGGTACTGTAGGTGTCACTTATGCAGGACAAGTAAAATAAATCCTGTTTGAAACTTTTGCACTCTATAGTCTTTGGTGCCTGATCTGCACTCTCACCAGAGGACTTTACTGGTTAAACCACTCTCTTGACTTCTGATTCATTGATCTTTTAATAACACAGTTACAAAAAGCTTTTAGAGGACTCTGGCCTGGAGTAACATGGCTTCCCCCTTTCTTGACAATTCTCATCTGCACTCTAGCAGGCTCCCACAGCGGTTTCCTTTACATATACAGCAGGGTGTCGCAAGAACACATTTGTAAAAGCACAAAAAAGATGAAACAAAAGAGAGAGATAAGAATATGTTTCAGTAATCCCTGCTTATTAGCTCTCCAAAACACAGCAGCACAATCAGGTCCTTACAAATAGGCTGCTCAATCAAAACAATTCCTGGAGATATTGAAAGTAGGGTTTAAAAATCATGGTTTAATGTCATTCCACAGAAACAGACCTGCTGGTAAAAAAAAATCCCTGCAGTTTCTATCGACAGGTGACAAATCTGTATTTTAGTATAACTCTACTGTATACTGTATCTGCATATTTTAGCAACACACAAGGGCCTAAGTTTTGTAAAGTTTTAAAATAATTTACTCATAATTACAAAACTAATTGCTAGTTAGCCTAAAATAAAAGCAATTTTACTCCTTTACTTCATTTTAGCTGTTGTAGGACTTTACATTCCTTTTTGGTTGGTATTATTTGCATGGTCAGCTACTCTCATAATTTATCATGACATATCAATACCATGTGCAAGTCCATTGTTGCTAATATGAAGGCAAGGCCACATATTTGGTTTGTAATTTATAGCATATGAAATTGTGGCTTAAGTATCTGTGTAACTGCAATGAGGCACTGTAGGACAAGAAGGGGAAAAATCATCACTTACAGTGTAACACATATAGGTCAACAGAGGACAGCAAGATCCATATTCATAGGAAGTTTAGCTGCTTTTTAACTAGCTATGTATTTATTTAAAATAAAATAAACATATCACCACATCTGGTAAATCTCAGAAATTTTAAATAATTGTACTTCACATTCAGTTTATTATCCTGTACATTAACATTTCCTCAAATATATTGGTAAAACAATTCCATATTGTGTAAATGTTAGTGAAGTACGAAAGGCATACAGTTGTCAGTGTCAGGTTCTAGGATTGTGAGGTTCAAATTTAGTATCTTATTTATATCAGAAAAAAACAATATTAATTTAATTACGTTACATAACAAATACATTTCAGGTAAGTGTGTATGTTACAAGGCAAATATAAAAAACTGAATTTAAGGAAATGTAAACCTTAATTTTAAATACTGTAGGTGAATCCACTAGACAGATAGTTGAGACTTACAGTGGTGTGAAAAAGTGTTTGCCCCCTTCCTGATTTCTTATTTTTTTGCATGTTTGTCACACTGAAATGTTTCAGATCATCAAACAAATTGAAATATTAGACAAAGATAACACAAGTAAACACAAAATGCAGTTTTTAAATGAAGGTTTTTATTATTAAGGGGAAAAAAAATCCAAACCTACATGGCCCTGTGTGAAAAAGTGATTGCCCCCCCTGTTAAAACATAAATCAACTGTGGTTTATCACATCTTTGGAAAGCTGAGTTCAATTTCTCTAGCCACACCCAGGCCTGATTACTGCCACACCTGTTCTCAATCAAGAAATCACTTAAATAGGACCTGCCTGACAAAGTGAAGTAGACCAAAAGATCCTCAAAAGCTAGACATCATGCTGCGATCCAAAGAAATTCAGGAACTAATGAGAAACAGAGTAATTGAGATTTATCAGTCTGGAAAAGGTTATAAAGCCATTTCTAAAGCTTTGGGACTCCAGCGAACCACAGTGAGAGCCATTATCCACAAATGGCGAAAACATGGAACAGTGGTGAACCTTCCCAGGACTGGCCTGCCGACCAAAATTACCCCAAGAGCGCAGCGACGACTCATCCAAGAGGTCACAAAAAACCCCACAACAACATCCAAAGAACTGCAGGCTTCACTTGCCTCAGTTAAGGTCAGTGTTCATGACTCCACCATAAGAAAGACTGGGCAAAAATGAGTTCCAAGACGAAAACCACTGCTGAGCAAAAAGAACATAAAGGCTCGTCTCAGTTTTGCCAGAAAACATCTTGATGATCCCCAAGACTTTTGGGAAAATACTCTGTGGACTGACGAGACAAAAGTTGAACTTTTTGGAAGGTGTGTGTCCCATTACATCTGGTGTAAAAGTAACACAGCATTTCAGAAAAGGAACATCATACCAACAGTAAAATATGGTGGTGGTAGTGTGATGGTCTGGGGCTGTTTTGCTGCTTCAGGACCTGGAAGACTTGCTGTGGTAAATGGAACCATGAATTCTGCTGTCTACCAAAAAATCCTGAAGGAGAATGTCCAGCCATCTGTTCGTGACCTCAAGCTGAAGCGCACTTGGGTTCTGCAGCAGGACAATGATCCAAAACACACCAGCAAGTCCACCTCTGAAAGGCTTAAGAAAAACAAAATGAAGACTTTGGAGTGGCCTAGTCAAAGTCCTGACCTGAATCCGATTGAGATGTTGTGGCATGACCTTAAAAAAGCGGTTAAGGCTCGAAAACCCTCCAATGTGGCTGAATTACAACAATTCTGCAAAGATGAGTGGGCCAAAATTCCTCCACAGCGCTGTAAAAGACTCATTGCCAGTTATCGCAAACGCTTAATTGCAGTTGTTGCTGCTAAGGGTGGCCCAACCAGTTATTAGGTTTAGGGGGCAATCACTTTTTCACACAGGGCCATGTAGGTTAGGATTTTTTTTTCCCTTAATAATAAAAACAATAATTTAAAAACTGCATTTTGTGTTTACTTGTGTTATCTTTGTCTAATATTTCAATTTGTTTGATGATCTGAAACATTTCAGTGTGACAAACGTCAAAAAAATAAGAAATCAGGAAGGGGGAAAACACTTTTTCACACCACTGTATTCTTACTATCCAACATGTATTTAATATTTACATTCATGTGTGAAAATCCTTTCTTAAAATACTTCATTACTTTAAGCTGAATACGTATCTGCATATACAGTACTGTTTGTACAGTATAGTGTATATACAGACCTTCATTGGTGATGACTACATATAATTGAATTTGCCTTTAGAGAAAAAGATGGATTTTGCATTTTAGCAAACATTTCCCACTGGAACTTTAAATCATTTTTTGGAAGTGAAAACAATTTTACCCTGTCTTCATGTCTCCCTTGTAACCACTAATACAGCACTGGCGGACCATGTTTTCACAAATTAGTGTCTCCACTGAGAAACTGGCAGTTAAGTATGGCAGGGTATGTAAAGAAATATTTCCCAAACCAAGCAATTTCTCATAAAAGAAAAATTGAAAGCTACTGCATACTTCCAACTGAGTTACTGGCTTTTGATGGCTGTATTCAGACTACTGAAGGCTGTCTAAGATGCAAAGATCCCAGGAGAATGTTGGAGTGGTTTCTGTTAAGTGGAACATTTTGCATGCTAGCTTTTCCCCCAGGGGGCACTACACAGCAGCACTTGAGCCTGCCTGACTTGACCTGTTTTATGATGATGGTGCTTGTCATCCCATGTTGAAGGGTTAAACTGTCCAAGTCAGTTTGCCAGCACAACTTTCCCTGAGCGCTGGCATATTCATACCCTTGGAAGAAACAGAGTTAGCCTGACGGTGAACTTTGCTTTTGGCAAATGCTGCCTCATTTGAAAGCTAGCTCTATATCAGTGGAGATGGAAATCAAATAAAAAAGTTGAGCTGCCATGCGAAGCGTAGGGTCCAGGCTGTCTTTGTAAGCTCTGAAGGCAATGGCTCTTGTTTAGCAGAGCTGGTTTACCCAAGGGCACAATTTGCAGAGGTTTTGGGGAAAGGATAAAATGACACAGCAGTTACAACTGCAGCTGGAATACAAAGAAAATAAAATCAGATGCATGCAATCGGTCCTTGGCCAGCTCTGTCAAACTGAAAAGCTTGTTTCTGATTTGACAACACATCAGGTAATTACACAGCACTCTGCTACGCTTCTCTGCTGGGATGGGGTTTTGCAATTAGCTCAATGACTGCTGCTGCATTTTGCAATGTGTTTCATTGTTGTGTTTTTGTTTCCTAGCTACAGGGCCTTGTTTGTACACCAAATGAGGAAGATAAGAGAGAAGGCATATTGAGCATATTGAGTGTCACTGATGTATGGTGGAAATGAAAAGTACCTCAGAATTTTAAACAGATCTGCCTTTATTTGTAGTAATGTTTTCATTCATTGATTTCCTTAACAACGCAAACTTTCCTTGTGACCATGGGAAGTTCTTGATGCTCTAGGCTATTTAACCAAACTGTAGTGGAATATTTAACCACAGATAATGCCAATATAGAGCAAGAGGGAAGGCATATTTGCACAACTGGCAACCCACTGAAGCTAAGCAGGTGTGAGCCTGGTCAGTACCTGGATGGGAGACCTCCTGGGAAAAACTAAGGTTGCTGCTGGAAGAGGTGTTAGTGGGGCCAGCAGGGGGCGCTCACCCTGTGATCCATGTGCGTCCTAATGCCCCACTGTAGTGACGGGGACACTATACTGTAAACCGGCGCCGTCCTTCGGACGAGACGTAAAACCTAGGTCCTGACTCTCTGTGGTCATTAAAAATCCCAGGGCGTTTCTCGAAAAGAGTAGGGTCTTAACCCAGGCATCCTGGCCAAATTTCCCATTGGCCCTTATCAATCATGGCCTCCTAATAATCCCCCTCTGTAAATTGACTTCATCACTCTGTTCTCCTCCCCACTCTTAGCTGATTTGTGGTGAGCGTTCTGACACACTATGGCTGCCGTTGCATCATCCAGGTGGATGCTGCACATTGGTGGTGGTGGAGGAGAGTCCCCATTACCTGTAAAGTGCTTAGAGTGGAGTGTCCAGAAAAGCACTATATAAGTGTAAGCAATTATTATTATTATTATATTTCTTCCTTTGTTGTCTGAAATTCATTCAAAAACTAGGGACCAGGTTTTTTCCCAGGTTTAAAGCGATATCCTACAATGACATACTAATTTACCAAATTTCATTTTGTTTTTTTCAAATTAATAAAAACAATGTTTAAAAGAAATCAAATCTTTTTTAGTCTAGAACAGAGACGACATGCAGACTTTGTCCAAGATTTTAAAATCCTCAAGGCTATGTCAGCTGACAAAGTAAATCTAATGTGCTTTCTTTGGCAACAACAGCCAAACACAGACAAGAGGATAGAAGCAGAAACTAAAGAGAATCATATAGAAGCAGGAGAACAGGAGGATTTTTTTTTAGACAAAAGGTTGTAGGGGTTTACAAGCTACACAACCATAATGAAACCACCAACGTTTGATTTGTCAAGAAAAAGCTGGACATATTCTCAAGCCAGTTATTAAAAACAATCTAGAAAAAGCTTAAAGATATTATATTATTTGAAAACTCTCTCTGTAGAAAAATATAAACTATAATTAGTTAGCTGATACAACTGCACCAAGTTATCTAACCATATTGTCAAAGCAGACACCCTAACTTCTATATATAGGAAAATTGGATCAGTTAACTAGTATTAACTAAATGATCGACATGAGCCTGGAATTAGCTATTTTTTTTCTACCATAGTAGAAGTGGAAGACTCCAGCTGTTAATCAGTTCTGCATACACATTACTGAATTACCAGAGTAAGAAATACAGAAATACAGTAAGAAATACAGAAAGCTTCATAAAAAAAAACAAAAAAGCAAATAACAGAGACAAGCATTGGGTGGAGAACTGATGCAGCCTTTCAGATAACACTGAAACCTCATCTGGTTGCGGATTGTAAGCAAATTGCAATACATTTTTGCCATGGTAATGAAATTCCAGCACAACTTGAAGCCATCCAGCATTGCTCAGACTCGCAGAATCTCAGTCACAACCCAGCAGATGACATTGTCCAGATCTGAAAAACTGATCTCCGGATTGCAAGATTCAACCTGCTCCGTAAAAAGAGGCCTTTAAAAGTTGAGTTATATGGAAGCCCCCAGGTTTCTGTGGGAGTTTGTGAATTTCTTGGCTGTCTAATAAATCATGTGAAAAGAACAAGCATCATGATTGCGATAGTGGGATACAGTATATTCTGGTGGAAATATGGTATGGTTCTGGCCTGGATTGTCTGAGTGAATAAGGATGGAGAAGTAATTCTGTTTGAGATGTAATTCTTTTTATAGACTTTTCAACATTAATATTTTTTGCAAAAGCAATATGAAAAAATCCAATAGAAATCTGATATCTGCAGATTTCAGATGAGCAGGAATGTTTTTTTCACAGGAATGCTTTGGAATTTTCTGTGTGGGCCTGCAGATTGCAAGTGAATGTCAATGGTTTTTTGCCTTAGTAATGAAATCCAAGCAGAACATTCTACTTTTAGAAAGCACATTCCTGGTTAGTAATGAAAGTGGCAAAGAACTGGACTGTGGAGCTAGTGGGTAATGATAGGTCACAATCTTGACAGTAGCATAATGGAGTAGTTCTAGTGCCAAGCTGCAATGGGTCACAATGTCTCCATAGTTGAAAAACAATGTTTGGTTGCATTGTGGAATGAAGTTGATCTAAAATGTTTTGTGTTCATTATATTAGACCATTTGCTTAAAAAAATCACAAAACAGCTGTGTTGTGATGCAACAGATTTTCCACAGCTGGTTTGAAAAGTGAACACTAACAGGAAAAAAATGGTGAATTGTGGGCTTGGGTACTCATAAAGTTATTTGGCATTATTGCAGCTCAATACTGAAGAACTGAACAGAAAGTAAATAGGAAATAAGAAGTATGCAATAAACAAGAACATTCAGAAACCAGAGACTGGGATTGTGTAACTTGCCAAAAGCCAGTCTTCCACTTTTTGTATTACATGGAATTTTCTGGCTAGAATGTGCTGCATTGTAGGGTCAGTTTGTTGTCTTGTTTTTTTTTTTCAGTTTTAGTAAGTAAAAACTTTGAGGCTGGGTTTTAGTGAACAGAACAGAAGATGACCTGTGCGAATGAACTCTTCCTGTGCTCCCCTACTATTAGTTTTTCACACCTGGCACCATCCTGCTTCATACACATCAATTGTTTGAAGAAGTGAATCCCATCTGCAGTTTTGCAACTTTTTGAGGCAGTGTATTTGTATAAATTTTTTAGTAACAAAAAACATGTTGAACTTGGCTGGATGGGACACAGCTTTTTGTCATTAACCAGAATGTATTAAGTCTTACATTTCTTAGCTCTTTCGTGTATTATGCTAGGCAATATTCTTTTCCTATGCCTACTGTACATGAACACCATATTCTGTAATGTTGATGATGTCTAGTGGCTAAAAAATCACGTTTTCACTTTGTTATAGTGTGTTTGTGTACTGTATATGTGTGTATGTAAAGGGACCTGGTCAGTATAACAGTATAATATATAAGGAAAGTGTAAGTGTCATACTTGGGTCAGACAAGATGGAGTCTGTCTTCGGCAGAAACTGGTCACAACGCACTCCTTGGTATCCCTCTTTACACCTGTGAGAGAAAGACAAGGAGAAGAGGTGTTTACAACCTCAAGGTCACTTGATATAGTAGTAGCATGGTAGTACATAGTTTACTATACATTATATAAAGAGGGAAAGGCAGTTCTTAGACAGCCATATTCTGTTGGTAACCAATATGAAGACATCTCATCTTTTGACCTAAAAAGACAGTAAGGCAAGAAAGACAGGAAGACACAGCGTGGCCAATGATGAGAGAGTATAGTATTTGACGCAGATTGTGCAAACTCAAAATGAAATGTACTGTATTTAGGACATTAGAATTAATATCCTTACACTTATGAACAGTGCCATGATCTTTTAATGAACCAATAGTCAGGACCTTCATTCAATGTAAATGGTGGCTCCTCCTACTGTAAAGTAAAATATTACCTACAGTAAGGAAAGGCATTCTGTATCACGATAGACATCCCTCTTCTTAAGGGTGCTCTGACCCTTTCATATTTTAGTTGATTTTGTGCTCCTGTTTTGTCTTCTTATTTAAACCTGGTGCTCTCACTATTCCCGGCTCAGCATTGGGAGATGGACACCCGGGATCCCGCCTACCAGCAGGTCTAGGAGAGACCTGACAGCATAGGCTTTATCACGGCGTCCTGACCATCTGGGTCCGGGACTCGGAGCACCTGGCCTCATTACCTTTGGTTACGGATCATGTTCCAGATTTTAACTTTTGGACTGCGCCCCGGATTCCTCCCTTTGGACTGTCTGGACCCGTTTGCCCTTGCCACACTCCCCAAGCACCAGATCACCATCATCACGCCCCCCTGTCTGTCTACCCGTCTAATCCTGCTGTACCTTCCCCGGATGTCTTTCTCCACTTACTGTACTTCCGGATTATACCGTCTGCATAGGGTCCTGAACTATGCTTCGCAGGAGCCTTACATTCTGTATGTGTGGATAGAGTAAATTATAAAAATCATTTACTGTGCTCCAATGCCCTACTAGTAATTAAATGAATAATGAAATAAGCAGCCTGGACAGGGTGATAATATAATACAAAACCAATCATAAAATAAAGCAGACACAAATACTGTTGTGTTAGCTTGGCCTTGTTCATCATCATACAGGGCCTGATGTGGACATTCATGCAGAAGACTATTAATTTGTGGATGCAGACATTTTAATGAAGTACAATTCTTCTACTATATAACTGGGAGACTTGCTAATTTTGGAATAGATTGGAGTAGAAGAGATCTCTGTGCATTTTATGCACAGGAATGGAGGCCCAGAAAAGGAAAAAATTAAAGATGAGGTAGGTAAATAGGGTTGGTTTGAGAGTCAGGAGTTTGTCAGTGCATGCATACTGTCATACAGTTAAAGAACACTTGGCATCTGCCATTGGACAAAAAGCCCCAAACCATGCCTGAAGACTCATGCTTAGGTTAGTGCTCAAATGGTGTGTACAACGGTGTACAATGGTGTTGCTTGCACCACCTGCTTGGCCTTAAACACTGAAATGTATTTGAAATAAGCAGAGAGTGCTACTAATCAATAGCCTTATACATAGATAACATAAACATGAAAAATCATACCACAAAACTAACAGCAAGTAGAAATCAAAGCGCACACAAACATAACTGAACAGTGACTACTCGCTTACTCTCTATCTACAGTACATGCATTAAAGATCTGCAAAAACCAGTAATGGTGGTTAGAGGCTAGTTACGCACATCTCTCAGGCTCTAGGTTCAATTCTAAACTGGGATGCCATGTGTTTGGAGTTTGCCTGTTCTCCCCATGTTCACATGGGTTTTAACAAGTAATATTCTTTTTCAAATCTGTCTAAAGAGCACAATCTTTTTTAGAAACAGAAATCCAAACTTATGTTTCTAAATGAGTACCATTCATGCCAGATTTATAGTAGATGCTCTGATAGAATGTTAATGTGACAACTCCATGGAAGCAATTATATCATTATGGGAGATTTTCCTTGATCATCTTGCAGTACCTGTTGCACATATTCATGTAGAATGCAGATGCTCATACTGTACAATAAGGAAAAATTGTACACTTGCAATGTATGTGTGGATAATCATCATGAAGTGTCTTACTTGTGTGGATAATGTGTCTAGTGTATGAAGGGATGTGGAACTTACTGAATTTCAGCAACAGGTGCTACAGTATATATGAAAGAACCACTACAATGAATCTTATCTCTTATATAATTCCAACTATTTGACTTCTCTAAGAATTACAGTGACACATCTTGAAGCATACAAAACAAATATACTGTAGGTTTCTCCTACACACTGTGTGGGTTATCTGGTTTTGGAAACAAGAATTCACAACTGTAAGTGAAAACGTTTATTGAAAGAGATTGTATTTCCCTTGCTGTCTGGAATCTCTCCAATCAGTTAGCGGGTTCCAGACAGCTGATTTAAAAGCTCAAGCATATGACACATAGAGTGTTTAAATATATATCTGTCATGTAACAAATCAGGCTAAAATTACCATAAAATTAATATGCATAACTCTGAGCAATAATGTTAGAGAAGAAGTTTTAGGTAGTTGAGTTTACAGTTACTTGCAGTTTTAATTATGTGGAACTTTATAAAAGGAGAGCAATATTATAATTAAACCTACTGCAATATTAGTGGTAGATGCTTGGAGGGTAGAACAGTCTCTTTTCTGATACTTTAGCCCAGCAATGGTTTTGACTTGATCTCTTACCCCTGACTCATTATTGACTGCTACAGAAGTGGCCTTGCTGACACTCACAAGAATGGCTGTTTTCTTAATGTTTGCTGGGATGGAACCAATAAATCTGAGGCTATTTTTGCCTGTGGCAACCTGTCAGTTACAAAGGGTCACTCAGGTAGTGGGACCTCTTCAGAGTCGGGTCAGGGATTGATTGTTAAACAGTTGTCACATACAGTATGTTTGTGTTCTTCTACCTTGCTTTTCAGTGTTGTTCTGCACAAATTGCAGCGCCCTCTGGTAAGAATCATGATTATTCATTTTTACTGATTTTGGTTTTGCTGCTGTGCTTGCTCTGGCACACCTGCACCAGAAAACGCATTAGTCAGGGAAGAGTGATTGGAATGTATATAATTTTCAAAGGTGGTAGAAGGTATGGAGTGCTTCATGGTTTTTAATTAGTACTGAAGTTGTTAATTAGAAAGAACAAAAGCATGGAGCTGGAGAGAATCCATCCTTTCCAAAGAAAAACTGTACACACTTCTTAAAAAGTATGGGAAATGATCATTTCCAAGAAGCTGGTTTTATTAGCTCTGTACAACCGATGAACAATTCATTGTTTATTGCGTTTATTTTTTATTAACTTATTAGCTCTCTTGCTGTGTTATCTTGTCACATGACTTCAGAGCATTGACGTTGTTTTCTACATATGTTTTCTCCACAATAAAAAGAAATAAGTCATTATTGATTATTTGTACCATCGCAGGTTTCCTTTGAGTCAATTGCTTATTTCCAGATAAAAAGAAGAAAAGATCCACAAAGCATGGATGTTAAAATGCCCCATTCACAAATGTAAGAAAAGCAAAAAAATAGAAAAAAGAGACCAAATATGGCTTAGAAGGACAGCAAGTAATTTACTCATTGCAAATGACCTATTGAATAACTTTTGTCTATGAACTAATGTGTAGTAGTAGTGTCTGAAAGGTGGTATATAAGAAGAGATTGATTGATTGATTGATTGATTGATTGATTGAAACTAGAGGAGAGATGGGAAAAAAATTCCAGTATGCTGCCCTGCATTGACTGGAATGTGTTGTCATAAGGATTAGTGATTTATACATACTGTATGCATCAAATTAATTAACTTATTTGGAGAAATTAAGGAGAAAGGTAGTGCTCCTGTAGCATCAATAGCAATATTGTTTTAAAAGCTTATTAAATAAATACTAGTTCAAACAGGCACTGCTGAGGCACTAGTGAGACATTATTTGGATGGTTGGGTATTTCACACTTTGTACTACAAAAAACATTGTGGCTTTTGTTCAATCTTACAAAAGAGCAGCAAATCTAATCTGAGGTGAGGGGTGTTAGCTCAGAGTAAAGGCATTAATCTTATTACTGGAAAAAATACCAGCAAGAGAGATGGGAGGAAGCTTTCAATATAATTAAAGACCTGAGTAAACTATCTGCAGTACAGTGCCCACAATGTAGAAAGTCAATATATGGTTAAGTTAATACAATTTTGTCATTACAGTATATGGTAATTTTTATAATATGAGCAGACAACTTGTTAATGTTTGATTGAGAAGTCTTTATTAATTAAACTACAAAACTTTAGTATTTAACCTCCTTAGACCTTTACTTCCCAGTACCTTTTTTTGATAGACTTTGGACCTAGAAAATTAAGCTCTTAAAATGTGTTAAATGACAGAAAACAGTCCCTAATCAAAATTCATTTTCTCTTTCTTTCAGAGAAATGCTTCTCAGTGACTTCATTTTGAAGAAAATTAGAAAGAGAAGATAAAAATAAGAAAAATATTACATTTCTGGATATTACAACCTAGCACTGCAGCTGAATACGTTTCTGTTTGTGGCCAGCTTTCACAAATTATACTTTAATGTGTTAAACAAAATGCCACCAGCTTGGTATATAAGAATATGGCTGCTTTAAGGCTGTACACTATCAGAGTACTTCCAAACGCAACTTTTTATTTTGTTCTTAATGCCAGTAAAAATATTTTTTTACAATGCAGCCTTATCATAGCAGTAAGAGGATTTCAAATATGACCTGACAGAAGAGAGGTCTTGTCTTTCAACTACGCGTCCAGACGTATGTGGATTTCCACACAGTTTTGAGATGTTTCCTTCTGTGATGAAGGGCTTTTGCACACCCTCATCACATGACTTTTGCTGCCTTTACACCATGGCAACATGCATAATTGGAAAATAGACTAAAGACAGGAAGGACACAGATGTAGAAAGCAGGGATTTCTGGAGTAACCCTGTGACCAACAGGACATTGAAAAGGACTGATGATGATTTAATTACACAGTTTTCCTTCTAATTAAACTTTGAAAAAATTTCAAAGTTTTTTTTTTGCTGTAGTTCAAAAACTGTTTTGCAAATTGGTAAAGTAACTGGAACCATTTTTAAAAAATTGTCAGAACAGAACAAGGGAAAAAAGACGCTTTTGGCAGGAATACTTTTAGAATGTACTGTACAGTAACTCATTTTTTACTAAGAAAAAGTAAACTGGAGAAAATGTTCTGCTAGTTTGAAAATTTGAGTAAAATACTGTACGAGGAATGGACAATTCTTTTAAACTTTGTAGATGTTAGATATTACATTGGATACAAACAATATGATTATTAACTGGTTAAAGAGTTTCCCATAGACCCCTAGTCATCAAGACCCCAAGCATACATCTAGCAGTATTGTATCTGATAACAGACAAGAAAATTCCTTTGTGATGAACTGCCATGCTAGTAGCTCTGCAATACTCATGATATACTACAGTATATGAAAATAGGGTGTTTTGGTTTTCATATATCAACATATAAAAAAGTAAAAGAAAAAAACATTAAAAAGTTACTTAAGCTGTACCTGTAGTTCAGGACAGTATTTTTTTCAAAGACTGTTACTACTGTAACTCTCAGAAGCTTTGCAGACCTGTTACTAAAGAGAAGGATTTGACCGTTACAAAAAGTAACTAACTTTTTCTTAATCTCAGTTCAGTTTATTGTCATATGCACAAGTGCAATACAATGCTTATTTGCATGTTTGCTCCAATACAAAGACATTAAGGAAACATAAAAAAACATAAACACAGACAAGCAGCAACAACAAGTTAAATAACTTAAAAAAAACATCAGTGTGAGCCAGTGGTAGGGGCAGAGTTCAGTAATCTGACAGCTTGTAAGAAGAAACTGTAATGCCTTCCAGTCAAACAACGAGCTGCTGCCAAACCACAATGTAATATCACACATGAGCACACTCTCAATACCGCACCTGTAAAATGTTGTAAGGAAAGTTGAAGATAGACCAATTTTTTCAACTGTCTGAGGAAGTAAAGGCTCTGTTGTGCCTTCTTTGTACTGTAGCTCCCATTACATGCTGGGACCATGTTAAATCATTAGTAATAAGGGTAACCAGGAACTTGAAGCTGCTAACTATCTCTACAGCAACACCATTGATGTGGATAGGAGTATGGTCCCCACCCTGCTTTCTAAAATCGATGACCAGCTCTTTCGTTTTGCTGACATTGAGGGAGAGATTATTTTCAATGCACCACTCCACCAATTTCCTGACCTCATCCCTATAGGCTGTCTCATCATTAGCAGTGATTCTGCCAAAAATGGTAGTGTCATCAGCATATTTGTGGATGGAGTTGAAGCTGTGTCTGGCCACACAGTCGTGGGTAAACAATAGCTAGGTAATCTTTTGTTAGGTAATCTAGCTACGTTGCAGTGCACAGTTTGTCATTCTGAAAAATTCAGAAAAATCTAGCACAGGATCCATTTATAAGATTAATCTTCTTAAACTCTGGTTACTTATTAGTTGATTTAGGCTACATTATCAGTAATATATCAAGGCTTACTGAGAAAGTAGTGACTCACACTGTAGTGAATAAAACTCAGGAATTACTACAGTACCTCACTTACTAACTCATATAATTCCTAAAGCAGTGTTCTTTCTCAAGTTTTTAAGTACTACATTTGTTATATCCAGAGCAGTGTCAGAGGTATCTGGGAAGTCTGTTTTATTGGAAGGAGTCAGCATGCCATGTCTTGCAGGGCTTAATTTATCTTGTTCAGTTCCTGACACCAAAGAAGGTAGAAAATTCTTCAGATTGATTCTACTATGCTCTTTCTAATGAATTGTCTTGCTCATGGCAAGGTAGCATCAGGGCAATAAGTTTTATTTCTTTAAAGCTTTTCCATTTTAGGCTCATGTAGTTATTTATCTAACTATTCTATTTTAATTGTTGTGAAATCTGGAAAACCAATTGTTTATATCCTTCTATAAATATCTAGATTAAATGCAATATTGATATCAGTAATAGTTACAGTATGTAATATGTTGCATGCAGTATATATATATACTGTATATATTCCCACAATAATTGGGTTTATTCATTAATGACTGGAAGTAATGAAAAGTTTATATTTATGGAATTGTTAATATACTTTAAATGTTTGTATTGTTGAAATTCACAGCTAGAAACAATTATGTTAAATGTAATATCACATTGTAATGTACTTATTTGTTGTTCTATGGATGGTGATTTAATCTAATAGTGTTTGTAACCAATAGTGGAAGGCTATTTTTAATGAACTTTTTATTGATCTAGCTACCATGCAGGGAAGTGACATTGCTTTTAAATTTTCAGAGAAATGTAGCACAGACTTTGTTTATGGGGCTGGATTGCTTAAACTCTGCTTACGGACTGGTTGATTTGGGTGATTATCAGTAATATATCAAGACTACCTTGGCAGCCATAAGTGAAAAAAAATATCTAAGATTTTGAAATCTTCTTAATCTCCATTAGTTGTCATTTTTAACAGCCTCTAGCTGAACCAGAGATATAGCATTGTGATCTCTAAAGATAAGTTGGTTATCTTCACACTTGTCACCTCTTCCTTATTTACCATGGGTATTCATTATTTTGAATAATGACACCACTTCTAGTCATCATCATGGACAGGTTTTTTTTCCTGTGTTCTCAAATTCCATTCCTGAAATGACATTTTTTCTCAGTAACTTCATTGTCAACATGTATTATTCAAACATCATCACAAAAAAAATCATACCATCGACTTATTCGAGAGATTCCGGAAGATAAAATATCCTGTTGGGGCCAATTTTGGAATTTGGTGGTGTTAACTGCGAGAATCTGTGATATTTTTCAGATATTGAAAGGTTATTAGTGATAAGTGAGCTCCACTCTAAAAGGAAAATGTAATTTGAAAAAATTTCTTACTGCAAATCTTCAAATGTAAAATGAACAGTTCTCAAAATCCCACCACCCTCCTGCCAAGACAAACAACTTTTAGTAATAAGATCCAAACCCAGGGACATGGGGGTGTAGTGGTTAGCATTGCTGCCTCATAGTGTTGAGGTCCTAGGTTTCATTCTGGACCTGGGTGTTATCTGTGTAAAGTTCTCCCCCTGTTCACATTGGTTTCCTTTAGGCACTCTGGTTTCCTCCCTCAGTCCAAAGACATACTAGAAGGTTAATTAGCTCCTGGGAAAACTGGCCCTGGTGTGAGTGTGTGCATGGCTGTGTGTCTATGTCTGCCCTCTGATGGACTGGGGTTCCATCCAGATTGTATACAGCCTTGTGCCTGTTGTTTACCATGATATTCTCCGGTAAACCTTTACTGCAGTGATTCCCAGTCCTGGTCCCAGTGACCCACACACCTGTTGGTTTCTGTCCCAGCCGAACTCCCAGTTACACAATCAAACCCTTTATTGACTTAATAGCAATAAAATGAGATTGAACGGTTTGTTCCCAGGTCTTATACATGTTGAAGCTTTAACTGTTGTATTTTGTAAATTAAATAAAATGGCATCCAAAACTTGTGTCTAGAAAAACAAAATGCAAATATAACATTGAAACAGCTTCTTGGATCAAACAAGGTTTCAATTATCTGATTAAGGTACAGTAGGTTAGAATGAAAATCAGCAGGTGGTTGGGTCGCCAGGGCCAGGATGAGGAACCACTACTGTACTGGATAAAGCAGTTGGAAAATGGATGGATGGATCTAATTACAATGGAGTGGCGGGCGGGCAGCAGTGATATATTAGTTTTAGGTGACCTGCCACTAAAGGTCATTAAGACCTCAATCACTTGTGAATAGATTCACATGTGGTGAATTAGGGAATTAATTTGCTATTTGATGAATGTTGAGAATCACACTCTCACACAGATTTTAGTTAGGTTTATGTGGGTATATAAAGGGTAGCTGGGGGTGGGGTGTTTCTTTTGTGTGTTGTAGACATTTGTGTGAATAACTGCTCATTGTGCTACAGTATGTTTTCCTTTCCTCTGTGGGTTGTCCATATGCTCATGAGCCACCAGTGGGGAGATAGGCCAGTCACTAATGGTTTGGACTCCTGGATGATAGTCCTTTACTAAATCAGCACGGAAATTTTCTTCAAAAAAATGCAAAGAGCTTGATCTTTTGAGCAGATTTTCACCTTGTCAGACTTTTAAACACTGCGGAACAGCTGGATAGTCCTGGGCATTCCTTTGGGCCCAAAGTATAAATGGTTTGCTAGAAAACAAAAGCTGAGTAAATGGTGATAGTTGGGGCACATCCTGGATGCAAAGAGCAAATGGTATGGCAGCTCTCCCCAAGGATGTTATAGCAGTCCCCTGTCTATTATTGTTTTAAGGTTGGTGTGTTAACATTTCACATTTCAAGAAAACAAACCTGGAGCTTAATTCTTTCCAGCATTATAGGCCTATTCTTCCCCAAAGCAAAAGTAAGAAACTATCAACTATACAGCATCCTTACATCAAATTATATTTGTGAAAAAATTGTCTGCTTTTCACCTTTCTCATAGCACTGAAACAACTTCAAAGTGAAGGGGAACTTCAGTCATTGACAATGCTGCTATGCTTGTCCTTCTAAATCTATGTGCAGCCTTTGACACTGAATATTTGATCGGACATCAAATTAATCATACTGAACAAACAGATCCTGGTACACTCATAAATGATTTATCACAGGTTTATGGGGAGACCTGCAAAGCTCCATGGCTTCCCCCAAGTCCCTTATACAGTACATGCTCCCACTAGGAGACAACTAGAAACAATGTACATTTTTACTGTAATGCTGATTACCTATAAAAGCCATAAACTACAATCGTCCTTCTTTGCTGACATCAAAAATGGGATGATTCCTAATTCTGTCATGTTAAATTCACAAATGTGAGATTTTATTATGAGGAAAGAAGACCTGTACTCTTATCTATACTTAATGTAGTTGGCTATAGGCACAATCCCAAAGCCTCACTATTTAATTTGGGTATAATCCTTGATCAAGAAGTTTTGTTTGATTCTCATGTAAAACATCTCTTGACTAGCTTTTTCTTCATTCTAGAATTATTTACAAAATATAGACATTTCTTTCAACACAGGACACAGAAAATTGATATACTGTATGTGATACCTCCAGACTAGGTTTTTGTAATGGCCTGTTGTCTGGTATTGACCATTTGCATATACCATCTAGACTTCAACTCATTCACAGTTCTGTAGACAAGCATATTACTCTAGTTTTAGCAGTGGCTCTCAGTTCGTTATAGGACAGCTTATAATATCAAACAATATACCCATCAAACAGAGCTTTACCCATCATAAAAATTCTATATGATATTTTGCACCTTTATGGATTTCCCTATGGGAAAGGAAGGAATCTATAAGACCTTGTGGCCCAAATTCAAACATTTGGTTAACTGAAATCTTCAAGATTTGTGTTTGTAGTTGGACTCTATGCCATGTTTAAATTCTGAGTGATTTGCACTGATCTGGTGTCTGTTTGGATTGTTCTACGCTTGCAAGATAACTATCACAGCAAACTACAGCTTCCTAAAAAGGCTTTCTAGGGAAAAGACGTGAAGACATGAACAGGTGTTGCCCAGTGCTCTGAGACTCTCTTGTGAAAAAGACTGTACAACACTGATAAAACGTGCATGCCTTTTACATACTAAATGTTCTAAATGAGTACAGAATAGAAAACAACAGTTTAAGATCAGAATAAAAGGACTACTGAAAACACTTTCAGGTTAAAATTCAAAAGGAACACTCCTAAACAGAGTAAAGATGCAATATTACTCCATATTCATGTGCTTGTTTCTGTGCTATTTTGAGACTGGCATGGTTGCATTATTTCAGCGCTACATCTGCTCATTTTAACCAGACTGGACTCAGACTCGGATGTCAAGTTGCCTCAATGATGAACTACTTGTTTCAAGGACCTACCAAGAATAATGTATAATATAATCTACTGTGAGCAGCACAGTGGTAATCATTGCTGCCTTGCATCACTGGGGCCTTGGGCTCAATTCTGGAGCCTGGTATGTGTTTATGTATGTCTATATAGAATTTTTATGATGGGTAAAGCTCTGTTTGATGGGTATATTGTTTGATAAATCTACTGGTGGTAGATTTCAGGAGGAAAAAGGTCAAACCTACTCCTGTCTACATCCATGGGAGTGGCGTGGAGATGGTGGACTCGTACAAGTACCTGGGAGTGCACATCGACGATAGACTGGAATGGTCTAAGAACACCGAGGCCATCTATAAGAAGGGACAGAGCCGACTCTACTTCTTGAGGAGGCTCAGGTCCTTCAATGTGTGTAGTAAGATGCTACACATGTTCTATCAGTCGGTGGTAGCGAGTGCCATTTTCTACGCAGTGGTGTGCTGGGGCTCGGGGATTAGAGCAGTAGATTCCAAAAGGCTGAACAAGCTCATCAGGAGAGCAAGCTCTGTCATTGGGTCTGACCTGGACTCCTTGGAGGTAGTGGCTGAGAGGAGAATGATGTCCAAACTAGAGGCCATCATGGACAACTTCTCCCATCCCCTCTATGACAGGCTTGCAGGAATGAAGAGCACGTACAGCAATAGACTGATTCATCCACGGTGCAACAGGGAGCGCTACAGGAGGTCATTCTTGCCGTCTGCCATAAGACTGTACAACGCATCCACCTTGCGTCTTGGCAGAGGCAACATCGACAGTGACCTGTATCTGGATTAAACGCATCTACACATCTACTGCTACATCTGTTCTCTTCTTCTTCTTTTTCTTTTTCTTTTTCCCGTTTACAACCACTTTCTGTGCAATATATGCCAGGGACCTGTGCAATACATTTATATTTATATCTACAGTTACATCTATATTTATATCCATATGTGTGATATGAGTGTGATATGATTTTCTGTGTACTGTTCTGTTCTAGTTTGTTCTTGTGCGTCTGGACTGTGAGTAACTCTTGTATTGTATTGTATGTATTGTACTATTATTATATAATTCGTTACATTGTGGCTGTGTTGTGTGTGTTAAGCTGCTGTTGCACTGCAATTTCCCTCACGGGATCAATAAAGTATCTATCTATCTATCTATCTATCTATCTATCTATCTATCTATCTATCTATCTATCTATCTATCTATCTACAGTATGTGTCCTATGACAGGCATCCTGGGTATGTCCCGCCTTCGGCTCCAGCTCCCCCTCAACCCTGTATCGGATAAAGTGGTTAGGAAATGAATAGATGGATATTCTATCATTTATACAGTACATATTGTACTGTAGTAAAAGACAAAGGTTTCTTGTTGTGGGTCTTTGAAACAATTAGCAAGAAAATAAATTGGAAGGGCAGGACCTTCAACTTTTGTAAAGCATTTATAATAATAAAGGCTTCAACTTTGTCTCAACACAATGTCAAAGACAGTGTCTGCAGTTGCACTCCCCTGCAACTAATAAACCTTGGACATGTAGCTGACACAAGAAATCCTAGCTACTGGAACTAAATTCTGGATGAAATGTGCCCAGTGAGCCGTGTGTCCATACTCACACTGGTAGTCTCATAAAAAAGTAAATCTGTCACCAAATGTGAAACTGTGGATCGGTAAGAGAAAACTTCAAGTAGAGCACCATTAAGCAGCAACACTTAAATAATCCAAACGCTTTCTCAACTCTTTTCAGGATTTCAGCACTAGGGCCGTTATCTTCACAGTGAAAATCTGTTATTACATATTCTTTTGCTTAAAAAAGCTCTGATTCATCCTTTTAACAATATCTGGTCTGCCTTCAGTCTTCTTTAACATGTGGGTTGCAGAGAGGAGGTGATATTTGACTTCCCTGACAGTCTCTTCTGAGGGGGAGTTCTGGTCGTCTCCTTCTTTCATGTTTTTTTTAACTTCTACAAACTTAAAAAGACACACATACTGTAAAATGCAAACAAATCCCATATTCAGCCCAATGGGTGACAAAATGAGTAGTAAAGCAAGTGCTGTTATCAGATTCAGACGATCTCAGAGAATATGCAGACAGAATCAAATCAGATTTAGTGGGGTTGGCCAACACAGAGAGTTACACATTTCAGTGTGCAATCTTCTATCATTTATGAGGTACTTCATCCCATAGAAAATCAAATGTCTGGATCACTGGGAAAGATCTTTTCAATGGGATATTACCAGTGGTGTGCTGTCAGCACCTTCTAACCATTCTGAGAAGGGGTGACAAAAAAGAAAAAGAAAAAAAAATCTTCAAGTCATATTGAATAAATAACAATAATTACAGATACTAATGTGCTATACCGCCATTAATACAACCATCCAAAGAAATATTAAACCAATATCACTTATTTTAGTGTCAATAGGATTTACAGTCTGTCAGTGGGTGACTGTCAACTAAATGTGTTGTCTCTGAATGGCACTGACACAGAGAATCTATCTAGCTTTGGCTCTGTGCACAATCTACTGTATGGCTATCCAGAAGGGTCTCGCAATGTAACTGTATTAAGCAGGTGACATTAAAATGTCCAGTCAGATCCTGAATTTGCAGGAATGGGTTTGCTCCAAAGGGCATCAACACCTGCTCCATAGTTTGGAGGCTCAAGTCGGTTCTAGGGATTAGCCTATGCATTTACGCATGTCCAGACTGCCGGTTTTCCCTCTCTTTCACTAGTTAAAATGATGATTGGTGGTATAGCTTGAACTTAAAGGCTTTTTCAAGGCTATCATTCAATGATTAAATTAAGTCCTGGGGTCGACCCTTACTATTAGCCAGATAATGAAAGTGTGGATTATTTTCAAATGTTGCCTAACGAAATATTAACTATGAAATAAAATGCTCATAAGGGTGATTTCTTGTTAAACAATGTAGGCTATTTACAGTAATTATTTAATTGTCATTATTTTAACCATTGAGTCTTGAGGACCCAAAAGTTGCCAGCAGAATGTGAGATAAAAGGGAGTATGCAATTTGGGGCAAAGAGATTGTTTCAAATGTATTTTGAGTCAATGTTGCTATCAGCTGGCGAAATAATGATGTCTGCTGGACTTGAGGTCCACTGCCTCACTGTGGTTTATTTTACACACATAGTTCAAGAAATAAACAAGTGAAACATTTGTAAGCACCACATTTGTTGTATTTGTTTTGGCTGTGGTCCTGAAGTATTGTTTTGTCCTACACTGATGTGGTTCCAGTTTTTCAACAAAGTGAGTATGGTGTGTGAATAGTGTGCGTGTGCACATGCAAAACTTGTTGTGTGTGAATACAGAGTTGGTTAGTTGTGCGGGGGGGTCAGGTTGAGCCAGTAGGAGAAGGGGTGCACTCAAAGCATTTGCCTGTAAGGCAGCCATTTTCTAACTGCTTCATTCAATTCAGGGTCACAGGTGAGACAGAGCCTATTCTGTCACTAGGTAGGGCACACCCCAATTAGAACACCAGTCCATCACAGGCACACAGACAAACACATAAACATGCACACACTCATACCAGGGTCAATTTTCCCAGAAGCCAATTAACATATCAGTATACTTTTGGACTGTGGGAAGAAACCAGAACATCAGAAGCAAACCCATGTGAACTTGGTGAGAACATACAAACTCCACTAAGATAGCACCCCAGGTCTGGTATTAAATCCAAAGCCCCAGTGCTGTGAGGCAGCAATGCTTACCACTGTGCCACTGTGCCACCCACCTATAAGACAACAAGGTATCAATAACTGTATACATTCCTGGTATAGGCTTAGGAGTTGTGATGTAAAACATTTTTATTCCTAAACTTTATCCTAAAAAAGTAGTACTAGGGAAAGACAACATTTGGTTGTCTAGGTGATCTTCTCTTGTTGTCTAAACTAAATTGCTGCCAATCAAATGAGCATCCATACAAAGGGACGGAGGCCAGGAGGCCCAATTTGTCTAGCTGTTTACTCAGAGTTTAATGATCAAAACAATCCCATCAAACCATTCTTGAAGAATCCTCTGTTTTCCTCTGTTAAAAGGACTTGCACTTTTCACAAGTGTCCTCAAGTCCTCATTTGATGCTGCTCTGGTTTTGCACACCACTCTTACTCAAGTGCAGCATTGACGTGTTTTTAAAAAGTTTGCCTTATGTTTTTGCTTGAATGGTTAGTTGGGGAGGGAAGTCATCTAATCAGGACAAATAATAACACTAACAATGGAAGGATTATGCACAATACAATAATAGAGTAAGTAACAATGGAAGAGTGGAATATCATTTAAATGCAAATGACTTAAACTACCTTCTTAAATCATGGCGTTTAGAACAAATAAACTGCAGAGATGCCATTCAATCCAACTTCTTTCTGTTGGCTCTTAAGACCACCTGTGTGTTGGTGGGCAAAAAACAACCTTGCTTGTGTGACCTTCACCAGCCACACAAAGGTAATTCACACAAGATTTTATTTTTCTTTTAAGACCCGGAAATATATAGCCCCAGAGAGAGATAGACACCGGAAGGACAGCAAAGAACCGGAAATGAGAGACAGGACAGAGAGGGAGCGCCCTCCGGCTGCAGAGGGCGTGACACCTGGCTAATGTGACGATTCAGTCTGAGCAATTTGCATGCCATGATCGCTGGATAAAGATAAAAGAAAGAATAAACAGAAATCAGAGTTCAGGCTGAAAGCACCTACTAAACCAAAAGGATAGATCATAGATTTCACAGTTGCATGGTGCTAAAAGTTAGTGAACATCTAGTGACATACCCACTTATACTCTACTAGTTTGACTTGGTAGCGTACGTTGCCTTACTTTCGAATGAAATATTTGAATTGTTCTATAAGGTTTGCAGCTATTAAACACAAGATCCTTCGCTGAGAGTCAGCTTTTAATGTATAAAGTGTTTTGTGGCTTAAAACAGAATTACAATATAGACAATTAAATTGTCACTGAATCCTACAGATCACTGTTCAATATGTGCAACAGGGCCCAGGCAACAGATAAGAAAGATCTACAAAAGTCAATCTCTGCTGCTCTTATGATACAGAGAGGTATAGAATGTGATAATACAGATTTTCCTGATCTTTTATATTTATATTGTAACACGACCTCTTAGAGTGCCAACAGAACCAACCCCAAATAGGCTGTGCCCACTCCAAATAAAAATGGAGTAGACTGAGGTGTTTTCACTTGGGACAAGACTGAATTTTCATTAACCCCGATCACCTGCAGCAGGGGTCTTGCTGTGATTACATATTGTGGTTGTGGTTTTGTCTTAATCTTAATACCCTAAAAGCATATGTAATATGGTTTCTATCCAAATTTTTTTTTCTCATTTTGTCTTTTGGTAATGCCTCGTTAAGTTTGCTCTATTTAAATCATGCAGTTATGTTTTATGGAACCAGGAGCCTTGGAGCTTAAAATGAAATCTTCCAAGAGCAAATAACAGAGTGAGGTTTAGAGCCCCATTTTAAAGACATTTTCCACTCCACTAATATTACACCTGCTTTTGATTTTACAGATATAAAGCAATACACAGATTGGACCTAGAAGCTTCTACAATCAGTTTCTCTGCAGGGAAGTCTCAGATCTCTTACACACAGCGGCCTTTCTGTCTGCCTTCTGGTGCAATAATGCTATGTTTTATCTTTCACATAAACATATTTTCAAATTCTAGTACTTTATGAATATATAGCCTACTAGAAGGCAGCACGTATTATTTAAAAATAACTGTGAAAATACCACTTTTCAACTCAGTATGTATACTACACTTACAGTTTTTAATTCCCACTTATTTTTTTCCAAATAGATATAGTTACTGCTTATGTAAATATAAATGCACAATTCTAATGCATAATGCAATACTGGAGTGCCACATATTGATCCTAAATGCAAAAATAATTTAAAAATCTTCAAACAGTCCAAACAGACATGGCAAAGCATAGGTTCAGAGGAATAAGAAAAGATGAAAAATATACTAAATAATGTGACATCCTTTTAAGAAAGAAAAACCTAAAATGGCTATGCATATACTATAGGAAGACGAACAGATCTTTGAATGTAAAATCATTAAAAGGCTAGAAGTGTACAGCATGAAAGAATATTATATATAAACATGGCATCTAAATTACAAATATTCTTTCTGAGACACAGAGGAATTGAAATTGCTTCAAATCACAGCATGAAGAGCAAAGACCTAATTTCCTATTTCGTTATTTTGCTTTCTGACAGATAAGTAATATTCACTTTAGCCTTCCGAACATATTCACACTTAGTTCACACTCTTAAAAATGAGAAATCCATGCCTCTGCTAGAACTGAATTATACAGTAGCTAGGTCTTCATTTAATAAAAACATAATTGTTTCTCTGAACATGATGAAGAAACAAGATATTTTTTCAGGTCTTGTCTTTCCAGTGTCTTCGTACTGTATAGTAATGAATAAAGGCTCAACACTGAGGAAACAGTGAAACATGAGTCTCAGGGTTATTATTATTCCATAGTTTTTACATGGATACTTAATGTGATGCATGTACTGGATCAGATGCACTGAAAGGTTGCATAAGTACAACATGGTCATACAGTACCCAGTACTTTCAAGGCTGCAACTGTACTTTTCTGAGTTGAGATTAAAGATGGCTTAATTACAACTGTAAAAAGGAAAGAATAACTTCCTTTTTATTGTAGATTAAGGCCTGATCATAAAAACATAATGACGATAATCCCTGCCCTATGACTGATGTTCCATTATGGTTTTAGAGGAAACTACAAAACCAAAAATGCTCTGTCATCACTTGTGACAAATAAGCTAAGGGCAGGCAGGAGCTTATAACATCCCTGCATGGCTATTCTAATTGCCATTTCCCAAAATGTGTGGGTCTGAAACACTCCTATCAACCTGAACAGGTTTTTGTCTGAGAAGGAATAGAGACAAGCAACGGTTTCTCCTCTTTTGCATCAGGGTTGCTGGAAGTCTGCCTTCATGACTCATGCACATGGCTAATTGGAACATGTCTCCACTTTCTGAAATATCAGCTGCCATCACCCAAAACTGCATTCCCTGTTCACAAACTTTTTCTTATAATTGTCTTTCGCATAGACAGTGTAAGACAATCAGTTTTTCTATTATGTAAACATGTTTATACCTGTAGGAATCACTAGTACAGTATATACTGTAGGTATACAGATGTACAGTATGCATATACTGTATATTGCATGTGTACCAGGATCTTGATTCAGCAGAATATGACAAGGATGAATTACACGTAGATGTAATGTCATTCTCACAGAATAATGAAAAAGCACAATCAGCGCAGAACCCAGTGCCTGCTGCTAAAAGGTACCTTCTGTTTGTTTTTTATATGGTGTGGGATTTGATCTGTTAAATTCACAGTGCCTAGCAATTGCCAAGGCATGGTACAACTATCCTGAGGTTAGGCTCAAGAGCACTTTGCAGAATTTCTTGTGAAAAGAAAATCTGTTTACAAGAATAGAAGAAAACAAAAATTTGGTTTCTGTCCAATTTGTTTCAGGCAAAAGCTATTTAAAGATTTTTTGTTGCTGTTTGTTTTATTCAATTTTTTAACATTCAGTGGCTCCCATAGAATATGCAAACTGCAGAATGAACCATTTATTGAAGTGACAAAATCTTAATCATTCTATGAACCCTGTTAGCAGAGGTGTTACAAAACACTGCTATTCAATTGCCTTTGGAGACGGTATCTTTATAATTTCATAAAGGAGAGACGCTAGGCTGCTCATGCTTAGGAAATGATCCTGGAAGACCCTTATGAGAATTAACTCTTTGCCAAAAACTGTTGCATGTTTGGTGAGAAGCACTTACTGAAAACTCATGGAAACATGTGCCAACTCTACACAGATACAGTACTTGCCCAATACTACAGTTGAGCTCAGGATCTCTTAGCTGTGAAGCAGAAATGCTAACACACAAATTGTTTCATGGAGAAGAGAAATAGTAAGGTTTTTAAAAATTGCACAGTGGTGGTAAAAAAAAAAATTGGATCTTAGGGACCTCCCCCATATTTTTTTTATTTTTGAAGGCTGTCGAATACAGTTTATGAATTTTTAGCCAACATTCAGCTCAGCAAAATTTTGATGAAAATAATTAGTCTAATAAACTATTGTATAAAAAACAATCATATTTACAATAGCATTCTACAATGTTCTGAACTTGGAGAACAAACCATTACTTATGAAATATACAGTAGCAGATTTTAAAAGTCAATATAAGTGTAAATCAGGCTTAAATTCTGCAATTTTACAGTAATTCTACACTGTTATAGATACTGTACCTACACTTTTTGGTACATACTGTATGGAAACTAAAGATTAAACTCGACTCAGCTAGGCCTTGATGTAGTCCACCACTCATGGCCAATAAGACAAATTTATTAATATGAAATCTTGTTTTTTATTCACAGACTATCCTCTCTCAGTAGTTATTCATGAAGAGCGGCTCCCCTTCCCAACTGTCTACATTTGCTCTCTTTCTTGCTTTCTGTGTTACATAACCTGGCCTGTACTTTTTCTAAGGAGTATAAAAAATTGTGGGGAACATTTGAATAATCATGAGGTGGAATCATGTGTCTGACACCAAAGTTGTGAGACTTATCACATCTGAGCTAACCATCACCCCACTGTGCTGCACCCTGGAGGCAATGTACAGTATACAAGTATACCAAACAGGAATAGGAGCTTTAATAATGCAAGGAGTTACCACCACAATCCACACGAGGGATTTCAAATTCATGAAAGGCCATAGAGTCTCTTGGTTTTTGTTTATTCAAGCCTTCAAATACTTGTTTAATTAATTGATTGACTGGAATAATACAACATTGAGAAAAAGTTTAATAGCTACTTTACCTTGCATCAAGTATATCTTACAAATAATCAGCTTTAGAAGACCTGAAAAAATAATAAAGATGTCCACTTGAACTAGTAATTAGATCAATTAAAGGCTTAACTTGAAAGAAGAAGTACAAGTGGCTCTCAGGGAACCAGAGTAGTCACCCTGGGCCTATACAGTAAGTAATTTAAAATAAGATTGTGCCTGCCATTGTTAACAACAACATTTTCTAGTCATGTTAAGAGGATATGACACAAGAATGACTCAGCTTAAATTCATCCTGCTTGCCAGCTGTATATTACCCAATCACCTACAAATCTGCACTAACCTGAAGGTAGATTTTTTGGGATTTGCCAGGGAGTTCTTGTTCCCACTCTGTAGGAACGTACCAATTGGATTGAAATATATGATTTATGTTGAAGTGAACCTTTTTATTTAATTATTATGTAAGTCGGTGTGTAGGGGTAGGGGTGAAGGGGTGTAACCCCAGTGTCCTGGCCAAATTTCCCATTGGCCCTTACCAATCATGCCTCCTAATAATCCCCATCTATGAATTGGCTTCATTACTCTGCTCTCCTCCCCACTGATAGCTGGTGTGTGGTGAGCATTCTGGCGCACTATGGCTGCCATCGCATCATCCAAGAGGGGCTGCACATTGGTGGTGGTGGAGGGGAGTCCCCATTACCTGTAAAGCGCTTTGAGTAGAGTGTCAAGAAAAGCGCTATATAAGTGTAAGCAATTATTATTATTATTATTATTATTAAGTCTTTTTTAACATTTCTTTTGCTACTGCTACAGTAGTTGCTACTTCCTGAAAATGTAGATTAAATTTTATGCAAGTGTCCAGACTGTTTAGACATTATAAAACAGGAAGAGCTGAGAACCTGAAATAGAATCCAGTACCTCATCCAGTACCTCATAAGGAGTTTTCCTTTAAAAGTACTCCATACTTCCTTCATTTATACTAATCCCTAACCCAAGATTTCTAGATATTTTATCAGGATATTCTGTTAGAAAATCTCAAAGAAACATATTACATGCCCCGCTAATATCTCCTGAGGCTACTGCAGAAAATCTAACATGGTTGTTAAATGAAATATTTTTTTGTCTAAAACCATATTAATTTTTATAAACACTATCTAGTTATCTATATAATTTAACCCAAGAAAAAAACATTTATAATTTTACTTCCATACAGTAGATGTAACAGGAGTAAGATTGATTTGATTTGCATTTTCCTGGCTCAGTTTTGCCCTACTTTTGTGTGCATGACACATTTGGAACATTCCAAATTGCTGTGTACAAAGATATTATTTTATTGAAATACATAAGACATTCAACACTTTTTCATCTCTATTTAAAAATAGTTGCCCAGCCCAAGACTGACATCATGACAGATTGTGGTATGACTGTTGCAAAAGCTGGATCTCATTTTTCACTTTTGCTTTGTTCGATAACTTTAATATAAGAAACCACAACATTTTCAAGAAACGTGCACTTGTGAGTTAACAACAGCAAATGTGATGTGTGAACACATATAGTGGCAGGTAGAGAAGATTCAGCAATGTTAATCACGATGATGAGGATGCTAAATCCAGCATCACAAAGAAGCCATAGCTCCAGGACAAGAGAGGTGGAATACATTTTGGAAATGGTTCTCAGGAATTCCAATACTAATAATTCCTTAAACTTATATAGTGCTTTTCTGAACACTTCACTCAAAGCGCTTTACAGGTAATGGGGACTCCCCTCCACCACCACCAATGTGCAGCCCCACCTGGATGATGCAACAATAGCCATAGTACACACACATTAGCTATCAGTGAGGAGAACAAAGTATTGAAGTCAATTCATAGATGGGGACTATTTGGAGGCCATGACTGGTAAAGGCCAATGGGAAATTTGGCCTGGACACCAGGGTAACACCCCTACTCTTTTTCAAGCAACGCCCTGGGTGTCAGGAACTCTTTTTTATGTCTCATATGAAGGACAGCACCTTTTTACAGTATAGTGTCCCCGGGGCACTGAGGCATTAGGACCCACACAGACTGCATGTCTATGAGCGCCCCCTGCTGGCCCATCTAATATCTCTTCTAGCAGCAGCCTTAGATTTCCCAGGAGGTCTCCCATCCCAGGTACTCTCCAGGCTCACACCTGTTGAGCTTCAGTGGGATGCCAGTTGTGAGTTGAAGGGTGATTTGGCTGCTGGCTAAAAATGCAGCATTGAGGTTACCAGAGTATTCAAGGTTCTTCCACCCTCCATTACTAGATTCCGCAAGTTATAATCTAATCAATGTAGCTGCCCCTACAGATCTAACTTAAGGAATAAAAATCACAGCTACAGTTGGTGACGTCTAAGTACAGGAAAAGAGTTTTGAATCCCTGTTCTTTGCCTTGAGTTTTTTATGCAGGTAGGAAAAACATCATGTTATGTGTCAAGGTGCACCTGCTATAACAGCATTATCTAATTGTCTGTCTTCTTAAGTCAGTCTGGCTGATGCATAATCAAAATTGTTAGCTAGTGAAGGAGAATCCTGGTCAAGGTGTACATACAACTGAAACATCTCACTAGATAACAGACAGCAAAATCAGGGACATCCAACTAGAACACGTCAGAGGAGACGAGATGTCTGGCAACCCTGAGAAGCAGAATTTAGCAGAAACAGAGAAAGAGGAGAAGAAGGACTGTGTACAGTGAGTTTTAGCATCTCCAACTCTTGGATTCCCAGCAGAACAGAAGCGTGTTCGATATTTTGACACTAAAAGGACTAAATGATGGAAAACGTTTTCATTTTTTTGGAATGACTTTTTTTAATTAAGTTTCCTTTATTAAAATCCATCAGCTGAAGTTTGTTTCTATGGATGCATTGTGTGTAGAGACCAAAGGTTTGACATAAATCAAGGGATTACCTGTAGAAGCTTCTTTATTTCCTCAAAATAGCTCTAATATTTCCCAGACAGAGACTTACCAATATAAATGCAATCTAGTATAAAGGGCTGGATGTACTATGTTAGGCTCTAGAAATCAATCTAATTGTAAAAAAAAAATAGTTTGAAAATCTTAGTTCATTAATTTTGTGTAATAAAGTACACAAATACTTTTAAAATACAGTAGGTAGATCACTTTTCAGGTCATAAAAGCTCATGGGGGGAACAGGTGCCACCATTTTTCACAACCATCCGACACTGGAGGTGGTCAACATCACCCCCAGAAGGATTAACCCATGGTACTAATTTGGAAAGCAGACTAAATGAACCTGAGAGCTGTCTGGAAGGAATTAGAGCAGGCTACATCACTTACCTGGGATTGAACCCCAGACCTTCTGATCAAGAACTAGACACCCTTGCTGTCTGAGCTACCATGGCTCCTTAGAATACTGTATGAGCTACTTAATTTTATACCACACAATTACTCACAAAGTAACAGCTTAGGAGCTGCGGTGCTGCTATCAGTGGTAGTCCCAGTACAAGGTTAAACGTTTAACCACTTTTTATTGCTTTGGCTTCATCACGGACTACAGAAACAGGTAAAAATAACATTCATACCCACACACATAAGTTGTTATATCACCAGATTTAAACCCAGTTAAACCCATGTTGTATGAGATGTATAGATAAACAAGTCTTCAGCATACCTGAGGTTTGTGTACAAAACCTCTACCATCTATAGTATACTGTGTTGGCGCATAAGCTATTTTTTACTCATCATTTATCCTTCCTTTCTTAAATGTACCACATGGCCCATACCACATTACATTTTTGCTATCATCTCACTGAAATGTGTTTTTGAGTGATGAAAGATTCACTATTAAACCTATTTTCATCCCATCTACAATTTTGAATATAGAATCACTTTGGTATCTTATCACTTAACATTCCTTTTACAGTCTCTAAATCATTTTGACTTATGAAAGGCATGCACCTTCCAGAATCCTGCATTTTAATGAGTGTTTTACCTTACTCGGTAGATTGTGGAAACTTTTCTCTCTTAATAGTAAGTGCTGTCAAAAGAGGTGAAAATGACTACGTCACAAATTGTTCCTCATAAATTCTACAGTTCAGAGGTTCTTTTTTAAAGGACAGCATATTCAGAGAAAAGAAAATCTGTATTATTACAGTACATTTGTAAAAGGCAAAATGTCACAATCAATAATGCATCAGTTTGCTGGGGAGAAACACCATCAGAATGTTGCGTACAATTTTATTGACATTGTTGCAGGAATATTGTACAGTACAAAGCTGTGATTCATATTTTTCTTAAGAGCTTAAATGCTAAAACACAAAGATTATAGACCTCTTCATGAATTAAGTCTTTATAGAAAATGCAGAGAATCTCACAAAAAAAAGACTTGCACAGAAATTATTTTATATCATACAGCAAAGCCAAAATAATTTTCATCTTGAACCTTGGTTGTGTTTGCACATTTCCACAGAGCTGTGGACAACACGTTTTTGGCAACTGTTACAGTAATTAGCCGGAGGTAGCAGGTTTAAGCAGTTTCTTACAAAGCCAAGAAATCAAAAAGTTGAGGACATGGGACCACCTTGCAATCTATTGCTACAGTAGGTACCTCACAGTTCAGGAAAAGGGGCTTATAGAAAAACTAGTTCATCTTATTTATCACAGCTCTCCCTGCTGTGAGGGAGTAAGAGGGAAAAGATGGAAAATTGCAAATCATACAAAATCAATTTATTGCTAATGAAGTCTGCATAAGCAGGTGGCAGAAAAGAGTCACTGGAGTTCCGCTTAAAGGCCTCAAGAGTCAAACCTAGTATCTTCTCCAGGAATTTTACATCGACTTTTGAAAGTAAAAGACTCCAGAAATGGTGTACGATTCCACTCACTTTTCCCAATACTACATATTGTGAAGAAAGTGTTTACATGCAGTTTGTGAAAGCTGCTGCATTCCAAAACATAGAATGAGATCTTGAGAAACTAAAAGAAATGAGGGACCTGAGCTGAAAAATACAAGATTAAGCCAGAGAAATACTGTAGCTCCCCAAAAGTAAACACTTACAGTAGATAGTCCAATAATAGCTTTTGCTCCCAAGTCAACTACACTCTAAAAATTCTGGGACTATATTGTTTTTCAAGGTGCCTCTTATTTGAGATACAATGTACTGTACTGTAACAGGCCAAACAGAGTGAGAGGTACTAAACTAAGGGCTGTTTGGAGGTTGGGTGAGGCTGGGGCAAGTATTTAGAAAAAAGTAATTAACCCACAGACTGTGAGATAAAAACTCTGACCTTTTGTGCTCAAAGGAGCACTTTATGACTAGCATAAAGAACAAGGGAGTGTCCATCAAAACAAAGCATCCACTGAATTAGAACAGAGCCTCAGTGGGCCAACTACTGCTTGCAGTTGTCCTATTCCTGTTGCTTACATTCAGTACATGTTAGCTAGAGAAGTGAACTCACTACACAGATCTTTAGATTACTGTCCTGCTATTTGGAGATGGGGAGTGACAAAAACTTTCAACAACAAGGGTTGTTAATAAATTTTGCATAGTATTCTGCTCACTCTTTAGAGAAACAACACAGGTAATCCATAAAAAAAAACATTTAAAGTATTGAAGGGGTATTGACTCAGTTATGCCAGGGTTTAAAAATACCCTTTGTAACAAAAGCGTAAAAATTCAATTTGTTTAGATAGTGCTTACTAAATATGCATTACTGTCAGCAAAGAAAATACATTATCAGGAAAATGCATCGCACGTATGCAGTGTGCATGCACGTCTGTTTCTCAAACGAAATTATGTTCTAATGAGTATTCCACTCATAACCTTGTCTTAATGGTTCTTATTTTCAGTTACAGCTGTGCAATGCATAATTTTGAAAAACTCTGGGGGATTTTTATTCTGACACAAAAGAGGTCTTTTTACTACTAGCATTATGGAAATAGGACAGATATGCAGATTTTTTTGAGTCTTTTGTTCAGCCAGCAATAATTCCTCTTTTTGCAGAATTCGAAGAATCACATCTGTAATGGATAGATATGCACTGGATTTTGGCAATAAAGATAGATCTTATAATGAGTCTTACTAATGTGTGGGCAGTGGTGTTTGCTGAGAGAGGGAACGTTACCATGAGCTGCCAGTATTTCCTTCAGATCCTCATTTTTAGGGCTGGAGTAAATCTTAATTAATGCACTTATTAAATCAAACATACAGTATAATGGTAAACATTACCTAAAGTAAGAACAGCTTTGAAAAATAATAACTAACATCATAATTTAGACAAAACAGAGTTGCAATCACTGTCCACCCCAAGGATTTTAATAGTGTTTTCACAGGAAAAATGTAAAAACACAATTATATCATTTTATGCACTGTTGAAAATGTTCAGCTTTACACACACATAAAATTCTGCATAACAGAATTTAAAAGCCATGCAATAAATACAATCAAGAATAAAAGAACACTGTATTTTGAAAGCCACAATTTGCAAATATCTACAGCTATATTTATATTTCATGACCTGCCTACTTATTTATTGTTTTATACACCCCTTATGCATACAAGATGGAATTGTCAGATGGCAGGCTGCTGATGTATACTTCCCTATAGTCTGCCCAAGGAGGTAAGTTTCTAGAGGTGCTGAAATAGAACTGATGGTGATTTCACACCTGTGGAATATTTGGGTGTGTAAAACAACTAGGCAAAGTGTATAAGACTCTCTGAATATTTTTTTTCCTCACTCTGCCCAAGCCTGTGAGCTAAGAGAAAACATTGTTCATTATTTTGAATAGGAAATCATACTGGATTTTGGATGGTGAAGTATCTGGCACTGAAGGTTGTAGCTACTCCGTATCTGTTATGTTATAGTTCACCATGACCTGCAAGTGAAGGGTTAATCCTTTAAAGATCACTCAAATTAAATTACAGATTCAAAAGGTATAACTATTCTTTGTTGAAGCAAGCATATACTCAGTGAAAATGGCTAACTAGAGTCCTCAGCTTGTTTCAGAAAGAAATGAATAGAGACTTCTGGCTTTTTCAAGCATGCAGTTAACCTAATGCATGTTGTATTTTTTGTAAAATAACATTTTCTTTAAGAAATTTGTGATAAATGCAGAACAGAAGTCATTATCATTACATTATCCCATCATGCCATAAGGATGCTCAGGACCATGTGCTTGTTTATACCTCATTCTGGACTTGTTATGTCTTCTTGCAAACATGACATGGATCATTAAGACTGATTTGTCTCCATTTAGAGAATGTAAATGTATTGCTAGGACACGGAAGTGAAGCACTAAGGTACAGGTTAGGCAGAAGGCCAGCTGGCACAATTAGAATTTACTCTCGGATCTGCAAGGACGTCACAGTCCTGGCCCAATTGTTTCTGTACCTTTCAGTTTCTGCAGTGCACGTCAGGCAAGAGAGCTTTCACCTGCAAATGTCTATAATGGATGATGCCTGACCTGGACTTGAGTTTAAATGCAATCTGTTACCATCAGAACCATGGCTACTTCTGTACTTGTGATATTATGATACTTCTCCTTTTTGCTAAAGAGTTCCATATCGACCCACTACAAACCAAAATAGTCCTGGGTTAAGAATCTGCGAGGTTTCATTTACAACAGAGGCATGCGCTTAATGGAAGTTAACTTATGTTCAGGAGGGATAACCACTGTACAATTCAGTCACGCACAGCTGTAACTTAATTCCCATCATTATGAAATTATGTATATATATATCAAACACACATACCTATCTTTCCTCCACTCCATTGCCATCTTCCAGATATCCCTTGGTTCTCTCCTTCTGAATGGAATTCGAGCCTCCTTGAGGCTACCTATTAACCTATTAACCAAGCCGGTTAAGCCAAACCAAGAGTATCTCACCATGTACTCCACACATTAACAAAGCATTCAATTCTTGGATGATGTTGTCCTTATTGAAAAGATGTTGGCTCTGATTAAGCAAAACGAAACACTATAAAGCTGTTTTCTTTTCCTTCTTTTAAAATGATTTACTAAGCAAATGCAAATTAAAGATCCCTTATGTGATGAGAGTTTTCCATTTGACAGGAGCCCTTTGCGAGTACTAGGACTGCTATCTCCAGTGCAATGAAATGCATTCCAGTCTGTCTGAATTTCCATCACTGCCAGGATTAATCTATTTTGTTTTTCTTTTTCAGAGGGATCTAAACTCGAAGATGCAGATGCGATCAGCTGCAAAGGTAATACACTGTGATCTTGGTCTGAATGTATAAGGTATGAACAAGTGGATTGTGTTACGGTTTCCACATCATTGGAAACCGCTAAAGAACTTAGACCCTATGTGGCACAGTGGAAGCCCTTAAAGGGCAAGAAACAAAGCTATAGTCTGAATATACATTTGAATACAAAGTTTTAGTAACAAACCCATGGGAAATAACACTATAACATTATCTATAACACAGTCTAAGGTCAAGGATATCAGGTGAGCAGAATATCAGGATTTACAAGTCCAAAGGTGTAAGACAAAACACAGAGTCCCTCCAAAACCAGACTTCGGCGATCACGATGTAACCCACATATAGAGTCCCAAATCCCAAAACCAGCTGTAACGAACAGTTCTTTCCGGATCCTATGCGGACGACACAATCCGACGAAGTGGGGAAACACTGGGGAAACGTCATGCAGGAATACGGGGCTGAAGACAGGGGGGCGTGTCCAAGGTGCGCTGGTGCACGGGGGAGGTGTGGCCGAGGCGAACAATCCAAAAGAGTAGTCCTTAGAGAGTATCCAAAACAGAAAGGTAAGTCCAAAACCAGGAGATCCATCAAAACGCGGAATTAAAACACGAAGGCCGGGCCGGAACCGGCGGACAGGGAGCAGGAACGGGAACCGAGGTTAAAACCTTAACGGGACCAGGCGCTTCCAGGTCCCGGACTCGCACGATACGGAAATCAGATGCAGAGCCTGGATGAGCGTCAGCGCCTGGCTTTTAAGGTGGGCTGGGAATAGGAAACAGGTGCACAGAATAAAGTCTTAAGTGAAAGGGCTGGAGCACCCTTAAGGAGGGGGAACTATAATCGTGACACCAGCAGTGCTCCATACGAAGGCATCTGTCACCAGGAACCGGATACAAGGCCATTCTCACAGGGTAAACCAAGACCTGGAAAACCAGGAACTTCGCAACTCAGGAACATGGAGAAAGATTCATGAAGAAGTCCTGAACCCAGAATATCCGGAAGTCTACGCCAAAGATCCACAACCAAGAAACCGAAAGCTTAAGTAAGTCCGACTGTACAACCTGACACCGAAGATGTTACAAATTTGACAATGCTGAGCACCAAATACAGGGTACAAATACAACCTTATATACAAGGAAGCGACCAGTAAACCAATTCTGATTGGTTGCCGCATAATCGGCAACACTCAAAGAGTGTTCTTGACAATTAGCACTTTCTGACAGATTGGCCTGTATTATGATATTGTGGTTCAGAATCTAATTGCTTGAAACAGTCAAACTATGTGATGTTGAAATATCATGCTAACTGCAGTTTTTTTATTCTTACTATTATTGTTTGGTCTATTACAGAGTTGGGGTGCTGATGCTACTGCTTTTTGATCTTTTAAGATATAAAAGAAAATATTTCTTACTTTTATTCCTTGATAGCATTGGAAAAGCGTGAACACACTTTTTTACTACATATGAAAATCTGAGAATTTCCTGTTTGTCTGGGTATTTGATTTCAGAACTTCCTGCTCATAGATCAGACACACTATGCTTCCAAACAGGAAATGTCCCTGTTTTATCCTCTTATTGGATTTGTGGACATTCTCTTCACAAATTCATATCATAGACAAACATGACAAACAGGGTTATCTATAAACAAAAGCTATACAGAACTTGTTGGAAACACCTTAGTCTGTGATTAGAAAGGTGCTACTGTACATTGTAGACCTAACAAAGTAGTATATACAGTAGAAGAGTCTACACTCAACAGATGTGAAACAAACCGTGACAATGATACCAATGTTAAGATTTCACTGTTTCACAGTTGGTCTGGGAATTTGAGCTCACAAACTTCTGTTTTAAAGTCACGTGCTATTGGGGGGCTTGAGAAAAAAGCACGTACTGTAGCATAACACATAGTGTAGCACACACCCACTCACTCCCTGAGTTTGACGACAGTGTCTTGAACTGTGAGAACAAAAGATGTTTCCAGGGCCTCTCCAACCAGAAGGTTTCATTCTATGTTGCTTGTTCTTCTTGCAGTGAATCAAGAACATTTTTTGTTTGCTGTTGGGTATGTAAAGTTTTGCTAAGAATACAATACTAAAATCCGGGCTTGTTCAAAGCCAGGAGACGGCACGAATAATAAACGTGAGAGTAAAAACGTGAGAGTAAGATGCAATGTGCGCAATCTCCTGTAAGGAGAAAACCCTACTGTACATATAGACATATATATATATATGCATGTAAATACTTCATATAAATGTAGCAGGGCTGTCCATGCCATTGTGAACCATTCAGCCAGCATGGTCTTTACAAAGGCTTTTTGAAGCTTAACACCCCTTCTGTCAGGGTCTGGCTCATTAGTGCTTGGTACTGTGGTTGCCATGGGAACCAGGGAGCTTCTGTAGTCTCAAGGACACAGGAGATGCACAGGTGCTGGAGAAAAGAGGAGGAAGAGGGGGGGTGCTTTATCAACTACTGCCCACAGTGCACTGGCTGCCACAGTGCCACAGCACTAACTCCCAGAGACAGGTACACTCTTCTTAAAAGAGTGGAGTACAGTATACTGCCTGAATGGTCCTGTTATTTCACTTCATAGTTTATGCCCTGTTATTCCTGGTGCTATTCAGAACATATCAAACAGAATGGGAAAAAGCAGAGGAAAATTACAACTATTTTTGTCTTGCAGAATTATCTGATTTTCCTACAGAAACTCTATACCACAGAATATCAGCCTGCATCCTTGAGTCTGATGATGTATAAGGCTAAGCTACCACTTACAGCATGAATATACTTCTGTATGGCCAGTTTTATCAGTTTTCAATGCAAAAAAAGTTTAGAACATTTACAGAAATATTAAAAACAACTGAAATGTACTGCCAAAGATTATCCAACTAAGTGACAGAAATGGAAAGTAAGAAGTTGCGTGTTTCTTACTGAGAAACTTCTTTTCTCAAGGGGGTGGTAGGTGTTTGAAACAAACTGTTCTATTCCAAAGTAAAGAGGAAACACAATGATTCAGCATTCTGCACTTTTATTTGTTGCTTTTCATTCTTTATATTGATTTTTGTAAATCAGATATAGGCCATTTCAGTTCTTGAGTTCCATACTCAATCGGTCCTTACCAAACTTTTCAAGTAGACCACTTAATTGGAACTAATCAAATGATAAAATACCAGGGTCTGACACCAGACACCATGAATTTAAGTCCCAAATATCTTTCATCTTCCCCATTGAAGGACTTTGAAATAACCTCCTGCCTTAATGATTTATTTTGACCTTAAATAGGATTAATTGAATAATAAATGACTTGATTGTATTTAAGGCTGCTGGGCAGTAGAGCAAATCAAGAATCACAGGCTGAATGGCCCTGATCCAATTTCACTTTTCCAGTGCTTAAGAGGGAGGGTGGCCTCCAAGATGGTTTGATGAAACTCTGCAAATAATAAGGTCTTAGAAAACACAGTATGGAACAGCACCATATGTTGTTGTTTCCATATTGGTACTTTGGTATTTCCTGGTATAGAAATAGAATGGGAGAAAAGTATTTTTTTTTCCATTGTTCAAATCCTGGTATGTTTTAAAAAACAGTTGATTCGAAGTGTATCACACTCACTTAATATGATCTGGGTATCCTTAAAGGTTATTCTTAAGAATAGCGTTTCATAGTTTTAGTAATGGTTTACTAATGATTCATTTTTGTTTGTGGATGGAAGCAACTGCATGCAGTATGGGGAATATAATATCTTCTGAAAGTATTTGTACTGCAAGTAAAAGCTGCAGGATGATGACTCAACAGGCCAACTAAAACATAAGGCAAAGGTGTTTATCAGGAGAAGAAAGTGAAAAAGGTTAGATTGACCAAGTCAGTTTCCAGATTTCAATCCAACTGAACATCTTACATGCTGATGAAAAATTAAAGTCAAAGTCGAAACACCACAAGAGCAGACAGGAACTCAAATAGCAGCAGCAGCACAGCATCTCTAACAACCGCAGAGTTAAGAGTTTGGTGACCTCAGTTGGGTTGGTGACTTCCTGCAGTTATTGCCACACAGGGATATGTGACTTTTATACTCTGAACTTTATTAGTACATTGAACACACAGTGTCTTTTAGTAAATAAAATATGTCATATTAATCCTTTGATCATGCACACGAATTACTTGACTGTAAAATAAAAATGATTACAGTTTAGGCTTTCCAGATACAGTAGTTTTGAGAAACAGTGCATTTCAGAGTAACAAAACAATACATGTTGATAACATGGTGGCCTTAAAAATGATTAATAAGGAAGTCCTTTAGTGCAACAGTGAGGAAAAGCTGTGCCAGAGATTGCTTAATCAATGTAATCTCACAATGCTTGTTGAAAAAAGTGAAAGTCAAGCATCAAGTCTAGTTTAACAGAAAGAGTTTGTGCTAGCCACGAACATTGTGAAAGCTGCAAAATCAACCTACTGTATAGGAAAAAGGCAAGGCAGCATGGTGGTACAGTGGCTAGTATTGCTGCCTTGTGGTGCTAGAGCCCTGGGTTCAATTCTAGAATTGGGGTGCTATCTGCATGCAATTTGTACTGTATGTTATACTGTATGTTTGTTTGTACAGTATGTAAGATATACTGTGCTGGTAGGTTAATTGGCTTCTGGAAAAAATTGACCCTGGTGTACAGTAAGTGTGTGTGTGTGTTTGAATCAGTGTGGGCCCTGCTTGCCATGATAGGCTCTGGCTCCCCTGCAACCCTGAATTGGATGAAGCGGTTGGAAATTGGATGGATAGAAATAGATAAAGACAATGTACACAGTACGGCGCAGCAAGATGAAAATCCATGGAGGGATCCTTGAGAAGCTTTCATGGTTGATGATGGTTTTGATATATACTTATAATAAAAAATAGGTAAGAAGATAGAAGCAAGTTATTGTTTTTTCTTGGAGTGATTTTCAATGCCAGACCTGCCTCACTAGTCTAGGCTGTGCTGTGAGGCTGAAGAAAATGCTGACATCTACTGTACTCTGCTCCAGGACCTGCTTTTTCATGAAATAACAGGATTTGCAGGCCAAGAACAACACAATACAGAATAGGGTTCTAGTCTCTAGTTTTAAAGTTCTTAATGTTGATATAATTTTGCTTAATCTGTTTTAGAACAGATTAAATAGATCTGTTTAGGAGAAAAGAGTGGTTCTAAAGGCCACAGAAATAATAATATAGTTCTGCAAAATCTGCAGACTGATGAAAATTCAAACTTCAAAATGCATTTGGAACGTATCCGTCATCTTTCACAGTACATTAAGGATGGTCCCTTTCTTCAGAAGTGTGGTTCCTGAAAATTAGAGATAGTCCCCTGTGATACCCCTTGCCAGATGTGAGCCCTACAGCTACAGTTCTTTTTTTCTTTTTTTAGAGTATTCAATTTGTATACAAAAAATAACTTAACCCTGCAGCGCCATCTGGAAAATCTAATCCAGCTTGAAAAAAAAAACCTACATTATGTCCCTCTTTTGTGAACTACAGACCCTCAGATGTTGTGGTGTACAAAATACAGTATACACAAATAAAAGACAGTATGTCTCTTAAATGACAAACAAATGTCATAGAAGCTTACAATTTAATAAATGCTGTGTCTAACTACAAAATGATTAATTTTGTAAGTCAGATACTGAATATTCTAATTCATTCCAGTGCAAGCTTTGATAAAACCAGTGGTTAAAATAGCTGTACATAAATCCTGTCTGGGAATGTATTCTAACATTCAATATTTGACTGTCCATAATTTAGTGGTAATTAACATAACCAACATTAGCATCTACAGCTACAATTACAAGCTGTTTAACCACTGTTTACACTTAATGGAATTTATTTAAATTTGTTGTTCTGTGTTTTTTTTTCTCAGTACAACACTTTGTTGTAATATACTGTACTAAACAATGAGATTTTCCAGGTTTTATAAATACTAAATACTAAATTTGCATTTACTGTAGGAATTTTAGTAATTTAGGAATTCATCATTGTTTCTGTCTGAAACGTTTCAAGTAACCTCTCCGTGTTAAAATCCCCCTATTGTAAATGAAATTTAAAAATCAAGAATTTATAACAAAGGGATTTAATTCTGAAATATTAACTACATCAGTTGTTTAAGTAAAAGCTTTATTAACATATTTACAGTATAGTAATAAAACTCAACATACTGATGTGTTAGTTGGTTTTATAAAGTACTAGTCTTAGGCAGAAAGCTTGATTATTAATTGTAATTCAAAATCACTGCTACAATGTTTTATTAAGAAAAAAAGAGGATTAAATCTCTAAATACAGAGATCTCAATAACTGCAGTAGTGAAATTATCTGAACGGAAAATGCCCAGTTAAAAATATCTGCACATGTATTAGTAATTTTAAAGAAAGAAGACTGCTACCAAACTACCCAGAACATAAACACAAAATCTGAAGAAATTACCAAAAATTTTGGCTATGAGCTAACACATTATAGCTGATATAATTCACAGATTCTGCCAACAAAATTAAAAATCAGTGGCTTAGAGTGTGGGAGTTCATCAATGTCCATTGTTTTTACAGTATGTCTGGAAAACGAATGAACATTGTATGAAATATTTTATGTAATGAGCCTATTTGGAATGAACCAAGGTCTTACAATTCAAGGTTGATACAGTATATGAGGTGTAATTATGCATAGTTCATGTGTATTATTCTGATGGACATGATGAGAATTTCACTATTTATCTGGTCACAGTGTGTTTCATCATCACCTTAATTCCTCTATTAAAGTTTAAAAAGTGTGCTATTATTGTTTTAGTGCAAGCGGGGATTTTACAGTATACAGTATATCTGAAAGTTTCACATTCTGTACTGTATCCACAGGAGGTTGAAAAGGGCAAAAACAAAACAAAAACAGGAATGTTCTAAAGCCATCTGTGGAGAAGTCACCAGCTAACTCCTGGGGTCAGCATTGCTTCAAGCCAGCCTATAGGCAGTGGGAGCCATCAGTAGGAAGACGTCCACATGATGTCTTTTAACACTTGTTTATGGATATGGTTGCCCATTAAAAAGTGGTTGATTTAATTTTCCTCATTAAAGTCAAGGGACACTAAAATAAGGACTTTTATGCAGCTGGCCTCAGGGACAGTGCTACTTCAAGAACATTGGCACCATATCACAGTTACAAAACCGAACAGTCTTAGGAAGCAAATCTCCACATCTACTGGATGGGAGTTCTGTTATTGATCAGCAGATTTGAACCATGTCTATTTTCATTACCAATCATTAAAAATATGAGTTAAATTGTACTGATTTGCACTGTCATCTTGAAACAGATATTTTCTGTTCCAGGGTGCAGTGGTGGCACTGTGGCTAAGGATCTGTGCCTGTTGTTGGAAGGTTGCCAGTTCAAATCCCACAGCTGATAGAGGAATCCTATTCTGTTGGGCCCCTGAGCAAGGCCCTTAAACCCAGCTGCTTCAGGGGTGCTGTATGTGTATGTGACCCTGTCCACTGACACCAAGCTTCTCTTTTCCTGTCTGTTTGTGTCATGGAAAGAAAGCTGGAGCATGCGAAAAAACAAATTCCTAATGCAAGAAATTGTAAAGGGCTAATAAAGTGATCTCTGTTAAAAAAAAGCAGCAGTCATCTCTGAAGATCCATTGCATCCAGCTTTCATTCTGCATCAATTCTGCCCACCTGCTGGGGAGCACAGCCCCAATTTTGCCAATATTTATAAGTACATCACACCGGCAGCAGGGCAAATACACTTAAACATAGTTCTGCAGGATTCCTGCTGGATTTTAAACCTACTTTACCTGCATTGAGCTATTTTTCAAGACCAAGTGGATACTTTTTTTTATTTCCTTCATGTTGCTGCTTCTTAAATCCTTTCCTCTTTAATTCTCTCTTAAATTACACAATAGGAGAAAGCAATGGCTGCTGAGAGGCCCATTATCCCAGAGCTGCAACAGTGTTATCTGTGCATTTCATTTCCTCTATTTTCATAAACCTTTTCCATTTTTCTTGACTTCTGGTAACCTTCTTCAACTGACTTGTCTTGTAGGCTTCCACATTGGAACAAGTGATCCTTGCTGTGTGTGTGTACTGTACACAAATACTGTATACTGAAGCTATTGAACTGCTGTTATGTAACCCAGATGGAATGGTCCAGTGAGCAGTTGTTTTTTGAGACATGAGCTTTTGTCAGTACAGCCTGGGTGCTTAGAAGTTCTTTGAAATTCTCCGGTTCATCAAATTTCAAGTTTTGGCTTAACTCAGTTTTGACAAAATCCATGTTTATATAGTTTATATAATCTCTTACACATGCCGGTGTACCTACTGTATATTTGCTGTTGCATTTACCTCAAATTTTTGGTAATTTTACTCTACAGTTTTTGTTGGTGGGGGCTAATTGAATTTGAAGAAAACACAGATGACAGTGCTAGATAATTTAGACAACGCCAGGTCTGGATGCCATAGCTGAGTTGGAAAAAAACTGACACACATTGTGTTCTTGCTGACAACATCTGTTGTGCTGAAAATCAGATGCCATTAAATGTAAGAGAAATCTGTCCTACTCAGCTTTAATACAATGAGTATGTAAGAGTTACTCATGCAAGGGAACTACTGTATAGTAACACTCAATAACACATCTTAATTTAGGGAACAAAATTAAAGGTTTATTCCATGCTGAAAAGAGAAGAAAGGAAACACAAGGTTAACAAGGCTCCACAGCCGAAATGTTGTGTTTCCTTTCTTCACTTTTCAGCATGGAATAAACCTTTACTTGTTCCTTTGCAACCTACGCATGCTGACGCATATACCCACCTGAACTACTTCATCCTAATTTAATATCACTGAAGCCCAATAGAAATTAAAAATAAATTGTATAATCTTAATTGCTAAAGTATAAGCGATCCCACCTGTTAAGGGTTACACCCTTTAAAGAGAAATGGTGGAGCCCTGAAATATTAAAATTAACACCACACCCTCCTTCTTGGTATATATCTGGGTCTATAATATAAATGTCTTTACAGGTGCAATCAAAGCTTGTCACTTAAAGAAGATATTGTTCTGTACTCAGCGAATTGTCTCTCTATAGATGGTGCCTCTAATATTCTATTATCATTTGCTTTGTCAGTTAATGATCACTTAAGAAAGAGAAAAATCTAAAGGAGATCATTGAGTTTATTTAGATTGCTTTGTTTCTAAATGCTCCCGAGACACCCCACTTTTAAACAACATGGTAACAAGGATTAGAACACATGAAAAAAAACTAATAACAGTACAGTATAGAGCAGGAGGCTTCATTTCCCAGATTATGCAGGTCCTTCCAACAAACACTCTTTAATGCTGCCTCCCCAAGCTTTTATCAAACACCCCCCTCCTCACTAAAGGACCACTGTGAGTCCTTTATTTAACCAAACATTCTTTCTTTTGCAGCTTCTAGAATTTACTAATACCTCAGTTTGGTAAACCTGAAAATCTCAGTAGATTACTGTCTAAAAAAATCTAGATCACTAATATAAATAAGAAAGTTCAGTTGCCCTGAAGTAAAAATTTAGCATGCAACCCCTCTGCCCCAGAAGTGTTCTGTTTTCTATTAACCAGTTCTCAATCAAAAGACATAAATTGCTTTGCATGCCTATGACCTTTCATTTTAATATTAGGCTCTTATGAAGAGCTTCCTGAAAATCTAAAAAAGTACTTGTTCTCTTTGTATCTATTGCTTGTTCAGTGATCAAGGTCTTAGATAAACAAGACCTACAGCACCTTTCTGAAATTTATGTCATCCTTCCTGTTATCATATGGATTGTTCTGTTTAGTTCCAAATATCATTGTGAACTAACAATCTTAAGTCTATAATTATTTATAGTCTAGTTTCATCTCAATTTTGTAGATGGGTGCAGCATTAGCAATTTTCAAAACAAAGGACATATTCCTTTCTTGAGAGACTGATAAATGATTTTTTTTAACACTCCATGCATTGCATTGTTTATTGCCTTTAGTACAATTGAATAGAATACTGTCAGACTTTGGAATTGTTTTAAGTGAGCCTAGTATTAAATTACAAGAGAAAGCAGTATTTGAAAACCATGGGAAATATGCTGCAGTTGCAAAAAACAACAGCCTAGCACCCAAAAAGTGTGGTAGGAAATATATTTTCTCACCCAGAATATTTATATTCTGCAAGTCAGACTTAGAAAATATAAACATGTAACACTGTACCTGAAAATAGCTAAGAAACCAGTTTTAAACACATTTTTCCAAGGATCTGTAACTGCAATGACCTGGGAATGATGAAAAGAGGCAAAATTAGAACAGGTAAATACTCTATACTAGACAGACGACAAAGTGCAAGTTCACACAACAACTACTACAGTATTGCCACTCAAAGAAGTAAACCTCATATTTGAGCTTCATTTTACAAAAATAAGATGTAATGTGTAAGGGCCTCCTTCCTTTTGTATATATTTGCTTGTATAGACAATTACTGTATGTGTTGACAAGTTCATTTTAGAAGAGCAAGAGCACAGCATTTTTAAAAATGCAATAAAAGAACCTGAATAGAACTTAAATAACAATGTGCTGTCTTATATGAGAAGTTACATGAAGGTCATCACTACTAATGTTCAATGAAGCTGTAAAAGAGAAGTGACATTTTTTGTGCTAATTACATTTTAGACCCCACCTCAACAATGTATTGAGGAGAAATACTTCGCTCCTTATTTTGACCTGCAGGAGCACAATGGCAGTCATACAGTACATCACCCAATAAGTTATTGTAATTCTGTAGTAGATAAATTGAGTCTTATTCTACAGTAACTGTGAAGGAAAGTGCTTAGATTGCTATGCAAGATTTCAGGAATAACATTTACATGAATCTGCATTTATATATATAAACATGCAAAAGTAGGTAACTCCCAGGAACTGAAATCAGAAGATTAAACCAATGAGAGTGATAAAGAATAGAATTTAATAACAAAGCATGTTGAAATGGCATGTATTCAGGGAATTGCCATATGTCAACTCTTGAACACCTTTTTAAACAGATAACACTCCAATGGATGTCAGATTTTTGAATAATGCATTAATTGCAAGACAAGGGTCATCCCATTCCCATTTATTTTTGTTCATGCATTGAGTTCAGCAATAAGCAAATCACTGAAACTGTCAAATACATTTTCTGAAAACCTGAGCTATGTTGAGAATTGTAAGCAGGCTAAATGTGTATAACGAATGCAGCTTATTTGCCCAATGTGTGAGGTGATAAGAAACAAGGAAGTCATTTTATAATAAAGGGAATTTAAATCCACAAAAAGTGCTGTCAATTGTTTCTTATTGTAGTCAAAACTTAATTGAGCTCATCTGTTAACTTCATGACTCCACTGCATGAAATTTATTTGTTATATTTATAATGCTAATACATACAGTATTTCATGCCGTAGTAGCAGAAGCAAATTTGGTGCACATGCTGACAGTGTGATTAAAAATGGCAGCTTTGTGATTATCATTTTATTTGGAATGGATTTCGTCCTTTAAGAGATGTCTATCACTTTATGAAAGCATCAAAGGGGTTAATGTGGAGATTTTCTAAATCACCTTCTTCACTGTTAAATTCTTTTTTTGAAAATCAACAATAAAAACCTTTTTTATTTTTATAGCGGTAGTAAATAAACAAAAGTCGTTATCACACACATATCCATTAATAAAGTATTTTAAGATGAAATATATCCCTTCGATTAAATAATGCAAATAATCATCAGAAAGGGTCACTTTGTTATTAACACTGTTAAGGTGTTCTCTTTACGTATTGCAGGTTAAAATGTGCTTCTGCTGTAAACCAAAATGAATTCCCTGTATGCAAGTGTTCCCAAATTCTGCTTTCTGTGAAGAATGTGCTTCATATAGTATATAGTAAATAAGTAGCATTGAGTTATGTAAATCATTAATTACTGGGTAAATTGATGGTTTCATTCATCAGTAAAATAGGGGACTCAGCCTCTGTGGCATTCAGACCAGAGGATAGAAGCATGAAAGTGGATTAGTAGTTAGGCCAGTATTAATAGTCTGGTAACTTAATGTAATGCAAGTAAAGGGAGATTAGTCTGACTAATTCATAGCCTAAAATATTAGCCTTCTCACTTGCATGTAAACTCATTATCAAGGTCTGTGTTGCCATAGATACTGTGAACTGTCAGAATAACTTGCATTCTTAAAGAAAGCTGTGTCTCTATTAATATTACAGTACCATAGAAAGAAAATATAAAATAAAAAATATTTTGTACCAGGCATCTTGTGTAATGTCACTTGTATTATAATGTCTTCCAAAAGATAATCAAACTGTTATAGACAATAATGTGGTTTTCTGATTAAATTCAGGCCTATTTCCAGTAAAAGGAATTAAATATGCAGTATCATAGAATGCTATTTATTATACCTTAGAATTTATTCAACATTTTTTTATTTAATTTCAGCAGATTGTTTTAAAAGCTTTGAAAAAGAGTATAAAAACTAAAGCAACTTCACTTTTAATGTTTCAACATCTGTCTCCGGTATCTCCAGAGACACTTTAATAAACAGAATAAAATAGAAATAGAAGCCAACCCACCCCCCACATACAGATTCTAAAGCCCACCTTATTACAAAAGAAAACTAATTGGATGCGTGTAAAAATACAGCAGGACTTCAATTATAATAATAATGGATAAAGTATTATATTTTTCTCACTTCCTGAAAAGGTCCATTATTTTTTTCTGTGAAAGGAATGACAAATCATACAAAACTTTAGGCCTAAAACTCTGTAGGATTTATTTTTAGGAATTTAGGAGAACTTTGTTTTCTTTATTCCCACAGTGAATACAGATAATGGGGAGATAGAGTAAACCACAACATTACCACAGTAAGTCTCAAGAATACAACAGGGGAGAAGTGATGTTTGCAGAACTGAAAATTCAGTCTTCAAAGGGGTTAATAACACCTCCACTGAATTTCTGTAGAGGAAACATCTGTTAATGAGTACTACCTTACTAAAATACTTTGGAAAACAATGAATAATGCAATTTATTCTATTGACATTACCTCACTAATTGTTACTCCAGTTATAATTGTTGTTTTGATTATTGTTGTAATTATTAATAATATCTCTGCAACAGAGGTAGCAACACTACAATGCTTGTGCGACATTAGGCAAACAAAATATTCCTGAAATAGCAAATGCAGTTCCCAAAAGCCTCATAAGGGAACTAACAGAAACTTTTCTGGTTACAAACATTTTGAGTTCTGTTTTTGAAGATTTCCTGATTTTACATCCTGAATGTTGTCTCCGTGTAATTTACTAAATGAAAGGCTGCCTGTAGTAGAATCCATCACAAATTAGAAATCTGTTATTTTCTGAACTTTCCATTTACTATGGAAGTTGTTTTAGTGGATCAGTAAGTGGCTTTCTTCCTTTTTAGAGCAGAAAAGTCAAACTAATGTCTGACAGTGTAACCACAGGACACTATACATAGAAGGCACGTTGTTTACAGATAAAATTAGAAATTGAAATGAAGGCTAAAGGCCTCAGTGTCCTGATAAAATTCTTGTTGAGAGTAAGTTTGTTTTATTAATTTCAAGTCTTTCCTTTGCAAGTGCTGTATTGTCAGCTACTAGTTCACAATGACTGCTGCTGTGTGGTTGCCTTATAACCCCAGGGGGTCACTACATTTCACATACAGATAAATTGAGTCAAAATCCATTGGGATTTTTTAGAATGAAAATTACTATTGTAAATGCAAGAAATAAACACATTAGATCACAAGGAACAACATCCATGTATTAGATGCTTTGTGAATGCTTGGATTATTTAGTAGGATGAGTTTGGCTTAACCTGCCTGATTAATGATCAGCGTTCTGGCCATAGTATGAAGATGCTTGAACCTTATTCAGAGAGGAGTTAACTAAGGGGTAGCAGTACGGTGATGGGATGGAGGGGGGATGCTTGAGATGATTACAAAGAGAGGTATTTGTGTTCGACGTATGTAGTTAATTTCCGAGATGATTGTGATTAGGAACAGCTGTGTGAGATTAACTTGTTGTTTTCCCTCCCGAACTCTAGTTAATAAATTCCATTAGTAGGATTTTTTTTTCAGAAAGAGAGGCAATTGTCGGTGCACTTCTTGTCTTGATGTATGGGTAGAGCATATGAGCATTAGGTCAAAGTATACAGTAGGAGTAATACCACTTTTTTTCCTCCTAATATGAAAGCAATGTAATCTGGTTATAAAGTGTCCCCTTTTTTAGGATGTTAATTTAGTCATCTCTAAGGTCACTTCCTAGTGCAATTGTGTTGCATCAGGAGTTTCTTTCCAGAGGTATTCAAAACAATAAATCTAAGATTGTGTTAAGATCTTAAAATATTCGGCCCAATTAATGAGTTTGTGTTTACATCCTGAATTCTGAATTACCGCAAAAACCTCTTTCTGGAATAAATAAATAAACCAGGGTGTGACTAATTAAGCCATTAGCGTAACCCAAGTGATTTAAACAGACATGCTGTGAACACAATGGTGCCTCCATTTCCCACTAACGCTTTATTTCACATTGGAAAGGCAGAGAGAACAAAGCCAGAGTTAGACTGGAGGCAGAAAAACTCAAAGAGCAACAGAGAGTCATTCCAAATCTTCTGTTAGATCTCTTGCACATAGCAGATCTTTGTGTCTCTCTTTCTCTGTCTACCTAACTCACTGCCAGACAGACATGTTTGAATAATTCAGGCCAGGGAGCATTTTATATCAGACAAAGTTGTTAGATTTGTTCAAGGTTGAATGAATATTTAAACATGGTGCAAACTGCTGCACCTCTCCCTAATTTATTTATTAGATATGTACCAGCACCACTGGCATTACTGTGAAATAATGAACTCACATTCACATGCCTTTAGTGCATCAATGAATATTGCTCTCCCATAGTAATGTATCACCTGTTTGTGTCTTGTAGTTGGAAATCGCCAGCCAAGACCGAAAATCCATCGGAAATTCAAACATTGCGATGAGGATTAAGTTTTAATTATGGTTATGGATGAGACAACTTCAAAGATGTGCTACACTGCTAAACAAGCAAATTGGGACCAAAGATAATTGGTGTTTTCTGGTGATTTTGCATGACATTTGTGTAATTGTCTTTAGAAGGGCCTTTCTAATTTTTCACTTATTTTTATACACTATAACAAAAAAGTGCTCAATTAAAACATTTCATTGAGCTGCCTTAAAGCTGAATTTACCACCCTAGAACCACACCATGACCTCTGTGTTAGATGTATGCTGCAATAGACATTTACTTTTCAATTTCATTTTGTCACTTGAGTCATATACTGTAGTGTTTTTTTTTTCTGTGTGATGATAAAGTGCTGTAGAAACTCTAAGGGCACCATGGTAACCTACTATGATTCTTTGGAAAACACAAATGCAACGGCCAGTAGCTGAGACTGACTCCGTATCATGGTGGGGTTGTAAGATACAAAAAGGACATGGCATTTAATAAGCATTCTTTAAACTGCACTCACAACCAGAAAAAACGAAGAACTTTCCACAAAGGGTGATGATCAGATTTTCTTGAAGAGAAATATAAACATTTCAATTTAACACTCAACTGGCAGCCCAGGAATAACAGGATAATCATTGGCCTTGAAAAAGTACTCCTTAAGCTTGTTGTGATTTAATACAATATAGCATTTATTGGTTCAGCATTAAAAAACATTTTAAATATGCAAAATATATCAGGAGTGTTTGATCTCAAGATTTGGATTTAAATGTGTATTTTTTTCAGTGCAGACCTTTCTATCAAATTCAGATCCAATATAATAAAAAATACTTAATGTTCAAAAACAATTCTAAAGAAAAATCAGACAGAAATATTTTATCTCCCTGTTGGGAGCAAGTCAATTAATATTGTTAAAGGTTATTGGAGAAACTTATAAAATTAGCGGTTTTTTTTTTAAATGTAAATTTAGTTTGATGGTGAATGTTTTGTTAATATGGCCCTCAGAGCTGGAAAGTCTGAAATAAATATTTAAGGACTATTAGCCTGCAAGCAAAACATTGTAACTGAGGAATGTTTAGACATTTGATTAGGGATTTTTATTTGGACATACAGTATACCATTTCAAACATTATAAAAACTGATAACATATTACTGTACATACAGTATGTGTCTGCATTTCTAACATAATTGCATAAGTAATACAACATTTCCTAAGACATTAACATGAAATGTACTTTAATCATAAAGTGTCAAGAATGTATGCATGGGCTTTTCATGTGTCTTCCCTTTTTCTTCATAAATTAATCATGAACAGCTCAATTCATGTAAAGTGTTACACATATATTTTGGGTAAATTTAGCCACTACCAGAAAATCAAACTAAAGCTATTATTAAGATTTAGTGTTTCCATTTTTTGGGTTCAGATTTGAACAGATCAGCAACCTCTAATAGCACTGTTAGACAAAAATTATTAATGGAAATTAATAATTGAAAACACTAACCTATATAAATGTTTTTTTAATACTTTAAATACTGTATAAGCACTCCCTTGAAGGTCAAAGAAGGGAAAGAGGTGACATAAAGCTATATAGATTACTCCAGATGGGCATTTCCTTAGCTGACCTTTAACATCTGGTTAGCTGCTGTGTTGAGGAAATTGTATCCACAGTCATTTGAGATTGTTGCCATTTATTAAACCTTGGATCAATCAGCTGAGACAAACTGACACTATGGCATATCCTAGCTGAGATCCCTAATTGCAGAGGGGTATAGTGCTGCAGACCTATTTAACCTAATAAACCGCTGTAGGGATAATTTAGTTTAACCAGGCCTGGCTTATTGACCTTCATCGACATCTACTGAAATGCAGCATTTTATATTCAATTGCTCTTTTTCTGAAATAGAGCCAAGGGAGTCTTGCATTTACAGTAGCACCTCACAGGGGGATGTTCCTTTCAACATATTTGACTCCCATATCAAACCAGAATAAACCAAAAGATAATTTAGGAATTTGATGATCAACTCCGTTCAGGATAAGAAGATTCAAGTCCTTTAATGTGTCTGAATCATGTCTTAATACTAAAATGCTGCTGAGATAAGATAATTAACTTTTCTACAAAACAATGTTTTGTTAAAACCCCTGGCTTTAGAGTATACAGCTTCTGGTTTTGGAACCTGTTCCCAACCATCATAATGTCATCATATTTCATAAAAGTGGATTCTAGTAAATGGGTCAATGCCTTAAACTTTCACCTCTTTTCCATTACCTGTCTCTGAGTAGGAGTCCAATAAGCAAACAACCAGTAGAAATATAGTGTGGTTCAATGATTCTACTCTCTTGCTTCCGTTATTAGAAAAAGAAAAATACATCAAAAAACACAGTAGAGTATTTATTGAAAGTTCTCTAACATTTAAATCACTCCGTCCCTCCAGAAAATCTGCACCATTATTACACTTACCTTGGTTAAGAAAGGCTGAGACATAATTGTAGTAAAGTGGCAAACATTTAGGGCTTTCACATGAAATGAAGAGAGTGTTTCATTTGTGCAATTCTGTGGTTAGTGACATTGAAAATTCTACCCCTTCTATACATTAACTGTAATGTCACAATAATGATTTGGTCAGCAGTGCACATTTTTTTTTTTGCTTCTATTTTGTGAATACAAAACATTCTGAATAGATCTCCAGTTAGATATATTTAAAGTAAGGATGCTCATGGCTTTCTCATTTGTGGAGAAATGAGTGTGGTGTTAGTGGTGTTGAGTGGTCTCTTTAATGCTTTAATGGTCACAAATGTCTTGCACCCCCCTGCTGTAGCCAATCTGAGCTTAGTAAGGCTTACAATACTGATATCCACTGTGTCTTTTACAGGATTGATCTTGAAGTAAACTAACAAAATATACAGATGCCATTTTTGCATTTCTATCTGCAATGAAATCCATGGACACTTTATGAAGAACAAATGTGGGCTCATGAGTAATAATTTGAAATTATAACATAGTTGAAGCCTAAGAACTGTAACAGTGAACTCAAATAATGAGCAACACCAAAGTCATCACACAAACTAGGACACAAAGAGACAAAGAAAGTTCTCCAGTAGAAAAAAAAAAGGTTTACAGTAGATCAAAGTCTGCAGGTCAGTTTCCTAATGTGCTTCCATATGTGTTTCCATAAATTGTAAGATGGGAAAGATTTGTGGAGGCTTAAGTCAATTTTTTTTAGTATCAAGAGATGTCTGTGGAATGCCCGAGGTCACTTCTGCTCAGGTCTGCAAGGCATTGCACGTTGCCAATCACACAAAAGCTTGTTACAGTAGGTGCACTTTTACCCAACGAGGTCTAGGTGGAACAATGCCTGATAAGGTCACCTTTAAAAAGGCCTTAATTCAAAGCTTAGGTTACTGCAAGAAAAAGGCCACACTTAGTCAGTTTTTTATGCATTCCATAATGCTTTAACTGTCACCAGAAGCAAGGGAGAGGGCCATTGGCATGCTGCAGGCAGGCATCTCATGTGCCATCGTTGCCGGACACTATGGAATAAGCCGCTCCATTGTGTCCCTACTGCAGAGAAGGCTTCAGTAGACCGGCAGAACAGATGACCATCCAAGATGTGGTTGCCCTAAAGTGACCACTCCAGAGCAGGACCAACACATCAGACTGGTCCATCTGAGAGATCGTTTCAGATTTGCCACTCATACTGCTGCTGAAACTTCTGGCAATGACAGGACAGTGACAGTGAGAATCAGTGACAGGACAGTGAGGCTCCATGCTGCTGACCTTAGAGCAAGGTGACCTGTCAGATGCCCTCTGCTCACACCTCCTAGACATCACACCTAACTGGCTTGGGCCAGACAGAGGCTGGCATCAGGTCCTCTTAATGGATGAGTCACTCTTTAGCCTGTTCCATGCAGACGGGAGGGCCAGAGTGTGGAGGAGGAGGTGTTGCGTTTCTTTTTTCCATCAGTATATAAAACTATATCTCATGTAAGTATTAATGTTTGCAGAATTCCACTGGGTAACCTTTTGACTTTAAAGCAATTATGTGGGTTGAGTTCTTCTCTCTACAAATCACTGTGTTTTTATAAAACAAACTGCCAAACCATTTAGTGATTACCAGTTTGCCAAGAGCATTTGAATGAGCTACCTGCATTGCTTGTACTAATAGCCAAATGAGCAAATAGTTAAAAAGCTGAAGCTGACCTATTCTTGTATTTGCAGTTATTAAATTTCCATTATTATATTTACAGTATATATACAGTCTGTCATTAGGTTCTGGATTTATGTTCTGCACATTAAGCAATTTTATTCACAGGCACTTTAAGGGTTAACACTGGCAATAGTGTCTCCTGTGTCTGCTGTTATGTAGTCAAACAGTGTGTTTGACTAACCAAAGATATTATAGATTTTTCTGCAAGTACTATTTTTTTGGGGGGGTGGGGGCTTCTGGTTAATTGCTACACTGTTCAGGAAGTGCTTGTATCACAGTCAAGAATGCTTTACAGACTGAAACTCCACTGAAGAAAGTCAGGATGAAGGGGGTATGGGGGCAGGAGTGCAAATGATAGAAAACAGCAATAGGACGAAGGACAGATTGAGAGAGAGAATGTAATTGCAGATGGAGATGGAGAGGGAGAGTGTATCACAGGGAGGGGATTAGGTGAATATTAAATTAGCTCTGCCTATCGATCGCCAGGCTGCCAAAATGGATGCATTGCATATCAGAGGGATTCAATTACCGTCAGATAATCGCTTCTGATTCCCAGGACCCCATGCCAGAGGCTGCATGTCAGTCTGACTTCAATCACAATGTGCCTCTTTCCTTCTTCTTCTTCCACTATTTTTCCTCTTTCCCTCCAATTTCTGGCTACCTTTATCTCTCTCTGTCTGTGTTCTACTCTCTCCACCAAGGAAGATTTCATGGAAATGACTAAATATATAAAGCTTTGGCAAAGCAGTTAACAGAGTATATCAACAGGAAATAATATATACACCCAGAGAATTGTATCTTCAAAAAATTACACAAACCACTCCATTCTCACTACTAATGACTCAGTGCAATCTCTGCCTCATTTATCTTTTCCTGTGTCCTTCTTTTTCCCCACACTCACTTGGTCTTCCCCTGTTTCTTGACTGTCTAACCTGATTTAAATTTTTTGCTCATCCAGAAGATTTACCCACTGATTATGAAGGATTGTTTGCTTGGATACTCCAGGGAAATTTTTATCTGTGTCGGCTAAAAAAAAAACACCAAGGCAGAATGTAAGAAGAAACAACAAAATACAGAGCACTGCTCTTATTTAAATGAAGACCTAGGTTGAAAGAACACAATTATAAAAATGCCCACATTACTGTCCATGGTAAAACTATTACACAGAACAATGTGGCCTTCTGAGTCAGCTCTTGCATAGTACATGAGCCCAAACAAACAATTTGACTATTGTGTTTAGCTCTGTTTTGTGCTTTTTGTTATGCAGAAAGCTTAAGTTTTACTTTTAGAAAAGTTATAAAAAGACATTTGAATATTACAGGGACATTGTGAAGACAACACCACTGAAAACCACACAAAATACCATCTTGCTTAGACTGGGAAACCAAGAAATTAACAATCATATGAAAAGGGAGCACCTACTGTATATCTTTTAAGGTTGAAAAGAAAAAAAAAGTTCAGGAAAAAGTTTCAGAACAATTCAATTCTTCCTGTCTTCTCCAACTCCATACCCTAAAGTAACAAAGTAAAAAAGAGTTATGTTCCTTACCACAAGAAATCCATGCTAGTAATGTATTAAATATTGTAAATAAAGCCATTGTTTACCAGGGCAATCTGTTAGATACTTTGGCACCAGCCTTGGGGATTTCTGACTCTCGTAAACCGTTTCAATTACACTGTGCTGTCACATTACATACTTTTTGTGCAGTACTTAGTCAGCAACATGAAGACTGATTATGATTGGAGGAGTATTTCTCCAGATTAATCACTCTGACTGAAAGAGGGTATGTCAGGTGTGCAAAATACTTACTGTACAATGCCTATGCTGGACATTGCAAACAGTAGAAACAATTACTGGTTTTGTAGAAATGATTGTACACACAAAGCACATTCCCATTAAATGAAAGGAAATTGAAAGGTATATCTGAGGGGTCAGGGGGCAAAATGGAAAGTCTTCTTTTTGGTGAAACTAACGTCAAAATTATATAAAATAATTTATATTCACTTATAGATTTTTTTCCCAGTGGAAGAGTGTCACAACTAATGACTGAGAACAGCAGGACTATGTACTTGTGCAAAGATGCACAAGGGCCAAGTATTAGTACTTAGGCATTAGTGCCACTACCTTGCAGTCGAAATTATGTGGGTGGCTTTCAGTACAATCTGGACTCATTGGAATTCTTAAACCAAGTGGGCCGTATAGGATGCAGATCTTAGCACAAAACCAGCAGACTTTCTGGAGGAGATTCAGCACAGTTTACAGAGTTAATGCCACTACTGCTAGGACATGCGCAATAGAGATGAAGACCTCAAATATATTGTATATGGATCGCAGACATATGACCTGCATACAGATAATGGATGCTTTCCACAAGGGAGAACTAAATATCACCGGATGAACATTGATGGGCTACACATTTAGCTCATGGGGAGAACACTTATCATGAGGAAAATGGCATCCTTGCCCAAATGCAGCAAGCTGTTGATTGAGCAGTGTCGACAGCCACGCAATACCTAAATAAAGCCAAGGTATACAGTAGGTGTATAATGTAGAACTGGAGGTTGAATTAATGCGCATGGAAGCACAAATGCTGGGGGCATCTCACAGTGGTAATATTTATAAATCCTCACGTTGGAATATAATGTAGCACAGTTGGGATCCACAATGTGAGTATATGAGTATATGAGTATATTATATGAGTATATTGTGGAAATTTCAAATCAATAAAATTAAAAAGATCGCTAAAATTAAACTTTACAATTAGCATCTGTTAAAACAAACTATCCATGTATCATACAAATTGTTCATTATACTATTCAAAAATTGTCCAAAGAACAAGAGGGGGTACGTAGCATTTGTGCAAAAAAACATGCTTTATAGACATCTGTTATATTCACAACAATTCTGAAGGATAGGCTGAACAAGCATAATGTTGTCTCACTGTATATGGAAGTCTGTCTGAAAGGATCAAAAGGTTAACTCTAAATATATTTATCCAAAAATACAGTATGTGCTTCTATGAAAGCCATTGAGGGTACTTAGAGCAGATGTATTTAAGTATAAAAGGTGCCTGTGAACAATGGTAAGCACATCTGAAAGGAAGAGAATCACTCTGTCTGATCTCTGGAAGGCTTTTTTGTTATGAAAATAAACTGTTTTCAAATCTTCACTGAACAGCACTGTGAATCTTTGCATCTCTACACTAGGATATGTTTATTGCTCGCCATCATACTGCCCTATGGTAATTGCCAAAATAATCCATTTACAGTAGGAAATCCTGGTTTGTATTTTTTATGGTGTATCACAGTTAACCAAGGAATTTTGTTGATTGTTTAAATTACACCACATGCTTTCCTCTTCTCTCATATCTTGGTTGTAGACTGGAGAACTCCAAAGCCACCACATTTTTTTTCATGCTGCGTACCAGGATTCAATTACCACCAGATAATCACTTTTGATTCCCAGGGCCGGAAATGTGTCCTCCAGTCTAAAGAGAAAAACTCAAATTACTTGCTGACCTTGGGAGTCATACGTGTACAATAGCCTGTCCGTCTTCCAGAGCCTTTATTTTCACCCACCAGCCACAGCTTTTCTTTCAGGGCGTGCAGACACAAGAGCCTCTCGGAGAGCCAGGGAGGCTCAGTTAGGGGTTCACCTGCAGAATTACATTAAGGCTTTCGGGAACTTTCTAGAAATTGCTACTTCATATAGCTTAAGCTGCTGCTGTAGATAGTGCTGTAGGTTTCTCAGAGCTATGATACAGGGCCATAGGGACTACTGGTTTAACTTCACGCAACAGATCCTGTTTCTTAAATGATCTAATTATTTTTCTCAAATTAAAAGTTTGGAAAATATCCTGATATTTTGTAGCTCAGGATTTAAAAGATGAACTTAATTCATGGAACAGTATCTGCATAACATGTTTAGGCCTGGTGAGGAGTGTTACATTTCTTTACTTAATTAAATAATTAGACTAATTAAGAACCTGAAAGCTCGGCTGGAAGTAAAAAAAAAAGAAGAAACTGCAGTCCACTGGGAGTGAGGTATGTGTCATCTGGTGAAGAAAATGAAAAGTGTAAGTTTGAATTTGACCGATAGATTAATGACATCTGTTTTAAGCATGTCAGGCACCTTCTCTACACTGTGTCCAATTGTGTTGGGAGCTTGTGATTGCTCAGATGCCCAGGTCTCAGACATCTTCTTGGAATTGCTATCATGTTTTTTTAAACATATTCATTTTCTCTCTAAAGAATAGTGGAAGATCACTGACTTGACACACTACTAAATGCATATAGAGTGCTGCGAGAAAAAGAGCTACAATATTATTATTGGAAACCAGAATAACCCATTAAAAGCTATGTTTCACACCACACAGATATGGTCATATTTGCTAACTCTACAGTACCATGCTGTTCCCACAGTACTCTACTGTGGTTAACACTGGTCTGATATGTTGCATTATTATAATGAGTGTTGTGAAATGTAAGTACATTATAATGGTTTAGTACACCGTTCATTCTATACTGGTGCCATACTATTTAAGAACATGGCTATATGGGTTTCCCAGGGTGCCTTTTCAACTGGAATCTACTGAGAAACAACTCCTAGGGAGTTTGCTGAAACTTGCAGTCTTTTTGGTATCCATCCATCTATTTTCTGACTGCTTCTTCCAATTCAGGGCTGCAGGGGAGCCAGAGTCCATCCTGGCACTGGGTACAAACCAGCGCTTATTGGCATACTACCACTGGAAAAAATCATGTAGGTTGCTTTGCATTCTTCAATTACAACACCAATAGCATCTTCTGAATTTAAAGAAATAATTGAATTCCAGGCTAGAATGCTTTGTCAGCTGTTACAGCCTTGCCTTTAATATACTACTGTTTTGATAGGTACTGTAGCAGATTAACACTGCTAGTAATATGCAGAATGAAATAACAAAATTAAACAAAGGGGAGCAGTGCAGTTATGTACATGCCATTTTTTTTTCTCAAGCCATTTTTATTTTGCATTATTTTAATCAGTTCTGTAAATGGGAGATATGTATTAATTGGATTAATTGGTTTTCTTTTTGCACAGTATAACTTACATGTCACCATGACTATATTTACCACATAAGCTACTGTAATGGATAAAGATAATTTCCCCTTACAATAATGAGAACATCACAGGAAATGTGAAGAGAGAATTCAACACTGTGCACATTATTGACAAAGATACCGAAAAGTACAAAAATTCCATTTGCTAGTATATCAATTAAAGATACTTATCGAACTCTAAATACCATAGAATTTTATTTTGTACAACAAAGTTCAAAGATTGTGCTGTTGTTTGAACGCTCTGATCCTTATTTTCCCTGGAGCAAACTATGAGTAATGTACCCACTCCATCGTATATGAATTTGATGGGCAGTATGCCCACAGTTTGCCTGCAGGGAAATTTATGCCCTTTATCTTCCCCTTTAAAGCTCAAAGTAAAAAGGATTCAGAGTATGATGTACTTTTTAAAGTAATCCTCCAACATATGTTGCTTTTATTCATCAGGTACTGGACATACAGTTGTGATGGTTTCCCTTTTTCCCTTGCAGATAAGATGATCATAGGGACATCAGTCACCGTTTACACACATTATGGCTAATAACACATTGTCTGCTGTATCTGTGGCACATAGTGTAAATGAAGTAATTAATTCCTTCTGTACTGTAGTCCAGGACTTAGGCCTGAATTCAGAGCATGTGCAGCAGGCTTGATATCCCATATATTTAAAGCATCTTAAAGCTTGATACTAGTTTTCCAGCATGGTGTTCAGACACAATAAAATTAAAAAAATATTCAAATTCAAACAATAAAGGGATTACTTCTAAGAAAATAAATATAATAACTTTGAATCTTTTGTTTTGTGTTTACCAGATTGCGGTGTCAAATGGCGTCATGAGAATACCATCAGTGATTTCCCTTTGAACTGTGGAACCACTGGGCCACCTTCACAACTTTTTGAAATGTAGGAGTTAAATAGAATGGAACCTAAGTGATTCATTGGTATTTTTATGATAGACACATGATCTGAATAATACCTCATAGTCTTGGCTAGCAGTAGTGCACAGTGGCATACGTTTGTAAAAGAGAGAGGAAACACAAACTAAAATTAAGGAACATAATCTCATTTCTAATAATCACATTAGAAAAATCCAGTTTACTTCTTCCTACAATCTCATTCGGCTACTTCTTTTCGATCCTTGGTTAATAGATTTAAATATATAATTTGTTCCAGACGCATATGACTTTCTGTAAAAGCAACCTCCTTTTCAGCCCTACAGGCATTTGATAGGAATTTCTTTTTTTTTAGCCCCTGTTTTATTGCTGAGCTTCTTGTTTCCCATTGAGTTGACTTGACCTATGTATTATAGAATTCTGAAAATCTGAATAATGTGCACTTGTAATCTCATCTGTTTCAAGACTAAAGAGATTCTTTTCCTTTGTCTTCCCTGTGTATGAAATGCCTTTGAGACCAACAGTTTCCCATCTCTTTTTTACCGTCTTTTCTGAGGTGCAATAGCCCTCTCTGTAACATGATTAAAACTATGCATCCTATGAAAGATAAAAATTAGTTCTTTGACATATATCCTATTATTTACATTATTATGTTTTTTACCGCACAGACATAAAAGGCTGGTCCAGTTCCTTTTCTGTCTCACATTGTAAGATGACAGGTTTTAAATGATGGGTAAATTACAGACGACAACCAAAGAGCCATGCAATCAGAAAGTAAGCCCAGTGATCACTCATCATGGCAAATTTGCTCTTCTCCGTCTTCATACGTACTGTAGATTGGTTTATTTATGTGATTAGACTTTAGGGAAATCTAGACAGGTGGCGGCAGTCAGGTCAGGCACATCCCAAGAAATGTTTGTATTTCATTTGTTTTATTAATCTCTGAAGAGAGTGTGCTCACTAGACCTTTAAAATTGTGGATGAAGTGCCAGCAGTCAAAGCTAAAGTCATCTGCTCCTGAAGAATCTGTACTGGTACACATGCTTGACAATTTGACGCTATTAGTGGTTTTCCACAGCATTTTATTGCTCATGTACCTTGATTTTAAATCCTTATGAATGACAAAAGCAATACAAATAATAACTTTAAATATTTATAGAGTAGTATTATGAGTATTTAATAAATTGTGATGCGCTCACTTGCTCAGATAACCACCACTCAAATGAATAACCTCTCACTTCCAGGAAATGTGTGATTGGTCCAAAGCATGAAACAGCTGTATTCAAATGGTTCTTGCTCACAAAAGACATGTTAATAGACACCAATATGTTAACAGTTTTTAATGGGTGATCCTTATATTTGGACCTGAGAGTCTATCATGTACTGTAGTAAAAAAAATAAGCTGAGTAAAGTCAAATAACTGAGAGTGTATGTACTGTATGTAAAATAAAAAAAAACAGTGAAATCATTTGATAATTTTACCAGAGGAAACTTTTAAATCAATTGGCTGTACAGGCCTTCTCATCTTTCTAATCTGTGGGCAGAGCTGTGGTCAGTCTGATAAGGCCCAAGAGAGTCACTTTTCGCTGAAGATGTGACAGTAAACCTGCCCCTTTGTGTTTTTTTACAAAGGGGCAGAATACAAGGCAGAATGTTGATTTAAATGACAGGACGAGTAATACTGAAAGCCTTCTATTCGACTGATTGGGTTATAATTTCCTGTGGTATTGAACCTTCTTGTTGTGCAAAGGCAAGACTGAAAAAGCCCTGCTGTCCCTGACTTGCTAAGTGTAAGTTATTGGTCTGACCTTCTTATCATTCAGAAACAAAGAAGCTTGCCATATGTATGACATTTAAATGTATTTTTCTCCATCATTCCCTAGGCCTCTAGTTTTATTCTACTTACAGTATGGAACAGACTCTACAGTGAGAAGTACACTAAAAGCTCATATGGAAGGGTCTACATGTGAAGGACTTTTCACATGTACTTTACATATGTCTTATTTATTGCTGGCAAAGTTCTATTGATCATGTTACTTTATCAATTGCATTCCCTTTCATTGGAGAAAAATATCTCAAGGGTTTATAGAATTTTTTAGCAGAAGTGTCAAGACTGATCAATATTCTCTTTTTTGTACAATGTGAAGCATGTTGTTATTAGTAATATAAATGTAATTTTCATAACAGTAATAACATCTTTAGATTTTAGTAACCAACATGAATATGTATTCTGATGGAAAAAAGAAACGCAACACCTCCTCCTCCACACTCTGGCCTTCCCTTCTGCGTGGAACATGCTGAAGAGTGACTCATCCGTGAAGAAGACCCTGATGCCACTGTTGACGAGTCCATCACAGCCTCTGTCTGGCCCAAGCCAGTCTGGTGTGACGTCTAGGTGGTGTGAGCAAAGGGCCTCTGACAGGTCACCTTACTGTAAGGCCAGCTGCATGGAGCCTTACTGTCCTGTCACTGATGTGGGCATTGTGCCTGCCAGCTGTTTCAGCAGCAATATGGTTGAAACTATCTCTTAGATGGACCAGTCTGATGTGTCGTTCCTGCTGTGGTGTGGTCACACGAGTGCGACCAGATCTTGGACGGTCATCTGTCCTGCCGGTCTACTGAAGCCTTCTCTGCAGTTGGGACACAGTGGAGCGGCTTATTCCACAGAGTCTGGCAACGCTGGCACATGAGATGCCTGCCTGCAGCATGCCAATGGCCCTCTCCCTTGCTTCTGGTGACATTTGAAGCATTATAGAATGCACAGAAAACTGACTAAGTGTGGCCTTTTTCTTGCAGTGACCTAAGCTTTGAATTAAGGCCTTTTTAAAGGTGATGTAATCAGGCGTTGTTCCACCTGGACCTCGTTGGGTAAAAGTGCACCTAACAAGCTTTTGTGTGATTGGCAAGTTGCAATGCCTCACTGCAAAAGATGTATTGCTGGTCAGAGGGCTTAAAACTAATTGACAACTTTTTGAGAATGTACATAAGCTATAACTATAGTATTCTCATTTCAAAAAATGTTTCTTTTTTCCGTCAGTATACTGTATACTGTAGTTCACAAACTCTGATGCCTTCTACAATATAAATATTTATATTTATTCTTAATACCACTGCATGAATAGTAACATACAAATATTCTTCATATCTTGTTTCTACTGTTTCTTATATCAAATATCCTTAAAATCTCAACAAAGAACCACAAAGACTAACACATCCATCTCAACATTTAATATCCTACTCTTTTGACTTTGTCCAGAGAAATGCAGCCAGATATAGTCTGGAGCTTTGAAGAAATGTTATATACCGAAACGCTGAAGGAACTTAACTTTTTGGGTTTTAACAGAAGATTACAAGGCAACCTGATACATGTTTTCTAAATCCATAAATGGCACTGACAAAGACAAACATGAATTGGAAGACACATATAGAAACTACAGTACATGGAAGTGCATTTGAACTGAAAAGATGATCACTTCTTTACCATAAGCATTGTAAGTGTATCCAAGTGTATCCAAGTTATCCAGACATGTTGTTTAAGCCAGCACTCAGTTTTCTTTTGAGAAATGGCTGGAAAAAATCCTTGAATCAATTAGCTACTACTTACTGCTCATTTGTAACTATTCTTATTTTATATTAGCAGTGCTACTCCCAATACAACTGCTTCCAAAAATACAGACTTAAAGGTATGCTAGAAATTCAGCTCTGCATTGAGGTGAAACAGGACCTTTATTGCACCATGCCTAGAGGCATGTAGTTTTTCAGGTCCTGATTATTGCTCCCTGAAGGTTTCATACTCCTTCGGAAATCAGATAAAGAAAATATGTGAAGAACAATCTCTTTCAACCAACTCCATTTCCTTGTGTCATGCTAATGGATTTTAATGTAATCAAATGCTCACTCATGCGTATTTGCCAAGTTTTCTTGCACATGACACTTCAGCATTCTGACCTGCCATTATGAACCTGAGTTCACACAGCAACACTTTGCAGCCCTGCCAGTGGGGAATATGCTGTCAAGATGTAAGATATGGAGCAGTGTGTTTCAGTATAAATCTCTCCTCTCATCTCGCATAGATTATCAGATAGGTCTCACTGTGAGGTAGAGAAAAGCTGCTCCCAACAGTTTTTTCTTAATACATTCTATTTTAAGAGTCAAACAAATTGTGATATTGACTGGGGTGTATGGAGCACAATTACACAGCATGGCCTTCCTTCCAACTCTATCAAGCCTCCCCTCTTTCTTTCAGTTATGTTCAGTTCCTTTTTTCACATTTTCTCTATCTTTCCCTCTGACCTCAGCTGATTTTGAACTTGTGTCTCCAGGGATACACAACCAATAATGTTCCTTTCTTCTTTTTCTTCTATTTTCTTCTCTCATTGTTTTGCTCAGCACACAATGACAGGAAACCAGAAAGTGTCAAAATCTGATGTGTGTGAATGAGTTGAGAGAGTGTGAAACTGGGAGAGAGACAAAGTCACCTTTTCAGTGCCTGTTAGAAAATACCTCATTCCTCTCTCCAGGCTCCACACACAAAAACACAGGAAAGGAAAACAGGAAGGAAAGGCACAGAAGCAAGAGAATCATTATTGGGCAAAAATGATGAGAGGAAAAAGAAAGGGATGGACACAGACACTGTAAAGTTCTCCTACCTCTTTAAAAAACTCTTTAAAAAATCCAGTGAATATTGGAAACATTTAACTCTCTGTGTTTTAAGACAAAAAATATTTGAGTGGAATATCTTGCAAAGGCTCTGACCTTTTATGTATGTGTTTGAGAATGACTTGAAACAAAAATCAGTTTAAAAATGTCAGATTTTTACTTGTGATTGAGATTGTAACTCAGCACTCATATAAAAGTATGTATTGGTAATTTTGAACAAGGATATGATATTCCAGACAACTAGGGTAGTATTCTGCACTGGAATTAATGGATTTCCATCTCAACTGTAATAAAGAATTGCATTGTATTTTGTATATACATTTGTGTATGTTATTTGTGCTTTTTTCTTCCTCTTTTTTGTATCTCTATTATTAAGAGAGCACTACAAAACATTTCTAACCCAAAAGGTGGGTTTGGCAATGAAGTTGATTTTGACCTTTGTATCAGTGTTGAAATAAGGAATGGGGCCTTCATCCTAGTGTACATACCAACGGCAATGGCTTGGCCTCCATCATGCTGTTTGCACACCATTCTATTCACACACACTATGCTATGATATTACGCAAGACCCAGTCTGCCAAAGGGGACCCTCATAATACATATGGCTGTTGTTTAAGTGAGTATGAATGTGTTGCAAGGTCAGTCAGTTTAGGGCAAATGCAATTGTAATCATAGCATAATCATGCTGCTTCCTGTTAGGATATGTACTGCATTACAATATGTGAGACAGAGCCTTGAAACTGAATATGGCAAGTCACAAGAACATGACAAAATAATTCAGTTCCAACCTGAAAACAACTACTGTACATCATGCAGCAGAAAATGGTCCATACTGGGGCAGTTTATTTTTTCTGTTGAAGTCAGATTAGTAGTAGCCTTACATCTAAAAGCTGGACATCTTTTCAAGAAGTTAAATTTTTGAAGAGTCCTATTTTATCTAGAGCAGGGACCCCCAACCTGCAGGGATTCAAACGTACTGTACTGTAATATTTTAAAACAACTATCTCTTCAACTCCTATATTGCCAATTGAGCTGGTTGAAGTTTGGATTTAGATTATTGCAACTGTCACAATACTGTATGTCCAGAATTAATTAGCCGTGAAGTATTTTCTGCTTCAATAGCCAGCTGAACTGATTTAAATGATGTATCTTTGGATGATAATAATAATAATAATAATAATAATAATAATAATAATAATAAAAATAAAAATGATGCCTTTTAAAGCAGAAACTAAAATAACAATTATAAACAATTATAACATATGACTAGATAAGCATAAAAGAAACAAAAGTCACTAGAGGTGCAGCTGAAGGAACTGGGTTATTAGAGAATGGAAAAGGCATAGTTATGTAAAAGCCTTTCTGAAAAGAAAGGTTGAGTCTCATTTTATATACACTCGGGGCAGGTGACCTTCTGATATCTTCAGGAATAGAATTCCAGAGCTTCAGGGTGCAGCTAAAAAAGAGCCCTATCACCTGTAGTTCTCAAAGAAGCTTAAGGGATATATAGAAGACCAGAGTCATCCAAACAAAGGTGATAAGATGGAGAGTAGACAGATAATGTCATATAGGTGCCAAAACATGTAGACACGTATAGGTGAACATGAGGATTTTGAAGACAGCTCCAGTGAAGCCAGTGAAATGAGATATAGTACTGCTTTACACTTTAGCATGGGAAGTGTGAATAAGTAAATGCTTAGATGGACAAATCCTGGGTGGAACACTGCCGTTGTTCCCTTTATTAACATAATTCATTTGATTGCTCCAGTCCAATACCCAGTTGTAAAAATAGATCTAAGATTTAATGTAGCAAATATGAATTCATTCTGAATTAGCTTATATAATTAGCTTATATTAAATAAACCATTGATGATTATTATTATTATTATTATTATTATTATTAAATCATGGACCTTTGGTCTTTGGTGGTGTAATGTGTGAAGGCACCATAAAGGCCATCCACCTTGAAGTATCTTCCAAAATTTAATTTTCTATAATTTCTGTTAGGCCAATAAGATGTAATTATTGTTCTGAGCAACTGTTTTTTACATTACAAATAGTTCAAATGTATGTTTATATATTGCTAACATGAATATTATACATATATACATACACTGCATCACACATATACCATTTATTACCATTAATCAACAATTCTTTAGTGTTTGTATTTAAAAATGACATTTTACAAGTTCAATTTTACAGAGCATGAGCTACAGGTAAGTATTAAATGCTTAATGTTCAGAGAAGCTCCTTTAGATTCATTAATACAGAAACATAAAGTTAGATTAATCTTAATTAAGCATTCAGTTGATTTTGCTCTGATTCAGAGAAGTACTCATTATGCTTGCTGTTTAATTTCCTTTAATATAAGTAAATGAAGCTTACTTTCTGTCAGATAGTGATTCATGTGAAATGTATGGACGAAACCGATGGAAAATACTGTAAATGCCAGTTTACAATAGTAAACCATGTTATTTCTGTTTTCTATTGTAAAATAGCATTTTAAAAAATCTGAAATATAAGCAACTGAATGTACTGTACTGTAGATTGTTGACCCACCATGCAAGGCAAGACTAAAAAAGAAACTAATTCTAAGTATTAAGAATCCTCAAACACATTGTCAACCCATTTGTCATTTTCAGAATTATTCATGCAATATTCACATTTAGAAATCAGAGACATTCAAAGGAAGAAAAGGAAAATACCTTAAAAACTGAGAACTGGAGGTATTTTTTTTACAAAAAGGGATATTAGGGTTTGTGACAAACTAATAAACTATATTATCAAAAATGACACTCTGGACTCTTTCAAGAAATAGCTAGATAAGAAATGGATAAGATCCTAAGGTCTCTTAAGTACTAAGCAACCAAACAAGCAGATGGGCCGAATTTGTTGTCTATAACTTTTCCTTTAGTTCTGATGACTCTATGTTGAAATTAGTTGAGTAAGATAAAAATGGGAAAACATTGCATTTTTACAGGAGAAGGAGCATGTTTTCATGTTATCACCGCATTGATAGAATGAAACATAAAATGCCTACATGTTTACGGATACATAAGGATAAAACCCCCAACCTTGTTTTTAGTGTTTCCATTTCCTTTTCTCTAGTAAAGCTCATATACAGTATCTTGGGTATACAGTATCTCAAACACTTCAAGAAAAGTGGTGAAAATAATCCAGCAGGTTTCATTCAAGGAGAGCTGCTACAAATCTTGCAAATGTCCAGAACATGCAATATCTATAGCCAGTGACACCGTATCTACAGCCTTTTGATCTCAGTCATCCATGCTGTGGGCCAAGGCTACCAGTGGAAATGAGGCAATATACAGTTGTCACACCCAGTACACCTAGAGGGCGCTCTACTTTCCTCCTGTTCCTAGTTCTCTGTGATTATTCTGGTCTTTCTGGTGTGTCATGTTGTGTAGCCTATTTATTTCCTGCTTCTGCTCTGCCACTCGCTCAGCATTGACGTTCGGATGTCCTGAAACCCGCCTAGCACCAGGTCGCCCCCCGTCCGCTACCTGAGGGCTTAGGTTTCTATACGGCAGTTCCTGAACAGCTAAGCCCATCTCGCCACTACGCATAGGGTCTATCCGCTCTCCTGCCATTCCACAGTTCGTCCTTTCCGACATCCGTGACAACAGTAGTCAGTTACAACACTGGCTTGCAGCACTGGTATTACACAGCAGGGGATAAAGCTGTTGATGTGTCATTAACTCATCCCTATTTAAGGCAAATTCAACTATTAAATCTGACATTTGCTAGATTATTGCAATGCCTTAATTTTGTATTGCTTCTTGTAATTGTATTACATTAGTATTAAATTATAATGCACTATTTATTGTATGATTGCAATATACAATATTTGTATTGCTGCATTTTCTAGTATTGTCAGTGTACTAGCTGAGATTTGTCTACATTAATTTCAGTGGATATTTTCCTTGGTTTCCCCTGGGATCTCATATCCTCTAGCTGTAAGTGATTCATTTCAAACTCTTCTGTGCCACAGTGAATCATCTGTTGCCAATTCGTCCTGTCAAAAGCATATTTTTTCTATGTCTTGAAGTTCTACATTTTCAGTTGTCCTGTTATCTTTTGAACTGACCCTCACAAAAGGGTTTTCAGAGCTGCTCATCGCAATAAGGCTCGTTAGGAAGTCAAGTGTCAGGAATTCACTCTAAAGTGACCAACTCACCTCAAGGAAAAATGATTGATAACAGTTTAATATAAAACAACATTCAGCTTTGATGCACTATAAAAACAGAACAAACACAATTCTGTGTGCCATTATTTATTATTTATAAAGCAATTTCATTTTTTTTCTCTCCCAAATCCATTGCTTGTGTCTTCAGAACCAGAGACGGGAGTGCTAACAGGGCATTTCTTAAACGAATAAAATAATTAAACCCAGATAGGCATCTTCCTTAAAGAGTCTAGATATTTTAATTCATCTCATACTGTGAGAGCTCACCATATCAGTCCTAATAAATTTGTAGTACTTTTAATGACAGGTTAAAAAATCTGAAAGGAAGAGATGATAAAGGCCTTAACTAAAATGTTTAATTTTTAAAGAAATCATTTTATTTTCTAAAAACCCCCTGTTGTGAGTGTGTGTGTTTTTGTACAGTATGTGCCCTGATATAGACTGGTGTCCCATCCAGGGTGTATCCTGCCTTGTGCCCTTTGCTTACCAGGACAGGCTGCAACTCCCCTTTGAATCTGTATTGGATGAAATGATTAGAAAATGCATGGATGAATATTTTATTTTCTAGAAGAGTAGAGACATTGCATTCACTCCAGGAATCTATACACTGGAGATTATCACACACTTGATCAGAGGCCTTTACCAAAGTATACTGTCACCTAAGGCTTTAATTACTTATTGCTAAATTCAATGAATAAAAAAATTGGACTCAGCACTCCTTTGCCTATCATTTTGTCTTCCAGCTTCATGTTATTAACAGTTCTGTGGTTGTTCTTGCTAAGACCACTGATGGCTGACTGCAGTCTTACTCTAGGGTCTTTTAGTTTTCACTTCATCTCTAATTTAAGTGCTTTGTTAGCCTAATTTTTAGGTAATTAGTCACATTACTATTTTGCCAGGTCTTAAGCAGACATTAATTAAAAGATATCTATAAATCGTAAATAGTCCTCAAGGACTGTGGTTGCCTTTCCCTGTTTTAGACTGACACATTGAAAAGTGATAAGATTAAAGTGAGAGTAAAACTGAAAACACCATTGTAGTGGGTCACTTCATCAACATCATTGCAATTTGAACCAGTCACTAGGCTCAAATTAAATTAAAACCATCCCAGTTGACACGGGCTATACTGGCTTTCTGTTTTCAAAGATGTCTTGCATCTCTCACGTAGAAAACCTACTGTATCAGGCAGTTTTATCTATAATTTTTCTGGTATTTCCTATTTTGCAATGATAAATTTGAAGGATTCAGTTGCACATACAGTAGGTGCACCTACAGTAGCTAAAGTTTATGGGAAATTAGGACTATGACAACCCGCATGGAAGAAATAGCTATTCATCTGTTTAAATAGTTTTGTAATTCACTTTCACTTATTTTAAGGTTTGTTCCCAATTCAAAGAAACAGAATGACCACCTTATAATGCAGTTTGTATTATACAGTAAATATAACTGGACATATGTTTTGTATTCAAATGCATTTAAACATGTGATAGTTCATTCTATTCTGTTAACTGATGACTAATTGGAATATTTTAGCTTGGACAGTACTTACTGTATATGAACTTTTTGTTTATTTTTGCTTTTTATAGCACAGGGTTGTGACTGCTTAAAGCTATTAAACACAGTGAACATACAGTACTATACATGGTTATCAAAATCAAACATAGATAAATGCATACAATCAGGGGTCTCATAAACATGTGGTGATACTAATTCCATATCTTCATGGCAACCAAGAAGGAGTATGTTCCAAATACACAATATTAAGTTATTACAGGAAATCTGGATTCCAGGTGCTATCACAGACACACACAGCTCTACTATGTAACAAGCCCACTAAAGCTGAAGGGCTGCCCCTTGATGCAGAAGAGGGTTGAGAGGAGTGATATAAAATAATTATTAATATTTTTAAGTGTTAATACTTTAAAAATCTAATTATAGAAAGTCTTCAAGGACTGATAACTACACAGATTGTGTCATATTCACAGAAGTGCTCCCACAAAAGTGGAGTTGGTATCACTAGTAATTGTTCTTTTTTTTTAATCCATAGTAGTTTTAAATAATTCACGTGGCACTTTGGTCGTGGTGCAACTTGGCTGCCATATTCTCTAGATTTTATTATTTTTTTAAGTGGGAATACCATGAAGACAAAGTGTTTGGGAATGAACCATGGTCACAGGCATTTTGATAATATTGACCCTAATTTTACAATTGGCCGGTGCACTAGAATTAAATTAAATTAAATTGCCAGGATCTTCCTCATTTGAAAGTTTCAAGAAAAAAAAAAGTATATTATGTTTGTAATGGATGCGGATTGAAATGGGAAACTTCTGTAAAATGATTTAATCAGATTAGATTGCTTCTGCCAAGGACTGCATATTCAAAAAACAGTGTTCTCAGATTCCAGATTTAGTACATGGCTTGTTTGGAATTTTCCAATATTATTAGTAGTAGTATTAGTGTTATTATTGGGAGTCAAGCGCATTGCGAATATTAGCTACATTTTTTTTCTGCACATCTGCTGACTAAATGTTAGGAGATGTGAATTATCTAACTTACAAGCTTCTAGGTAACCAGGGGGGTTGTGTGGCAAACTGAGAAATAACGTGGCTAATGCTGAATCTAACCAACTTGAGAGCAGCACGACAACAGCTTTAGATATCATAATTCCAGAGATTTGAATCAGTGATTTCTGAACATTCAGATCCAAGAGTGTCACCAATTTTCAAATGATATACAACGCAGAATTAGTTTTCAAAACAAGGGACACTAAGGCTTTGAACAAACCCAATTTTGACTCCAGGTCCTGACAGATCATTGGTCTGTTCCAGGACAAATGGACCTCCTTCATAAATTGAATATCACTTCTCAAAAAAGTGCAACAAAATAGACATAAAACCATAGTAAACTACCAAAATGTGTTGTTTAACAGTACTTTTACTATGTTTATCTTTAAAATGTATTTGTATTTTGATATTATGTATTTAATTGATTTGATTAAATTGATTGATGGAATCTTAAATCTTTTGAAGTTAGCTCAGTTAGTTAGCATATTAGCTCAAAGAAAACAATTTATATATTGCATTGTACCTGAATAGAGCCCACTGGGAAGAGTCAAGCTATAAGATCACTTTATTGGCCATATACAATTTCTTGCATGTGTCTTTTCGCATACCCCAGCTTGTTCTCCATGAGACACACAGGCACACAGATGGGGAGAGAGAAGCTTGGGATCAGAGCAAACGGTCAGTCATTTATACAGCACCCCTGGAGCAGTTGGGGTTAAGGGCCTTGCTCAGGAGCCCAACAGAGTAGGATTCCTCTGCCGGTCACAGGATTGCAACCTTCCAGCCAAAGGTGCAGATCCTTAGCCACAGAGCCACCACTCCGCCCCTATCTGTTTATCTATTTTCAAAAAATCTTTATTCCTATATACAGTAGGGTCATAGCCAGGTGCAGGCCTATTCCAGCAGACAATGGCCCAATGAAAGGATACACCATCGATCCAGGCAGAAGTCCACCACATATAGTATACACCTGGGGGGTATTTTAGAAACTTTGATTATCATAGACAGCATGTCTGTGGATTGTGGGAGTAAATCCCAACTCCTCACCAAAATCCCCATACGGACACAGAGAAAACATGCAAACTGCACATTTGCCAAAATCAAACCCAGGACCCAAAAGCTGGCAGGCAGCGGTGCTATCCACCATGTTCTTTCTTGAGAGTATAACATGATCACATGTTCATATTTTTACAGGTTGCAGCAGTAGGCTACCCAAGGTCACAGTTCTTACTAGGTCTTTGCCTACTGATCTCACTTTGTGACTGTAGATCTCACCTCGCCTTCTATGATGGTTTCTTCCACACAATCAGGAGCTCATATGTGTATGTTGTACTTGAGCATTCTTGGCATTTCTGTTGCTTAGGTTGTAAAGCCAGATTCTGTAGGGTTACGTGGCATTAACAACATTTCAGCTACAGAAAATCCACCTAATTCCAGCAGCCATATTACTCTGCAACTCACAACTGGCAACCCACTGAAGCTAAGCAGATGTGAGCCTGATCAGTACCTGGATGGGAGACCTCCTGGGAAAAACTAAGGTTGCTGCTGGAAGAGGTGTTAGTGCGGCCAGCAGGGGGCGCTCACCCTGCGGTCCATGTGGGTCCTAATGCCCCAGTATAGTGATGAGGACACTATACTGTGAACAGGTGCCGTCCTTCGGATGAGACGTAAAACCGAGGTTCTGTCTCTTTGTGGTCATTAAAAATCCCAGGGCGCTTCTCAAAAAGAGTAGAGGTGTAACCCTGGCATCCTGGCCAAATTTCCCATTGGCCCTTATCAATCATGGCCTCCTAATAATCCCCATCTATGAACTGGCTTCATTACTCTGCTCTCCTCCCCACTGATAGCTGATGTGTGGTGTGCGTTCTGGCGCTCTATGGCTGCCGTCGCATCATCCAGGTGGGTGCTGCACATTGGTGGTGGTGGAGGGGAGTCCCCATTACCTGTAAAGCGCTTTGAGTAGTGTGTCCAGAAAAGCGCTATATAAGTGTAAGCATTCATTAATATTATAATGTATTAAGAAACAACTGTTTGCTTAACCCACCTTTCATGACCAATATCCCATTGTGAAAATCTGTTCAGTTACTTTCTAAATAAAATTTATATCTGACAGATTCTCCATTTCTCAAAAGGAAAGAACAACAGTATTTTTTTCAATCCTTCCCTGTGCACATTACATAAGATTATCTCTGCAAATCAAAGCATACATAATCATGTAATTATAACATGGCAACCACACGATTGCAGCCAAGTCACATAATTATTAGAGTTCCTTTTCTCAAGCACACAATTATACTTGCTAAACCAGCAATTACTGTCACATGTTCACAAGCCATCCCCTCTTCTTGAAAAATAAACATCCCACAGTCAGTCAGTGCTGTCACCTGAAGGGGAGCTGTAATTAGCTAGGCTAATTCGTCATTCTAGATGAAGTGACTAGAACACAGGTAGGTGCCTGAATGTGTCTTGATTTTCCCAGTTGGAATGCAGCTAAGAAAAGACAATTCTGTGGCCAGGGTGAGTGGGTGGACTAGTCACCAGGCAAACATACTGTCTTTACAGTACTGTAAGTCACTTTTCCTTTCTATAGATTTAATTGACTTGCATGGATTAATCAAGAACGAACAGCACCTCGAACACTATAGTTTAGGTTGAAGATCGTTGAGCACCACCTTTTGGGCCAGTGGTTTGGTTATTTGCTCTGCTGTTTTGTGATGGAAGCAAGGATGTGATTTTTTTATTTGCTGTGTGTGCAGAATGGAAGACTTTATTGTGTCTGAGAAATGTATTTTATTTTTCTTCCAGAGGTGTCTTGAATCATCCAATCCTCAGTACACAAGATATTCATGGATTTTATGTCTGGCAGCCTCCCAACATATACCGTTAAAAAAAACAGTCCTGTACAATATCTCAGAAAAAATAGGAGTGGGGAGCATAAATATGCTGTACATCAACAGGAGTCAAGTGACAGGAGTCCAGCAGGATGTTACTGTCACATTTTTAAAATTAATTTCTGGAATATTTATTGGAATCAATAAGGATTCAGAATCCTGCAGGATTTTTTTTTGCAATTTGTAAAGTTAGTAATGCATGCTGGCCCTTTCAGCCATGCTTTGTATAGTATAGTATGAAGAATTAATTCTCAAAGATAAAAAAAAATTAAAGGTGATAAAACAGCAGAGATAACTAATAATTAAATCAGCACACGGTAATTTTGTATTTAAATAGCAACGATCAGATCTCATGCTGTACGTTATGAAATTTATCTAAATGCACAATAATACAATTAATAAACTACTACTGTTTAAATTGTAAACATTAACTAAAGAACAGGTTTCTAGATCTAAGTACTGTGATTGCATCCTGTGTTTGGAAACTTACAGTATTTGGAAATATAAAGGGAGGACAGCATTCTGATGGACTTCGTAATAGCATTCCAGGGTTTCACACAGAGGCCAATTCACCATCCTGTATTGAAGATGGGATTATGGGATGGATAAAAGCCCATAAAAGTCAGTTATTTCAGAAGTGAATAACAAAAAAGTATGCCTTTGAGTTAAGTCCAGAACAACATTTTAAAAGACAGATCTAAATTTAACTGGCAACTGACGCTCAGATGTCAGGATAGTAGTATCACGATTGCAGGATTTAAGGTGTTCAAATAACCATGTGGATGAATTCCACGTATTCTACAGCCTGTAAAATACATGTATTGAAATACTAACAAGTAACTTATCTATACAAAATGCATTGACAGAAAGAAGAACATACCAGCAATATCACATAGCAAAAAGAATGTAACAACAATCTAGCATATTATAGCTAGAGTTGAACTGAAGGCTGTGATTTGGTGTTACTGTGCTCACTCATGTAAAACTTCCAGTTCTAAACTCGAGAGGAAAATTATTCTCAGAGACACACTGCTAGGTTCTGCATGACCTCTAATGCTTATGTGCACCAGTGCATCCATGAAAATATTCCACAGTGGATGGTTGAAAAGTAAGCCAAGTTTATACCATATGTTTTGTCTGTGTGTGTTTGAAATCAAAAAGAGGGAAAAAACACCATTAGTAGAATTAGATCTTAGTAGATCAATCCATTTTGGGTTTTGAAAGTTGCAATCTCTTGTCCAAATCATATCACAGAACCAGAATAATGTGTATTTTTTATATTTATTTTTCCAGTTGTCCATCAGTGTAAATTTAGAATAAGTTATGAAGCAGAAATTATCTGTCATTGACTGATATACGAGAGTCTGCAGCTCATAAATCATGGAATGGCTCCAATTACTATGCAATAGGAATTAGATTTCACTCTTTAACACAGGCTTGTGGGAGGCATTTTAACTTTTTCGCACAAAGAACCCAGTTGCATCCCTCCATGGAGCACAGTGGTTGAGCCAGCACTATGGAAGATGACTGGAATTATGTAGTGATTGATGCAGTGATGAGTGTGGTGACATGTTTGTCATTATTTTCTGCCAATTAAAGGAGCCCTTGAGGGCTCAGGGTAATTTCCAGCAACCAGGATGCAGTGCACTTTGCAAAATTGCAGGGCAATATTAAAGAAATGCTCAGTTCACAATAATCTTGACACTGCTGGAAAAAACACTTTGATGGCTCAATTATGTTTATGCTCTGATATAGGGATATCATTCCTTCAGAATATGCACAGTACATCAAAAATGATACAAGATATGATTTAGTCCTTCACTCACTGCTTGAAAGATCAGCACTATTGTATGTTACATTTCTTCGAGTACTTGGAAAATAATGGCAGGCTTTTTTCACAACTCAATTATAGTCTGGACAAAGAAAAAGAACTGGAAGATGTTACCTTCCTAAATCTCTTAATACAATCCTAAGAAATAAGTTTAATAATTTTAACATAAGGCTTAAAGAAACAAAATAGTCTCTGTCTTGATTATAATGCCATTGACAGTTACTGGTTCCTCAAGAAAAGACTGATTGTTCTATTTATTTTAACTGTGACAAAGTGCCTAGAGATAGGAATGTTTAATGTGAGAAATTAATATCTATTTACAATGACATGTAAAGACCTGTCCATGGTTTTCTAATTATTTATTTAATAGAATGCAAGAGTTTGTGAATGTGCCATTCTGTATTACTGTCCTAAAAGTGTAACTGTGTAACTGAGTGTTGGTTTGAGTTTAAAAAAAGAGTATGTAGTGGCTGGTTTGTCTGAAATGCTCTACAATGCTCTAAAAATGTAGTCTTGGTTCCACTGGACAGCAATGTCCCATTAAAAATTCTGCAAAAAAATGTACAGTAAGGTGAAAGTTTCAGATTGTCTTGCAACATTTTTTTGGTGGAGGTACCTTCAAGACACATAAAAGACTTCAAGACGTCAGTGCTCAGGAAAACCAGGAGACAACTGAAGATTTTGAAAACATGCAGAGCTGTAACAAATATTAGAGAAGAATTACTGATTGCAAAAATTCTCCAAAAAGAATTTCAACACTTTCTAAAGTGTATCATGAGCTAGTATATAGTATAAGAAAAATCTCAATCTTACATATCATTAAGGAAAGAATAATATGTTGCAAATTAAAGTTACATACAGATATAAAATGTCATATCTCATCTTAAGTAAAATGTTCCCCGTGTTCCATATTTTTTCCATGCCATCTTATGTGAGATTGAATGCATGAATGTGTGTCCGGCAATGGATTGTGTCACCTATAAGATGTTTTCTTACCTTGTGTCCTTTTCCTGAGAAGTGGTGCCCCAACATATTGTGGCCCTCTGAGGATTGAGCAGTTACTGAAAATGCACGGATGTTTTTAAAAGGCATTCAAAAGCAACACTGCATTTGCGTGCAAGGAGTGTACTGTACTGTAACTGCACAGTCAACCCTGAGAAGCACACTCTTAAAACAACAAAACAGCAGCTCTTCATATTAAAATGCAGCCCCTTGCTTGGCATAGAAATTTCAGTTCCATTTGAAAATACAGATGAGATCACAATGGGTCTCTATGTCTGAGGCCAAAAATCACATGATTACCATGTGAATCACATCATATTCCTTGCTTTGCACAGCTGGTTTCAACCTTTACTTGTTAACAATAAAACGCATGATGAGTGGTCTCATTACTGGCTCTGCAGGCAGAACTGTGACATAACAAGGATTCATGTCATTGGAAAAGGACAAGGTTAACTGGAAAAAAATGAATTATTTTTTGCCAGTAACTTAGAAAAATAAAAAATATAATTGGAATTCAACTGGTGGCACACTGCAGTACCGACAGCAATGCTTTTTGTTCTCAAGTGTTTTTTTTTCAGTGCTCAAAATCCAGAAGCTCATTGGTTTGGAGAATTAACCCTACTGTATGTGTACATCAATTCAAATTATTCTATATGTGAAGCTGTTGCTGGGAAGAGAGGAGGAGATGCTGATTTTAACAAAATTACTGTACCAATCAGTGATCTACAACAAATGATAAACAATAGATACATCTGTTCATTTTCTAACCACTTTAAGCAATAAGGGGTCACAGGTGGACTGGAGATTCCAGTAGGCAACAGGCACAAGGCAGGATACACCTTAGATGGGATTCAAGTCTATCCCAGGGCACACACAGACACAACCATGCATGGACTCATACCAGTACCAATTCATCCAGAAGCCCATGAACTAGAACACCTGGAGTAAACCAACATGAACACAGGGAGAACATACAAACTCCCCACAGATAGCACCCCAAGAATTGAACCCAGGATCCCCCCACTGCAAGGCAGCAATGCTAACCACTACACCACCATGCTATCCTAACAATAGACACTGTTCTCCTTGAATCATTTTTGACTGTTCTAAAGTTCTAAAGTTTCTTTTTTTCTTTTAGTTACATCTTCCAACTCTGAACAATATAATCAACTGTGATCTGAAATATGGAACAGCCATACAGAAGAAACAGCTGTTATGAAAGGCAACGGTCACAATGCTTTCTTTTCAAACAGCTGCCAATTCTACGACGATGTAACAGATAATGTATTTTAAAGTGCCCTAAAAGAAAAAGGAAGAAGAAAACAGTGTTGAAGTTTTCTTTTTGTTGAAAGATGAACAAAACAATCTCATAGTTTCTTTAAAACATTCAGAAAAAAATATTGTCTCCAAAAGCATCCTTAAACTATTGTATTTCAAAATAAACCACAGCTATTTTTTCTCTCATCAGAATTCTGAGCTCAAATTCCAGCAACTACAAGCCAGTGCTTAGTTACTGGAATACTAATGTGGTTGGCAAAGTAAAACCATCTACAGTAAGTTTTTTGGAACAGTTTTTTTTTTTCATTTGTGTCTGGTGAGCAACTATATTAACTATATATATATATCTATATCTATATTAACTATATCTGGTGAGCAACCATTAATCCTTCCACATTAAGTAATTGTGAAAAAAGCTATTTGAAACAAAACACCTGTAATTGTAAATATTTTTTTTATTGAGCTACAGTAACTAACATACTGATATGCAGGTGGTTTTTCTTTGAGAATGTAAGCGTTGTTTTATTGCCAATATTTACCCATCCATTTTCTAACCTTTTCTTCCAATTTAGGGTCACAGGAAAGCTGGAGCCAAGCAACAGGTGAAAGACAGTGTACATCCTGGGATGGGACATCAGTCCATCATAGGTATTGCCAATATATTCGTCTAAACCATGTTATTTCTAATCTAGTGAATCTAATTCATAGAGGAACTTTAAAAGGTAACAAAGTAAAGCTAGTATCTAATTGACAGCAGGATCTCCTCCACCTGATCAATTAAGTATAACAGAAAACACCTTTCACAACATGACTGGGAGATTTTTCAGGTCTTAATGATTTCTTGGGTAAAGAAGTACATTACCTTAAAGTTCATGCCTAAACTTTGTGTCGGCATTGAGCTGGAACTAGCTGGGTCGACCCTTTGTGATGACAGCTCAACTAAAGAGGCTGAGTTCTTTATACCTTTCTGTATATGAAATTTATTCAAGATTAAGAATCATTCTCTGCTTGTCTGTGAGCTCTTTCAGTAGTATTTTTGTAAACCAATTACTGCAAGATGAATACAGTACTCTGAAAGAGGTCTTGCAGGTGTATTGTACAGACGCAACCTTAACTCTGCACTTTTTAAATTCTTTTAACGACAGACTACTTTTCTTCTAAATTCTCTCTATTCATTGCAGGTTTCATTTCACACCTCTCTACACTTATCCTGACTTCACACCTCTTGATTGGCCTCTCTTTCTGTCCCTTGCTCCTGCCCCTCGCTCCTCCTCTCTCCCAGCTTTTGTTCTCCTGCTACATTACCTTTGCTTACTGCCCTGTCTTTCTCACACCTGAAGAAGGCTCCACGGCCAAAGCATAGTGTTTTCTTTCTTCTTTTTTCAGCATGGAATAAACCTATTACTTGTTCATTTGCAGCCTACGCATGCTGACGCAGCACCTGAACTTTATAAATTCTAACAATTTAAATGTATTCATTTTTGTAAGAGCAGAACTTCTATACAAAGAGATTTGTTTTCAGAACTGAAAAGAGTAGAGAGAGAGAAACTCACAGAAAATGTTTTTTCATTTTCATAATTTTCCCTATTACACATGATGCACGTCATTTCACGCATTGCATTACCAAACTGTCTTCGCTATAACAGCATTTTTTTTCAATGTACACAACATTCTCTGCCTGGACTGTACTTATTGCCACTGTCTATAGAATAGGAGCCCCTTGTGATTGCTTGTAATTGAGAAAATAATTTGCATTTTAATTAGTAATAACATGAGAAACCTTAACAATCTACTGTACTTTAAAGGACAGAAAAAAATAGAAATGTTTTGTATGTCATTAGGTACATTTGGGGGCCTAGAAGAGGATACTACACTGTTAAAGGATATGTTTAGTGTCAGAATGTATCAGATAACACTGTGATACAACTGCTTACCTGACCTCTGCTATGACTTGGCCAGTCTAGTTTTGTTCTTTGTAGCCTACGGTGGAAACAGAAGGAGAAAGACTCTCTGGCAGTCTTTCCCCACTCCCCGGAATATCTCTGTAAACAGAAGTAATGGATGCATGGCAGTCTTTTCCTAAGACTAAGCTGAATTGGCTCATAATTTTTTGTGACATAATCGGTGGTTGGGGCATGAATGCATTTCCATTCTTTGTGCTACCCGGAGCTGCATATAAACTCTCTCGAATACAAACGAGGAGCTCTGCGGGGAAACACACAACCGGCAGGATTTTTTATTCTTTTTTTAAGCAGGACTCTTTGTCTTCATTAGGCGTTGTTTATTCCTGCCTGCCTGGAAGCAGAGCCATCACTCGGGAGCTGGGAGCTTGCTTTCATTTTCATACCTCACCAAACGCTCTGAAGACAGCTGGCGGTCTAAGCAGGATGCTAAGGGGCAGAACTGGGGAGATCAAGCCATCGTCCATCACCTTCCATCTATTTATGTTCTGGTATTCAAATCACCTCTTTAGCATATAAACCTTTTTTATCTCCAGAATCGTTTCATTCGCATGTGTGGGAAGCTCGTCTGGGACCAAAGCTGCCAAGGGGGGTTGGAGTGCATTTTGAGCTCTGTACTGATTAAGACAGATCCCCAGCTATGTTAAATAACTGCGAACAGTCTGATAGAACCAAACTCTAGTCTGTCTGATGACTTCTCAATGAATCACATCTGTGTCCCGCACTACTGTTATTGAGGTGACAGCATGAAGAACTCTTCGCCTTTCTCTTCCTAAATGATAGATCAAAGTACTTCTCTATAGTGTTTCAGTATAATTGTGAATATAATTCCGAAATCTTCTTACAATAATAATAATTCATCCATTATCAGAAAACTGCTGGTAGGGTTTGTGGCAGCACAGAGCCTATCACAGCAGAGGCAGAATCTCACTCTAGATGTTACCCCATCAATATAATAATAAGATTATCTAGCAGTGATCTATACATCAACAACTGGTGATTTAAACAGATTTGTAGTTCTGTATGTCAGCCAAAGGACAGACCACACAGAAGTTTAAAATCTTCCTAAGAATAATACTAAGAGAGGCAACCTACAGTACAATCCAGGGTTTGAATCAAAACGGTTTGATTCAAACCCAATCCACTACATAGTCTGCTGTCTAATGCCATGTAAAATAAGCTTTTACCAATTTAACATGTTTAGAGTAAGTTTACAGGTCATGTGTGTGTTAAGACTGGGTTTAAAAATGATTAACACATTTTTATTCCGTAGTTGGGTCAAAATTCGAATAATAACAATACAAGCCAATGATTATAAAGGTAACAGAGTACTTAATACTTTGGTGCTGGCTAAAGATCACCACTGTCATAACCTCCATCCAAATTTATGAGGAATGAACTGGGGAGATCTCTGCATTGGTTTAGTTAGGGTGGGGGGAGGGGAGCTAAAACATACATGCAGAGTTGAGGGCAGCCAGGGAATATTTACAGTATACATCTGGGAAGTATAGTAGCATGGTGGTTAGCACAGCTCCCTCAAAGTGATAATTTCTGGGTTTGGATTTAGTCTGTGATACTTTCTGCGTGGAAATGCTCTACCCTTGGCCATGTGGGTTTTTGATAGGTGCCATGGTTTTTGAAGACATGCTAGATAAGTTAATTGTCAAGTCTTAATTAGATAAACTGTAGATTCACATCTACTGTAGTTCATGGCTTAGCCCCACCTTGTCCTTTATGCTTCCAGGGCTCTGGGTTTCTGTGACCACTACCAGGATTAAGTGGCTTTCTGATTATGTTTGAATTAATGGATTATTTACCATGTTATCTACTAAAAGTTATTTTACTTTGAATGTGGTTTGAAATGCAATCTTCAATGCTGATTCTTTCTAACCCTGAAAAAAAAATAGAGTTGCAGTTCCCCTTTAATTTAATTCTTTGTATACTGTTTATAAGCCACTGATCTGCATTTAAGTTTTTTTTCTATATTAATTCGATATATATGTGTGTGTGAGTACTGCAGTGCAAATGTTTAGTTTCTTTCTTGTTGGACAGAATGGACAGAAATGAAGCTGAATCCAGGACTCTGTAGTTGTATTGAAGGACTGATATCCTGCCTAACAGGCACCAATTGAAGCCTCTTTTTATCATTAGATGTGGCTGTCGAATCCCTTACTTAAATCTGTTGTAACTGTGATTCTAGCTCAGCATAATGCTCATCTTCCACACTACCAGTCAAACTGGGTTCATGAAATGTGATTATAACAGTACAAGTACTTAAAAGAAAGGCCTTTTTTAAAAAAGAAACCTTTAAATGGCATAACCTCATGAATCAAGAATTATTTCAACATTGCAGGTTTATTATCTGGATATGAACATGTGTACACAGACAAACCCTAAGCCCAGAAATGTGGCAAACATAGCAGGAATTGTGTGAAAATGCAGCAGTGAAGATATGCTACTGTATGTTAATGCGTTTCTTCTACGTTGAGCTCTTTGCTATCTAAAACAATTAGTTAATAGGTCAAAATTTATTTGCCTACAGTAGGTCATTTGCATGCTAAAGATTAAAGGGACATTTAGACCCCTCAGAGACAGATTTCAGGCAACACTGCAATGAGATGGATGGCTAACTAAATTCTTCCATTCAGCTTCTAACAGTTGTATGCAAGGCTAACTAATTTAATAAGGCATATTCAATCTTTTGGTCACATAGTTTTAAGCCAAGAATGGGGCTCTGAAAATGTACACAGCAAAACACCTTCAGAGAAAATCAACTCTGTAAGATATTAAATATTTTAAAGACTACTAAGTACTGTGTCTTGTGCTCTGTTTCACCCTTCCTTCTCTTATGTCTGTCACTTCACCCCCTTCTCTACTGTCATCCTTATGTTTGTCTCATCTCTTTAGAGATACTGTTTAACTAATTTTGCAATGAGAAGTGAGCTCTTTAGTAAAAGAAGATACATACACTTCCTTCAGTTTTGATGGAATTTCTCCTCTTTTTTAAAAAATATGTATTTATAGAAAGAGCAGTTTCTGTTTTGAATTGCACTGGGGCTTCGAAAATGCAAGGAGACTTTAGTCAAAAGGCAGACTCATTTGCATATATTTACATCTCATTAGCACATCAAACCGGCTGACTTGAAAGAGGAGCCTTGATTAGAAACGCCAAGAATGTTTTCCATCTCCTTTAACGAAGGCTCACTGAAAAGAACAATTAGAAAAGTTTAACCTTTGGATGAAAAGAGAATCACCTGAATGGTGGCAGTATGGGTATAAATGTGTATTTTAAGCCTGTCTACACACGTATGTGAGGCTGTACGTACAGTATGTGTGTCTATAGCTATGTTCATACAAAAATCTCAAAGCGATAAATACAATAAAATATCTGCAGCCTGCTTGCCCCTAGAGGTCACCAACAGATGTGATCAGAGTCAGGTTCTCAGGGTTGTCACCGAACAGATATTTTTCAATGTCAGAAAATGTTTTTTACAGGTATTCCTTGCACATGTTGGCTGCTTGCTGCACAGTCTGGTACAGTATAGGACATATACTGTACCCCTCTGAAGAAGCTATCACTTTGGAAAACATATGCACAGTGCGTTAGATCAAAAATGAAAGTGATTTTTTGGCAGAGAACAGATATGAGCTGAAAGAGAGTGACAGAGAACATATGCTGTGGTTTTCATTGGTTTTGACCCAGTGCAAAATTCACTGCCATCTTCTGGAAGCTACTATTATTACAAATAAAGTTAATACAAATAGAGAAAACTTGGAAGGATATAAAATATTTTTTGCACTTAAATATAACTTCAGTAAATTTAATGCAGTTTTTCTGGAGAAAGAACGGTCTCAAGACCAGCTCTATGTAAATCATGCTTAAATGCAACAGACTGAATTCTACATATTTACTAAGATATTCAGTAGTTCACCCTGTATTAATTGTTGCCATATCAAGCAATAGAAAGACATTTAACCCAAATGTACAATTGTTGAAGAAGACTAATTTAATTGTAAATCAAATTTAATTCTTGCACCATGAAAATGCCACAGATCCACACTGGTGGCTCCACAAGAGTGACCATAGTGTTTTAAATGAGATCTGTTGTCAGACTAGATTAACACTTGTAGACTAACAACACATTCTACCTGTATAAGAAGACTTCAGTAGAGTTGTTGCTCCAGTAGTGTTGCACTGGAATCATATTGAAGCTGGCCTTTGGAGGGACTTTGTAATTCAAATTATCTGCAGTATTTGTGTTAACTGGAAGCTCCACAATTTACTGAATGTGATCAAGCAGCCCTACTGTAAATCATTTAAGGTGATAAAACATTGGGGGCAAACCCACATCTCTTACACCTATAATAATAATAATTGCTTACACTTATATAGCGCTTTTCTGGACACTCCACTCAAAGCGCTTTACAGGTAATGGGGACTCCCCTCCACCACCACCAATGTGCAGCATCCACCTGGATATAGTGCGCCAGAACACTCACCACACATCAGCTACTGTATTAGTGGGGAGCAGAGCAGAGTAATGCCAATTCATAGATGGGGATTATTAGGAGGCCATGATTGGTAAGGGCCAGGATGCTGGGGTTACACCCCTACTCTTTTCGAGAAACACCCTGGGATTTTTAATGACCACAGAGAGTCAGGACCTCGGTTTTATGTCTCATCCGAAGGACGGCGCCTGTTTACAGTATAGTGTCCCCGTCACTATACTGGGGCATTAGGACCCACATGGACTGCAGGGTGAGCACCCCCTGCTGGCCCCACTAACACCTCTTCCAGCAGCAACCTTAGTTTTTCCCAGGAGGTCTCCCATCGAGGTACTGATCAGGCTCACACCTGTTTAGCTTCAGTGGGCTCCCAGTTGTGAGTTGCAGGGTGATATGCTGCCTATTCCACATGATACTAAATGCTTTGAAAATAGTAGAGTGCCTATATTTCATTCAATAGTGGAAGGACGAGAACTGCAGCTCTTTTACTAGGGGTGTAAGCATAGCTATTTCAGCCTTCCAAAAGATGCTATTTCAGTCTCTGTAGCTCTGAAAGTTTGGGATATGGAATATCTGCAATTTTAACTGTTGTCTCATGTGAGTGCTAGGGTTTTACTTAAGGAGGTGGAAGCTGATTAAATTGTTGCTGATCCACTAACATGGGCAACCTGTTAACGCAAAAGTCAATTTATCTGCCTTAATGAAACCCAAGACGGTAAATGCAATCAAGAAGACTCAGCTGTTCCCAATAAATTTGATGTAAATCTGGGAATAACTGTGCTGCAACACATTCCTAATTGCATATCAATGGTCTGCCCCCACCTATAACTGTTTATGCAATTTATGGTTTATGCTCACTCAAAATAACTTGATAGAACCTTTTCCATTATCAATGAAGAACAATCAAGCTATCTGAGGTATAATGTAATGAGATTAGAGTGCGAAGTACGATTTATATGCTGATAACATTGTTTTGAAGAGTCTGAACTTCACAAAAGGTCTAAATATATTTTCTAAAACAGTGTAATCTCTTTTCACTCTGTCACGCCAGTGAGACATGCTTGTGTTACTCAAGCTTAAGGATGGGCTTCTGATAGCACTTGGTAAAGGATATTTCAATGTTGTCCATCTCTTGGTCACTATGTTATTCTCAAAGGCTGGGTTTTTTCAATAACACAGGAGAGTCTTCTCAACCATTAAAGAAATCACAGGGTAGAAAAGCATATAGCTGTCTATTCATTTCTGTACTTTAACCTAACAGTCCTATACTGTACGTTTCTACTAACCTACTAGACTTACATTAAAGCTGTGTGCTTTTATATTGATTTAAACATGTTGTATAGGCTATTGACATTTGTTACAGCAGTGATTCAATGGAACCATCTGACAAAATGCACTGAAAACATACAGTATTATTGGGTACCCATGTGGCATATTTTATTTTATGGATAAAATTAGGCAATTTCTTTATTTTTAGGACTCAATCATGTTGCCATCTCTCTGAAACCTATGTTTGACCCAAATGATTTCCCAGAAAAACGGATTGTGTGGTTGCACACAGGGAAACCAATAAAGCTTCCATTGCATAATGGTCTGATCAATTTCAGATTGCAGGCACTTCTACACTTTTTACTAATATAGCAGTAAAAAACAGCAGTGTGTATTATCTTAAAATAAAAAACCTGGGTCTATACTTCTACTTAAAACAATAAAGGCAATAGAAGCCCTCTCTGCTTATCTAAAATGTGCTGATTTAAAAACCAGACAAAGATCACATTGTGATACAATGAGACGCTTAGATGTTTCCTTGATTTGTGTGTTTGTATAATGGTACTGCTGGTGATAAGCTTCTAGGCTACAAAGGTGAAGAGGATGAAATCTGTGGACTCTGATTAAAGGACCGCCTCATGTTCTTAAGACTTCTGTTCAGAGTACAGGTTAAGTCCTGAAATTAAGAGGGGACTATTTTGAATCTAGTTTACTGTGTGTCATCTAGATGCAAATGGAATTCACCCACCACTGCTGATGACCTATAGGGACAAACAGGCTGCAGATATTTGCAGTGCTACTAGGGGGGTGAGGCGGGGGCAAGCGTATGCGCACAGGTTTTGATTTTCTAACAGGAGGATGGATTCTCCAGTTTTGTCACACAATTTACTGTACAATAATACCGTACCTCATTGTAGGCTCAGAACTTCAGCAGCACACTCTGTTGGGCTATAGTTATGTGAGACATGTACAATATTTGAGTTGCACTGCTTTTCTGTTTAGAACCTCTGCACCCTAAAATTACAAATTCTGTCTGTCTTATCAATGTGAAGATACTCACACGTAAACTGTACTTTTCCCTTTCTTTCAATGCTAGCATTTTACTGCTGCAATATTTTGTAGTACTATATATTTTTTTGTCTTTGATTTCATTCAATTTAATAAGTCAAGGGCAAACTATACCTGGAAAATGCATATGAGCCCCCAGCTCCACCTCCCGCTCTCTGTCTGTGACAGCTGCATGAATATGTTCAGGGGCAACCTGTGCCAGTTTCATGGATCATCCTCAACCTAGCTCCATGTGAGAGGGTTTGCTGTATTGTATGGTGAGCTTGGCTCACGTCCATATGACAGTCGACTGACGCACTAAAAATATGCCTGATCATGTGTGTCTCTCTGGGTAAAGAGATTCATTAAGTGGAACATCACACCTGCCCTATCTACCTTTTCAGGTTAAGTCCAGTTTAAACAGAGACAGAACATCTCTGTACATCTACAGTATGCCCAAAATCTTACCAATAAAACAAGTAAAGTATAATGCGCAAGTCACAGCTGTCAATTTCTGTTTCAAAATGATCTTTTTGAGTATAACAGCCTGTAGTGAAAAATAATGGTTTGCTGACCTGTCTTGTGTTCATGGAAGTTTATGAAAACTGTGTGCAAAATATTCATTTTATTAGTTTATTGTATTTTTTCATTATTTATAGGTTCATTACTAATTACAGAAAGTTCTACAATTGTCTAAAAGTCTAACAATTTATTGTAATGTAGTTTTCAATCATTGTATCCTACTGAACAGCTTCTACAGACTGTTATTTGAGAGAAACACAAATACAGTATACAGTACTCTCAGAATCAGGAACAACAAGCACTAGTGTCAACAAATCAACTTAGTTTCACTAAATGAATTAATGACGAAGAGAAGCCCTATTAAAGACAAACTGTAACGCAAGTAAAAGCTGTCGCTGGGTTAAATTGAAAAGAAAATACGCAAATTAAATTTCTCACATAACATGCATGGTTTGTACTGTAGCTACAGTTCTTCTTGAAATATGAAAACAAAATGCAAGGTTACAATTGTGAATCTGATTATATATAAAATTGATTATATATAATTAATACAAACTACTAGAATAAAATGAGAGAACCATGGAAATACTGTAGCATTACACATGTATTTCAGAAAGATTTTCTCTTTTTCTTCCTCCTCTGAGGGTCTCCTTTTTACCTTGACAACAATGTCTTAGTGTTGTTGATAGATATCTGCTCTTTATTAGTACTCCTACTTTTCTAGTGTTTCTGTCTTAAACCTTACTGTCCAGCACTAAAGGAGACAAATGTTGAAACATGAATTCCTTAACAATATTTTATTTTGTGATTTGAATCTATCCATGAATAACAAAGATTTTACAGCTTAAGCGATGGAGTCAGACTAAGCAAAAAGTCAAAACAATTCGAATTACAATGAATATAAAGTCTTCTGTGCTCAAGTGTTCATATGCGGTTATCATTATGGGTAGCTAAAGCCACACAACATCAAAATTCTCACTTGGATTTATAGCATGGGACAAAATAGGTTGCATTTAATAATGACATAATTATGTCATAATAATGGCATAATAATGACAAAAATTAAAAACAACCTTCTTGATTACAAAGACTTGACTAATTGTAAAATAATAACCTGTTTTTGGAGAACTGTAATATTTTCTGTAGTATTAAAATCCCTCCCCACAACTCACTAATGTCTGTCAAAAAATTGGAAAATAATTATTTTGAAAAATATGTTTAGCTCTTTACATTCTGCAAATCATTCTCACCTGCAGGAGATATGTCTGCAGACAACCATGGCGTCCTATCCCACAGGACAGGTTTTACAACATTTAAAAACAACAGAAGAATGGAAACCTAAAAAAAAACTCATTAATATTTGTTTTCTTCTCTGATCTAGTGCCTATTATGAGGTGATTTCAAGAGAGAAGGCAGTCCTTACACTCAGTTACAAAAACGCAGAGGAACTGCAGCCAATGTCTATAAATGAGAAACAAAGTTGCCTCTTTGAGAGTAGTCCTACCACTAAACTACAGTATATCACCCTAAAGCACCATTCCACTTGAAATGTAGTTCCAAGCATTGATATGCCGGACATTTTTTTTACTGTTATGCAGTAAGAGCAGTGAGTCTCCACAGTAAGGTAATTTTGTACTTCTGCTCTTCTCACATCATGCCAGAAATGATGCCTGATTGATTGAGTGGTGTGGGATTGCAGACATATCCCTACATTCACTATGGACCCTCCATTAGCCAATCCACCTGCCCTGGGACACACCTTCAGTTACAAAAACAGGAAATTCTTCTTGTAGTGCATTTTTGTTTGAGTGGGGAATTAAAGAGGCTGTTGGAATGAACTGAGTTTATGAATTGAGGCTGAGTTTATGTATGGAGAACATTCCCTGTGGTTCAGGAACAAAACTACTGTTTTGTATCTTCTTCTGGTCCTGGCCTCTGTGTCCCTGACATTTTTGGTTCTGATCCTGGCACAATGTACTACAGTATTCGGCTCTAAGACTTGTCGTTCTCTCAGAATGTGTTGAGCTACTGTACCAGTTCAGTTGAAGGGATCCTGGTATTGACAGATGCAGAACAATTTTCACAATATTTTAGATTCCTGCTTTTATTATATCTTAAATGTGCTGTGAAAATGCAAGAATGTAAAGAATTCAAATTGAACATGTAATGCCATAACATGAAAATAAACACCAAAACAAATATCAAGATAAACCTGTCTGATTGATGTTCAAAAGGAGAAATCTGAACGTTTCAGATTTTTCAATATAGTTTATAATCTCTTTTTCAAGAATTATTGTAAATAGTTGGACCAACCTTGGGCATCCCCCTGTAACTGCATATCAACAAATACAACCCAATATATTTTTCAGATACACCTGTAACAGTACATGATGTGTTTTGAACATATGGGAAAGCATATTACTCCTATAGAAATTGTTTAAATCAATTGAACTACAGACTGTATTTCCCTGTTTCACATTGTAAGTGAAGTTTATTATAATACATAATGTCCTGTTGTAAGATGCTGAATTTATTATGTATAAATATGATAGTATGTCCACTAAATAAAACACTTGAGGCACTTGTTTTAAAAGCTACGGTGAAATGTAAGCTGTCAACAAAGCACTAATAAACAGGGGGCAGTATTCAAATGCCTTTAGAAAGGAGGAAACTGTTCTGACTGTACCTATTTTGATTTTTCAGCCAAATAACGGAAGGGAATACATTTTAAACACACAACTGAAGTAACTTAAAGATTTATAACCAACTACACTAGCAGTAGAAATTGGTATCAGAAAAACATCAGTACAAAAAAAATTGAACAATTGAAAACAGAACTTTTGGCAAGACACTTCTTGCAATTTGCAATTTGCAATTTTAAAAAATAAGATTAAAGCTTTAATCAAGCCAGAATTTAAAATTGTGGCTAGGTGTTTACTTGCCTAGGGTAACCTAATTGTTTCTTCTAAGTTGATATCAATTTCCCATATGTCTGTTTTATATGGCTGAAGTTTGCAATTATTTTTTTTTATGTCCATGGTATGCTTGTTACAGATAATTCCAGGTGAAGAGATGCCAGCATTAATACACCTACACCAGAAGTACAGGTACAATACGTTCCCCTTTTTAACTTGGAATGGTCATTAATTTTTATAGTCTCCAGTTATGGGAAATCTGATAATGCAAACAACTTTTTCTCACAACTACAGCTTTCACATCAGGACAGGGAGAATGAAGACAATGTACACACATTTTCCAGATCATTCTGTGCATAATTATTGTCTATACAGTATCTTTATTTAATAATAGGAAAAGGAAGACTGCATCTCTTACTGAGCTTTGTGATGCTTAAGAAGGCCACAAGAGGCAATGTTGCACAATAAGCCTGCTAGGCAGACTGTCTAGTAAGTTCCACTGGCAGTGTCAAGTATTTGACATTTTACAGTTAGAAGTGGATCAGATGAAAGCTGCCTTTTTTAGATCCAAGCTTTACTACTACTTTAGTGAAGCAAAAGGTGTTTAAGCTCATTGTCCTGCCATTTTAATACAAAATATCATGCTACAGGAAGAGTGCAACAGAACTTTTTGGCCATAAAACACAAATACACTTATCCCATTTTGGAATAGGGGGTTTTAAATGTGATGAGTGTTTTGGGAAATTTTTGAAAAGCAGAATTGGCATAGACAGTTAAATACTCGTTGAAATAACCATCAGTTGACCAACACGAGATGATAATAGTACACATGGTTACACACGTTATAGAATCAAGATCCTGAATTAAAACCACTGCAACCAGGAATAACATCCCTATGCCAGATGGACACCATCTGGTAGGTGATATGGACTGTATCCTCAATCCATAAAGGAGCTGGTATTGGCACCAGAGTTAAATTGCAAAATTCAGCCTCCCCCAGGGTTTTCCAACAACCTGTGTATACATTTGAAATGCCAAAAAAAGTAATTTGCTTGGATAGTGGATAGTGAGTGAATTTAGTTCTTGCTTTTTTTCCAGCATCATTTCAAATGGTATCAAAGATTGTTAGCTATATTAATTGAAAAGTCATGTCAATGGCACTACGTCACTTTTAGATTATTGGAAATATAATATACATGGCAAGACCTCAGATGTAAATCCCTGTCTCAGAAACACATTCTTAATATGCAGCATTCACATATGCAATAAATCCATTACCGCAAAAGCAGAGATCATTTAAAGATTCTTACTGATTAAAATTCCCATTTTCTTCTGACAGCACAATATTTCAAATTACTGTTGGGAATTTCTCATATATTTCTTTAATAAGGCACAAAACTGAAAAAAACAGACAACTTTAGAATTCAGCAAATATCCAAGTATTATTCATTAGTGTATGAAGGTTTTGGACATGGCACAGTTTCTCAGAGTTTCTCTCAAAGACTTGCCATCTAAATAGCAATTGTTAGGAGCTTTGTAGGAAAGTCAACTTGTGGTTCAAACTCCTGATTCTTCAGAATAGCATCAGATAAGTGAAGCTGCCATAATACTAAGTAATGAGCTACTGTACCTTTTCCCTGTCACCAACCAGAAGGGTGCTGCAGACGGTGGTTTACTTGGAAGGAAGGATGGACAGGCTTCATCAGAGACAATTAGAAACCTTCTTATATAATCACTGTCCTGACTTGATCTAGATACTATACAGAATAAATCTACAGTCAGCATCCAAAAGCCAGTAGTTTCAACAGACTACAGTACAGTGCAAAGAAACTGATAGGTACTGAAGTGCATGTACAGTATCTAGATCAAGTCCATTATGCTACAGATTCACATAAATACTTTTATATGATGATACTCTTCTTCACAGGGTACTCTTGCAAGAAGATCCATCCTCAGGAGAAAAGAGTATCCCATCTCACCATGCACCAACATACAGTACTGATATACTGTATATATCAATCACATTGCCTAGTCTTAGACTGACATGACTGACATGTATGTTCATGACTGGCAGGTACTGTATGATTACACAGCTTGGACCACAAAATATATAACTGCATATTTTCATCCCTTGAGCTTCTTCACTCATTATTTTTTTACTATGAAAGATCATCATTGAAATATAATATACAAGTGAGTATTATATTATATAAATGAATATACCTTTATGAATAAGTTTGGACTTACGATTTTGTAAGTTACTTTTGTAAGGTACACTGAGATTTGCTCCATTTACATGTATGACAAATTAAAACTTTTCTGGCTCAAAAAGCAACAAAAACACTGTGCTTAAAGTGGATTGTGGCATGCCAGCAATTGTGAGCTGCATATTAGTTTCAAATGACCTGCTACTTGAGGTTGTTTGGGCCTCTATTATTTCCATATACTATAGATTCACATAAGGTGAAGTAGTTAATCGTGAATTAGTTAGTTATTTCCTAATTGGTAAAAGGTGAGAGTCATATTCCCCATTGGTTTCATAAAGTATAAGTTTGATCAGTATAAAGAGATTCACAGTGATTGTTCATGTTGGATTGCAAGAGTAAGTTTTCTTTTTGTGTGTAGTACTGCACTTTGCTTAAACAAATTCTCATTTCACTGTATTTTTTTTTCTTTCCATTGTGGTTTGTCCAAGTGCACAGGCCTTATGAGCCACCCAAGGAGAGGTAGGCCTGTCACATGGATATCATCTGCATTAATATGATTTATTTTGTGGTTTCAAAATGTACATACTGTAGGTTTATTTTATGTGCAAGAACATTGTACAATGTTAATTGTACCATTGAACAAGAACATTGTAAACGTTGTAAATAACATTCCGGATTTTTTGTTGTTGTTTTTTGCTTCAGCAAAGTTATGTTTTAAGACATCCCACTATCATCTCAGTGTTATAGAATAAAATGCATTGTAGACATGAAGTAAACATAGTTGTTCTATAAGAAATCTCCCTGTACAAAATAAATTAATTAACATGTCCTGAATCATTCAGACACAATAGTACTTAAAACTCTTTTTTTCCTTTCCTTCAAAGGAATTCTGAAGTCAAGCAGTCCAGGTTTCAGTTATTGTAGAAAATGGGAAATAGAGGAATGAAAGAAAAATAGACACCATGGAATCATTTTTTTCTCCTAGTCTGTAACCTAAAACCTGTAAGTAAGGAGAAAGCAATTGTCTCGAGTCACCAGTTGACATATGATTCTGGACATGTTAATAAACATGTCACAATCACCTTTCTTGTTGGGTAAGATTGCCATTTTGTTGGAGAAGACATACTCTTCACTAGAATTTTATTAAAAGGGAAAGAGGCTAGCCTAGAGTTTGAGAACTTAGAGATGTGCAGACTCGGAGGCCTCACAAGGATTTGCTAGTCTAATACAGTTTAGAATTGTTTCCAGGTGTCGAATCTATAGATAATGTTCAGATGCTCAGAAAAATGAGCAGCTGAGAAGAATGGGATCTATGTAGAGGTGACCTACAAAGCCATCTGCAACATTTTTATGAACTCACAAAGCAGCAGGCAAACTGCTACCTAAACCCAACATGAATAAAAAGCATAGTACTCTTAATTCACTCCCTTTGATTCTCATGTGGGCTGTACAGCTAGGATGCTCAGAGTGGTACAGTATAGTATGTGGGAGTGCTTTGAATCTCGGATCCACCTGCATACAATGACAATGGAATCACTTTGCATATCCAGCTGTCTAACATGACATTGTAAATGTGGGAATTGACCATTGAAAAGTCAGTTTCAGTCTACTTCTACATATGCTCATTCGATTTCCCACAAGCAGGATAGCAGTTAATCATAAAAAAACTCAAGATTTTTTTTCTGAATGAAAACAAATATACTAAAATGCTTCTGAGACATGGTGCTAGGGATGATATAACCTGGGATTATGGTATTCCAAAATGTGTAATGTATTGATTCTTTGTTCTGATCGAACCTGTATTCTTTCTGATGTGCTTTGATTCCTTGGTTATTATAGACAAAATGATATGTCACTGTGGTGTTACCCACTCATTGCACTTTGTTTTGTATTTTTTTTTAATTCTGGGAATTATACACTTATGGCAAAATATACTGTAACTTAACTGACAGTATCACTAAACAGTATTTTGTCAGGCAGGGAATTTAAACACTATACAGCATAACTTTGTGGTTCTTTCTGTGGTTTACTGGTTGACTTATTTTTGGTTAACATTGCAGATCCTTGTTTTAATAATCACAGGTAAAAAGTTTCTAGGACTATTCACAATTAGTCATAGAAAAACTTGCTGTGACTATTCAGCTGTGTGGAGAAAAAGTTTAGAAACTGCAGAGGTTGGTCCAACAATTTTTAAAGTGCTTTAGCATCCATAATGTGAAAAAGGAATCTGCATCAACCAACCACATACCTGCTACAGAAATTCTGGAACTGCCACAGAAACAAATGGAATTGAAGTGATATAAGACAAAATGCGCATAACATTGTGATGAAACTCCTTTTCAACTGCAGATGAATGGCGCCTTGATTTAAAATTTAAAATGCAATGAGGAGGCTGTTTGCTTTGTTTGAATGCCTTTGGAGGCTGCATGGTCATTCCTGTGCCGATTTACCATGATTTAAAATGCTGTGCTTTGAAAGGTAAGAATAAGAATGATGTGGCTGTGTGGAAAGCTAATAAAAGGTCTTGTGTCACTGCACAAGCATTCATGCACTGGTTTACCAGGAGTTGCATTCACAAAGTGAAGCACGACTTGCCCAAAGAATTTGGCCTTCAAAGTCCTATTCATTGTTGTGTTTCTTTGTAATTTTCTATTATGGGTTTTAGCAAAAACAATTATTTTTCTTTCACACACACAAACACTAAACTAAAAAGCACACATTTAGCCAAAGCTGGGAGAAATAAAATCCATTAAGAAACAGTGCTGAGGAGCTCTTTGCAAGTGGTTTTCAAGAATGGAAACACAGGAAAGGTATGGTCCTACCTTCACGGTTCATAACGAGCAATATCAGCCTTAGCAACTAGTAACCTATTCCACAATTAATGAATAAACATAAACAAAAGGCAGCTTACAGTTTCATAATTCCATCAAGACTTGCACGTAGCAGTGATCACAAGATAGCGTTTTTAGGAGTGGCATGACAATAGTTTTAGAAAATGATTCTCACTACCAGAAAATCGAGAACAGAAGCTTGCAATCACCCTACAAACTCTTCCTCATAACAAGCTGCTGCTAAAAAATATTTTCTCCCCAATCCCAATCCACTACACACGACAGGCTGACAGCTTCATAACCGATAACAGACATGAACACAGTGAAGGGCACACCACCGAAGGGAAGATCTGCTACATTACACTTATCTTTATGTCCTTTAAAAAAAGCTACAATGACTTTTTCTGTAAGAGCCTGGAAGAAGTAAGCGTTTAAATCACTAAAGGTTATCAGAAGTCTAAATAAATCTGAAACCTATCCTTCACAGTTTCTTTGCAACTCCAAGGCTACATTTTTTGTAAGCACTACCATTTATTTAATGCTTTATATACAGTATGTGAAACCAAAAGCCTATTGAGCCACATAGATGGTACTAGATGCAAAATGCACTGGTCAAGTAAATAATACTGTATAATGTACAGTATGCTGCCTTTCATTTGCCTATTATTAGACAAAGGAAAGACTGCATACAGTATGTCTCGGACTAGTTACCAATACAATCAAGATGTACAGTATATAGATTTCACAATCATTGAAATCTGCGGCACCAGATCATGGCAACAGTAATAAATGCTGACATTCTTCCTTTTATCTCACTGAGCTCACCTTGGAGTTTGTTTCCTTTTTATACCTTCGTTAAAATGTTGACAGGTCCTATTGGAATTCTGACAGACCGAGGCCACATCTTCGCCACTGACAACTCCAGTCCCCACAGTAATAAAGCAAAGGGGCTGTTGTCATGGTAACTGCAACAACAGAGGAGGGGGGTACAAATGGAGAACCTCACATCGGCTTGCCTGGAGATCATGGGCAGAAAAAATGTCTGCACTGCAGCATAAGGACCAGAGATTTATTTAAATTCTAATTCAATGTTGCTGGATTAAGACGTTTATGTCTTAGACACTTCTTTAGTGTTCTTAGGACTTTCTTCTGACAAATGATGCTGATTAAATGATTAAAAGCTTCTAATGTACTCTGAACACTGATATATTAGCCTTGCATTTTAAGATGTCACCAAAAAGCTTAAATTCCGAGGAAGCTTTACACTTTGGGAATCATCTCCCCTCACTTGACATCAAACATAATGTTTCTGTTTCTGTTCCCTCTGATCTTTATCCTGTAACAGTGGCTGCACCCCCTCCCTTCCTGCTTACCAGCACCACAGGAATTGGAGATTCTTATCTTATCCAAGCATCACCCCCATTATTTAAAATGGTGTTCATCTTGAGTCCTCTGATGCAGCATGCATTAGACACAAAATGCATCTAATTGCACCTTGTCGATTATCTGTGTAGAGCCACCTTGTGAGGAAAACAGACGCAGGGCATTGGCAGCCTCTCGACATTTCATCTCCGCTGCTCATTTCTGGATGAAAAAATTGTGTCAGGAATGATTGGAGGTCAGGGGATGTTGGAGTGAGAGAGAAGAATCCTTACCAGGTGAATAAACCAGCTTAGCAATGAAAATTCAATTTGCTGATACTCCACTCTTAAATCCAATCCTTCAGAACTTTATTTTAGTTGCTGCTCGCAAGATGCTTGTCTTGATTTGACTTATGTATAATTAAATATTGAACTGTTAAATATCACTGTCAATCTACAGAGTTGGGCAATGCAATGTGTAGTTAAACATGTAACAACAATGTCAATTATAATATACTGTATTCTTTAATTTTGAAATTTAAATGTAAATATTTCTCATATACAGTATGCATAATTTCCTAGTGAGATTATATTTAATGCATTTGAAGTATGCATATATACCTGGCACTTTCTATTATCCTACTATGAGTAGGCATAGGGAACAGAAAAGGAAGTACCTACAAGTATATGCTCTCTTATTGGACAGTAGAATACTTGACGCATACCACATTGTTATCACAGAAACAATACATTCTCTTTTACAGTAAATTCCAGTAGTGCATGTACCAGTCTACTGGACTTTATTAATTTGGTACTGCCAAATACAGACAACTTGACATTGTTTCTTGAAGTCCTAGAGGCTTTTGATTACAGCACAACAACCCTCTCAAAGTGCTCAAAATCTTTGGTAACTGTAATGTAGAGCTATGCAACTTTAAACATCAGGCTTTTAGTCTTCAGGTTACATAAACAATTACACAGTGAAAGCTAATTACAATGTAGGTTCAGAAACTATAATACATCTTCAAGCTAAAGTCAAATACACAGGCCAAACAAATAGCTCCACCGATAATTGCTGAGCAATTAAGAACAGGAGTCACACAGTTGCCTGCACTTGTCTATTTTAGCCTTTTGATTTTCAGTCCTGCTCTTTGGTCTTTGCTAAATGCTCGATACTAATTCTAAATGAACTTTAATAGCTCAAGTTCCATCCAAAATAAGCTCACCCACCAAAGTGTAATTACACATTCTTCAAAAGCGTGGCCCACAGCAACTCTCAGGCAAATAGAAACGTACGGAGGGGAAGATCTGATGCAGGTGAAGTGCATTATTAGACATTTCACAACTTCAAAAGCTGAATCATAACCCTTCAGAAGTATTAAAGGAGCAAAGACCTTCAAGTGATAAATCTCTTTCACACAGAGACAGTCAGCTTTTAATTAGTAGTTAAGGCCTCATTAATGGAAGAAGCTGACAGCATTGTAAAAAGCCGGAAGATATTTCCTGGTACTTAGAGCATTCTTAGAAAGGGAAAATATGGAAATAAAGATGATATGTCTGGAATGATTCTTTGGAGAGTAATTCCCTAGATCCATGGGAGACCTAATTTTATACATTTTTCGCTGATCCTGCATTTGCCTCTGCTCTTACCTGCAGTGTTTGTGGGATCCTGTTAGGGTCTCAATGACAAAGCACTCGCCCTCATTCAGACAGTAGGCCAGATCCTTGTCCCGACATGGCTTGAAGTGCTCTGAGTGCTCAGGAGGGTACGTAGGTGCTGCTGTGATAGAAGGAGATAAAAGAGGGACAGGATATTAATGCTTAGCAGGAACCCCTCTACCTGGCAAAAAGTCTGACATGAACTGAGACAGACCCTGACAGGCACTGAATTAATTCTAAACAGTCAATATTAAGGTCATTATTTACAGGCCATAATCTATTCACACTGAAATTATTATTCTCTATTTCTAGGGAAAGTGTAACTGTGTGAGTTAGTAGCTGATAAACCAGCTTGAAATTGAAATGGCTACCCCCCAAAACAGAAATCTTCATTCTTACTGGCCACTTTCTCCAATTTCTGCTTGTGCTCTTATTGTAAAAGTGCCTAACTCACTGTTTCAAATGATTTAGGAATATGGAAATCCAAATAATAATCTAAATAACTCTACACAAAGCTGCCAGAATAATGCTTACCATTACTCTAGTTTGTGTTATCTCAATGAGTGCCATTCTGCTTATTTAATGGCTCTGTAGACCAGAACAGAAGTGATGGTACTCTAATTGCTCTGGTGATGCCTTTCAAAAGCAAAATTGTTGACTGAATGTTATAAATTTGCCACTTGCAAAGCTGAACCCAGAAACAACTATATATTAACGTTTTTTCTTTGGGTATCAACAGGATATCATTGTATTAATTGTTCTACAGTGGATAATCCACTGCCAGATCTTTAGTATATCATGCAAGTAGTTGAATTCTGATAAATTAATACTGTAGGTTAAATGCATAGATGGATCATAGTTGTTTAGAATTGTGTATCACCTTGATTAACAGAGAATGCATGTCATAAATGAAGCCTTTTATAAACTTGGTCTTTCCTTGACTTACTCTATATTATATAACATAATATCACACACCAAGTATGTCTCATTATGTGTCATAGAAGAAAACCAAAGAAGATTCCATTTCACAGAGTGACTCTTCACTCTTTTTAATATGATTAAAGCGAGTGAGAAAACCATGAATCTGCAATGAGCACCAAAATCTTGAGGACACCAGCCTCATAACCAATAATTAAATTCTTCATTTTCAAGACTGCTGAGAACTGACTAGCACCAATGAAAACCCTTCGGCTGTCTTCACGCCCCCTTCTTCTAAGTGTTAATTGGTGAATATAGTACTTCATGAACTAGAGATGACATGGGGCTCCGCTAAGTGCCTCATTGCCTGATCTAGGATTGACGCTGTGCTGTAATTAAAAAACCTCTAGCCTGTTGGAGGGAGAGAGATGGTCTTCTTTAATAACTTCAGTTTCCCCATATTTCCAGGCCTTGCCTTAGGCACCACGGTCACTTTGACAAAGGCAGGCAGGCAGGAGCACAGCTTAACTAATAGCTAAAGCTGCCCTTTAAAAGGTTAGCCAGAGATTCATATGCAAAGACATCTAATTAAAAATAGAGAGTCCTTTTTTTTCATCATGTTAACAAAAGACAGCACTTGGCTGGTGATGGCCCTGTCTTTTGCCATAGTTACTGCAATATGAGATGGCAACACTTTTATTTTATGTGGGGCTCCTATTAAGCTTAAGTTTTTCATATTTGACATCTACACAATTATCAATTTGACCCAGCCCAAAATTGTTGAGGAAATATTGGGATGCTAGAGATACAAACATAAAAATAAATTTTGGCCATTTCATAGACGGGGATTATTAGGAGACCATGATTGGTAAAGGACAAAAGGAAATTTTGGGGTTACACCCCTACTCTTTTGAGAAATGCCACAGAGAGTCAGGTACCGGTTTTATGTCTCAAGCGAAGGATGATGCCTTTTTACATTATAGTGTCCCCGTCACTATAGTAGGGCATTAGGACCAAAACAGACCACAGGGTAAGCACCCCTGCTGGCCCCACTAATACCTCTTCTAGCAGCAACCTTAGTTCTTCCCAGGCGGTCTCTTATCCAGGTACTGACTTGGCTCACACCTGCTTACAGTAGATTCAGTGGCTTTCCAGTTCTGAGTTGCAGGGTAATATGGCTGCTGGCTAAAGGTAACATACAGTTGTGCATAACATAGTATAAAAGGTTTTGGAAGACACCACGTAAGGTCACTACTGAATATGACTGCTACACAATCAAGACTGGAGTGTCAGAAAGCAGAGTTAGCTGCAGTATTGAAGTCTTAAAGGTCAGAAGGAAATGTAAACAGTAATTTAAGATATCAACTCCACATTTTCATGTCCCTCATCATGTCACAAGTTATTTTGTTCTGGATTCCAATTTTCAATGTTCAAAGGTTCCTTTTAAGAGCTGTTGGTAGAGTACAATATATACAATACAATGACTTCTGCTGTGGTTTGGATTGTTGCAGAGTGTAACTGTGGACCATGAGCATGAGCTCTGGCACTGACAGTGCAGGCCAGACCAGCAGTATCTCTACCAACATCTCCCAAGAGCAGCACTCACAGTTTTAGCTGGCCAGTAAGATGCACTTGTATATTCACACAGTAAATACCTCAAATTTGTAGATATAATCATCTGAACAGGTCATAAGAGGTATAAAAAGCAAATTGAAACTAGAATACAAGGGAGGTCTAGTCTACACTCTAAGTAAAAAAAACATACTGTAGTATAAAGGGGCATATCATTTATCACAGTTTCTGAAGTGTTTCATATTAAAGTAACAGCATACTCAGAAATGCAGAGATCTCTGTGAAGGAAGGTGCTTAAAAAATCATGTTTAAACAGACCATGTTGCCTCCATCTTGTCTACATTCTGGCACTATAGAGATATGGATTTTCTCTTCAGACCCAGACTTTTTCTGGAGCATTGAACACCTACCTACTGTATAAAACCTACTAGGTCCTCAGTATTAACCAATAAGATATTGCACCTCTTTCAAAATCTCTCTGCTATTGGGTTTGTCTCCTTTGATCCAGTCCCTTTTCATTCCTTGAAACTAAGACGTTTTAAGTCAGGTGGGTTTTCCTTTAGCTAGTCGATATTAGAAATGTTAGGTTCACAAAAGAAGTTCCCTCAGGTGCCATGTAAAAATGTCCTTCATAAGTGACATTCCCCCAGAGGCCTTCCTAGTCTGGTTGATATGAAAGGTCAGGCAGCATTGATTACCTAGATACAGCACCAGCAGGAAAACTGACAACAAGTCCCAAGGACAACACAGTCTGATCATTTCTCTGAACTGAAGAAAGGAGAGAAGATACTAGATAGGACCACTTCAGTTTTTGTCACTTTACAGCTTCAATTTTGATTTTCAGCTCATTGCACGAGTACATTTTAAAAGACCCTCTGTGTCCATGCTTCACTTTGCTTCAATCCCCTACTGTAAATGTATCCATTAGTAAGACAAAGGTTAATGATTTTGAGTTACAGGGAAACAAATTCATATTGTACTGTAGTGCAAAGCAAGTATCGTCTATTGTCCTGGTCTTAGTAAATAATTGCTACCTTTTCTCTGAAATGTTGTTGTCACTGTGTAGCCAATGTTTCCTAGTCTTATTCTTTGGCTACACATACTGCATACTTAGAATGGCAAAGTAGCTCTACAATGGCTTCTAAGACTGTCTATGATTTAAAAGGTTACTGCATTATTCTACCATTTGTTTTACCACTTGAAAGATTTACTTTACATTAACCTGCATTTTGCTGTTTTAAAGACAAAAAAAGTCTTAACATCCATTATCCAAAGACAAACAAAAGGCTATGCTCTCCCTAATTGTTCACCTGATCTGATTGGCATTGGGCTGCTGTTTTATTTAGCTGGCTTGATATCAATACACCACTTAAGCTTAATTGATATGGCTGCGATTTGCACATGCTTTATGTCCCATAAGCCCGGGCATATCATGTCGTTTCAGTTCTCATTTGACTCCATTATCCAAATTGCATTCTTAGGATGACAGGACATTGAAACAAGCTCTCTTGTATGAATCAATAATTTCTTTCCTGAACAGAGAGCCAATCTACAACAATTGTCATGACCCAGCAATTATTTTCTCAGTTTTGCCCAAAAGCTTATGCTGGACGAGGTTGTCACAATGTAGATTTGCAACCAGATAATATATCATATACAACAAAAAGAAAAGGACATCACACCCCAGGATAGGCACAACAGACATGAAAGTATTGCTTGATCATATATAAAAATGTAATATGTAAGTAAATGTAAGTTTATATGTCTGTGTATTTCATTAATAAACAATGCTTAATGATCTGTAATACTTTGTTAGTATTTTATGAATAAACAAGGTTTAATGATCTGTAATGTTTACTTCATTTTCATATATGCATAATGCTTTGAAAATTACCAAATATTTTCTGTATATCTTAATTAATAAGCTATGCATACAATTTCTTATATTTTTCACAGATCCATAATACTGTATACGATTTTTGTCATTGTCCTCTTTTATTGGATCATGGCCAAAGTGTGAAGTACTGCTCCTTAACATTGATTGTTTCAGACATTTATTTTAAATATCTGACAGAATTCAACGGGATTTGTGGATCAGGGGTCCTTGTGTGGCTATACTGGTGAAAGTTTTGCTTGCACTGCAGGTTGGGGCCTATAATCCAGGGATTCTAATCTGTGTTGTCTTTAATTATCTGTAGATTCATTGGGATCAACCAAAAAGCAAAACACAACATTCTCAGCATCATTCAGGTTGGGTTAGTCAAAGGTAAACTAGGCTTCATTGAGATGCCATATTAGCATATTAGCTCTGCCATTTGTGTAGTGGCCTTGCTGTTTGTGTTTTTTTGTCCTTAAATACAGTGTATGGGTTTAATACACTTGTATACAATGTATAGTTTTAATACATTACAACCATACAGAGTATTTAATACATTATAACAATACTATATGGTTTTAAAGCCACTACAGAGTATGTACAGTGTAATATATTTTATAATCAATTATAATGATCTGTTTCCTAATTACCCATTAATTAAATTACAGTAGCATTAAGGGAAATATAGATATTTTAATGTGTATGTTAACCTGAAAAAACATCACCTTCATTACAATTTATAACAATAAGCTATTTTAATGATCCTGCTGAGTAATTCTGCTTTTGAAACAGCTCTACATTTATTCTTAATATACTTTTAATATTTAACATACTGTGTTACATAAAATTAATACAAATTTCAAACAGTACATAAGTTAAATTTTATTTTGTAAGAAAGATTTTCCCCATGGGGCTGGGCATAGGCTGGAATTCATACCCAGGTGTTTCATGTGACAGTCCACACACCACATTAAATATTCACTGCGCCATCCAGCGGTTTTTCAAAGTAGTGCACTCCCACATCAGTTTTTTAGAAAAAAAAGTTCTTTTGCGTTACCACGCAGTGTAATGAAGTACGCAACTTGCAGTGTGCATTACACTTCGCGCATTCTGAATGGCTGGATCTTTTAGTTGTTTCTTCTGTCCCATGTTATGAAGATTATAGGATTGAAAAATTAATCTAAAATAAGTTAATAATTCCAAAAGTAAAGAAACAATAAATATTTTATGCACTTCCTTTACATTCAGATGCTGATGTCATGTACCAAGTCCTGCACTTAACTCTACCTACTACCCTACAATCTCCTTTTCAATCTTCTACATACAGTATGTCACACTTGAAATGTGATTTAGACAAACTCGCTGGTGAAACTGTACCGATTATGAGGTCAGGTGTCACACTTGCTTGCTTATTTAATGCTTGTGCCCTCTCTACGTCTTCCTGTGGAGAGTGGGAATAAGAATTGCCCTTCTCTTTTCTCTTTAGTATTTTCTCTCCTCAGGAGGCTCTGTGGACAGAGAGGTCATTCTCAACTCCTTGGTTCAAAAAGAACTCTCTGCAGGTTTCCAATCAAAGCGCATACTGTACAATATCTTAATGAGAAACACAGGACAACACACACTAATGCACACAAAGGTCCTCACATTTATGTGTAATGGCAGGCACCTATACACAAAAATGGATGAAAAAAGGAACGTGCACATGCACATATACTGCACAATTGTTATGTCCCAGTGTGTGGTCTGTGTGTTTTTTTTTGTTATGTTCCATACTGCTGACCTTTGATTGTTCTCCCTTCCCCATTGGCCCACCATCACACCACTGTTTCAGTATGATGTCATCATCAATCAGCCTCTCAGCCAATCAGACTGCATCTTATTCACTATATAACATGGAGGTTTTCAGGAAGGAGAGGCCTTTTGTTTGACTTCAGTCCCGCTTGGTTTTGTTTTGCTTCATTTCGCTTTAGTTATCACTTCATTTCGCTTTTGTTTTAGCTTTGTTGGTTTGTTGTTTTGTTTTGTGTGTGTGTGTATTTTCCTATAGCTTCCACTTTGTTGGTTTCTGTTAGTTTCTTTGTACATTCGTTTGTTTGTGTTTATCCTTGTTTTGCCATTACCTTGCCCTAACGTGTTACATGTTTAACCTTCTTTTGTACCCTGTTCCTCTTGATTACTCTTGTTTTCCCTTATTTGTATTCCTAGTTCACTTGTGTGAACACACTTTTGTGTGAACTTTTGTGTATAAGGTTAGTTTAGGTTGTTGGGTACATTCTACACACTTAGTTGATTTTGTATTAGTAACACTAGTTTAGTACTGGTGAGTGTCGTTTGTCGTTTGTATGGTTTTGGGTAGTCAGTGGAGGTTAGCTAGGGTGTTGAAGACGCCGAAGACCGTGTGTTCCGGGTTTTCTTTTGTAGTCAGGTTAGGTTTCCCTCACTTTCTTAGCCAGCTCCATTTTGTTTATTTTCTTTTCTTTGGCACCACTCTAGTTCCTTACCCCTGTGTGTTATCGTGTCTTACCACTCACTTGTTCAACTTAAAATCATCACTTTTGCACCCAACTTTGTCATCACGCTTCCTAGTCCCTCACCAGAACCCACCTGCTTCCAAAAGAATTATCCTAAATGTTACACCCCCTTACCCCTAGACACTTGGGGTCATAACAACGATGCACACATATTCAGGTGCCAAAAACTTTCAGTCAACATTAAGTCAAGTTTCTATTGTTTCTGTTCCTTGTACACAAGTTTCCAAACTATCTCATTAACAAGCAACAATTTCCCCAACACCAATCACAGGATTTTAACACAGTGAGTCTCTCACTTGTTTGGATTTAGCCAATTACACACTCACTTATTGCCATTTAAACCTGAGGCAGGAAAAGGCCTGTAGTGCTAACTAAAAGACTGGCAAAATTCACTGGTAGTCCTTATCGTGATATCATAGGTTAGGCAAAACATGACATGTCTAATTAGAATATTTACAAAACACTGCTACATTTTTTTCATGAAAGTTAGTATTCATTTAAAATACATGTACAGTATGTATTTTGATTGTGTCTGCTGTTAATCATTTCTCTTTCTTCACCTGCCAGCAATAAATCATATGATGGCAATGTGCTATTTGAGATTAAAGTGATATATTTTGTGTGTCTGTTTTGTTTGTAATATTTTAGTGACTCCACTGGTACACACTGTCTTGTAACAACACAAAGAAAAAGACTATTATAGGAAACAAATCCAACAGACACACTGAGGATGAAGAATAGGAAAAACAGACAATCCCAACCACACATGCCAAAACGACATACTGTAAACTTATTTAGTATTCTTAGAGAAATTTGTTTTGGCCAAAAAATGCACTGGGTATAGGTAACAGCATTGTAAATATTAATGCATTTTCAACAATTTCAGATGATAACCAGTAAAATTATAGCCAGTCTGATGCACTTGAATAACAATGCTGTTGGAGAGAGATGCATAGGCAGATATCAGCAGTATCTGCTCTGGTGCTCTGTTCAGTAGGTGGAAAGGTGGAGAATCAATTGAAAGGTTTTCTTCCATTTAAATATGTTCAAAACTATAGCTTCACTTAGTTTTTCATAAATGTAGAAATGTATCAAATGTATCAAAAAAGTAGTTTTGCACAAAAGTGCAAAACTACATTGCCATAATACAACACAGTACCACAATACCTGACTGCATATCTGTTTTGCATAATGAAACTGGCCAGTAAATCAACCTCTACTACACTACTACAAAGACCTAACCCATCATATCCCACTTTAAATTTAGATTGATTGAAATTAGGGAACAATTTGAAGAAGATCAATAAGGGCAGAAAGCAGAGCAAGTAGGCAAGGAAGAAATCTGCAATGCCACACTGCTGCAAGATCGAATCCCTTCAAGAAATTGTAATTGGATTAACATGCTTCAGTACTAATCAGGATCTGAAGGAATTAAGGGAAACTGCAAATCTCAGCTACCTTGTTTCCACAAAATGGGTTGTACCTTAGTACAGAAAGACTGTAGTGTCTCAGTAGTGACTTTTATACACTCACTGCAAAGGGCTGACTCTCATGCACTAGCCAGTGCACTGCAAGGCACTGCATGCTTGTGATGCGGGGCTGCTGCAATGCAGATGTTATACCCAGCCATGCTCTGCACCAGTTGTCTAAGAGGTGTGGAGTATTGTTGCCCAGTAATGAAGATGTTTAGAGTTTAATAACAACTGAACATATAAATGACATCAACCTGTCATGTGTGACACTAACCTGTGCCATTACCCCAAGTTAAGACATCTGCCAGCATGATATTGGAACTGACTGTGCACTTGTCTGAATGGGCTGTCTTGCCTTTCTTTTCCCAGCTCAAAACTAATATCTTTATTCCTCTCCTCAATTTAATAGATTCTAATATTACTTCTTTTAAGTTCCTGCTCATCACCGGATAAACAGCATTGCCTTTGTGTCTCGAGACATGATTCACTGTCTGTAGTAACTCTTATGCTGTTCTTTTGTACTTTATGAGACAATATTCACATGCCAGCTTACGCTTCTATATAATGAATATCTACAGTATATGCTAGTACTTTTGGCCTGTGACTTTTTTTGTCAGCTTCATCACAAAATACCTCCAGGTTTGCACATGAACTGATGGCAGCATTCACCTAGATTGTACCTGCATTTAGCATTTCATCTAAAAAATGTACTTCCGCACATCTAAAATTTGTATGAAAAACTAACTTTCAATTTAAATTTAATTTAATCTCTACATAAGGTTACAGTGTTAGTTGCAGCCAATATTCAATTAACACCTTTGACTCTGCCAAAGGCACAAAAAAAATAGTGGTTAGTTTAGCCTGTCATTGGATAATCACGGTACAGTATGTGCCTGACTGTTCAACTTTTTTTTTAATTATAAGATCTTCTAAATAGTTTTAATGATCTAATTCATCATTTTGGATTCATTGAATTGAAGCACTTGCTCAAGAGTTCAGGTCTTAAGATCAGTACATTTTTTACAAACCTCTTTCATATGCAACCCATGACTCTTGATATTATGTGAAATCTGTACAACATAGACAGCTAAAAAGACACAAAAATCAATAAGCTGTACCTTATTGGGGTGTCCTGTGGGACCTTTACTTAGATTTATATGTTGCCTTATGGTCAGATTATTTGCCATATTGAACTTGGGTGTCACTTTTAATCTTCCAGACTAACATTATGATAATATTAATGTTATGCACATAGCCCAATAAAACCTTTGCAGAATCAATGATTTCAGTGTTGTTGATGGCACTCATATGAACTCTTAACTTAAGAGACTTGATGTGTTGTTATTTGAAACATGTGTTCATAAGGTTATTAGGGTATAATGTATAAGGTAATGGATGGTTTACTTCTAAGAAGTCTTATTGCATGAGATCTATTAATATGAGCTGCTCATTTGGACCTTCATTCTCTGCTTTCCACAATACTTGACAGAAGATTTTCAGATGAAGCACCATTTCTTTGGAACTGACCTAAATCCAATAGAGTCTGTCTTGATATCAACATATAGTGTATCTATTACATCTATTATAATCTATTACAGTACAGTATATGTGCATATGATTATCGGAGCTCCTTGAAAAACGCACATGAATAAAATTGTTTTATTAATATTTTAGCATTCATAAATATAGTGTATTCATGTGGATACCTGTTTCAGAAAAGAGCAAGTTATCTTTTTCTATAAACCTGACCTTGTTCTAGACTTTTCAATAGCAGAAGCCTTATCAAAAGCAGTTCATTCTTATAGTTTCACCATAATCCATATTAAACTCCCTTGTCTTGTAATATAGGGTAGTAATTTACCTGTCTGCCTCACCAGTTCTATACTCCATTAATAAGCCCCTCTGCACTGTTATCAGAGTGTTATAATCATACACACAGATGCTTTTTGTAAGCTTTGTCTTATAGCACCAATGCTTCCACTCACTCCTGTGTCACAAGCAATAACTGGCTATCCTGCTGTTGATCTTTCTCTGCAAAAGAGATACCTCCATTAGTCCTTTGTCATGTTCTGTCCTCTACATATCAGCTCTCTCCTGTACACTTCAGTGACAGGATAATTCTTACTATATTGTTTACATTAAACTTTAATTCAGCTACATTGGACCAGTGTGCTTAATTATATAACAAAGTTTTTGATAGTTTTTGATTTAGGGAGGAAAAATAAACCAATGAGGTGTTGCTGTTTTTTGTATTAATGTCCAGAGCTGTTCATAACAGCTTACAAATTAACTGTGTTAGCTATATTCTTTGGAAACACATACAGAACATTTCTGTGCTATGAAACATGAGCAGAATAACCGTTGGTACAGTTCCCTTCAAAGTTAGATTGTTCCAAGGACAGGATGCTTCCAGTTATTCTGATGTAGCAATGGATCGGACAAAACATTGGGGAAATATTAAAAAGAAGATAAAATCTGTACTAGTACTGTGACTTATTCATCCCTTAATTTCATGAAGCTATTACAAGGAGTGCCCCAGAGAATCAGATTTAAGGAACATGAATCTGATTCAACCACATGATTTCAACAAGACCACCAGCTGGTTTCCGAGCACTGAGGCAATTTCAGAAAGGTGCGTTAGAGGTCAAGAGGACTGCAAAACCTGAATTATTTCAGAAAGAACAGATGCACAGGAATCCACATGCTCAATCCTACAAACCGACAGAACACAATCCACAAACCAAAGGTAACCAATCATTTACCTTTTGTTTTCTTATCCACATTACAACATTTTTTCTGTTCTTTGAAGCCCCATTAGTCCTGTTCCAGCTGTGAATACCTGCAAAATTGTTACCATAGAAGTAAATGAATAGAATTTTACATTTTACATGACTGTTATTTTTTTCCTTTTCCACTGTTATGCAGCACTGTTTTTTTTTTCAAATGTCACAAAATCACAGTGTAATGGACAGGTCACCAAGAATAACAGATGATGTGTGTGAATTGTAAAAAAAAGGTGTTTTATTTTACTTATGGTACAATCCTGCAAATGATACATACGGAAGCTATGCTACCTTGAAGCAATATGTGGATAGAAATATCTGAGGGAAATACATCAGGTGGTGACACTGGACCAGTAGGTAACACTCTTCCTTTTCATGCAGAAATTCTGAACAAACCCCCAGACACTAAACTGAATCCCAACAATATGGTGTCAGCTTAGGGAATTTATTTGGTGCCAAGGCTATATTTCACTTCATACATTCTCACATGCCATACTAAATTCACCTTCTTGTTAAGCAGTTATTGAGAGTATTTCTTCAAGGTTCCCTCATCTTATTTATTTATTGTGCTGATGGAGCAAAATAAAAAAAAAAGCTGTAGCATATCAGCAAATACAGTATATACATACAGTATAACACTTTTTTACTTTCTAAGTCCTTTGCAGTTGATAATTTCAAAGATTGTTTTGATTTAAAGTTCAAGATCTACAATGAAACCTAGGTCTGTGATCTGTAGGTATTGCATATGTAAAATTGATTTAATCATCACACCTATTAAATAAATTAAAGCAAAGTTGGAAACTGGAAGATCCAGCAAGCCTCCAAGAGCTTTTGGATATGGGGCAGAGTCAGGATTGACATTCATCAAAAGCTAAAAGCTACAAGTTCAAAACCAAAAGTGTTTTTTACTGCTTCCTTCATCTTAATCACTATCCATCTGTTTTCAAACCTTATTTTCTAATGCATTCACCAACAGGGTCATGGGGAAGCTGGAGCCTATCCTAGCAAGCAAAGGGGGCAAGGCAAGATACACCCTGAATGAGACGCCAATCCATCGCAGGACACACATAAACACAAACAAATCCTCACACCAGAGCCAATTTCCCTAAATAGCCAATTAGGCTTTCAGCAAGTCCTTGGACTGTGGTATGAACCAGAGAAATGAGTGGAACCTCATGCAAACACAGGAAAAACATACAAACACCATGCAGATAACAACCTTGGATATGAACCCAGGGCCTCAGCAATGCAAGGAAGCAATGCACTGAGCCACTGTGCCATCCTCTTAATTATTACAATAATTTAATTATCTGGATATGTCAGATCACCTGTTTTATGAGATCTTAGTCAACTGCTCCAAAAGCACACTTTTCAGGAGTCTGGCTTTTGAATTTTACCTAGTACTTGACTAATATTTGTTGTTAGAACATACAATACAAGTTGGCAAAATAAAATTTAAATTTTAGATGGACAAAAGACAATAAAGATTGCATATTTCAAATGGATGCTACTGTATACTGTATAACAGTGCCAATTTTTGTTTTGAGTTCATGAGTTCGGTTTCTGAAAGTTTGACGTCTGTTGTATCATTCCACCTGCAGTCTTGGGTACTCAGCTGGGTCTAATTGTATTAATGAAGTGTGAAAACATTTTTTTGCCTTCATAAGCTTTTTGATTTTTAATTCAGTATTGCGAATTAATGTTCTCCTTATATCCAGAAATGTAATCAAAATCTGTTAATCAGCTTGGTTCCACCCTCATTTCCTTACACATGGGAGAAGACAACATCGATTCAACAAAGCATGTACCATGAGGCCATCTACTGTTTATTATGCTGGAAGTCTGTAGTACAAATAGCACAGTTACACTTAATCTCTGGAAAAAAATAATCTGTTCCTGACAATTCTGCAAGTGCATAAGTACCTAGTCAGCAAAAGCCCAAGTGTTTGTGAATCACTAAAATAGATGACCCCCAGGTAATTCCAGTCACTATTGAAGCTAGTGAAGCTATTGAATTATGTATCGATGATCCATCTTGATCATTCGGACTAATTGGTCTTCAGATCACGGTTTGGTCCACATGATTTTGGAAGATAAGGGCTGGGTTCAGACTATGATGACTGGATCCATATCCTTTTTATAGCCTTCTTATACGTACCTTAATGGTCAGTGGAGCTGCATCTTTCCTACAGTATACCTCCTCCAATGTAGTTTCGAACTTTCCCATTGACCTTACTGCAATAGATGACTGTACCAGGAGCATAGGCCGGTAGATGGTATCTCACGCTGGGTCATTGGGATACACAAGCTGCTGTCTCACAGCAAGGTGAAGATCCTTACAGAGAAGCTAATGAAGAACTCAAATTCTCAGCATTGATGTGCAAACTACTGTATATGGTCTTATTTGCATTCTGGGTTCATACCTTCACCACTTTAGGCACTAGATATGTTCTGCACTTAACATTCAGATCCATTGATTATGTATTATTGCTTACACTACCTCAGCTTGTTGGATCTCAGCTATTCTAATTCAATTGGGTTACCAGTCCCATAGCATGAATGAATATCAAAATTTATCCTGCAAATCAAATTATAAAAGAACTCAATCCATTTCAAATCAGATTGCCTTCATCACTCAAGTGTCAATACACAACAAACCCTATTGTGCCTGTAATCATTATCAATATTCTGCTGTAATAAAAACATTAAGCTTCAGGCATATGCAGGAGACTTTTCTTAATTGAGGTAATGAATTGATCAATCAATGTTTGGGGGATTCAGGGGATATATGAAATCAATCAGCTGTGGCATGTATTGTTGGTTAGTTTTAATATCTGATTTATGTCAGAGTAGTATACTGTACCTCAAGTCCTCTATCCCTATGAAAAGATATTGCACATTAACTCTTATTATTAAACATTATCTTAAAGACATTGAATTTCTATCTTCACACCTCGCCTAAAAATATCTGACATAGTCAATGAATTGGACAGTTTGTGTCAGTAATGAAGTAAGTCCTTGTTTTCAATAGTGATAACAGACTGGCTAGAGGTTATAAAGAAAAGAAATATTTTCCATGTGACGTGTTTATGTAAAATTCACATTAATTTAATTCTGTGCTCTAAATGTTCACTTTGTTCCAAATGAAGATGAATTTGGTGGCCTTGCCTCTGACTTGTGATAAATTTATCACTTACTCATGTATTATCCTACATGAAATCATAGTAAATTGATGACACTTTCATTTAACATCAAAGAGCAAAAAATGGACAGGGTTCCTTGGTTTTTAGTTTTTAGTTTTGATCGATCTGTGTTCCCTTTTCACTCATTTGAAGCCAGTGTGGTTCCTTAATTAAGCTCAGGGGAAAGCTATTACTTGCAGGAGAAGTTCAATTGTCTTTGCTCTTCAGCTTCAGTGCGTCTTTCACTGATAATGAACTCAGAAAGGAGACGGCCACTTTATGCATTAATAAGTTAATCACTCTTCTCTGACCCTATTTCATCAGTGCTATGCAAACATCTTCTTGTCTTTTTCCTCCAGCCACTGCACAATCCATTTTTAAATGTATTATTTATTTATAAAGCTATTTCTGAAGCTGCTCACTCTTGTCTCAGGTAACAGGGAGTATATTACCTGTATACCCAGGGTAGTTTTGAGACTGAAAATGAATTGTTTGCAACCTTGGAAATTAACTGTTAACTTTTTTTTCCAGTTTGCACTTCTCAGTTTGTGGCTGACAGTTTTCAAACGATTCCCTTTACAATTCAGCTGAAAACAGAGATGAGGATTGGAAAAAAAACAGTGGTAATATGTTTATGACAAGTGGCAATCTCTCTGATGATTTTGACAATATTGCAAGCTATTGGACAATTAACAATTAGATCCAAAGCAATTAATGTCACAACAATTGCTTGACACTATTAAGAAGTGTAAACCAAACCAGCAAAATTTTTTCCATTCACTATTAACAGATATCAGTGCAATATGGCTTAAAACTTGCCAATTACAGCCCTAGAGGCAGGTACTGAAGATAGAACAAAAGCTAATTTGGAAAGCATTGCACGTTTGAAACTTTGAAATGGAAAAGACATGCATCCGGCCTGCCAACTTTTTATCCAGGCACCTGCAAATATACTTCATTGTGACTGTTTTTTATGCATTTGAAAAGAGCATAATTGGAGGAAAAAGAAAACAACAAGCCTGTGTGTTCTGGATGGGCTCAGCATGAACATTCCTCCAGTGAGAAAATCTGTGAGCAGTTTGTGACCTGTCCCCTTGTGAATGCTAATAAACTCTTGTCAGTTATCAGCACCACCTAGCTTCTATACAGGCCTGTGAAGGCAGTGCAGCTTCAATATTCATTAATTCTTCTAACTGCCTGCTTTGAGCACAGAGTACAAGTGGCGAGCTCAGACTCCTAATGAAGGAGAGACAAGGATGGAGCGCAAAGCAGTGGGTCACAAGGCCATACATTAAGATTACAGCATCAAATCAGCCAGCTCACAGCCTTTTGCTGTAGAATTGGTAAGGTCCTATGAGGATATCAAAATGCTGTTTGATTAGTGTTTGGATAGCATTCAATTTCTGCCACTGCCTTTCAAAAATACTGAAAGGATACTATGTACAGTACATAGAAAACTTAAAGGAAATTAATTTAATCGGTGTGGAACTACTGTATGATACACATTAATCAATCCATGCACATTATGGAGACTGGCTCACTAGAATCTTCAGAGAAATGGCTGCTCTCAGTTTTAGATCAATAAGCTGCAATCTCTCATACAAGCCCAGCTGTTTTATGGGCACTTATTTTAACCTTTCTTATCTGTTTTTCTGTACTTTGTTTTTTTCTGTTATTTTGTAAACAGGACTTTATAAAATCAGCTCAGAGACAAGCAAAGATAACACAAACACTAATAAAGTGTAAAAAAAGTAATCAATGGGGGACATTTATACTGAATATATAATAAAAACAAATACATCAGAAACTTAAAAAAATAAATAAAATTGAACATTGAACTAATATTGTAAAGATCATGTCTACTTCACAATGAAGATGGAAGATAAATATTCTGAAATCTCACACCTCAGACCTGCATCAGGTTTACATTTATCTTCCAGTTGAGTTGAACAAGTGTGTTTCCTGAGCTGACAGATGTTCTGAAGGAGACACTTAGGGCAGAAATCAATAATGGAAAGGACTGTGCAAAACTAAGATTCATATCTTCAGGAGTCAATTTCTCCAAGCTACACATACTTCTTCATTAAAAACAGATACAAATAAAACAATTTCACCTAATAAATAACGCAAAGGGCATTTTTAGGAGCTATGCTCCATTTTAGCGTGGAACTTCAAAGCTTTTAAAATACATGAGACTCAGTTACAATCTTTCTAGCAATGTGGGAAATATGAGGACAACAGACATCCAACCATTTCACACTGTTAAAAAATGTTGCAAAAACAGTGGCACAGAGCATCTTAGAGAGAGAGGGTACACTATGAGAGCTGACACATGCCTGGCCAGCCACAGGCATGACCTACAGCATGTGGGAGAATATTTGATCAGTTCTTGACTGACTCTTGGACAATCTCTGTCACAAATGCTCAAGTTTCAAACCATTGATCTCTGACTGTGGGGACTAAATTTGAGTGGAGGACTTTACTAAGCACCTTATATGCCATCCTTTTTCTAATAGTAAAGTAGAGTACTTACAGGACTCATTCTATGTTAGATGTAGAGATATTAATATGTCTTTATACATTAGGTCTACTGCTGGCAGCACTGGTCTCCTAACCTGCCAGAATGTAAGTCTGAACTTGACATTTTATAAAATTGAGATGTATTTCTTTAATTTCTTGGTCTGATTAAAAGATTTCTTGGGTTGATCAAAATATATTTAATCAGCACCTATATTTGTAAATGTTAGTACTAGAGACATCCTTGCACTCTGTATATTAAGAAAAGTGGCACAGCAGCTCCTTATTGGATATCCTGTGTAATAGTGATTCTTTCCATGTGCTATGCTTGAAAGCTCTCTCTTGCATTTTCTCTTTCAAAAAAACCAGTTGGTGTCAACGCAGTCTCTGTCCCATTGTGCATTCAGCACTTAGCTCCAATAGTTCCACATCCCCATTAATTAGCACTACACATCCTCTGATTAGCACAAGAAGACTAAAATTAATGATCTGAGCCTGATCCTTCACTCAGCTGAACACTGGGATAGGGAGTGGGGAGGGTGTCAAACTGACATTTGTGTGACATGCTGACATGCGTTCCATTACATTGATGTTGAAGACCATTCTGCATTTGATCAATCTAAGCACATGGATGTGACCACCTATTAATTCTTAAGGGTTTAGATTCTCTACAAGATAATTGGCTCTCCCAATTCCTGTCAGCCTGACTATGCTGTATCTGTACTTATCTGTACATATCTGTACTTCTTTTGCATACTGTATAAAGTGAGATTTGCTCTCAGGGAGGCTGGATCTATATGATACATATACAGTACCCAAAACACCAGCTCTACGAAAGGCTGTACAAAAGATGCAACTCTGCTATTTAAATTTATTTTAAAAATAAAATAAATTCTAGAAACAGGCCAAACATCAATTAGTATTCTTAACATAAATGTTTCTCAAAAGGACAAATATCACTTCAAGCTATCCAAAATCAAATCCAGGGTGGGACATTGTTATGGTACACCTGCGTTACTTTTTTTCACATACTTTTCTTCATACTTTAACCACATACTTTATGATAACCTGACCAACCTTGCTGTAATTAAATCAGAGTTTGAGTAATTTGAGTAGTAGATGCAATCTGATGAGCTCCTGCAAGTAACCACTCCGCCCCATACCCCATCCCTGTATGTAATTATTCTGAATCATACACAGCATATCAAAGTCAAACTTCCTGATCCTGATGACTGTTTTCACTAACGTCAGTAAAAGAGGGTTTCATTTTGCAGTGTGACTCAAAGAGTTTGGTTTTGATTTATTAACCGTCATCTTTATTTTTTTGTACTTTGCACGCACGTTAAGCAATGTTTCAAACTTTGACGTCTGTTAATAAAACAAAACCTCTGGACCAAAATGTTTTAACCATTGCCCAGAGGACACTATGTTGTAAGACAGTGGTTACTAAGCTTGTGCTGGTTTGACCCCTGTGTCCTGGTTTTCACTCAGGCTGAGTCTTTATTCAGATGCTAAATCTTTTTATCGATTTGGAGAAGATTTTAAAATTTGCTTTCCAGTCTTAAATGGCCAAGTTCAATTTTTAACTGACATCTCTGCACTGATTTCTGAGTTTCAGAGCTGCTCTCATTCAGGTGTGATCCAAGATTTCTGATAAACCTATTTGTCAGGAACTGTTAAGTGGCACAACACTGTCTTAACACTGTTATAAGCTACATTGTTAAGAGCTACAGTATATATTCAATATTAAGACATAGAGTAGGAAGTTGAAGACTGACCGCTTTATTCTGTATGATAAAGCTAATGGGAACAATGCACTTGGAGCAAAGTGTGTTTATCAGGCCTAAGTAGAACCAAGTCAAGCAACAGTTTAATAAAGCAACCCAGTTGAAGGCATCAGTTAATTCTGTTGATTTCAGAGTTCAGCTTTTAAGAATACCTGGTGATGCAGCAGTCCCACCAGATGCAATCTGGGAAGTATTGGTTTGGAATGGCTTATAGTTATTCATCCATATTCACGGATAAAACTGCACATAGCCCACCCATGATGGTGCACTACCAGCCAGAAACTTTTGGCTGCAGTCAGGTAGGGACATAGCATACAGTATGTGTAGATCTGCACCCTCCAACATCTGCAACTCATCCTGAAATAACATTGCAGGCTTATACAGTTGAACCACTCGGGATCTCCAGAACCCAAGAAAAGGGAAAAAGAGAATAGTTTTCCTCTTCTGAAATTAAAATGAAATTCACATTTATCATACGAAATCTCAGAAGGCAACATAATAAATTGCCTATTCAAAAGAATTTTATTTCTACAGTAATTCTATTAGGTTTTCTTGATCTTCATTCCACACACTGTGAAGAGGGGTTTTCTGCCAAAGTGTGCAAACATGATATTACTGTACATTAGAATGACATGTTCATCTGATTTTACTCTAACACCACATGAAACAGACAAGGTTTCCAAGATGTGTGCTGCAGTATTTCCCCTCAAACAGGTTCGATGAGGTTTTCTCCCCATATCTTAATACTTCATTTTATGTCTCCTTGTATAGTCTGTGATGCTATAAGGTTCTTCTTTTAACTGCCCAGGGCAATGCTGTTGATTATTTAAAATGCCAAAGCCAGGGTATGCTGGCAATGTTTCATGTCCTACAGTATGTTTAAATGCACATGTATGACATTGTCTCTTTAGGTTTGGCAAAAGAGCAGAAATTGTTGACACTAGGCTGGGGATTGGTGGTCAAGTGCTGAAACAATACCACCTGGACTGGGCACCGTGCCAAAGGAAATAGATACTGACAAGCTGTGCACTTCATGCCACTATCTAGCCTGCTGGGAAACAGCTGGCCTGAGACAATCCAGATGTGACCGTGCACTGCATGTATGTTTCACCACATTTCCCATGGAATAAACTTAGCTGCCCCAATATCAAACTTGTACCCACGAGGTGCCCAAAGCAGAGGAGTATGTCACTTCTCACTATCCTGAGCAGTGTTACAGATTTTATTGGATCAACATGTTCCTGATTATATTAGAACTAATGGCACCTTGCCAATAGAAATGATAATTGCAATCGAATGGGCATTGCAAAGAAGAAGACTTTGCTTAGAAAACAAATTTAACTAATATAGTAAATGCATTCTTCATTTGTGCAACAGATAAAAATTACAAAGTTGATCATAATTAATACATTTAAGTAAAATAAAAAAAAACAGAAAAAGCTATACCCCTCTATGACTACTTTGTTAGGCTTTAGTCACACTGCTTCAATCCAAAAGAAGTATGGGCAAAAACAAGCACAAAGTCCCTGTCAGTGTTGAAAACAAACAGTTATGTAATGCTTTTGCTCTAGGAAACATTGCTAATAAGGGTTCCTAAAATATACATTAAATGGAAAAACTAAGGTTTTCACCTCAAGAAATGTGCTTAATGATTGGAATGCAGTTCTTAAGAATATCTGACACATTATCTTCCCTACTGACAAACAACGCTTTCGGTTTTCAATCATCCAAGCCAATTAATCTGTGTTTTTGGTGAAAAGGTACTGGGGATTGAAAAGAACTGTGGTGGAACCATGGATCTTGATCTTGTAGGATGTAATTAAACAATGGAATTTGGAATATGGAATATGGAAGCCTCTCACCAAGGCTGTATCTACATCCAAGATAAGATCTGACTCTGCAAAAGAAGTCCAAAGTCTGCTACTGAAAGTCAAAGGACTTCCTTTTATTTTACTGTAGTGTTCAGTGCCATCTGCTTTAGACTGAATACTTACAGTACTTTCTAAATTGAACTGATTATTTGTTTGAACAGAAAAAACAGAAAAAATAAAGCTAACCTCCATTTCAATATGTAAAGCGGATAACAAATTAAGACTTCTGCACCCTGGAGAACTAATATTAAAGACTATTGCCTTACTATTGACAGCAGACATGTAGGAATTCACTATAATGTATTTTAAGATTATATGAAAATCATTCTATTAAAAATCTTCTCAGTAGATTAGTGTTTTTCTAAGCTAGGATTGTTCTTGACTACTCTGACTTCACTTGCATTAGGATTTAAATATCTTCATTCAACAACTGTCTTATGATAAACTTTCAGCTATTGAAGACTTCTAAGATATCAGAAGGACTAAGCCTTACAAGGAATAATGATGTAGACTACTGTTTTAAATGTTATATTACATTTGGATCTACTGTATAGGCACTTTACTAAAAGGCCACTTTAACCAATTAATGTGGCCTTTTAGTAAAATGAGATCTGGAAAACAAAGGTTATTTTTGGAGGGAGCATTTACCTCCCTTGCTTCTGCAATCATTATTTTTGAAAAAAAAATTGCTTAACAGGCTTGATTTTTTCTAAATTGTATATGAGTAAAAATAATTTGCAACTTGCTCATCTGTTCCAATTAAGGTGACAGTAACATTGTGGAAGTGTAAACTTGCTTACCAGCAAGCCCATACACTAATTGTTCTCTCTACTGTAGTGTATATGGAGAGAGGACAGCCAGGGACATTCCTCACTTCATTCAAACACTCTCTCATGTCCCGATTATTATCTTTATTACTGCTAATGGATCATTATCACCTTTTTATATGGAGCTAGTAGTAACTCAATTACTTAACCAGACCATTGCCATGCAAAGAATGAACTGCAACACTTGTCATGAACACTTCCAATGCTAATTCAATTATTCAAAAGCCTTTGTGTTGTCGAATTGAACATTTAGAAAAAGATAGCTCTTTCTCCAGCACTGTTGTTTTGCTATCCCTCAACTCAATTTCATCAAGTTTCAATTAACGTCCAAAATTTGCAATCTAGAAAATGTGTAACTTTCTAGGATTCTGAAAGTGTGATGCTGTGGAAAACCTCTTCACTTTCATACCGGTGAAAGCATAATTCCTTTAGAAATGAAAGGCTTGCATACATTCTTGACTCCCCTCCTTTATTATACATGGAAGACAATATTGATTATCTTACGACTGTAACTCAACTGTGCTTCTTTCTGGTAATATAAGCACGCCATCAATCTGTGCAATTAGACCTTAGCTAAATCTTCACAGAGTTGGATCAGTCTTGTTAGGGGACCACTAATAAATCTTCGGTTTGAGACCTTCAGTGATTACCTGCTGAGAACAAGCCAAGAAGCTAAAGACAAAAGCATTTTCTCTGGCCTGTCACAGGGACAAATCAGCATGGATCTTTTAGCTTGCTCTGCCTTTTCTTCATAGTGGGATCAAAATGATGTAGGCAGTGCAAGGATAAGGCAAAACTTTCATCAGAAAAATCTTCTCACAAAGACTGGAACTTCAGATAAAAAGACAATGTGGAGACACCAACACAAAGTCAATTACATTTTTTTATAAACCATCAAAATAAAAACAAAATTGAGTTTATGTATCCATCCATTCATCAATTTTCTATCATCTTTATCTAAGACAGGGTTGCTGGGGAGTCACAGCCTATCCCAGCCAGCAATGGGAGCAAAATGGGATACATTCTGAACCAAACAGTCCATCACAGGGCAGACACACAAACTCAGACATGCACCAGGGCCAGCTTCCCCAGACGTAAATCAACCTTCCACTATGCACTTGGTGGAAACCCACACAAACAAGAGCATACAAACTCCATGCAGATAGCAACCCCAGGAATCAGGGAACCAGTGCTGCAAGGCAGAAGTGCTAACCACTGTGCTGTCATGCTGTTCTGCTATTAAATCTAAAGATTTTTAACTCTAACATATGTCTCAGGTTCATAGTCGCCCTGGTAGAAATTAAAACAAATACAGAAGGAGAATCGGTGGGAAGGTCCCATTACTATAGAAATATATTCATACAGTATATGGCTGTCAGGCAAGATACTCTAAAGTACCTGTGCTTAGTGTTGGACCCTAGAGCTGTGTGAGCTTTATAGTTGTTGACAGTACATGATGGGGCTGCTGTTTTTTCTTTAAGGAAATAAAGGCTTTGTCTCATGTGGAAGGGATTCTTGGCATCCCACTCACATCATCTTATGTCTTCAGTTCTGTTCGTGTATCTGTTGTGCTTTGGATTCTCAAATTTGCTTCAGTCCATCCAATGTGTTTAGAGCCAGTTGCATGGTGCAGCCTTTGATACTTAAAAAAGTCTGCCTAAGAAGACATCCGAATTGAGAGGCATTATTAATCTGTGGGTCATGAGCTGCTCAGACACCTTCCTCAAGATAAGATTAGCGTGTGCACGGGATGATCTACAGTGTGTGTGCACATAGATTTATACACACAGCAAAGACTACGTATTGAATATTTCCTTTTGTTACCTTACTTTTGTCCAGCTATCCATTTTCTTTTAAGATATATGCAAAAACTCTTTGTCATGTACAAATACACACATAATTCAACACCATTATACAGACTTAAAAGAGATCGGAGCCACACTTGAATTACGCACAAGAACACACAAAATAACATGTTCATACAGTTAAAAGCAAGCATGTCAACTGTGTCAATGTCGGCAGTGCATGCACAAAAATGTGATTGTTAACTCTAATCAAGTTCAGATGTTAACCAGCCCTAACAATCCTGAAATGTGTCACAATAACATGTAATGCTACACCTGAAATCCATTTCCCCGTCATATACTATAATTCTTTGGCAATTATAGTGAAATTCTGAAGGGCACTTATGTCAGGAAACACGTATGTAAACATCTTTTTGAATAAGAAAAAATTTTATTGACACACAGCAACAGGAACACACACACTTCTAATAAAAAGAAGAAAAGGACACATGTGACACAAAGCGTATCTAACAGGCTGTCAAAGAATGACATCAAAGGAACCTCCCACCACATATAATACATACAGGCTCGCACAATGACACATAACAATTCACTGTTTGCCAGATTTATTCTCCTCCCTCCACCCTCCTCAACCCTCCTCCAGCCCCACACTTCCTTCAATAAAAAGCATTTTGACAGCTCTCACTATTTTGTTCACATAGTGTCTGTGCACACAGACAGACAGACCAAGAGCAAAATGAAATCAATCTCCCATTTTTAGCCAGTCCCCACATCTACTAAACATTCTGACAGCTCAACCTTCCAATAACCTCTATCTCTTGCTTCATGCACAGCTGTCTGCTAGCAATGCCCTTACTAATGGTAAGGGTTAGCTTAAGTTAGTAGACACCCCTAATCCAAGCAACAAATACAGAACAAATAACATTAAAAATATGACCATAGAATGGTAGCCCATGAAGACACTAAGTCTTGAAGTCACTAAGAATCATATATCAAGTAGTAAAGGGCAAGTAAAGTTTTACATAAAGTAAATATAAAAAGTCCAGTAAAAACTATTCACTTAGGAGAAGGTTAAAAATAGAAATGAAAGTATTTGTTGAAACTGCTGTGAAAATAATGATAATAATATCAAAAGGTTATATTGCCAAGTGGTAAGAGGGGAGGAATCTGTTATGTTGGCACACTCCCAGAATCTCCTGATTCTGGAACATTAAAAATATCAGAAACACAAGGCTTTTCACGTAAAGGCATCCTTAGCTGATACCTGTGACAGGATTTGTAATGGCTTTGTTTGTACTGGACATTTTCCAAGACCAACATTTGCAATAAATGGATTTATGATGTGAATTTGTGAACCAATATAACAAGCTTAAAACTGCTGGGGCATGATGCTAACAATGATCATTATAAACCTCTAGGGACTGCACAGGGTGTTTCAGCAGGGACAGAGGGTAAACAAGTGCAGGCTAATAGCCCCTGCCTCTGCTGTGTGGAAAAGTTAGGTCATTTTACTATTCACTAACAGCAGTAAGCAACATCAAAGTGTAAACTGCATTAATAATACATACATTTAAAAAAGAAATGACATTGCATATTTAAAAGCCAAGCCAGAGGTGGTGACACCACTGCCACCATTCAGTTTTGGCAGACTGAATGTCATGAGCTGCGAAAAGAAACAAGCAGACAAAAAGAAAAATCTAATCCCAGGTTAAATAAGTTTTATTCTCAGAGCCCCAAAACACTCAAGAAAGAAAAAAAAAACAGAACAGAAAGCAGCTGCTGTCACATTTTAATTGTGCTTCCATTCACTCATCCAGGACAACCTCAGAAAAAAATGCCACTATCTTTGACAAGCTAGAATTCAACCACCTTTCCTAAGGGAAGGCTCAGTGACTGTTACTCTGATGGGAGGAGGGAATGTCCCCCTGCTACCAACTGAGTCACGACGTCTTTCTCTGCAAAGCCTTTACTAGGTCCTACCAGAAGTTACAAAAATCAGATGAAAATGTGTACTGGGCTCACTTAGTACTGTTGTCTTTACTTAGATATATCATATTTGGATTAGATTTATTTAATTTTTGGAATGGAGACACATTGTAACACATTGTAACACATCTCTTTCAGGCCTGGTTATTGAAAGCACTTTAGTGTTTTCTGGTACAGTATACAGTACCCAAACATGTTCGTAAGTTGTAACATAGCCAAACCTCTGGCCATAGCATGACTAAAAATAAAATTCACGGGCATTTTTCACTGTTTTAGCTTCCTTCCTCTTGTTTCCTGTGGATTTCAGAATAAAATTGAAAATACTGCTTCTCGCCTACAACAGTCTAAATCAGTGGTTCTCAAACTTTTTGGACCAAGTACCACCCCTAATCCAACCAAAGCATCCAAGTACCACCTACAAGTCATCATCTCATAGGAACCCCAGAAATTCTCAATGACCAACATGAGCGCGAGTGCACACACACTCACACATACATATAATAAATATTATAATAATAAACTTCGTAGCGCCTTTAAAGGTGGCTTCTCAAAGTGTTTTACAGAAAAAAAAACAGTAACAACAACAAATAAAAATAACAATAAAAAAGCACCATTTCAGTCAGAGGGGTGAGCCTGTTTAGTCGAGAAAAGCAGATGTGAATTAATTTTTCGAGCCTTGATACAATTCACAATGGAGTCTAACAGATTTTAAATCGTCAGGCATTTTCTTGACGGCAAAGGTCTCGCGGTGGATGTTGTAATGCATACATTAATTTCTGGAGCAACCTCTCTAATTCGTGCAACTACACCGCTGTGTCGGCTTGTCATTGCTCTAGCACAGTCTGTACAAACTCCGACACATTTTATCCAGTCGAGGCCATTCTCTTCGATAAATTCATTCAGAAGCTGAAATATGTGCTCTTCTGTAGTTCCTGTTGGTAGCGGTTTACAGAACAGAAAGTCTTCATGGGACATACCCTCAAACCCGTATCTAACGTAAACGAGCAAATTGGCCAAATCGACTACAGACTCATCTAATTGCAGTGAAAAACATCTGCTCATCTTAACGCGCTCTATCAGCGTACTTTCGATATAATACTTCATTTCAATAATTCTATGAGTGACTGTGTCTTTCGGTGGGGCAGCAGGTCGAGCTGTTTAGCAGCTTTTTCTCCACACCTAATAGTGTGGCTTACCTGCTTTAGCAATCCGCAAGCTTGCATTTTTCCACGTTTCCGTTTTTATTTCCGTATTTAAGTTTTTATTTCATGCGGATGGGAGCGAAACACAGAGACGCTCGGTGTATTTTTCTCAAATTAACTTAGAACAGTTCCTAAATATTTTTCTGTTATCTATCACGCTTTCCTGTGCTCATAAGATTACCAGCGTTCGTAGCACGTATTTCTATGCATTCCTGTGTTTACAACGTTGGCATTGTTCCAAAATCACGCACATTCTCCTTCCTCCCTATTTGCTGGAGATACAGTAGCTTTTTTTTAAATACAATTGGTCACTTGCTACCGTAGCACGCATTCCTATAGAGTGGTATAGAATTACAGAGTATCTCTTGTGTCCACTGAAGTATTAGCGCGCACTGTATCGTAGTACGTAGGCTGCGTATTCAACACGTATAAAAATACAAAATATGAAAACCCGTCCCGATTTTTCAGCGCACACAACACAGTTCCAGGGTCATTTGGCGTACCACCTGGCGGCACTCCACGTACCACTACAGGTACGCGTACCACAGTTTGAGAACCACTGGTCTAAATGGTTTGGTTCCTGAGGAGATCTGTGAACTGTTATCTTCCTATATATCATTGGTGCATAAATCTAGCCTGGAGGGCCTGTGGGATGTCATTCCATCACTGCTCTTAATGATCTAATTGAGCTAATCATTAACTTAATTGGGTCAATTTAACCTTTCAAAGGTTGCTATTAATGATTTAAAGGAGCCTTCTCAATTCTAGCTCTCAAGAACTGAAGTTGTGCACCTAAACTCCAAAACTAAACTCCAAGCCCCTCATGCCCATGTTAGGTCTTACAAGTCATTTAGGACCTTTAAATCCTGTCTCAGAAACGTACGTTAATGCTCTGTCTAGCGTTTAATTCTAAATTACAATATTAAGAAGTGTATTTACGTGTTTATTTAAATGTGTAAAACATACTGGCATGAGTGACAAGTTTCCAATATATACTGTACAGTACTAACATTCCTTTGACAGTATTACATTTTTCTGAGCAAGCCTTCACAATAAAGTCCTGGACATTTTACCTGTCAAAATTAGAGAAAATCTGCTTTAGGCCCAGAAAGTTGTGTGGATCCAAATTTGTAACATTGTTAGACAGCAGCTTTCTCTATACATTCTTATTATGGTTTATCCTAAGTTCATAAATGCAAAATTTAAAAACTTTGCCAGGAAAAAACTGCATTGCATTTTAATACCAGCAATTTTGGTATTGTCTTATCTTATAAATTAATTTGTTTTCAATACGGACAAATAAATCTTTATTCTTATATTATTTATTATTGTATATTATTTATTTACCAATGTGGTGAGGACATATTGAGGAACTCATTATCTTTCTCTGTTTTTCTTTGATAACATCCTTATTTAGAGCAAAATAAAGCACCTGTTCACTAATAATATCACTTGGTTTCCTGCACATCAGTGTGTAATAGAAAGACTCACACATTGAGGATAACAAATGTAGTGGCTGCACCGAGACAGATCACACTAATCTCACAGAAAACCTGATTAGAAGATTTATAATGCTCAGGGGACAGGCATGTGCAAGTGAGGTATTAAACTTTTGCCACTGGTTCTTAACACAAGCATAAAAAAATTGTCAGATCAGCAGGTAGGTTCACTTTACACCAAAGTAGCAGAGCTAGTCTGTAACACTGTTAAAAGAGCTACAACACGCAGCTTTGCTCCTTGCTATACATGTCATGCAACTCTTATGGTACAGTATCATGAGGAGCTCAAAAGGAGCAGCAGCAAGGGCTGTAGACTCATGAGTGGAAGGTTGTGAGCTCAAATCCTAAATGACACAATGGTTTAATACCCCAGAGCATGGTGCATCACCTAAATTGTTCCAGTAAAATATTCTGCTGCATTCTGTAAATGTAAGTTATTTTGGATAAAAATGCCAACCAAATAAATTCATAACTAATCAGCATAATGGTCAATTCAGCCTTTTAGGCTTTTAATATTGTTCACTATAGACCCTAATACAAATGCATATCTATGTGCTATTTAAATTAAAGCCGCTTAATTTAGTGTGCGTAAGGGTTTGGAGAACCAGCCAGAAGAGGCTTTTTGCATTGTGACCAGGAGACAATAAAAGAACCAGGAAAGAGTGAGAGACCCATGAAATGCTAAGCCACACCTAAAAGGTGGTAGCTGTACAGCATTGATCACAGCAGCAGAGGAAAGAGTGTTAAAAATTACAGTAGTAGCATTGCAGAGATGGATGTTAAGATTTACAATTGTCAGAACTTACAGAACAGTAACTGATGCTGATTAAAAAGTGAACACTAGAGAGAAAGAATCAGGACTGTTTAAATTGCCCTCGCTATGGGAGACGCTAAACTAGACAGGATACAAATGGAGGTGACGGGTCTTCTGTACAGGTTGCTGTCTGAAGATCATATTAAAGTGGTGTGTGCAGATCTGAAGACACCCTAACAAATTAGTACAGAAAACAGCACTCTAATCTCATTAAGCACATAATAGACTTTTTGAGTGACAATGCTAAAAAATTGGAGGACAAAGGCTTGTCTTTATTTATGGATTTAAAAGAGAAAATAATTTAAATGGCTGAATCCAATGACCCTCATCAAAGCATTAAAATGCACAGCTGGAACTAATTTAACTGCAGCTAAAAACAAAAGCAAGTAAAAAAAAACGAATGTAAATCACAAGCTACAAATGAAACACCGCAGAAAAAATCAGACTTAGTATCGCAGAAAACATTTGAAAAATAACAAGACTAACTGGGGAAACAAAAGACTAAGCTTTACCTGTCTTGACTATCCACTGACTAAATTTTTGGTTTCTCTCCTCATTCTGAACCCAGTTGCTGATGTGCAATAAAAAATACAGGAGCCCCATGACCATGCTTCCAAGACTGCGACAAAGTCAGCCAATCACAGCAAAGATGAAGGCAAAGTGTATAATACTGTTCATATGCCAGTAGATTTGATGAAAGTAACAGTTTTAAGGAACAGTTTATAAGATGTGTTAGAATTCATAATACACATTACATAAAAAGTCAGTGATTGAGTGACAACTATATTGTTAATTCAGGGAGTATGTTTTAATTAATCTGAAGGCCTGAAATTATTTTTGCTTTATTATTATATTGTATTGTGCTTTACTGTTATTGTGTAAATTACTTGCTCACTATTCATTGTGTGGAATCATACTGTATATTGTATGACAAAGCAATTGTCACAGTTTGAAGTGGCATGACTCTTATTTTAAGACACCATTCAGTTTCAGTTTTATTTACATTAGTCTTTACAGACCCTGACATTGTTTTGTCTCCCTGTGCTCCCTGGGTGTCATAAAATAAAATGTGTTAAATTACAGTAAACAGTGAGGGTAATGGATACCAGTCCAATCAAATTAGTCTGTTCCTACCTTGGCCAATGTCCTAGCAATAAACCCTACAATGGTGAGAAAGCTCATTACTGATTCCTTCATACAACAAAAAAGAACAATTTTACTGTAATAAGACAGCTTTCCATTTGGGATTCTGCTGAATTTTCTGCTTAAGAGTTTGAAGTTATGGGGGAGTCTATGCTATAGAGTTGGCATGACAATTGTAACTGCGGAAAAAGATATAAGATAACATATGAAAACATCACAGCAGATACAGCCAATATACATGGATATTTGTAAAAACAAAGAAAAAACTCAAAAGACATTTAAAAAAACTATTTACATAGACATCCATCATCAAGGAAATGCATGGCAACATACAGTAAATGTAGATTTAAAAATGACTTACAAAAAATGTTTAGGTCCTGTGCAAATAAACAGAAATATTATTATCTTGTCAAATGTAAATTACCATTGAAGAGATACTGTAAAAATGATAACTCAACAAAATGGTTTCTGTATATTGAACTAGGCTAGTCAAATCACATTATGCAATGCTGTGTGGGGGGAAAGGCCAAATGCTGGCATACATCATGTTCTGCAAGATTGTGCCAGCTATTCTTTATGCCAGTTTTTCTCATTTTTAATGTGTATCTATCTGCGTACATCTGCGTGCCCGAGGTTCCTAACAAGTAAAATCACTGCACTGACTTCTTATCACACAACAACAAGTTCGACTTGTCAAGATCAAGAATAACGTGAGGATGCAGAATCAGAAGAACATAAAAGGTGCATTTAACAGTTGGGAATGAACCTCCTCTGGTTGTTGTTGATGCTGAGTTTCTTTTGGATTAATTTTCTGAGAACATCCAAATTGGTCAAATGGGTTTACAAGTAATTTTAAAGGAAAATCTGGTGCAAAAATTCAAATGTGATGGTAAATGTGATTGTAAAGAGGGTTTGTACCACTTTAAAATTCTCTGTGTCCACACATATACCGTATTGTAAGCATTATACAACTGGTCTTTATTCAAATCCTTCTGCGCAACTCATACTGTACGTACTGTACAGTACACTGCACCTTAAACTAGGTCACTATTTTATTAGGCAATTTTTTTTAATGGACTTATTGGTCAATAACACCAATTTTTCAGTCATTGCAGACATTGTAATTAAAATATTTCAGCAAATTAACTCATTCATGTATTTACACAGTTTTAAAAAAAGGTAAATGAAAAGAGACATCACAGGGAACACTGTATAATACTTTTCACAATTGTGCTACATGCTCTTTAAACATTATAATTCTCTGGTATGACTCACACCACACCTCCAATCCCAGCTCAGCTATTTTTACCAGAGCTGTTTCAGTAATTCTGCCTGTGAAACCTCGTCCACCTGCTGTTTTCCAGACAGTCCCATCAAGGAAAGTGTTAGGGAGAGGGCCTTTGAGACTCTAGGCATCGCTTTCTCAGTCAGAGCCACAGAAAGCACAGCACATATAGCAGTCTCCTTTGCACAAAACTGCTCCTGTTGTTACTTTTTTGGATTGCTCTGTTATAAGTGCATGATGTTTAAAAAACACAATTAAATGTATTCCTTGATAATACAGTATCTGACATAAAATCTTCAGAAATCCCCAAAATAAGATCAAGGAAGACTCTTTTGATGATAAAAAATAAAGATGTACTGAAGCAATCCTGCAGGAAGCTTGATCAGTAGGATTTTCACAGGCATCATAGACAATCTTCTGGGGTACATTACTGCTTCCCATTTGAAATAAGAGGTTCAAGTTACAGTAGAAGCAGTCTTGATCATGGACTGGAAGTAGTTCATAAAAGACAAAAAATATGAGATTTTGGTTACTGCTAAAGAGGAAGAACAAGCAAATGGTTTTATATTTTTATCCTTATAAAGCAATTCAGTGTTTGGTTCCATTTCTACTATGATCATAATCATAATTGCTTTTTGTATTAGCTCATCTCTTCCTTCCCCTAGTTATGATGTCAACTTGAGCTTCAGTCTAGGTCCATCCTCTCCTTGATTATCATTTGCTAAGCAGCTACTGTACCTCTGTCTGAACTTTAGCAACTCATTCTAAGGAAAGTATTAGAGATTGAAATTCTGTCTATTTTAATTGCCTAACTATTTTTTTTATCAATGGACAAACCTAAAGAATACTCTGGTTTTGTGAATGCAAGGAAATTCTAAGGTTGAATTCCCACAGGGAAAGAACTTTAAAGAAATGGCCCACCTTTACTATCCATATTACTCATTCTTACTAATAACTTCCTGCAAAAAGTTCCAACTGGTCAAAAATGAGAAATTTCTATTACAGATTTCACACAGTGGTCTTCAAAAACCATAAATTTTTAAACTTTAAATGGAGGCAGTCAAAACACACCAGTCTTAAGTGCACTTCAATTTCTTTCAGTTCAGAATTCCTGCACTTTAAGCGCTTTAAATAGGAAAAACTGTCAAACTTACTAAGGTCACTTATCTCAAGATTATAATAAGATATTGGTTTCTTCTAGCAAACAACAAAGCCATTGAGGTTCCTGGGGCAGGAAGAGGATGGGTAGTTGGAGGGGTATTCCCTTTTAGCAGGAGTCCCATCAGTGTTTTGGTATACTATAAGATATACCTACAGTCCTCTCATTCCAATGTGCAAGCCCCAAACCAGAGAACATGAGTCTCTCAAAGGCAATCATTGTTTCAAGGATTATCCAGTGTCTTTCAGTGATTGTAGTATGAATGAAACTGAAAAGGCTATATACCACATAAGTTTTCTGCTCTGTGCCAGTAAAAGAGCACCAGCTGAAAATACTGTATTTCATTGGTTCACCAAATGCAAATGAGTACTAATTTGTCTACAAGCTGTCACAGAATAGGGTAACAGAGCTTCTCTTTCAAATGTCTATCTCATTTATCACATGTACATTTCCAGTTAATCAATAAATCAATTATTCTTTGAGCTATAGGATATATAAATATTAATCAGCCATAACCATTTCACAACATTAGAAAACAGAACCCTCTTAAAAGACTTTTAGTTCTGCTCTTCTCACCCACCACTGGCTAAATTATAATTTCATACAGTATATGCCATAATCCATACTGACTTCTGCTTGCTCTTATAAAACTTTAACTCTGAGGTATATTTCTATCTGTGCAATCTTTTGGGTTTCAGAAGAAAATTAATGTGCACAATGATCTCCATACCACTGCAGAAGGGTAAAACTACTAAATAATTAACAAATAATAGTAAAGTAGTCTGGTGATGGAATGGTATCCCATCCAAGGTGTGCTCAACTAGCATTTCACTCAGGGTTTAGAAAAATAGAAAAGAATGCAATTAAACATTTTTCTTAGTCTTGAATATTTGATTCCAATTTGGAACACCAAACAACCAAAAACAATAGATAACCAAGAATCGGCCTGGGGCAGTCAAAAGTTAAAATAAGGAGATCTTAATTTGGATAAAAAGAAAGAGAGATGCAGGTGATTTTGCAAGCAAACAGGGGTTGTTCCCATCAATCTTTAGTACTTAGTCTTTCAGGTTTAATAGAAAGAATAATATATTATAAATAGAATAACATATTTTTTCTTCTTCTGGAAGCTCTACTCCGTCTTGATAAAAAAAACTATCACATTAAAAAACATCTGGAAAATAATATTTGAGAACCCTGTTCACCTACACATTAAACAATTCACATAATGCCACATACGTGTACATGTAGTACCATTCTGTCAAGATTTATTCATGCCCCCAATAAAACAGGAACATAATTTCCAGTCATGAATCACATTTATTTATATCTCTAAGTATTTCATAAAATAAAATCCAACAAAAACAAATATTATAATATTAATATTTTTTGTAAATGCAATGGAATCCTTCAGGACTACTGAAGGGCTTTCTTGTCCCTGAGGTATAAAAGGAGGTAAAATATGAAAGACATTCAATAGTGGCATGCATCATCGTGGTTATGGTCAAAGAGCACTACAAAGGATGCAAAATACAGTAATGCTCATTGACCTCCTCCAGTTGAGGGATATTTGTAAAGGAATCCACTATAATACTATAATCAATAGTAATTGATTATACTGGATGCAAGTGTATCTTGTCACGAAAAGCCTTGAATCAAATGGGTTGTAAATCCAAATTGTATTGTGTAACGAATACACCCGGGCTGGGAGAGGTCTCCTTTAGCTCAGCTGGCAAGTTCCCTGTTGCGTAATGCTGGAGACCTGGTTTGCGCCCAGGCAGTGAGGGACGAACTGGCAGAGCAGGAGTGACAAGGGCGGAAACTCAAAGAGCTGTTACAATTGCAAATTGAATTGTAAACCCAAAAGCCAACCTTAGCTTTCTTCTTCAAAGTATCAAAAGCATCATTCGATGTCTCCCAAAGGAATGCAGGATTTATGGCTAAATTGCAAGAAAGAAGCCTCTGCTGAGGGCAGACCCCAAATCACAGACTCAAATTTAGTAGAAGAGATCTGACTGACTGACAACTAAAACCACTTACTGTAGGAACTGGTGAAATGTAGTGCAGGGGGGGGTGAGTTTATTATGTTTTGGGGATGTATCTATAGATTCTGGGCCCTTGTTAAGATAGGGGGAATCACGAGCTCCAACAACTGCCTGGACATTTTGGCTGCTTAGCTTCATCTGCCAACAAACTCTGGATTGTCTGAAAATTGACATTCCAACACGACAATGATCCAGAGCGTGCATCCAAATTGAAAAAAAACAATAAGTGCACATAAAATAGACGGGTCATCTCAATCTCCAGACCTCGATCTAATCAGCCATTTGTAGCATGAACTCAAGAAAACAGTTCAAAAACAGAAACCAAAGAGTATGAAGGACCATGAGTAACTGTCAAAAATACCCCATCTGAAGTGTTATATTCTAATAGCACACTGCAGGAGGTGTCTTGTCAGTGTAATCCATGCCAGAGGTATTGTATAACACACTTTAATTACAACATACTAACAACAGCGGTATGAATAATTGTAACCTTTACATTTAATTAAGACAAATATGATTTTGCCTGTGCAAAGCTATTAAGATTACAACATGACATATTTTGTTTCAGCAGGAAATAAAAAAAATATTTTAGAATATTTTTGAATAATGAAATATTTTTTAATTCCCGTTCACCTGATCTTTGAGTAAATGTGGAAACTCTACATATACATTATGAACTCAACTTTTTATGGTTTTGTATGATTGCTTGTTTAGTGGTAGAATTTCCAGAGTGGAAGAAAGCTACTCACAACCCATCCCTGGCCCACAGCGCTGCCAAAACTATAACCCATAACAAAGCCAATTTCACACTGTGCTGTGTTACTTCTTGCTTTACTGAGCCTTGCTTCAGTAACAGCCCACTTTCCTGCTCTGTGAAAGACTGTTGCAAGGAAGGGAAGCAAACTGTACAAAGGTCTTGGGCAATATCTTCAGACTGTCATTCATTGGATTTAAGAAACACTGAATCAGTCCGTTCAAAAGTTCCAAAAACTTCTATGAGTCTTAGTGACATGGGGAGAGGTCTTTAATCTGCAGTTACAATTCGGGTTTTAATCTTCTGTCAAATGTTGCTAGTACCGATTTGTAAACAGTCTTTTAGAATTCTTTATAGTTGATTACATTTCATCAATTTGATGGCAGTTGAAGATTTGGCCTTCAATTGCAAACAGAAAATAAGTATAAACATAATAAATATTAAAAGCCTATCACCATCTTTTCAAGTAGTTTTGCTCTTTATGTCATACCAGATAATTACCCTACTAGCATTTGTTGCTAGCAGTTATGGCCAAGCATAAATCCATGATTGAAGTTTATTTTTAAATCCTTCAACACTTAACTGGCATCGATAGAGCCTAAATGATAATGTAGCCAGGTTCAATTGGCAATCAGTTAGCATTTTATAAAACATCTTTTGTTTAGTTTGGTCATATCCTCCAAGCAGAGAAGTCCTTATCTTGGAAACCTGCTCAGGAACTAGTTCATCAGTTGCATGTATTGAAAGGTTTTTGGTGTGCATGTGCATTTTAAGTTGGCCATTGAATTATTGTTTTTTTTTTGGTGGATCTGCAGTTACTTTAATAAAAGTACCAGAAGAATAAAAGTTCCCCTGTTTCTTGTGTTCCTCCTTAATTTTGTCACTCAGCAAGGTGATCTTCTTATTAATGCTAATGATTGAATTCAGTCAAGGCTCTGTCTGGAACCTTTTATTATTCTTGCCTATGGTTCCAGTCACAATGTTACAAAAAAACTATATCACTGCACCTGGAAAGAGAATAAAATAAAAGAATTTCACAACATACACACAACTTAATGGAACTGAATCTCTTTAGATGTGAACACTGCAGATTACAAGGGGATTTCTTTCACGTATTCAAAATCCTCATTGGAATTGGCAAAGCCAACCAAAGGGGCTTAGGTTGAACAATAAATTAGGAATAAGGTCACAAGAATAAATGGGCTCTATAGATATAAAGTGATTCACACAGGAATTTTAAATAAACTGTACATATAACAGGGGTGAATCTGAACTGCAAGGAGCTACAGGTATGAAAGGTGTCAAGGTATGGAAATTCCACTACATCAAGGCAATCTAGGTAAGCAATTACTGAGAAAATTCTTGGGTATAGAGTAAAAAGTAGTAATAAACTTAAATCATGATTTACCACAACATGAAACATTTCAACTGTGGTGCCTTTACCATACCTGCAGAAGGTTCAAACAGTTGAAACATTCTGTTTCCTCTTTTTACTTTTTAGTGTGGAATTAACCTTTACTTGTTTTCTCGTTTAGGTCTTTTGTTTTATGAATGCATCTAGATCAGCTGGAAAATTGTTTACTGATTGAACCTGGCAACAGTCTCACCTGATGTCTGTCTCAGTTAATTAATCCCTAGGGCCAACTTACAAAGCACAAGATAAAACAGAAGCATTTTACTCTATGATAGGTGACTTCCAGTCAATTGGCTTCCAAAAATAAAAAAAGAAATGGCAACTTGTTTGTCTATATCACATGAGAGAGAACCTCTCTGGTCTGTGGTATCTTTATCTTCTAGTTTCAGATATACTCCTTCAATGTTCAGTAAATTTCCTAATGAGGCTATTCTTGTGTGTAAAGGGTCTACACTTTACTGTAGGTAGATAAAAATACAGGCTCAACAGCAAACAGATTGAGGTCAGTAAGATGAGGCTTGATAAGATAGCAACTCTAGTACTGTAGACTTTGTCAGGTCAGGATGACTGACCACTAGTGTCGAACCAGAGAGAGGAGAGGTGTTCATAATTGGGCCAAGACTGTACAAGCAGTGTGTGCACTGCAAGAGAGAGAGGCCTCATCAATGAGCAGTGCAGCACCCAAGCTGGTTATTATTTTCCTCATGCCTAGGTGTGTTTTGCCCTCGGAATCTGTTTTTTTTTGTTTATTCTAGTGGAAAATCAATAGTTACAGTATTAAATGGAAGACTTTCTGTTCGAACCCCACAGCTTACTGAGCACATGGGCTGACACATTAAATGGTTTTGATTCAATTTGAGCCCCATTGAATTGCCATTCAGCTGGATAGGCTCCAAAGCCAAAAACAGTTACTGTACCATTAGAAAGTTAATTCACAGTTAATGCTTAAAGAAAGCCAAGTTTGATAAATGCTAAGGTGATGTGCATTTCCATTATGCATTTATTTTTACTTAATTTCTTATGAAAGCAATTAAAATAATTGTGGGTTAATTTATTGAAAGTTTCTATTGTATGGTTATGTCTGTTTCATGTCATGGGACAAATATGGGACAAATATGTATTCTAATCATTTTCAGCTCAGACATTCTATCCAAATCATATTTTTGCTGTTCATTTCAGTGCATTAGGAATACATGTGGAGTACTATTTCTGGATTCAAGTGGCAGGACTGAGGCATATCTTTGTGTCAGACAAAACCAAACTGTGGGTGCATGTCTCTCATGAAAGCACTGATGGGCTGAATGACCTATTTTCATTCTAATGTTTTCTTATATACAGTATGTCTGTTCATCATTTTAGCAGTAACATCATGGTTTTATAATGTTTATATAACTAGGCTGAGTGCACCATATATGCTACAAAGGTTATGTCACCTCTTGAAACCTAGACAGTGTAGAATTGTGCCATAGAAGCAGTCTTGTTCTTATGGTATTGTGAAATTCATTGCTGTCTAGACTGATCAAATCCTGGCAGGAGCAGTTACACTTATACCTTGAAGTTTCTTTGCTTTTTTATGGTAAGGTTCATACTTTATCTAAATTTGACCATGGTTATACTATACACTTTGTTTTGCCTTTTTGGCCGTGGTAAGTTACAGTCAGCATTAATAGTGGGAGGGTGGCTACTCTCTTCTTCCTAGAAAATCACAACAGAACATTAATAGGAACATTCAGCTGTGCAAACAACTTAGCTACTGTATGTAGGTTATTATTAGATCCAAAAGCCTTATTAGGCCCAAAAAGGAATGGCTTATATCTACTTCATTGCATAGGATATTATATACACTAAAGATGTGCCAACTTAGTTTATAAGTGTTCTTCTAGACTAGTTCTTTGGTTAAAACCTGAAATAAGGAAGTACTCAAGACACCTTTACTTGTCAGAGTTTACTTTACTTGCTGACTTCAACATTACAAGATCAAGGTTTCTAGATATAAAGTGGTCTTTAATCTATTAGATACAAAAAAAACCAAAACAACTTTAATTTAACAAAACGGTTTTAAAATATTAAGAATTTCTGGTCAAATAAATGGATATTTTCTGTGACAGACTATTAATGGGTGGCCTGAGAATCATGAGGGGGACTGCCATCACCATTCCTGTATAAAACAAGTCCTAGACCTAAATCCTGTTGAAGATTGGTAGAACTGATAAAATACGTAGTTCAATCCAGCATTACCATTAACAGCGTTACTATTATCACAGCTGCAATGGAATGCAATTGTATTAGTAGAATAAGGTGGGACTGGGCAGCAACGTTTCCTAAGCCTTATATACTACATACGACATCTTGTTCAAACTGGTCTAGCTAATCTAAGATGATCAACCTACTGTACTATTCAATGAACTTCCCTAATAACTTGACCTGTTAGGGTCTTCTTTGATCAACTATAATCCTTAGTAGACTATGGTATGCCATTCGATGAAGCAAAGCACCAAGCAGGTTATGGAATGATACAGTGAACTATGAAAAATAAAATTGTAATATTACATTATTATGTGGAATAATATGGTTTACTTTACAACAATGTAATATTTAAAAGTGCCCTGTTATACTTTCTAAATTACACAAATTACACCAAAAGGTACAATCACAGGTGCTGGGGCAATCAGTCCAACATCTATGTAAAACTTCTTCTGTCTTTCTTTTTATCTAACTTTTTTTATTTTTACTGTTATTTATACTTCATGTCAAAAAAGGATCTCCTAAATGATTATTTCCAGGCCTGTCTGTGACAAATGAACAAAGCACAGTCTTTGAGAAAGACATTTACAGAATGTTTATCCCTAAGACAGCATTTCACTTGTTATTTTTATTATATGTTTTGTTAATCTTTTGTTTAGGTTTTTGTTTCTCGGAAATGATGAACCACCAAGACTAGTCACTCAAGAAAAGATACAAGCTCTTCGCACTGCTTTGTGAGGAGTTTTCATGAAAAAGGCAGACATGTAAACATTTTGGAGGGATTCTCCTGTATGTTACACTAGTAAACAAATAATCTTAATAGATGACAGCAGGGGGACATAAGTACAGTATACACTGGAAGAGCAGTTGCACAGCCTCCAAGCTTTAAAAACAAAACAAAAAAATCGATGACATACAGTATTTTCTTTTTTGTAGGTCAAAACTGCACCAAATCTCCAAATAAGCACTTGGAGAGGTTAATTGGAGAGTGTATACCTGCAAATTAGTCATTTGCTATTGGGAAATTGCTTTACAATTGCAACAAAATGTAATTTACAGCTCTTTCAAGTAATTCAGCCTTTTTCTTCTCAGTTCAACACCAGCTCTTTCTTTGACTAATGCTTACAGTAAGACTGCTCTCACACTCTTTATGGCCTAATGCATTCACAAGATGCTTCCACCCAGTTCCAACAGGGTCGCAAGAACTTTCTCAAACAAGAGGGGGTTATTTGGCACATCTACCTTATTTGGTTTATAATAGCTTGAACTGACTCTCATACATCCTTTTCTTGAAATAATTAAATGTATTAATTGCGACAGTATCAATAGATAGTAATGCTTGTAATTACTGTATTTATTACTACTCCCACAAGTCGTACAGTACCTGCTATTCCCAGTCTTCCATCAAAGTAATAATCAGATGAAATAGGCTTAACTTCCTTGATCAGATGGGATCAGGCGTATACAGGGTGCTATGACCATAAGCAAAAATGAGTGTCCTCACACTGGTGTCTTTGTCAGTAGAAACTTTACCAATTCATTTCTTATTAACATCTGATACAGTGATATCCCTGAGGAAAGTCTCCTTTAACTTAATGTCCTAAGTCTTTAAATTTCAAAGCGTCCCCACAGATATTATTATGCTGTATTTGTATCTTTTTTTAGACAGTGTATCATACATACCCAAAAAACTACCTTGTTGGCTTCCTCTGTTTTCTTCCTAAAGGCATTAAACGTGACAGCTTCCAGATAGTCCATTGGGTAATTCTACCATCCGTTATTAGAAAGCTGCTAATTTCGGGTAAGGGTCAAGACAACCTGGAGCTTATCCCACAAGAATAGGGTGCAAGGCAGGACCACACCAGGCACAAGGCCCCACTCCAGACATGACCCATGGCCATTAAGTGTTGTATGTCAGCAGTGCTAACCACCTCACCATGATATTGCCCCCCATTGAAAAGTGCTTGGTGCAATTGTGACTATGAACTAAGACTAGGACAGACTGGTTATTCTAAAGTTGTTTTTATCAAAATCAGCTGTACGGTATTTTGCTTTTGTAAAAATATTTTGTTCCTGCAGCTTTGACATTCATGTGTGAAGGGTAATATTCAGATTTATGTTGTTGTGAAAAGGTTTAAACATCTTAGACACAATATGGAGTTACAATTCTACATATGTTATTGTAATGCCCTCGCCTGGTGGTGAGGAGGAAGCTCCCCTAGGCACTCATAGTACCGCTGGGCAGGCTGGGAGTTGTAGCCGGGGAGAGTCTGAGGGTCAGCACGATGACCAGCGGCCGACCCTACCTGTGTAAATAATGTCATAGTAGTTCTAGTGTCCTGTGTAGTCTTATAAGTGTTGTTAAGTAATTACCACCTAAAGATGTGTACCTGTTCCATCAGTCTCCTCATGTGTGTGTATATCCTGTGTTTGGTTTTGTGGTTGTTAAAGAATAAAGCTATCGCTTGGTTTGTTAATTGAGTCTCCACTGGTCCTTTGTTCTGAGAAGAACCTGTAAACGCTACATTATCAATATTTACTCAAAGATTTCAATACTGTTTTCTACTATCATAACAACTTTAAATGGAGTTTATTTAATGAATGTTCGGGAGGGATGACAACAACCACGCTCAATCATTCCCAGCCGTCAGTGATAAGCAATCACTCCCATCGTCCTTCCTACTGAACTCTATAAATACCAAATGCGATATCTTTCTGCCTCGTGTGCGACTTTTGCATCTCATCTCCACCCCAACTCCACCTCTGCAGCTGCCCCTTGGTTACCTTGCAGGGGGGTCCTGGCCTCCTCGTCCTATGGCCAAGATGTCAGCTCTCAGTCAAGCGGGTAAAGCCAAACATTCGCTCCACAATAGTTCGTTATGCTTTGATTTTGGGCATTGTCATTCCTCATGAAAATATATTAATACAGTTTAGTTTAGAGAAGAAGAATCTAAGCTTTTCATTCAGCAAACTTTATACCTGTGTAATAATAATAATAATAATAATAATAATAATAATAATGAAATAACACTACAAGAAGAGTAGCCATACAAAACACATCAGACTTGTGCACTGCAGTGTACAGTATATTTGCAAAACTGAGGTTTAAAAACCAACAAACTAACACTTTAGCATCAATACCCTGGCCTATACTCAACTGAAAACTTCCAGCTGTCACAGATGTCGGAAGGGACAAATCGTGGAGAGGCAGAAGAGCGAAAAAAGACCTACTGTATGTGCGTAGCGGCAGAACAGGGAAAAAGCCCAGGCTCAGCAGTTCAGGAGTCGAATAGAAACCAATGCCCACAGGCAGCGGACGTGGGGCGACCTCGATGCTAGGCGGGTTTCAGAACATCAGAACGTCAATGCTGAGCGAAGCAGAATAAGTGACCCGGAAATATATAGCCCCAGAGAGAGAGACACCAGAAGGAGAGCAAAGGACAGGAAACTAGGGACAGGACAGAGAAGGAGCGCCCCCTGGTTACAGAGGGCGTGACACCAGCTGCACTCAGCCTTTTTCGCTGGGTTAGAAACCTGATGCAAAACCTCACATTGGAATAAATATAGCCCACACTATGTACTGTAGATCTATTGAAATGTTTATAAAGCCATGAAACCTTATCTAGTTCATCTCAGCCCACTGTTAACATTTGTGTTGTCCTCATCTTTCAAATACCAAATACTCAAAACTGTAGATGGTTCAGGTCACTTATTAACTCTCCTTGCAATTCATTTCAGAATTTTGTTTTGAAAATAAGACGCATCATCTACTTCTTTTTCTTGCTTTCACAAACATCAGTGCCAAGGTCGCAAAGTGAGAACTAACTGGCACAAGTCTCCTTAATGAGCCCATGGGCACAGTGCTTGCTGTTATGCATTAAGCTGTTGAAAAGTTGCCTTAAACACTGAATTTCAAAGATTCCACTTCATGCTCATGATGTGTGACATTTGCTAAGGCCTTTACTGATCTTTGCCATCAATAAATCATGGGCATACGGTATCACATGTAACAAGAGGAAATATATTTATTAGAACGCATGGAATTCTAAATTAAATAACTGTTGTGACACATTGTAGTTTGTTGTAACCAAACCATTGTTGGTTACTATTGTTACATTTTTTGAACACATTATAAGTGACTTTGGGAGTATAACCTGCTATACTACTGCAGCTTGTGTGTCATTAAGCAGAAACACCAGCACAACCTGGCAGCAGAAGAGGAAGGCAAGAAAAATTATTTTGTTTCCCTCAGCTGGTCAAGATTGCAGCATTCATAAAAAAACAATCGCAAAGTAACACTTGACAACAGTGTATGTAATTATTAGGTGTGAGTTACTGTACATAGCACATGCACCTTCTACCTATTCTACTGTATCTAGAACATATTTTCTGTTTCTTAACAGAAAACGTTAAAGGTGTTATGTGCAGCATGTGTAAAGTCTATTGTTCCCTGCAAGTTAGGGGAAACCAGAAATACCAAATAAATTTACCGTATATTAAAATATTTTAGTTCAAATCTGCTTTTAGGGGAAAATGGAAATTTGTGCATTCATCTCAATAAAGCATTGAGCACAACTGGTAATGCATGAAAAAATGCAGACTGAATGGTACCATCAACTGCTGCCACAGTCTTCTGAGAAGAGCCAGTAGCAGAAACATGCAGGATGGATGCAGTTTCACCACTGCAAAGATTACATAGTTTCTCTTGGTAAGAGACCAGATCATCTTTTAGATCAAAAGAGTGCGCTTTCTTTCACATCCTACTCATTCACTCTGGTTTGTGTAAGATGATGTTTCCTTCCCACTGCCATTAAATGCTGATTTCGATAGTAATGTGCTTCCCAAAGCTCCCAACAACTTAATGCAATTGCAAAGTTTTGTACATCTCATTTTGAAAGCCGAGAAACCTAATTTGCATTATCTGCACCTAATTGTTTAAACTGAAATTAAACATTCCTCGAGTGCTTAAGCATAAAGGTATTTTACTTCAACAAAATGCCATAAAATATAATTTGCTTGTTTGATATGTCACCAGCCATGTCTGGCTCATTTAAGGCAGGTTTATGACTTAAAAAATATCTTCAATCATTTCATACATCTGGCCCTGAGTATTTTGGATTTTACTTGAGAATTTAGAATAGGTTCATTTCACATGTCCAGTGGATTCTATGGTAAACTAATGTCATGATAATAATGTGTACAGTATGTGATCCATCAAAGATGTCACAGCCCATAAACTCCTGCTGTTGGCTTTTATCAGGCATATCAAATGATCTCTAACAAGAAAAGATGTCATAAAACAAGTTCTGGACTCTTATAAAAAAGTCAGTCATAAAATACGTTGGCACTCTAAAAAACCTCAGTTACTGTCTTCAAAGGGTGTCCTTTGCATTCTAGTCCATTTTAAAATGCCCACCTAAGACTTATTTGTCATTTCTATTACATGACATTATAAAACATGATTAAATTCTAAACAGCCCAGTTTCCCTTTACTTTCTTCTTCAGGTCACAGTGGTCGACCTGTAAAAAAAACAAAAACAAGTGTATTGGTCTACACCATCATAAGAGCTAGTTAATTGATAAATAATATGTAGAGACTGTATTACAAATCAATCTGCTAGCATGATACTTTCGGTTTCAGGCTGAGCCAATGAAAGCAATGATTATTTGCATTGTACACATGTTTTGCAAATTATGTGCTAATCAAATTGAAAAAAATCAAGACAAACTTTCATTGTTCATATTTGAGATCATCTCCTCTAAAGGATTTCTTCATACTAAATGGTTCTCTGACATGACCTACAGGCATTAGGAATCCTTTTAGTGTACATGTGCAAACTGGTTACTCAACAAAACAGTTGTGTTGAAATTTGCCATTTTTAAACTTCTTGTGATATTTCTTCCCATATAAATACAATTTTCAGCCATCAGTTGTTAATCATCTTGGCTTAGTATTGCAATCTCTGCAATGACACAAGACAACATGAAGACAATATAGAACCTTCCTCCAAAACATGAAATGTTGTTCCATTCACTTCTCTGCAAATTCACAGCTAAAATAACAGTTAATGACTGATATAGCTCTCTAAAGAGATACATGTACTGTATCATGGGTACCTGGAAAATCCTTGAAAAACCACAGTAGTGCTCCGCCAGTGTCATTCTATTGCATGGGGAATATGGTCACAGTAAGACAATATATGAATAGCCCAGAATGGAACCTGTCAACTTTCGACTACATGGCCTAACCTATTCACTGAAAATAAAACATTGACAGTTTAAAACACTTTAAAGCCCCAATTGGGACATTTGTCTTTAAAATGGAGCTTAAATGTTTATCCTTAAAGTATTGTGATAGTGAAAGGAGTTTGCTATCTTCCTGTCAGACAGAGTTACTTAGACACTTATTTAGAGCTCCTGTTCTTTACAGAACGGTCATTTTGCAGTGACTAGATAGCTAAGCCGTACATCAGGGTAACTGTAGAGCATTAAATTCACCAAGACACTAGAGAGACATACAGTAATAGAGATGAAAAAATATTTCCCGATGAACATGAAACCACAAGGACACTCAGACTGACCTCCCCCATCAACCCTATGCAATCTCACTCTCTCCTTTCCTATCCATTTTGCCCCCTCTCTCATCCTAAACAGGAAGTACAGTGCTCTTAATGTCTCAGAGGAGCTAATTTTAACCCCTGATCAATTATTTATTGCTACTCCAGGTGAGGTAACACTTGGTTACTGAGGTCTTTCTGTTCTCTATTAACTGCATTGCAGGCACAGAGAGAAAAACAGAGCGAGGGAATGTGGGCTAGAAGTGCAGATGGAGAGAAGAAGAAATAAGATCTTAGGAAGGCTGATAGAGATAAAGAGATAGGGGAGAGATAGGAGTGGAGAGGACGAAGTAAAGACAGAGTGGTTGGGAGCAACTACATTTGGTAAAGAAAAGGGTGAATGAGAAATAAAGACATTCCTTACTTTTCTTTCACAAGAGTGGATAAAAATGATTTGATTTTGTTGACATTTCCCCATGTTACATTCATTCAAAGATAGCTTCTTTTTGTCAGACTTACTCTGCAGTTAATATGTGTGCTTTCTACCAGTGACACCTTCCTGTCTTTCAAAAATCCTTTCCATTTGTACAAAGTTTAAAACATACTGTAAATTTCCAGTTATGGATTTGTATACAGTAGCTTCTGCAGATATTAGATCCCACATGAGAGTTTCTTTGCTTTATAGATGCCACCCATGGGCAATCATACTGTACTTGTAACATCATGAGCACAAAGACATGCATGACATGAACATGCATCTACAGTAGTTGGGTAATTCCCCATTAGAATTGCCTAAAACTGTTTTTATTTTTTTATGGCCATCCATGACATCTACTTAGAGGAAACATCTTTTAGTAGAATCATAGGGTTTGCAAGACTCTTTTTCCTCCAAAAAGTTGTTAGTACTGTATATATTTTATGACAGAAGAAAAAAGCTCTTTGATTACACCAACTGGAAGCAGTGAACTCAGAATTTTAATTTAGGAGCTCTTAAGTGCTACCAGTATCTTTACCACAATTTATGTAACTTTCTATTTTCCCTTTCTTTACTATGAAGAACTTTCTAATTAGAATTTTTGGAACATTCTCACTGACACTCTTTTCATAGTTCACACAAACAATATGAAAACATTAGTGTATTAATCAAAAACTGTATTTGTCTCTTGGATGTGTGAATGATAAAGAGACCATTTTAAAGGCTATAACAATATCTTCTGTGATGGGGGCCTTGCAAAAAAGAATAACAAAAAAAAATAAAATTCAGGTACATCTTTTCACCAACAGATCTTTTTCCAGTACATCTTTTTTAACAAATCCGGGTGGAAAACATTACACTAACACACACATATACAGAATGTAGTATGCATTAATGTATATAAAATATGAAAAAGTATGCTTGGAATATAATTAAATATAATTTCAGTATGTTTTAAAGGTATTTATTTTCAAACATATTAAATTTTCCAGATACTGCAGTATTTATCAACAATATACACAACACATTCCCTCAGTTTTCATCTGGTGCGTTAGATAAGGATGTCCCTTCTTATCAATATATTGCTTTTAATTTGGAGTCTTGAGTTTTCAAAATCTCCCAGCAGGAGGTTTGATTTGCCCAACAGATTTGTTATGTGATCCTACTGTTATATGCCTACTGTTCTTGGAATTAAAAGGAAATAAAGGGCAGCTGGTGATTCATTGCACAGCTACAACCCTCATGCAAACACAGGCTTTGTTTATGATAACATTACAGGCAAAAACTGAATTTTTACTATTATTAAGAAGGAGTAACAAAGTTTGCAAAAGCATTATTAATAAAGAAAAAACTACAGATTATTACTCAAACCCATTTCATTAACCATTTACCCATTTCAAATCTGCATGATGAGCAGATTAGAAGTAAAGACCCAGATGGCAGAAGTTTGGCTTTAGTTTGCTTTTTTGAGATACAAAACATCTTAGGGAATGTATGGACATGAATGATCTCCATATGTTCTAAATGGCACATGGAGATGACGTCAAAGCCCAATTCAGAGATGTAATTAAATTACTCTGATCCTGCATGCACTGGCACTATTATAACAGGAGCCGGTCCTGACTCCCATGTAGTGCGTATTTAGGACCCTGTACAAAATGTATAATCCGGAAGAGACTGGAGAATGACAATAGGGAAAACACGGAGAGGAATGGATGGGAGAACAGACAGGGGGTGATGCTGACAGTGATCCAGGTGTGAGGGGGAACGCAGGCGAACAAGTCCAGTGGGAGTCCAAAAGGAAAAAACAGGGCGCAGTCCAAAGTCCAGGTAGCCGGATCTTGGATCAATCCAAGACAAACAGTTAAAAACAGGAACCAGGTTGGAACCAGAACAGGAACAGGGAAGTTAAAAACAAGATGATGAGGCCCGGACCTAGATGGTCAGGACGCCGTGATAAAGCCTATGCCGTCAGGTCTCTCTTGGACCCGCTGGTAGGTGGGCTTCCAGGCGTCCATCTTCCAATGCTGAGTCCAGAGCTCATTAGGCATTTACAGTAACTTATATAGTGATGGGTTAAACAGGAGACAGGTGCACGTAATACTGAAACTAATAATAAAAGGTTGGAGCACCCTCTAGATGAATGATGATGGCCGTGACAAGTACAGTATGTTCCTAACTATACTGTAGTTCCTCACAATTCCTCATCATACAAAAATGTAATGTACTGTACAGTAGGCTTTAGATAGAGCTCCGCCACAATGAAATGAGCACCCCTAAGGAAAGGATACCTAAGCAAATCTCTGTGGTTACTTTGCTGTCTTACTATGATAGTCAACTGCATTTCGCACTGATCTCCTTTGTTTTCTCAGTGCTTGCCAGATGTTTTAACATACTTTGTGATACTGCCTTTTCAAATGTTTGAAATGACATATCCTTGTGTTACATTATATTTTTGTAGTGTAGTCATGGACAGGAGAACCATGACAGCTTTGTGAAAGTGTGGTATGTAATGTAAAACAATCATGATCAAAGTGAAAATTTAGCAGATTATGGTTAAACACAGTGTATTCCCCAAATCCAGGGAAATTCTCCAGTTTTCCTACAACATTTTCATAATATTGGTACAGGTAGGAACAATGGTGCTCAATTTTATGCTTGGGCTCATACTGTCTCTCATGCAGATCAGTGGTAAACTCAAGTTAATATGTCACTTCTCTGCAGAAAACCATCATATAAATATAAAAAGTGAAGTTTGCTATAATTAATTCATCTGTCACACAGGAGTTGGAGTCATACTGCATGTAACAGGATCCGCTTAATTAATTTCATACCCTTAAAAAACACTAATCATGTTTGAAGACAGACTGACAGTTAATACAAATAAGGCTGAAATCTGTTGAACAGTGGGACAAGCTGTCTGTATGTGTCTGTGAGTGGTTGTGGCAGTTATATAATTCTGCAAGCTTTAAGAACTGCTGACTGCTGATGGCTTGTTAACCTCTTTGTATCTGACTACATCTGTGTGAAAAAAGGAAGGACTCTGTAATAACCATGAGAAAGCCAAGATGGTAATATATCATAATAAATATAATAGTATTTCTTCAGATAAAGCAATAGTTGACCATAAGTTTTATGCAAGCTTCAGTAAGCCATGCTTTACTATAGTTTTTATAGTTCATTGTGTTGTTCCATACATGGAACATAACAGTTTTTCATAGCTTTTATTATATACTGTATGTTCCATGTTTAATGACAGTTTATGCAAGTACAGTGCCCTGCATAAGAATTGCAATAGTGAAGTCAAAATCGCTTTTTTTGCAGTATACTGTACTCAAGCAATTTGGATTTGGGATTAAAAGTTTAATATGTAACAAAAATACAGAATATCACTTTTTATTTCTAAGTATTTCTGTGCTTATATGTTGTATCATTTTAGAAAAATAGCATTTTCATGTTCAATCCCTCCATTTCAGGTGAGCATACTGTAAGTATTCAGATAATTGCCAGGTGTTTCTTATTTCATTGTGTGAATATGTACAGTAGAGTTGTAATATAATATAATGCAAGAAATGACGTACATTATTGGGACTGAAGCCTGTGATCTCATGTGCTAAAAGCTTACAGGTCTCATGTGAATATGTGTGGCTGTTTAGGAAGCACATGTTCTATGTGCTCATGTTCTATGAGCTGCAGCCCATTAACTTTGTGGCAATAGGTCAGCTGCTTGTTTTTGAATGTGCGTGTTTCTTCTGACCAGGAATCAGTGAGCTTCATAATGGTGAGTGGGGGAATGTTCTAAAAGCTGTCTGCAAGCTGCACACCATTAGCTTTCCTGTGAGAGGTCACCTGTCTGTGTGAGTGTATTGTGTATTGCTCTTGATGGGACAACTAACCTTCTCTGCTTAGTGGCTGCTGCCAAGATGCACACCATTAGTTCGGCAAGAGAAGTTACAGGACGTCCAACAGCAGTCAAGCTAAACCTTTCAGATCTGGTGTGACAGGATTCACTTGCAGCAGCTGTCACAATCTCTGGTCAGAGGGCAGAGCCTTGCAAAGGACCAAACTATTAAAACACTAACACATTCAGTCAGTGAAAACACTCCTTTTGAAATAATTGGTGGTGTACAACTAGTAGACAAAAAAACATTACTGCCTCACCTGTCAATATCACAAAATTCACGCACATTGCACCCCAGGTCCAGAATTGAAACCAGAGCCCCAGCACTGAGGGCCAGCACTGTTGAGAAGCATGATGCCAAAGATGAGTGTATTGTATTTCCTTCAAATATGCCCAAACTATATGCTACTCTCATGCACTTGCAATCTGATATGTAAAGCTATAGCAAAACTCTTTCAGAAGAGCAACAGACAAAACAGACAAAAGTAACAGATTTTCCAGCAATAATAATGTGTATTGGGCACCGGGGTGTTAAAAAAGAAGCAATCCAGACAAGGTGCGAGAGAGAAACCTTGTAATGGCAGAGAGAGGGGAGGGTTTAGAAATAACAGATGGAAATGAAGGAGCAGGGGAAGAATGAGGGCAAAGAGAGAGGTACAGGCAGTTTAATAGAGCAGGGAGAGATGGAGAAGGAAAGAGAAGAACACAGAAACAGAGGTCAAGAAATGCTTTGACGGGCTTCTGTCTGCCACACAGTGCCACCTCCTTCCTTTAATTAAAGGTTAAAGTTTTGCATCATCCGAGGTGCTGGTAAGGAGAAATGTTACCATAGCAACTCTTCTCTCACCCTGGCTATCTTGAAAAGGGCATCCTCACCTGTTTCACAGTGATGCATAAAACAGAAGCTCTGACACAACACAAACAGGTATTTCAGAAACAAGAAAGGCCATTATGAATCTCTCTAGTGAATCAACCAGTAAAGGCCTTTGCTCAGAACATCGGGTGTGCTGGTAATCTAAAGATTGCAGGTGAAAATCTAAAGAAATATGGAATTTGTATTTAACCAAAGAATGATAAAAAGAAAAATCTGTTGCACTTCTAAGCTAAAAAATATATACAGAATTCTAGGGGTGAAGAAAGCATATATAGAAACATACTGTACAAAACATACAGAGAGGTTGAAAACACTAGATAAAAGGCACATGTCAATAACTTATTAAATACATGCTGCATTCCTAGGTTCTGGTGTTCTGGCAATGTTAGAAAATAGTACAGGGATCTTGATAGTCTTCCCTAAGACAGGTTTTCCTTCTGTGGCACTGGGCAGTCATGAAAAATACATTTTACTGCCACCTAAAATATTTTTTCTGAATGCATAGGTTAAGTTTGAGGTATTTATTTAAAATGCACTTATAATAGGTGCAATAACAGTTAATATTGCATTTAGGTGCAGAATGCAAGCAGGTAAGCTAGTAAGCATAGGTTTACTATTGTTCCATCAACAGGCCCAATTATTCTCTTTACTGATGTACAGTACAGTACATGCAGTAGATGTTATTAGTGTCATGTTTGTACTGCAGTTTCTATGATTTAAACTACATCTAAAAACCCAGTATACTATGGTGCCTTCTGTATTTAGCAGTAACAGATATGTGTTTTAATGTTTGGTTCAGTTGTGATATGTTTTTGTTTACTTATATAAATATTTTTTTTGCCAGAGTGACATCAATACTATATTATATTAGAATTATATTACTGTATATTATTATCAATTACATATGATATATTATATAATATTATATTATTTAATAAAGTGCCTTTGAAATTAATACCATACTAGCATTAATTAATGGTTTGTGTAGAAGCTTTTTTTGTGTGGCTTTCCTGTGAACATTAAGAGGAAAGTTGACACAGGAGTTTATTTATCTGCATTTAGAGGAATGATGGCCAGATTTCTGTTCCTTTCTGATGCACTGCGATTGTCTCTTGATCATGCCACACTGAGTACAGGGGGTTGCACCCTGTGGCCATTAAGACTGGCACTCAGTGGGAGCAGGACACACCACAGTGCAGCTCACAACAGGGACACATACCGACCTTATTTAATAACCACTCATGAATACCTCACAGCCACAGTCATGGCTACACCAGATGCAGCAGACTTTCTTTCTCAATCCTATTGTTAGCAATGTGCTTGCTAAATCAAAAATGCATAGGCCTAAAGGGTTGTCCAGTTCTGAAATAATTTTTCATTAATCACGCATTGGCTTGGTCCTGTATGTACCGCTGTGTACAGTGCAGAAGTGCACATCAGGTCTTTGGACGGTTGAAGGGTTCAATTTAATTACTGATTTATCAAGGAAAAGCAAGAAAATCCAAGCAATAGCCCAAACATGAGAGTGCTATTGATTACAAGGACTTATTATACTTGTTATGAATTACCTATCAAGATGTATTATCAATGATGTTTTCAATCAGTAATTACAAAAACATACTTTGTAAAAATATATAAAAGAAAAGATAGAAAAGAAAAGATAGAAAAAAATACTTAATTTCCTGTACCTGTACTGATTCCTCTTTCACCTCAGTTTTGCTTTAAAAGAGAATAAAAAGACAAAATGTACATCTCTCTATCTATTGAAATGTTCCATTCATTTGCTTGAGCTCTTCATACAGCATTCATAAGCTTTATTTTTTCATGTAAACAGAAGATAGTCAAGTTACGCTGAATGAATGCTGTCCTTGTCCATTCTATAAAATGTACAGATTTGTAAAGATTTCAAAGCAGAATTCGCATAATCTTTGCAATGGGAATATTCCACTCAGTCCGTGTTGTCTTGCCTCTAATTCTTTTTTGCATCTGATGCATTTTAACAAAATCCCAAATGCATTATTATGAAATTGCAAAGAGTAATGTGCTGCCTTTATACAGTACTACACACTTTATATTTTTATGTAAATGCACAGACACCTTTTTTTTTGTTAAGGAGAGTAAATGAAAATTTCACAAAGTGGCCCCAATAAAACATGAAAAGTAATAACTTAGTCACGCCATCAACAATATGACACTTGTGTTATAGGGCTCACATTATAAGCTGAACAACCAAACACATATTGGATTTTAAAGAGCTCAGATTTTAAACTCATAAAATTTAACACTATTCATAAATGACATAGAACATACTGTTTAAACCGTTGACACTACTAGCCGCATACAAGAAAAAAGTAGTAAAAATATGTCTATTAATATCTTTCAAACCATTTGAAGATGCTCAGAACCTCACACTGTGATAAATAAAAAATCTGAACATGGAGCACTTTGTAGAATGATCTAAACATCACAATGATTTATCTCAACGTTCTTTGTTACTGACTGTGTTCTGGCATTAATATCATTAATAATATAATCTTAAAATATACTCAACATGAAGGAAAGCTCTTAGCATATCATTTTTAAATGTCTGAAGCATCATAAAACAGCACCTAACCTTTAGAGGCATTCAGCAGCAAATGAGTCTATAAAGGAGAATGAAGTAACTTGCTGGTGTAATGAACTGCACTGGTGTAAAATCAGCTACAGGGGCACTGAATAAAAAAGCAAGGTCTTAGTTCCTTCTCCCAAGACCTGATACAGCTGGATTTCAGTTATGCATGCCATACACACATTCCAGATCCTTGGCACTTTCAAAAGTTAACTTTTAATTAAACTGGAATGTGCTCATCATTACAAAGAACCTTGCATTAGACATGCCTTGCACATCTCAGGCATTACAAGCAAAAACACATTTGCAAATGATTTACTATGCACTACAGACTACATCCATTTTTAGATACTGATGAATTAAGACAGTAAGGTTTAATATCTTCATAAAATTTTCACTCAGTTGCCAAAATATTAGGAACCCCCTGTAAAATTTGCCACACGAAAGTGGTAGGCAACACTTGGTTGACTTGGTGAGCATGAAATAGAAGTATGTCACCCCTTAGGAAAATGGCATACCTTTTGGAGAGTGAATCTCAAGGCCACACATCATTGCCTTCATTACAATCCCAGCTTAAAATGATCTTTGGAGAACAATATGGGATTTGGCTGCAAATATTTCGAACCTTGGAGAAAACATCTCAAGTCTTGTTCACACTCTTCTTGATACTCACAGACACTTAGGACATTATTTAGAAGGTGTCCCTTATATTTTGGCCACCTTTGGTCCTTTTATCATGCTGGTTTGAAATGAATACTGTACCATCCCAGAACCTCAGTCAGGCAGATAAGGCAAAGATCCAAATATATAAGTATTCTTCAAACATCAAAAAAGGAAAGAGAAGAGAACACGCTGTCCTGAATTTTAAATTGCCACTCTCTTCTTCTGTCTAGGCTAAGCTTGAAACATTCTGAAGTTACCTTTGCTGACCTCACTCAGGATCTTAAAAGACCTCAATCAAAGCTGGCCTGAAGCTATTTATCCAGTGAGAATCCAAATTGGAAAAGCTAGTTCAGCTACCGCCTTTCCTCCTCACAGCTTGCTGGCCTGCAGGTGAAGACTAGGGAGGGAATTCTACTAGGTGGTTCCTAGTGCACAGACTCCAGTGATGAGTGTCATATCAGGGAATGGGAGGTCACCTTGGGCTCCTGAACTGCCCATCCTCTCTTGTTTTCAATGTATAAAAGATCTAAGAGTAGCTGTGCTGCCTGTAAAGGGCAACGCTTCAACAGCCACTCAATCTGGGCTGAGAGTAGTGAACAAATCCTGGACAGTTTAGTATTGCAAAATGTCAAGGCTGTAAGAAATAATAGAAATCACTCTTGTTTCTGAGAGTTGAGCCACATCAGCCAATAACTGCAGAGCCATATTATGTTTTCTTTTTATTCCTCCACTTTAAAAGCATATCCAGCAGGATGTGTCTCATTTCACAAGACCATCCAGTCTTTAATTCTTAAAGGTGACATCTCGATCTTAATGTGAGATAAATTCCAGTCTCAGTAAAACCTAGGACACTAGATATTGGATTTTGAGTTTTAGTCTGAATTTTAACACGTTTCAAGGTAAAGCGGCCATTTGAATGTACAGGAAGTCTTAGTATTATTTAAAAAGAGTGGCATTGAATGTGTAGATATTCAACCCCATGCTGTATAAAGCACTGTGATGTTAATTGTGTTTTATTTTTGCCCATTCAAACAAAATATTGCACATGCTGTTTAGCCCAATACATTTAAACCTGTTTTGCTCTTAGCTCTGTAATTAGAAGCAGTGATGGCTCAACAGCTGTTGATTCTAGCTCCAAACCTAAAATTAAGTAGTTAAAATAACTCTTGATTACTTGCTCACTTTTGTTACTCAGTAAGTAATTAATAAAAATAATAATAATAAAAATTGTTGTTGTTGTTGTTGTTATCAATTGTTATCAATGTTATACATTGATATACAGCTTTACACATAAAAGGAGACACATTTCATTCACCACTGAAATTTTGTACCCAGTTGAATTTTGCACCAGAAGCCCCAATTCACAGGTTGGCCTGTAGAGGACAAAATTGCTTCACACAAAAAGGAAAAACCTTAGAGAGACCACATTGTGCAAATACACATACTGTACATATGGGATTAACACTCCTACTATTATCAGATGCCAAGGGATCAATATGAAATCTTACACAAAAGATGGGTCCACCTACAGAACTGCTCAAGAAAACTAAAACAGGGTACTGGTTTAGAAATACTGCTCCATATGGAATAGGAAACATGTCCACAAACTTCACGTACAGCTGCAACTCGGTTTTTCCTATCCCAGTACCGACTAGAGCTTTTAGCTTCTGAGATCTGACAAGATCAAGCTATAATCTGGTAATGCTGCTGTCATGATAATGATATAATGAAGTCTTTCTGAATAATATAATAAAAATTAAATATTTTATGTAGTTTTGAACTAAGAGCTTAAATTATGAATAAGACTGTGAGCCACTTCAAAAGTCAGGAATGGTCATTTCAGAATCTGTTAAAGCTTTCAGCTTTTGACACCTTGGTTTCATTTCATTTCAGCTCCCAATGGAGATAAGTTTTTAATTCTTTACCTATTTTAAAGTAAGCTAGCTTAGATGTCTGAAAAACATTACAAGTATTTAACAAAAGCCTTTGATCTTTTTTTACAGTCCTGGTGGGATAGGGAGAGTAATTCACTCTTCTTTTAACTTGAACATGATAAAAGCAAAGCTTTGACATGTAGATACTAGGGATGTGGTACCATGATACAAGATGCAGTGAATATGACACAGACCAATAAGTTACTGAAGGTCATTCTAACATCTGTTCTAACCATCAAAATAAGATACCATGATATCCTTAGGTATGTATAAAGCAAAAAATAAAATTAAAGGGTACAAGAACACAGGAGAAAATTAAGATCAGGTGAGTTAAGGACAGAGAGAAGGAGTCACTTCTTGACACAAAGAGTGACAATTGGTTGAACAAACTACTCAGCTATATGGATCAAGCTGAGTACCTAAATCCTTCAAAAAGTGACTGGGTAAGATTCTGGATCAATAAACTATTGCAGCATAATGCAAATAAGCGACATAACTAAGTGGCAAAAAACAATTCACATTCCTGTGATTTGTTAATCAACCTCTCAAGATCAACAAATCAACCAAGCCCGTTAAATGACATTTTTTAAATGTTCACAGATGGGTAGTGCAGCAGGATCTGAGAATTTCTTCAGCATTTTCCTCCCCCCCATCACACAAAACAGAACAATGATAATGCTACTTTGTAGGAGCTGTTTGGAGTTTAAACACGGAGGTTATTGAAGTGGATTGCTCAATACCCGTGTTTGCATTTTCATCATTCTTAATCCCAATGATTAATGATAGCAGCCTATCTGGGTCCTTGAGGGGTTATACAGTAAATGGAATGCTCCTTTCTGTATATCAGTCCTTCATCATGACAGCTACAGACACATACATTATTAAGAGCAATGCCCAGCACTGGGAAGAAAGAGCTCTTTGGTTTTAAAGCCTCAATGAAAATGGGAATTAAAAATAAATCTATTATTCCAATCTGTGAATGAATAATTCAATCTAAACATTTGTATAGCCCAATGAGTAAACTGAGATCAGCCACTCCTTTAAGTGGCCAATAGACTCACACACCACTAAGTACATGAGGCTGTGCACAGCTCTGACTGATCACAGAAAAGAGAGCAACAGATAAAAGCATATGGTGTATCCCATGGACACTGTCACAACACAAATTTTACAAGCTCACCAAACTGGGTCCTTCCAGCAATGTGCCAGCTTTACAGGTGGTTACATGGATAGGTGCAAAATCAACTGTAGCTCTGAGCAAAAGCTGGACCAATTAGGCTGCTGACCATGGCTTGTCTTCTGACTTTACTGTTTCACATTAACTGAGCACTGGAACAGCCCAGTTCTGAAACACAGAAATCCTTCACCACGTTTAACAGCAATAACTGCAATATAGTACATTCTGTAATGTGCTTTATCATGAATGACATTTTAATATACTGTATAACAGACTGAAAAGAATATTGTAATTGTTCCCTTTTTTAATTGAAAACCTTATTTCTGGTTTTACAGTCTGGTTGTTCTGCTCCAAAAGAGAATAGTATAGGTATTGCTAAAAAGCCACTACAAGTTTTGCCTCTTGTTGAGAATTAATCAGGGAGATTTTAGTGTTCCTGGATCAATCACACAATTAATTGCTGAGGCTGAAGATATACTGTAATATATCTCTAAATCAAAAATAAACACATGTCTGATAAAACTTCAAATATCCATTGTATCATAAATATGTCTGATGTAAATTTCTAACTTATCATGAAATGTCAAGACATAGTTCTAGGGAATCACAACCAAATAGAAAATGTTAATATATAGTGTAAAAAAGATTTATCTCTTTTAACAGGAGTTACTGCACAGTGAATTCTCATATGATGTCAGAAGTACTAGGCTGAAGTACCAGGGAACATGACATGAATCTAGACAAAGAAAAAAAATATTTGTACAGTATATGCTTATACTGTATCTTCTATGCTTAAACTGAATTAATTACTTTGTAACACATCTGAAAATGCATTGTTCAGACAGCTGTGTCCTTCGGTTCATAATGATTAATTATATTACATAATTCAGTAAACCATTTTCAGTAAATTTTTTATGATCTCTTTAAGGTTTTACAAAACGTTGGAAAAAACTTCAAATCAGTGTGATCAATTCAGCATGATTTGGGTGGCATTACTTCCACCAAAGACAAATGCACAGATACTGTAAATTCATTTCACTTCCACACTTCTAGTGTGAAAGCGATATTGATTTTACTCAGTGCCTGGGATTCTGTAAAACTTGCACTCCCAAAGCATTTAAACACTTCATTCCTGTAATAAATTTGGTAATTCTGAATTTAACATTCAAAATGGAATCATGATGATACTGTAACAAACAGAATTTATGTTTTGTTTTACTGTATGTGGTTGCCTGGATGGATAATTGGGTTTCGGATAATGATTTGCACGTACTATATGTGTTTAGCTAAACACCTGACAAAGAAAGATCAGTCTTATAGAATTGAACAACATAAAACCTGACATTTGGAGCTAGGGAATAATACCAAGATATCATGCAGTGATCACTCTCCCTAATTTGAGAATCAGCAATCAAGAAGGTGATTATTAAAAGCTACCAAAATACTTAATTGACAGTTGAATGAATGTCATTTTGTTAGTTCTTAAGACACACAGTCCCAGGTGATTACATTTTAGAACATCAGAGTATGCTGTTTATTACAGCATAATAAACTATAATAAGCCATGGTATGCCTTGGTTTGCACATTGGTTTGGTGATATACAGTACTGTAATAAGTGCAGATCTACCTTGATTAACTGCAATATTTACTTTAGGATTGAGCTACAGTACATAATGGTGTAATGTAGTAAGTAAGATAATTGTCATCATATCTCCATACTTGCATGATGTGTAACAGACAGAATATCTAACAACCCTGTTATACTGTACTTAATGCATTATTACTATGTTCTGTGTTTCTACTTTATTTCTAGAGAGAGGAATGATATATTGGTATAAGCTGAAATTTTTCAAAACTCAATTACAAAAAAAACTATTTGACCTTTTCTTTATAATCCACAGAGAGCATTACCCCTGTATGACTGAAACTTCCATAATCTGCTCTTGGAAACCTTAATAATAATCAGAGTTTGTCCTGTTCACTGTAAATAACAAACTTTCTCCCATGGTCCCTTGCCCAGCACATTTACTGTAAGGCAAGATAGCACTTGATTACCTAAGTAAAAGAAAAGAAATGAGTCATGAAACAAACAGCTCCCTCTTATTCCAGCACAAAGAAAGGTGTCTAGAGGGAAGTAATGCCCGGACAAGATAACATGCAGACTCCAGTGATTGTATCAGAAAGTCAGAAAGTAATAAGCGACACTGACTTCTCTCAACAGCATAGAACCTAGCACTGGGAAACACAGATTCCCTTCCAAGAGACTTGTCTTTTATTAATATTTTCTGATATACTGTACACGGCTCAGCCACAGCACAACACAACACATCATTTACCTGGGAAAGTAGCTGGCTTCAAAGCTATCATGTTCAATTTCACAGCACTGTGAAAAGTCATGCCACTGTGCTCATCTCGCCAATCAAAACTGAAACAGAATAAACCAGCTGTCTGTGGGCGTTTCAGCCATGACCTTTTTAGGCAGTCCAGCTATCCCCTCATTTTCCATTTTAATCTGTTTTCCATCTCTGCACCTCCCAGCACTCATTTGAAATCACGACTTTCTTAAGTGTTCCCTTTCTTTACTCACGTCGTGTTATACAGTGGCTGCAGATACAAAGGCAGCACCATGTTTCAAGCCCAATAACATTCTGCATGAACCAAGCACATACTGTAGCAGGGTTCTAGACCAAGTCACCAAATACACCACAGTGTGTCTTTTTGTTGCTCCTGCCAAGGCTGGAAACAAAAATACTGTCAAGTATTTTCATTCTCACTATTGGTCAACTGCTTTCACTTTTAAGAAGGAAGCATACATTCACTGTAGGAACATGTACTCAGGCTTTTTGCTGGTTTTTTTTGTTACTAGGAGCTGCCAAAGAACCTCCAAATATTGCTGCAGGTGATGTCAGACAAAGAGTGGCCCTGAAGATAAACCCCTGCACAGAATGCAAACTATTGTTCAAAGTGAATGCAATGGTTTACAAGTTTTCTCTGATGCGAACAATGAAAAGCACCCCTACAGATACTGTATTTTTGAAAAACCACACAGGGACTTGCAATGCTCTGCTTTCATAACTGTGCTACTTGCTGCTTAGAAATCCACAATAACATGGCGTTTTACATCTTCTAGCTAAGAACATGAGAGAGCTTTAAACACAAATCTTAATATGCTTCATTCCCAGTTTTGATAAACACAAACATGTCTAGATAGCAAAAAAAATGCAGTCTTTAGAATTATTGTCACAAAGAGGAAATTCAGGAACAGAGGAGTAATAACAGCTGCACGAACAGGGTGATAAACTGCATTTAAAATGTTAAACATTTTCCCCTGAGCCTGATCTCAGCTCACAAACATATAATTGTGAAACATGGAAATAAACCTTATACTGTATATAAAAGTAATGATAAAATGAAGCCCTTAGAAACAAGTAAAAGTTAAAAGCAGATTACATAATGACTGAAACATGGATGAAAAGGTTGACATCTTCAAGATAACAATGTTCAGGGATATAAGTGAAAATAAGGGTTAGAAACATGTAGGACATAAAACAGGAGTCATATCTGTTCACAGAGAGTTGTGGGAGTATAGGAAAAAAACTCCCTAGCTGCATTTTTGCATCTGACTCTCTGGCTCTCATCCTAGCGTTAATCCCGCATCAGCAGGGTCCGCTTTTCGGCACGCCCGTCTCCATTTGGTGGTTTGAACCAAATCTTTGAGCTGACGTTGCCATTAAATGCAACCGATAATACGCCAACCGGCACGTAGCTCCGCCTGCCGTCGGAGTGGGGGAGGAGAACAAAGTTCTGTAGCCAATTCATAGAGGGGGATTATTAGGAGGCATGGGAAATTTGGCCAGGATGCTGGGGTTACACCCCTACTCTTTTCGAGAAACACCCTGGGATTTTTAATGACTACAGAATGTCAGGACCTCGGTTTTACATCTCATCCGAAGGACAGCGCTTGATTACAGTATAGTGTCCCCGTCACTATAGTGGGACATTAGGACCCACATGGACTGCAGGGTGAGTGCCCACTGCTGGCCTCACTAACACCTCTTCCAGCAGAAACCTTAGTTTTTCCCAGGAGGTCTCCCATCCAGGTACTGACCAGGCTCACACCTGCTTAGCTTCAGTGGGCTGCCAATTGTAAATTGCAGGGTGACATGGCTGCTGGCATTTTTGCATCTGACTCTGGGGGATGCTATAAAAGCTTGCTAACTGAGATTCTTGGATCATTAAGTTACTAGCAATATGAGCTGAATATCTTCCTCTTGTTTGTAACATATTTTGTTCTAAATGTCCTAAATAAACTTAACAACTAATGAGTCAAGGAAATTAAGTCTAAATGGCCCACTGTTTATTAATGGCATTACTTCTCAATCCAATTATATTTGTATATAGCTAAGGGGAAAATTCATATCAAAAGAAATCAATTCATTTAATGGTACAAGCAGGAACATTCTAAATGAATCATTAAAGTCACTTGTTACTAGTCCTTTGGTTCCTGCTTAGTCAGGAGACTGCAGGGGGAAAGAAAAAAAAGGATTTAGCAAAAAAGTTCAGGTTAAAACTATAAAGATATGCTGTTGTTTTTCTTCCCCTGTTAAGTATCTTACTATTACAGTAAACAGTTTAAAATCCCTTTCATTGAAATCCCTGGGTCCAATGTTAAGACACCTGGTGTTTCTGTGTGCAATCTAAACAATACCACCTCTTTTTAAATGTTAATGCAATGTTCAGAGACCTTTAATATCAGTCGGAGTATTTAAGCTTTTTGTGCCTGGTGGTAAGATATAACAGGTCTAGGAGTCAAACTATTGATGAAATCCTTGCTGCAGCAAGAGAAAACCTTCACAAACAGGTCTCTTTCTCTCTCTGATGAATTGCTTTTCCCACAGCTTTATTGCACAAAACAATCAGAGAATGTTGATTGATTTAATGTGAAGAGATATTGATCGCCGATACTGCCTCTGTGTATAAGAAATTCAGTACGGGAGAAACAGTACAGGTCAGGATAGAACTACAGAAATCAAACTAACTGATACTCCCAAATATTCTGTCTACACACACCACGAAAAGCCCTCCCTCTCTGAGAACTGAGACTCAGTTAACATCTTCCCCATTATTTTGTTTCTGTAGTGCAGTAGATTATGTGAAGTAGAGGTGAATTATGTATTGAAAGTTTACTTGGCATAAATTCCCTGGTAGAGAAAATGCCAAACTGACAGTAAGGACAAGGCTGATGTAACCCCCTCTCACTTTGAGATAAATGAAAGGTTGAAAAGGTGTACAAATGGAGCACTGGTGGACAGATAATTAAACACAATTGAGTACAAAATTTTGTTTTGATCTTCCCCTGAATTCTTGTTTAAAATTCCTTTTACTGTAGCATTTAGGTCCGGTGTTACACAGAATTCTGGACCCCCTCACTTTTCCTTCTAACTCATCATAGCAGAGTCTACATCAAAGACTCCAGAGTGAAGAAAGTCAGGATCAAGCTAGAATTGACTATCTGCAGTACACCTTCAGACCTTTGATATTTGAAACAATTTAAACCTTTTTTTATAAAGACAGAGTCTAGGAGGTGAACTATAAACTGACACCAGCTACTGTAGAATTCCAAACTACAGAACAGAGTTTTATGAATTAAGTGAAGAACGGAACACAAAAAGGATAAGGAAAGTGAGATCATCCTGGACCTGCCAAAAGCATCATCATATAGAGATGAAATGTAAGATAATGTAATAGCTGATGTGGCAGCTCTGACACACAGACGAGGACTTTGGAGAACTGTAAAGAAGAGATAGAACATGCAGAAAATGCCAATACTTGTTAGTCATAACAGTTTGCATCTCTGCCTAGATGTAGAAATTATTATAATATGAAATATACTAATAATATGTATGTATGGCTAGATCTACAAAAATATGCCTTGTCCTGGGAAAGAAACACAAAATAGAAATGTTTAATTTTTAATCATCAAGGTTCTTTCTTCCATCTACAATTCCAGTGGCTGTGTTCTTTAAACAAGCTCTCTATGACTAATGTGTGGTGTGTGAAATTTTTCTTCTGGTGGAAAATCGGACTCCTTCACGCTTGGCAGTGGAAATGGACCTAATGTAATATATGCGAAAGCTTGCACTCCCCGCTGTACTCTTGCATGCTCGTACAGAGTGAAAGCCGTAGAAGAAGAAGGAAAAATATAGGCGTATTTATTCGAGCAGTAATGCACGACGTCCTGCTAATTATTTCTCCATTCTGACGAGCAGTAGCTTCTCTGACAGGTTGCACATCCCCAGCCTCAGCTAGGCGTTCCTGCTTTATTACCAGTGTCCTTGATAGCTCCAGCACCATCTTTCCTGTTGTAATTAGATTGGATGCAAAATGTCTAAAAAAATACTTAAAAAGAGATATGACTGTGTGCGTGTGCATCTGTGTGTCTGTGAGTTTATGTGTGTGTGAGAGCATACTCCAGCAAACAGACACAGAGTCTTGGGTTCGTACTTGCCTCTGTCAGCAGAGAGCAGCTGTACCCAATAGGCCCCCATGGGACTCCATCCCTCCTGGCTGCCAGCTTCCCTGAAGGAGGACAGACACGAAAGCCTCTTCAGCAGGCTGCTGCAGAGCTAGCCTCCTTCAGAGGGAAAGGACTGGTCTGCAATTTGTTCCAAACAAAGCGGTTTCTTAGCCAGAAGGGAAGTGATTGTGGAGAAACTAAGTGAAGCACAAGCAGTTGAACACTCCGCACAAAATCAGGGAAAGAAACTATGCCTTTTCATCAATATTTGGAGATCTGTTTTGTTCAAGCCAATAGCTTGATAGGTGGAACAGTGGAACAGAGTAGCCATGCAGATTTTTTCCAAATAAAAGATGGAAAAAGGTAACAGATCACCAAGAGCAGAAGAGAGCAGTGTCATGATCGCTCCTCCTCCTCTTAAGGGCGCTCCAGTTCTTCCTCGTTTGCCTTATTCCCCACACCTGTCCCTTGGTCCAGCCTCCTTCCTGTCCCTCTTTAAAAGCCCGACGCAGTCGCCAATCGAGGCTCTGCATCTGATTTCCGCATCGTGCGAGCCCGGGACCTGGATTCGTCTGGCTCCGTTATGCTTTTAACTCTCTGCTCCTGTTCCTGTTCCCCCCGCCGGTTCCGACCCTTTTAATCTCTTGCTTTGGATGGTTCACCCGGCCATGGACTTTTGCTTTCGTTTGGATTCTCCTTTGGACTTTTTCTAGGATTGTTTGCCTCAGCCACACCTCCCCGGATCACCAGCACTGCATGGACACACCCCCCTGTTTTCATCCCCGTATTCCTGCATGACTTTTTCCGCAGTGTTTCCTCACTTCTTCGGATTGTGTCGTCCGCATAGGGTCCGGAAAGAACTGTTCGTTACAAGCAGTTACAGGCATATTCACATCTACTGGCAAAGCGCTGAGCTTGGCAAACAGCTTAGTGATTATCATGCATAAGCATCTATAATAATATCACATACTGTACAGTAGGAATTGTGCAAAAAATGGACCTTCACATAATTTATTAGGTTCTCATTATAATATGAGAGAAGTTTCAATTTGATTGATGAAAAAATGATGTTCTTCTCTTAATTGACATTAAAAGGTGTCAGGTGAGGAGATATTGCTTTATATATGTCCTTCTGCTCTTCCTCATTTCTCCTAATGTTGTTCCTTATAGCCAGAAATAGTACACCTTGACTTACTGTATGTCATGTCTTATTCTCCTATGTTACTTTGACAACATTTTAAAATTAACTTCTTCTAGAACAAGCTCCCACCATTGGGATATTATTAGGCTTTTTTAATAAAAATAGCTCTCAAGGGAGTGCTGGGGAAAAGGATGTGGAAAAGGCTTCAGTGTCTCAAAGTAAGAGACGCTATATATTATATGTACTCAAGGCACATAGTATATCCACCATACATTTTATAAGTAATAATTATAGTACAGTTTTGTGGTTAATTGGACCAGATTCACTTCCTTCTCAGCTCTAAAGTAGATGATGATTTAAAAAAAAAAACTTTGAAAAACTACTGGGCTGTGGTCTGCTTTGGCTAGTTATGTGTCTTTGCTACAGTCTCAAAAAGGGAACTTTATTACTGAAAAGAAAGTCACTGGTCCCAGGAGATTTTGATGCTCACAAAATGCCGGAGAGATGAGCTGACAGGGCCAGGATAGCTGATCATTCACATAGTGACTGTGCTGTATGTGTAGAGATGGATGCCCCAGGCCATTTATGCCCTAAAGACACAGTGGAGTCAATGCAGTTACTCTGTCTCATGAAAGAAAAAGAGTGAGAGTGGAACGGAGAAAGCAGTACAAAAAGGAAGCAAGTGAGAGAGAAACAGGTGACAATCAAGGTGAAAAAGAAAAATAGAGACAATGTCAATCCGCTCTGTAACCCTAAGGAGGGTCTTCTGATATTGAACACAGTACACAGAGGGGGAATGTGCAGTGTGTATGGTTCTCCTCCTAAGCTAAGATGCCAGTTTATTGACAGAGAAGTGCCCCTACCGATACACAGTGATCCGGTTTTGTCTAGGCAGTGTGCAGGAACCATGTTTTTATCTGATTTTTTAAATAATTTTGTATACTGTATCGTTTCAATTCTTGCATAAGCTTAAGGGGGAAAGACAGAAACATCAACAAAGAGGAAGGAACAACAAGCTGAAGTCAGTAGATTTCTACCAGGTGCAAGAGACAGGCCGAGAGAAAAGAATAAGGAGAGAATGGGCTTGTTTCTTGGGAGTGCTGAAATGGAACTGATTGCAATTTCTCACACCTGTGGGCTTTATGGGGGTATAAGACACTTAGGTCTTAAGTTAAAAATTCTTACTAAAGCAGCCTCTCTATCCCTCCCTGTATGTGAACAACATTTGTTTTTTGGAGGAGAACATGTTTGTTTTTTTGCTGTTCTGAGATTGTAATAAATATTAAAAAAATATATATTTTCAAAACCCAGTGATATAGTGTCTGCTGTAGGATTTACCATTCTTTGGATGAGATGTTAATGACTACTTAATATACAGTATATCCCATTGTATTTTTCACTAAGGGTACTAATCACAGTATCCTGGCCTAATACTTGTTGGACCTTGTAAATTCTCACTTCATTCAATTCTCCACATGTTGTGGGTCTGCTGGAAGTACTGTAATTTCTGTTACTTCACACCCTGCATTCTGGGGGCTGTACTTTAGTGGTGGATAAAACGCTTCACCTCCTATCTATAAAGTGCTTTGAGACCTTTTGGGATGAAAATGTAAAATCAAGGAATTATTATTACTATTATTATTATTGGGGATGGCTGTTTTATGATTCATAACTACAATGAACCCCTTGACAGAACTGTTTTGCTGATCATCATAATGTTGATGTACTATCTAAAACACCAAAATAGTATCATCACGAATCCTAAAAATAACTTACTGGTACTGCACATCAGCTAAACTTGTAAAATGCTTTATCAATACTTTTTATTTAAGTAAACAAACGAATTAGTCTAGTGTAGGCAAAACATTCAAAAAGTCAGCGAAGGTAAACAGATTATAGTCTAACATCATGCCGAAGATGAATTTTAATAAGCCTGAATGAGGAATTAGATCTACTGTATTTTTAAGGTTTTTGAGGTTGGTAATTCCCAAATAGTAAGACATTTACAGAAAAAAAGGCTCTAGTTTTGTGAACACTGTTCATCTTCTGGGTTTCTGTTATTTAATCTACCAAGTGGAACAATTTGCATGTGTTAGTAATCTTGAATCGTTTTTTGAGGAGTGAAGCCCTTTTCATTAAAATTCAGACAGTTCTGTCAGGCACTCTGTAAGGACCACATAGGTCTGTAAGAAACAGCCTCTCACAGACACAAAGTTTTGAACTTTGACTTTTCAGAGAGAGTTTTAATCTAGTACTTTATTAATGAAGACAGACCCCCCCCCCTCTCTCCAGAGAAATGAAAAGCAGACAGTGGTCACCTTGAACTCAGAGCTTGTCAGAAAAAAGGTTCTATTTATGACTAAGCAATACAGCTGGACACAATGTAGGCACTTATAGGCTGTTATAATGTCACTATGTGTATGCTGTAAGAATTGGAGAAATATAGATTTTAATAGTGTCTGTGCACTCAAATTAACATAGTGTAAAGGCTAATCTTTCCCACTATATAATTATCATTAGCATTAAACCACTCAAAGGCACAGAACTATCATGATGATTTTCACTGTAAGTGACAACAAGAAAATACTGTAATGTTGCTTAAAGGAGAATTCTGGTGAAAAACAAAAATCAAAATAAACTATAAACTGCAGTCCGGAAAGTATTATGCCATTGTATAATAATCATATGCTCCAAAACATCTCTATATTACCACATTGCCAATATCAAATATCAGACCTCTCAGTGTAATCTCCAGAGCCACAGAAGACGCCTTTCTTTTGAATAAGGTGGAACAGTACTTGCAGTGACACATTACCCTTTGGTTTTTATCCCTGGATGCTGAAACATCTATGCAGAAATACCAGTGATTGGCTTTAAACAACATACTGCTAAAGGTGTCTTGGAAATAAAAAGGCAGTGATATTCTGCATTCCTAAATTTAGTTTCATTATTATGATTGATAAGTAGTTTAAACAGTAGTTACTAACTTGGGGGTAGGTTTTTAAAAACATATAATTTGTCTGTCCATCCATCCATTTTCTAGCCACTTTACCCAAGACTGGGTTGCTGGGGAGCTGGAGCCTATCCTGGCAAGCAAGGCAGGATACACCCTGGACAGGATTCTATTCCAACTTATAAATATGATAAATTAATAAAATATTGGTAGTTGATTGTAGTTGATTTAAACAAATGAATTCCACAGTATGATTATTGTTGAGAAACAAACCAATGTGATAACCATAATAGTCTGAATTTACATTTGACAACATTTTCAACAGTTTTGGCCATAGAACAAAACAAATGCAAACCTAACCATATGGAGTTGTGAAAGGTTTTTAAGTTTTAATCTTTCACTTCTACTCTCATACATATAAATATCTCTCCTGCTGAGCATCCTTTGCACAAATATTTTCTTGCTCTATTCAAAAAAAGCACGAGTCTTTGATTTCCTTCCAATTTGTTTTTACCCTCCTAGGGATTTTCCATAAATCAGCCTAAAGCAAAGCACAACTCTACTGTAAAGCAAATATTAAAGTAAGAATAAAATATGTGTTTCTAGTCTGTGTTAGTGTGTCAATGTGTCTGTATGACCGTGTTGCTGTCACTGTGCCTTCATATCGTGCTGCATACGTGCATGCCAGCGAGATCACTTCAGCAAAAGCTGCTGTTTGGCCAGTCTTGCCACAGGCACGATGTCGCTCTGTCCTTTATCCTAAAACTAAATTGAGCTGATGAGTATCTAAGCATGTTAGAAAGAGCTATCTGTCAAGATGTCTAGCTTAAAAGCCTCTCTCAACACACTACCCCACTTTCACAGACACTGAAGTCTGTGATCTAGGGCACAAGGAGGTGCATAACCAACCGTATCACAAGGAGAAAATGCTAGATGAAGACCTGTGAGGGTACAGTACTGAAATGAATACAACAGACACTTAAAGGAGGTGTTTAGTTTAGTCAGATTATGAGAAAATAAGATAAGCAAAAATACATACCGATTTGGAATGTGGTCTGATTCCAAATCTTAACAGGATCAGATTTGTTCAGCTCCTTGTAGAGTTTATTTTACTTACACCTTGTCCTGTACTGTATACTGCTACTGGAATGTTGCTATTAATATGAAGCTAGAACTAGACTAATTTGTAATACTTTTTTGTTTAAACACAAGGTACAGGACATATTTCTTGCTGGGCCAGTAAGACCATTTAGCTAGATGTTAAAGGAATCTAACTGCTGAGATGGAATTATACCCAGGATAGGTAAATTGCCTTTTCAAAGGAGTCACAGCACCAATCCTGCTTTTGATTTTCAGCTGGTAAAGTAATCTACCAGTGGTGGTGATGGGATTTCCCTGTACAGAACAGGTGACTACACACTGCATAACAACTGGTTACAGATATAGTTGTGAATTATAAGCTGCGGTCATTGCAAGCTGTCTACAAAAAATGGGAAAAGGGTTAGATGAAGCAGGTATAACATTACAGATACAGGTCTGACCCTAAGTATAGACTAGCCAAGTACAGTCAGATAGTATATTCAGAAGCAAAGAGGTCTTGTAAAGTACAGTGATTAATGTGAGCCCCCATGCTTGCCTGAATCAGGCCTCACTGGAACCCCAGATGTCAGGTTAGAAACAGGAGCATGTAGGCTTTAATAAAAATAACTAAAATGTACAAAATTCTTATGCCGCTGACACCTCTCTGATGCAGACTCTGATCAGACCGCCCAAAATAAATTACTCCTGATCAGCAAAGAAAAAAAGTGACTACTTTAACAAATTTAATAAACTACAGTAGATGATTATATTCAGAGAGCCCATGATGTATGCTGCATACTAATTAGATTCCAAATTTTATCAGAGCTGCTGGTAAAACAAATAGGAGTAATGAGTAGAGAACACTCATTCTCTGGTTGTATTACAGGTACGTGACGGTTCCTCAGGAAAACATGAATAGTACTCTGATCTGTACCTCGCTCCTAGAGCCAAAGTAAAACAAATTCAGTACTGAACGGTAGAGAGAGGTTCTCATCAGAAAGGATCACAGAACTCAATAAATCATAAACATAGACAAAAGTGGGGAATCACTGGTCTTTTTGTATACTATGACACTTCTGTATTACACAAAGACTCATTATTGGGGTCATAAAAAGCCAGGAAATTCAATACAAAATAGGAAACAGCTGCAACTTTTAATTTGCAAATTACACAACATTTAATCACATTTAATCATAAAATGTAAAGAACTCTGGAAGAAACAGGTGTCAAAAAAGCTCACTATATGGAATTTAAGAAACACATTTAAATAAGTTATGACTTGCGGTCAAACAATATTTAGGAAAAAAAATAAATCTGCCTTTAAAAACCCACCAGGAAATGTAAAACCAACTGCATTGCCTCTGTGTTAGTTCTTCTAAACTAGTAAAAATACATTGCATCTGCGATATTCATGTCTGTATATTGAATGCAAAGGGATAGCTATATTTTTTTGTATTAGCTTTCAAAACAAGATAACACACAAAACATTAATTATATTTAATTTAATCACATAAAAATACAGTAGATCGATGGATGCATGAAATAGATTTAAATATGGATGAAATGTGTATTTTCCCATATATTTTATCCATTTTGTAAAGCATATTTTTCAGTGTACATAGATGAATTGTGTTTTTTCCGATGTGTTTCATCCATTTTGTAAAACATATTTTTCAGTGTATTTCTTTATTATACTTTGCAAACCACAGAGGTAGCAGAGGATGTGTAAATTCATTTTTTAGAGATTCATTTGGCTCAGATACGGTGCTCCTGTGTGGTATTATTTCAGTATAAATCAACCCAAGCAAGTTGCTCGTTCAGTGACTTTAATGAGCTAGTCCTACTCTGACAGCTGTCATTTATATCAGGAAGAGCAGTGCAAATGAATGGACTTGCAATTGGAATGCTCATTTGAAAGCCCAGCCCAATTCTCATTTGACGATCCAAATAAAAAAAAAAACATAATTGCCATTTTATCTTTGTGATGTAGCATTGTTACTGTTGAGATAAAAAGCAAGCTATGAGCCATCAAATTAAGGTACCCGTAATGTCTTTGTGACAGATTGATGGCTTCTTTAAGTCTGCTTAAAGTAAGATAATGTCTGTTAAGTATAAGCAAATAAGACTTCATTAAAGGTGATGGGCTTACGGTACTGATTCATTAAATATTGCAAATATTCTTTGGAAGCACTGTACATTGCAGTGATTTATTTTTCAGTTGTCAGCACTTTAAGTGTCAAAAACAAGCTCTGAAAATAGACAGATGATGTGAATCAGTGACCAGATCTGTTTTCACACTGAATCTCAACCACTGAAAAATCTTCACACCGACATTTAGGACTGCACCAGTCTATCGGTACTGTCTGGGTTCTAGGCAACTTTGAATGTGCTCATGTTTTACAAATAAGCTCCTTGGCAGAGTAAACAAGCCTCTCAATCAAGTAGTCTTCAGTTTCCTCTATAGCAATAACCATCCGTCATCCACTTCCAAGCCTTTGCTGTCAAAATATTTATCCACTTGGATTCTGTCTGCAAGAGGGAAAGGTTCATGACAGAGCATATGCAACTAAGCATGAGTGAGGGGGCGTCAAGCTCCGTGCCCTGCTATCACCTCTCCTATTTATAATACACATTGGTCCATCTGTCACAGATGTGTGTCCCAGCCAGCAAGCACAGCTGTCATGTGAAAGCAACAGCAGCATCATGCAGTACAGCTAGCCACTCGGATGCAGTCATACTGTAACACAATAGGTTTAAAAGTGCAGTGCAAACACTGGCTGTTCTCTTCTTCTGTTTTTTTTTTGCCCCGCTATTCTGTGTTTTTTCATAAAAATACAAATGCTAAACATTTGTATTCTTTCTGCTGTTTCAACAAAGATAAGCCGGTTAAGATTTAGGCTGGAGTTTCCACAGATGCTTTTAAGAAATATTTGATCGATTCCGATTGGTTAGAAATGGTCCTTTTGCTGGTATCCACATAATTCAAGCTGCTGTTTTTTGTACAGCATAAGCCGTTCAGAAACACAAGAAAGCCTCTTAACACTGTCATCCAGCTCAAGTTCAGCTTTAACCTGTGTGTGAACCAATTTGTGATGTTTGCTCACTGAATATTTCCTCTTATACTATCATGTCACTGTTTACAATTTTTATACATCCATTTCTGATCCTTTCACTGCATACTAATACCAGGGTCTAACTGTCCCTCCCACTGGGGAAGCCAATAAAGGCAAAACCTATAAGGGTATTTAGAATCCTCTGGGGAATTTGTATTGCTTTACTTTTTCTTTTATAGGAATCCTATATGACAAAATCAAATCCAATAAAATCACTGGAAAACAAAATAATCCAAAGGGGCAATACTAAAGATCCAATAAAAGCCTTTTTTAACCTTGAAGGATTGGAAGAGGGCCAAAAAATGACTCAGAAGGTAAACTCCTTCAGGACTAGAGCTGTTGCCAGTAAATAAATAGCTTTGTTGTAACAGCACACTGTAATACGTATAGACATAATGAAGTAAGACTGCATGTCAATTTTGTATCTGTAGGTATAAAAAATGTAAAAGCTATGCGATCTTTTGCAGCAATGTAATGAGGTTCTGGTTAATGTTTCACACATCAGCTCAGAAAAAAAAAAACAGTGCTTTAGCTCTGTCACTCCTTTCCAGTTGTATCCTGTAGATCTATATCTTTTACATGAGTTTTTAAAGACATTCCTGCCCTGCATAAACAAAGCCCTCGCCCGCCTTTCATTCTGCTTTCCTGACATATTCCTGCAAGTCTGTTTGTCAATCTTCTTACTGAAATAGTGGCAAATTCCAGAAGCCGTGCACAGGGGCTCTTTCCAATATTTATTTTTAAACTCAGCTAACAATAGTGGATAAGCCTAAGGATTTTAGTTAGCTCAAATGGAGCAAAACATTTGTACATAAAGTATCCTAAAAAGAACTATGACATTCTAGCTGATCACACAGATGTGATCATAAGGTTGTTCTGACATATAAATCCAATAATAGATACATTTCAGAAATACTGCTTCAATAAAGTGTATTTGCAGTTTAATTGCCTTTTAATTATGAGGCTTGTACAGTTTGATATACATGCGATTATGTATAAATTAATTGAAAGATACTAGAAATATGTAATGGCATTATGAATTATGATACATAAGTTACAATTATAGAATGACAAGCAGTGAAAAAGTAATTAAGAATAATAATAATAATTGCTTACACTTACAGTATATAGCACTTTTCTGGACACTCCACTCCAAAGCTCTTTACAGGTAATGGGGACTCCCCTCCACCACCACCATTGTGGAGCCCCACCTGAATGATGCAACGGCAGCTATAGTACGCCAGTACACTCACCACACACCAGCTATCAGCGGTAAGGAGAACAGAGAAATGAAGCCAATTCATAGATGGGGATTATTAGGCGGCCATGGTTGTTAAGGGCCAATGGGAAATTTGGCCAGGATGCCGGGGTTACACCCCTACTCTTTTCAAGAAATGCACTGGGATTTTTAATAACAGCAGAGAGTAAGGACCTCGGTTTTACGTCTCATCCGAAGGACAGCGCCTTTTTACAGTATAGTGCCCCCGTCACTGTACTGGGGCATTAGGACCCACATAGACCGCAGGGTTAGCGCCGCCTGCTGGCCCCACTAACACCTCTTCCAGCAGCAATGTTAGTATTAGTACACCTGCTGAGCTTCAGTGGGCTGACAGTTGTGAGTTGCAGGGTGATATGGCTGCTGGCATACAGTATGTAAAGTACATTTACAGTGTAAATGGTTCAATCATAGGATTATCATGTAAAATTACATATATTGAAACGTAATTGCAATAATAGCCATATTTCATAATGCAGGTACACAGTGAAGCTTACAGTATTACTGTATGTTCTATTAAAGTAACAAAGGAATAATGCAGTTACAATACTAATCATATCATCTATCTGCAAACATGTCAAACTGTAATACTGTACTTGATAATTATAAGGTATTGTACAATCATTACCCCTGTATTATACCTGTGTATATTGAAGTGTATCCAAAATAATAATCAAATTATTTTAGCAACATCTGTCAAAAATGAAGAAATACAGGCACAAGGGTGATTTATAGCAGAGGAACAAGGGTTCCTCCTGTAATTCAAAGTTTTCCCAGAAATCATATGACAAAGGGGATTGAAAATGCTTTCTATTCATCTAAAAAGGTCCTTAGATTCACTTATTTTTACACTGGACACTGTCCTGTCACTTTATGGCATCACGGATAACATTTGTTCCATTATATTTAAATGGGAATCACAAACAAACAGGTCTGGAAATTTAAGACCTATTCAAGATCAATCAGGCCATTTGTTCACTGAACAGCAAGATATGCCCAACTCATGTGCCCCAGTCATTTATGGTATTCAATAGGGATTAACGAGCAGGCAGTCCCTTAAAGCCTTACCTCATATGCTCTAAAGCCATCAGCCTGTGATTTAATCAAGAATGAGAATTTCTCATTAATTACAGGTACAGTAGGTTGCAATCAAACTATAGATTGTCAAAAACTAACCAGAACACTTGCATGTAAATTCAAAGACCATCTTAGTGTACTATCATTTTTTTTCTCAGGTGAAGATCTATTTGAATCACAAAATATAGCTTTTGTAGCTACCTAAAACAAAGAAGGAAAAATGGGTAAAAATGTAGTAAGCAGGTCACAAAATATGCATCTAGGTAAGCAGCATGTAAGTCATTTTTCTTTTTTGTTGTTCATAATCTGATAATCTGATGGGTTGTTTAACCATCAAAGTCCACTTCACCATTCTTAAGGACATTAACATCTGTACAGTGTGGGGTGCTGTTTGTCTGGTATCATGTGCAGCTGCTAAAAAATAATAAAAATAAAGACAGCTCTAGTGTCAGGAGATGAGGAAAGATGATTGTATCCCTAGCACATGTGAGTGACATGAGACAGTTTGCAGGGCCCAGAACACAGCTTTCTGCTTAATGATAGTTGACCCGTTGAAGTGGGCCATCATCAGATTTTACTTACTAATAAAGTTTGCTTAAAGCATTCTGTTCCTGGTCCTAAAAGTATGTTGACCCATAAATCCTGCTAGTTTTCTTTTTCTTAGCAGCTTACTCTAGTCAGTAACCTTAGATAAATGAGTTGGCAAACAGTGCTGACAGCCCAGTGAAAAATCACTGTATTAATAATGTTAGATCTTAGCTAGTGCAGTGAAGAGAAAAAGAGTATTCATTTCTATAAATAAGCATGAGATTTTCCAATTAAAATTCAATATGTTGACAAGAACAATCATTATTAAACATGCTGAGCACACTGGAGGGTCCAGGTTACAATAATAGATTCGGCAATATATGGCCAATAGGCACTGTTAAAACTGAGCTACTGTATGTGGCTGTAGCATAGGAACAGACTTCTTGTTTATCTGGTCTGAGCCAAACTGATAATGCCAAGTTCAATGCTATGCCACCATGTTGTCAAAGCTGATACCCTGGCTTCTTTCAAGACCATGAGAAAAAGTGTTTCTTTTCTCCTCCTATAATCTGAACTAATGATTAGCCTTATATGAATATGTATAGTGAAGAAAATACCAAATTATTCCATCTGTCCCAAAATATAAAACAAGCCACTTCAATCTACTTCTTAAATTCCAGTTACAGCTTTTTAGGAAAGTTCCCAACATGTAATGTACAGTAGCTAAAAACAATAAAAGTAAATATTTTAGTTTACAATGAGATAAGGAGATTAATGTATCATTCAGAGAAAACACAACTTTGGTCTCACATTTTTATTTAATATTGGTTAAGCACAATATTGTTACTCCTTTTGCTCCCCTAAAGTACTTTCCATATTTCAACCAGATTTTCAGATTGGAAGGGGCCCCTGAGATTTCTGGAATTTTTGTTTCTAATTTACTTGCTAATTTAGTCAGGAAAAGAATAATTACAAGTTAACGCCTGTGTATCAGCATCTCTTGGAAGTGGTTTGAAAATATATAATTTTTACTTGTTGATTACACCCACATGATGTTCCAGGCCTCCAGATTTTTCTCAAATGGCCTGTTTTTTTCTGCTTCTGCCCACCCAGAACATCCTTCTGTTCAGGAAGACTCAAGCTACTATATTGTGATTGATTTTACAAATACACTTTTAACAGGAAGGATGATTAAGCAACTAACTGTTAGTGAAGACAAAAATAGGACTGCGCTGATGCAGACAATGTTTTCTTTAACATGTAGAAGCCTGGGTCAGACTGTAACTGTGTGAAGAAGCTTATCCTTGAGCCTGTCTACAGAAATACCATTGGGAATTACTAAAATGTCTCTGCATGAGCACTGAAAGTGTTTCCACCCCCTATAAGTATGTGCAGAGTTTTGTCATCAGGATATGACTGACTTCTGATTCACTGTTCTCATTTTGTCTATAATCTTTTGGTCCAATGTCATATTTTGCATGAACTTTGAAATGTCTCACAATACACAGTTATACAGTACAGTATGTGATTCACTTCAATGGTATACTGCTCTCCTGGTTTTCTGATTCTCTCAAATAACATTCTCCAATAACCCTGTTTCCATCTGACATTGGATGTGACATCAAACCTTTTAGAAAACAATCATTTCAATCTTACAGGAAGACAACATGTCTGGAAATGGATTTCTTCAGAATAGTGTCATTGATTTTTCAATAATTATTTTGTCATCAAGATAGCAGTATAAATCTGAATTTGATGCACAAACCTTTTCTTCACTAGAAAGCAAGACACAACTAATTTATGTATGATTACCCAACTGTCACCAGAGTTTGCAAAGTGATGAGCTTGGCTTGGCTTAACTCAGCAAAAGCATGCTGGGCTTGCCATTAACAGCAACCCCTGTGACTCTCCTGGAGACTAAATTTTTGTGAACCCTACTATATATGCATGATGAAAAAAGTGGATAGCTAATTTGATCAGTTACTTAAAATATCCTGTAGAACACCTTCAGAAATAACTTAATTTTTAGAAAGGAGTCTGCTGTGTTTTCCCAAATGTATTCCTGAAAGTTTGTGTGTGGGTGTTTTGGGGCAACTTTTCACACAACTTAGTTCAAAAGAAATATACAAATATATTTTGTAATGCAGTATTTTTCAGTGAGCCCAAAGCAAAACAAAACCTGTCAGTACATCATCAAAAGTGAATAATTTAATCAAGCAGATACTGTATAAGGGTTTTGGCTCCACATAAATCTCAGGCTTCTATTCCTAGACAACATCAAACACCAAGAAATGTGCCCATCACAACATAGCTAATATATTTGTAATGTAACATAATAAATACATTTTTTAAAAAAAGCCAGAATGCATAGATCATATGGCCCTCTGGCACTTTATATGTGTACAAACTATTTCTCAAACTTTTCATATCATGCATTTTAGACCTCTAACTTTCATTTACTGTATGATTAACATTATACAGTAACCTTAAAATTGATTTGAGATATAGTATATGATACAGTATGATTTGAGATACAGTAAAACAGGCATAGTTAGGAGGTGCTATATATTTGACTTTGTAGTTAAGTATTAAGTTAATTCTCAAGAGAAAAGCATTACAAATATGTCATATCATTTGCCAAACCGCTTTATACCATATGGTGTCGCAGGAAGCCGGAGCCTTCTCGGCAAGCAATGAGCGCAAGGCAGGGTACACCCTGGACAGGGAGCCAGTCCATCGCAGGGCAAATGCAAGCCAATCATACATGGGGACAATTTGGAGGCCACTGTAAAGGCAGAGGAGGGTAATTTGGCCCAGACACTGGGATAACTCCCTACTCTTATCAAGAAATGCCCAGGGATCTTTGATAACCACTGAGAGTCAGGACCTTGGTTTAGCGTCTCATCTGAAAGACAGCACCCACTACAGTATAGTGTCCCCGCCACTATACTGGGGCATTAGGACCTACACAGACTGCAGGGTGGGTGCCCCCCACTGGTCACACTGACACCACTTCCAGCAGCAACCACAGCTTCCCCAGAGGTTTCTCATCTAGGTATTGACCAGGCTCAACCCTGTTTAGCCTCAGTGGGTAGCCAGTTGAGATCTGCAGGGCGATATGGCTGCTGGAGCATTTCAAATATTACAAACAATAATATTTGTTTTTGTTTGAATATAAGCAGATGGCTTATATCTTTTATTTAGATGACAGCAACTACTAGATCCTAGGATCTAGTCCAGCTGTTTCTTGAAGTCTCAGTCTACCAAATGCTCATTCATAATACTCACTTAATAACAATGATATTTAATTGTGTAATCAGCAACTTATGTCAACGTCTCTGGGGAATCTGATTTTTTAATCAAATCCCATTTCATTTGATTGTTTTGAAAATGAAAACTTGTTTATTTCCTACAACATGCCTGTTCATGATATTTCTTTCATTGCAGAAGCTGAGGTGAGTCCCACTGGGCATCTTGTGTGGCATCCTTTCCCTGGCCAGTGGCGAAGATGCAGTAAAAAGGACACTATTGAGCCATGTTTGTGGGTGAGCCTGCACCACACATATTGGAACAGGCACCATACCGGGCTGCTATCCAGGACCTAATCAATGAATAAGTATGCTTAGTCTGGCTGCTTTAGGAAAACAGAGACTAATTGAGGAGCTGGACTGATGCCAGACCCAAGACTTTTATCCAGGATGAAATATTCTCCACTATAATTTTTAAATTGCTGTTGGTGGACAGGCAGAGCGATTGACTGATTATGAATAATAAAGATGCCTTTATGCATTTTAGCTGCTTCTCTTCTGTTTAAATTGACCACTCTGGCAGTGAAAATGAGTAACCAAGCTGGCAGATGAACTGCAAACACACTCCCGCCCGTCCCCCTGTGTATCTCTCCCTGTCCTGCTGTCTGTGTTCTTTCGCATCTTTTTTAAATGAAGGTGAACATTTCTGATGTTTCTGTACAGACTTCCTCTTGTCTTCTTTTCTTTCTGTTCTTCTCTTTTACTCTGGAAAGGATCTAATAAATAGATTGTACATTTTTGTCACAACCTCCCTTCACTTGTATTTGGTGATTCTTGCTACAGTATGTATCTCAACACATTATTTACCTGTTTAACATTTTTTTGCATTGCTAAACAACTGACAGAGATGATTGGACCACTGCTCCTAAATCTTCCACTTTGCACTTTCTAATAGCTGATTCCACCATAGTTTAATTGAAATTGAAAAACCTACTTGAAATAGGTTAATTGTGTTTTATATGCACTGCATGACATATATAAGAACTAATTTCCTGTCTTTATCCTACCTGTAGATATACTGTGAGACTTAGATATTTTGTTGGATTGAGAAAGTGTGTGAAGACAGAAGGAGGCAGACAGAGGCATCTACTGTATTTCCTTATTCTTCACTGTTTGGCATGGCACTTCATCTTTGAGCTATAATTGGCTATAAAACATTAATTTTATTATTCCAGTGCCTCCACTATGAACGGCCTTCCTGGAGGGGGTCTTAAAGACAAGACTGATTACTCTGCCATGAAAAGTCATCCCTTTCATAGCCCCACACATCTCTCACCAGTGCTATGATTTAATGGCAGTGAGAGACAGAGAGGCCATAACAGCTCCTGTTTCACCATCTACAGTACTGTATACACAGTAGTTTTTTTAGTCAACACTTAACAACCTCTTTGGTACAGTATGCCTACATCTCTCATTATCACGATCCCTCGCATACATATAAACGAACAGCAAAGCTCAATTTCAGAAAATAAGCTAAATAAAACTCAAACAAGAAAATGTACTCATGCATCAATCTCTGTATTTTTATCTACAAAGTAATGATATATTTAGATATCTACAGTACTGTACTGTATATATGATATGTGAATACTGTATACAGTATATACAGTCCATAACACAAATGTGAAACATTACATATATTTCCAAATGCACAACATTCAAATTTCTTTGTGTGCAGTATATTGAAAAAGACTGTAAATTCAGTCACCTAATGAATTTTTATTTATCCAGGATTTTCACAAAAGCTCAGGAAGTTTAAATGTCACCATCCATAACATCAAAGCAAAAAGATGATCAACCTCAACAACTCTAGGGACATGCAGGAAAAAAAATCCCACTTTCAACTATGATGACCATAGTTTGGCAAGTTCTGGGAGAATAACTCACACCCAAGGCAAAAAAAATTGGCTGTCTGGGCTAATCAGTATGTGATGTCTCCGAGACAACCATTTGAAACTGCCCTCATGAAACTGGGGTCTGTGGCACAATTCCATGGTACCATAAGAGAAAACACATTAACTTGCAACAGCAACTAATGAAACTGCAGGAAGTGGTTGGATGAAACACAAAATTAATTGTTTGACTCACTACAAGTATAATCAGCACAAAAAGGTGAAGCTCTTGTTGGAAAAGAATGCCATCTCTTCTGTACAGAAAATAAATGGATGTACTTGGCTTTAGGAGTTGCCTTGATATTGGGCTCATAGTTAGAACTGAGAAATAGACAGATTTTAAAGTCTGCCAGGATATTTTAGCTAAAACCTGCTGCCTTGTGTCATAAAGCTGAAGCGTGGTAGCAAATGGCCTTTATAACAGGATAACAGTAGAGAGCATTCATCAAACACAATGAATAAAAGGTTAAGAGAGCACAAAAATCAGTGTTTTTGACTAGTTTGCACAGCCTCTAGTGGAACATTTATGACTGAAACTCAAGAAAGCAAATCATAAGCCGTGCAGCCTGGAAGACCTGGAGAGTTTCTACATGGAGAGGTTGTCAAATAGTCCTCATGGGTACTTTAAAAATCTATTAAGTAGCTATAGGAAGAGACCCCTAGAGGTTATCAAAGCCAAAGGAGGATTCATCAAATAGTGAATGCCGGGGTACAAATATATTTAAATTGTTTACAGCAATATAGAATTATATACACACATTTTTTATGGCTTTTCAACATTAAAAATAACATTGAAAGCCATACAACTCTATTTTTTTGTGCCCATAAAATATTGAATTCACAATGAATAACATAAACCTATAAAACAAGACAAAGAATGCTATGTGAACTACTGTAGTTTCAGCATGTCTTTAGAAGAGACTGGAGGCCCTAGTGAAAACCCACACTCTGAGGAATGTGCACACTCTGCTCTCCCTAAGATGAAGCACTTTTGGAAAATGATTCCCTAGAAGTATGAAGTATAGAAATAATGTCAATATTACTGACTTTTAAAAAGTATTTTCTCTATACCGCCCCCTTCATAACACCATCCTACTTATCACCAGCTTTAATGCCGGCCCAAAATCTAGTCCAGATGGAGAAACGAATATATTTTAACATTCTAGCAATGATAGAAAGCTTATAAAAAAACAGAAAGCTGAGAATTTAAAATGTGCTTGAAAGAAAATTCACAGAAACATACTGTATAGTAATTGATGGCAAACCTTTTATAAAATGAAAAAGCTTAATACAGTACTTATAAAAAATATAACAATGAACAGACAGATAAGAACAAAAGCAATGTAACAGTGATAACTGAGACTGTCCAGTACATACTGTATGGATGAAATCTTAAAAAGATTTGTTTCAAACTACAGTACGTGAATTATGGCCGTGTTGTGATAATTCACTACACAATAAGAAGAAAGCTCTCCAAGTATGATATTGCAATGTAAAATGGTCATATTATCTCCAATTAAATGGGAGCACTGTCTGTGTTTTTTTAGAAAAACAGGAATGGTAAGGATGAGCTCTTTGCTTTGGGATAGTGCACAGGCCCTCATTCTCTTTTGTAATCCCTGCAGCAATCCATCATACACCACAGGTACTGTATAAGGGTGAATTACAATAAAGTGTTTTCTGGACTGTAAGCCTTTAAACAGTGAGATGGTTTCAAGTCTGTTAATTACTGTAACTTTTAGTCTTCTGGGGATCAGACAAGCTTCACTTAGTTTTGTTCTAGAAGGCTTTCCCTGTTGGAAAACATGCAGTTAGAGTCTGTATACTTAACATTACATTGCTACTGTGAAACACATACTGTAACTATGAAGCACTGTATTGCAGACTTAAAGAGAAATGGTGCAGGGGAGCACGTCTTGTAGAAACAGTGAAATGTTAAAGAATATTGAAGTCCCATTGGCTGGCTGTTCAGATTTCAAAGCCCATTTCCTGTGATTAACTTCCTGAGTTAATTGAAAGTCCGTGAAAATAATGAAAGTCATTTTGGTTACCTACAGTACTAAAGTGTTCTATGTTACATGTAATTTAAATGTATATTTACTATAGTATTACATAATAGTCTAAGATATTCAATGGTGAACTATGGTGGTCATGGTTTACTCTGCAAAACCCCTGTAAAAATCCCTGTGGTAAAATAGTGCATAACATGATACGCATTTCTAATTACTGCAGTGAAATAAATAAAGAAGCATTGTACTGTCTATGTTAACACTTGCAATATATCTGAAATGCATTCATTATGAATTTGCAATTCACTTCCATGCACTGAACAAAAGCAAAAAGTAAAGAACTTTACATGATGTAAACTAAGTCCTATTTTAATACCCTATAGCTAGCATTTAATCTGCCATTTTCAAGATAGTACCCATGATAGATCTGAAGCCCCAAAAGGTGGTGACTGTCCCCAGGTGCTTAGAAGGACAGCACACAGGCCACAATTTCAAATACAGCTCTTGTTGTACTCTTGCAAGTACAGCTGAAAAATGACAGCCATAATCCTAATTACCACCCCTTTTAATAACAGTCACCAAAATTAATGTAAAAAAGGGATTCATAATTAAACAAATCAAACCCCTTTTTTATTTCTTTTATTGCAAAGCAGTGGGTATATTTGTCACTTCAAAGGCAATAAAGATGAAGTGATCTTCAGAATCACAGCTGAGTAAGATTCAGAAGGCGTGACCAGGGGATTGCTGAACTTGTATTGCCCAACAATTGAATCAGAAATAATAAATTACACCTATTGCATATTATTGCCCATCCCACATTTATATACTGTGTGGCCGCACATCACATTAATTCACCTTGCATTATATTAGAACACATCTGTCACTGTTCTAGACCATTTAACTTGAACCGAATTCTGCTGTTCATTATCAGTTAAGCACACAATCAATGCCACTATTGCCTTTTTGGTTTTTTTTATTGCAGATATATGAACAGAGGAGAAATATCAGTATTATGAGTATAAATCTTAGTCATGTTCTTGTTGCCGTAAAAAAAAAAAACGGGGATCCTATGTCCTGTAATATGGACAAGTGACATCCTCTTAACAGATTCCTACAGTAGAAATATTTTCTGGCCTCTTACCATTCTATAGAGTGAATTTCCTGGGTTCAGCATCTCTCTTCTTGCACAAGTAACAAATGTGGAATTTCAGCCTTGCATCAAGCAGCTGAGCTGTGAAAGAAATATCCTAAGATTTGAGCCATGCATTCCTGTCTAACTCCTGGATGTCATTTGCTCAAATTAAATGTCTTTCCAACTGACATTCACACAGGCTATTTACTACATCACTCTAACACTACACCTCTCACTGCACTTTGCTTCAATGCAATGTCATATTTCTTCATTGCACCAAGACTGAAATACAGTGTGGTCCATATTAAATATACGTATACTGTATATATACACAGTACACTATATATATATATTTAGGCCCCTAGAGAAATCACAAATACAGCAATGGGTCCTTAATCTCAGTCTTGTAATACATGTAACATACAGGAAGCAGAAGAAAATATAGTAGAAAATTATGTCAAGGTCATTCAATTCTTTTATTACCAAATAATAAATCTTTCAGGGCAGGGGTTTAGCTCAATTTACAGTGAAGGAAAGACAGATCAAATTCCTGTCACTTTGTTTCTTTACATATTCCACATATAATATCCCTGGATGATCATTTTAGGATGCACAGGCCTTGTACAGGCCTTGCAAGGCACAACAATCCAGAACTCAACAGGATGCAATTACCCTTGTGTCTCCTGTTTTATTTTTTTTGCTCCAACTGGGCCCTTAATCACCAGTGCTAATAGCTACCACTAATTGATATGCTTCCTTGTTTAGTTTTTGCTCTTTAATTAAAAAAATATGGTTCCAAAAATTCCCTAATAAAGTGGTTTTCAATCCTTGTCCTGGTTTGCATTTTTTTGGTAACATTATCATCTTTCACCCATAAAAGCACTCAATTTGAGCATTCGTGTTTTGATTAAACATCCATCCATTTTATAATCATTTTATCCAATTAATGGTCACGTGGGAAATGGAGCCTATCCTGGCAAGTAACGGGAGGAAGGCAGGGTACACTCTGGGCAGGGGGCCAGACTATTGCAGGGCAGACACAAACACAGACACACACTCTTTCACAGTTATCTCAGAAGCCAATTAACCTACCAGTATGTCTTTGGACTACCAGAGCACCTGGAGGAAACCTACAGTACGTGAACAAGGGAAGAACATACACACTTCAAACGGGACTGAAATCAAACTCAGGGCCCTAACGCTGCAGGACAGCATTGCTAACCACTGTGCAAGGTGCTGTATACTGTATATGGTAGTTTTATACCACACATACAGTATGTGCTGAGTATACTGTGGATGCCCATTTTGTTTATTTGCATTGTCTCTTGGATTAGGAGAGCCACTCTGGCTCCTAGTGTTACTGTATTTGAAATCCTAGATAAATGGTGTTTATCCCAATTCAGAAACCAGATGGCTTGACAAATTCTCAAACTGACCTGCCAAACACATGTAACCAACACTGTAGAAAGGTAGACCGTAAGGAAAGAAGAGATCTAGACAAGTGTCTATTTAAGGAAAGGAGTTTTATTTCTCATATTACAGTATGTAATGTTTTTTTTTAATTTCCCTTTTTAATCTCTGCAAGACAAGGTTTGTCTCCCTTGTTTGTATTTGAATGTATTCTCATATAGTTACTAATAATTGTTCATTTTAAACATCAGTTAAAAACTACCTGAGCTAACCTAAGGAGGATTCATTACTTAATAAAAAAAAAATTACATTCCCTGGAAAAAAAACATGTCTACTGTTTAGTGTATTAGGACTGAGCACATGTGAGCGACTGAGTGTGCAATGTTGTTTTAGGTTTTGCAACTTACTCCAAATCTAAGAATCTATAAATATGAGGAATTTTATGTCTTGTGTGTCAGTTACAGTGCATTGTATATTTTTTAACTGCTTGTACTCAGGCTAGTGTCAGGACTGTCTTCCAGAAAGGCATGTCACCTTCGTGATCACTGTGTTGTGCTAATATGTTAGCCCTGGTATCTCTGCATTAAACATTGATTGTTACAAGGGCTAATAAAAGTAAGAGACCAGTTCTGCATGTTCTCCCACTTTCATAATGATTCCAGGCAGAGAGACAAATCAAGATCTCTTGAGAAGGATATATTGAGAGCTAGAGATGTGGACTGATACAGGTAGGTCCTCGCAAATGGATGGATGGATTGATATAGTGTATCTCAAGTGAAGGAGTAAACTGCATTTGCAGCCTGAATGCACAGCTTCCTTGCAGGATAAATGTGACAGGGAATGTAATGTGAAACTCCACAACTGTCCCTCCATCCATACCCGGAAAGGGTGATAAACACTAATAACATGGAGGTTTGTCTGATCAAAAACCTGATGTAGAACTTAGATTTTTAAGCATTTAAAACACACTTTGTTTTTTAGAAAGGAGAAGATGTATTCTTTTTTCGTGCTTTAATAATCTTAAATTATACCAATAAATAAACTTCACCACCATTCTGATATGAGACCAAAATGACCACAATCTCATTAATTTCCTCATGAAACCAGCTAAAATATGAAAAAAATATTGTCTCAGCTCTAAGAAATACACATTTAATGGGGAATGTATATATATTCTTGAATTTTTAAATCAAGCACTTAAACTTCCCTTTGGGAATCTTAAAAGAGCATCTTAAAAGATTGATGTGACACTTTCAAACTTCAAAGCCTTGTTGTCTTGTCAGGAAAAAATAGCTATGAAGTAAGTGAGGCTGGAAATGTTGTATGAGTATGCTCCTACAGTCTGTGAAGTTGATGGTTTTTAATTCTATTGAAGGGCCAGGGGCTATTGGACTGACAGGTGATTTGGCTAAAAAGGATTTGGTATGACCCATACAGATTGTGTTAAGCCCAGCACAATTACTGTACAGTACACTGCAAGAGTGTTCCTTCAAAGCAGTCGAACCTTACACTCATTCAGACACAAAAGCTTCCAAGAGAAACTTAAATTTAACTCAGTAGATGGATTCACATCCTTACTAAATGTTCAAACAAATAAAACAGCTAACCAATAAAGAGTTTTTGATGTTGTTCCATAAAACAGATGAAGATGGCTTTATATTCTATCAACCAAAGAGCAGATTTCCAAACCATCAGTTTCTCGATGCCACATCTACCATGTACTAGTGATAATAGCAGATCGAATCTTCTTTTGAAGAAGAAAACACTGCACTATGAAACATCCCTGCCATTTCCTGCTGATTATTTTACGATGTTATTGTTCAAATGAAAGAGAAGGGGAAGCCTGGGATTGTACTGTGCTGGTTTGTATAGTACAGTAGATGTCAAACTACATCCTACAGGGAAATAATAATATTAAAGGTGGCTTCTCACAGAGCTTTACAGAATGATAACAACAATAGTACACAGAATATGCACAATGAAAATACACAATGAGAGGAGACAGTAGATGGGCATACTGAATACAGTAAGAGTAGAGGGGGTAAATGACAGAACCACATAAGTAAAGGCCCTTCTAAAAAGGTGTTTAGGGAACGTGACTTTCTGACATCCTTAGGGATAGAGTTCCAGAGTTTGGGGGCATAACAGGAGAAGACCCTGTCACCCATAGAGTGTAGAGGGGCTTGGGAGACAGATAGGAGACCATAATTAGAAGAGCATAGGATGCGAGGTGAGGAATAGGATGATAGCAGCTCAGACAGGCACTGAGGTGCCAAGCCATGCAGAGCCTTATAAGTGGGTATGAAGATTTTGAAGTTGACATGAAACTTGATAGGAAGCCAGTGCAAGGACTGGCCAGAATTCTGGCTAACGAATATTGGGCATACTGGAGTTTGTTCAATGTGAATTTAGAAACCCCAGTGAGTAGAGTGTTTCAGCAGTCAATTCAGGAGAACACAAATGAACTGATCAGCTTTTCAGCAACAGCCAGTGATAACATAGGATGTAGTTTAGCGATATCTAGGAGGAGAAAGAATGATGTTTTGACAATATGTTGCACATGTGGGTTGAATGTCTAGCCTGAATCAAATATTACCCTCAAGTTTTTCAATTTAGACTGCATTTCAAGTACAGTACCATCCACAGATAGGGTTATGACATTGGATTTACTAAGATGATGGGGTGGTGCTAATAAGCATGACTTCAGTCTTGTCACAGTTTAGATGAAAGAAATTTTGAGTCATCCATGTTTTTTTTATGTAGGAGAAGCAATTAGAGAAAATAGAGACAGCTGCCGGTACATCAGTGTTAGGTTTGGTATGGATGTAGATTTGAGTATCCTCAGCATAGAAGTGATAGTTGAGGCCATGTGATCTTAAAAGCTGACCAAGTGGAAACATGTTAATGCTGAAAAGTAGGGGGCCCAGCATCAAGCCCTGAGGAACACCAGACTTAATGTGTCCAATTTCAGACCTATATCCACCAAGAGACAGCAATCAGCGAGGTAAGACTTGAATTATTTAAAAGCAGTGTCAGAAACTCCAAACGCATTCTCAAGACAACAAAGTAAGATATCAAGGTTAAAAGTGTCAAACACAGCACTGAGATAAAAAAGAATGAGGATAGAAAGACAACCAAAATCAGAAGCTATTAGAAGATCGTTAGTGACTTTGACCAGCTGTGAAGTCAGTGGCAGCAGTTTTAAGGACCGTTGGTACAACACCAGTGCTCAAGGATTAATTTATTATACTAAGGACAATGTGGCAGAGAGAAATGAGACAGAATTGAAATAAAGTGATGGAAATGGGATCTAGTAGGCAGGTGGTGGATTTCATATGCAAAACCAGTTTACTGATGGATGCAGAGTCAAGAAGAGAGTTGGAGAGAAGGGAACCAGTAAAGTTAGGCAAGCAGGGAGGAGGTGAAGAAGTGACATGCGCTGTGGAGAGAATGTGATGCCAGATGTTGTCGATCTTGGAGCTAAAGAAATCTAAAATGTTTTGCAAAGTTGAGATGAGGCAGGTAATGTGGTGGGACAGTTTGGCTTTTGATGGTGGAGAAAAGATGCCTGGGGTTGTTCTGGTAATTTTCAATGATTTGAGAGAAGGAGCTGGATCTACCAAACTCTATCATATCCTTTTATTCAGACAAGTGATCTTTCCAAGCCTGATAATGTACGTTTAAAAATGTGAAAAACAATAAAAAAAACTTCATCACACACATCACAAGAATATGAGAAGTTCATTGACCTGATTTCAGACTCTTCCTTACAAACAGGTTTTAATGAAGTGCAGTTGGCAGAGTTTTGGTGCAGCACCAAAAACGAACATACAGTATCATCAGAGAAAGCTCTTTCTGTTCTTCTTTGTGACCACCTACAGTATCTGTGTGAAACAGGATTTTCATTGTACGTGTCCACAAAAATGAAGAATTGCAAAAGATGGGATGCAGAGTCGAACCTGAGACTGCAACTTACATCCGTAACTGCAAATATAAAACAAATTGTAGAAGAAAGAGGCAAACTCACTCATGACACTGAGATTGTTCTGTTTCTGCTGGTTTGAAGCAAATGTTGATTAAAAATTATCAGTACTCTTTAAAAAAAACATGTATTGTTGTCTCACTGTGTTTAACTTAGTCATTTTGCTACCAAAATTTTCTATTTGCACCCAGTTAGACCACAGAAAATGTTGTCTGGTTCTATAAATCTATTAGTTTTTTTCCTTTGTTAACAATGTAAAAAATTAAAAGTTTTCAAACCAGAAGGAAATCCTTCTGGTTTTCTTCTAACTTTGTTGAACCGGCGGTTAGAACTTTGATTCTTTTATTCTCAATGAGTATTTCAGTGATTAAGCTTTATTGAACTGTAGGGGTGCTAATCGTAGACAAGTTATCATGTGATTAATTCATGATAATCCATGTCCATGTCTCAGTAAAGCCGGAGCACACCCAGCATGCAACGAGCACAGGGCAGGGTACACCCTGGACAGGGCGCCACTCCATCGCAGGGCATGTGCAAGCCAATCATACATAGGGACAATCTGGAGGCCACAGTAAGGGCTGAGGGGGGAAATTTGGCCTAGAGACTTGGATAACTCCCTACTCTTCTCAAGAAATGCCTGGGGATCTTTAATGACCACTAAGAGTCAGGAACTCGGTTTAATGTCTCATCCAAAAATTAGCACCCACTACAGTATAGTGTCCCTGCACACTACACACAGCAGGGTGGGCACCCACCACTGGTTCCAATAACACAACTTCCAGCAGCAATCACAGGTTTCCCAGGTGGGCTCCCAACCAAGTACTGACCAGGCTCAGCCATGCTTAGCTTCAGTGGGTTGCCAGTTGCAGGGTGATATGGCTGCTACCCTCATGTGATTAATAAATGACTGAAATAAACTCACTTACAATTAATACAAAAGCAATCAGTAGTTTCTTCCTTAATAATTGGCTAAATTGCCTCTGAATAGCAGTCCTAGAATGCTTTTTGCAGAACACTGCCATAGCTAATCCTGAAAAGTAAGAAAAAAAGCTGCTGGGGATCCACGACATTAGCTTCGACAGAAAAGGGTTCCGTCATCGAAAAAGTTTGAAAACCACTGCTCTAGAGGATCAGAGGTAGAGAAACAAGATAAGAACGACAGCACAGGATTTGTGAACCTAGGCTGATCAAATGATCGCCAGTTGCAAAAACTTACAGAGCATGAGGTGGAAGTGTTAGAAACAGGCAATTCCAGATTGAAAAAAATAGCTAAGTGGAAATAGAAGGTCTAGGCTGTCCAGTTTCTGGTGTTGGCTTATAATGTATAGTTCAAGCTTATTTCCTTAATCTATGTCAATATAGAGAGTAGGAATATGTGTAGAAGTAAGCTTTTCTAGATCATCATTGTCAACATTGCAAAGCAGTCCTGTAAACTTTAAATTGGTTAAATTCCTGTGTTATGGGATACTTCCATGTACAGATTTCTGAAATCAAGAACAAAAATAATTAGAATAAACTTGAATTAATCTGTACATTTTACTCACATGCTCCCTTTCCTTTCCATAAACTTGCCCAGATGTACGAAAACAAGTAAAATACGACTCAGACCATATTACTTTCTTCCACTGTTTAGAAGTCCAGTTTTTTTGCTCATCACACCAGATTATGCATTACTGCACATTGGCCTTGGTTACAAGTTTAATGAATGGCAGCCCTACCACAAATATCAGATTTGTGAAGCTCATGCTGTACAGTTTTTGTTGAGACTGGGTCACAAAGGTGTAGATTCAGTTCTATGGTCATTTCCAAGGCTCTCATTTTGTGTTTTTAAGCAACTGTCCTGTTAAGTGTCTGTCTATAACTGCCGGTGGGCTTCTACTTGTGACCACTATTCCTCTTTTCTGGAACTGTTTTCCTTTGTTTGTTGCACGCCAATTTTGGTATATGTCATGATTTTCAACACTGTTCCCAGTCTTATATTGGAAACATTGGCAATAAGTATTCAAATTAATATGACACATATGTGGAATCCTTTGTTAACTGAGATTTTCTTAATTCCAAATACAAGTCCTTTTTTGTTAGGTATTCCCATTATTCTGCCCACCCCTTGTATGTGATAAGGACACTGATGACACTGTTGGAAGTAGCTGGGCCACCATCAGGCAATGAATTCCTGAGCATACATATGCATATTCATGATGAGTCACAATGCCCTAGTTTATTCATAATCACCACTGACCTTAACTGTAACCAACTGATTTGCTACAATTCACAATTTCTGTTTATTAGCACTGAGGTTGAAATACCGCTCTGCAGAAGAAAAATTAGAAAGGTTATACACGGCAGAAGGTTATACAGTATGTCCAAAAAAAGGTCAGTCAACCAGAAATGACCACTTAACCATTAATATAGCCTCTTCCCTGTTAGAAAGTCTGCCAAGGAAGCATGGGATTTAAAATGTGAAGTAGTGCAGTTGGAGTTATTCCAGGATAGTTGTTTTGTCCTTTTTTTAGTGACTGGAAGGAAGCCAAGGCCCCTGTAGCTCTTGGAAAAAAAGCCAGGAGAGTTTTAATAATGACTGTATAAAAGACGACAGGACCTGCAATTAACATCCCCACTTAAATTAGACTCCAAGCTGAGGGGAAGAGGGTGTTAATCTAAAATGTATGTTTTAGAAATCAAAATGAATTGCTCTCAAGAAATGTCTAAATTACACACCCAAATATGGCTGTTCTGCAATCACATACAGTACAGTAGGATCACACATCTTCACCCATCTGGCCAGGCATACTCAAATGTATACTGTACATGCAACCACTGCAATCTAAACACACAGAGATAGGTAAGCACACTTAAAACAAGCATGTGAACAATTTGACACAGATGTTATATTACAATAGCACTATGCATTAGTCAGACCTAATTTAGAATACTATGTACTGTGCAAATATTGTCACCAAGTTACAACACAAATATTACTTCTCTTGAAGAGAAACTTGACATGTTCCAAGACTAAAGACTTTTTAGTTTTGTAAAGAGAAGACAATGAGAGCTTTTCATTCAAGATTTAAAATCCTCAGAGGCATTCAAAAATTGAAGTTCTTCAGAAGCAGCAGTGAAAATGAAGCCAGAGCACACAAGTGGAAAAAAAGTGCTGAGCAATGTTGTTGAAGATGATGACCTGGGTTCTTTCAAGAAATGGCAATATGATATCCTTGGATTGATTAGCTAGTGAAAATTCAAATGAAGCAGAAAGTTAATTCCCCCCTCCCCTCATTTGTAACCATTGTTTTGCAGACCTGACCTCAAAGTAAATAGATACTGCACACATAACTGCTGATAAGTGAACAATTGGACACAGAAAACAACAAAAAAATCAGTTGGTAAATAATTACTGCATAACAACCTTGGAAGAAAAAAAAAGTATGAATCTCCATCTCTTATACTAAAAGAAAATTATGAATTAGTTCACTTTACCACCTCACACACATTCCCTATATGATACAAACAGAGGGCCAGGAAAGCAACAGGCTCTTCAATAAAAGCTCTAGGTGTCTGTCAGAGACAGGTATAGTTGCCATTAATCTCTGAACGGCTGCAGCTCTGAAATACTGCTTCTGATGAGAAAATTTTATTCCCGACTCCCTAAATCCAATCTCTTTAAAAGCAACATCAATAAAACTACTTACAGTGAACAAAAGTATAGCTTGATGTGTCCTCTTTCTGTCTACTAGGCTCAAGCAATGTTCTGATGTTTCTGGGAATGGATGGTACAGTATAAGTGCATGTACTGTAATGTTACCTATCAGACTCCTTGTGGTATACAGTGCATTATATACCCCAAACACCAGTCTGAGAGTGTTCTTGTTAACCTGTGTCAATTAATCTTTTCTTTCCACGTACACAGTAAATAATTTTGCTATAATAAGACATGTCTCACTTGCCCACACACAACTCTTCCAAATTATTTTCAGCTCAAGTTTTAAAGCTACATTTGAATTCTAATGGTTAATAAAATATTGTTTTGTGGATCTAGCAACAAAAATTTAGCACACTGAAGTATATGTTTCATTTTGGCATTTCTTCACCTCAGTGTTTTAAGGTACAGTATACTGTATGAGCGCTGTAATGTGATCCAGGCCTACATTTACCTTTGTAAACTACAGTTTGTGCATATCTGGGTGGGGGATTTAACAGAACAGACATTTGATCAGATCAGACAGAGTAATGGTGATAACAGGGATTATGCCGATATGCGTTAAGATATAATACTATAATAGCTATGGAATGCACTGATGGTTAAATCCATTTCATACTTGTTCTCTAGATATCAAAGAAACCAAATTTATAACTTGCATGCCGAATAAGAAGGAAAAAATCAACACTGGCAGGTTTTTAATTACACTCAGCAACATGGTTAACTACAGAGCAGAACCAACTTTACCCAGACAGCCTGACTCAGCCAACAGCTGTCTGCATCACTGGTGCATTAGCTGGCAATCTGTGCTAAGAAAAAAGCTTTGCAGACTGTAATGGGATTATTGTTCAGACTAACTAGATCCAGGCAATGGTGGATCTGCTTGTCAGATTTCACTGACAGTTTAGAAATGATCTGGTTTGATAGGATCTGATCAGTCACAGACAAAAGGTCAGTCATCTCTTGTTCATCTTCAGTTCAACAAACACCATCTCCACTCACTACCCTGGAAAGGACCTCTCTGTGTTAATCATTATTTCTCATGCATAACAAGCAGATGTAGCAGGGATCATCCATGTCAGCAGAGTTTCTAAACCCCACAATACATCTATCTGGTTAGTGTTTGTAGTCTTGGCATAAGAGTCTGGTTAAGTGGGGAAGACCATGCATGATGTTGATTGTGGTCAAGAATTCTCAATATTCTCATCAGGATTAATATGATATTAATCCCCTTACTGAGCTGACCTACAGTAGATGAGTCTCTGGTGTACAACTCCTCCTTTATCTCTATGCAGCACCATCATCATTCTGTTCTTTCTTCGTCACTGTCTATCTCTTACCAGCTCTCCCTCACTATTGCTCAACCATCCTATTTCTCCATTCTCTCTTTATATTTTTCTCAGTCTCTCTTATTCAAGCACTTGTCTGCTGTTTAGTAAGTAGGTTTTGAATTCTTTTGGGATTTTGTGTTTGTTTGCTTCATTGTTTGTTTATTTTGCATTTCAGGTTAAGTCAACAAAAATAGACAAATACAAAGCCAGCACTATATACAAGGCAACACATGACAACACTTTGACAGTGTAAAGTGTCAATGCTAAGAAACAAAATTCTAGCACACTGGTCATGTCCTGAAAACACCCAACATTAAAATGGAATTCAAAGTGCTTGATAAGAGCCATTTTTAATCTATAAGAGGACATCTCAAAACCCCATTAAAAATTGCATTGTGTGAAAGAAGTTACCATCCCATGGATATGTTGACAAATTCTTCTTTGAATTGTACTGTCTAAACATAAGGCCATTCCTCACCTCCCAGATTAACTTTGCTTTGGGAAGAATGTCTACTTAGATCACACAGGCAGAAAACATTCCAATATCAATAAGTTACTTGCTTTGCACTTTTTATGTCCATCTTGTATCTAGGGGTGCTATATATATATATATCAGTGAAATACATAACAATTTAAATCATATTTAAAAAACAGAAATAAAAATCTAGAAAGATCACATTATCAAAAAGAGATACACAATAATTTTCTTACCGATTAAATGCCATTGATTTGAAAGGTCATCACTGAATTAACTAGGCAGATAGATTGAGGCAGTACAACCCACAGCATGGGGAAGGGAGGCAAAATTACATAGTGCAATAATGAGTTCAGTATTATACCTCATTTATAAAACACAGGATGCATTTCAGATGAGCAACAAAAATGAACAGAAATGTAGTCAACAGTCACAAGATGCATGGATGCAGATAGATGGTAGTGTTTTGAAATGCAGTGTACTTCTGAACTTAGTATATAATTGCATTTTACTATAACATTGGATGCTTGTGAGCTGCCTTGAATAAGGGCATCATCCAAATAAATAAAGTATGGGTAAAGAAAAGTATCAGATCATTAACATAGCAGGATGCATCTCCTGAATAACAGAGATTATTATATTTGAGTAAATATAGCAATTAATGTGGTGGTGGAGGAGAAACGTCGAGAGAAATGTAGAGTTTCCATCTCTGTCACTCCAGACAATCCCAATAACTCCCCCACTCCCTCCTCACGCACTCCCCTCAAACCCCCACTCTCACCCTGACTCCGCCACTGCATCTCAATTGAAAAGACTTTATTGGTGTGACAAGATTATCCAGTTTTTCTGGAGCAGCAGCAGACCTCAGTAGGAACACTGGGGTCATCGCAATTATGGAGCACAAAGCCCACTCTTTGAATGAGGGCAACACAAGCACAAGCAAATCACTCAGCAGGCAGAAATCCCACACAGAAGCACTGGGAGCAAAGCTGAGGGCTAACAACAGAAGCAAAGATTTTCAGAGATGATACAAATTGTACTTAAACAGTAACAGAGGTAATGAGAATGTTTCAGGACTGGGGTTAATTCTGAGTTTCTGTTACCCCACATGGTTTCAGAATATTAGGGGGCCTCAGACAATTAAGGTTTCTTTATGTGTCTGTGAATAAGGAAAAAACTGAGGACAGCTTTAATGTCTGCAGCACCAGATATAACCACAGTCTTTGACATAGCATTTCTTATGATAGCCCAGCCTACTCTTTTTGATCTGAACATCACACATAATGTTTTCCTGTTTTCCTGTTCTCATTCCAATGGAACTCTCAAAGTTTTAAACTTATTAAATCTATTAATTAAACTACTTACTTGATCAGATATTTCTTAGCTGGTTACAAATATTAAAATGTAGAATGAGGTTAGAAATCAGGCTCTGATCCTGCAAACAATTTTTGGGTTTCAGAATTCAGTTTTTAGAACCTATGTTTCAGGTTTCTGGGATTTAAGGAACAGAATCCAAGCAAAATCAGAAATGACTCTCATGGGGAAGTTCAGTACATTGGAATCCTCTTGTGAATCCGAACACCACTAACTAGTAACCTAGAGGAAATGCACAGATAGCTATAGAAGAACAAGATTTTCTTTAAAATCACATATAAAGATAAGCATTTCTTAAATCAAAGACAGCTCAAAAAGTATCTAATTCAGAATTTATTTAGACCATGAAAGACTTAGGCAATTCAGTGTTCAGTTAGACCACAAACTATAAAACACAGGGACACTTCAAGTCCAGGAGCAAAAACAAAGTAAATGATGTTGTGTTAAATGTGTACTAACATTTAGAGTCTCGCTTTCTGACTGTCACAGCTCAATTCTCCTGCTCATAAAAAGGGTAAAACAACTAAAGCGGAATTATGTCTTTCTACTCAAAGCCAGGTTCTGACTGAGCTTGCATCATTAACTTGCATCATTACCTGCTAGATAAAAGTGTTTTATTCAATGGTCTGTCCCAAAGCTTAGACTTACTCTGCCATTGTGTTTGGTTATTTTTTCAGTGCTTTAGATATTTAGGTATCAATAATGTCACACTCTTTCCTTATCTTAACTGTGCCTACTGAAGCCTTGCTTATTGTTTATTGTTGTAGATACTATCAGGTACTGGTAAGACATGTTCCAGTACAAAATGTAAATCTGAATAATACAGTATGCTTTCTAAAATATATAATGGCTGAGTAAAACCGATGAAGGAAAAAACTAAACAAATGTGAGACCAAACTCCCATACGGATTGTGGATTGTGGATTGTAGATTGGATACAGCGCAGATTGGTGTTATTTTACGTACTTTGGAACTCGGATAGGATCAGGATTAAGAGAACGAATTACGGACTTACTGGATTTGGAAGATACTCGGATGGAAGAAACTCCGTTGAGATAAAACCATAAATCATTTGGAAATCATAAATACCATGAGTACCAATCCAGAAATATGCAGTACCATGCACTATTTTAAGATTGGAAACTTGCTCAGTAATGCATCAGTTAGTTATAACAGGGTGTGAAGGAGTGAGAGGTGGCTTACTTGGGAGCCCAACATTTTGGTTCAAACTAAATTCAATGGAGCAGCCTTGAGCCAAAATGGCTGCATAGTAATAAGAGAAGTGCAGTATAATTTGACATAACAGAGGGAGAATCACAAGAACCCATTGTATCAAAGTAACTGTAGATAGATGAATGGCTTTAGAGAGGTAAAGGAAAATTATGAGTAAGAGAGCTATGAGAGAGTTTGGAAGACCTTAAGAACAAGAATGAAGAATTTAAAGAGTTGGTAGAAAAAGAGAGATGCACCCTAAAAGTAGCTCAAAATGAATACTCCGTTTCTTAGCAGAGAACCAGAAAGTGCTGGTAGCCAAGGAATAAATCAAAATTGATACTCCAATTATCGGTGTGCATTGCACTCAGTGTAAAAGGTGATTTGTGAAAATACCAAAAGAAAAGAAGTGTAGTTAAAGTTTACTGTGGAAGAATAGACCAAGTAAGATCTGAAGGAGGAGGAAGTGCTGCCTTATCAGGATAGGGAACAGAAAGAGAGCTAATATTCTGGAGAGGGTTCAAACATAGTAGTGATGTGAAGGCAGGCCAGTAAAAATGGCAAACATGTCATGTGACATGGGAAACACTAATGTAAGGTTGAAAACAGCCAAGGGCTAGCCATGCACAGCCATGCACTGTGTCATCACACAGGGCAAACTTAAATGATTAAGTAGTTTTTATAAGAGTCTGAATAATAAAGCACTGAACTGAATTGAATCCAGGGAATAAGTTAACCATGCCCCCCCACCTGTGAATTTGAAATGCAGGTCTCTTTAGAAGCTGCTCATTACTGTGTGCAAAAAATGGGTCCCTGTCATTGCATTGCTTCTTTAAAATAATGTCTCTATTCCTCTGACATACCTTCAATACATTAATAGCATACACATTTGTCTGTGGCAACAAATCCTTTGATCTATTCTTGTATCTTTGAAACTGTTCATTAACTGGATATTCCTGGCAATTTCAAAACAGGGATTCATTGTGTGTAAGCAAACTTTACACGTGTGATCCAGCTTAAGTCATAACTGCCCAACTGAAAAGATGCAAATGAAAGTGAATATGCAGTGCAGATTTATTTCAGTTATGCCCAAACTTTCAAAATGTAAACATCAATGCATTTATGGAGACTTTAACTGTTGTCACATTTATGAAAGTTGGTGCAGACACATTTCTGGGTGAAACAGAGGGAAAGCAGGGAAATTTGACTAGTTTCAAGTTTCTTCTTGAAAATGTCCACAAGCCTCTGCCAATTCTGCAATGGATTTCAGGACCAAGCCTCAAGAACAGCTCCCTGAGCCTTCCACATCGCTTGGCTCACTCAGTATATATTAAATGTTTTAAAAGGTTATTTTTGGTGGCACAGTGGTTAGCATTGTTCCCTCACAGTGCTGGGTTCAATACTGGACCTGGGGTGCAATCTGCATGGAGTTTGTCAGTTCTGTTTCCGTTTGCGTGAATTTCCTTCTGGTGTTCTGGTTTCCTCCCACAGTCCAAAAACTTACTGGCAGGTTTTGGGGCTTATGAGAAAATCGCCGCAGTGTGTGAGTGTGTTCATGTCTGTCTGCCCTGCAATCAACTGGCGTTCTGTCCAGGGTGTAGAAAGGATATGCTCCGGCTCCCCCACAACCCAAGAAGAGATTAGAAAATGGATAGGCATTTCTATTCAATACCTAAACTTGAGTCAAGAACATAATGTGCCTGACAACCTATCCTACAACATAATGCCTTCTCGTTTATGCATTCTCTTCTCTTCCTTTGTGCATATAAATACATTCATTCAGACTTCAGTGGAAATTATATTAAAACACAATCACGGCTTTCTCCAAGTGAGTGCACATTCATCTGGAAAACATGCACAGTGTAAATGTACACTGTCACCTCAGGTGTCACAGTAGAAACAATTAAAAAGCTCAAGAATACAGTCGTTCAAAATGGAAACAAATGCATCATTTGGTAGGTGAAATGATATACTTCTCAAATATACAGTGGTTTATTAAGATCAATTCTAGATTATTGAGGAATTGTTTCAGATGCTGTACTAAAAGGCCTTAAAGAAAATAACTAATTGGAATAATTGTGAGACTGACCAAGAAATGCTTGAAATTTTTTTAAAACAAATATTTACAGAAATAGCGTTTTGTAACATTAACAGACAAATTAATTATTTTTAGTTTTAGACATGTTCGTAAAACACTCGGGCAATTTACTGACAGTGTGTTCAGAGGTGCATAGACTAATCACAGAGACACAATGTAACCACCTTGAGAACATACTGAGACCACCAAATGTTTTTAGCCTAAAAATAGGGCAGACAAACACCCTATGTTTTTATAAAATCCATAACAGTATTACAAGATTGATCTCTGGAGGCAGAAAAAAGGAAGTTTCATAATTGAAATATTCTTGTATCCCATAAAGCCTTGTTTTCAAAAGTAATTACCATGCAAGTGATAATTTTAGGACTCCACTGGCACTCTGCTGGCTGGTGAACCCACCAAAAAAAGAAAATTTTTGCTTCGTGGTGGCTGATAATTTACTGAAGAATACGTTCTCTGGTATTTCACATAGGAAGCTAGCCTTGCATTGAGCACTTATTTTCAATTCATGTGAATATTTTCACAATGCTGTAAAATAAAGCAGTGTAAGGTTGGTGTGTTATAAGGCTAATACGATAAATACACACAGACAATGCATTCTACATATCAACCTCTTACAAAATAAAATACAGCACATTACTTTTCATACCATTACATAGCAATCTCACATATTCAAAGACGTGATAAAAAAGTTCAGGGTGTTGTAAAATTTCAGAAGATATTATATATAAGATATATAGATATTATATATTAAGTTGTAATTTAATTTAATTAAAACAAAAATGGTAAACAAAACTCTTTATCTGAAAAGGCCTAATGGACATAATGAGGAAAGTGAAACTCAGGTTTCAAAATAAATTATGAAAACACATGCATTGAAATTGTATATGCGCATGCATGGAAAATTTAATTGACATTTCTATTGCATGAGAAAATACTAACTGAAACTATATGGTAGCTTTGATATTAACCAAACCTCACACATACTGTAGCTGTCATAGAGATCCCAACAGTGTGTATCACATCTGCAGCAGGGTGACTTGAGTACAGTGAGTGGCCCAACTAAAGAAGCCCCACCAGCCAAAACTAGCTTTTCTTGTTCTTTCCTTTTATTTTTATAATTAGTTTCTACTTCTTTCTACTGTATACACAGTATTCATCAACACATTCATGTACACATATTAAATAGAATTAAAATGAATGTCAAAGGTATAGATGATAGATATACAAGTTTCCATATGATTGAGACTTTTACATTTAGTCTGGACTGATATATACAGCAACCATATCACTCTGCAACTCACAACTGGCAACCCACTGAAGCTAAGCAGGTGTGAGCCTGGTCAGTACATGGATGGGAGACCTCCTGGGTCTCTAAGGTTGCTGCTGGAAGAGGTGTTAGTGGGGCCAGCAGGGGGTGCTCACCCTGTGGTCCATGTGGGTCCTAATGCCCCAGTATAGTGATGGGGACACTATACTGTAAACAGGTGCCGTCCTTTGGATGAGATGTAAAACTGAGGTCCTGACTCTCTCTGGTCATTAAAAATCCCAGGCTTCTTCACGAAAAGAGTAGGGGTGTAACCCCATTGGCCCTTACCAATCATGGCCTCCTAATAATCCCCCTCTATGAATTGGCTACATTACTCTGCTCTTCTCCCCACTGATAGCTGATGCTATCATAATAGCATACATAGCTGGATGCTGCACATTGGTGGTGGTGGAGGGGAGTCCCCATTACCTGTAAAGCACTTTGAGTGGAGTGTCCAGAAAAGTGCTATATAAGTGTAAGCAATTATTATTATATACAGTACCTGTAAGTGAGCACTGAATTTGTGCCCCCCATTAATGCATGAAGTTTCCTAACTAATTAGCAGAACAAAACATTTTGTATATTTCATTAGATCACCACTTACTGTGGCCTACAGTGGTCAAAATTGGTTTTAAATGAAAACCGAGTCCTTAGAATTCACCAGGAGAGTTTGTCATATGTGTGCGTAATAGTGCTCATTGCTTCCTGAGAAATATGTTTCCTGGGTCATGTGAGATGTGGTATAGAAGACTGCCCCCAGGAGTGCCCTGAAAGGAACAAGGCCAACCAGCCCTGCCTTCAACAACCTGATGAGCCTTTAATCTCCATACTGAGACATGGCCATCGTGCAGGACAGATGGCATGCTGGCTTTCCAAAACAAAAATCAAAAAGATAAAAATAAAAACGCAGACAAGAGCTTCCTTGTAGAATAAAAAAAAATGCACAGTTTTGAAGACCTATACCACGTTGATTCTGAGGTGTTGCACATGCGTCAGTGTGAGTTCCCAGGTCTGATTCTTGTTTTCCCTGAAAACTCACCTTCTAACAAATAAAAAGAGCGGAGTACGTTACCATCACATAACTAGCAAGGGCTCAATAGTGCTGCTCTGTGCACAGAGGCTTGTATAACACAAAACCTACCTCCCCAACATAAATCTGTTGAGATTCCCTGTCCAGTGTCATGCTGCCCCCTGTTGAAGAACCTTTATTTTTGATTATACTTAGCACAACTTGTAGTGGGGCCTTTATTTCCCGACATCGCAGCTGCTGTCGTTTCTGAAAAGCTTAAACTTAGTATTTTCTTATTCCTTGTGCATTATATGTTGGATATAACCCATATTGTCCATCGTGTTGAACTGGCAAAGATAAAAAAGACAACATTTCTTATTTTGTTTCTCAATTCCAAACAACGAAACAATTGTGTAAAAAAAATTAGATTTACTTTAATAAAAATTTATGTTTGTTTTTTTTCTGTTTGTAATCATCAAGGTCATGTTTAACAAAAACGAAGTTCAAAACAGTTCTGTTTTTAATTTTGGAATGATATTGACATACAAATCTGTTGATCAGTGAGTAACCAACAAGAAACGTACCCATAGCACATGAACATAAAATCATGTATGATCCTAACAAAAAAAATCCAACAAAATACTAGGCCACAAGAAGGCAGTGTAGAGTAGTGGTAAGGGCTCTCAATCCATAATCAGAAGGCTGAACAAATTCCACATGGGGCACTGCTTCTTGAGACTTATGTTGTTTATCGGTAAAAGTCTACTTGTACAATATGTAATATTAAAGTAAATATAAGTTAGTTTGGATGAAAGTGGCAATTAAGTTAATTAATGTTAATAATGGGATTCAAATATGTCTGGGTACAGACAGATGATAAACTTTGCAATTTTTGTTGTAAACTCCTTTACATTTCCTATGAAACATTTGTACAAGATATTATCTGTGGTATTTCTGAAGAATTACCACAAGATACTTGCAAGCCATCTGTAATCTCATTGACTCTGAATTTTGCTAGTGTGAGCAAATTTAAGAATAAACAATATCACCACAGATAAGATTCCTAACTTATAGGATCACGAAGGGGGTATTTCTAGATAACCTTAAAGAGCAGATGTTTTATTTGCAGCTTATATGAAGTGGCAGGATCTTTCTATCCAAATCCCACATCTACTGCATTATTTGAGTGAAGCATGTTAACCACCCAAAGAGCACAATCCTCCAACAAGTCTGTAGCAGACTTTGAAAGCTAGTGCTCTTCATTGATCAGTTTCTTCCTTCTTTTTCTTGGTTATACTGTAAATATAATTACTTGAGTCTGAGCTACATAAAAAGCTCTACCACTAAATGTAATGTACAGTACATCATTATAAAGGGATCATATCCACCTATCAATATAATATTAAATACCTTTACTTACTTATCAAATGACTTTAAATGTAAGCATGGACATGTCATTATGGAAGCTACAGTATGGATACTTGCTCAATCCCAGAAGAGCAGAGCCAGCTGTCCTAGAGTATTATGAGTACCAGTGCCAGTGTCTGGCGAGTACTTCTATTCACCCAAATAATCCCTCATAATCCTGAAATATGGGGCTCTAGAGCAGGCTGCTCTCTTATAGTATCTGCTTTGTGGTGTGGTGAAGTGAATCCCATTCGACAATCAAGTCATGTGAGAGTTGAACTATTACCAAGTGATGCTGTACCTTAGACCTATTGTCTGCACTTGAAATCCCTTTGCACTACAGGGATTGTTAATCTGACTGAAAACAAATGTCTCATCTCAGCCTCTAATTATCGGATGTGCAGCTAGTAGACAGGTAAACTCCTGATTTGAGAAATCCAGGACCTTTTTTTTCTGGCTGCCATCATCTAATCAGTTAATGAATTAATCAGTATCTCTATCTAGGGAATTTCCCATGTGAACATTGAGGCTTGATTAGCCTCCCGAGGAGAAGAAATAGCCAAGCACTGGAAGGCTTTGGGGCTTTGAGAGGGTTGGATGAGTGGGCACAGCTTTCATGTGCAGATGAGTCACAGCATGGGGTCTCTTCTTCTGCCTCCAGCTGTCAAATTCCCATAGCCATTCTCCCATCTCTCCCAAGGCCACTGTGATTCACATTCTGTTTTTCCATGTAAACTCCTCTGTTTGTCTGGATGCTTGCGTGTTGTTGACAGTTCAGAAAGTTGTCTCACTTGGCAGCTTGAAAGAATTAGGTGTGATGGACAATTCACCATAACAATCTTAAGAGTTCTTTCAGCACATTCTGTTCCTTCAGCTGTACATACAGTAGCTTAGTCCCTTTTTATTTGGAATTGAAATGTATTTCTTATTTGTCTAACCCTCCTCACACATACGTATACACCTACTGTACACGTGTGTGTACAATTTTTTAAAAAGACATTCTGTCACATCTTTCAATTATAGTGATGCATGCTCAGGGTGCCTAGCCAGCTGCACAGCAAGCCTGATGAATGCTTCACTACGTTTGAACCTGCCTAACTATGTCAATTGTACACCATCTGTAGAAATTTACAGTAACCTCAACCAACCAGTGACTGCCCTGGACTACTGTGCTCAATCAATGCTCTGAGTGCAGCTAAGCTACTAGAGAGACCTTCATAACATCAGAAAGACCACAGATAAGGAGAAGAACCTCAAGTTAATCTCATTCTATTCTCTGTAATTCTATACTAACTGGACTTGGGAAAAAACCTCCACTGGAAAAACAAAACCCTTCTGGAAAACAGTAACAATTGAGAACAGCCAACCAATAGTAAACTGTATGTTGTTACCAGGTGAGAGGAAACCAGAACACCAGGACCGAGACAGATACCCTGAACAAGAATTAAACCCAGAAACCTAGAACTGAGAAGCCTTAGTGCTAATCATAATGGCACTGCTCTGCTTTTAAAGAGCTTGTATTGTGACGTTAACCTGAAAGGCAACTGAGCTCATTCAAAAAGGTGCACATTGCTCAATATGCTTCTACCTCATTCCCTACTACACCACTCTAGGCACAATTTTAAGAAGAGCTTGGATACTTCTGGATACTTAATATGTCATTTTAATACCTCTGGGGTATTCTATCATCCAAGTTTAAGATGGAAGATAAAGGAATCCATTTTTGTATCCATTTTTTTGTGACATGAAAATGGGTTCTGGGATTCTTCCATTTATCCTTGTCTCCCAGCCATTTTTTGGGCTGTGATATGATTACTAAAACTGAATATTAAAATCCAAATAGGGCTCACTGAAGGTTTATAGATTTTAATCAAACAAAGTTATTTGCAAAGTGGTGTGCCGCTCTGCATTATACTGACATTTTTTCAGTGTGATTGATGTACACACCGAGCAATAAATTAACATTATAGTGTGGTTTTACACATATTTTTCATTTCATTTTAAGGTTAGCCAACTATATTATTTATGTGTAACTGCAGAACAATAGCAGTAAAAAAGAACGAAAAATATGTGAAATTGCATTACACTGTGATCGGTAGAAAGGTAACTTGTCTGAAGAGAGTTGTGTATGGTATAATCCAAAATGCCATTTCTTCGCTTGCTCTGCCAGAGCAAACAGTCCTCACATTCATCCAGAACGACTGTAACAGACAACTACCACATAATGAATGAGATATGTTCCCTGTGCTCCCTCTCTTTCTCCAAATACTGATAACAAGCCTTGTCACATGCAGTGTGCATGGCAGGAAATCAGAAGGAGGATGTTTTGAAATCAAAGGTGTCAAAATCAGATCCATAAATAGCAACCTCGGTTACGACTAATTACAGCTCTCCTTTGCTTTCTCTCTTTTCATCCGTCCCTGCTTTGTTGCCATCAAACACCTCTGACCACCTCCCTCACACCACCCTCTCCCCACAACTTTTATCAGTCCTTGCAATTTGCCCTTCTTTCTCCCTTCTATGTTTCACCTTCCTTTCCCCTACTCCACTGCCTGGTGTTCTCTACCTGTCTGTGTCCAGAGCTCTGCCATGGGTTATTGTAGTTTGCAGCACCCTTTCCTCTGGACTGCACAAAGTATTCCACTCCAGTCTCCTGTGCAGTGGCTCCCAGGGCCATGGTGGTTAATAAGACCAGCACTATCAGGCAGGTTCATTAGCCATTGCAGTTTCACTGCAGGAGGATTGGAATGCAAACCCCAGAACAGAGCTGCCATCCATCACTGTTCTCCGACAGGCCTCACTGCTAAACTGCCTGAGCACACCTGGCCATGCTCACTAGATCAACCCCCACCACACACACACACACATTTTGTTCTCTGCAATTGCACATGCGCAGGCATGCACTCACACACACAAACAGCCATTCCCAAATGAGAGACAGCATAAAACCATCAGGTCAGACGTCTAACTGTAGTTACAGACCATTGACTCATGAGGTATTCAATGCACTACACAGGTGGGATACATTACTTGCAATAACAGATTGTTACCTGTTTGATAATAGATTTATTGATTGACCAATCATGAGGTGAAAAGAGTGTGATCTGTGAATATAGCTATAAATATTTGAATTGGAAACATAAATTAGCATTGGCTTGCTTCCAGCTGCATTGTTTTTCACGGACTTGGATGTACTGTAGGGATAACATGAAAGCTATGGGGAGTAATGTATTAATATGAAGCAGCCTGACTATGGGGGGATATCACTGCAATAGAAATTTACAGCCCCAAGGAAATTCAGTAGGTCCACAATAGACATCATTCAAAACAAACCTCACTGAAACATACCTGAAAATGCACTTGTGTTAGATGAATGAGCAGTGATTTTTATTTTGGATTGGTGACGGATATAAAAAATGAAATCTATGAAGTGTGTGCCTTTGCAAGCCTGTTTTACACAATTCATTATATTTGCATATAGGATATTTTCAAGGCAGATTGAAAGTCCCAGAAACTATATTTAGTCCTTTCTTGGTGAATACAGAGAGAGGTATATCTGAGATACAGTACATTTCTTTTTCACCTGGATAAGCACACAGCAGTCTCTTGTCAAACTGCTAAACAGGGGGAAAATGACTATCTGTCTGGTGCAGCACATTAATCTTAGTGTTGGTTTACTCTGCGATTGTTAAATTTCACTGTTCTCTAAAGCTACTTAGTGCAATGAAATCATTTTTTATTATTCCGGGAAGAGGTGTGGGTAACAGGCAGTTTACAAGCTTAACAGCAGCTGTTTTGAGGTCAGGGGATCGATACAGCTCCTCAAGCCAGGCATGTCCTCTGTCTTAATGCAATATCCAGTTGTCCCTCCCACCTCTTTTAAAACACCATCCTGTCAAGGACATTCTCTTGTCCCTCAGTAGCTTACATGGAGGGCAAAAGGATAGAAGTTACAGTCTCTTTACTGGTGATCAGATCTGATTCTCCAATGGCCACTTCATTCGAGAGATATCTCATGGGAAGCTTTTTTGTAAATCTGAACTAGTGAGAATTGCTGCCTTAGAGAGAAAGGAGTTAAAAAGCCTGATAATGCACATGGTGTAGGCATTGCCCACACATCATTTTTATAGCATCCTGCCTGTCTCCTGCCTGAGATCTGAGTTTATGACAAATTCCATGAACATCTGCACTATATAAAAAGGAAGATGCTCATAAAGTGGCTAAGAGAGAAATAAACAGAGCGAGGAAAGGGGTTAGGAAGAGGCTGAGACAGAATCATTGTGAGGTCAAAGGAGGAAAGGGGAGGGATTGACAGGCTTGAGAGTGAGTGAGAGAGAGACGTAAAGGCATGTGAATTCAGAGGTGGGGGGATAGAAAAACACAGAAAAGGGTTAACATTGAGAGAGTGGGTGAGGACCAATTCCAATTCATTTGTGTCATTTCTGCCTAAGGGTATTGAACACACAGTTTCAACAAACAAGGCTAATTGTTAAAAATATATGATAAAAATGCATGTCATATATAGCCCAACTGGTAAAGCTGGCACTGAACTGTATGTTGGACTTTATACTGTAGAGATGCAACCCATCTAGAATCCACATCAGAATTTGTGCCAGAGGAAAGCAGACTGCAGTATTGTACATAACCTAGCTAAGTATAAAATACAGTACAAAGCCTAGCTGCCATTTTAAAATGCAAGTGGCTATACATTTTTTTTTCTGTAAAGGATATGAAATGCCATGAAGGGAGCCTGGATCCATTAGATCGAAAGCTCTTGCATTAGATCACTATGTATGGTACTTTGAAATACAGTAGAGTAACATTCATATACTGAAAGTGTTCTTTAAATCGACTTTATATGGAAACGTATCTAAAGGAATATTTTGGTATCTGAAAATAAAAATAACAATATGAATTTCTTTAAAATAAAATTAACAATCAATATATAAAGATATTTATATAGCTGGCAGTGGCAGCTGCAATGAAAAAATACAGTATTCCACATTCTTCATGAATATTTTCTGCATCAAATTCTCTAACTCGGTCACTTGCTGCTGTTATTTTCGGAAAGTATGACATGCTCATTTTAACAACATTTCAGATTAACACTTGCAAGGTTAAAACGATTAAAAACATATGATGGAACAACCATAAATTATATTAGTACTTACAGTATATACCTCCAAGGAATGGTATAGCCTCGCCTAGGCCATGGTTCTACTTGGTACTAGTTATATCTATGAGATGTTCAAAGCAGCACATTATTTGCCTTTAATAATGTCACGTCACTTGCCAAACTGCTTTATACCATACAGTGTTGTGGGAAGCCAGAGCTTACTCGGTAAGCAACAAGTGCTAGGCAGGGTACATCCAGGACGGGGTGCCAGTCTGTCACAGAGCAAATGCAAGCCAACCATAAAAGGGGACAATTTGGAGGCCACAGTAAAAGCCGAGGGGGGAAATTTGGCACGGACACCGGGAAATGCCCAGGGATCTTTAATGACCACTGAGAATCAGGACCTCAGTTTAACGTCTCATCCGACAGTGCCCACTACAGTATAGTTGTCCCCTCCACTATACTGGGGCATTAGGGCCCACACTGTCCGTAGGGTGTGTGCCCCCCACTGGTCCCACCAACACCACTTCCAGCAGCAGCCATAGCTTCCCAGGAGGTCTCATATCCAGGTACTGACCAGGCTCAACCCTGCTTAGCTTCAGTGGGTAGACAGTTGAGAGCTGCAGGGTGATATAGCTGCTGCCTATAATAATATTACAACAAATTAATCATGACATATAAAACATTGGAATAACCTAATGTTGTGAGATCCATCTACAGTCCTTTGATTCCTCTCACATATCGTAATCCACTAAATTCCCATCAGTTAAGTGCTGTTGACTTTAAGCAAGGAGGTAAAGTAATGAAACTATTAACAGGGAATATGAAGGATACTTCTAGAGTGTTACTTCAACACTCCTATTAGGTAAATAAAACATCTTGACAACTGAATTGTATCTTAACTTCAGTGGAAGGTGGATAAAAAAATATAAATATAATATAAAAATAAAGGCAATGTTACTTCAAAATTTGTGATTCTATATACTGTTTATGAGACTGATAAAAGGTTAATTCATTCAAAGAGATTGAATAACTCATAAAGGTAATTGGCATACTTTAAAAACAATTCCTTTATTATTTAATGAAGACTTTGAAAAAAAGTCAACTGCAAACAGAAAGCAACACTGTAGAGCAATGAAATATGGTACATTTATAAATGGGACCAATAGGTCAACAAGAAAAAGAATATTGATCATCCATGTGTTTCTAACCAAGAAAACCATCCCACACTTAATGGTGGACACTGTGATGTGCTTTGCAGATAGCAAAGCCTACAAAAACAACACACAAACTCTATAAGTGAGTTGCATTCTTCTGTTAGGTACTATTATTGTCTGCTATTATTGTACTGCTTCTGCATTTTTCAGTGCCACATTATTTAATGTACTCATACCATATGTCCTTGATGCACAAGATGCACAAATTTAAGAAAAAACTAATACTATTATAATACTACATTGATCTCTCACAAAAAGAGTGCTGGAAAAATTGAACCTACAGTAGATGCTTCACAGCCACCAGGTACCTGTACATCAGACTAGAGGTCAGATTTAAGTGTCACTACCCATGGGGATTTATAGCCTGAAAAAGAAACTGAAGGGCGTACCAATACCAGACAGATTTAAGGCAGTGTGGATGAAGACTGAATGGCTATTTTTGCACATTAGGACATCCACTCCATTGATGCACTTTGAAGCCAAACAGAGATTTAACAGCTCCTTCCACTATGCTAAGCCCTACATCTAAAGGACATATATATATATAAAGGAAAATATAATGGCACTTCCTTTTATACCTGGAACCAAGTGTTAGGCAGGGAGACACTATCAGAATAAACTTTCTTCTTTCTGACTCAGTGATAATCTCATGAAATAGGAGGGTTACCAGTGTCAAAACTCATATTCTGCTGTCCTGAGAAGTAGTCCTACAGTATGTCTTTTTTCATCATTATGATGTACTATAACTAAGCTGTACCCAAAAGGTTAATGCAAATTGCACATCAGATTACTATGTCTGTTTTTGGTGTAGTCACTCCTTAATGCTATTCAACAGGAGGTGATGGAAATGTTTGTTTTTCCCTTATTCATCCCGGAGGATTATGTTCTTTTCTAACCCACTGTTTACTACTAAACGGCAAAGGGAGATTGAGTTGTTTCCAGCATCCCACCACTTCTCACCTTTCCATCATGTGATAATGCCTGTCCTTACCATATTGGCCTCCCTCATTCTATGTCTGTCAGTGTGTCAGAGGATTAATTGCTCTGAACCACTAACCAACAAAAAGAGACTGTGCTATCTGTTAAAGCACACTTGTATATATGTGTAAGTCCCTTTATCTCTCTATCACAGACTTAAATCCCTCTCTCACCGTTAACTATCTGTTGCTACACAGAGTCAACCTGTTAGCCTGTCTGTCTGCATGAGCTGTCAAAAGAGAAAGGAATCTACAGTATCTGCATGTCCCAAGACCTTCTTCCACTTAAAAAATATAGTATCTGTAGAAGCATACAGTATATTTTACATTCTCTTTTGTTTTGGAAAAGCATTTTTTCTCTGAATGTTTTCATCAGTGTCTTATCTCTCTGGGATTTCTTAGAATTATTTTGCAGTGGAGTACCATAGATCACAGTTACAACATAAGTTGCAAATCTGAATTTGTCATTTGACCCATCATGCTTCTTTGGTTTCTTGTAATCAATCTCTGATCCTCATCCTGTTGTTTCCTGGATTATGCTAGAGAATGACCTTCAGTGACATGGCTAGGATTTTATTTCACATACTGTAAATAATATATATTTTCTGCCCTATATCCACCTACACTTAATGTCTTATTTTAAGAACCTAAGTCTTTTCATTGCAGGGCTTGAAAAACGCCTTTGGTTTGCCTTAGTAAATACTTTTGAGGATTTGGAGTATTTAAATCAAATCCCATTACATTTTCCTACATTTAAAACTAAACTACTGTGATGCTAATTAGATAAGTTCAGCTATACCAGATGAATTGTCTCACTTCCATGATGTCTATTAATAATTATGAAAATTAAATATTATAAATTTTAAATACGGATTTCCCCAATTATGAATTAATCCTTCCTGTCAACTATATCCAATATCCATGGCACACATCCATTGCACAGAGTGCAATTACAACTGCATTCTGGGACTGACCCTCTGTTAGTGGCCCCTAAGCTGTGGGCTTTATTTCTTTGCTTTGTGCCCAATATTCTCTGTTTTAACCTTTATTAATATGGCCTGTACAGTATGTTGCTTCACTATGAAGCCCATGTTCCACTGCCTTAGGTCACATGTTATACAGTATCTGTTCTGTTTTGTGGTTCCTTGGCACTAAACCATCTCATAGAACACAAAGGAGAAAGAAACAGAAAAAGGAACATGGAGAGAAAGGCAACAAACTTATTAAGAATATATCCCACATGGAGTCTGGACAGCTCCTTTTCTTCTGTACATTCCAACTGTGAATTGCAGTGCAAACACTTGATCTTAGATCAACTGTGTGTATGAGAGAGACAAAATACAGACAGCTTGGTAGCACTCGTTGTAACAATATTTAATACTTCCATCTAACCATCCAGAGTTGTTCCCATTTGTCTCCCTTTATTGTAGTTGTTTTCCTTCTCTGTACTTGTGTCATAATGTATAGTGCTGTAGCAATTGATAAATGTGTGACCGAAGAGAGAAGAGAGAAGACTTCTATTATCACCCAGACTTGTACTAGCAGTACAAAAAGAAACAAATATCTATGTATATTATATTTAGATATGGTGGCTGCTGTCACCTTTTAAGGAGTGTTGGAGAAGCCAAAGAAACCAGGAAACCAGGGAAGAACTTGACCCAATTACCTGTAAAGGATGAACAGGTGACAATTGGAAGTCTTTGCTCAAAAGTGAAAAACAAAGATCAAATGTGTTTTTCTGTAGAGGAGTAGACAGATTTACAGAGACTAAGGGAAGTCTGTGTCAGCTGTCAATGTACAGTAACAACAAGAGACAGAAAAAAGAGATACGGAGGAAGAGTGAGCAATCATCTCAGGAAGAGGAAAATTCCTGCCAGAAACTGGGAGCTAGAAAGAGACTGAAAGTTATAAAGAGAAAGAAAGACAGTCAGACTGAGTAAGATACTGATAAAAGCTTTTGATTTATAAGTTGAGTAAAGAAAAGTGTTTAGTTAGTTTAGCCAGCAAGCTTTTTAGATACCTGAGTGTGAGTTGGAAGATGTCTAGTTAGAGACAGAAAAGGAATTAGTTTTGTTTCCTTGTTTATTTTGAGTAAAGTGATATCCCTCCTATGTATAAGAAAATTGATCCATAGACACATACTGTATATACAGGTGTAAACATTTATAATGGAGAGAGACTCCAAAGTACATTTTGATCTAAAGGGAGATTCCCTGAGATATGAAACTTGTCTTCTTTCCAATGAAATCGCAGGGAGGCATGTAAACAGCAAGGTATTGGTAATATTGAAGAAAAAATTTAAACAATGTACAGGTTGAGTTGATCAATTTCTGAGTACATTGCAAGGCGATTAGTCCAGCTGGAATGATCACTTATGTATGGAACAAGAAGCACTGCTGTGGCCCAAATACAGCCCTAAGAAATCATGCATTAGTACAGGGGTATGTAACCTTGGCTCTTATGCTTCATCAAGCGAAGTGATGGTAAAGGCATTGAACTCACTTTAAACTAACACTAGCACATACAGCAGAAAATGCTCATGTTTATTCATAATACTTTCAGCTTCCACTTGCATCATCAAATCATCTGCAGAGTGCTGTTAAAAAATGAATAAAGCATCTAATGAATGGAAAGTACTTCTAAAATTTCCTCAAAAATCACTTTTGTTACATATTTAAATTTACCTTTTGTTCCCCAACCTCCACATTTTCAGCTTACTTTGACAGAAGTAGGGGATCATGCAATGATACATGAGATGCAAATAACGTGTTAGTTGCATGGGTTTCACTGACTGAAATGCATTGTATGTCTTTCTTTTAACTTGTTTGTAATTTTCTGATCCATCTTCAGCAGTGGGATCAATTAAGGATCCAAATACTGGTAGGATCAAAATCCTGCAAAGCTGCAAGGATATGTTGCACTATAATGGGCAATGCTTCATCATGCAGTATAACAACAACCCAAACCATATGGTCAATGAAAACATATGAGTAATGCAAGTTCATCAGGAGAAAAAAACCCCATAAAATCATAGACTGGAAGTCAATTTCTAGATGTAAATGCAATTTACATTTTCCATGAAGTTCACAGGGTTAAGCACAAAGTATTGTTACAAATACAACAATAGAGAAAATTAGGGAATAACAGGAATTGACTGACCAGATAAGTCAATAAGTAAATTGAATAACTCCCAGCTTGTAAAGATTTTGCCAAAACTATACCTGAGCAGTTTGTATAGTTCGAGGCACATGAGTTCTTTATTCTCTGGCACAGCTTTGGTGAAAAGAGCAATAATTCAGGAACACTGGGCTAAACAAATACTGTATACACTGAGTGTGCAAAACATTATGGATGCCTTCCTAATTTTGCATTGCACCCCCTTTTCCCCTCAGAACAGCTTTCATTCGTCAGAGCATGGACTCATCAAAGTGTCAAAAGCATTCCACAAGGATTCAGATATCCTGTGACATTCAAATGTTGCCAAATGTGTGCCCCACACCATCACACCACCACCATCTGACTACAACCACTCATGTGGTTTTCTCCATACCCTAGTCCTCTCATCAGCATGACACAGAAGGAATGTCTAGTGGTTTTGTTCCTTCACCACTGCAACAGCATTTTTTTTGTTTTTTTGCCTGAAGAAGCGGAACTCTGTAAGGTGGTAAGCTGCCATTATCTATTCCTGTAAAGGTGCAATGAATTGCATATTCTTTTATGGGTCTTTTGGTACCAGTGTCGCACTGCACTGTCAGTTGACTGTGGACTGTCTGTTAATATGCATAATTTGTTTCAGCCTCCTTTCACCTCTTTCACCACTGGTCTGCCGTTTGCTGGATGTCTTTTAGGTGATGGACCATTCCAGATACACATGGGACACTGCTGAACTTGAAAAACCCAGCAGCGTTGCAGGTCTTGACACACTTAAACTAGCGCACCTGGCACCTACTATCATACCCCATTCAAAGGCACTTAAATCTTTTTTTCTTGCCCATATTCCCTCACATTCACAATTCAATTGTCTCAAACATTAAACATCCTTCTTTAACCTGTCTCTTCACCTTCAGCTACACTAAAGTGGATTTAACAGGTGATTCAATTAGGGATCATAGCTTTCACCTGGATTCAACTGATCAGTCTACTTTAAGGAAAAAGCAGGCATCCCTAATGTTTTGTACACTCAGTGTATTGTATATTAACAATGACATTACACTACACACAACATAAACATACAACACACAACACACAAGGTCCGCTATTTACAAATTTACACAAAAAGTAGTCCCAGGCGCCTAATGTCCTAACCATCCAGAAAAACTACAGACTCTTAACACATATTCAACTCTTAATGCCTACAAAGGCCAGAATAAGGTAAACCAGTCTTGTGGATTAAATAGAATACAACTTGCGGCTAAATCTCTCTCTGTGCAAACTCAGATACCACAGAATAAATGGGAACTGGTCTTTTTGGATAATCTGGACAATGACCTCTTGCCTGGTGTCCTCCTGTCTCCCCTCTCTTGTGGCCAGTTCTGTCCTGATCTGATCTCCTTTATTCTTCTTATATGGTGTATTTCTGGTCTGTTGATTGATACTTAATCATCTACCTAGAAGTTATTTAACTAAGGTAAACCAAGGTAAACTTTCCTTGGACCCAAAAACATCTCATAAAACATCCCCTTTGATATGAAGCTGTAAATGTTTATACTGTCAGGTGTTACACACTTTATTTAGATTCTTAGAGACATTTCCATTGTCACCTATAGCTGTAACAGTATGTTTTTTTTTCTAATATAATCAAAATGTATGAATGGAATTACCTAAACTTATAGGAAATAAAAATAATAGTTTTCACTTTGTTGTCCCAACACTTTAAGAGGGCATTCTAGATGGTATAGTTTGTCTGCATTACATTAAGACTCAATATATTAAGACTAAAAGTGAATTGCACAGAACATGCACTAGTATACATAATGAGTGAGAATGTAAGTTAACAAGAGAAAAGCAGATGGCAAAAACTCTTTCAAAGCTAATGCCAGCTGTATGCACTTAATTAAGACTAGTAGGTGCAGCCTACTAGTACGCATTCTACTGGATGCCTAGATGAAAGAGATATACAAATAGCAAATATTTATTTCGTTCTGTAGACAGTCATACCGTATAAACAACTAAACCCACAACAGCCTTATATAATGTCCCATGAGAGTACTATGCAGTCCCAAATAGAGTATTATGTCTGCTAATTGACTTTTTATATAAAACACTGTAATCACTATACAGTATAACACAGATTCGTCAGCAATATGGCTCAAAATCAGAAATCATTAAATGCTTATTGCTCACAGCAATTTCTTCTGTTCAGTTCAGTGCTGTTGTTGCAACTGGCAGAGGAATCCTACTCAGCTGGGCCCCTGAACAAGGCCCTTAACCCCAACTGCTCCAGGGGTGCCGTATGAATGGCTGACCCTGCGCTCTGACCCCAAGCGTCTCTCCCTGTGTGTCTCATGGAGAACAACTTGGGGCATGCGAAAAGATACATTCCTAATACAAGAAATTCTATACAGTATGGCCAATAAAGTGATCTTAATAGTAAATTGCACTTCAGGTTTTTTCAGTTTGGCATTTTTTTATTTTGCCTTTCAAAGTAAGGAGTCTTCCTTTTTCTACCTTGCCTGTTGTATATCCTTATAACTAGTGCTAGAAATGTTGCTGTAAAACCAAATCCAAAAGATACTACACTTTAGTGGATGTTGAAATGGTTGCTTAAATCCAAGGTCTTATTAGTATTTTGTTCTACTACTATTTAACTAAAATATTTAGTCCTGTCTAGTTTTTCTATGTCTTTATGCCCCCTATAAGATAAAAAATCAATTAATGTGAATATGAATGAGATCAGCAAGCATGGAACAGACGAGAATAAAACATTGTCTACTGTAGTGTTTCTTAATGACCCTTGACTTAGTCTCTTTGTGCTCGTTTTGTGTTTCTATTTCTTACTGCAGCAGCCAAACAAATCAAAGCAGTATTTCCTCCCCCAGTTTTTTTATGCACTGGGGACATCATTACTGAAGAAAATAGCAAAACAAAGGAGAGCTCTGCTTGCTTGTACAGGATCAGCAGGCTTCTTCATAATCCCTAGAATTGCCAACTGGGCTGTCTGTAAGCCCAGGAGAAACTTGTCATGGGTTTCCGATTAACCACCCTGCCATTTCTCTCTGCCGACTGTCCTTAAAAAAACCTACACTCTGGCAACTAACAAAGTGTTCATTTAAGAACAAGAAACCACCACATCAGCTAGGACCTGTTTGAAGTATACGGAAGGCGGAACATCGGCCATTGCTGTTCTTTGCACAAGTGCCCATTTAGCTGGGCAGCACAGAAAAAGATAAAAAGACAATGGGAATGACAGAATTACTGACACACCTATACGAGACACTGCCAGCTCCTGCAGGCAATTAGCTGTTCTCCCGATTCTGTCTCCTACTTTCTTTTTTGCTCACTGCATGCATCTGCCATTGAATATCTGCCCACCACTGCACAAAGCCTTGCAGAAAAAAAAACTGCCGCAATTAGAGAAGGATTTGTTCCTGTGACTTTCTGGTGCTCTCATTGGAAACGTAACAGCTCGGTGCTAATCAGGTCATTAAGGCAAGTCCAGCGTTACACAATTCAGCACAGAAAGATACCATTTGCAAGCCTGCCCAGTCAATACTTACATCCAATAGACCAGATTAGATTTATCCGAACTTTGCATTAGCCACTGAATTGTTTGAACAGTCAAACAATCTGTAAATAATTAAACTTGCAATTTATAGTGATTGCAATACATTTGAATGAGAAGCTCCTCACTTTAAGGTTTAATACACCATAGAATATTTTTAGATACAAGTTATGGCATTCTTACAGATTCATTGGCATGCTTCTTAAATTACACATTTATCTTTGGAGGGAAATTTACTTTATCAGTACTAAAATACAGATGGACAGCAAAGTACCATGTTGTCTTTCTCTCTGCTGGGCATGTCCTTCACACAAGAGGAGCAGTAAGAAACAAAAGCCAATAAATGCAAACAGAAGGTGCCCAGTTTATATGGCAAAGCAGAGACCCCACCAGCATGTTTTTCCTTGTTTCTAATTTGGCATTGGTTTTAAATCCTAAATTCTCAGTATGGGTACTCCGTATCTGTGTGTTCTCATGTTTGCTCATATCTTCCACAAATTCTTAGCTTACCAGGACCAATTTAATGGTTTAAATTAAGACTAGATTTGATTAGCCCTGCTCCACATTGTGCTATAAAAACAAATGTCTTCCAAGAAAAACAGAATCAGGTGACACAGTGGTGCAGTGGTTAGCATTACTGCCTCACAGCGCTGGGAACCTGCGTTCAATTCTGGACCTTACGTGCTGTCTTTCGTAGTTTGTATGTCCTCCCCATGTTTGTGTGGGTGTCCTCCAGGTGTTCAGGTTTCCTCTTGCAGTCCAAAAACACAAATGTAGGTTAATTGGCTTCAGGGAATTTGACCTTGGTGTAAGTGTGTGCATGTCTTTGTCTGTGTGTCTGCCCTGCAATCGACTGGCATCCTGTACAGATATACTATGCCTTACGTCCATTGCTTGCTGGGATATGGTTCAAGCTGTGGCACTGTATTGGAGAAGTAGTTAAAACATGGATAATGGAACAGCTTTTCTAAATGCCTTCATTTGATATAATATATCACCATGCATTTCACTGCAATTCACTAGTGAAATTTGACTATATTACTAACTAGGTTTAGGAGGATTAAAAAAGACACATTCTGAGACTGGGCAAAGTCACCTGGTAAAGATAATGATAATATTAAAAATATAGACATATGTAGACAGGTGTATTATATGCAGGTAGGAAAAATAAACTACTGATAGAAAATGCTCCCATTTTTTTTTCACAGAGTCTGAAGAAGACATTTATAAAAAAGATTAATAGATTAGGTACTGTATTTGATGTGGACATAACATGCATTTCTTGGACAATGTGAGGAAGCAACATAAAATACAAACAGAATTATATGATTATTAGTGTAAACTGTAGAATTTAACTGCAGGTATAGTATATTATATTAACATGTACAACATGACAACACATAAAATATAGAGACTATATCATTGTTCTAGTCAGGACATTACAAAAAAAATATATTAGTCTAGAATTAATTCAGAGAAGAGCAATGCCAGATGCATTCCTGGGCTTAAAGACTGACAAACTCAAATAGGTGAACCTTTTCAGTCTTTTAGAAGACTACAAAAGGATCTGATTCAAGTATTTGGAGTATTTGAAATCCCCAAAGGCAACCCAGTGGATGACTTTATTATTAACAGTGAAACACAAACCAGAGCAAAGGAACTATGTGTAAGTGCATTTAAAACTAATAACAGCTGGATGTGGTGGGTCTGGAAGGAGAGCATAGGAGAGAATTGTATCTGTGTATTGTAGTAAGCATGGAAGTCAAGCTTCAGTTGCTAAAATGTCTGAATTAATCAGAACAACTGCAGTGGCTGAGAACTAATATGAAATGGCTGTGTTACAGATGCAAGCAGCTTACTTATTATTCTCCCTAGTTCCCCCCAAGTCGTCTATTGTGGTATATTTCTTCCACAAATTTCAACCAATTTTCTTGCAAATATTGTTAAATAGGGCCAGGAGACACATTTCATTCGGTGATCTAAGAATCACACCATCATAAAAAAATAAAAAATGACAGAAGTAGCCAATTGTTTTGACTTTCACAGTAATTTAGAAATGAATGGCTGCTTCCCAAAGAGTGAAAAGACATGTGGAAACTCCCCTGTACAACTTAAAATTAATTAATACATTTTGCCAGTTTTTCCTCCTTGTCTGCACTGGAGAGAGAGGCTTCAGTATAACTTAATCAACTGACCATAAAACTAGGTTAAAAATAAAAAATGTTTAACCTGAAACTGAGATAAAGAAGAGGAAGAGAATAAAGACTTACTGTAAGTATGAGAAGAGAGCATGTGGAAATAGTACTTTTTTTTTGCTTTTGCTTAGTACTGGACATACAGTAAGTTCTAGTTCCTAGGAAAAATGTTCATCTGTAAGCAGTATCCTCAACTGTCCACAAAACACAGATCTTTCATCTCCAGGAGAATTGTGGATGGACAATCATTAGCAAAGAAATAGGAAAAAGCATATTTTCATAAGTAGTACAAAAGTCCAGGAATGAGGAGCTCAGGGATTTGAACATGTTCACAGAGAAAGTTAGTTCCCATAAGGGATGAGATCCTATGCATACAGCTAATCGGGAAGCTGCAGTTTAATATCTACAGTATATGGCTTCATTGTGATGTCCTGTTTCTGTCAGCTTTTTGTTTTAAGCTAAGGGACTGTAACAGAATTCACTGGACTGTCCCCTCCCAGCATGTGTTCAAATCCATGGGTGGAACAATGTCAACAGGCAAATTTTTTGTTTCCAAATGGTTTTCCACCAAACCTCATGTGTCAGACTTTATGAGAATATACTGTAGACATCCAAGCCTATTAATATGCTGTATGATGACTGTTCCCAGATCTCAAGAGAAAATGTTTAAGTTTCATCGTGTTGCTGAATTTCAATTCAGTTAATGCATAAACCTGGTGGAGCACTGTAGTAGCATCATCAAGTGTTCTTTCATTTTTACATGTCTGTATTCAATCACCAAAAAAAACAATTCAAAAGACTTTCAACTGCTTATCTTAAATAAGTTTTGGAGGTTAGTCACTGATAATCTTTGTGTTGAATAAGTGCAGGAACTGGAAAAGACTTTATCAGAGACCCATTTCTCTTTTAAATTATGGGTTCAGACATCAGTGCCATAAAATATTGAGCTTATTGCATCAGTTTTTATCATATGCTTGGCATGCTGCATGCTGTTTGAAGTTCTGCAGTATTTGTAATTATGTTTCAAGTGAAGGTTTGTGACCAGTAAAGACAAAGGTTTGATGGAGTTCTTAAATAAATTCCTTCTGTCACTAATGCCCACTGCATCTGCCATTTTTTAATTTTCTGTGTATTGGAAAAAAATAATATTTTTTTATGCTGGCATAAAAATTTGAAAAGTGTGCTTTTTTTAAGTTTTAAATTATTCAAACCGGTACAAACAGAATGGAATCCAAACCCCCTGGTGCTCTAATCGTGCCAGCTCAAGTGTAGCTGTCAAATCTGTTGGCAGTGCCAGCCCCGTAGTTATCAGATTCAGTATCAGGGATGTCCTCAAGGTAGCTTTCAGGAAGAAAAAAAAAATTGGCAGAGTGATGCGCTACAGTGCGAGAAGAGAGCTAAGTGGAGAGTAACACTTGGCAAAGCCAGAGAGTCAGTGCTCAATACGGCTCTGGCACTTACAGTAGGTTCGCACATGTGGGGCAATTGAACAGGGCAGAGGTACATTGCCAGTGTTGTGGCAGAGACATGGGATATGGGTAGGTGTCAAGGGAGCTGATCATATTGTTCAGATTAAATCAATTACTGGTGTGAAGAAAAAGAAAGTTGGTAAAACTGCAGCATACTACTCAGAGTAGCATGAACAATGGTAGATGAAATGTATATTACACCAGTCTTCCTCCAACCTCTAATGCCCTTTGAGATCCTTTGAAATGAAATTGTTACAAATAACTACAATTATAAAATGAAGTAATTGGCTTTATCCAATGAGAAGTACAATATGTAAAGGATAACCAACATACTCTCTTAATGGTATGAAATACCTATGACTCCTTGCCCAAAAGCGACAATTAAAAATTGCCAGTTAACCTTCACGTGCATCATTTCAGGAGGTGGCAGGAAACTGAAGTGTCCAGAGAAAAGCCACACAAATCTAGAGAGAATATTCAAACTCCACACAAAAGACTCCTCAACCCAGAATCCAGCCTAGGACCCTGGAGCTGTGAGATACAGTAGTAGCACGCACCCTTGCTGCCCCTAAGGGTCTACTTCACAGTAAGGAGCAGCAATACCAGTAACTATGCATCATGCTTATAATTATTCAGCATGAGCAAAAGCATTATCATTAGGAGCTTCCTTAAAAATATCCTTTCTGCCCAAAAGATATGCTGGCATCTGTTGTCAGTAAAGTTTTAATCATGCACAACTTCTTTGGCTGTTTAAATCTGCAGGAGAGATGCCATTTCAAAATGTCAGTATTTAAGTGAAACTTTCTACTGCCCCCACTTGTATGTCTCTCTTCAGGATAATAATTTGCTTCAGGGCAGTCTGTAAAGCCTGAAATCTATTCTCTTCACAATCATATGAGTTTACCGGGGTGCCAGAAAAATCTCATACTATCTTTCATTTGCTAACGGGATTAGTGTCCAGGTTTACAAATATCTGAATTGGTCTTGCAGGAATCATGTAATTGGGCAATGCTGGGATAAATTAAAGATATGGTATATTTATGTGCAAGAGAGAGGGCTAAATAAATCATAACAGTGCCAATGTCCTGTCTGGAAGTCAGGGATATTTAATGAAAGGCAAGGTCACCATATTACCCAGTACAGAGGGCATTGCTATCAAATAAAAACATATGTACCTGAATGAGAATCTAGCTTAAGTCCTCCCTGGGTGGCTTATTTTTCATGGATCACTACTTTTGAAAAAGAGCCACTACTGTGAACATTTCAGTGTGAGAAGTTCAATGCTTATGCTCAAAGACGCAGACAGACATAGGCGATGGAATTTACCTGCTGCCTTTCAGGGGCATAAGGCTAATTTTTTAATACAAGTCAAATTCCCATCGGACATTATGTTGAACTGCTGTACACAAGAAAAATAAATTTGTGTCTTAAGAAAATAAAATGTATGGAAATGGGAGCTAACTCGTGGGAATCTAGAAATAAGAGATATAGGATATGGATTCTCTTACAAGGAGAGCATCTATCCATTATCCATTCATTTTCTGACCACTTTATTCCATACAGAGTATAGGGTTGCCAGAGCCCATCCCAACAGGGAAACAAAAACAGAAATTTCCACATTTCCATTTTATCATACATTGTTTCACTCTGTCAATCATCATTTGCAAAATCTTGTCAACCTCTTGTGTTGTAAAGTACCATTAAAGTTCACATAGCAGGCAAAAATAAGGTCTTAATATAGTAATAATAATTTCCATTTTAGATATCAAACTAATTGATTAGTGACAAAATGTTCCAGAGATTTTAAAATAAGCGGTCATCGTCATCATCCTCATCAGTTCTTTTAATGAAAAAAGGCCAGTACTTTGGCACAGAAAGATGTACAGTAGGTGGAACTATTGGCCTCTTTTGTTCTGATCTAACAAGATCAGAAGGTGAATTCAGCTGCAGTCCCAAGACAAACGTTAGCATATTTCTAAATTCCTCAACGTTGCAACCTGGAACACCATATTATGAATAAGTACTTTCGCTTAGTAATGGACATACAGTACGTTCTAGTTCATAGGAAAAATGTTCATCAGTAACCAGAAACAGCGTAAGCAGTATCCTCAACTGTCCACAAAACAGAGATCTTTCATCTTCAGGAGAATTGTGGATGGACAATCATTAGCAAAGAAATTGGGAAAAGTATATTTTCATAAGTAGTACAAAAGTCCATGAATGAGCAGCCCAGGGATTTGAACATGTTCACAGAGAAAGTTAATTCCCATAAGAGATGAGATCCTATGCATACAGCTAAAAGGGAAGCTGCAGTTTATAATCTATAGTATATGACTTAATTGTGATGTCCTGTTTGTCAGCTTTTTATTTTAAGCTAATTATGAATATTATGAATAAGCGACATTTTGCTCTAAAAACACATATGAAAAGTGATCTCTCAGCAGTGTGGAAGACCGAGTGAAAAAGTATCTATGCGCGGGGAAGGTTTTCTGTATGCACCTAAGACCACTGTCTTTCTGCAACTAAAGCCTGATTCTTCACAACCTTGTATTCAGCCAGAGAGAAATGAAACAGATTGCACAATGCCAAATGGCATCTTCCTGTCCTGTTTATGTTTGAAAGACTTCTGACACTGCCCCTTTCCCTTGTGTTCCATTGATATGTAAAGTCTTGCCTACTTTTAATGTATAAAAAGGAAAGTATAACTTCTGTCCAGGTAGCATGTCTTACTGAGTGCTAGGGGAAACCCTTTCTCTGTGATATGCTCCCCTTCAGCTGATTGAATTAAATATCTCTGACAATCTCCTAACCTGAGTGAAGACTGAGTTTTCTTCGAAAGCAGTAAGGTTTAAAGTTTAGCTTGGGAGACTGAGCTTACTGAGGGTTGTAACTGTCCTGCAGTACCATGATTGCATAGCTCACATATTGGCAGGATGGCACAAGGTCTGATAGGATGGTTTTCCTTCACAATCTCTGTCTGTATTCACTACCCACTACAGTCACTGCCATCCCACTCATCTGTGTTGACATGACAATGGGGACAGATACAGTACCAACCAGCACATCGCAACCAATGTAACAGTAAGCAAATAAACAGCATGAAACCTGCTGTTCCTATAATGACTGGAACAAGGCTAGGGCTGCCAGAAAACTCTAGGAAGGATGAGTAGCCATCAGTCTCAGAAGGGGGGATGAGACCCTGCTGTCTCTATTTTGAATGTTGAATCAGCAGTTATTCTTCCCCTTATATGCTCTAATTTTGAAAATGTTATCTGATAATCTGCTTCTCTAACTACTACAGTCTTCAGAGGAGAGGAAATAACATGATGTATTTTGAAAATACACACACTATCAGGCCATCTGCTTCCTTTTGACACCAGAAGCCCCACAGTACCTACAGCAGACATATGCATGTGACATAAGACCAGCAAGACTGAATGATAAAGATTTCATATGCCTTGCCATCCACTAAGGATTACTGTTAAGCAGCAAAAATTTTAGAATCCTGTCCAACTTTGACCTCACCAAACCCAAATGACACCTAATCTATTGTTCTCTGACTGGATAAACTCCTGGAATGCAAAGAATTCCACAAATACTGTATTGAACAGAGGGCGTTGGAGATATAATCTGAGCTATCAACTTCATGAATCAGCACCCCAAAATGAGTATTTACAGTAAGATGAACAATCTAATTAGGAACATAACATACAGATCTAAATTAAAAGAAGGCACACTGGGTATTAAAAATAGGAAGCATTCTTTAGCGTGAATAGCTGTGGATACGTGAAGAAACCAACAAAGTAATACTGCTGGGATCCTCAAGGAAATGATTGATGACACACAGAAATCAATCAGCTATTAAAACCAAATAAGCAAGATGTGACAAATGGCCTCCTCTCATTTGTAACCTTTCTTACACCTTTATGTTAGCATGACACCCAAACAAAATATAGTATCTTCCTCCTGTCTGGCTTCTGAATAGCCTAGCTGATCAATAGTATCCTCTACAATGAATAGTAAAAGATTCCCTGCTTGGAAACAGTGCAAGAAACTCCCACTCCTAGCAGCCAGGATGTTATCCCAATCCTAGTTTCTAATATGCTAGCAAACAAAGAACACAGGTTTCAAAATAAGAAGAGTGCACATTTCCAAAGATGCATTCCTTTGATCGGGTGTCAAAAGCTACTCAGGTGGTGGTAGTATTAGTAGTACAATTTTAACACATTTTCCAAGAAACAGCACTATACAACAGCCTACATATGAAATATAACAGAAGCAAAACAACTAATGGGGGAATAAAGGCAGCTATTAAAAAGGGAGACATTATTTGGATTTAAAAATCAGAACAGTTGATGTTACAATTACAACTGGCATGCTATCAATTAAAATATATGTCCTCCCTATATAAACATATGCTAAAGCATTGTGCAGATGTCATAGCGCATTTAAAATGTGTGCTTTGGCTTATATGGGACAATATCAAAGCTTGTAATCAAAATTAGACTCACTTGGCAACCTAAAACTGCCAAACATTTCCTTTTGTCTTTGCCATAGCAGACTCAATAAGTAGATAGCCTGTTACCCAGAAAGCCACCCAGTGCTCTCCGATCTAAGAATCATCAGATGTTCTAAGTCACAATCATACAAGGGATAAGTCGATCATTTATATATAATGGAACAAAACCATTGCTGTTTTGTGCTGTTTTTAGTAACAAAAAAACATTAAATTATTACAAAGAGGAACTATACATACATACAAAGCAAAACTTCACAGTATCCAGGTTGAGCACAAAGGAGAATTGTAGAAAAAGGGTAAAAAATGTTACTGTTTCTTGCAAAGTTGTAAGTTACAGACAAGGCTAATACTCACAGAAAGAACAAGAACTTATAGACAGCTGCCAAAAACCTCAAAGGCAAAACCATTGCCAGAAAAAAGAGCTAAAAGTGGACAGCAAAAAAAATAGGTCTTAATAGGATACAAGGATCAGAAGAAAAATAGTGAAAAAAGGAGATACTGTGGACCAATCTTTCAGATAAGAAGCCCACAGAGAGTTACTATCAGACAAGTAGAAAAGGTATTTCTTACTTCACTTTACGTAGGAATTCTATGTCATTCTGTTATTCCCATTAAAAAGACACAAGACTATATTAGCAGTTTTTATCATTGGTTTATAATATTCAACTTTGCACTTTGGTATGACAAGAAAACAGGAGATTTATTTTTCTGTTTAGTCAAAACATAAGAATTTCTCTTATTTGTATTTTTAATGTCTTCTTGAGAAAGAATTAATTTGATCTAGTGATAAAATGGATCAATTGATTTCTATTACAGTACTTTCATTTTTTTTGTTAATTTTATTGAATGATTTTTGCATGGTCAGTGCCAATGCAGAGCAGAACCGTGAAGGTAGTAATTTTGGGCAGATTGATTCATTCATACACATATAGTACTTACTGTAGATACAACTAAACAGCAACAACAGAAACCCCATTGAAAATTAAGAGGCTGCTTCCTGAGTATGAAAAATGACTGCAGGCTTGAAAGCAGCCAATTGCAATTTAAAACCAAGTAGAAAGCCTGAACCTTTTCAGTCATCTTTGCCTGTGAAAGAATATCAACAGCAGGAGAGCCGGAACACTAATGCATGCACTGCCAGCAACAGAGTTTCACACACCCACACCCTTTCCTGCTTTATAGGATTTCTACACTCTAATCCAGCTCAGTTATAAAAACATACCGATTTAGTCTGTGTTTCTAAGTGGGAAAGCAAACCAGCACTAGAAACATGCAGTTCGTGTCCTTTTTAATGTTAAATTCATTCACAATTTGTGATCTCAGTCACACGGTGAATTTAAGATGTGGATTTAATGCATTAGTTTGGCTAAACTTTTTGTGTTCCTCACCCAAGATGAAAGCGTCATGGAGCGACATTTTGGCTTAACCTGCTTCACTGAGGGCTGGCCTCCCGACCATAGGACAAGGAGGCCAGGACCCGCATGCAGGGTGACGAAGGGGTAGCTCCAGAGGTGGAGATGGGATGCAAGAGACGTGCAAGAGAGAGATAGGGATCTCGTAGGTATTTATAGCGTTTGCTGTAGGGTTGCTGATGACGTCCTCGGGAGATGCGCAAGTTTACTGGGAGCGCAGGATACGTTAAGTATGTCTTTGATAGGAAAATGACTAATATTCATAGATGTACTGTACGTCCTGAACGAAACCTGTTTAAACGTAGTTTAGTGACGTTGTGCTGCTGTCCAGGTGATAACGGAAGGAATGGTTTCGAATGGGAGATTTTCGAACGTGGCGGCGAATGTGCATTTGCCGAGAGCAGCCCATCAAAAAAATACAGGAGAAGAACTGGATAGTCGAGCGCTAGGTGTTTCGAAAGGACGGGTTGACAACGGCGGTCTCGGTCTTGGGAAAGGCATGACCTGCTGATGAAGCTGGCAGATGTTGAAGAGGGACGAAGAGTAAGACCAACGGCTAGCTGGTACTCGGATAACGAGGAAATCTGCGGTTCCTGGCTGAGATCAAACTGCATCGGAGCAGTAAACGGGAATATTGATCGCATGGTGTGGGTAGCGTCGTAGTACTGTCTATGCAAGAGAGAGAGGGGAATCTCGTACTGTAGGTATTTATAGCATTTTGGATATGAATGGATTGTCAGGAGCGATTGCTAATTACTGACAGCTGAGTCTGATTGAAGTTAGTTGTTGTCATCCCTCCCGAACTTTTGTTATAAACTCCATTAATTCATATTAAGGGAAACAACTTGAATGCATGTTTATTTCACATGCATGCATTGTGAACCCAAAAGGAAATCATGTGTTACTTGTGTAGATTAATTCAAAATGATAAGCATTTCTAAAAATGTTTTAATAATGTAAGAAGTTTATGTTTATATTGCACCTCCTCATTACATGACCTCTAATGGAGTCTCTCATATCACAGTCATCATTTACCTAACTATTTCATCTTTGTCATATGGAAAGATGAATATGAAAACATATTTTGTACATTCATTTCCATTTTATTGTGAATAACTTGTTAGTTGCATGTTTGTATTGATTGTTATTTGCTTTATTATGGGACACCACAGATTGACATACCTGTACAGTACATATACACAAAAGACAATTTTTCTAGAAGTCATTCAACCTACAGTACTGTATCTGTATGAGGAAACTGGAGTACCCAGAGGAAACCCAGATGAATGCAGGGAGAACATACAAACTCCACACAGATAGCACCTTGGGTCTAGAATTGAACCCAGGACCACAGTGCTGCAAAACAGCAATGCTAATCACTGTGCCACCAAGCTGCCTGTTTTATATCTTTTGTAAAGATTGTTTCATTCATAGAACCATAAAGTATATTTTCACTGTTTTCCGTTTTTTTGTTTTGTCTGATGAATGTTTTCATGACTTCCATGACAAATAGTGTCAGATGGTGTTTTTTATACTACAGAACCGCATTAGTTATTAGCTGAACACTCCAGTAAAAAACGCAATCACGACATGGACATTTCACCTGTATATTCCATTCATCTACCAAAGAAAACTGTTAAGGCGAAGAACATGAACTAAAAGCAGAAACACTGTTTTGTTCAAAGCTATGAAAAATCAAAACAATAATTAAGATACATGTGGCTGTGTTTGTATTTGGAGTTTCTCAAGGCAGACAGTATATTGCAGTGCTGGAGTGTTTCTGACACATCACAAAGGCAAGGAAATGATTGGTTGACACTGGCCTCTCGGCATGCTTTCCTCAGTGTTAAGAATTGTGATCTGCCATGGCTCTCTCCGTCTCAAAATCTAAAATGTTTCAGAGGCTAGTGCTTGTTGTACACAGAAAGACTTTATAAACAATGCCTGCTTCCTCTACTGAGACGATTAAGGAAACATTTACTCTCCTCCATTTTCACAAAGTCTTATTTCACAATGTCTCTGTATCCATGTTTTATTTTCCATTTATGACTATAGAAACAGCTGTGAGCTTTGATCACTCCCTGTTTTGCTCTCTGCCTTTGATTGTTCATACTGAACACCAAAGAGATCCAAGGCTTCTTCCTTAGCAGGGAGATTGCTGGGATTTAAAGAAATAAGAGAGGTTTTAGGAGCTTTGGTCCAAATTTTCCTGTAATAATTTCAAAGAGATCAAGAGACGCAAATTTAAGTTTTGTTTAATTGTGAATTGTGAATTTTCTTCTCACTCTTCCTTCATTTTAATTCACCTGGTAGATGCAGAATGATGACAATACCTTGTGGGTACTATGAGTCATTTTGTGTTTATAGATAGGAAAGTGTTCTGCATGAAGAATATGATTTTGGATGACTAAATGAACAATTAAGCGAAATGTTTTATTCCCGGGCTACAGCCCCTTATTCTCTTCAACATAATGTAACAAAACCATGAGTGAAGAAGATGTCACGTGAAGGCTCCAGGATGTAAGAAAAGCATGCCAAGCAATGATATACATGACATTACCCCATCCAGTATTTTCAAAACTGAAATGTGATCTTAATTACAAATCCCATCAGTGCATCGAACCACTAAGAAAGGTAGTTTGTAAATACTGTGTGCATCTCTACTCTTTAGTTTTTTTTCTGGAATTGTGCAGCATTTCAAATACAAGTACCATAAAAACTGAAGTCTTGACAACACACTGCACAGTGAAATTGGATATGTGCCCATGCAGTAGGCGTTTAAGTGCAAGTGGATAAAGTACCAGCCATCTTCAGATGGTCCAGTTTTGAACTCCACTTCATTTTGCAGTGTCGGTGATCTCTTGCATTTCATCGGGTGTTTCAGTGTCTTTGTCCATTTGTATTTGCTAATTTGGTTTGTTCTGTGCACAGTAAAACTGTTTAAGTAATTTTGTGGTGTGATTCTTTTTATGTGACTATGAGTATAATTTTTATTTCTGGATGGAGTTTTAGAAGCATTTTTGCCTTATGTAAAAGCGTGTTTATTTTTTAATGCTTTGTCTGTTTTGTCTGTATAAGTGTACATGCTTGGGGATGTGTGGAGGAAAGTTCAAAATTAGGATTTGTTGCTTTTAAATTCCTTTTAAAGAATTGTGTGTTTTCAATATTTCCTGGTGTTAGTGCACACATATAATCAGTCAACCAATACAGTCCACTACAATACAAAATGTAGTCCTTCATGCATCCACTTGAAGAGAAAATGTTTAAATTAATGAGTATTACACAGTAAAACTTCATAAATCGTTTTTTTCCCTTTGAAGGGATTCCTGCAGAATCCTTAGTATAGTGTAGGAAGACATCATTCAGAATATTCTTAGGGATTCATAAGGATTCATTAATTTTTTGTTCTAAGTTTCTTGCGTTGTGTCATTTCTGTGGCTATAAGATTTAAAACAGAGCTTTACAATGACAGGGCTCAGCAGCTGTAAATTAAAAACATGTATAATGATTTGAACTTCAAAGTTTGATCACATCCTTGATCTCAATGATTTCTCCTCTACGTTTAACCAAAAGATGACATTTACTGTACAGTATGGATATTAAGTAGACTAGACTCAATTATGAGTATACTAAGGCTCAATTACTGTAAGTACTGTAAGTCAGGGTGCTATGATGTCAATGTATTTCAACCCACCTGAGATACCCTTTACTTTAACTGCCCTTCACTTGTTTAGGGCTTTCCCATTTTTTTTCACAATCACAAGTGATGGAACGCATTTTAAAAAAGTAACAATACTTTGTAGGGCTTGCACAGTAAGTTGTCTTCATAAAAAATATTTTAAAAAGTTTGAGTAATATTATTATAGCCTACTGTAAAGAAACATTAAAAATTCAACATTAAGCTTTATGTTTTCGAACACTTGGCCTGTATTTCTTACTATACTGAAAGTCACACAGCTTTCCCTACTTCAAAATGATCACCCTCGTCACTTGTTCACTTGGTGTGATGACCTGCGAAAAGTGAAACAAGCAGACCAAATAATAGCTGCAAATGGTTTTAAGTAACAATTTGTAAAGTAAATAGTAATTTCACGAATCATAACTGCACATTTCAAAATTCTGTATGTTACTCCTTTATGTTTCCCAGGAATATGGGACCAAAAGAAAACACTACTTTCCTCTTTGACTTCAAGTGCTGATCATATAAAAGTGTTAAAATATACCATCAAGAAGAAGATATGAATTTTGACATCTCTCTGGGACTTTACATTTTGTATAGTCTGCAGAATTTTGACAATGACAGAACACAGGATATTTAAATCTTAATCAGTTCTCATTCCAAATTCTAGGATGATATCACACTTCAAGGAATTGATAGCTGACTTTTCTTGCATGAAAAACTCTTTGTTGTAAAACATCAGATCTACTTTAGCCAAAGAGTCTAAACAGTTTGGATGAATCCCAAGTTAATTGCGGAGCTCTGTGCTGTGAAAGTGTAATGGAAACACATGACAAGTGGTAAATGGATGATACTGGAGTATACAGTACATGGGGAGGTAGAAGACAGGAGGTTGCAATTCCACAACTTGAGTTACAGTACATTGGCCAAAATATAAGAAGGCCCTACAGTTGCTGTAGGGTTTTTCTCTACAGGTCAAGTCATTTTTACATCACCAACTACAGATGTTTTTTCTTGGCCAACCCTGCCTTGGTTGAATTTGATTTTTGTGCCCTGAGATATGGACTGGCTTCCTGTCTAGAGTGTACCCAGCTTGCCCCCTACTGTATGTTTCCTGAGATAGGCTCTGGGCCACTGACACTGACTTGGATAAGTGGTTTTTGATGGTGATGGTTCTGTTTGGGTTTTTCTTTCAACTTCAAAGCTGCCTTATTTTCTTTAAGAGATTTTGCCTATCAATTAGAGATACCAGATATAAAATTCAAATTGAGACAGGCTGATAAGATTTTCACAGACCTATTATGATTGCTGAATTACTCAACAACAAGCACCTGTCTCCAAATCTTCTTAATACAAAATAAAGAGGTGATAAAAAAGTTACACTGAATTGGATTTTAGTAAACAATTAAAAACTAAACAAGGGTTATATTTATCATACAAAGGTTTTATCATACATACATATCATACATACATATTTATCATTCCCCTCATGAGAAATGATTATTATTAGGATTTGTAGCAAAAACGCTAGTCTTCCAACACTTTTGGAGGACACTGTATAAGTTATAAAAACAGGCAAATAGCTCTATATTTTAATATCATGAGGATGAGAAGAAAAAACATTGAATGTCAATAGGTCCAACTGAAAGCTAATATTTTGTTTTCAAATTTTGTTTTGTTGTTAAGTACAAAAAAGCAGTACTGCCATTTATCCTTAGTAAGTTAACAAAATCTGTGAAGGACACTATAGGACCTCATTGATAGGTTAATTAGTGTTTGACAACAAAAAAAAAGCTAAGAAAGGTTACAAACCAGTGGAGACCAATTGGACCACCTAGCTCAATAAGATTTGTATTGGATAATTAGTCCAAGAGTGTATAGTGGTTGTTTGAAAGAAATCAGGGTGTCAGCATCAACAACATGGAATGTAATAGTAGCTTGTCCCAGACTTCCAAATCCCTTTGTTGCAGAATTGTGTGTCCTGTTCTCAGTTGTACTATTTGGGCTACTTTTAAGACAAATTGAAAATGTTTTCAACATTTAGGATTACTGTTAACTTGTTCATTTTCAGCTTCTATTCATGTTTGTGCTCGTTGGTTCTAAATCTTTGTGTTGAGTTTGACAGAAAAAAGAGATGGGTTTCCTGATTACACCAGTGTTGTACCCTTTTGATAGTACAACCCAAACCCCTAGCAGTGATTCACTTAAATATAACATCCATTAATCATACCATGTCCCAGTCACTGAATCTCAGACTACTGATACAGTATGTAGTACCACCAGCAATGCTTTTGACAGAAATGCTAAAAATAACAAAAAAATATGTATTTACAGTATGTCACAGTACATACAATCCATATGCAGTGTGTTACATACAAGCTTGATCATCTGTATAACCACCTGTTCTGCAACAATTACATGCACTACGTTACCTCTTCAGATTTTTTCCTGACTACACTCATGTCTTACTTGAACTGTATGAAACAATAACCAGTCTCCATGAACTAAGCAACCATTTCAATGGCTTTCATCTATATGGACATTACACTTTGCCTGCAGAACTGGAAACAAGGGGAGAACTCATGTAGAAATGCAAAATAAAGAAAAGATTTTACCTTGGAGAGAAGGATTAAAGTAGTAAATATATTGTTTTCCCATACACATATTATATGCAGTATAATGTGTTAACACTGTATTTAGATATTAAAAACATTAAAAACTGTTGCAATCATTTTTTGTTTAAATTTTTGTTAAATTTAGCTTCACCATTTAAATTGTTTTTCTTCCAATAAATTCATTTATTTCCTGTGGTGCTGTTTATGAGAATGAGTGGGCAGTGTGAAATGCTGTTAAAAGCATGGAACTAATGGTACAAACATGAGACAATCCGTTGCTACAGAAATCTAGAATGACACTTTTCTGCTTTTTTTCCCTTATGCAGATTCCCTATTGCAGAGCTGCAGAGCTCAAGGTCTTCCTGAGGGATACTGGCTCCTCGACAAGCCCGGGGTGAAGAGAAAGCAGCACAGTGGTGAATAAATGAAAGAACAAACAGAAAAAACACAACAGGAGGTTACACAAAGCTCCAAAGAACAGCAAATGAGCCCCAGGGAGGCATGCAAACAAGCAAATAAACAGCAAAATACTGCCAAGCAGCCAAACTGCAGAGCTACGCAGGGACACAGCACTCCATTCCACTGCAAGTCCACGAACAACACCCACCCTCACTTGCCGCACACAGGCACACGCACTGCACACAGCCGCACAAAAGCAATCTGAAAACAAGCAATGCACACACTGGAGGCCATCTGTTCCTAACACAGACAGGAGGAAAAAGAAACCTCTGAGGGCAGAGATCTTAACAGACAGACAAGTATTACTCTCCTGCTCCCACACGACTGTAACGAATACGCCCCTGCGTTTAACAGGGATCTCAGCCGCCCGGGCCGGGAGAGGTCTCCTTTAGCCGGCAAGTTCCCTGTTGCGTGACGCTGGAGACCTGGGTTTGCGCCCAGGCAGTGAGGGATGAACTGGCAGAGCAAGAGCGGCAAAGGCAGAAACCCAAAAGAACCGTTACAACGGTGGCCCGTACAGGGATGGCCCTTTGCCGAGGACGGTGAATTAAGCTGAGGGAGAATGTAATGAATACGCCCCTGCGTATAACAGGGATCTCAGCCGCCCGTTCTGAGGGAGGTCTCTCCTCAGCTCAGCCGGCAAGTTCCCTGTTGCGTGATGCAGGATACCCCGGTTTGCGCCCAGGCAGTGAGGGACGAACTGGCAGGGCAGGAGTGGCAAGGGCAGAAACTCAAAGAACCGTTACACAACACATACATACTTAAATATAACTGTGTGGGGAAAGGGACAGTGTCTCTTTAGTCTTTAGTTATAAAGTGATTCCATTCAAGTCTTCGGATTCCTGCCAGGTTGAGCCAATGTGCATCAATAAGACAAGGATCCAGGGGCAAAAGAGGAAGTGACGTACAGATGTTGTGTACTTAGGAGTGAAAATATAAAAAGAGTTGTGGGGAGTTTAAAACAAACGTAGCAGCAGTATTGTTGAATCCGACTTCTTGATAATTTTTAAAGAATGGTATTCTGAGATGAGAGGCATGGTGGCACAGTGATTAGCAAGGCTGCCTCGTAGCACTGTCACTGTCACTGTCAATTCCAGACCTGGGGTGCTGTCTGTGTGGAGTTTGTATGTTCTCCCAATGTTTGCAAGGGTTTCCTCTGGGTGCTCCAATTTCTCCCGCAGTCCAAAAACATACTGGTAGCTTAATAGGCTTCTGGGAAAATCAACTCTGGTGTGATTCTATGCGTGTTTGTATCTATGTCTGACTTACAATGGACTGACATACTCTCCGGGATGAACCCTGTCTCACACCCATTGCTTGCCAGGAATTGGATAAATGGATGGTATTCTGGGATTGATTAGCTACTACTGTAGCTGTTAAACAGACAAGATGAGCTGAATCGACTTCTCTTGCATCCTAACTTTGTACAGTACACATTCCTACATACTGTATGTTCACATTCACAGAATACAGCCTCCAAAGGCTCAATGTCAACAGGCTGCTTAAACGAAGTACTGTGAAGCATCCCAAGTGTCCTGAAATGCAGGCTACACCCATAATATCAGAGTGTTCCTTCATTATTAATGAAAACTTGTTAATTACATCCAAATAAACAAAAGCTTTGCATCAGTATTGTTAATTACAAGACTTTTTAATAGCCCAAATATACTCCCCTGGGTACTGAAACCAGCAGGAGCAACTCTAAACCCATGTCTGATTTTAATAGAAGTTGCCATAATCTGGATTTGACATGATGTAAAACAACCCAGGAGGGTGCCTGTCAGAGAGGCAGCCAGCGTTTGAATGAGAACGGCCCAGCGGTGGGGGGTAGGGTAAATTTATCAGAGTTGCCAACAAATTTCCAAACACAGAACACCGTGAATAAAATAATCTTTTGTGATCCTGATAGCCCTTGAATTTTGTTCCTGGTGCTGTTTAAATCTGTAAGAAAATTAATCTTAAATGGCAGCTATAAATGTCCTTATTATTCTGTTAATTTGTCAATGTTTATACATAAAATCATCTTAAATTAATTTAAGTGGAATGAAAATGCATAAATCTGCTGTATAGTATAAAGTTGTGCAGGCCTTTCTTTGTTGCCAGAATAACTGTATAGTAAGATATGTCCATCATTTCAATACAAACATTCCCGTGGCAATCTAAGTCAATTATGCAAATATATCTGATTGTTAAAATATATTTAATTAACATTCATTCATCTTTGAAAATAATAGTTAAAATATTACACTGGATTATAGCACAATAGTAGTTTATATAAATAGTATGATACTAGTATACTTGTATAATTTGTATAATACTTGTATAATACACAAATACTTGCTAAAGTTTCGACAGATCTTTGTTTACTTTGAAATAGCATTATTTTGTAAATGAAAACAGACTATTCCTTTATAATTGAATGAGTGCTTTATACAGGGGAACCCTCACCCTAACAAATTCTCACAATGCTTACACATCCATTTTGAAATCTAGCAGTTTGGTAATCTGGCAGGAAGAATCGAAGGACATTTGGCACACATGGTACCTTGGTTACAAAGCTAACTTTGACAAGATAAAAAAATCATTTTTTATGAATCAGTCGTGGCAGCGTCCATCTTCTACGCTGTTGTGTGCTGGTGCAGCAGCATAATGACAAGAGATGCAAATAGGCTCAATAAACTCATCAAGAAGGCTGGCTCTGTGTTGGGGCTGAGCCTTGAACCCCTGGAGATGGTGGCTGAGAGGAGAATGCTGACCAAGCTCACAGCCATCATGAACAATGCCTCTCATCCACTTCATGGGACTGTAATTAGGCAGCAGAGCACTTTTAGCAACAGACTGCTCCAGCTACGGTGTTCAAGGGAACGTTTCCTCAGGTCTTTCTTCCCGGTGGCTGTCAGGGTGTATAACGCTGCCCTAGGCTAGGACTGTTAGCCCTTCATTTGCTCATCTATGGACAATTGGACAATCAATCTGTATAAACCTATGCACATATTCTGTTGTTTTTACAGTGACTATGATCATCATATTTTGTACACACCTATGTATCTACTGTATGTATTTATTTTATTTTATATTTATTTTGTATAATTTTTCATCTATTCTGATGTCTGTTTTTGCTTGTCTTGGGCTGGACTGCTGTAACACATCAATTTCCCTTCGGGATAAATAACGTCTTATCTATCTAAGATAATACTGCAAATATTAGTTGAACAGGAATTTAAAAAAGAAACTGCCAGTACTAGTATCCAACTTCAAAATACTGTAGAAAAAAACAGAAATCTACCTAATTTTTATGACTAATGACATTAGTATGGACAGATAACAAATAAGTGTTTAAAATATACTGTATACTTCATATTGAATCATAGGAGTAAGATTGTGAAAGATCAAACGGTCTTTGATCAACGAACAAACTCCATAGACCAAGATAGGAGTAGACTTACAATGCAGTAATTGCTATCACAATGTATTTTTAGCTATAAAATCGTAAAAGACACTCTTTTTGCCCTGAATCTCAGGACTGATTGCGTCTTCTGGATTTCTTAATAAAAAGTTAATAACTGAAGTTTAGGAAGGATAACAAAGACTAGTCAATCTCATAGAGCTGCACCTAATCACAATCAGCACCAAACTAGCTACATAAATTGAACTTAAACACCTCCCTTCGCTTTCATTTCAAGCATCCCTCCTTCACCCCATCTCCACCTTGCAGCTACCCCTGGGCTCACTCATTCTGATGGAGGTTCAAGCCTGCTTGCCCTACAGCTAGGATGCTATCCATTAACCAAGAGGGTTAAGCCAAACTTTTCTCACAAAGTATACCAAGCATTCACAAGCATTCAGTCCTTGGATGTTGTTGTCCCTAGTGAATCAGGGTTATTTCCTTAATTGTAATCTGTTCATAAAAAAATATCTTTTTTAGTTTCTTAAACAGATCATTTTTTATGCAATACACACTGTAAATCCACTGCTTTGTATGTATCACTGCCAATAATTTGTACAAACACATTGGCACCCCCTTATAACAATCTAAACAACTCTCAGCAGGTTACCAATTAAAGATGTACAGAAGTCAGGTGGAGGCTACACTACCAGAAACTCCTAAGCAGTTATTATTAATTCATATTTTCATTTGGCAGTGCAGCATATTTCAAAATCTCACATTAAAAACTTCTCACAATTCTTTGATTTGTATTTTGGCTCTCATTTTGGAGAGTTTGCTTGAGGTTTATTGGATTCAAAGCTGTCTTGGGTTTCCTGTGCTTTCTGACCAGATGCAACTTCTTTCAGCTAGCTAGATGCCTGTGAGCTTGCAGTGTTATCACTGAGAGCTGCATCTGTCCTCTGACTAGCACTTCAGTCTGCTGACTTCAGTATGGAACAGAAGTGGGACATGTCTATACCACAGTTAACATCTCTCCTGCCCTGTTGTACAACACTGATTTGTAGCAGTCACCCAGGTGACTGTAGATTACAAAAAGAAGGTTAAAAACAAGAAACTAATTGGTGCCAATTTCATGTCAAATAGGAAAAGGAAATGAAACATACAATTGGGCTACTGATGAGCAAGGAAAGAGCTATAATATAATAGGTTTTAATGTGATAACCAATATATGAAGTTAAGCACCATTATCTAAAACAATTTGACATTATACTATTACAGAATAGTAATAGTGCTTTGCTGTGTTGCACTACTGTACTTCCCAGGTTCGTTTTTACAGACAAGATGCACCTTATAGCTGCCATATAAGTCATTCCCACTCCTCCGTGTGACTTCTTGATACTGGCTTCCCTGGACAAAATCTAATAAACTCCTTGAAGTTTAGCGGCTTGTGCAATTATAAAACCTCTCTAACAAAATCCCTGAATGGACTGGTCCTCAGCAAAGGCTACAGCCCTGAGTCTGTCAACTGGGTTTCCGCCAAGCAGTGCTGACATTTGATGCCCAGTGAATAACTACCCACTTATTTTATTAATAACAAATTAAGCCTGATTATCCTTGCCTCAAAGGAGTGATGAATTGTGAATTCATGAGCCACAGATGCTTTCTTACTCCCTGTTCTTCAAGGCTGTATTTTTCTTCTGTTCTGCTAGGTCTCTATCCTGGTGATACTGTCCATATTCAGGGTCAGTAGGAAAGTGCTGTGTGTGTGTGGAGGGGGGGGGGGTATAGACTTTTCTGTCTGTTCATGCTACTGTATATGGATAAACCCTGTTGCTGCTGCACATGAAGTAAGAAATACCATTTAGTCAACAGCAGTACTTGTAATGATAGACACCCTATGCATTTTTCTTACAAGAGCAGGGGCAGATTACATCTGTAACTGTCACCCCCAGGGGAAGAGTTTTATACCTCCATTATTGATAAGAAGAGAAGAAAAAGAAAGGTCAAAAGAAGGAAGTATGAACCTGAAGTCAGGGAGAAAAATAGGAAAAGACAGGGCTCTTCTGCTTGTTGGGCCTTGAGACTTGTATATACAGTAACTTGAATCCTTGCCATCTCCCCAGGGGCTGTGTGCCTGAAGGGGTCAATGGGTTCATAGTCTGCAAATAGATAGAGATATATAACTCAATGTCTGTAGAATAAATGGATGTTAACATTACGTTCCCTTGCATGCTGCAAATAAAAAATAATTCAGCCATGAAACACTTCTTTTTTTTCAGGAGTATCTAAGCAGATGCATAATTTTATTCTCTCAAAGGTCACAGCTTAAAAAAAATCTTGTGATGGTACACGCATGTTTGCAGTTCTCAGTCAATTACAGTCATCACTCTGCCAAGGAAGAGAAAATGGATGTTTTTTTTCTAAATTATGCACATGTCTGTGTCAGACTAACTGGAACAGAAGATATTATTTCTTTGCACATGGTGTGATGGTTATTGGACACATTATAGATACCAATTCAATGAAACCCTTCAAAACCATTGCGATACAGATCATAAAAACATGAGTGCATGAAAAAGTTCAAAATGACAGGAGGCCATGTTTGCACCATATTGATTATTTGATGGCTAGTAGCTTATTGATCTGAGGATCTCATGTAGTCTTTTCTGGAAGGATTCAGGAGAATCTGTCCTTGGATCAATTAACAATGACCAGCCTATCAAGCTTACATGCATGGTTTCTTCTTATTTGAAACCCAGCTTATGTCTTTGTGTTTCTGGTACTGGCTGAATGGTAATGAATATTGTACAAGCAAGATGTCTGTTGTCTGGAAGGAACATCATGCACATCATACACAAATAGCAGGTGTGTCGTTTTATTTAACTGAATGGGAAGGCACTAGATTCAGAAGAAAGGCTCACTTTAATGGAATGGAGGTTACAAAACACTCTAAAAGAAGAAATGGGATCAGCATCCTGGCATCTGCTAACAATGCTTTGAGTTAATACAAGAATAGGAAGGTTAAATACCCTTGAGACTATATGTGCAATATGTAAAGCACTTAGAGTCATGTCTGTGGTTTTAAATGGCCAACTTTTTAAAATGAATGAAGGCTGCCTTATACAGCTCAAATGGGTTAAGCAGGATTAAGATCTTTGAGTTGTCTTACTCCAAATGCCCATCCATAAAACCTGGGGGGAACCTATAATAAATTAATTGAATGGGAATGTAAAATAGAAAGACACTAAGAACAGACTATTTACTACTGGAAAGTTAGTTTTGCTGGACACTGTAGAATTCATTAAGACTTAGTCAAGATACACAGCTGTGAACAGCACACATGTGCACACCAGAGTGGGAAAGGATACATAACTATCATGGTACAAAAAGTTGACACTGCATTTTGTGTTAAGGGAAATTGTGGAGCAGGCATTTAACATAACACAACATATTTAAAGAGTTTCCTTTGTTCATGCAAAATGTATTGAACGGCTCTTACTTTAATTAGGTTGAGCCTAGTGTCTTGTAAAGGGCTCTGAGTTCACTTGCAATGTTGCCTTGCAATCATGCTGGGCTCCTCAGGTTTAATAAGGCTTTTGGCTTTGCTTTCACTAGACAAAGGTAGTGACAGGCAATCTGTAGCTCTGATAGGAGCAGCAGAATAATACTGTACCACAGAGCAAATTAGAGAATAAGTAACATACTTCTAACATAAATGTTTTTTCTCAACTCTCATTTTTATTTTAAAAGACTTAAATATTGTGATCTCGAAATAATAATTATCTGAAACTATTTAAAGGGCTTTCTAACAGCTTTAGCACATAGTCAGATTTTACTAAAATTATTCATTTAAAGTTTAATAATTCTTCTTTGTACTATATAATTAAGCAAACATTCTTTGATCAATAACAGGATTCAACTGAGGAATTTCCAGTCACTCTCATTAAGAACTAAGCTTTTGTGTTAAGCTTGAGTTTGCTGTACAAAACCTTTTTGAAAACCTTCCTAAGTACTTCAATTACAAGTCAGTCAAGGAGTCTTGAAATACACAACATACCCACCTTCATCTGAAGATAAATAACAAGTGCTACTCACATAATGTACTACTAGTATGTTATACTACAGTATATTGTATGTGTTTTCTATATACAAAGCAATAAGTCATTCCTAATACATTCCTTGTCATTTCTAGTGCAATGAACATTATTAAGTGCTTGAATACTTATAGCACTGCAAAAAAAACAACAACACTAAATTGATTTGGTTGTCTATTATATGAAAATAATTTTGGGTTTAACAGGTACTTTTTCTTGGTCTCTAATGTGTTCACCAAATCAGATTCATTGAATACACTGACCAATGAAAGCATTCCTTGATGCCTGACTACTTGAAGCATGACCAATTTTTACCAAAATCGAAATAAACATATTGTACATTTATTTTCAGCTATGCCCAATTTAAATTGCTAGCATTTTACAAATAAATTATTAATTATAATAATGCACCTACAATGTAAGCACAATATAAATTACATTACTTAAATTCAGTGTGATAATTTCTAGCATTGTCAATATTAATATATAAACAAGAGATTTATTTTATTTGCAAAATTCTGCCAAGAAGATAGATGAGAGTGATATGTTATCACATCATGTACTGAACAAATATGATACAGTGCTCAACGGTACTGATTCATTTTAATGTGGATCATTACACTACAATTTCTGTATATGTGTAAGTATTTGGGGGAAATGTTATGAAAAACAAAATATCTCTTGCTGGGAAGCGAAAATGCCAAGCTGGAGTTTGCAATATCTAGTAGATTCACTGACCATCACAGACGCCAATAGTTAAAATCATAATGGTTATGAAGGGATATATATATAAAAAGGTCCATTTACACATAGCTCCTCAGCAACAATGTACTGTGTTATTTCTGAAGCATGCTCAGACAGCACCTTTTTTTTACGTCCATGGAGAAAAGTCCATTTTCCAAGAACAAAAATGGACAGCAGTGACCACAGATCAAAGAGCTCTCTGAGATTTCAAACCCCAATCTCCTCATTTCATGAAGATTTTATCCGTGTCCTTCAGGAGGCAGAGATGTGTCATTTCTAACCATTTTTCCATTGTGTGCTGATTAAGAAAACACATCAGTTTCCTTATTGCTTTATCCCCTGCTGTGTGACAGCTTGGTTTCTTAATGAAGCTGAAGTTCTCCCTCCCCAGATGAAGCAATTGCAGTCTGTTTAGATAAAACAAGGCGCTGTTCCCCAGCATATCTATATTGCATTCCAGAAAAGCACTCTAAAAGGCACAGACTGGAACAATTTTTAAAATTATTAATTTAATTTTTTTAAAATTTTGGATGAGCCACATTTTCTTGTACTGACATCTTGTCTGACTGTTTTATTATGATAACAATCTAAGGATTGTTATAATTTGCTTTTAAGATCTGCTTAAAAGCAGATTTGCTTTTAAGATCTTATTCACATCAATGCTTTGATGTAGATAGCTTTACTATAGGCATAGGCTTAATAATGCAATGAAAAAACGATTTAATTCAGTGCATACACTGTTTTTATGGTGATGTTTGCTTCAAAATCTGGAACAGAAAGGACTTTTTCACATGAAACTGTCAAACACATCTTTGTGGTTTAACTGCAAATAAAAAACTGCAGATAAAGATATTAGATACTACAGTATTATATTACCAGAGTGAGGGGACTGAAGATTGCCTTCTTATCTTTCAGAGTCACTTTTTACCCATTTTCTTTCTACAGATTGAACAGTGACAAGCTTATTGGTTCATCATCTGCAAGACAGATGCATTCCCTTTTGCTTTGTGGTTGCTTTGTTTTTGTCCCATATTCATACATTACTGTTTTTGTTCATTTTATTTAATGGCTACTTATTTTTCAGTGCTCTCACCAGTTTTAAAATTTACAATAGACAATTAACTAAGCTTTTGTCACACTTTGACCCCACAGTGCAAACAGAGGTGACACAGCTGATAAGACTGATAAGACTGTAAGTTGTGGAGGCCTTTCCAGTTGGAGGGGTCACTGCTGTAACACATGGCAAAGAAACCCTAGTCAGTTCCATTCATATGAACTCCAAGTGCACACTGCCACACAAGGAAGATCCAGTTGAAGTCTACCAATCACACAGCCAAGACTGAACTGACGCCTTTGTTACATGGCTCAATTAGGCAAAGGTTTTTAGCAGTTGATCAACTCAATACCCTTTCAAAAACTGTCTCAGTTAAACAAAACCTAAATCCACTTGTACAGTACCTCAGGTTAAGAGAAGCAAATCATTCATTAGCCTGTCCCACCAACAAATACTTATTGGATGATATTACAAAACAATTGTGAATAACATCTTCTTAGGGTTAAGGAACTTGCTATCTCTTTAGGGACTATGCAAAAAATGCAAGTAAACATTCTGGTTGGTGGATGGACTAGATATTCCCACCAGCACTCATCTGTTCACTCTGCATTTCTGAGTGCCTGGTTTCCAGGCCTTGGAGTCCACCACCGTTAAAGAAATTATTTACTCAGATTTTCTGCAAAAATTGAGTAGTCCAAAACCTTCTGTGAATAGGTTATTCTAAAATGTGGTGTTTTTAATAAATATGAATTGCAATTAGGTAAGAAATGAATGCCCATGGGATTAAAACAAAAATTGTAAAGTATGTATTTTATATGTCATTTATATTACTTCAACAGCTGGGAAAACTATACTAAAGTCTTTAACTATAGCCAAGGTTGGAAAAAACCTCATTGTATCTCCTATGGTTAACTGTGATTTATGCCTAAGTGCTATGGAACCCACAATGATCTTTATTGTTTTTTACCTGAGATAATAGCTCAGGTTGGTGGAGATGTTGTCTGGGTGCTCTTCACCACCACATGTTTCCCCTCTGAGTGAGTTCTGTGCATACATCAACTACTCCTCCTACACCCATTTTCCCCTCCTCTCCTGTCCCCTCCCAGTTGCCCAGATGGTGGGGGCAGGCTGAAATCTCCTTGTGATCTCAAATAGTGGTGCAACGAGAGGAGAATTCATTTTCAGGAAACAGAGCTAAGACATTTTGTATGCTGCCAGGGGGCTCTGCACCCCTCCAGATTCTCACTGGAACCTGCTTTCCCATAATTGAGAGGCAAACAGACAGCTAGAACAAACTGTCACTTACACAGGCTACAGAACAGTGACAAGGCACAGCAATATCTAAATTGTACAATTTTAACTTGGCAGATCAAACACAGAAATGAAAGACATATTTCTCTCACTTTTTTCCAAGTTATAAGACTTAGGTTTTAAGTGTACATCTTAAAAAGGATGTACCTCCAAACAAAACATCCTGCATCATTCCTGTTACATAATCATTATAAGTGCAGGTTTTACTTATGTATCACATCAGCTATTAATTCCATCTGACTGTAGTCAGTTTGAACATTTCGCAGGTCCTCACAGACTGCAAGAGGAAGAACATCTGTGCATCTGCCCATAATGCCTCTCTGCCTAACGAACTCAACACCTATGCTCGGTTTGAAGCCAGCAGCACAGAACCAGTCAACAGAGCTGCACCCTCCGCAACTGACCAGGTGCTCTCACTGTCTGCAGATGAGGTGAGGAGATCTCTGCTAAAAGTGAACACACGCAAGGCTGCAGGACCCGACGGCATACCCAGTCACGTCCTCAGAGCCTGCGCCAATCAACTGGCGGGTGTATTCACAGACATTTTCAACATGTCTCTGGCCCAAGCCATAGTCCCCACCTGCTTCAAGACAACCACCATCATCCCAATACCGAAGAAAACCACAGTGACATGTCTTAATGACTACCAACTGGTGGCACTAACACCTGTCATCATGAAGTGCTTCGAGAGGCTGGTCATGAAGCACATTAAGGACACCATTCCAAACACACTGGACCAATGTACCAATTTGCCTACCGGCCCAACAGATCCACAGATGACACAATCTCCATTGCCATACACACTGTCCTATCCCATCTACATAAAAAGAACACAGACATAAGACTACTATTCATAGACTTCAGCTCAGCTTTTAACACTATCATTCCAGAGAAACTAGTCAAGAAACTCAGTGCACTGGGTCTCAACACCACCCTCTGCAACTGGATTCGGGACTTTCTGGCAGGCAGACCTCAGGCTGTCAGGCTTGGAAACCACACCTCCAGCACACTAACTCTGAACTCTGGGGTCCCCCAGGGGTGTGTGCTTAGTCATTTACTCTACTCCCTCTACACCCACGACTGTAAGGCCAAACACAACACCAACCCCATCATTGGGATCATTGTTTCAGCCTGAAGCTTGACTCTCTCTATTGTAGTCATTAACTTGTTCCAGGAACTTTTGCTTGGCTTTGGAATCTTCAAGCTCTCACCAATTTAAACTGTCGTTTTTTTTTGTTCATTGTCCCCTGTCTGCAGATCAGGACTCTCACAACCCATTAACTGTCAGTAGTTCACTAATGTTAGACGCTAATGATCAATGTCTGAGGGGGAAAGAGTAGCGATGAGCGATTGGTTAAAGAAGAAGCTTTACTAAATTGCAGCATAAAGCCTTTCTTTTTCAAAGCATAAAGATCATAGCTTTCAAAGGTCCTTTTTTTCTAACTACAGAATCTCCAGATAAATTTCAAAATGGATGTTTAAGTGGAATAAAGACCACTTTTGTTCCAGAAAATGGGGATTAAAAAAAGATTCTTTAAGTCTGTACCTACTGTACCTCAAAGCCTTATAAATGAAAAGTACCAAAATGCCCTTTTTGAGTTTAACTTACTTAGTAGGCTTCATTTCTGTGTTGAACATTACAGTTAATTGATCTGGAAAGCACCCTACAACTTAAATAACCATGTTCTATGTGACAGCATGTGATATCCTCTAACATGGCACTGGTTACTAATTAGTGCTTACATGGCACTGGTTACTAATCAGTGCCTGTTATACCCATTCACTTTTAGCATTATGTACAGCACATCTAAGCACAGTTTAGATGGAGATTAGAAACACAAAACCATTTCCATTTTGCTAGGTTTAGGAGTACAATGTAAAGCTCTGTGGCAGAAATTGCAAAGCGCAGTTGCTTCCTTATTACTGTTTGAAGTAGATGAGGATCATTTTGGAAATTAACATACCCATGTTGCATCTTATTGTGCTGTTTACAGGTCATTTGACATTGTAATTAAAAATATCGAACAGCTCAAAAACAATTGCTTTGCTTCTTAAGAGGTAATAAATACCTGCTCCTCTAATCACCCCAAATAATATGATTGCAAGAGTGACATAATGTCTTTTCTGTTATTTCTGCTTAATGGATTATTATTAACGATGCAATAATTCTTGATTAAAATTAAAACAAAGACTTCTGTCATGTGAGAAATTTAACATAGAGACCAATTAGCCGTGCAGAAAGAGACCCCTTGAAGAGAATGGCAGAAGGAATAATTTTGAGGCCTCTGTATCAAATGGGTAACTATGACACATTCACTGTGCTCAAAGGTGTAAGAATTTCACAGCAAAGCTCTCAAAGTCCTGAAGAAACGTGTTGCTTAAGGAGCATGTGATATAAAGCAAGAGTTGGTGGGATCATATTTTTTCTCTTTCCCTCGGAGTGTCTAATAACATATTTAGTTGCTTTAACACACATCAAATATTAATAGCTAAATGGAGTTATATTAGTAGGCTCTAAGCAGACTTACTGTACATTAGTAGGCTCTGTATGAGAAGGGCTGCTGTAAGTGTCTTCACAGCTGGATGGTGGGCTCAAGAGTGACTTAGCAACTTTGAGAGTAAGGCTTGAGCCTCCTAGTTTGAATATTCCCCGTCTGAGCCTGGGTTGGGCCCTTAACTAACCTTGAGCAGGGTTTCCAAAGCGGTAGTGTGTCAGCTGGATGAGTACCTCAGGGATTGCTGGGGCTCACCTTGGCCAGAAGATCTCTGTTTGCTTCACATGACAACTCTGACTTAACAGGCACCAATTTGCTTTTATTGCTGTCTTCTAGAGACACATTACTCATACAGACTCCCCTGTAATTCACTGTGGAACTCCTGGTGTGTAAAACAGTACAGCTCCACAGTGCATTATGTCTGCAAAGAAAGCTTGTCCATTCTTCATACTGTGAGTGAGCTCTGCTTTACAAGAGATGCATTGGCAATTGACAAGCCCATATAGAAAAAGCATCCAAAGAAAGAAGTGGTAAGGCAATTTTCTTTAAAAAGACAGGACACCTTTATAAGGATATTTAGCAAAGAGGAAAAAAGTGGCTCATCAAACAAGTTTTTTTTTATTACAACTGCAGCAGCCTCTTGCTAGATTTCATTTGCCACAGATTTCTGTCTTTCATGGAATGAGAGACCATATAAGGAAAATAAGTGCCCTGCCCTCATTCTCTTGTTATTGATAGGATTTGTTCATCACATCATTAGTTCATTTCAGTGTGTCACAAAAGATTTGAAAATATAACCTACCTACCCTCCAGAAATTGTATCTGCTAACAGAATTTCTTCTGTTGGAAAGATTGCCTTAAAATTCAAGTCTTTCTGGGGGTGCTCCTGAGCTGGGTGACAATTTGATTACTTTCTCATTGACTAAACTCAGTGTGCACGTCTGATTCTTTCTTTTTGCCAAAGTGATTGCAGTGCCTTTAGATAAAAGAAGACAAATATGCACCAACATATGGTATTGGAAAACACAATGCTGTAAACAAGAAAACACACTGACCTAAGCTAAATAACACACCAGCTGTTTCTGAATGGTGAAGCTGCAATATTTTGTTATGCATGACTATTATCTCATCTAATTAACATCATTTGTTGGGGAAGATTAAAAAAAATCTGAAATGTCCATCAAATGAGAGTCATCTAAACTCAAATGTTTCTTCAAGAAACTCATCGGAAGTTAAGCAAGCCATGAAGACTTTGGTATTAGTGTCTCCATGGTGGGGCTCAATTGTCTTTTATATTCTAAAACTGTCAAAATAGAAATGCTAAAACAGGTTTTTGCTTTAGAAACATTATTCCCTACTATTTGAACATACGTATGTAATTACCCAGGAAATGGGCATCTGCATCAATGAGATCTTTGTAGTTTTTCACACCGCTAGAAAATCACTTCATATTGGATGATGAAACAAAATGAAAAGAAAATAATCAAAACAAAAAGCCAAAAAATCCTGTATTAATAATGAAAAGTATAGAATTTAAATAAACAGATATAAAATGTTATGGTAGTGTAAAGTGTAGAGCATGCTGGCATGCCAGTCACTACTTCTGTGTCACAACCCTTTGAATCTTAAGTTGTATTCCAAGCACGTACATGTTTTGTGTGATTTTGCAGGTTCTCCTGTTTTTATATGTTTTTTAAAGGTACTTGGATTTCCTCCACCTTCCAAAGACATGCTGGTGAGGCTAATTGGTGCCTCTAAATTGTCTTTGTGTGTGCTCTAGATAAAGGATTGATAGATGGATTGTGTGATGCATTAGCTTGACCTTGTGCAAAATTCAGTTTCAAACAGCCCACTACCTGAGGGATACTGGCATAATAGAGTAAGTGTCACGCCCCACACTCTCCATCGCAAACACCGTTCCATTCCTGTCACACCCCACGGTCTCCCTTGCAAATGGCGCTGCATTCCCAAACCCACTGTTTCACAATCTCATTCCTAATTGAACCCATCATATTCCCACATGCACTAGATTCCACAAATTCTCACTCCCAAATCAATTATCCAACCACATCCCTTTCCTTTCAGTATTTAAACTTCACTCACACACCTACCCATGCTCACTATTGAGAAGGCTCCAGTAGTATTCCCTTGTGTGTGTTTCTATACAATACTGCACAACATGTTCCCACCATTGTTTCAGATCAGAGTATATGACTTTACTTTAAAGAGTCACAGAACAGTAATGCAGTAGTGCAGTGCAATCATTAATTGGTAGGTCTTACAGTACTGTATTGTCAGAGCACTTGGAGTTTATTTAATATCAAGCTTGGTTGTTTTGCTTGATTTTGTCAAGACCTAGCTGGCAAAATGACTAGTTCAGTCCCACAGTTCTAAACCATGCTTCCTTGTCCTCCTAGAACAAGGCCCTCAAAGAAAGATGCAAGTAAGAGTGTAATGGGAAAAAAGAAACAAAAATGTTACAGTACACTACACTAAATGCATGCTGTGTTGCACTGCAATCAAGAAAAAATAGAGCAATAAACATCAAAAGATAAAAGTGGAAATTTCCTGTGACATTTAAGGCTGCTTTCACAGGACTTAGGGAGCATGGGACTAGGAATGTTGCATAGTGCACACAATCTCTTCATGCAAAGTAGCGTAAGTTAAGGGAATCAACACAGCAATATCGAACAACACAGTGACCAAATGAAAATAAGGCAGAAGAAATTAAAACACCATGCTTACAAAGTATGGTCTATGATAACTGAAACAAACCCAGTGTACACATAGACAGATGTGTGCAGTTAAAATATTAACCAGAATATTTTTACTTTTCTACAGTTTATACAAAGGTCAGTACCGCATGGAAAAATCACAACAGTAAAAGAGCAACCAGCTGTCCAAGGGGAATTATATTTCCCTCTCTGACTGATGGAACACCTCTCTTAGCAAGGATGAAAGCACACAGCTGCCATCTCCATGATTTTCCTGCTTTTACTGTAGAGTTTATAATATCAGTAATCTCAAATTTATCTGACTATCTAGTGTGAAATCTACAAATGTTATGCACACATTTCCATATAATGGTGTTGGGACAACCCTTTGTGCATAAGCAGCTCTCATTTCCATACTGTTGTGTATTTCCATAGCCTTGTTTTTCCTGGTAGCATATCTTGTGTTGCAATGTTGTTACTCTGCCAGTCACTGTGCTCAGAAGTTGCTTTTTATTTAAACAAGCCTCTTCTTGGCAGACTTGACTTTCAACTTATCGCTGAAAAAGCTTTGATGGAAGCATAGCAGGAAAGCACTGCTATTTAAACAGTATTTGAGCAGAAACATTTTTTGATATTCCAAAAATGGCAATCACATCTGTGATTTCTAGCTTATCATAATTTACCAGCAAACACTGTGAACAATGCTGCTTAGAGTTGTGTTTCTGTATCAGTGAGGTAGTTTGGCTCATAAAGATTAAAAGTGGCTGAGGCTGTACAAAGGGATTTGATATCACACCACACTACAGCTATACTTTCCCGGCACCAGTCCTATACAATTACAAGAAAGGGCTCCCTGCCAGTTTTGAATGTAGTACCTCATAATATTCTGTCTTAATCTCCTTAGGCACGTGGAGCTAAACGCACAAATATACACCAATACCACCTCCTGGAGAATTACTGTACTATATCAGTTTTTGATCTAACTAGCACCTTAATCCATAATTTAATATCTGTTTTGCTCTACATCATGTATGGCATTCTAATTTAATCATTTATTAAGGCCACATTTGAAATGTATTGATTTGATGTCTAAGCTAAGCATAATCATAGATACCCATAATAAAATGAGTCTGTAGATGAGGGTTTGCAATCAGTTACATACTGTATGCATCCAGTCAGGAAGAGGCCTGGTCTTCACACATCTCAGAAGCTTTTTTACATGAGGATCTGCCTGTATTTGGATGTACTTGGAAGACAACTACAGTACTGTAGGTGCCACGGCCATTTTAACTTAACTGGAAAAGATATTGATAGAACAAATGTTGTAGTAGGTGCCATGTTTAGCATATGCTCTTACTTTTAGCATTTTCGTCTTTCTCACTTTCTGCAAAAATGTTTTCAGAAAGTCTGGATATTTGCAAATACAGATTTGCCAGAATGCAAAAATGGAATTTTAAGCATTAATCAGAAAATGTCTGGCTTATGGAAAACAGGCTCTGCTTACACAAAATACTTCCCACTGTAACAAAATTGCTATATCTTTGCTTTCCAACACTGGTACCAAAGCAGATTACATGAGTTAAAGTGTAATTAAAGCATGATCTTTAAAAAGACACAAAAGGCATAAAAAACTGAAGGTCTCTACCAAATGCTTTTGTTTTGCAGATTACAATTTTGTAAAACAAAGTCAAAAAGCAGGAATTTCTTTCAAATACAGCATTTGATTCAATTTAACACTTTTGATGCTAGTGAATTAATGCTAATTAAGGGGGTCAATTGGTCAAGGTGGTTATTTGGAGTATAGTTTGAGTACTATTGCTCAGACAGGGATGACAAGGATTCTCTGTCATAATTAAAGTCAGCTGACTGATGAAGTACTTCTAGTATTGGGTAATTTTGAGTCCATTAGGGTATTCTGGACTTGCCTTGCAAAAGCACAGCCTGTGACTTGTATCAACTCATAATGTTGTCAGTGAGAGCTGTATCACTCTAGCAACTGGTGGCAATTCTCCTCGAGATACTCGTGCTTGAAGTGTACTCACCAAGCAGACTGCTCCGTTAGTGTGAAGAAAAGCTAGTACAAGGGTTATAGTAATAAAGGCACTTCAATTAACCATTACAGATTTCAAATTAAAAAGACTTTAAAAGAAATAGCAAATCTTGTTAAAATATGCCATTCAGTTGCACTTTTTAAGTCGGTGACAAACATTGCAAGATTTCACTGGGATTACAATATTGGCCAATGGTTTCATACTCAGCTGTCAACAGTGCACAGCTGAGCACTTGCACACTGACAGAACAGTCAGAATTTGTCACTGTGACAAATAACTACAACCTCAGCCAAAATTGTATTAAAATATCCTCACAGAAGCATTGAAATTCTGGCAAACTCTTCATAGCTAAAATGAGTTGACTTCAGTGATGAGCACTTGAGTTTAATTAAAGTTCTTGTCACCTCAGATGAAACAGCACAGCATTTTAGAGTAACCTCCTTCAGAAAATAATTATATACTGAATGTTCAGTACTACAATGCAAGTATATATTTAGCAGCAATAATGATAGCTACATGAGCTATCAAAGAATAAATGAGAGTAACAAGAATCCAAATCAAGTTTATGTGTGCACCTGTAGAATCCAAATCTGTGTAGTTTTAATGTTGTAAAATAAACATTTATGCTGCAGTATACAGTACAGCTGAGCACTTGCACACTGACAGAACAGTCAGAATTTGTCACTGTGACAAATAACTACAACCTCAGCCAAAATTGTATTAAAATATCCTCACAGAAGCATTGAAATTCTGGCAAACTCTTCATAGCTAAAATGAGTTGACTTCAGTGATGAGCACTTGAGTTTAATTAAAGTTCTTGTCACCTCAGATGAAACAGCACAGCATTTTAGAGTAACCTCCTTCAGAAAATAATTTTATACTGAATGTTCAGTACTACAATGCAAGTATATATTTAGCAGCAATAATGATAGCTACATGAGTTATCAAAGAATAAATGAGAGTAACAAGAATCCAAATCAAGTTTATGTGTGCACCTGTAGAATCCAAATCTGTGTAGTTTTAATGTTGTAAAATAAACATTTATGCTGCAGTATACAGTATAGTTGTGCAATGCAATAAATACAACATTAATTACATCTGAGCATTATACTCTCCTCCGAGGTCAGTTGATCATCATGAGTATCAGTTTTATGCTGGAATTGGAGTTGGTTTGGGAGCTCAAGTTAGTTTGGGAGTTGAAGTTATACAGTAGGTGGTAATTTATATGTTACAATTATCAGACTTGTAGCAATGAGAATAGAACATAAAACCATTTATAGACAAGAGGACGAAAAGATGTTCATATGACCACTATCAGAGAATAGGCTGAGAATTTATTTTAACAGTTTTGTGAAGAATCACAAAGAGATCTTCAACAAAATAGTAGGTTTATTCCAGATTTCCATGTCGCTTCATGTGAAGATGTGCTTCCGATTCTCAGATCAAAATCCAGCTGGTCTGGTTGTCCACGTACGGCGTTTGAACCTTGTTTCATTCTTGACCTTCTCATTTGGTGTCATTTGTTAAACCAATGAGGATTCTGACATCAGATTTAGAGGTGTGACACATCTAGATTTTTTCAGTATTAAAGATATTCATTTTACTTTAACTTGCCTGTGCATTACTTTCCCCAGAGTACTTTCAAAGTAATCTGTGAAAGTAAGTGATTTGTATTGGCACCAAAACATAGTATACTATTCTGAAAGAGATTTTATTAGTGTGATATCCTTTTAACATTATTTCACTTTACTTCAGTTTCTTCTTATACCATGTTTCCAAGCATCTTGTTTATTTTGCTGCTGCAAACTATCAAAATGAACATACTGTTAGATGTACAGATGTCACTCCTGTAGTTTTATCAGGATTCATTAATGTATACTGTAGTTTATTTTAAAAATCAGTGTGTTACATATTCTGTATGAGGACTTGTATCCGAGTGCTTGACTATGTCTAAGTAAAACCTCAATTCAGAGGGTATGTGTATGTGTCAGAGAGACTCTTTTGTGTGTACAGTACTTACAGCAAGCTTTGAAGGATATCTCAGCAAAACTGTATTGTCAGCTGAACAGAAATGATTTTGTGCATTGAAAGCTGTAATCTCAAGAGTAAGATTAAAAAATAAAAAAGTGAAGCAGAATGCAGAACAAGAACAGTAATGTCTTTCTTCAGTTAATATTAATATAAATTATCTGTTATGTGTACTGTGATAATGTGTATTTGTTCTTTGTGGGGGAGGTGGACAGTTAGGTTGGAAAATAGTAACAGAAACAGAGGAAGAGAAAGTAAAACCTCTCTCGGTCTCCAAAAATACAAAAAAGCAGTGTTTAGACATCAGTCCTGAGTACCTTTGGTCTTTTTCATTACTGATTTTCAGTTACTTTGGTTGAACCTAATCTTTTACACACAACCTCATATTTAACTAATACTAATAATAGTAAGATATTTAATTCTTTACCTTCTCAGTCCACTTCTTAATAATAATCAAATAACTGTTTTATAGGAAGTATAGATTGATGAGGAACTCTGCTGTTAGGTTCAGCTGACATTACGTTTGCAGGTGGTTTTATCAATGTGCACAATTCAAGATCTGAAGTAAAGAGCATCTCCACTGTCTCATATGTTTTTATTAAAACCCGAGTGCACCAACTTACACACATACTGTAGGTACACAGCTCTCAAGTAGCTGGTGCTGTATGCTTTTAATCTCTAATGAAGTGTGGATTTACCACTCCAGAGAGATATGCATAACAGAGAAAAGATCTTGCCCCTGTCCTCCAAAGGAGGAGGATAGAATTATTCTGAGGATAGAATTATCATTATAAACATGGCTAAAGTAAAAATTCAGTATGGATCACAGTTAATAGTAAAATGAAATATGCAACTAGTTTAGATGTATCACATAAAATAATATATTATTAATTCATGAATAATTGCCTGACAAGGTACAGTATACCTTTTACATACTGGATATACTCTCACATGCATGAGCGTCCATGATGGAATGGAAGAAAGGGTCTGGATAGGGAAGGATAAGGACAGAGGACAAAGTGTTAGTCTGTAATTTTGAGATGTGAGTGAAACCTCAAACCACATTGTGAGCCTGCCAGCAATGATTAATGCTTGACAGTCCAACATTTTCCGCACAGGCTAGGGGAACATAAAACCACAATATATACTCTCCTAAAGAATGTGTTACATTGAGGAAATAAACAGATCACACTATGTTTTAGGCTGGAAATGATAAACAGTTTTCAATATCTGTCTGATAAAGGATAATGGTCAGGACTGTGCAAAAATCAATGAAACACAGATCACGTCTTTTGGAAATTTTCCAAAATCACAACAAAAAGCTCTCTCATATACAGTAGTTCAACTACTAAAAGCTGAGAACACAGTTGAAACCTGGTTCTGGACACCAGTTCAAATCTGGACCATGTCTCTGGGATTCCCCAAATTCACAATTGACCAAGTGCCACAGAAGGTAGGTGGTTTAGAGACAGACAACGTGCTCTTTCATTTCGGTCCACGTCAACTCCGTGACCTGCTAGGCATCAACTGTTCAAATATGAAGAGTTATCAGTGGGAATAATTCTGCAGCTTCAATCAGTGCTATCTCCCGTAAGGTACTATGGAGCTCACAGCGTTTCAACATAAATGCCTCTGACAGTTGTAGATATCAGAGATGCATGTCCACAGATCTTCATATGCAATAAAGAAGTTGTAACCATGAAACCAAGTTAATAAACAACTGGCAACTACAAAATAGGAAATAATTGTCTTCTCAAAATTTAAAAACAAATCTCAACCAAAACCATAGAATGGTTCCAATTCAATTCACCTGATGATGGGAGACCAGTTTCATAGCATTTTCCTCCATGATGTGAGCTTGAACAGATTTCCCTCCAGGAGTCAATGAGCATCTCTGGGCTACAGCCCAATGCCCTGGGAAGGGTAATTACCACATTAATACTAATTGGACATTAATAAGGGTGCCAGACAGTCTGCTGATGGGCAATTAGCCCCTGATTTATTAAATAACCCCTGGAGAGATGCAGACAAATACACCAGGTTTATACTGCCAGTCCCCATAACAACCCTGCCAGGGCATTAGTCCTCAAAAGCCCAAGTCAAGTCTGCTTCTGTGACAAAAAAATGTAAAGTCTTTCACAGGGCAGTGTTTGCCTCCTACAGCGTTAATGCAGCGGAGTATCTTGATTGCTGATATTTAACCACAATACAGTGTGCAAATAGCTTTGCATTTTTGAAATATTACAGTACATTTCCTCTAGATTTCTCATCTCAAAAAGTTATATGCAACAAATTTGTGCTATTCTATTTTCATTTCAACATTTTGTTGTCAGCACAGCATCACAAACAAGTTTGCTATAGGATTTGTATAGATTTGTGAGACTAAGTACAGTTAAGGTTAAAAAAATCCTTCTAGCATACAGTACAGTATATCTGTAATGTCTTTGTACACAAAGTATAGTTTACAGTATAGTTATGTATTCTGTCATTCAACAAACCACCTCAATCATCTCCTAATAAATGAACCCTTGATGACTTCAAATACAGAAGAAGGGAGGAAGAGAAAAATGTAAAATGAAAAGCTAACAGCTCTCACAGTAAGAAATCTCCATGGACAGCACATTATACACCACATGTATTTAAGTTTTGTGTTAAAAGTCAGGATGAACTTTAAATAAGAAAGAACATTAGCTTCCACATGAATTTGTGGGTCTCTGTTTACCATAGCAAAATAAAGCACCAACTTGTCAAAAAAACAGGTTTTTGTCCTTAAGAGTTTTTTTTAAAGATCAAAGAAGGTCATTTAACTTTTTATTTAAAACAGAGTTTGTTACCTGCCTAGCACTGACCCACCTTTGGCACTGGCCTCTTACAGTATGCTTGGTTCCTACTGTAATTACTCCATAATGGGGACATAGACATGTGGCCTGTAATACAATGTTCAAATCTTTGGTATCTGTTGCTATCTGTACTTCTTAGCTTGATGAACACAACAGATGTGTTTGCAGCAATGCATCATTTTCCAACTTGTCTATAAGGCCCAGGATCATATACTCTAGACTTTTGTACTATAACCTCTTTTTACCAAACTTTTTATTATAACAATTTATAATAATAAAGTGGTTGGAGTGTGGCACTGCATCAACACATGAGGTGCAAAGAAACAAGTAAAGGCTAATGATACTTAAAAGTAGAAAGAAGAAACAATCACCTTTCGACATATCTTCTATATGTGTGTACGTGGCATGACAGTTTAAAATACAATTAAATTCTCAGTTATGGCCTACTTAATGTACTTAATGTGCAAAAAGAATTTTTTCTATAAAATAAAGTCTTGGGTTCCTTATAAATAACTAGATTAGCACGCATGTCAGTAGTGTTATATCAGCTTGTGTGTCATTCTGAGTATGTCAGAATGTCAGGATTGACTTGTTGTCTTACGGTGAGCTGAATGCTATGTGCTGAAAGAGACAGCTGTTAACGTTGCCTACTGATTGCCCTCATCTTCAAAACAGCAGCAATCAGCACAAACTCACACTCAGCTCTGACCCAGGACAGATAGCACAGAAACATGAATTAGCAAAAGGTCTAGCAAGCCTAAAAAATGTTAATGAACTAAAGCAAAAACAGAGGAAGCAAGGGTGGTGTAGAGTGTAGAGTATATTGATAAACACTGTAATTGTCTACCCAATGTGGAACAGAAATATACTGGTTGAGTGGCATTTGACTTGGTATCCCAAAACCAAGGTTAATTCTGAATAAGCAGTTCTTAATTGCAAAAAAAGAGAGCTTTAAAGAAGACACAGCTCACACCTTTATAATTACTATTGCATCTCCAGACATCTTATAAAATCAGGACATTTCCAAGAACAAATGTGCTAGAATTAGGAGCTTAATCTTCAGAATTAACCCAGAAAAACATGTTTAGCAGAGCAAGTCACATACAGATAATCCAGCTACAAAACCATATCAAAACACAACCCCTACAATCCTACAGCATCTTGACAGATGTGTTTTCCTAATGGTTGTCAAAAGGTAAGCCCAATATTTATGTATCTGCTTCCTCAGTACAGATCAGGGGCTGACCTAACAGCTGCCTATAGCCCATGATCTAAACCTTGACTGCTTACATCTGGCATTACTCCTCACCCCTCTTCACATTCAGTCCATCAAAACACACGGATCCTACAGTAAACATCCTCTCTGCAGATTGGGATGGGAGTCCCTTTGCTAAGCCACACCAGCTAAGCTGGTGCTAAGCTGTCTGACAACACACATCTAAAGCACATAGCTCCCTGCATGACTGATTGTTCTCTCTGGCATTCAGACCTATAAGTCTCAGGTGAAAGGTGGATAAATGTCCAGGTGGTTGCCTTGTGCCATCATTTTTGTTAACCAACTCCCTTTATATTTGCAACAGAAGAAAATCTGCTTGAAGAAATGAATTCTGCTATGTAATCCAAGGTCATGGATGTTTTATTCATCCAGAGATATCACTGACATATATTCACTTTCATTATTGCCCTATTTGAATACATTATATCTTATTGTGCTGCTTCCTTATATTAAGATTGTGCTGAGCAATGGGAGTCACCCTTTGGTTTTAAGTTAACTAAGAAGGTAAGCTAAGCACTAGGCATGAAGAATGGGAACCTGGCCATAGGGATTCCCAGGATTCGAGGGATATTGTGAGTTTAATTCTGCAGAATGTGGATCTCTACCCTGGAGGCTTCTTGAATAGAATACCACCACCTCAGACTGTGTTTTTTTAAGCATGGGATCTTGATTTACACTCTGTAGTTAGCTCACTTCAAGCAAATGCTACCACTTAAAAGCTAATTCTTTCAGGTAAATAATTAAAGCCATCTACAAGGAAAACCACTTCTAGGGATGTGACAGCCATCCGTTTACAAGGGTGTCCCACAGGGAGAATGAAGGACACGAAAGAGTGTCACACCTCAGAATGGGGAACTCTTAACAGATTACAACATGAGCTGTATGGAAGTATGCACACAGATTATGAAGGCACATTCCCTGTTGCGGAGGAGGAAAAGACAACATTTTAATGGGATATGGCTATCAAATGAAGACAGAGTAGGAGGCAACAAATCATTTAATGATACTACTAGGAAAATACACACTATGAAGTTAATTAGGAAAACACAACCTATCAAACCTGATATAAAATCAAATCCTTATTGGATAACATAGAAAAAAGTGGCTCAGCCATGTTACCTATAATTTCAAACAAAGATTAACTCTGCCTCTTTTTACTTATTCAATTATGAGCCCACTGTCACTAAAGAGTCATGCTGTGGGAATTTTCTCAAATCACATGGGCATTTGGATGCCAATAGATTTAGCTGTTAGAGGGACACAACTATTTAATTATGCAGTAGCAGACTATGGCTGTCACTGGGATGCACATTAAAATAAGGGGTCTGGTGTTTCAAAGTTAACAGAAAAGGATCTGTTATCAGGAGATTTCTAGTTTATCCTTCATCACTGCCACAGATTTGCTGTGGGATACACTAGACATGTTACTTGTATGAAGTAGCCCCATCCTTTGTATGAAAAATAAAATTCTTCTAATTCAGTTGACTCTCCTTTTTGATGTTGCTGATGTAAAGTTTACTCTGTAGTGTCTGCAAATGACTTTGCATAAAAAATGCAGCTAAATGAATAGTTAAAATTATTCACTATTTAAAGTAACACTCCAAGCAACACTTAATAGCATGTACTGTACACTGAAATGAAAATTTCACAAGTCACATTCTCCCATGCCAGTGGCTCACTTCATCTTCTTCATCATCTCTTCACTATTTCTCAGTAAAAAAAAAAGACTCAGTAGTCTGAAAGTAATATTAAAAGATCCACATGGCCATTTAATATGCATTGAGTGTAGTACATAGCCAGAGTCTGAATATGGTACTTATATCAACTGTTTTACTCAGACATCTTGCTATAAAGCTACCAGATCCATGTTCAGATACATGTAGCTTTTATTTGAAATTATCTTACTGTATATTATCCTTAGTCTTAAATGACACAGTAGGCTTAATGTCCAAAGATCATAGCTTTCTAAATGCAGTATTTGGGCATTTTTGTACATCAATTTTCCACATTCAAAACCTTTCAAGAACTTTCTTATACAACGAATTCACTGTACAGTACTGTATATACTGTATATTATAACACTTTTGTACCACTAAAGAATGAGAGCTGTTGAATATTGTTGCTGTCTCTTTTAAGCCAAACAAATAGTTCTTCACAATGGTCAAGTCTTTTCATATGATTTGTGTGACTGATAATGTCTATGACCTATTTGGCAACCTATACAATCACCAAACTCTAGCTTTATCCTTTCAAGCTGAAACCCAGTTAATTCAGTAACTGTCAGAAATAGTTTAATGTTTTTTTTTCTGTTTTTGAGACACCTTGAGAAAAATCTGAACCAAAACCACAGAAGTGTTCTGCTACAAAAAATAAGCCAAGGTGAAAGGGCCACAGTGTGCTTTTAAGTCTACACAACTGATTCCAGCTGACACATACAGTACTCAAAGAGTATCCTTCCCAAAACTCTGAAGCACCCAAGAGACTTTCTGACCATGTCATCCAAGGCAAGCTATTTAAAAAAAGGAATGTCAAGATATCAATTCATCACCTGAGGTCTAGCATCATAAATGCCATTGCAAATTGAGACTGGTGAAAGTTTGTATGCGGCGGTCATTAAAAGATTTCTTACAAAGGTCAGTCTGGTTCCCTGGGAGGGAAGCCGAAGTGAGGAGTTAGAGAGTTGTGAAGGGGTAAGTATGCGGTTGCAGTGCCGAGACATATTTCAGGGGAAGACAAATGTTTTCATATTTTTTACATGACGAAACTCATAAACTGAACAAGCGCATTGTGAGCTGCAACAGAATGTAAACTAAAGTGATTCCAGTAAAGACTGAGATGGTTATTGCAGGTGATGGCATGAACTGAGGGTGCATGTGCCATCTAGCAGGAAAAGGGCAGTTGGAAAGTGCTGCCAGGGGGAGTGTTGAGATGCCAGGATTGTAAAACTGGGGGGTGAGGGATAAATCTCATTGTCGCAGGGCTGCACACTTATTTACACCTTCTGTTATTCCTACCAGAGTTAGTCAAGTTTGTTCAGAACAGAATGAGCAGATGTCTAGATTGAGCAGGGGGTCCAGCATTAGGCTGGGAAGGGGGAAGGAGGGGCAACATACTAATATTACAATCTCCTAACACATTGCCTTTTGAAAATGAAACTATACTACTGCCTAAAAATAAACAGAATTAATTCAACAAGTTAGCTTTGATGTGAGTACCGTATCAAAATGTGAGACTGAAATGATTACACATTGCTCTTTCTTACATGCAGGTGAATTTATTACTTATTTATGCACAAATTAAAATGAAGACATAATGAATGAGTCTTCCATGGAAGGTATTTTCTGAAATGTTAAGCATTGCAGGGAATGATACAAGTGTGTCTGTCCTCATTATAGTTCATTTCAGTGCATTATGGACCTTAGAGTTGAATATAGCAATTGTCTATTGGCTTCTTACATTGTAAGGGATCCTCCATTTTTCAATAATTCACCAAGGTTAAAAGAAGCCTTTGTCAGGACTGCTTCAAGGGCATACTGGAATCAGATGATACCCCATGCAGGAGCACGCATGGTAGAATCAGATGGCAGCATGCAATTTATTTGCACAACAGGAAGAGGGGGTCCACATTAAAACAACACCTGCTTAAACAACACAGAAAAGCAGACTCTGCAAAGCATAGCAAGCAGTTATAGAGTGTACAAAAATCTGAAAGTGTTCAAATCTGCATCATATTCTTCATTTTAGCGTTTTTCCTTAGTACATTGGTTATTTATCATTTTTATTAGTACCTTTAGAGACAGAGCTCTCAGGTACAGAGATTTAGGATATTTTGTATTGGTAATTGTATTGGATGTATAGTGTTACACAAGCCACAAAACAAGTCCCATCTTATGTGTTTTCGTTATCATATGCTAAGCAAATCACCAATTTCGGTTGAGTTTAGGACCAGGGAGGTTTTTTAGCAATTAAAGGAATAGAAACTAATACCAGTGCCGCTCTGTTTAGGGCACTAGAGATTACAGTTTTCCAGATACAGTAGGTGTGATTTTTCAGAAGAAATGATAATACAACTACCAAAGAGGATGAACATCAGAGATAATAACAGACCATGCATCCATACAAATAAAAACAGAATACAAAAATTTAAAGCTGTCTTAGCAGCAATGTCCCTTCATTACCTGTATGCAAACAGGCACAAACAATATGTACCTAACACAAACATGCCAACATCTTTTTATCTGCCTTTTTTTCTTTCCATCAAAGGAGAGGTGGAAAAGACAGCTCATAACTATCAAGACTTTGTTGTCCTGCTGTGCATAATTCTATAAATACAGAGGTACTGTATATGCTGGTCTCTGAATGTTTATACATGTTAAATACTATATACAGGCAGTACGGTGGTTAGCATTGGTGCTTTGCAGTGCTGGTGCTCTGGGTTCAGTTCTGGTCTTGGGGAGCTACTGTGTGTGGAGATTGTACTGTATGTTCTCCCCATGTTCACATGGGTTTTTCCAACAGTCTGAAGACATACTAGTGGGTTAATTGGCTTCTAGGAAAATTGGCCCTGGTGTGAGTGTGTGCGTTTCTGTGTCTACCCTGTAATGGACTGGCGTCTCATCCAGGGTGCAACTTGCATGTTGCTTGCCAGGACAGGCTCCTGCTTCCCCACAACACTACTGTAAATTTGATGAAGCAGTTAGAAAATGAATGGATGGATATACTATATACAATATTTTGTGGTGTTAAGCAGCAGCATAATCACCTTATACCTTGATCTTGTTCGATTTCAGAAGTTAATCAGGGGCTGGATAGAGCTGAGATGCAAGACATCTGAAGAAATAATGCTGCTACAAGGGATGTTGGTGAGCTAGTAGGTAGCCCTCTTCCATCTGGAACAGAATATCTCAAGTGATGTCCATTAAGTCAAAGAGGGATATTACACTGCAGAAAGTACAGACCTTCAGAGCAGATATGAAATCCATGTTCTCACTACTGTTCTGGTCGTTAAATATCCCTTGGCACTTTTGAAAGATTAAGGGAGTTTACCCTTTCATCATGTTGTTATTGTTATTAAATGAAAAACATGTTTTGTGGTGTGAATGAATTGCAGTGGTTTTGAGACCTTGGAAATGTAAGGTTGCTCTTCTCTGAACCACAGAGACAAGGTTCTTAAGACTCCTTCCAGCTACACCTGTGAGTGTGTAGGGTAGAGTAAGACCTAATATGTCCTTTAACTGTAGATGGAAGCTAGGTGTAAGGCATGCTGGTGGATTGTTTTTCATGATAAATTTCCTATATTCTCCATGGGTTATATACATAAAGGTCAGACAGTATAAAAAAGTATAAAAAACAGTTCCCATCGTCGTCTGTGGCCAAATATGTTCTGAGAAATATGTTCTTATTTGTAAATAATATCAAATGAAATTTGAGGAATGAATTGTATAAATGCATGCTCTGCTTATGATCTCCTATGCAGAACCCTAAACTAACTGCAATAATATGCAGTGAAAATGGCCTGAGTAGCAAACACGTTCACACATGGATGAGTATTCATATGTGAACATTCATAAGACTAGCCTTATAGCCACTCCAGCAATGAAAAATGAAAGCCTCAGATTAATAGACCGACCGGAACTATTCTTGCAAACCAGTCAATGAACAGTGAGCTGTGAAATCTAGTATGGAAGTCTAGGAAGATAATATAAGCCTTTAAAGGAGAAAGAAAGGCAATATTAAAGCATACTGTATGTTCCCCCATACAGTCAATCAAGGTACTGTATCTGTCTGAGTTACATTAAGATGGAAATTTGCCTCAATAATCTAATCTTAGTATTGCCATGTCTTGATGAGGTGTAACAGTGCAAAACTAAACATGATGCATGTGGTGCCTCCAAAATGGCAAAAAGCATAAAATAGAACATTGTTATCCAGATAGATTACCTTTTACACTTAACAATGTTTGACATTTATATAGTTCAACAAAAGGTCATAGGAAGTGATACCCAAATATCAAAAAGTCATCTCTTTTGGTTGAAAATAATGTAGTGAGATTGTCACAGGATTTTGGAATAGAGGAAAATCAGACAACAGGGGCTGTGTCGCAATGCTGGCTGGCAAGCCTTCAGAATTTTTGTCACAGGATCAATTGATTGTGATGAAGTTTTATGGAATGTGTTCCCAAGTACATGCCTGAGTTTGCATGAAAACAAAGCTGAAACAAAGCTGAAATTATGATCATTGTTGCACTACTGTGTCTGACTGCGTCTCCTCATGTGCCAGTGCATAAAATTTCAAGTGTGTACTTAATGATTGTAGAACACCTAGAGATATGGGGGTCAGGAGTCAGTGTGTCCCTGTATCCTTGAATGCAATGTAGTCACACTTAGAGGATAATGCTCGTCTTAGGGAATTGAAAGTTTAGATAGCCCCAAAATATGAAGCGTTAGAGGGGAGCAGAAGGGGAAAAGATCTACTGAAAAATGTTTAAAAAGAGTACAACAAAGAATCAAAAAGGCTTTTATAGTGAGACAGCTGAGGGAAAAACATGTTCAGACTCAGCTGACAGAGGGATGGAGAATTAGAAATCTCAAAGATTTTAGAAGTGGACATGGGTCCAGAATCCTGCAGGTATCAAATCAGAAACCACAGAGGACCTAATAAGGAAGTGTACTGTAATGTTTCTTTTCCTTGAATACTTTTACGGAAACAACAAAAGATAGAATGATTGCACACTTACCTCTCCATTGTCTCTCTGATATTGGGGGCTGGGTGTGGGGGTGGGGAGGTGCCGCCAGTCGAAAAATAAATTAATTCTCTGCTCAAGAGAGACAGACAAGGAATAAACTGGGGAGGGACATGTGTCTTTGGTTAAAAGCTTGTTGTACATATAATGTCTGTCATCGTCTATCATGGTCTGATGCAGGAATATCTCTTAGATTTGCTCTCTTGCCATTTGTGATTGAATAGCACTGTGCAGCAGGGGAAGGCTTTCATTAAGCAGTCCTGTATTACTGTTGACTGAGTCTGCAGTCTCAGCGCTGCTCCTCTATGCAGTGTGAATGGCAAGTTTTTTTTGAGTCTTACACTCCAATGTCTAATGAGCACTCTGTCAATTTTGAAGCTAGAATGTGGCCTATTGTAAAGCATATTAGCTAACTTTCTGAAGATGTACAAAGTAGACAGGTTATTTTGCAGAACTTCTTGGCAAGAGTTCTGTGCAAACCTAATGGAAATAACAGCAGGTTTGCTACACTAACAGGGGACAAGAATGCAGATATCGTACTGGTAACAGGCTTTCCCTAAAGGCTTGTGTTTGTATGGCATATTCAGGGACACCAATAGCATGAGTGTGTACTGTCCTTCTAAACTCAAATGTCTGTAACAATGTCACCATGCCATGACTATAAGAGTGCAATAGAAAAGTACCGTCACAATGCTGACTGATGACTCATCTTTGCTTATTCTACCTGTAGAGTCTTTATTTACTTAAGATAGGTATAATTCTTTACTTTAAAGCAAACGAAGTGTACTATTTAACAGAAAAGGCTTTTCTAGCCAAAACTGTTTATAGTTCTTTTAAAGCTTAGAGACTGTCAGAGATTTTAGTTATTTAATGCGAAAAACTAGCCTTTTGGAGACTGGTTTTGGGAGACAAGATCTCTGATTTTAAAATACAGCAAGACCATTCAAAAATCACTGAAACGGTCTTTACAGTTATCTGACACACATAAAGTGAAAATGACACAAACGTATGTGGCTTGTGACGCAGAAGTTTCTGTTTTTGATGATGATGTAGAACAAAGCAGCTGAGGACAAAGGTACCATGTGAAATAATGGTCATAGGGGCTCCTAAATCCCCTCTATAAATGTATATATGTATATTTCAATGTATTTAACAATGAAACATAAAATAAATGGGAATGAGTCTCCCAAATGGATCAGATGGCAAAGGTGCTTGTCCAGGCACAGGTACAGAACCTGAATAAGTTCAATAACCAACTGTGATCAACTGTGGTAGTGGCTGAGTGCCACTGAAGATAGGGTATGATTTGTTGGCCAGGGCTGTCTAGGCAGTGACCCCTGTGACCTCAAGAGCAATTGCAGGCATATGGTTTTGTTGTTAAGAGATGTGCTCTCTTCTCCTTCTTGTTGCTGAAGCTCTCGTTCAGAGCTGTGGTGTCTCCCTATGACTAACTTTGGAAAAGATGGCTAACTTGAATGTAGGTGAGTCAAAAAAGTTTGCCTACACTTCCTCATTCACTTTTTTGTGGTCAAGGGTTCATAGCTGTAAGTGTACAATGTGAAAATTTTGTAATAGGCAGCACATCTGGCTATTGCACAATTGGTTGGGAATAAGAAATATAATTGATGATTCTATAAAACTCAATGGAAATATGAGAGGTCCGGAACAGAAAAGTTTCCATTTCTATCATTCCTGTGGTTCCTGCTTTTTTAATGGAATCCTCTCAAATTGCTTTCATTTGCTCTCCTCTGCTGATATACACCTTCCTTTAATTTAGTAGGTGTCCCACTTTTATGACACATTGTAAAACTAATTTTTACTCACATTGTATTGCCATTATCCATTACCACTAAAGACCCAACACTGAGGTTGAGTTTAATGGCACATTCATGATAAAGCTCTGAACAGCCTTGTAATCTTCATAAGCACCCAGCTTACTGTCTGACACATAATGGGAAATCTATACGCTGCAATTTCATTTCTGTGACTGCCGATTCCCTAATATTCAGCTGCTGTCACTGAGGGTTCATTTCATCAGGGTCAGAGTGGATTAGACTAATTAGAGGTAATAATGGGAGGACATTTGCTCAGGGAGAACAATGCACATTTGTAGTTCAAGAGCATGTTCAACACAACAGTCCTACTTGTCTTTGTTGGGGTTTGGGACTATGGAGACCAAACGGAGCAAACATTCTGTCTATCAACCCACCACTCTAAGTTTAATAGGATTGAAAAAATAATCTACTTTTTCAATATCAATCAAAAACCATTTGCAAATGTATTTTTTAATGTACTTATATTTAAAATTTTTAAAATATATCCACAGCAGACAGTACTGTCCCTGTAAAATATCCTCAGCAGCATTAAAAATGCAACAATTGCTATTGGTATTCATACTCAATTGTTGCATTTTTAATGCCTCAGAGTACATATTCTCACTGTGTTTCTTATGAACTTATGAGAAAGTCCACAGTGGTTTATTGCTTACACAACAGCTTTTTCAACATTAATTCACATTCATAACACGAAATGTACACAAGGTTTATGTGCATTTAAAAAGAAAATGAACACACAATCTTTCAGCTTTCAAAAAACAACATGTCTCTACATCCACAAGCATGTACGCGGCACAGTTTTAATGTCCCAAAGGAGACTTAATTCACACTTCAGAACTCATTCTGTATTTCATTTATTCCTGTCAATCTACATCATTCAATTTTGTGGGTAATTTGAACCAGTGGGTGGTGGGGAGGATTTCAAAAAAACATCTGTTGCGTGATGATTCACACCCATCACAGTGGTAAGGGTTTGAATTGTTATTATCTATTTAACTTTGGTCACACAAGAGTTTAAAACATCCTGTTTTCTGATGTTCCTTTCTGGGAACACATCTTATTACAAAATCTACATACAACCAACATGGATTCAGGACTATTTGTATGAGAGCTCTTCTCTAGGGGTGAGAAGCACTCAAGGCAGATGAAGGGTGCTTCTTTAGGCCTGTCTGTCCTGTGGCCCAGATCCATCCCTAAGGAAAGACTGAGGGCAGAAATAAATCAGAAGGAAATTACTGTAGACTGCAATTTGGCCTGATTTCCATACACTATTTAGCAGCAGCGGACAAAGATACAGTGTGAGGGAGAAATAGCATGAACTGGAATGGAAGGGAAAAAGGGTGCTTTATATACAATAACAAAGTAAACACTGAACATTCCCCTACCCATACCCAGATAAAGGACAATGAGACCAGAGCACTGCAGTCAGTGCCCTGCATAATTACAGTAATCACTCATGGGACACTCTTGATTATTACATTGCCACAGATGTTGTTCACTGTAGAGCACTCACAGTATTAAGGTAATTGTGATTTCTGTCCTTTCACTGCTGTCTATAACACTGGCATCTGCTCTAAATGGCATTAAAGTAATCTCCCAGTCTTATATGGCAGAAGTATTCTGCATTTGCCTGACAAGATGACAAAATGGCACCCTGAAAAACACACTGGAGTCCACACTCGCCTTTGAATGCCCTATTAAGGCAGCAATAATGAAAACAAAATGAATTGATGAAACATGGTTAAAAGCAACAATTAAGGTTCCCAACCTCCCCCAGGATTTTATGAAGCACCAGACTAATAAATATATGACTTTTCTTGTAAGCAAATTTAAGAAAATGTCTATTTAATTTAAAGGTTTGACAATCTATTCAGTTGGTGTTTCAATGCAATAATGAAGGTAGGAAAACAGAAGTCTTCTAAATGGGAAGAGAGTTTATCTGCTGTCTGCCACAGTAGAAAACTGCTCACTTTGTAGTTAGGAAGATGAAAACTGTAAAACCCCTTTTCCTGAGGGCTGCTCAATTTTCAATTTTTATAAAATTCTATAAGTACCTCAAAATGCCTAAACCATATTTTCCCCTTTTCTCAGTAATTACACGGTAAGGCAGCTGTAAAACACACGTCAAAATGCTGCTGTTTTAATAGAACACTACTGCCATGGAAATAACACACCATAGCACTGATCAATGTCTACAGCACAGAGCAAATTCCCATAACATTATAATATTCACACTGTACATCATGTTTCCACATTTGACTTTCCTATGAGAAGATATTTGCATGCTGCGCTTAATAGTTTAGATTTCCAGAACCTCCTTTTTTTACTTTGTGGTGAGGACAATCCAAGAGAAAAATATAAATTCCAACTTCAAAATCCAGTACCTAGCCAATAAGGACTCAACACCAAACCTCTAAAATTCCACAGTTCTACCCAATGACTTAAACTTTTAAGCTTTAAAATATGCAGTCCTGTGTTTCTTTTGATATTGAACCTAAATGCAGGCATTCTGCACAAAAGTTACACAAATATTTGTCCTGCCATGCATGTCTGATTGTTGATTGTTGGTGGCTAAAAAACTGCAGTCAGCTTCAACAAGCTTACCCCACTATTTTGATCAGGATTAATTCCTCCTTATTGAGTCCCATTTCTTCCAAATTAAAAAAAAACTTCAAACTGAAGTTGGAATATTTAAAAAATTTAAAAATATTGAACACTTCAGTCAAAAGTCCACGTAATGTCTTCCAATCAACACTGAAGAGATTCAGCTCCTTTATTTTTTATGTATCACAACCTTTTTAACTTAAATCATTATTACAGCTCTACTTTGTACTCATTTTAGAACAAAAACATGTTTTGTACGTTTATTGAAGTAGTTCAGGTGGGTAGCTGCGTCAGCCTGCCTAGGCTTCAAAAGAACAGGTAATAGGTTTATTACATGCTGAAAAGAGAAGAAAGAAAGCACAACGTTATGAAACGTCATGTTTTGTAAATGGTAACTAACATCTAATACAACATTTTTAATTACCTATTTTTTTATTTTCTGTGTTGCACTGAATGTATGTCAATTGATATAGGACTTAGTGAAGGAATCTGCCATCTGTGTTGGCAATCATTGTATTTCTTCATTGCAAACACACCATAGCCTATTTCCTAGTCTTATTATTCAGTGAAAGGGGGTTTTCTCTCTCATGTTTGTTCAGCTTTCATGGGCACAAGATACATTCATCTACTGTACATGACCTGAAGTCATACACAAAAAAACGATCAAACAATCATCCATTATTGAACACACTGTACTTAGAAAAACAGCTGAAGACTATTGGTCTGGATAAAGACACTGGCTTTTACATTTTGCCCAAGTGTTTTCTTAGAAAGGCACAAGGGAGAGACCTCACTAAAGTCCTCATTTTCTATACTGTGCTAGAAAACATCCATTGTACAGGATTGGTTTACTCCACTTACTGTAATGCCACTGACCTAAAAAAATAGCTGCCTGCATTAAAAACCTTTTCCTAATCAAAATGCACAAAGCACAGACAATAACTTTAACACATTTCTTAGCCCAGTTTATTTACCCTGCATATCAATGCAGTGTTTTCTGTTACAGCAGAAGCAGTTTAAATCAATGTAGGTCATCTGCATTCATCTTTATTGTTTAAAGCATGTGTTTTTTTTTGTTTCAGAGTTTTTGAACTGAGTTTTTCCAGTGACTTGGAAAAGCAGAATAGCCATGTCACTCCAGTTGAATGTGACCTCACAGTACCAGTTTGAGGCTCCCTTTTACATGTAAAGAATTCTGACTTGGCATTTAGATGTTATACTTAGATATAACAAAAAAATTCTATAGACAAGCTTTCACCACTCACAAGCTATATCCTCAAAGACAGAGAATAAGAGAATTCAGAAGCAGAAAAGAAGTCTTAAATGTTTAGTGTTAATCCATGACATTTATCTATTTTATTTCCATATTGGCAGTAGGAGCTTACAGGTGGTACAAATAATTTGAAATGTTTTTTTTAATATTGCAATGTTTCCTTTTTCAATTATATGATTCTATGTTGCTTTATAATACATGAAATACACATTTGAAAAATAAAGCTTTAAACAAAACAAACACAGAAGATGATAAAAAGCTGTCCAAGAATAATTTTCAGACTAAGAAGTAAGATTTGTTCCAAGAGATAAGTATGATAATAACTAATAGTGGCATAAATTACCTATATAGAAATGTACTCCTTTGATTCAAATGTTCCTGTATGTTCAGCCTGGAAGTATGACATTTTAGAGTTGCTGTTTCTTCACAGTAAACAAATAAAGCCCTTTAAATAATATTTAACAAACACTGAGTTTTAATTTAATTGAGGGATAAATGTATTTATTTAAAATGATGAACATATCCCAAAATTATCTTAAGAGGTTTAAAAAACAAGACAATCTTCCACAGAATTGATGGTGAAAGTATGAAGCTATCCATGGTCCTGAAATCTGACCTCATCAGAACACCTATTCATTTGCTCCACAGCTTTGTCATTTTAATCTATGTGGGGATTCAGGAACATGCTCTCTAAAACCAGTGCTTTCCATCCAGTTAATTAAATGAAACATGAGCGCAGCAAAATTACTTCTCTATAGAGGACCCACACCTATACTGCTAAATTGCACTAGCCCAGCAGTGTCATATACTGTATACTGAATGAGACATTTTAGAAACAACTCCTCCAAGATACTCTCTTCATTTAGTGCAATGGAGCACCTCTAATCTATAAATTGTCAGTCCTCGCTTTTTCTTCACATGTAATTCTATCAAAATAAATTGCGACCAGTTCCAACTCATGGTACTACACTGCTGGTGTGTTGACTCTAGCTTATGTTTAGCACAAGCTGCATCTACAGTTTAACTTGTGAAAACAGATGGCAGGAAACAATTTTTCTTTTCTTTCTGCAATACTGTGTATGGTGTTTCTACATTTGCCACTTGAGCTTCTTGTTGGGCACTTGCCATTCTTAACTGACTGTCTTTTGTTTTTGTTATTAGTATTATTTGTGGCTGGAGAGCAAAGTGCCAGGCTTGCAATAAACTGGAGAGCACAACAGTCAGAGAAAAAAGTAATCTATAGCCTTTATAAATTGTCAATAGCTGTCAAAGTGGGGGTCAACAGTAGGGTCAAACGCACTAATCCAGCTGTGGAGATAAGGGAAGCAGCTGTTTGGGTGGAAAATCATAAACCAGTAAACCACGGAGTGGACCTGACCCACAATTACCTTCTCTGTCTCTCCTCTTTTTTTTCTCATCCACATCGCCTTTAAATCTTCTCTATCATTATGATTCTGAGTGTCTCTTTCTTCCTCCCACTCTTTCGCTCTAACACTCGCAGTCTCATGTTGTCCTCCCTTCCTACTACTGTACTGTCTTTCCTTTCCTACCTTCTCACTCATTGCCTTTCAGGTTAATAAGACGCGTTCATGATATTTAATAATGACTGTATCCTCTTAATCACACCATGAACCTTCAAAGTATTTACTGTGAGATACAATTAAACATATATTTCACTGCTCAAACGTACCTATGTCATGCTGATGAGCCCTAAGGATGAAACAGCAATCCATGGCTGCTTACTTTGACCTCATACTCTTAAAAGTTATCATTATGGAACCAGCAAGAACTAGTCAAATTCAATTTCCAGACATTCTGTCAACAGCATGTTCTTAAAATACAACAGAATCCTGAAAGTCATTTCTTATATAAAAGATTTAGTTTTGGAAATGCAATATTAATCCAATACTGTATATTACAAATATATATGTAAAACACATAATTCTAAAGAACCACAATTACATCGTAAAAAGGCACAAAAAATGTATCACAGAAAAAATGAAATTCCTGTATAAAAACAATTAAAACAGCAACAGTAAAAACTCTCCATCTCAATACACACAGTACAATTGCAATCATAAAAAAATGGCAACAGCTCACGTTATATCTCCCTACATTTCTATTGAAAACCTTAGTAAGTCACTGGCATAAAGGTGCAAGAAAGGAAGGATGGATGAACAGAGAGAGAAAGTCAGAACCCTACAGCAGACAGAATTGTCTTAAAACGTCTCAAGTTTTGCCTCCTGCGGTGCTGTAATTGGATGACATGCTAATTAATATGAAGACCCATACTCACTTCTCTGCTGCTCTAAGCTCCCACTCTAACCTGCTAGGATTACTCATGCTTATATTTTCGTATCTCTTTGGGCATACAGTACACTGCTTGTCTCCTCTTTTTCTCAGAACAGATTTTATCACACTGTTTTTAGAGCTGTTAAGTGAATATTCATATATTATGGCAGGAGACATGAATTTAAATGAGTGAAAACTCAGACTCCAAATTTCATAATAAAATGCTCCTAGATGTATTTTTCCCAGAAGCCCAAACCAGCCCTGAAAAAATTACTGAAAATTTGAGCAAAATCTTTAACAGAAATGACTGTGTAGCTTCTGATAGTTCCAGCTATTCATAGCACTATATTAAAAGAAATATTACTAATGTTATAAATAAATACTGTATGTACTGTATCTATATGTTGTTATGAGACAATACAACTTAATACTAAACTAGGCTAAACAGATAAAATGTCTTAGTAAACCTGTTTGTAATTACTCTAACCTATCAACAGTTGAATCTTTTGTTTACGTACTGTAAGCAACAATTACATCAAGTAGAGAATTAGAATGTTCCTATATATTTTAACAGTTTTTTCTCCCTCAGTACATCTGTGTCATGTTACAATTTACTCTGAACTCTGCCAGAAGATCTAAATGTTTCATGTCGTGAAATGGTTGCAGTGATGAGTAGTTTACTGCTTACTACTGTTTAAAGAACTACTATTTAAAGAACTTACCATAAACACATCAATAAAGAAGAATACATATCCTTCATTGTATGACACTTTATGTGCATTAATGTAACTTCATGACCATACATTAATTCTCCAGTCATTACTAACATCATCGCCATCTCTTTTTGAAAAGGACTCCTGCTAATGAGATTAAAAACAGTGCGCACTCTCCTACTAGCCAATTTTTTATTTTTTTTTTACTTTTATGTTGTATTCTGTGCCCATCCACACTCCCCACCAGAGATTCCCCACTGGTCCCTGACTTCACTGTAAAACTGAACACTTTGTGTTACTTCTTAAATATGTCAGACTCTACATACTGTATCATTACTCAACTCTGACCATGGAATTGGCTGTTCTATTTCTTTGAAGCCCATTTAATTATAGTTAAAAAAAACTATTTGACATTTATGCCTTGAATTTCCCATGTATTCATTATGTTTTAAATATCTAAGCAAGTGCACAATGACTATTTCAATTCAAATTGTACTACATTAGTGCTAAAACATAAAAATTACTGTACCACAATGCATCTAAAAAAATGGATGCATTTGAACAATTACCTTTCCCGGCTAACCCAGGCAAATTGATTTAATCACATATCTTTCGCTGTTGTGACAATCAGTGAATGCAAATTCTCACAGCAGCCTTTAGACAGTATGTCCATCTCCCCAGTCCTGCTCTTTTTCATCTTTTTCTACTGGCAGAAAAGATGTGAATAAGTGCATAATCACTTCTTTTTGTGCAGCATTACTTAGCAAAGGCTTGCTACAGCAATATACACCTTCTTCCCCAACAACTGATATACAAGCACCCTCTCAGATGCCCACTGTTACAGTACGTACATTGACACATTGCTGGTGATGCCACCTAGCTGCTCATCACAGAGTAATGAAGTATAGCTGGAATGAGAAAGAAAGGTGATAATAAAGGTGGAGTGTCATCAATTGCAAGTAACAGCTTAAATGGTAGATGATCACACCTTAAAGAATAAATTTGTTAGGGGTGCTGTGTTGTTTTAACAAGCCCTTTGTCAAAAAGCAACTACTGTATCTCTGACTTCTGCTGTGCACAGCATAATAAACACCTCCTCCTCTCTCCCTGTCAGATCAGCTGATAGGGCCTCTCACCCGTTTAATATAATTCACTTGGCTTCAGCTTCCTTCAAGAACTGATTAAACTGATGACATGAATAGATAGTGGGAAACGTCAGTGGAGCCACCATGATACTGCAGATTGAAAACAACAAGCCGGCACTTTACAAGCCAGCTATCTGCTGTGAGCGACAGGACAGTGTCAAAGGGAGGGCGTAGCACAGCAGTGCAGGACACAAGTACACATACAGAAGATCATAAGGTAATAAAAAAAATGAGGGCGCTCAGCCCATTTGTTTGCTTGGCTGCTTATCACATTTCACAGCCTTCCACAATCACCTAACACTGTCAAGCAGAGCCCTCCCACCTCCATAATACATTTTAAAATGTGCATTTCTGCAAAACAAACTATGTACAGTATCTGTAGCTACACTATAGTGCAGAAAATAAATATAACAATACAGCCTGCTCAAACCGGTGTTTTTATTCAATATCAAAAACTAGCAAACTGTACATTGCCCATTTTGCCCTTACTGTAGCTTACAGTACATGTCGGAAATTGCAGTAGAAACACTGAAGTGCTTTTGTGAACATTTCAGTAATGCTTCAACTCAGTAGAGCTGTGCTAAACTTATGCTGGCCAATTAAAATTAAAAACTATAGTAAAAGCTGATGCTGCTCAATCTATTATTTATTAAGTGCATTAAAATTACTTAACGTAATTAATTCTGTAGTAAAGATCTCAACTTTAAAAACATAGTATTAAAAAAATACTCTGTATTTTTCTGGTATTTTCATGTTGATGGGATCTAGAAATTACCACACATCACAGACTGATTGAAACCCATTAAATAACAGAACCACAACACCAGACAATTACTGTAGCCTTGTAATTTTTCTCATCATAAATTGTACTTAATTTTAGCTTTAATGCCGAACATGTTTCTATGATTAGGCTGCAACTTCAACAGTTCTGCTTGTTTGCTTATACAGTATATTTAATACATTTGTATTTTAACAAATGGGCCCTTTGAAGCCATCATAAACAAACCCAACCTGAGTGATGATAATTGTTGCTATTTGTTGTTTATGATCATTCTGAAATATTTACACCAAATATATAGTCATCCTGCACACTCTTACAAACATCCAATTCAACCCTTTTAATATTACAACCAAAATCCTCACACACATTTCTGAGCCAATACCCCAAGTGAAAATCTAAAATGAAGCAATAGGTGGTCATAGTATAGCCTTGGTCCTGGAGAGGTTATACATTCTAGCTTTATAGCCAAAGACCCAATTAATGTTCTATGTTACTAATACAGTAGCTCACTTTGAAGGCAAAACACCAGCAGTCTTATCACCCTGCAACTCACAACTGGCAACCCTCTGAAGCTAACCAGGTGAGAGCCTGGCCAGTACCTGGATGGGAGACCTCCTGGGACACTATACATTAAAATGGTGCCATCCTTTGGATGAGACATAAAAACTAAGGTCCTGACTCTCTGTGGTCATTAATAATAAGGGTTTTTCTTGAAAAGAGTAGGAATGTTACCCTGGCATCCTGGCCAAAATTCCCAGTGGCCTTTAACAATCATAACCTCCTAATCCACATCTATGAATTAGGTTCATCACTCTGTTGAACTAATACTAATACCACTAATACCTGTTTGATGAGTCCACTGGTGCACTATGGCTGCCGTCTCATCATCCAGGTGGGGGCAGCACATTGGTTGTGGTGGAGGGGAGTCCCCATGACTATGAAGTGCTTTGAGTGGAGTTTCCAGAAAAGCACTAGATATGTATAAGGAATTATTATTATTATATTAAAAGAGAAGATCCTGTTTGTTCTCCAAAGAAAAGAAATGGATTTGCCTCAGTTGCAACAAGATACGTCTTACATTCTAAAATAAATAGAAAAATAGACACTATATAAACAATAGTGGATGTCACAGTGACACCGTGGCAACTTAGTATTGCTCTCTCACAGAGCTGGGGCCCTAGGTTCAATTCTGGACCTGGGGAGCAATCTGTGTGAGGTTTGTATTTTCTACCCATGTCCATGTAAGTTTCCTTCAAGTGGAATTTAATTTCATTGCAGCCTGAAGTAATAAAAAATAGAGTGCGTAACAATGGGGAGTCCCCACAAATATACAGTAGGAATGCAAAGTGTGTGGGGCAGTTCTCCTCTGTGAAAGAGATGAAGGAGCCAAATGTAGAAAGATGATGCAAAATAAAACCCTTTCTAGGGCTCTCAGATAAAGAGTGGTCACTTTAGTCTTAAGGAGACGATGAATCGAATTTTCATTTGCCAGTCTGCCAAATCAGTGCTACAGTAACACTGTGCTAGCTCTCTGAGCGCTTCCTGTCCATCTTCTCATTGTCCCTTTCTATCTGAGTACCATTCACTTTTGTCTCCTGGTCTCAGCATTTCTTAGCTTATTTTTTTCACATGGTTAAGTGAATACATAAGGCTGGCAGGATGAATGAATTGCATTGTACAGTATGCTGTATTATAATTTATCTGTGCCCCATTTTATCTGTGCTCTTTTTAAATGGAAGCCATCACTGTCCTTAGCCAAAGATACAGTATCATATTTTTACTTGTGCTGTGCAGAATGTCAATAAAATAACACTTTTGATCACAATGTCCCACAGGGTTAATTTGCATTTAATATTAATCTTTACATTTGGGCAGAAGAATAAGAAGCTTTTACATCAGAGACACATCTCTGTTGGACCTAAATTAAAGTAAAATAAGGCAAGGTTTTATACTCATACCCTTTAGGTAAGCAAAGGATATTGATAAACAATAAGTGAGAAATTGGATTCATGGTATAATATGAGACACAATAGAATGGAAAATAATAAAAGATATGGAAAATGGGAATAGAATACGAGAAACATGCGATGGTCTTACTTTTAGTTATGATTTTGGATATGTGCTTTGGAGAGACTGCATGAAACTCTACAAAGTAAGATGCACTAATGTACATATTCATGCACATACAGTATACTGTATAAATATTCATATAATATTTAAATATGAATGGATTATAATTCTTTGGGCTACACACATTATTTTACAAAATAGTAAAGACAATTTAAAAATTGTACAATACAAGTGGACCATGCATTCAGTCATATCGATTCTCAAAACTAAATTAAATAGGCTTGAATTGTGTGTTCTAGAAAACATTTGACGTGGACAGTCATTTCAATTGTTGAAGAACTTATTCTTCATTAAATTTTATGGTGGCACAGTGGTTAGCATTGCTGCCTCACAGCGCTGGGGCCCTGGGTTTAATTATGGACCTAGGGTGCTGTCTGTGTGGAGTTTGAATGCTCTCCCTGTATTTACTGTACATGGGTTTTCCCTGAGTACTCCAGTTTCCCTCCACAGTCCAAAAGCAAACTGGAAGATGAATTGGCTTCAGACAAAAATGGCCCTGGTGCGAGCTTTTCCATTTCAGTGTCTGTGACTGTGTGTCTGCCCTCCGATAGACTAACATCCTGCCCAGGGCGTAGCCTGCCTTGCGCCCATTGCTTGCCAGGGATAGGCACCAGTTCCCTCATGACCCTGAATCCGAAGAAGTGGTTAGAAAATGGATAGATGGAAACACTGTATTATGGACTGCTTATATATATATACTGCTTCATATATTGAAGATTCAATACTAAAACCAGAATGTTTTTCAGCTTTATTCTTGAAAAGGATTACTGTTATTTCAGTTTTTCACAATGTGGCATGCTATAACCAAGGGGATTTCAAGAAGTTTGGATAGTTTTGGATTATGTTTACAGTACCAAATCTTTGTAAATACTGAAAAACATAAACAGGCAATAGAAGTTTTCTTTTAAGTTTTTTTTATCTAAGTAATGTCAGGCCTGATGATTTTTCTATTATAGTCCTTGCATGTTCTGTTACATTTGTGCACTAAGCCACCCAAAACTCATTAAAAACACATTGGCGAAAAGCACCTCATTAAAGCTCTGTCAGGAGTTTGTCATAGGAAACTGTGCCATCTGCCTGCTAATACAAGAAGGGAAATTATTGTATGTCTGTTACAGACTTGTTAAGGTGGTGAGTTCTTGTGTATAATAGTGACAGTGTTTCAGACAGTCACCCATTGTGTCCCTAGGCACTATGATTTAAAACATAGCGAGTGACATCTCTAGCTGTCCAGATCACTGCACTCTCAATTTAGGTGTCATGCTTACTAAAGAAACTCCTTGTAGCTTAGATGTCTAAGCTCATATCATAAGAGTGTGTAAGCGCAGTCCAACTATACTGTATCTTCCAAATCTATTTAAGATGACATCAAAAACAGAATATCTATTTTTATGAATAGTTCTAAAAAAACTAATCAAAGTTAAAATAAGTACAGGTATTTTGCTCAATGTTATTAGTAATGAAAAGTAGCAGTAGATTCAAAATGAATATTTGAATTTTAAAGAATTTAGTAGTACTAATGATATTAACACAGGACAGCTGCTTTAAATGAGTGACAACACCTTCACATAAAGCAAGCTCATTTAAAGGGGCAGGGATAATAGAAAGTGATAGTATTTGCCAGATCCTTGGTGGACCCCATAATATGACAGAAGTAGAGCTCTGTGCTCTGACAGGAGCCCCAGTGTGCCGGACACTGATAAGGAACTTGCCCCAGGGAGAGCACAGATAATTCCTTTCACTGTCACCTACTGACATTAGCCAATGCACTGAGATGAGCTTGCACGTCCTCGACCTCTGAGATAATGGACCAGGGGGCTAATTGCCAGGCTGTGGGAGAAATGAAAGAAGAGTAGCCTCCTGCTCTTTGCCCTGTCCTTCACTCTCCTCCTTGCCTGCTCTGCCTGACATGCACACAGCATGAATAATGGGCCCACTTCAGGGAGGATGAAGACGGATTCATTAATATATCTCAGACGGCATAGCACTTACCAAGTGGTGTGAAAAATCCACTTTTCTAGTGTAAAAAGAAACACTTTAAGTTTCATCAAAGATTAAATTAAATAAGGTGATTTAATTTCTGCTTCCTGGTAAAATGTAGCAAAGTTTGCGTATTCTGATGAATGCTGTGCTCTTTTGCTTTGTTTGATCTGAAAAAATCTTCAACAATTATAGCTACAGTATGTTCGTTTTTGTATCTCTTACATTGTAAGAAGTGGTCTACAATTGTAGATTCTTACAAAATGTGATACATGTGATTATCCACTGTATAAATAATGCCAATAAGATGGAGCATGATGAAAATAAAAATTCCAACAATTGTTTTCCCCTTCATTATTCGTTCTAACAAAAACCTTACTAAGAATACTATAGATTGCACAATTGTGAAATTGTACATTTACAATATACAGTAGTTGGGTCATTTCTTTCTTAGATTTTAAACTTCTCTTCTGTTGTTTTTGTCAGGGCTTACTGTGTTCCCTCAAATAATTCCTGACACTGAAGATGTTTAAACAGTTTAGCTGACAAAGATGAAAAGTACAATAGCAAGAACTGTCTTGATTGTTATCAATAATGTCAGGAAGTACGCAGCTAAGGAATTCATGCATTACATCTTGGTAATTTAAAAGACTCATCAATGACAACAAGTTCAGCAATAGTTAAATGGCACTTTAAAATAAAGATGTCTTCAGCTTCAGTGATGTAAAATGAAGTATTTAAATTGGTGATTCCAGTCTTTGTGAGTGTGAATATGCAAATGCTGAGCACATGTAACTGTAATGTGGTGGTGTGTCAGTAAGTGCTTTGGCAACACTGATTGTACCCATCGGTCATGCTAATAAAGCACCTTGAACTGAATTGAATTGAAGCGTGTAACACCAGGTATGCAGGACAGCTCCCCTACCCAAGCCACCCAGTTCCTTCTCAGCAGACAGCTTCTTGTGTCCACAGTATCAACACCCAGTCCTGAGGAGCCAAGCCTCATATCTTCATGCCTGCAGCAAGATCTGTTTAGCATACAGATCAGTTCAGCACTCACAACCTCAGGTGGACCCCTATTAATTTTCCCCATGCAGCAATATATATCCAACATCTTTCAGCTTTTCCAACAGACAAGAATATTTCCGGCATATAGATGCCTTTTAAGTAGGGATTTACCAGGGACTGACAGAAAAAGCATTCAAAATGGCTGCAGATGCTTCTCTGAAAATCTTTCACACAGGATAAAGAAGCAGAATTTCGGAGCATCTTCGAGAAAAGACAAGAGGCTCAATTAGTGGTGTGGTGCAACTAGCAAGCAGGTCCACTTTTTACTTATTAACTTACTATTCCCTTGGCTTGGTGCCAATGAGAGACATTTCACTGGTGGTCTGATCCTGTGAACAGGGGGTTGAAAACCTGTTGTACAATTTCAACTGTTTGACATTACATGGTCTTGTAAATGGGTTAGATCCAAATCCAATTTTATGTGTGAATAAAGACTACCATTAAACAACACAAGGTTGTACCAAGGCCAAAATGGATTGTGTTAAATTTGATACATACAATATGATTTATTTTAATAATAATATTTTAATAGAATTAAATGATCTTTAAGTTACAATGCTTCCAGTATGATGATTTTAACACTTCTGCATAGCACAAAACATTTAATTTCACTTGAATTCCAATTTCATCTCAATTATTGATGAGATAGATAAATGCAGTTTTACACACTGGCCTGGATGTGGTCATGGTTTCTGAATCTATTCTACTGTAATTGCTAGTTGTCACTTTGTTGAGGTCAATATATAGATGAACGACACACCATAGTCCCAGACCTCTAGTAACCAAGTCAGACCCTTGAAAGAAAAAATTGTTTTCACTTTTATGCTTATCTATCCCGCTGTACAGAAGCAATTTTTTTGCAGGCCTTGTTGTCAGTCAGCCCCAAATCCCTGTAATCCATTTCTTTGGAATAATAGTAAATTCCTGTCTCTGCATTGCTGTATGTTTAGCATACTGATCGGAACAGAGATGAAACCCAGGATAAAGACCTTGATCTGTATGCTATATACCAAGCCCACATGAGGTACAGACCAGGATATGTAAGGGCATGTGTTTGTATGAGAAATAGATAATACCATGGAAGGTAATAAATAAAGTAAAAGTTTACAACCAGGTGGCCTGAGACAATACATCTGTATTCTATCTTTTCATTTCATATAAGATGCATGGAATCAAGAAATGCAGCCAGAGGCAGAGGAAGAAAGGAATGCAAAGGAAACACAATTAATGAGAGGAAAACCAGCAGACTGCAAGATAAATAAAAAGTTGCTGTACACTGTGCCAGTTAACACATGTACACATTTTTTGATCTTGTACACATTATAATACAACTTTGCTTCCAAATGAATAATTTGTGATAACCAGGGGAAAAAAAAGTCATTTCAGTAAATTATAGATTTTGTTGTTGGTAGGTTTCAAAGTAAATCATTATACCTTCTGACTACTTTTAAGGTTTATGGTTATAGATAGATAGATAGATAGATAGATAGATAGATAGATAGATAGATAGATAGATAGATAGATAGATACTTTATTGATCCCGTGAGGGAAATTGCAGTGCAACAGCAGCTTAACACACACAACACAGCCACAATGTAACGAATTATATAATAATAGTACAATACATACAATACAATACAAGAGTTACTCACAGTCCAGACGCACAAGAACAAACTAGAACAGAACAGTACACAGAAAATCATATCACACTCATATCACACATATGGATATAAATATAGATGTAACTGTAGATATAAATATAAATGTATTGCACAGGTCCCTGGCATATATTGCACAGAAAGTGGTTGTAAACGGGAAAAAGAAAAAGAAAAAGAAGAAGAAGAGAACAGATGTAGCAGTAGATGTGTAGATGCGTTTAATCCAGATACAGGTCACTGTCGATGTTGCCTCTGCCAAGACGCAAGGTGGATGTGTTGTACAGTCTTATGGCAGACGGCAAGAATGACCTCCTGTAGCGCTCCCTGTTGCACCGTGGATGAATCAGTCTATTGCTGTACGTGCTCTTCATTCCTGCAAGCCTGTCATAGAGGGGATGGGAGAAGTTGTCCATGATGGCCTCTAGTTTGGACATCATTCTCCTCTCAGCCACTACCTCCAAGGAGTCCAGGTCAGACCCAATGACAGAGCTTGCTCTCCTGATGAGCTTGTTCAGCCTTTTGGAATCTACTGCTCTAATCCCCGAGCCCCATATTATACATTTATTAAAATGCATTATATCCTAGATTTCATGTACTATTAGATGAGCAACAGTAATAATGCTTTTACAGACCTAAAGGATTTACAAGTAAGCAAAACATATAATTTTTAATAAAAATGATAATAATCCATTGTATAATATAGATCATATAAGTTGAAGCATGCCATAGTTTACAACATGAAGTATCACAGTTCCTCATTGTATCATAGTTTACCATAATATACTCAGGTGGTAAATGCTGTAATAAACTAAATAGCAGTAGTACTAAATATTAAATAGTACTAGGCTGCAAAGGAAAAGGTTTAGGTTTATTCCATGCTGAAAGGAAAAGAAAAGAGACACACAATTTAAGCTATGAAGCCTTCTTCAGGTTGTGTATCTTTTCTTTTCGTTATAGCATTGAATAAACCTTTACCTTTTCCTTTGTATTCATAGAATGAGGTACACGAACTTTACAATGTTTTGTGACGGCATATTTTAGAAACACTAATATTTTGTTTTAGTATATTCATTCTCACTATTGAGTGTTGTTCGCTCAGATTTCTTACTGGATATCTGTCACAAGTAATTGTCAAATATTTGCCCTTGACTGTGTGGCATGAATAATAAGGATTACCTCATGTGAATCCTTCAAGAAGCATCCATGAACATGTAAAAATGAGATATATAAAGTATCAAAAAGATCACATTGCCTCTGACAGAGGTTCAGTGAAGGACTGCATTACCTTTAAATAGTCTGCCTAAACTAACAGAAATACTTAGAAGTGGTGACATGAATATTTGGATGATACTGTCAGGGCCCATCACTGACATTCCCCTGCACAATCCTCTTGAGCTGTACTATCACAGTGTTAATGAAATAATGAAAACTGCTTCAACTGGTTAGTCCTCCAACCCTTAGAGGTCCCCCTCCACCTGTTCACCAGCAGTTACTCTGAAAAGCTAAACATTGTCTAAGCTTTCCACGCCAAATAAGGACACACTGTGTGATAATAGCATCAGCATGCCATCACATCAAGAGCATATCATTGCAGCAACCTCGAAAACTATATTTAGCCTTCCCTAGTTGTTCAAAATTCACTAACACATAAGGTTTCATTTCACATGAATGATTAAAAATGAATTAAAGCTGTGCTATGATCAGCATCACACAGGAAGCAAAATAGTGAAATGGTCCTCTGAAATAGTGACAGGCAATGCAGACGTCTTATGCAGGAAGACTCACATTACAGATGCACTTATTTATATTGCAAGTGTTGCATAAACCTATCAATGGTAAAAGGCATAAAAACCAAAATCCACAAATAAAAAAAACCCTTTGTTAATGCATGGAATGGGTAGACAGGAGAGGCAATCTGTCATGCAAGGCAACATGCACACATCTCAGCTGAGCTCCTTTTTCCATGGAAAGAAAACATAAAACACTACTGTCTGAATAACAATAAGAGGAAGCAGAGCGAGGCATATGAAGATATCAGACACCAGCAGTTAATTCTGTGCATTACCAGGGGTTATGAAGTTGTAAATTGTACAACAGCAGGCCATTGGAAAAGAAATCAGTGATCTAAACAATTTATCTCTTTCCTCACTCCACTGCCCTTTACAGTTCTCTCTGTGACCCCCTAAAGAAAAAAAAACAATCGAACTTCAGGTTCAACTGGACATTTCAATTACAGCACATTCCAACAGAGCCTGATCTTTGAATTTCTGACCTCCACCCTCAGCTTCACATTTATTTACACCCGTGCAGCATGAAAAAGGAAGAGTCTATATCAAATCCCAAGGATCAGAAGGCTCAGCTGAGAAGACTTGTGTGTGTTGCCAAGAGGTTAATTATTAAATTATTAAATCTGAAGTTCCGTAGCAAACCATCAGCATCTTAGGCAGCTACTCTGGCACACTGGCTAATAGCAAATTGTAGAGCTGTGCAAGGCTGACCTAAATAAAATGAAACATGACATCATGGCATAAATGGGCCCCTTTTACTTGAGGATGCACTGGTTGCCAGAGGGGGAAGAAGAAAGAAGAAAAACAAAAAGTAGAACACTCAGGAGATATCTCTACTGGACACCCGAGATCTGCAGAGCATTTGTACACATTAGGAAATGCTTGCTATTTGAAGAAAGTTGCAAATACGTGTATATTTAACAGGAGGTTAAAGGAGAGAGTGGACATAACAAGCAGCCATCTCCTATGAATTGAAACAAACAGGGATAATAAGAGGGTATATGCATCCTTTATTAGAAAACCACTTATCTCTGGCAACCAGGAATGTATGCCGGAAGCTTACCTTGCATAGAACATGTGCGTGTTCACTCTGGGACACACATGCAAGCACATGGGAATAATTTGAAAACACCATTTAACTTTATGTTTACAACTTAGGAATGTGGGAGGAAACCTAAACTCATAGACACAGGGAGTACTTGCAACCTCCACACAGATGGCACCCCTAGATTGGAATTGAATCCAGGACTCAAGAGCTGTGAAGCAGTTGCGCTAACCACTATGCCATCATTCCGCCTCAGGGTACACCCATTTAGGAGAAAAAAGATGAATGAAAAACCACAGAAGCATAGCTAAGAACAGATGGCTTGTTTTCTTACCTACTACGCAGTAGCCCTTGAAAGAATCAGCTTTATGTTTTGATTCCTTGAGGTGCAAACCCCCAAATTAACTCTGAAAATACTACAGTTAAGCTTAATGATCTGTAACATAGAACTTCAATCAGCCTATGCTATTCTGGGGATTGAAATACATGTGTGCTAGGTGAAATATGGTCTGGTAACATTCAACATCAGCATACAAAACAAGGCAGAAATAGGAGTATCTGTCTCCTGGATTAAATCAAACCCTGAATCCACCAAAAAATACAGATCCACTCCTTTTTGGCACCATTGGGTTAATTGTAACTTGTTCTTGATGTATAGTATGTTTACGGTTTCAACAAGACTTGCTATTCCGTCAGTCCTTGGAAAGATACGTGAAGCATTGATCATGGTACAGCATATCATGGTATGCCCTAGATCATGTGTGAAAAAGAAGGGTGATACCATGTTAAAGTCTTGAGACACTACATGAGCAGGTACAAATTTAACCAATATAAACATTTATAAGCAATCAAAGTTGGTCACATCCATGTACTAGTCAGCTAATGAAGGTCACAGACTGGATTAAATCAACACTTTGACACTAACAATGTTAAAAATAAAAAACACATTATAAGTTTGGGTCAGGGTTTTCATTTAATTCAGGCCCAGGATGAACAAAAAGACAAAACAAAATCCTTGCTGTATAGACTAGTGGGTCTGTTGTTAATGCATCATCTGCTTCTCTACAGATGGCAAAAGTTCATTTGTTCCATAATGAATGTATGAAGATGTTGCTAGGATAGAAAGGTAGCAGTAAGCAGAGATAACGAATTGTGTAATGGTGACAACTTTTTACAAGACACCCAAATACATGTATCACTTGAGAAAAGTTCTGCACTGTATTGCTTTCATACTGTATTCTGGGTTCTGTAAACAGATAGCAAGGGCTAGATATACTGCTATAAGAAACATAACCTCCTTTTAATTCTCCTGTTGTATCCAACTCTCCGACACAGCTCTTAAATAAAGCATTGCCCTGTTTCTTTATCTCTTTGAGACTGTCCTGAAAAATCCTGCTTTGGTCATGAATGTAGAACATTGCCTTTCCTCTTCTTTCTCTCTCTCTCAATCTCTTTACGTAACACAAAGAATGGAATTCCTGTCACTAATCTGGTCACATTGGTAGCTGCATATCAGATATTAAAATCAGCTCTTATTTATTTTATTTTTATGCACAAACACTCATACGCATTCTACACTGTGGTGCTCTCTTAGTGTTAAATTTATTCCTTCTTCCATCTTAATACGCCCTCCTCATCTCCTTTTTCCAGAAACATCATGTGTTAACATCTATAGAATAATAGTATACATTATTCACTGTTTTCACTATGCATTATACTTGTAGCTCGGCTAACTTTGCTGTCTGAAAAATCTTTATACACATTTACATTACATGCATCATTTTCTCTCAGTTTCTTATACTGATTCGAACACTGCAAGAGGGAAATGACAAAGTGTTTTCCAGGTCACATTCTCCGTTCCTGCTGAATTTTCCTATTTTCTCCCTCCCTTCCTATGTTAGAATGTATGGTCATTATCAGGATGCACAGGGAAATATAATACAGGGTTCTTTTCAGATTTTCCCAGAATTGCATTACTGACAATTTTGAATGCATACAGATATATTTTTTTAATTTTGTCTAGAATACTTTGTGGAATCCTACATGAACCTGTCAAGAACAGAATCATATGTGACCTCACAGTGTTTAAAGAACTGCTTTGATAGGTAGAGGATCACAACAAAAATCTACGGGAATGTCATTATGTTTTCATAGACATTATTTACATCTTTTTTGTTAAACAGCTGGCAGCAGGTAGCTTGATGATTCTCTGATAGGTGGTTATTCACTAGGTCTCTGAGACTGGAGGGATGGAACCCAATTATCTCCTGTCAGGATGCTAAAGAGCTGGCTATTAGCAGAGATTGCATGTCCATGAATATTTTACAGCACATTAAATGCCTTGTGTCTTAATTCCTAGGTGCCCTGATTCCATCTCAGTTCAAAGGCTTGATGCATACTTGCGCGAGGAAAGAACAGACTTCCGTTTATGAGCAAATAAGAAGCCTGTGGCAAAGGGAGCTCTATTGATGTGGAACATTGAAATGGTTCTGACAGAAAAGCCTATGACCCCCCCTCCTCTAAATGGTACATTTGTTCCTTCAGAATTTGTGATCAATTTGTCAACTGAAGTGAAAAAAGTACTAGAATAATCAGCATTGTATATTTTGTATATTAATGTTGCAAACTAAGCAAAAGTACTGTAGAACACTTGTGGTATTAAAATTACTATAGGTATTATAACAGAGAAGAAGTTTGGGTCAGGATGGCAGACTTTGCCTCTGCTACACCTGCCAGAAGCTTCTGGGGAGTTACCTATCACCTGCCACCACCTGCCCAGTCCGGAAATAAATAATTGATTAAATGTAAAACAGGAAGAGAAAGGCTTTGTGGTGCTTGGGAATGGGAGGAGATCCCCTTGGAGTATGCTGTGCAAAACAGAAAAAAGCTGAAGCAGAAGAATAGGTAATTGAGCAAGAAAATGGATAGAATCTTTTGGTACACTAGTTGTGATTTGGAAATCCAATTTTTTTGGCAGTTTTGTATCTTTTGCTTGTCTTATAAGCTTGTGTGCCAGCTTAGCTTTCCGACGTAGGCAAGGGCTGAAAAAGTAAAAAGCAATATTTTAGGTTTCTGGTTTTCTTTGGTTTTTGTTCTGCATCAATTTTTGCATTGTCTAAGACACTTTTTTGCACCACTCTGCAACCTCTATGTGTCAGTTTCCCCCAGACCTTGACAATTTAATGAGCCCACAGCACCCTGCCATCCTTCTCAGTGTCACAATCTATACTATGAAAAATTCTGAAAAACTAAGGCAATTGCCAGGTTTTACAACAACAGATTTTCCATATTTTTTTAGGCATTTCTGCTATGTTTGTCGCGTAGCACGGTAATTTCCATAGCATTTTGTCACCTGGAATCCCAGCTTCCCCACTGAGCCAGGAGAGATGGAGATGCTCATCCTCCTACGCAGAAACTCTCACAAGCATGCATGCCAACGCATGGAAGACTTTAACAAAATCCCAACCCATTCACACAGAACCCCATCATTGTATATTTGTTTTGATAAACACACACAAACATATTTGATGTCATTTATAAAATTGCACACACAAACTGATGCATGAATGTGTAGTACCACCCTGATAACGCCTCACGGCAACTTTCACGACGTTTAGTTCTGGCTGCCTCAGAGTTTTCTCCCGAGTATGTTTGCAGTAGCACGCCTTGGAAAGCAGTGAGTGAGCCCAGGAATGAAATATTAAATTGCTTACTGATGTAAATCCCGGAGCCCCACACACAGCCCAAGTGTACTTCGCACTGCTGTTCTCTCTCTTTGTGCCATATTGATTTGCCTCGAGCCATTTTCATAGCAGAAACCAGAACAACAAAAAGGTACCTGTATCGGAGGGCAAATTAAACAGTAATTATCTTCAAAAGCACAGCTCAGCCTTGCGTAAAATAGCAAATCCAAGTTTTCTGCTTACCCACCATGCTTTTTTTTTCTCTTTATTTCAAGCATGATAAGCAAGCCCTAACATTTACCTACACCGGCATATTCTGGTTGAACCTTTTTTTAAATATTCTTTCCTCACATAACTAACCACCACTGCTGCACTCAACTCAGTCCTATTTCCTTAATGAAAGGACAAAATGATGATAGAATGCACACTTATTCATTTCGTCTGGGTTGAAAATGCAGGTAAATTAATTGCTCTCATTATAATCCTCTACCATACAGTAGCAAAGTAAAGTTACACCTTTTTTTTTCTGCAAAAATTTGTATTATATCATTAAGCACTACAATAACATGGCTAATCTGTTAGAATCTGCTGCAGCAGAAATTCAGAAGAAATATTATAGAAATAACCATTTTGGAAAATTAAATAAAATTTGGAATTTACATTTCACTCAAAGAACCAATTATGTTTCCTTAGAAAATTTTTCAAATCCTTGCTTTCATCAAACACCTCCTGCAAGGTATTGCACTACATCCAAATAAAAGGACTAAATCCATATCGCAGATTAACTGAAAGCTAACAGTTATAAGCTTGTATCCACTAAAAGTTTATTAAAGTTCCTAAATTGTGACTTAAATGGTTTATTAAAGTTCCTAAATGGTGTAATGTGCAATATCCCAACATATCCTATGTACAAATAATCATATTGATATTCATACTGTAGATGTAAGTAGGGTTGTCTGTATTTTCTTTAATGGTTTCAGCACTGGACAGCTCCCTGTTGCACATGTGTAGTGACAGCACGCAGCCTTGTAAACTTTGCAGGAGTAAAAGTTCACCATGAAAATCTCTTCGTCACCTTGGATATTTGCATTGTTCTAGACCAGTAAGATTCAATAGACCACATAATTTACTCTGTTAAGGAAATTCATGCAAACATGCTTCAAGGCACAGGAGTGAATTTGTGGATTTATGTTTGCTAGATTTTGTTCTTCAGGTTAAAATAAAAAAAAAGTAATGGATTGAGTGGAGAACTGTCCATATGTAGGCTGCAAAAAACATAGAGGTTAATATGAAGAATTTCCATGAAAATATTGTTTAGTGTGAAATTATCTGTAGTTTGAACATGGCAGGATTTGACCATGTCTGGAAGACAGAAAGGGGAGAGAGAGTAATATAGAAGGAAAGAGAAAAGGGATTGCATGTGACAGAGGGAGAGAGAGAGGAAACACATTGGAAACAGCAGAGGTAGAGGAGTTTGACCTTGAAAACAAAGAAATGGAATAGAACTACCGGAGACAAGCGCTATTTAATCTATGATTGAAACATTGGCTTCTCAGCCTCTTGGTTCTTGCTTTTGTGACACCTTTACTGAACCAGAGATTTCTTTCTCATTTCAGAATTGCATAGTTGAGCATGTGTGCGTTTCAAATTCAGGTACAAATGAATGACCGCAGTCAGGAGAAAAACCTGGAGCCTTATTATTGATGACTGGATATAAATCTATTCTAGACTGAGAATGAAGCATCTATATTCTAGAGATTAAAGAGCTTATAAGATTCTAAATCCTGTTCAAAACATATGCAAACCTCAACAAATAAATCAGACTTTTCATGTAATTATTGTTTCATATTAATTGACTTAATCATATCACATAATCAATTCATATTACTTCATATTCATATTAATTGACTTTACCATATAACAAGCTGTTTGTTGTTTTCTTGCACCTTTGTAGTTATGGTTGTCAATACAGTACAGCTTATTGTGTTAGACTTAGGCTGTATCAGTTAGGCTGTATGTGCTGTAGTTTAATTACTCTTTCTCATTGAAAATTAACTGTGAGTTTCAACATTTTATTATATTGTGCATATATACAGTATACATAATATTGTAATGCAACGGGGTTCAGGTGGGCGCCCTTGCCACATAAGGTCAGCCCCACACCGGCGGGGGCTCGAACCCAGGATTCCTGCGTCACTCAACAGGGATCCAGCCCGGTGAGCTAAAGAGAGATTTCTTTACAGCCCAGGGGCTGTAGTCCTGCTATCACAGGGAAGGGCGACAACGTCACTGCTCTGGTAAGCCGGCTCTTACACAGTGCCTGTCGGCCGTAAGCGTTACAATATTAATACTGTATATTATAGAGTGCAATTACATTATGAACCAAATGCTGCCTTGAGAAAAGCATTCTGCAAAATAAGCAAATCCAGCAACTATGTCTACCTGCAACTCACAACTGCCAGCCCACTAAAGCTAAGCAGGTATGAGCCTGGCCAGTATCTACAGTATATGGGAAACCTTCTGTAAAAGCTAAGTTTACTGCTGGAAGATTTGATGTGATGTGTGACGGATCCTAATGCCCTCAGTATAGTGATGGGGACATTATACTGTAAAAAGGTGCCATCCTTCAGCTTAGACATAAAACAAAGGTCCTGACTCTCTGTGGTCATTAAGAATCCCAGGGCATTTCTTGGAAAGAGCAGGGCCTCCTAATAATCTCCATCTATGAGTTGGCTTCATCACTCCGTTCTGGGTGGGTGTACTGGCACTCTTTGTCTGCTGTCATGTGATCCAAGTGAGTGCTACACATTGGCGTTGGTATAGGGGAGTTCCTATTGCCTATAAAGCACTTTGTGCAGAAAATGACCAGAAGCTTCCAAATTCCCAAAGTGACAGCAATAATTCTTCGTATTCTGCAAAGAAAAAAATTCCAGATCAAAAATATCCTGGCCAAACAAAAGGCCAAACCCATATGGAATCGGTTCAGTACTTAAAACTTGAAAGGCTGCATGATGGCACGTCTGCACTGACCTCCCCATTCCTTTCCTGCACAATGCATAGTTACAGTTCATTAGTCAGGGAAACAGCATGGCTTATGTGATAGACACGCTCTACTGCTTCATCACTCAACAGAGGAAGGTCCTTTGGTCCAGCTTCTGTCTTTCAGCGGGTCAGAGGTTTAGAAGTCTTTGGCACCATCTGTGACACATGCGCTTTTAAGGAACACAGTGTATAGCACGTGCTGCACCAGTGAGGGTTGTGGCAGTCATTCACCACATTTAGATCGTTGTTGGTTTGCAGCATGAAAAGGCCAGGATTGCTTAACAGTGCACACTACAGCAGATTGTAACATTGAAACAAACTAAATAACTGTAGTTTATTTGCATAACAGATACTCTTGTCAAGGATGACTTGCAAAATAGAAAGTTTACATTAAGTTCATAGACAGGATACAATTGTTTAGGTATGGTAAGGTAAACATAAATTAATAAAATGACAATAAAGGCTAACATAAGATGGAATATTAACACACATGCCAAACAAAATGAAAGCACAAAGAACTTATAAATAGTTTTGATATAGAGCACTATTGTAAACACACTTGTGGTGTTTATTACACATTTATATACAGGAAATAAGTGCAATTAGCAAGTTATATTACCAGAATGACAATAATAAACATTAGAGCAACATGGTATAAGAGTGATGGAAGGATGCAATCTGTCTAAACAAATGAGCAGATGCTGTATGGTGGCCAGTGAGAAAACAGCTTCATTTTCAGTGGGTAGTTGATTCCACCACTGAGGGGTGGGGCTGGAGTAGAGGGTAGAACAATGGGAGGGGAGGTGTAAGGAAAGATCAGTGACTAGAGGTAGGCAGCAATTGAGTGATGGAGAAAATGGTTTTGAATCTGATCAATGCTGCAACAGGAAGCCAGAGGAGGGACAGGGGCAATGCTATCGTATAAGAAAAGCAAAAAAACATAATTGAAAAGACAAGGTGAGCTGCACAATTCTGGAAGTGGTCTGGATGTAAGCTGCTAGTGTTGGCAAAAAGAGTTACAAAAGTCTAGGCAGGAGAAAACCAGTTCCTGAGTTCTTGGACTTGGAGTGGTTTAAAATTGTTGGTAAGGAAGAGATACTGTAGATTATGTGAATGTGGCTTATGACTGAAGAAACAACAGGAAAGTGCCAGAATTAGATCATATACAATAAGAAGCATTAAAAGAACTACAGTAAAGTGATTCAAAAACTTTTAAAATTACACTTAGTTTATCAAGTTCCTATTTATTTAGCTTAGTTTATTTCCTTAAACTTAATGGATATGTCATTATGACTTGCAGCTCTGTGATTGGAGCTTTGGGATGCCTGCACCCAAGCCAGAGGGAGAGAAAGCAGCTTAAAAGTGAGGATGTTCTGTCCTTTTTATAAATATACTGTACTAGTTATTGATTTAGTGATTTATATCAATCCCAGGAAACCTGCAATATTTTGGATATATCAAATTTTCTCTATCATGCAAAACCTACTGTATATACAGTAACACTCAGAATCTAAAGACAGCACATCTTTTATTTAAAGAATAATTCAGTTTTAAAGTAAAACAGCTATGTAAAGCATTATAAACACATACAGTACATACTGTAAGTCTCACCTAAACTAAAATTGAAATACCTGTTCACAGTGCTTTCAGAGAAAATGGTTGCAAAAACCATTAAAATGTCTGTGTTTTCTTCTTATAAACAACCATACTTTTAATATGTTCTTTCATTCGTTTTTAGAAGGGCATCCTTAATATCTTAGAGTTGTATTTAGCATATTGCTATCACATACACTCTGTAGGAAAGTGGAAGTCAAGTGCAGATTGTAATGTCTGAGGACAGGAAATCGTGTTCCCTGGCTTAATTGCAGATTGGTTCACCTGCTGGTTCTCTTGCACACTGGTCTACAGTATTTGAATAGGAAGCCAGGTTTCCAACAGCTACTCCTTTAATCTGGCTGTAAATCAGCTTGGTAAAGCAGAAAGCATTCCATTATTACCACTCCATTATTACCAATCCATTATTGACTGTTGTAAAGCATCTCACAGTGGTATTAGGATTTGAAATGTACAAAGGCAGGAAGAACACAAACCTTTCTCTCTTTACAGTTTCTATTAACTTTATATTAACTTCAGCCCAGTGTTAGCACCTTAACGCACAGACTTGTAAAGGCAGTTACTCTCAAAACAAACCAAGAGCATAAGAATATAAAAACAATACAATATTTACAGCATGAAGGTAAACATACAACATTTAAAATCCTACTTTAGAAAAGAACATTTACAAATGGGAAGATTCTGCTTATCTACTGTAGCTCATTTTGTTTTGAAGATGGACATGAAGGTGGAAATGATTAGTTAAATTTACTGGGGAATGTTTGATTTCGTTTATAGGGAATAAATACTGTTCCAATGCTTGTTTTTGTGTTTTTAAGGCCACTCAGCATAATCAATTATTGAAGACAAAGGTAGTTTGATGTGTACATCACCGTCTGCATACATTAAGTGATTTTTATTTCTGTGTGAAAAGCTTCATTTAGTCCCATACATCTTTATCGTAGCAATCCGTGGTGCTGTCTATATGATGTATAGGTTGTGCTAAACTGCAGTAGACTGTGCACTACAGAATGCCAATACAACTGTTATTGATGATGATCTAATAGTCATAATTACAATAATGAGAGCAGACGTGTTCATGCCGCCCTTGTATTTTTAAGAACACACAAGTACAACACACAAACTTACTGTTGCCATAGCAGCTGCTTAGACCAGTTATTGCCAAACCAGGGTGGGGGCGGAGAGTTAGAGGGGCAAAACCGTGCAGAAGTCAGCCCTTGCCACCGTAGGGTGAAAATGCATGCGTGAAGCGCATTACTGTAACACACTGGATACAAAAGAGGTGACTCAGAGTAATTAAACCTCCTGTTAATTATTGGAGACTCTAGCATCACCCTCAATTCTCACTGAAAATAAGGAATGTGGGTGTGAAGGTGGTAGCCCAGGCCAGGACTAACAGGTCCAAACAAAGGAACTCTGATCTACAACAGCTATCAATAAATTAGTGATTCAACACACATCTACTGTATATCCAAAGAAACCTCCATAAAATCTACTGTCTGAGGATTTCAATTTTATATTGAATACAAATGTCACAGCACAAACCTGTTAAGTAACTTGTTCAGGGTAAAATAAGCAACAAAATAGCAGTGCTAGGCATTGATCCAGGAACACAATAAAATCCCTTTTGCTGAACCATTGGAGCACCTTATTACCTGGATGAAGGGAGGCCTGGACATAGCATTTCAAGTAAATACCGGTTAACATGGAGCCATGGTACAGTAACTCAGACAGCAAGAGCGTCTAGCTCCTCACCAGAAGGTCCCGGGTTCAGTCCTAGATAGGGGCGAGCTACTGTACATCGCTTGCTCTAATTCTTTCTAGATTGCTCCCAGGTCCACTCAGCCCGCTTTCCAAATGAGCACCAGGGATTAATCCTTCTGGGGGTAATAGGCTGGCCGGAGTGTGATGCTGACCACCACACCTCCACTTCCAGTGTCAGATGATTGAGAAAAATGATGGCCCTTGAATAGAGCCTGTAAAGGGGACCTAACCTACCTACTGATTAACATGAAGTGTTGACTAAATTTGCATGCATAACAATATGTGGTTGAAAAATATATGTGTGTATGTATGACTGCATATTTTCTAATGTATTGTGGTGTATTATGAAGATTTCTGCATAGAAAAGATCCTATTGTAGCTCTCTTACATAGCACCAGCTTCGTTGTTTTTCAGTCCAATTAGGCAGCTAATTTGTTGCTTCACCACAAAAAAACTGAAAACAAATGAATGGATTCCACAAACCTTAAAGTATCAATATTATATATATTATATTATTATATTTATATTTATTTTACTTGTTTTACGTTCCTCTTTTGGTGTACAGGGGCACCTTCAGAAGTGTAGTCTATACTCCATATAAAGCTTTTCTCCCATCGAACCCTCTTATTCAGGGATCTCTTGGAATACTGGACATCATGTTGCCATACCATACGGTTATACCATGTTTGCCGTGTGTAACCCATGAAAAGAAGGCAGATACATTATATTTATGTTCACTTTGAAATTTCGGATACAACTATTTGAGGGGGAATTATAGTTGAAAAGTCTAATCAAAGTGTGCTGCAATTTACTTTTATAACTATTAGACTTGGAAAGGATTTAGAAGAGAATTGCTTTAGCTGGACTTACTCCATATGAACACCACTAGCAAGAAAAAACACAACTAAAAAAATTGATTAATTCTTTCTGCTTAGAAACACAGAACGGCTTACCACTAAGAAAAAAACTGATTTTTCAATGGCAGCAGGTTTGTTCAGAGCAATTGTAACAACTATAAAAAATGTCCTTTTGCATAATTTTTGGAAAATCAGGAGAGCTCATTGTCCTAATGAGGGATAAATGAAACATGAAAGGTGATAGGATTAGATTATGGTGGGATGTGCGTATGCCCATTTATGGAACAAAAATATAAAGAAGACTATGAAGTTGCATGTTTTAGCCCTACATTTACAGTATAGATAATCAAATATAAACATAGCAAATTCCTGAAATGCTAGCATTGCACGGCTATGTACATTGCTCTTTCAAGAACTAAGATTTGAGGGCCAGCACGCTCTATCTGGAAAAGGAAAAAGATAATGACAGAGAGAAAGTAAGCATGAGAAAGACAGTCAGAGGAATGAGAAAGAAAATCTGCAGGCTTCAGATATTCTAATTAATATTAGCTGTAAAATCGCTTGATGTTTTTTTAAAAAAAAACTGTGCTCAGGCTGTATTGGAGCCTGCGCTGTCCAAGTATTGATTTTTCTTCAGGAGTGCCATCTTGCCTATAATTCACAGCACTGCACTGTGAGACATGTCCTCTCTGGAATACTGCAGTACTGCGTTATGGGCACACTGGGAAGTAACACCAAATGCTCTTTAACAGTTTCTACTTAAATGTGTTTAAATATCTGTGTCAATGTTTTCAACTATGTTAGAAAGTATTTTTTTTAATTTTGGAAGACTTTTAAAATCTAAAAACATAAAGGTATTTCTAGGAGACACTCCACTGGAGTAATGTATCTGCTGTGGAAGAGAAAGTACTTGTTTCAATACCTGTCCTAAAGGGCCAGATGTATTTAGCCTGCATTTATCTGCATTTAGAAGTCTACTTTTAAGTTTTCAATATAATAAAATATACTATATACCGTATTTACAGTATATTAAATATTAATATTTAATTAAAATAATATTTAAACATTGATATTAATATGAGTGCATTCAAGCAAAACCAGATTGAAATGTATGTAAAACTTGAGGGCCACATCGCAACAATGTGACTCATGCCCTTACTTGAAGCCTACAGAATAACTGTTTGACTCATTGCAAATTTTAGGCTCTTGTATAGGTTGACCAGAAGTGCTGGTTACCTTAATTAATAAAATTTCCATAGAATGATGTATGCTATTTGTGAAATTATATTCAATTAATTGTACAGGATCTTTTAAGAATGTGGTGATGATGATGATGATGGTGATGATAATAAGCAGGATAAAATACAATCAGTATCATCACTTACACCAGTCAGCTTTATGAGCACTACAAATATAATTTAGGGTTTTTGTGTGTTGCAGAACCCATGATGTGGCAAGCATACAGTTATGTGGCACAGTGTTTTGTGATACACTGTTAACCCTTTGCAGTACTACTGGAATTACTCTATTCAATTTCAAGCTTGGACTATCTATGTATGTTATTTGATTTATCTGTGTTGATGGAGTGCCAGACCATGATAAATGAATTCTCTAGATGTCCAGGAAATTCAGAAGTCTTCAAACTCAGCCTGTTACTAACATGTTCAGAATGTAGTGACATCTTGTTCTGAACATGGCAGGGAAGAGCACTACTCAGTCTCACACATACAATATGTATACTTTAAACTGCAGAGTCTGAGCCATGAGCTTCATGCATCCTTTAGGAAGAACCATTGCTCTTTGGAAGACAAATCAGGAGTGAAGCAGTTTACTGCATCATTAATAAAGTGAAAGAGTGCATTAGTGGAGCCAGGGCTGCTATTCAGCAGCTATTCCCTGTCTATAGTGCAATGTTAGACATTTAAATGCCCCCTTTCGCAGTCATTTTCAGCAAGCATGTTATTTTGACTGTGCTGTTTTATCCTGCAGGAACAACTGAATTTAATGAATTAACGCAATACAATTTCTCACAGGTAGTTGACAAGTGAAAATTCACAGGGAATAGAGCATTCAATAGTGGAAAAAATAAGACCAGACTGTGTCTATTGAAGAAAAATAATGGAGTTAACCTGCAGAGCTACTGCTAAATAAAAGCATATTTCTTGTTTATTCTGACTCCAGAACATATTCACAAGGCAAGCAGAGCACTTCTGAGCTACAAGCATTGTGATCTACAGGGCATGGTGCTTGCTGAAAATTTCAAAATGGTTTACAATGGGCCTGTGGAATGTATGGCACCTCTTTTCCAAGATTTGTTTTTCAAAAAGCCCTTCATTCTCATTTTAGGTGTCTAGGTGCACCTGCTTTTGGGAGCATAAAAATGTGCTCTGTTTAAGTAAAGTACAGTAAGTAAAGTACTGTATTCTCTGTTTTAAGGTTAAGGGATTTCTGCAATCAAACATACAGAACACTAGAGTGTGATGAACCTTTTCCAATTGTATTATTGTCCAGTTGTCTTACTATCAGATGAGGTCCAGGTAAAACTATAATAGAATAAATGCCATTGTGCAATATAATCACTGACCAAAATAATAGCTACAGTATCTGCGAATCAGATGATTAGACTCTTTCTGTGAAGGGTCCTGTGAGGTTAGAATAAGGAGCCTAAAGCTGACTTTACTTTTATGGCCAGAAGAAAGGCCAGATGTCAACCAGTATGAACTTGTGTAATGAGAGTAGTATGCTGTTGAATCTCAGTCAACACTGCCTTTATCATATTGAAGACAACCCTTCTAGAAGAATGGGAAGGTCCTATAAATATTTCAAAACCCTGTGGAATACATACCACAACCTGTCTAAATTGTGTGTGCTTCTCATAGAGGAACCACAGAAGTATGTTATTCTGTGGTTCCTATTATTTTAGCCAATAACTGCATAATAGATGATGATAAATTACTGTTTGACACAGAATAATCCAAAACTCTAATCCAAAATTTACTAGTACTATGGCATAATTTTTATCACGGTGATTACCATCTGACTGCATCCCACCAAACTCTAAAATATACTTGGGAAATATAGTTCTCTAGCAGTAACAACACCCAAGAATAAAACAAAGTTAATGGTGTTTAGTGAAAATTTGATTGAACCCACTTAGCTGAGGGCTGACCTCCAGGCTATAGGAGAAGGAGGCCAGGACCCCCATGCAGTGTGACCAAGAGGTAACTGCAGAGATGGAGATGGGATGCAAAAGACATACACAAAGGAGGGAAAGGGAACATGTATGGTATTTATTGTGTTTTAAGAGAGGAAATGACATCTGGAGTGATTGCTAAGCAGTGGCAACCAATTTGGTTGTTGCCATCCCTCCCATAACCTGCTATGATTAAGAAATCTGAGAATATTTGACTATTTTACTGTCATGTTTTTTTCTCATGTTAACTGTACCATAGTGGTTTTAGTCTAATTTATAAGGAAAGTTCAGAAGAAAGTCCAATTCCTGTTTCCACAATGCCTCTCCTCCACCCCCTTCACCACTACTGAAGCAGCAGCACCTTGGTCATGACAGAAGGGTTCAAACTGCCTCATCTTCCTGGTCAGGCTTTAGCTTCTCACCTGGAGACCTACTGTACCAGCTTCATTAATAGCCAATCAGAGCTGAGCATGCAGGAAAATCAGATGGAACCTTTGCTCTATCTACTATGCACTGCTGTTAGCCAAGCTGCTTCAAATGCTTTCAGTACATAGCAGGAAGTAACACACTTCTGACTTTCGAGGGTTGATGGTACTTAAACTCAGTCTTGTGCCAAACTAATATTAGCTAATTTAAGACTTTCTTTAAATCACAGTTATATATTTCACCATAAAAATGCACTCAAAGATTATCAAAGTCATAGATTAATCAGATTATTCTTGAGTACAGAATATACAGCATATACTGTATAGAAAATTGAATATAAAAAGGAAAATAAAATAAAGAGAAACTATTCTCTGTGCATAAGTCATTATTTACTTCACCACTCAGATTCCAATTTTTCATTTACCTTACAGTAATGACCCAAATGTGATACATTCAGTCTTACTCTGATTTTTCTGTTTAAACATGTAGTTCTATCTGTGGTACTGTACATTGCTATTATATGCTAGTTTACCCTCCTTCCTAAAGAAGGTTTAAATTTTACATGGAAAACTAGATTTAAAAGCCTTTCTCTTGACAACAGATATTAAAATGACTGGTGTAAAAGGTTTAGACTTTAATATCAGATTTAAAAAAACATTAAACTTGGATTAATTTTAAACAGAGATTAAATATAGAATGTGATTTAAACTTAATCCTTGATTTATTGTAGTCTATTGGTAAATCCACATTGGTGTAATAGGGCATGATTCTCCCAGCGCAGAACTAGACTGCTTGAATGTCAGCATAGAGAAATTTGTTTTCTAAATGATAATAAAACACACTTAGAATGCAATTGAAAAAAGACATATTGATAAAAGGAGGTGTGTAGATAATGACTTCTAATATTTCAACCATTAACAATTGTACAGTCTTGCATGTAGTATTACAGCATGATGTTTGTACAAAAATGGGACACTGGAAATTTAGAGAAGACTAAACAAAAACTACTGCAGGGTCTGGCAGCAAAATTTCAAAACTAGATTAGAAACAAATGACATCTGAAAAAAGCAGCTTTTCAATGGATTCGGTAGTTCAACAGGTGAGTCACAGACAGTACACGTAGGGAAGGTATTAGGAATGAAATATAGGTTATGTTTTGCTTTTGCATACAAAATTTAAAATCCAACATTTCCAGTCTCATTAGTTTGGTCGAAGCCTAATCCACTTAGAGATGGAGAAAGGCATCCTTAGCATAGAGCGCTTTACTGGGGTAACTCATCTGACTGAGGAGAACAATAACCCACCCAAAAGGACAGGGCTGCCTTCCCAAGGAAAAGATAGAGATCCCAGAACACTGATGTAGAATTCTTCAGTTAAGAATAAAAAAAAATTAAAGCTATGAATTAATATGAAGAATAAAATGAGGACATTAAATAGCACAGTGAACACATAAGAAGAAAATGAAAGGTTTGAATATGGATGAATTGAGAAACCTATAAAACATAAGCAATCCTTAGCTGCAGAATATGTTGGGCATCTTAAAGTGGATTGCCTTAGGATTTGATGTAAACTCCATAACTTCAAAGGAGCTCAAGGGATTAAACAAGGAGATTGGAATTCCTTGATGAAAAGTGACGCAATTTTAATTAAGCATTTTGAAGAAGTGATGTAGAAACCAGTGGCAAGTCCCTGGCAGTCGATTTGTTGAAGAGAGGTGCGTTGAAAGTAATGTCTGAGATTAGTTTAATTTGTAGTATTAACAGGGAGGTTTGAAAGGACTGTTTGCAGAGACTGATTTGAAGTAATGAATGAGTGGAAAAATTTCCAAGAAAGTGACACAGGATACAGAACAAGCTCCTGCAATATAACTACAGGTACTCCCCAACTTACATAAATCTGACTTTAGGCAAAAAGCAGTAGGCAGCCTCAGTCTTGTTCTGTATTCCCTTCTGCGAGTATTTTCTCTTACAAATGCAGTGTTACCCTTTTATCACTTTTCAGCTATGACCCTTTTAGTCATAGTTGGAAAGCATTCTAGTAATGTGAAAAACAAGCCAACACTAGGTGTGTTAATTTCTATATTTTACAATATTCTTTGCTTGAATTACAGTTTAATTATTACAATACTGTCTTTTGTTTCTTTACAAAGTGTTTTGGCAAGTAGACAAGAAGAATCAGAATGTTCCGGCAAACCTGGCAAGTAAGAAGGATCCTATGCAGAGCTGAGTTTGTTACAAGAATAAACAGTCCAAGGCATAAGACAAAGTTGAGGTCAAAGTGATATCCAAAGTCCAAAATCTCAAAGATCTAGATGCAGGAGTTGAGAATACAAAGGCGAGGTACTGTAGGAACTCTGTGAGGAGAAACCAATACCAAGCACAGGACAAAGTAAGGTGTGGGTTTAAGTAAGCAGTAAGTTGATGATGAGTTGATGGAGAACAGCAGGAGATGATTAGTTAACGCATGTGGCGGTGTCTGGTGTAATTAAGTGGCTGCTGAGTCTGTTTAACTTGATTTCGACGGGTGGAGGATGTGACACAGAACAGCAGGTTTTAATACAATAATAATAATAATGGGTAGCACAGCGATGCAGTGATGCCTTGAAGTTCTGTGGTCCCGGGCTTAATTCTGGACCTGGGGCACTATCTGTGGAATTTGTGATTTGTTATTGTGCCAATGTGGGATTCCTTAGGGTGCTTTGGTTTTTTACCACAGTCCAAAGACATAGTAGGTTAATTGGCTTCTTGGAAAATTGGTCCTGCTGTGAATGCGTGCAGGAGTGTCTGTGTCTGCCCTTCGATGGACTGGCGTCCCATCCAGGGTGGATCCTGCCTTGTGCCTGTTGCTTGCAAACTCGTGACCCTGAATTGGAAGAAACTGTTAGAAAATGGATATAATTATTATAGGAATTATTATAGTAACGCGATATTACTAATGATAACGATAACAGTTGTAAACGTGAATGTTACCTTTAAGAGTGTATAAATTTCAGCTTACAGAAGGTTGGGCACACTGCAACCATTACGTATCTTGGGAATGACTTGTACTGAAAAGGTCTAGAAAAAGTGTTAGTTGGTTTGAAAAAGGGGGAACCTCTGAGAGGTGGAGGGTAGATTTTGACTCCAAGTGGAACCTCAAAGAAGAAATGATAGCGATAGTGTGCAGTTGGTGAAACAATAAAGGAGAATCCGAGAGGACCCATAAATGGTTTCAGAAAGCTTTGGGCTGGTGTGGCAGCTGAAGGTGAGATTGACTGTAAAATAACTCTTAGCAAATAATATATCTGATGCACCTTATGAAGTGCCTGAGGTAAGAGATCAGAAGGTATAAATTTAAAGGGCCTTAATGTGGACATTGACATGAATTAAGCACTTTGTACTGCTGTTTTGATCAGGTAAAGTATGGATGACTATTGTGTAGTCACTGTGCTGTCCTAAAAGAAACATCACATATATGTATGTACTGTATGTAGGCAGATGTGGGCAAGAACAAGAGACCTGCTTTTGAACTCCATTAGTTTTGTAGTTGGTATTCATTAATTATGAAAATGTACCTGTGCTTTAAATACAGTAGGTCTTGTGGATCAAAAAACATCATGGACAAAAATGATTATTATTAGAATTTTAGTGTGCCTTTTTAAAATAGTTTGATTCACATGATCTTGGAGTCAATGTATTTAAAAAAATGGTAGAGTGCATGGCTGCTACAAAACAATAGTGTGAATGTTGGATGTCCTGTTATGGCTTTTCAATAGTGAATGTTAATAAATGGCATGAAAGAAGAAACACAGAAGAATTACTCTGTCAATGTAGAGATTATGCTTTGGGGCATTTAAGCCATGGCAATACCCTCAAATCTATAAATCAATACATTGTGTTTAGTTAGCGACTGCTTTTGGAGCATTAATAATATTCATTAATGTGAAAGTCAGTTTTGGCATATTGCATTTCGTTTTAGTCTAACAACTGATATGTATGCCAAAAACAAAAAAAATCATCTTTGCAAATAGTCTAAGCACATTAATTATGAGTTGTAGACTATTTACTTGATATAAGTAATACATAAATACAGTAAGGGACAATATTTATTAATATAACAATATAAAATATTCATATCTCTGCCATCCACCATCCATACAGCTCAATACAAAATACCTGAAAAACATTTTTATGTTCAGATCTCTGAAGAAACAATTTATTCCACCTACTGTATGGAGCATGCAGACATTCTAGTGTTTAAAGAATGTGAAATATAAGATTTTATACATATGCCTCTGAGGCAGTTAAGCAAAATGAAAATGTGGGATGACATCTGAAACAGAATACATAATAAATAAGAAGAAAGATGAAAATGTCAGAAATAAGGTCAGATATGAGGTTAATAACCACAAGAGAAAGCTATTGACCTTAGAGTACATGATGACCGAAATGCATTGAAGTTAAACGGCTTTGTTAGTAAGAAACAATCTCCAGCTCAATATGGTACAGAGCCTCCTTAATGTCTGCCATGAATCAGAAGATGCATTGAACGACAAATAAAATTTAACCAGATACGTTAGTTGGTTTTCTGTAAGACTGTGTCTGTGAACACTGAAAATGAAGCTGTTATGGCCTAATTGAGAAAATATAATAATTAACATTCAAGACACCAACAGCAGCAGACCTGGTTTTCTAATCCTATGAAGCTGGGACCAGTATGTCCAGACAGACGAGTTGTTAAGTTGTTGTTAAGTTAAGTTGTTCAGGGTTACATAAAATGTACAGTACATGTCAAATCCCTGTACTTTTTCACACTTTCACTGTTTTTTGACAGCACATGCTTTGCTGTGAACCCCAGTTCTTTAAGGCTAGTCAGTAAGAATACTTACCACAATATACAGTATTATTGTATGTTGCTACTCTCTGGCCATCCATCTCAGTTAACTAACCTAGGGAAGTGTGCTCTGTAAGTCTCAAAAAGCTTTAAAGAGTGAGTAGAGATCAAAAGCTTACTGTATTAGGCATCACAGAACTACAGTAGCTGTGTGATCAGCCAGTTTAAATGAAAAGAAAACATTGGCTTTTTTAATAAATTAACAATTAATTAACATATATTCATAGATATAGACTGCAAATATATTCAGTTTAGTTCCACTGCAGTAGAGTAACAAGAATTTGAGTCAGAACCCAGATATTTAAGTAGAGAAAATGTTACATACTTTACATTTCTTTTGCTATTATGCCACAGCAAGAGTCTGCTTGAACAATCCAAATGTAATATTGCTTAGTGTACATGATAATCTTGATTTTGGAGAATCAATAAGAAGATTATTACAAATGAAACAAAAGAAATTTCCAGCTGAGAACAGGCTCCGTATGCCAGTACAATCACACTCTCACGCCCTCTCTGGAATCTTGGTGCAGCACAGCCTTTCCTGTCTCTGCTAAATAAATAGCAGGGAAGGGACTGAATGAGACTTGCCTGTAAACCCCTGCATGCAAACTGCAAGCACTCCCATTACTCCTTCAATAGGCTGACCAGCATGATGTTAGTAATAGCAACTGTGCTGGATATTACAACTTTTTATTTTAGGAAAAACGTGCTCCATAATGAGACACACAGGTTGGTACTGATTGGAGCACACTGGGTCTCATATCAATACATTTAAGAAGACCAGGTCCAGTAAGGAGTAGATCTGCCATTTTGATTTGACCTGATGGCTATATAAAGATTGCCTGCATTGTGCAGATCACAATCTGGGCACTGAAAGAAAGGTAAACAGGGTGAAACCTAAGCTTTTTAAATGAGATTTGCATGCTTTGCCATATGTACTGCATGTATTGTATAGTGTAATGTATTGTATATTCTACAATCTTCGTAGGTAGCCTCTTAGTAAAGAGGAATAACATTTTTGTCGAGACTGGTTTTGCAGTTTTGAAACAGTAAGGGAAAATGACGCATTTGATTGCTGCCAACTTTGAAAATGTATTGAAAAGGCCAAATTTCTCTGAATTTTCCCAGCAGGTAGGTTGAACGTGAGAGAGAGAAATGAGAATCCGGTATTTTGCCATTCATTCATTGTCTGGGTTTGAGCTGGAAGAGAAACCTCTTCCCTAAAGAGACTTCACTTTCTGAAATACAGCCTATAAAAGTGTGATTGACTTTGCCTCAGCCCCTACGGTAAACAATGAACTTTCAAAAAAAAAAACCGAAAGGGCAGCACAGTGTGATTGTGGTGAGTAGGAATAAAATGCTCTGAGATGGTTTTTTCAAAGGGCTGGTGTGAAGAAAAAATCCTGCTGGAAATGTTATGACTGCCTGAGTGAAGAAAAACTTGGAAACTTCACATTGATAGAAGATGTCAGTGCAAATTTGTATTATTACCCATCCATCATCTAAACCGCTTTATCCAGTACAAGATCACCTCACCTGGCAAGCAACGGGCACAGGGCAAAATGAACCCTGGATGGGATGCCAGTCCATCGCAGTACCTAGATACAAACATGCACACACTCACACCAGGGCCACTTTTATGGAAACCAAGTAACTTACACGTACTGTATGTCTTTTGGACTATGGGAAGAAACAGGCCACACCGAGGATACCCACGCAAACACGGGGAAAACATACAGACTCCACATAGATACCATCCCAGGCATTGAGTCCAGGTTTCTATAGTTTCTGCATTTGGACTTTCTAAGCACATGCCAAGCACTTACCCTCAAAAGTATATGAGACATAATGGTAAAATAACCAAGAGCTCTAGAGCTAGAAATCCAGAATACTTAGTACAAGATCACAAAGGGAATTCCAGAGAGACTTGCTGTAATCTTCAGAAAACATTTGACTCTAAAAGCTATAGGTCCCATTTAGAGTTACTACAGAATTAGTTTCCTTAAAGCTGGAGCTATTAATGTAACAAGGAAATCAGAGGTAATATATCAAAACCATAGCTAACAGGCATGCAACCAAGCCAAAGCAAACTGTAAACTATATTTGAAGCCATGTTACATAAGATTGAGTTTTCATTGAGGCCCCTTCCATTAGCACAGGATTGAGGTGAAAAGACATTAAAGAGAGCCCTGGAAGGTATTTTAGCATAAAGGAGAAAAAGAGCTTTAGTCCAGTCCTGCAGCTTGTGCATGCTGTCCCAGGTTGAAAGAATTGTGTTCAGAGTGGAGTAGGTACAGTATTACTAAAAATGTGGGGAGAAAATCTGAGCAAAGGTCCTTACAAAGCTAATAACACCTGGCAAACAGGTGATGTTGGGACACATTCACTGTGAAATGACTCTGCTTTGCAAACTAAAAGCTGTTATCTTTTAAATCTGAAATCTGAACATTGTTTTAGATCCAAGGAAACACCCTTGTGGAGTGGAGTATGGAAGAATAAATAAAAATAGAATAACAGAGAATGATGTCTTTACAAAAATAGGAGTGTAAAAGTGTCTGTGTGTACAACCATGAGGCTATTTGTGCCTGCAAACGGGGATCTCAGCTATTCTATCAAGGAGACTGAGCAGAAAGATAGACCCTTCTGCAGAGCGAGAAAAAAGCACAGCCCTCTCACCTCCTGTCAGAGGAAGAGAAGATGAAAGGAGGTGGAACTGACAAGGCAGCAGCATGAAAAAAAGTAATGAAAGAGAGCGGCTCCCTCTATTCCACCCTTACGCTTTTGTCCACATGGCACGTTAGCCACTGCCATGCAAAATCAGCCATCAGGACCAAAGCTGTCAGCCGCCACATCTTCCTCTGATTCATTTTGTTTCCAAATTGATTGAAACGCAATTGTAGCTACAAAACAGCAATTCCCCAGCAATTCACCCTCTTCAAGTGCAGTGCACTTCCTCTGGAGTTTCATCACAGCCCAAAAGTCACTGAATTGGAGCCCACGGCCTGCTTATAATAGGGTTAAAGTTGTCAAACTCCTCTCACAGGATTCTTTAGTAGGCTGAGAACCCTATTGCAGAACTTAGTCAAGTCTTATAGATCCAAGAATTAATACTTTTGGTCTTTATACAGGTAATGAAGATGATATTGTACCATTGCAGAATTAAGGAAGTATTTCCTTCACAAATTAGGCTATTCACTGAGGGTTCTCAGCATCCTGAGAAGATAAAAAAGGTTATGAATGAGATGTGGACAGTCAGAACCATGTTTTTTTTTCCTAGACCTCCTCCAATGTTTTGTGTAAACAGGTGCTTTCTGCCTTTCAGCCACAAATGCACCTACTATTATTATAGTGGCCTAAGGCCCAGTTTTCCCTGTTATTGTACTTGCCTACTGTATGGAAACTGTATTTACCTCTTTACTCAACACACAACTGTACTGCAACTGGAATTTTAGTTAATCTTTGGCAAAACACCTTTAATAAGTGAAGAAATTTGTCATTTCAATGACATATCCAATCAATAGCAAAACATTTTGTGCAGCAAGGCATGAAATTTTAACATCTAGGTATCTTGAGAAGAACCTCTCAGCACTGTTTCTGTCAAAAGCAATAAATTACATCAGACTTTTAAAACAAGAATTGCAGGACTGTCTTTGAGTTCAATTTTTAGGATAGATTTTTAAGTGGAGGTGGAAAAATCTGTTTCTCTGATATTTACTTGCAACTCATTGATTTTCATTCCTGAATCAGATCTACTCATAATCAGAAGCACTAAAACACTTCCATTTATAAAGCTGTAAAAAAATGCCATCTGCATCTGTCCACCACTGTCAAATTAATCATAGACACTGAAGCACTCCATACTCAGCTCCTTGGCACTGTCAAATCAATGATGAATTACCTAAAACTCCATTCTCAGCTATCAAGCTCAGTTTCTACCTCCCAAAAAAAGACAGAAACCTCCATTCCTTGCCCTTCCACCCCTTGTTTGACTCAGGGAACTTTTTCTAATATTTATGGAAGGCCATGACATATTTCATATGAAATATTAAAATGAGGCCACATTAACCTGTGGTTTATTTCATAATATAAGTATTGGTTTCACAGTTATCTGTTAAAGTCAGACAGATTAGTCTAAAATTTTGCCAGGAGTGGACTGGCTATCATAAGAGTTCAATGGAGTTCATATTAAAGGGGGAAGTTTTCAGAATAGCCTAGTTAACATTTTTATTGCTTGAGCTTTATTCTGCTCACCTTCGCTATTCTTTGGTATTCCAAATAAAAAAAGTCATATTTCTCTCATTACAGCTAATTGACAGTTTTGAGTTTAAAGGATTTTCAGCCTAGCAAAGGATTCCTAATCCCTGCCCTACTGCTATTTCCACTTAAAGAGTATTTAGAGTTTCGTCACAAGTTTTTGAAGTTAAAGTACACTTTCCTTCTTTGTGATAAATCTTGATGTGATACAATTCAGTTAACAGAGGATCCAATAATATTTCTTAATTAGATTTACTACCACATATCAAAAATGGGATACCTAAATATGTTTTGTCAGTCCATGAACATTGTTATCAATTCACAGCTCTGTAATGATAGCTAAGTGGTTATTTTTTAGTGCTAGTGAAAAGAAACACTCAGGTGACCACACTGACAATGTGATTGGATATATCTGACCTGTTACAGTTCGTTCTTACAGCAAACAGAAGCAAGCAAGAATGACATTGTGAGGCATTTGTCCTTCCTTTTTTGTAAAATCCATATATGTATATATTATTCAAACAAATATCCAGCAAGGCTCCAAAGGCAATTTAAGGGCTTAGCGGGACCCAGGAGGCCTTTTTTAAAACAAATAGGCAACAACTGTGTTTTCTAGTGACCACTGGGGAAACATAATGGCCATACATCATGACATCTGGAAATATTATGATGAAGAGAACCTTACAGGGCCTAGACAGTGTCATTACTAGACGAAGAGTAGTGAAATACGGAGTGAAATTTTCTGCCTTGTCCACTCAACTTCCCTTGCTCCCTGAATCATTTTGTTTCTTTTCCTTTAGCATCCTCTTTCAATCAGCTTCCAGACAACTGTTCTCTGCTGCTCCCAGTTCCATTCTCTATAGTTCTGAATAAAGATTCTTGCAGCAGAATGAAAAGCCGAATTTGCTCTCCTCATACTCTGATTGAAAGGTGCTACATAAGAATAAAATTGATTGACTGACTATTGTGAGAAATGTCCAACTTCTATGTTGTTCATTTCTTTTATTTGTGTAAAATTTGTCAGTACAAGCAAAGGTGTAACTGCACAGCTGCAGACCAGAATGACCACATCTGTTACAAGACCATTTTGCATGAAGTAAATGATATACAGTACAGTAATCACAAACACAAACATTCACAAAGCACACAGATGTGTCCAGTAAGAAGTTAAGAGAACATGCCACCTCTTTGAGCGTTCAAATAGGAAAACAGTTAAGCAATACCCAGTTAGATATGTATACATTTATACTTGGCTGTAAAATCATGCAAATAGCAGTTAGTAAACAAAATGTGAGGTATCTTGTAGCAGTCATCCAACCCTGTGTTAAAGCCTCTGCATGCATGCTGTATAGAGCTCATTTCAGAAATCATCGAGCAATCACTCCCATTTTTCTATTGCATTTTTGGATTATTTGTTTTTCAAGGTATAAATGCAGAGATGCAATGTTTCAATTGCCCCCAATTGCACCTACTGTACAGTAGATTTAGAAATATCAAAATATGAGATTGTAAGGTGCATTTTTCATATGGACAATGAGAGTGATATTCAAAGCCCTTCAATGAAAGAAATGGAGGCCGATCTAAGGTTATTTAGTGTTTCTCAGCAGAACAACCACAAAGGATGTTTTGTTCAATGAAAATGAGAATGTCAGCTGAAGCCGACAGTGATTTGAAGTCTCATGCATATCCACACTGCGGCTGCTGATGAATATGCATGCAGGCCCACTGGCCCTTTCTGGTCCTTTGAAAATCTGTCTTTACTGCCGATGTGTGGTTCATGTCAATGGACACGCTTCTCATGAAGAGGTCAGGTATTCATCTGAAATTATTTACAAATATTGAGCCTTGTTTTGCAGAAGTATCTATAGTAAAGTGAGGGCATACATTTAAATACAGACATACAGTAACATTGCCAGTATGCAGGAAGTGTGGCATTGTCTTGCAATCTGAATTGTATGGGTTATGATAACCTTTGGAAGGTTTCACAGCTCATAGGCCCTGGGTTCAATTCTGGACTTGGGGTGCTATCTGGCTGGAGGTTGTATGTTTCCTCCTGGTACTTTAGCTTCCTCCAACAGTCCAAAGACAAATTGGTAGGTTAAGAGGCTTCTGGGAAAACTGGCCCTATACGTGTGAGTGTGTGCATGCTTGTACTGTATCTATGTGTACCATGGTTTGGCGTCCTGTCAAGGGCGCATCCCGCCTTTAGCCAGTTGTTTGCCAGGATAGGTTCTGGCTCCCCTACAACACTGAACTGGATGTGGACACCGAAGCGGTTAGAAAATAGACGGATGCATAGGAAGGTGCATACATTTCAGTGCAGATACAACATTATAATTATAATGGAAGTGTGAATGGTAACAGATGTTAACTGTTTAACTTCCCATATACTGTTATTTTTTATGTCTTTATACAGTATGACATTTTCTCCTGTCTTTCAACAAAGTATTGTATACAGATATTGCAATTACATAAAGAAATGACCTCTAAGATCCAGCAGAAAAAAAAACATTTAGACAATATGGATGGATATGTAAAGTTAGGTTTTTAGACCATTTCAGCCATGAAAGTTGTTTGGTTGAAAGTAGTTTATTGATTCTAGGGTCTCAACCAGCTGTCTCTTGAAGGTTTATAAAGAACTAGCAGCATTAACACTTAAATAATGGCAGAAAATGCTAACAATATTCTGACTGGACCTTATAAGCAAATGCTTTATTAAGGCATATTTGAGTGTTAATACCGTGTTATACTCTTAACTACAGTGTTAAAAAGTCTGTGGTCTACTATGAAAAAGTCCACCACAATCCTGTGCTTTTTAATTTGAGCTAAATGTGAACTCAGGCTCCAGAAATAAAACAAACATACTGTAGGAAAGCAAGCTATTACAAAACCTTCTCACTGTGTGTATGTCTGAAGTGATTGACTGCCTGCAAAATAACAGGTTAGAGATTTAGAGCTTTGACTGTGAAAAGGTAAGGCATGCTGCTGATATGCTGAAGGCAAAATCTGAATCTGAGAAATACTGAAAAACTTTTCTAATTGGATCAAAAGACCAGAAGAGGCTGGAGCACATCTCCAATGATTCTCAGAATGGACTACATTACTCTCTACTCTGTATCAAACGTCTTCTGACAGCAATTTTGTGTTGGAAATGTGTAGCTATCTGACACAAATGCCTGCCTGCTGCTGATATTTGGATGGAATTTGGGGATAAAGCTGATAAAAATCCAATTTGTGCTTGAAACAGGAGGAAATTATCTTGACATCTATCCAATTCTCCATTCTCTCCATGACTGTGCAACCATCCTTAACTGTATTAGGTCTCCTAAATGAACCAATGGTATGTGGGAATAAGGAAGCACGCAAGCTATATTAACATTTATAAAGATTTAAATCACATAACCAAATTAAAAGAAGAAATCTGTTTCCAGAGCATGTAGAGTTCTCTGTGTTGTAGATGTATTATTTACAAGTGCATAGTACATTGCTGTTCATATTGAGATTTTAACAAATGAACAGTATGAGAATAAAACAATATTTGATGTCAGAGTCTAGACTAATAAATACGTTTCAGGTCTGGGGGACTCCTGTTTGACTCTAGTCTTCCAAGACAAGCCTAAAAATTAAATCAGATCTATACAGTATCTCAAAGCTGAATGAGTACATCTGAAGAAACTCAAGAAGATACAATATCTACTCCTTGAATTAACAGAGCAGACAGCGTTGGGACCACCCCACAACCCCACAATGCTTTTACACAAAACACTCTTCCATTTATACATCTGCATGGTTTTATGCAGACAAACAATATCGATTTTTTTCTTTTCCTCAGGTACTGAAAGTAAAATTAGGAAGGCGATTACAACTATAAAGCTAATGAAATCTTGAGTAATATATCATGCCAGCTAAACTTGTTTGCAAAGGAGGAAATTAGGTGTTTACTAGGAAACATTTCACAGAGGTTAATAGGTGCATGGAATGGATAGCCTGAGGGTTCCAATGAATTAATTAGTGTTAGGGTGATCAACAGAGAATTGGGTTTTGATAGTGGAAACAATGAGTACTCCAGGGGGGAATGACTTTGTCTTGACTAAATGGGTCCCTTACCTCTCCCATTTCTCTGTTTCATAATGCAACATTAAATTGAATGTGGATAAAGTAATAAAACAGCAACAAAAGAAGGTAATAAGTATATCATATTAGGTATTCTGAGAGAACACCCAGTACCCTTTTTATGGCACATGAACTAGAACATCAGAGGCAAAGACATTTCCAGCAAAGAAAAGGATCAACCCTGCAGGTACCCATCATCTCTGTAGCCCTTTTGTCACACTTTACTTAACCTTTAATAATAATTCTGCAATTTTATACCCAGACAAATATGCTTTTCTCTTGATAAGTCATGCTTATCATCCATCCAGCCTTGGTTGCTTAACATTCATTTTAGTTCGCACCTCCTGTTAGAGCAGTAACAAAGCAAAAGCCCTATCACATTCAGACTATCCATCAGCACTGCAATCTTTATCTTATGTTTCCTTCAGCGGACTATGGACCTACAGAATAGAAAGACCTACTTTGTATAGTCTTGACTTGTAGAGACCTGTAAAATCTAACCATCTTGTTAAATGTAAATCACAGAATAGCTAAATAAGATTAAAAGAGACATTGATGTGTATTATTTGTCTGCATGAAATGCTATATGATGTTACCAAAATGGCTATATATGGGATTCTATGATCCATCCATCCACTTTCTAACTACTTTATCCAATACAGGGTTGCAGAGGACGCCAGAGCCTAACCCTGCAAGCAATAAGTGCAAGGCAGGATACACCCTGGACAGGACGCCAGTCCTTCTCAGGGTACACATAGATGTGCACACACTCACACCAGGGGCAATTTTACCAGAGGGAAATGTATCACAAAGTGTTTTTAAGGACCCTATGCAGACGGCAGAATCCAGAGGGCAGTGAGACAAACACAGGGAATAAACACTGGGATCGGGGCTGGAAGAACAGTGGGGCCTGTCCAAGGTGTGCCGGTACTCGGGGGAGCGTGGTCCAGACAAACAAGTCCGAAGGGAGTCCGTGAGAATATCCCGAGAATGCAAATGTCCTGAGCCGGGTGATCCATCCTGACTGACAAGACAAGAGTTAAAAGCCGGAGAGGGATCCGGTTGAAGGGTCGGGGGAATAAAAAAGGGTAACGGGGCCAGGCACTCCAAGCCCCGGACCCAGATGGTCAGGACACAGTTGCGAAGCCTATGCCATCGAGCCCTTCTGGACTCGCTGGTAGGTGGGATTCCAGGTATCCATGTTCCAAAGCTGAGCCCAGATTGGTAGGAGCATCTGGCTGTTGTAGGACGGGGGCTGGAACTGGAGGCAGGTGTAGGAAATCAAAAATAAACAAGGAAGGGCTGGAGCGTCCTTAAGAAGAGGGGCTTACAATCGTGACAGGAAACCAGAGCACATGGAAGAAAACCACAGGAAAATCCAAACTCCACACAGGTAGCACCACAGGTCAAAGACTGGACCCACAGTTCACAGCCTCAGTGCTTTGAGGCTGCAATACTAACCACTGCCCCCACTGTGCAACCCAGGAGTCAAATATATTACTTGAAATCACATAATATTTATAATTTTAAACTGTATAAACTAAGAAAAGGCAAGTGTATGCTGTCCTCTGAAACATCAAAACCACACTAACTTTTAATACTGGGAAAGCATCATGAAGTGATGCCCCTATTACTGACAACAACAAGATTTCAGAAATGCAGCAGGTCACAGGGGTTGCTGTTGCAAGGTAATCCCCAGAAGCCATCGTCGATCCCCCCCAGCTCCACACAGGGCCCTTACTCCTATTACAACATTCCTTAAACCCTTCTCAAAAAAGCTTAGAACTGCATCTGGAAAACAAAGGTGTAAAATCTTGTTTTATCTCACAAATTACTTTAATAGAAAAGGAAAAAATTAAATAGTGTGTTTCCTTTTTTCCACTGACACAAAATTATAGTAATATTCCTAACCACTGTTTTTTCCCCTTTTTCAGTTAAAGAGTCCCTGGAGTTTGCTCTAGTCCCTTTTATTTATTTGATTTTGGCACAAGAATTGATAAAGCAGTGGCAACGTCTGGCAGCGTTTCAGTTACTCTTAAGTGCTGAGTGCCAGCCTAAGGACTCCATGCCATGGACTCCACACTCTCACCTCTGCATCAGTCAAGCATTTACACATTCTCATGACTACATTACTGCAATTCAATGTTTGGATAAGGCCTTACTTTTTCACCATTGAGACTTAAACTGAATATGAACTGCTTGGGTATTAATACCCCAATCTGAAGCCCATTCATACTCCAATTTGAAAATCACACTTTAAACCTATTATTATACAAAATAAAGTCTCCCTCTGCCATGTTACTTCCTGACAAATTCCCAGAATTCATCCTACCCCCTTCTTGCTGCTGTACTCCTAAGTGTTCCTAGGCAAAAAAACAGTTTTATTTGCAATCAGTAATCATTCCGTTTGTCGCATCCAATTTTAGAATTACCAATTATTGGCAAACTCACCTCACATTAGCATCCCCCAAACCAACTGACTCAGCATTTCAGTCTCTTTTATGGGAAAGTGTTTTTTTTTCTGCCTAGCACTATGGGGAAGCTTTACTAAAGTTGTTTTTAAAATTCACATTGCACTGCGTAACATTCACCTGACAGCCAGTTCACAACCACAACACTGTCAAGATTTCATTATAAATTATTCATGCTGCAAGTTAAAGGAAAATAGCACACCTAAGCTATTCTGCAGAGCATTTTAATATATAATTTAGAATGCAAAGAGTTCAGAAACAGCAACTGTAGTCAGTCTGAGATGCAGCATCATATCTCTTTGAGATGTGCCCTCAGAAAAAACACTTGTCATGTGGATGTAGCTGTATTCAACATACTGTAGTCATTTGATGTGGAAAAGCAAAAGTCCTCTGGGCCCAGAAATATACCATTAAGAATTCTCAATTTGCAATGTGCTTGGATGTTGTCTCAGCAGACAGGTCTACTTCAGAAAGGCAAGCAATCAGCAGAGAATGTTGTGTTTCTTCTTTTGCTTCCTGGGACTTTTCCAGCAGGTTAATTCTCACACATCTCGGGTTGATGGGATCATTCCAGTGGAAAAAAAACAACAAAAGATTAATATTTCAACAGTTTAACAAATGACTGCCGAAGCTTCTTGCTCCAGTGAACTGGTTGGGGATTCTTTCACTGATTTCCTCTATTGAGAGAGAAAGATCAGACTATCCCTGTTTCTGTTAGTGCTCAGAAGTGCCTGCATATATTTACAAAAATTGTTGACAGGTGGCTTGAAAATGTTGACATAATGAATGTTGACATGTGCATCCCTGTGGAAATGAAGTAAAACTAAGAGGAAAACATCACATCTGTCTATCAATCAGGCACTTTATTTGTCGGAATCCTTCCCACTTGCTACTGACCATGCCACAGCAGTGACTGAATTCTCCATTTGTCTGTATTCCCACCAAACTATTTATCATCCATCTTCACACTCAGTGGGCCCATGCCTTGGCTACATCCCCACTCTAAATATACAAACCGTAAGTAGACAGATGAGTCCAGCTTTATAACTCCGTAGAGACACTCTTACATTGCCCTTGGATATGCAGAAGAGAAGAAAAATTGTATCCTGTTGCAGTAAAGTAAGTGATAAGTCTATTTGTTTTCTTAGACAGACAGATGATGGCAAGTACTAAAAAGAGAACTAACATCTCAAATGTGTTGCTTACATTGCAGTACTGTGCATTTACCACCAGACAGCTGCATAATCCCTATTAAATTCCATATGTGGATAACATAAGAACAAATATATTAAACAAAGCTTTGTGGTCTGTTTTATACTGGGAATGTAATCATTCCCAGAGCAAATCATAGAAAGCAATAATTCCGCAGATTTTGTGTGTATCCTTAAGTAGTCATTGTAGAGATCTGGAAATGCATAATATCTCCTAACAGGGCAAATGAGTCCCCGTCTGAATACCTTTGCTTATTCAGGACTAGCATTGGACATCTGTGGTATCAATTTAAATTCAATTTAAGTCAGACAGCTGAACGTAGAGGTATGTTAAAAATCCTAGCAATGAGTGAACATACAGTAGTGTATCGACATACAGAAGCTTTAATGTAAAAATGAGACAAAAGTGTAGTGTCTGTCCTCATTTCTAGTTGTGTTAAAGAATTATGGGAATGAAAAGGCATGCTCTCATGAGGAACATAGCAATCTGTAAGTCACTATATACTACACATCATGCAATATAAACAGGCAGCAAACAACATGCATGTTAACAATATTAATATACAGACATTAGTATAGCCCATTATCTATCCTTGAAGAAGACACAAGAAAAATAGCTTTTGTAACCATCCCCCTCACCCAGTGGCACCAGCATTGCACATATCTTATTGCATTTCACTGGACATTAAAATAACAAAGAAAATCAGAGATGCAGGTAATCTTTGGAATACAGCAATACTGTGTGAACACCACATATTTTGATAGGGTGCAACATAAACTGGAACTATTAGCATCATGATTAGCTTTATTAGTAATGCCTATATGCATACAATATGCTTTAATTCCTTGTTAGAAAGAAGGCTAGAAATACTGGACTACAAACATAGCTACAGTACACAATCTCCTTGCTCCCTGCCAATTGACAGTTTTTTTTTATCTCAATCTCCCAACCACTTGAGCACAAGCAAAGCCTTTTGCTGCATGATGATTTCAAACATCTCCTAACAAAGGGAAAGGATTTGCCAGAAAGACAAACAGAACTAAAATAGCTGCAAACTACGATCCATTTGCTGCTAATCAGCCTTGTGTATTAAGCAATCAGCAAATCTGGTGATTAGTAAGAAGGCAAAAACATAATCATATCTGAATCCATATAGCATGGGCAAACATATTGAAAAACGAAAATGTTTTTTTTTACATGTGAAGGATTTGGGTCAAGGCTGCTAACCATGAAATGAGCAAGTCTTCTTTAAACACAAGCAGCAAAACTCAACTCATGCATTGAGAAAGGTATTCAGAATTCAAACCAGTCTTTTTCAGTAAATCTTTTTCAGTACCCCCAATGTGACATACTGTATAATAGCTGACAAGGGATGTGTCACAATTGTCATCCCTCCTCTAGAGAGCGCTCCAACCCTTTTGTGTTTTTAGTTTCATTATCACGTACACCTGTCCCTGGATTCACCGTTATTATTTAAATCCGGTGCTCTGGAAACTCGGGGCTCTGCGTTGGAATACGGCGGCCCAGAGGCCCGCAGGCCCACAGGCCTGCAGGCCCACCTAGCATCAAGTCACCCTACGTCTGCGGCTTGAAGGCATAGACTTCCTAACGGCATCTTGAACAAGCTGAGGCCCAGGCTTGGAGCGCCTGGCCTAGACACTCCATTTTTTAACTGCCTTGTCCCCGATCCTGTTCATGTTTTTATTCTTGTCTTGTCTTGGATGGATCACCTGGTTTTGGATTTTTGATGGCGCCCCGGATTTCCTACATTGAACTGTTTTCTGGACTTGTTTGCCTGCGCTCCCCCCTTGCACCTGGATTCACTGTCGGCACCGCTCCCTGTTCGCCATCCCTTTCATTCCTAACCGTGTTTTCCCCGTAGCCCTTTTCCAGTCACTTCCGGATTATACTGTCTGCACAGGGTCCTAGACTACGCACTACACAGGAGTCAGGACCAGCTTCCGTTACAGGATGAGGACCAAAATAGAAAAGGTGTCCATAATGCAAGAAGTAGGTAGCCAGCTTTACTCATCCAACATCACATACAGACTGTGAATAAATATTATCCATGCACAGAAACCTAGCAGGCTGGGATTAGTTGGATGGGAAATCTCAGAATCCCAGATTAAATGTAAAAGCAAGGACCTACCAGGCTAGGTGATTACATTTTGTGGTGGATTGATCTGGGAGGCAGGGAACATACATATACCAGACTAGATAACTCTCATAAAGAAGCACTGGATCAGATCACCTCATTTCATTGTGGTCAAGAAACTCTTGACCACAGGCACAGAGTACAATATCCACACAGACATACACATGTGCATCTGTCTTTGCATATTTAAGAAAAAAAGACAACAAGCAAACAGCAAGCAAATTCTCCAGCAAACAGATGTAGTGGACTGTGATTGAATACATTAGGAATAATGTGAAGATGCAAAGAGCTGTAACTGAGCAGGCACAGAGGAAACAGCAGAAGCCAGGAATCTGGGCTTATAATAACAGCAAAGTTCACCCATCTGTGAAGAGATATCCAAACTGCACATTCCAGTGTGAATAAACATTGAGGAGTTTAGCTGACTGTTCACATATTATGCATTAGTGCCATGCTCTAGCAGTAACAAGGCTTGGTAGTAAACACCATAGCAGGAACCTGCCCTGCTGTGAGTCAAATCCTTGGTTGTCCTTTTCAAACACCAACAGCAGCATAACGATTCATCAACCTGAAAGGTCCTCAGCATATCATTACATTTAGATTTGGAAAACATTTACTTGGCAGGTGTTCGCCTGGAAAAGTATGTGCTCATGCACCTCAAATGCTAAAGGAATTACAATACCGTAGAGCACACTTAAACATTTAAATTCTTGCTGTTTACAGTCAGACATTGGTCTGGTTGTGGCCCAGCATTAGTTGAGGTGCTGGATCTAATCACTTCCAGATGACAACAAGAACAAGGAGTATTGGACCTTCAGGCTGAGAAGCATGTACAGTGTACACAGATATTGTACTAAAATATTGTACAGATATTAATAAAAAAAGACAATTCAAATCAAAGCAATGTTTGGTGACAATGAAAAATACAGTAATTGTTTCTAAATGTATTTTTGCTAAATAACTTAAAAAATATTAAACTGGGAGATTCTCATACGTTGAATCAATAAATCTATGCAACCAAATAAAGAACATAAGACAGGTTACAAACAGGAGCAGACCTTTCCACCCTTTTGGTAGTTAGTGTTATTATATTATAATGCTATTGTTTGTACCTTTGTAGAACTCCACCTGGTCTCTATAATTCTTTACATTGTTTTAAATGCCAGAAAAATTACACATTTTCCTAATCCCCATACTCTATATCCAACCTATATTTTGCACCTTAGCCCTGAGCAACAGGCCATTCTTAATAAGCATGAAAGGGAACAAGATTTTTCCTTGCCAGAAAATTCCTTGCATCTAGTCAATGGAAAGGCACTGTCACATTCTATGTTTATGATTTGTTATTAACTGGTAGGTCAAAGGTTTCAATAAAATTCAAGATTTTGTCAAAACCTTTGTTTCATCCAAAATTTTCAACATCTAACGTAGAACCTTGAGGTAGGGAAAGCCATTCTTATCAATTCCTGTTATTTTCTTCTTCTTTGGCATTCCTTCAGAAATGTCTGTCTGGTGCTTTAAAATGGATAAGCTCTTTGAGGCTTAACTTCAAAGCTCATTCTCATGCTGTGTAAATCTTAGGAAACTCCCATTTTGTGCCTGTTTGTTGAAGCAACAAAAGCTAATGGAGCCAAACAAAATACATGGTCTCACAACTACAGTACCCTAAGTACCTGCAGGGTAGGTTCACGCTTCTGAAAATTAGAATAGTGACCAAATGTATTCTTACCCCTATTTGTTTTCACATAAATCCAGGATTTTGCTTTTGAAAAGATATTTCAGACAAACTTGTTGATTTTTTTTTTACTTTAGTCTTACTGTATATGCATAGGACAATGAAACTACACTGTATTCATCATCACATTTCTACTATAATAACCTAATCAATGCAAACAGATCCAACATTTAATTAGAGAAAAAATACTGAGATTTGTAATGCTTTTAATGTTTTTCATGTAGCAGCATTAAAACGACTGTAAAATGTATTAAAAATTGATTTAATAGTATAATTTAAAACATTTAAAACAAGATTCACTTTTATGTAACTGTATTGCAGGTAATGACCTGACATCTAGTTTGAAAATGTTATTTTTTATGTAAAAAGGTGACGCATATACATTCAGATTTAATTAATGTTGTTTTAAACTAGATTTCATTACAGCTTCATATGTGGTTCATAATATTTTGCTGTTTTTAAATATTATGAAATGTCATAAACTCATCAAAATGCAAGCTTCTACAGTATAGTGCATGTTTTTCTTGCATTTTCATCTTTTAGACAATCTGTCAAGAAGGGAAAGAATATTTCTTTAAGTGAAATATCTTTCAGCATAAAAAACACTTAAATATTAACTCAATAAAAGTTCAATAAAAAAAGGATTATGATCTATAAGTAAGATTTTACTGTCCACACAAACAAAATCTTCCATTCATACCCCTAGAATGAATATTAGCCAAATAATGTGATCCCATATCAAAGCCATCTATCAGCCTGCAAATTAATATTTGAAAAGGGAAGTCTGTTGGGATGTGATTAAATAGAGAAATCAAACAGTAATCAGATACTATAAAACTGAAATATTTGGAGGAGTACAATAATGCAATGCAGTGTTATCAGAGAGATGTGTTGTGGTATGAACTATAGAAAATGAATGGACAGTCAATGGAAGGGACAGGTAAATTTTATTTCATTCTATCTGTACGATAGATACGATAGATATTGCAAACTCATATATTATCATATATTATCAGATTTTGTGCATTATTATGGGGACTCCCCTCCACCAATGTGCAGCTCCAACTGGATTATGCGACAGCAGCCACAGTGCGCCAGAATGCTCACCACACATCAGCTGTTAGTGGGGAGAAGAACAGAGTAATGAAGCCAGTTCATAGATGGGGATTATTGGGAGGCCATGACTGGTAAGTTCAGGTGGGTAGCTGCGTCAGCATGCGTAGGCTGCATTGAAAATGCAGGGCGTTTCCCGGAAAGAGTAGGGGTGTAACCCCAGCGGCCTGGCCAAATTTCCCATTGGGCCTTACCAGTCATGGAACAAGTAATAGGTTTATTCCATGCTGAAAAAAAGAAGAAAGAAAACACAACGTTTCGGCCGGGGAGCTTTCTTCAGGACCTCAGTTTTACGTCTCATCCCAAGGACGGCACCTGTTTACAGTATAGTGTCTCCGTCACTATACTGGGACATTAGGATCCACATAGACCACAGGGCTCTGCTGGCCCCACTAACCCTTCTTCCAGCAGCAACCTTCATTTTTCCCAGGAGGTCTCTTATCCAGGTACTGACTAGGCTCACATCTTCAGTGGGTTGTCAGTTGTGAGTCGCAGGGTGATATGACTGCTGGAAATTGAAGCATGACCATTGAAGCATGTTGGACCTTCAGCGTCTTACAATGTTAAGTATTGATGCATTTCATCATGAGAATAAACTGATAAACATTGCTTTGAAAAATAACAGCCCCCATCCAATGATGTTTCATTTTGATTAATTAAAATGCAAGCTCAGGTTTTCACAAGGGATCCTTTACAAAGGCATTTCTGATTGTCTGTGACATAGATGTTGTCTATTTTACATAAAGCCTTGTATGCAAGTAGAGTACTGTAGCATTATTCTTCAGTTGTTAAACCGCACCTAGTAAGCCCTGGAGGTACAGAGATACAGTAAAGCATTGCAGTAGTGAACTTTTAGCTCATTAATTGCGTTTGAAATTGACTCTTATTCCTTCAAGCCATGGTTAATGTGGACTATGTTGGCCCAATCTACAGGTTCAGACTCTGGCACCTGTTTCCATTGCCTCTGCTGGCCACCAGCCAGGAGCTTAGCTCTAAGTGCTTTATGCTCATTATTTGCTACACTGCATACTTTATTTCCCTGAAGTTTCAATGAAGTTGTAGACTCCATGCTGTGACATCCACAAAGCCATCAAAGGGTTGACATTTAATTTTATTTTATTCATCTACTTCTTACTTAATGAAAACAATATAAAAAAATCCAAAATGTAAAAACCATCAACACTTATTTGAAAACATATTAAAGATCATTTTCACATAAAGAATAATTACCTCTAGAATACTTTATACCTACAGAACACTGAAGCCTGTGTATTAAGATTTTAACTGGAAATTGACTAATAAATGACAACATGTTGCTGTTCTTTAAACCTGAACACAAGGTTTAAAAATGATTTCATTAACTCATCCAACACTTTCTTTATGAAAGTTTACTATTGTGTATATATATACAGTATGTACTGTATATACAGTCATGTGAAAAAGAAAGTACACCCTCTTTTTTTTCATCACTGCATAAATAACAATAACAATAAATAACATAAATAACATCCATAATTAGATAAATCTAGCCTCAGATAGCAGACAACAATTTAACAGATTTCACTATGTCATTATTTATTCAACATAAAGTAGCACCCTTACTGCTTCCAAAGGAATTAAAAAGGTAATTAGCAGCCAGGTGCACTTGATTAGTTGATCATCAAGAAGTGTGACCACCTCTATAAAAGCAGAATTATTGGCAGTTTGGTCATCTGGATCATTCCGGTGTGTGTTAACACCATGCCAAGGAGAAAAGACAATCAGCAATGAACTCAGAGAAGCAATTTCTGCAATTCATTAATGTGGGAAGGGTTATAAGGCCATTTTCAAACAATTTGAAGGCCGTCATTCTACAGTGAGAAGGATTATTTACAAATGGAGAACATTGAAGACAGTTGCCAATCTTCCCAGGAGTGGGCGTCCTAGCAAATTCACCTCAAGGCCAAACCTTATAATGCTCAGAGAAATCGCAAAAAGCCCAAGAACTACTGTACATCTAGGGATCTAAAGGCCTCTGTCAACATGTTAAATGTTAAAGTTCATGACAGTACGAACTGAAAAAGACTGAACAAGTATGGCTTTCATTGAAGGGTAGCCAGGAGAAAGCCCCTTCTCTCCAAAAAGAACATGGCAGCATGGCTTAGGTTTGCAAAATTGCATCTGAACAAACCACAAGATTCCTGGAACAATGTCCTTTGGACAGGCGAGACCAAAGTGGAGATGTTTGGTCATTATGCACAACACCATGTTTGGCGAAAACCAAGCACAGCATATCACCACAAACACCTCATACCAACCGTCAAGCACGGTGGTGGAGGGGTGATGATTTGGGCTTGTTTTGCAGCCACAGGACCTGGGCACCTTGGAGTCATCGAGTTGACCTTAAACTCCTCTTTATACCAAAGTGTTCTAGACACAAATGTGAGGCCATCTGTCCGACAGCTAAAGCTTGGCTGAAATTAGGTCATGCAACACGATAATGATCCCAAGCACACCAGGATGTTGGAATGGCCAAGTCAAAGTCCAGACTTCAACCCCATTGAAATGCTGTGGCGGGACCTTAAGAGAGCTGTGTATAAAAAATGCCCTCAAACATCAATGAACTGAAGCAATGTTGTAAAGAACAGTGGGCCAAAACTCCTCCAAAACAATGTGAGAAACTGATAAACTCATACAGAAAATGATAACGTCAAGTTATTGCTACTGCAGGTGGTTCTACAAGCTACTGAATCATGGGGTGTACTTAGTTTTTCACACACGGCTTCTGCATGTTGGCTTATTTTTAGTTAAATAATGACATAGTGGAATCTGTTATGTGTTGTTAGTCACCTGAAGTTAGTGTTTCTGGCAGTTCAGTGTGATTTTTTTCTTGTTCCAGTATAGCAAAACACTGTAAAGGCAAGTTAAAACCATCAAAGAGCATAGCAAAAATGTAAAGTCACGGTCAATAGAAAAAAATGATAAATTCACTGCAATAAAGTACTGTCTGCATATTTGTGAAATATTACTTGGAAACTTCTCTTCTTTAAAATAAATTAGCAGATAATCGGTTGCATGTGCCAAGCAAAAACTGTAATTAAAATAAAGATACTGTATGTTGCATTCTCTCATTTATTTTTACACACAAATTCAAATTATTTCAAATTCAAATAAACATATTTTATTATGGGAACTTAGGCTCCCAGTGATTAAGCATAATGATATACTAAAGGAGCTGGGCTATGAAAAAGTTAGATAGAAATCAACATGCACTAAATGAAGACAAAAAATCACCCATCTCTGAAAAACCGAGAAACAGCTCATTGGTTTTCAAACAACACATAGATCTCACACTTAATCTTATTCAAAGAGTATTCCAACGGGAATATTTGCCAAATAATGTATTTAACTTAACAGCTTTCTTGCCACAAATATTATAGCAGACAATAAGCAAGACACAATAAGAATCTGTTACAGTATACAGTACATACAGTATGTTTAATTTCCAGATTACTGCATTGTTATTTGAGCTATGTTCACATGTGCTGTGGTTTCCAAACCCAGGTTTGCATGCTTCTTGTGCAAATAAACCAAAAACAGAATTAAAAGGTCCTGTCATTCATCTTCACTCAGGTGTCAGAACATTTGTACCATAAACCCCTTTACATCTACTCAGCACATGCTGACACTTACTTTTCCAGCCACAGCATGCCTTCAGCAAGCTGACTTGTCATCAGGAGACAGAAAAAAACTGTGTAAGGTATCAAGTTACAAAGCCCAGTTCTGAACTTTTTACAAAACCTCATGGTAGATCATAATGCACTGCAGTACAATCCTTTGCCAATCACTCAAGAGAAACTGGGTTTCTGAGTCTGCCCTGTCTTGAAAAGTTATATAAGCAAACATAGACTCACTGGAAGTACTGTATATGCACACAGTATATACAGTACCTACACACTGTACAAAAATGCACCAATTACTGCTGGCCAGAATATTAGGATCCCTCACCAAGAAATGCATTGGGCCTCTGTAGAATTCAACAGTGACTAAAGGGTATGTTTGTGCAGAGGCAGACATCTTAGCTCATGTGTGCATCTACACATTCCTAAAGGGTGACTATAAAAGTTTTCATTTTCAGGTAAAACTATGAAACATCAACAACAAATATATAGAACTAAACCCTCAAAACTCACATTTTACTCTGGGAACATGTTATTAACAAGAGATTCTGTATGTCCTTATCTGTCTGTATAAAAACTCTTGATACAGTACATTTCTCTAGTCTGATTTGAAAAGTAATCTAATGACAACAATTTTTTATCATGGACTACTTATAACATTCCAAGTGCTGCAAACGCGGTTTATTTTTAAACCACTGAAAAGTTTTGATATTTTTTTTTTTCTACGAGCTTCGTCAATTATTCACATTTTCTTCTACAAATCACACGTGTTCCTCTTTCAACACATTAATTTTTCAGATTTTCTTTTCCTGTGGATGCTTCATCGACATTTTTTAAAGTGACATTAAAAAATGTTGAGACTGCCGTCTGCTGTAATTAAGTTTGAGTTCTGGTGCATTGTCTGATAATAATTGAAAAACCTTGAAATCCAATCAAATAAAACAAGAAAAAATACTTATTAATGGATTTGGGTTCATTAAAAAGCACTGTAAAGTTGCAATAACAATAGTTTCCAGGATTCAAAGAGAACACAGATTTAGATTTGCTGTATTGATCACGTGACACTATTTTTCAAATTACAAAGGTAAGCCAAGTATTTGGAAGGGTTTTGGGAAATTGTGGTAATAAGCACTGTATCGTCTCAGAATACACAAGTTTACCAAAACACATAACATTCCACTTAAATAAGTCCTAAGTACATTGAACAAAATCATTTGTTTATTGCAATATTAAATGTCCTCATAAATTGTATATTAAGTAAAAATTAGTGCTCTTATAGCTATATCAATCCCGCTTCTTAGAGTACTAATCGGATTTCAACAATGAATATACACTTTCAAAATGTCACCGAGGGATACAAATACTGTGAAGCTCAATATACTGTATGATCACAAAGCCACTTCCAGTGGGACTCATCATTGTCTCTTGCTGATAATACTGAATTGTTTTCGTGACAAGTACTATAAAATGTGATTATAAATATATAAAAAAATCTAAACTGTTCTCTAAACTGCGTTTTGTAACGGAAACCGATAGGTGGAGTTCTAGGGGAGAAGCGGGTGGACTGCTCTGCCCCTTCCTCTGTCATTCAATTATCTCTTTCCTATTTAAACCCTAACCCTGCTAACACATATGTGTACAGTTTTAGAATTTCCTCATCCTCCTTCCTCCTCCTCTTTCTTATATGTTGCCTTTGCATTCAGGTTCCCTCTGGGGGGTCAGTGAAGGTCACATCCCCGACCTCAGGACTCTTTCTGGGGAGTTTCTCAAGCACGAGCCAGAGGGGAACCCCGGCCACATTATTCTCGGGAACTCTAACTTACTAGTTCTCATTTTCTCAGTCCCTGGAGGGCTCATCCCAGTTGTGAGGCAGCGCCTCAAAGCGACTCTCAGCAAGTCAGAGGACTTCTTTCGCTTCCTTCTCGAGCAGTTTTTTCTTCATTCTCAACCCCTCAAGCAGCGCCTCTCAAAGTGATTCCTCTAGTCAGGGGTTCTTTCTCTTCTCCCTTGAGGGATTCGTTCCCAGTCGTGTGGCAGTGCCTCTCACGCGACTCTCAGCGAGTCAAGGAGCTATCTCCTCCTTTCTATCCCCTGAGGGCAGCGCCTGGTCGTGAGGCAGCTCCTCTCAGGGGTGTACATGTTTTCATGCAAGTCAGCCAACCCAGTCGGCCATTTGGGTTCCCCCATGTGGTCCGGGTTCTCTTTTCTCTACTTTACTAACCCCTGCTTCTCCCCTTGAATTAATTGAATAACTTTTCTCCGTGAGGTTTCTGAATGTTGCTCTCTTGGTGATCTGACCGAAGAGATGTCAAACCAGGATTTCTGGATTCATTGAAGCTTTAATTTATTTTCGTGGTCTAATTATTGTACGCACTTTACAAGTCATATATTACACTTCTGACAACAGACCGAAAATGACTATTCTTGAATATTATGATTCATATAAAATATTGGCTTTAAAAATATATAAAATATAAATATAAAATAAAAATATATAAAAGAATGAACAGGAGTCCCAGTAATCTTTGGTTGTAAAAGTTGGCAGCACAGTGGCACAGTGGTTAGAATTGCTGCCTCAAATGCTGGAGCCCTGGGCTGGGGTCAATCCAGGACCTGGGTTGCTATCTGTGGGGAGTTTGTATGTTCTCCCATTCTTCACATGGGATTCCTATAACAGTCCAAAAACACACTGGTAGATTACCTGGCTTCTGGGTAAACTGGCCATGTTGTGAGTTTAGTTACAGGGCCCCTCCCTAGCTTATGGAACAGTCTCCCACCCCATATTCGGGATGCCGAGTCAATCTCAGTATTCAAATCCAGACCGAAGACCTATTACTTCAGCCTAGCCTACTCACACCTTACGTTATAGCCTACTGCAACCATTGCTGCTGGTGCTGCTGTACACGCCATTGTGTATCTCTATGTTGGCCCACCAGGTAGATACATCTATTCTGACCAAACTATCCTATTCTCCTCCCCACATGTCCGGATGGTGCCCGGGCTGGGCACCATCTGAGCTGGATACTGCATCGCCACCATGGATTCAAGAGGGACATTGTGGATATACAGTAGCTATCATTTAGGAGGATTTTGCTGGTCTACAGAGATCTGCATGGAGTACTGACATACAGAAGAAATGATGGATGGATGGATTAATACCCCCATTCATTTATTTGCTTTTTTTAAAATTATATAATGTTAGCATGCCCAAACAACCGTGTTGTGAAAAGCTCTATATAAAAAATAAATTAAATTGAAATTGAATTGAATTGTGAGTGTGTGTGTGTTTGTGTCTTTGTGTGCCATGCAATGGACAAGCATCCTGTCCAGGGTGTATTTTCCCTTGTGTCTGATGCTTGTTGAGATAAGCTGCAGCTCCCCCATGACTCTGAAGCAGTTAGAACATTTTATGTATAAATATTATAAATTTTAGTATTAAATTTATGTAATAGTTTTAACACCATGCCTATTCCTCCCCATCTTTAGGAAATAATACTAAACAGCACATTAATTGGCCCTTTACTTTTGCATTCTCCAACTTTAGTATCTTGTTCTCTTTTGTAAGAGCAGTTGTTTAAAAGTGGATTTTACTATGTGGTCCCTAGAGCACTCAGTTTCAAAGGAGTGTAAATTTTACAGCATGGATCCCCAGTCCAGGTCCTAAAAAAGCATAAGGGTCTCTAGATTTTCATTCTAGTAAAGTTATCAATTACTTAATTGAACAATATATTAATCTTCAACCACTGAATGATGACATTTAAAAGCTCTGGGTATCTCAGAGACCAAAGCAGAGACTACAGTATGTTTTCTTACATGATGTAGGCTTTTAGGAAAGCTACAAAACACACTGGGAAAGTGATATAGCTAGCATGTCTAATTCCCATGCAGGTTGGGAGGTAGGACAGAGACTATTGCGGGCAACGGGAGAGTGAGAACAAAAGCAAAAAAAAAACAGCAATAACTAGACACTTTTTCATGCACCCATGTTTTGTCCTTTATTTTCTGTTTTTCCCCAAAAAGTCTTTTAATTCTTTACATTACATAATTCTCTGAAGTTGCAAAGAGCACGGTATTATGCACCATCTTGTTGGATTGTAAGATATGCAACTTAGTTCTTGAAATACTTAGTTCTCTTGGCACATCTCAGGAGCACTTCTCTGTACAATTACTGTACCTCATCCATACACAATTTGTCTGTCCCTGAGAGTCCCCTTTTCAGTTCGCCTCTCCAAACAACACTCTTGGAACTCCAGCATGAAAAGCCAGTGATCAGAATACAGCGTTACTACATTTTAGCAATTCCCATCCATGTGTAGGTTAATTACACACATTATGTCCCCGATTTCACGTGGGTTTCCTCTGGGTGATAAGGTTTCGTCAAACAGTCCAAATGCGTACTGGTAGGTTAATTGGCCTCTGGGATAACTGACAGTCAGTGTGTTTGTGTCTGTGTGTGCCCTACGATGGACCTGCGTTCTGTTCAAAGTGTATACTGTCTTGCGCCCACTGTTTGCCAAGTTAGGCTCTTACACCCCCGTGATTCTGTATTGGATAAAGTAGCTTGAAAAAGGATGGATTGATAAACCAGATGAGATGCTCACGCTGGGGAACTTGACTTTTAGATTTTTATTCTTCAGGAAATAAGGTTTAAAGCCACTACATGGCACACCAAGGGAGACACAATTGCCAGAGGTTGTCATAATTGTGAAATTAAACGTAATAACAAGTATTTAAAAGGATAAAGCATACGTTCAAATCTAGTGTGAATAAAAACTGTGCAAACTAATGACTATTTTCTAAATAAAAAATTAAAAACTATGTGTTCTAATAGAAAAATTGGATGCTGAGGTGAACAAAAGGGTAACAAAATACCAAATAAAATACTTAAAACCTTTATTATTATTCAAGTTTTATTTGTGCTATGTATTTACTATATTATAATAATAAACTAATGTGTGTTTTCAAAGAGAAATGGATTCTTATATCACAGTTACTTAAATACCTATGTGATTACTGCAGTATAATGTTTCCCTGCGACTGTATGATTCTAATGTGGTCAGAGGATAATTCCATGCTGAAAAGTAAATAAAAAAATAATAAAGTAAACATTTCAGCTGTGGTGGAAATGAGGGAGATAAAACGATTTTGAGGTAAAAAGTTAGGTAGTGGTAATAACACAAGAAGAAGATTGTGGTAATGGATTTGAGGAGTGTGAATAGCAGAGTTTGAAGAGCATACAAGCAAGTGACTGCTGTGTAACATGAACATAAAATGAATCAGTAATCAATGCAACATTTTTCCAAAACCATGTTATTTACTCCTCAGGTTGTATTGGCTACCATTTTCAGGTTTTCAGGTGACATTACAAAAACCACATTATACAGTAACAAACTTGATACCTGTTTTCATGGGTTCCTGAAACACACTTCCTGAACACTATTCCTCAGTTGTGAGTGTCACGTTCTCACGGCCTTAAGAATAACAGAAAATATATACTAAAATGCAGTTGATGAAGGATTATTTATGGGTATTGAATATTGTTTTGAGGTCTGATTAATGACACAACAGACCACTCGTAGGCAGCAGGACTTAATCACCATATCCCCCCATCAGTCATTTAGAAAGTTGAGCTCTCTGATGCTGTTAAGCAGTGCTGGAGTTTCAAAACTGCAAACAAAATAGCATGTGGTCTTCAATACAAGCAAGAGAATATAGTTCTCACAGCATGTCTCCAATTACAGTAGGCAGCAAGCATGGACACACTGGGACAATGCTGGGGTCTTATCTATAACTTTGTTCTTGTAGTTGAAGTCTTATACAGTAATTGAGCATCATTTTACTATTGCTAATTGACACATACAGTATACAGTACTGTATATTGTATTCATACAGTACCCTGTGTCTACCACTTGCAGAGTGAATAGTGTAATGAAAGGCCAACGTACAGGTTATACGAGCCAGTTGCAGTGCACATAACAGGGATATTGGCCGCCCGGGCTGACAAAGGCCTTCTTTAGCTCAGCTGGTAATATCACTGTTGAGTGACACTGGAGACCCAGGTTTGATCCTGAGGCGGGGGACGAACTGGGGCAGGAGCAGCAAGGTCAAGAAATCCCTAAGAACCTGAATTCGCTACAATATTTTTTCTGAAAACAAACAAAATACCCATCCATTTGCTAACCGTTTCATCCAATTCAGGGTCATGGGAGGCAGAGCCTACCCTAGCAAGCAATAAGCACAAAGCGGGGCACACGCTAGATGAGACACCAGTCCATCATAGGGCACACATAGCCAGACACAGACATGCACACTCACACCAGGGTCAATTTTCCCAGAAGCCGATTATCCTACCTTCAGTACTGTATGTCTGTGGAAGGAAACCGGAGCACCTGAAGAAAACCATTGAGAACATACAAACTCCACATACTGTAGGTAGCACCCCAGGTGCATAACTGAACCCAGGGCCACAGTGCTCTGAAGCAGCAATGCTATTCATAGTAAACAAGATATACTGTAGCACTCTTATCATCTTAATGAATAACAATGCTGGGTATGGAAGATGTCAATACTTTTATTCTATGGACAAATTTCTTCCCTTACACAGCAAAGGCTGTTTTATTCATCCTCAAATAACAAGCCTTCGAGCTGAAACGCATGACTTATAAAAATGAGCCGAAATCATTACTTCTGGGTCGCAACAGTCTTAAAATTGCAACCTCCAGAATCGGCCCCCTTATCAGTTTCTGCAATACGCCAACCTGTTAAGAGAAAGCGTTAAGCACAGCTCATACCTAAGCAGTTGTCCTTGTATAACGAAGACCGTGCGTTTAAACATGTACAGTATTTCAAAATAAGCTTACAAGGCTCGATTGATTGACAAATTACAATTTATACTGTATGTAATTCCTGGCCAATGCATTTTATTAACATAATTCGTCCAATCTTTCCAGCGTAAAATAAAACATAAGCACAAATATTCGCAGAAAAAAAGTTTAGTGCACGTAAACTCTAAACGGCGTTAAATGCCATGTTTTTGTTCAGACTAGAAAATAATGCTGTAAATTTTCTAATACGGAACAAATCCCATAGCTCCTGTGGTCTAGGTGAACGGCATAAAACATTCCAGCGAATGAGCTGTACAGATTCATATCACACCCTGCGGTCTGCCGAGAAACTGAGGGATGAGAGACAAAAGCAATGTGAGAGGGCGCAGGGGGGAGAGGCGGGCACGAACTGTTCAGAACGAGAATCTAAACGATAAGAACGGGGGGAGCAAAAACAATTAAGAAATCGGAGTATAGAGCAATTAATTGATTTTAATTGCTTCTACAACTCTCGAACGATCTTCTTATAGACATTAGTCATTCATCCATTTTCTAACTGCTTCGTGTAATTCAGGAGGAGCCGGGTAAACAACAGGCGCAAGGCAAGGTACACCCTGGACAGGGTGGATAGACACTCACACCTAGGACCACTTTGCCCAGAAGTCAATTAACCTATTAATATGTTTTAGGACTGTGGGGCGAAACTGGAGCACACGGAGGAAATCCACGTAAACATAAGAGAACATGCGAACTTCACACAGCTAGCACCCTAGTTTCGGAATTGGACCCAGGGCCCCAGCGAGTTGCGAGAAGGCAGTGCTAACCTGCGCCACCGTCCCACTAAACATTACAGTACAGTATATGAAACCTACGCATATCAATCTCAAGAAGGTTTGGCATGAATGAACACCACCAATTAGATTAAGAATTAGCACTGTTCAGAAGTGGTATTTTGTGGGTTATTCAAGTGAAAAACGTTATAAAATAAAATAGGAGAATGAAAGAAAGAGTCCATTGCCTGTCTGCTGAGAATGATTGAAAGAAACGAGGCACGGCACAGAGTATTTTAATTAGCCCGACCTTCACACTCTTAATTAATTCATTACAGGGCTAACTGAGTTAATGAACACATTGATTAATTCAGTAAATAATCGTATGTACAGTATTAATAAATAGCCCGATAGAAACATGAAGACGTGTTGTGAGTGGCAGCGAGAAATAGCAGAACTGCCAAGGGATCTCTTTCTCCTAACGATAAAAAATAAATTGAAATAGAGGCTGTGGAAAAGCAGTGGTAGAGCTATCCTGTTGCTTGACTGCGACATTAGCGCAGGCATCGGCGACGAGCTGAACAGCTGACATTTCACAGGAGCCATCTATCACACCCGCTTAATGGATTTTCGGGAACACTTGCTTGTGAGGTGACATTCATAAAATGGTTAATTAATAACTAAATACGTGATTTATAGATGCTGTAATTCTCAGTAGTAATGAATTAATAAACACTACTTGCCGGATTTCATTCGTCCGACCGCAGAATTAATAGCAATGTGACGGGATTGTCATGCCTTTGATGAGCTAGAGCGCGAAGGAGGACGCGACTGAGTTTAGTATCAGAGCAATACCTATTACATGCTTCTAACGCTTGTGCTTCACGGGAACATGAAAGCTACTCATAAGAAACTATGAAAACGCGCACACGTTGATATATACAGTATACTGTATATCCTCCACTTATGAAATACATACGCGTGCGCGCGTATTCTTGTTTATGAGCTTCTTTCGTAGCAATCTCTGTAGACTTATAGTCTATAGGCTATACAGTATGTCTATATAAAGCAAGTTGTTTCATATGGATTCTAGTAAATACTGCATGTATATAGGCTTTAATATATTTAAGCTATTTAACAGCCAGAAATTCATCAGGGCATACATACTACAGTATATTGTAATCTTGTACTCAAATGTTACGGTCAATAAAATTCAAATTAATGCTTGTACTGAATAACCTTTAATAATTCGAAAAACTTCCTCGCTCTCTAGAGCTGCGCAGTCATTTGTACTAACAGATTGATAACGTCTAGAAAATATTCAGTCCACCAATCAATACTCAGATTTCCATGTGTTGCATCTTAAAGATGGCCGGGGAAAGAAAGTAAAGAACTGTACCGAGATACACGTTCATTATGAATCAATTTTAAACATTGCATTCTGTTCTTAAAAAGTAAAAAATCGATGTCTTTCCCCCACGAATGAAGGCTGACCATGAATGCTAAAGCACGCGCACCTGGTATGAATATCTACATGCGTTACCAGTATTGATTACTGGAGATGACGCATGGCAGGGATGGGCAACTCCAGTCTTCGAGGGCTGCAGGGTTATACAGATCTTACAGGTACTTTTCAATTAACACCTGGTTGAAATACTTTTAAGAATTAGTCATTCTCTGATTTATGATCTACCAAAGCTTACGTGAACTAAAATTCTGTATTCCTTATGTGCATGCTGAAGACGGGTCGGTGTTATCTACAGTATTCAATATGAGCTTCTTTTTATGTGCAATTTCACAGGAGCAGTTTATTTTAAAATAGATCACATATACGTCGAACAACAGTCTGTTCACTCAATTAAGTCCGTTGTCATCCTATCCTCCTGGGTGCACGACCCACCAAGCGAGATGGATACAATTTTAGCCGATACCTCCACACAGGCAGCTAGAAGGTGGGGAGAAAACGAGTCGAGGCGCTCAGAGTTCCGTGCTTCTCGTCCCGCCCCGGCTTGTTTATGACAGTCGGCTCTCCGCTCCAATCCCCTGCGGTCCCGGGTAGATTAATGATGCGGCTGTAATAAACAGCTACCTGCTCGTCTGCCAGCCCGTCTCTGTAGGTCCGCAATTTGCAATCTGCCTGCTATCTACTTGCTCTACGCCGCAGTCACTGTTTTTATTTTATAATCTTAATGATTGATTTTTTTCTTCATCTGTCTAAAGTAAGCCTTCGTGGCGAGCAATGGAACAGCTTTGCCCAGTTTGTCAAATCAAATTGCAATCCGCGCAACATTACAGCACTAAGTTTTTTTTTCTGTTCCTCAAAAACAATTTCCATAAATACCCTACACAAAACATCCCGTTGAAAGTAACAATCAACCTAACTCCTCTTTGACTATTAGCGAGAAACCCGAGTAAGAGATATAGGGAAACATTTTTTTTTAATAGCACTGTTCAGGAATACTAAAGTGAACTGCACAGTACAATGACTAGAATAGCAAAACCACTTTCTCGATTAATCAAATAAGCCACCAGTGTGAGCGCATTAAATACATCTGTAAATAGGCTGATTTACAGGCAATCGATGACGGCGATCTTTACCTCCGACGTTACAACGAAGCAAGGCTAGGTTGTGTATTTTCAATTAATTTGCAGTGTAAAAACAGTTATTTGAAGCACAACGAGTATTTCCCTACTTTTTATTTTACATTTGTCTTGAACATGGAAGATGCCAGCACCCCTGAAGTCCTTATCACGACTCCCTGATGCACCAAAACATCACCTTTCCTGCCTCTCTGTCACAATGCAATGCCTTTATCCCCTAGTTTACTACTACACATACTGTAACTGAACACGTATTTAAGGATTGACCAGGAGTCCACACCTCCAGTCAGCTTTTTCTGATTTTCCAAAATATCACTTCGTCCTCCTTCCTATTCAAAAGGTCTTAATTACACTCTCTAATATGTCTGTCCACACTGTGCCCTCACACAACAGAAACCTCTCCAGGCTTGACATGTCAAAGCACTGACGCTCATACACCGCCCATCAGCGCACTGTAAAGAGGTAAAGTCCTGCCCAGCACAGCGAAAGCCCACTGGGAGGTTGACTTACGCGTCTTCACCGGGGCCTGGGGCCGCGTGGGTGCGGCAGGTGAGCTCTCAGCAGGTAAGCGGTCCAGCCAATTGGGGGTGGAGTCGTGAAGGTAGAAACGTCCAGAGGGCGAGGGGGTGGAGGTGGGCACTTCTGCCATGGCAGTATTGACGGGCCCCGAGGGCGGCGTGCTGCTCCGGCCGCTTCCAGTGGTCACCTTGCGGACCGTGGTGCTCCGTGGCGTCACCTCCCGGCCCCCAGAGGGGACGAGCCTGGGTGCACGTGTGGTGGTGGTGGTGGTGATGCGGGTGCTGATCCGGTTGGGGGGGCGGGGTGTCAGGCTGCCACCTGTGGTGGTGGCGGCGGCGGCGGTGGTGGAGTGAGCTCCAGGGTGAGTTCTGCCAGGTGCTGTGGTGGTGGTAGTGCTGGTGGTGGCCGTATCAGCATTCTTGGGAAAGGCGCTGGGCTTGGAGAGGAAAATGGGGTCTTGTCCGATCCCTTTGGCATCTACCAGGTCGGTTGGCACATAGTCCTTCACGGAGCCCACAACTATCCACTTAAGCAGCATCAAGCTCAGCCCCAAGCCAATGAAGCCGATCAGCAGGGGAACAACACAAAGCCAGGTCTGCTGGCGAGGCCACAGGGCACAGCTGCCACAGCGCAGGGGTCCTGGCTCTGGGGGTGAGGGTTGCTCTCTGCCTGCCGTGCCCCCGCCCCCTTCGGGCTCCTCCAGGATCACTGCCCCCGACACAGCGGGCCCCGAGCTTTCACTCATCCTGCTGGCTCAGCGAGGGTTAACCCCTGGGCCAGGGGGAGGGGGGGTATGGGCAGGACAGAGCAGACTTGCAACAGGCAACACCGGACATTGAGAAACAAGACACAGACAAAATCACACACATGCACACACACAATCACACTCACACACACACTCACACACAGAGGGCTACTTCAAAGGATGTGAGTGCACAATTATAGCAAGGTGTGCCTTTCTGTCTAGTTTTAGTCAGTCCAATATTATGCACAGCGGTGCTGTAGAGAAGAGTAGAGGAATCCAGGGCACATTAAAGTAAAAAAAAAATGAAAGAAAGATGTAGCAATCCAAAGGAAGGGAATTTAGATAGGTATCTCTGATGAGCTGTAAATCCTTCTGTCTGGGGAGTCAGAATGTAGCTCCTACTGCAGTTCAGGACTGCCACTACAGAATAAATGAGACCATTCTTGTTTGCGCAGATTCTCTCAATATTCCTTGCAGTGTCTCCAGAATTTTTTAGCTTTCATAGCCTCTCGCACTCAGCTCCTTGGTTCTCTGCAGCTCCGTTTCAAGCACGCTGACTCAGCTCATTGCCCAATAATTCTTTCCCCGACTAGAAAAGCAGCCATCGGCACCCCACAGCCAGCCAGCCTCTACCGTAGTGCACCTCCTAAATTTCTTGCTGGTATGTTGCCTATGCACCCCTGCTGTACTCCAATGGTGAGGACAGGGACAATCCAATGTAATTCAGCTGACAATTGAAGCTGAAGGGACTGGGGGTCACAATCCTCCTTCTGCTGCCTCTTACCAGCCTTTCTGTTCAGGTCTCAGGGGCTGTCAGCTCACGTCCTGCTGTCTGTCTATTGACTGTCATTGCAGCAGAAGATAAAGCACACGGACTCTCCCTTGCTACATTCCAGCACTGAAAGAGACGGAACAGCCTGCAAGAAGGAGACAGACAGAGACAGAGAGAGAGAGAACAGCTGAAAATAGCCAGCTGCTCCTCACTGTAAATCCTTAATTTGATGCCAGCTTTTCATCAAGGTTCCTGCCTATGATTTGTCACTCCTGGAACTTTTCTTATTTTATTTGTTAATATATCCTGCCTTCGTTCTTTTCTGTATGCTTTTCTCTCCAGCGAGTACGCAGATGCTCCAACATCCCACGGCTGCAAATACTCCAGCCAGAGATACGGCTGCTGCCCAATCGCGATGGTGCTGAGAGAGAGAGAAAGCAAGAGCGAGAGAGGGAGGGTGGAAAAGTGAGTGAGAGAGAGAGAGAAAGAGAGGCGGGATTGCACCTGCTCCCTCCACCAGCACTGGGACTAATCTCCGCCTCCATCACAGAAAAAGAGAGAGAGAGAAAGGGGAGGAGATACAGAGGAGTGAGAAACCAATCCAGGCATAAGAATGAAAGCTCTGCAGCATCAGCAGCAGAAGCTCGCAAAGAAGCTTGATTCTCCACAGACCTGGTGGCACAGGCAGAACCACAAACAGATAATTCAGAGCTCTGCTGGGTGAAACAAGTTCATCCCACTCCCCAGCCACTCTGTAAGGCACAAGTTGAATCAGTATGATAAAAGGAAAGGAGTAAGACAAGAAACAAAATGGTGAAGGCGGTGTGTGCTGGAGGTTGGGGTGTGCTACAGGGGAGGTATCCTAAGCCAATCCTGAGCTGACAGGTAAAGGAGGGGTATATGGATGCCTGATGGTGGGTATGAGAACAGGAGAGGCAGACAGTTCTAGGGTGAAGAAAGAATGAACAATCAAGATGAAGCACCTCCCACTAGTTTAAGGGAGCTCCTTTCATACATAGTGGCTAAAATACCTCAGCCCTCTTACTGATCCCACGGGGGACTAAAAGAGGGTTTGCTTATGGAGAATAGGAAGCCACAATACTTGACATGAGGTCAAGGCGAAACATATGTGTGCCACTAACACACTTAAGCCAGATAGAAGTATTAAAGACCTCCATCAAAGAGATAAACCAGAAACCTACAGTACAGGCTTTAAAATGAAAAATTGGTACATCTGGATGTTTGAATTTATCAAAATATGGACCTTTTTCTAGTCAATACAGTACACTCCATATGGTCTATAACAAAACACCTTTTCTAGTTGGTGAGGTTCAGGCTGTGCTCTTTCCATATTTTAAACTGGAAATTAAATTCAACACCTGATGCAATGACCGTGCAGTCAATTTTACTTCTACAAGAGACATCAAGTTTCATCATTATGTTATTTGATTCTAAACACATTATCAGATTGTGCAAGAGAAAATGACAGGAGGAATGCAAGTTCACCAGTCCTACAGCATATTACAGTATGTACCTAGCAGATCTGGAAGACTAAGCTGAAATGAGGCACATTACAGTAATGTAAGGAATCAGCAGAACTACATGTGGATATAAATCTGCATCACAAATCAATTACTGATTTCTGCAGCCTTGTGGTCAATTTCTGTATCATTGATCAAGGACTGAAGAGTTTGAAAATACATCTGGGCTACTTTGGCACTGCAGTTTGAAAATGCTCCCTCTGCTTTTGAAGCTTTATGGATAGACAGAGGATTTCCAGCACAGAAATTAGAAAGCAAAGAAGCTTTAAAAACAAATATTCTACAATGCAATTACACTAAAAAAAAGATCATGGTGGGACTGATTTGCCAAGTACGCTCGCATCACTGCCTTGCTAATCACGGTTGCAATCATTGTCACAAGTAATGTGAAGTAACAAATGAATATATACTGGGCAACAGCATAATAAAAGGTAAAGTGGTCAATAATCAATTTGTTGTTACATCCTTCCTAATACCAACCAATTACTTTTCAATACATGGTATTATTCTTGCTTGCTGCATCATCCCTTTCCGTAAAAACTAACATTAGATATACTGTATATTCTCTTGAATTATAAACACACACTCTTTTTAAATTTACACTTTATACAGTTATCACTCAAGTGATACAGCTCATTTACCTTAAGTACCTTGTTGGGCTACTTTATTAACTTGTCTAAAGCTTATCCATGTATATAAAATGATATATACTGCAATGTGTAGATTCATAAAGGTTATTATAACAATTAAGTTAAAAAGTGAATAAATTCCAGATGAATGTTCTTGATTCTAAATCCTTTTTGTTCTGTTCCCTTTCCAGTTGCCCTGATCATGATTCTTAATGGGTGCAATCATTCTGCTGACACAGATGGGCTAGGATCTGTGGGATTGTGGACTAGCGGACTAAATCCTTTGCTTGTCCAACAAATTGCTAGTACAGTAATTAACAAATTAATATCTGATTTATGATGTCACCATGTCCACGTACCACCTGGGTTTCTATACATGAGCTGCACCTGTCTGATTCCATCAAGACACCACACGCAGCTCAGTCTTCAAACATCTGGCAAATTCTCTGCACATCTAGCTATTTTTTTACATGTTTATCTGGTGTCTTTTTCTCAACAATTTTAGCACTGTTGTTTTAGTTTTACATATATGTCTTATGTCTGAAATCGTACATACCTGGTTCATTCTTTAGACAGATGCCTAAATCCTTGCACATCTGTCTAATTGTAGTGGGCCATTCGAGTTCATCCTGGAGTACTGCAAGGTTTACAGGTGCTTTCCACTTAGCGCCTGATCAAGGCCTAAAAACAAGTGATTGAGGTTTTTAATTTAAGTGATTAAGTTCAATTATGTAATGGCAACCAGAGAACTTAAAGGACTGGAGGTGTCCATTCCTTCCATTCCTTATCCACTTCTTATTCTCGTGCCTAATGTCTCTTATTAAATTATATACCTGTATACTGTGTGTATGCTTACATACTATATACAATATTTCTGATTTAAGACACATTTAGATATAAATCAATGTCCTTTTAATAGACGTTTAATTTTTAAATGTCCATTATCCTCATACCTATTCTTTCCTAATTCTGACACATCAAACTGCCCTTTTCACAATCTACTCAGACTTACTGAACCCTATCCTCCTGTCTTTCTGACCCGAAGCTCTACTTCCCTTTGAATTAGCAGACTGAGACACTGAGCATGCATGAACAAAACCTGAACCTTAAATTATTTCATATCGTTTTGCAATGCACAGCAATATATTGCCTGAGCACTCAACCAGAAACGTTTCTGGATCATAGCTGCCAGTCAAAAAAAAAATCAGATGAGCAGAGAACTAAATAAGTTTAATCTTTAATGCTGCCGCCTGGAATTACAAACAAGCTCTAACTAGAACACAGCAAAGCTTGAGAAGAATATGGCTTTAATTTAAGGAAAGTTATGCTCAAACTATACAACACACTAATTAGACTTAAGAATTAAGAATATTGTGTTCAGTTCTGATCCTGACACTATAACAATGATATTACAGACATAGAGTTAAAAAATCAACAGACATGATCTCAGTATAGAAAATTGTCAAGGACATGAAGACTACCATTTCAGTAGTGATATAAAGACATTGGGTTAGAATTAAAAAATAAAAGGGAATCCTTTAGGATAGAGAATAGGAGGTTTTTCACACAAAGAAACAAGCATCCTAGCCAGGTCTGAAATCTGGACTCATTCAAGAAATGTCTAGTCAAAAGATTCAATTCAATGTTCTAAAGTACCATACAAGAAATATGGCCAGAGCCCTTCTCCCATATTTTTATCTTCAAATATTCTAAAACACCTCTTGAAATTCTGCAAAATTGAAAATTCTAAAAATTAATCACAATGTGTTTACAAACGGACCTACTGAAAGTAGGAATAAAAATAAGACAGTACAGACAATAGTGTTGGGATTGCTAAAAATTAATTCTATTAAATGTTGCATACTGTAAAATACTACAAAATGTAAAGGTATAGCATTTAAGGAACCTCAAAGGAAATTATTGTTCTAGAAATAATAAGGGTGGAATGATGGTCAGCATTACTGCCTTGTAGCACTGGGGCCCTGGGTCCAATTCTGTACACAGGAGTTTGTATGTTCTTGTTTGCATGGGTTTTTCCCTGGATATTACAGTTTCCACCCACAGTCCAAGAAACATACCGGTAGGTTAATTTGTTTCTGAGAAAATTAGTCCTGGTGTGAGTGTGTGTTTATCTGTTTCTGTATCTTAAAAGTAATTGTAATGTTTTCACATCTGTAGTGTGTCTTTTTAGAAAGTGTTGTGGAGCAAGAGGGACTGGTTGTATATTAAATTTTTAGCCTGGAGAAAAAAAAGAAATGCCAGATTCAAGAATGAGAAATTCAAGGTGAGAAAGGTTTTTACTTTTTTTTAATGTCGGGTTCTAGATACAGCCCAAAATAAGAAAACAAAAATAAATTTTATTTAACAAGTTTCTGGATGGAATACACTGTAGGTGGTTGTTGTTACATTACGCCAAGAATTGTGGGTGTATGGTACAAAGCAGAATGCAAGTGTATTCACAACACATTACCATAGGTACTAAATAGAAGTCTTCATTTTGCTGCAGATGAGCTCACTGAGCACCATCAGTCTCTTTGAAAAGCTCTCTGCTTCACAATTTTGCTGACACCAGGTTCATGCATATCAGATCTTCAAGAAGCACTTTACAGTGTGATGCTTTGTTTCAGGGAACTGCTTATCAGGTCAAGATATACAGTAATCATTCTATTCTATCATGGCCTACTTCTAGTCATTGTAAGCCATTTGCATCACCTTGAGACTTTTATCGTGTTAAAACACGTGAATGTATCTGCATTAAACAGATGCATTTATACAACTTATGTGTACATGTGTCTGTTTTTAATAGAGGACCTGTTATCATATTGTATGTAATGAGCTAGCAACAACATCTTCACATTTCTTAATCATACCTCATTATTATCAAGGAAGTTTATAAATTATATAATACATAAATTAGTGCCCCCAGCCTAAACACTGCATTCCTGTCTTCATAAACACATCTGCATAAAATAGACTGAATATGGGTAACTTAATGGAGAAGGTTTGGTACAGAAATTACAAGAGTAAACCAATTCCTTCACAGACATCCTAGGGCCTAGGCAGCCATTCACTTAACATGAACATGAATATCTAAAGCAGTAGTTTTCTGAAGCACCTGTAAAAAATGCAAAGAACTCTAAATTAAAAGATAATTAGCTGGCTGCTTCGTGGAACATATGTGAAATATTCAGATTCATTCCACATTTCCCATTGCCCAAAAAAGAAGACATCACCATCTGTGGAACCAGTCAGTGTTGTGGATAAAAGCCTTCCTGCAAACTAAAGGAGTGATAATTGATCCTCAGACAGTGGAGTCTGGAACCTGTGAAAGTTTACTGCATTGTGTCTACATTTCTTTCTAAATAACTGAAGAAGGACCTTAGTTTGAAATGTTCTGAAAAAAATGATTTTTTAAAATTTCTTAAATAAGTGTTTCCTTTTTAGGTCACAAATTTGCACACTGCAGTTCTATTATTATTATTATATAATGTTATTCTAGTTACTATGTGAAGTAATAAGTTTGCTTTTTAAAACATTTTCCATGGTTATTCATTTTAAACAAGCTCAAATAACTTACTGTAATGGAATTCTTTTTTAAAAAATAACTTTTTCCCAACACTGCATATAAAAATAAATATGGCTAATTCAAATTACCCAAGTATAAATAGTCACATGACAGCCTTCAGGAAGAATAAACAATGGAATAGAGGCATAGGCAATATGATAAACAGGTAAGTGGTTGATTTCCAACTTCATTAACCATCCTTATTTACTGGGAGTTCATTTCGACTTCATAACAGCCTCTAGGCAGAAATAATTGACTCTTAATGCAGCACATCTGCATGCTGTATTAAAACCAAAGACCCAATTTAAGTCCGCCAATGTCAGGGGGAAGGTATTGTCAAGTAATAAAATATTTTTAAAATCTTATCTATACTTTCATTTACCTCCCTTCCTCCTGTAATCCATCCCTTGCACGTGCTCCTTATTCCACTGTTCCATTAATCTGTCGCTTATTCAAACTATCATTTCAGTCTTGTTCACTGGTTTACATCTGATTATCTGGTGTCCCTGGTCACCTACTGTAAGTCTCAGGGAAGACAGAAGGTTTATACTCCTGTCTATCCATTTTCTAACCGCTTCATTCCAATACAGGATGCCTATTAGATGCCTGGCAAGAAAAATGAAAAAGTGTTATTTATCTTTAAAGAGCTACCACAAATCCTCAAATTTTATATTTTAATATAAAGAGGAAAAGAGATCCAGAAAGCTATATGTCCAGTGTTAGGGAGCTGTTGTTCATTAGCTTCCTTTTGGGTGTGTAGTGAGGGAGTGGTGTTGACAATTCATTTTCTCCTTTTCATTTATTTTATGATAAAGGTTTATTAAACTGGCATTTATTTTCCCTACTTTAGGGATTACTAACCAGCAGTCTCATTTCATTTTCAATAACAACTCTAGTCCAATACAGGTTCATTTTGGGAGGGAGTCTAATTTACCATAGTGGGCACAAGGCGAGATAAACCCTGAGTTCTCCCAATTCCTTTCACAGTCCAAAGACATACTGCCAGTATAATTGGCTTCTGAGAATATTGGCACTGGCATGAATGTGTGCGTGTCTGTGTTTGTGTGTCCCATCCAGGTTGTTTCCTGCCTTGGACCTGTTGCTTGTCAGGATAGGCTCTGGCTCTCCCACAACCCTATGTTGGATAAAAAAGTTAAATAATGGATGGATGGTTATTGGCTGATTATGTAATATGGAGCACCAATTCAACACCAATTCAATATACCTTTTTAAGATATACAGTAGATATGTCAGACAGGTGATGTATATACAGTGTGTGTAAATTATCATGGGTGGAAAGTTAGTTGGTCCCATGAGTGAGGTTAAGTACTTAATCAGATTTCTAGTTCAAGTCCTGGTTCTGATTGATTGTATATTCACTGAGCAATTCACCTAATCTTCTTTGAGGAAGAGACAAAGCCAAAGGCATATTATAAGAGACACTGCTGCAAATGTTGTACATGTGTAGTTCATCTCATAGCCACTTTGGATAAAAACATGTATACAGCACAGTACAGTTTCTAACTTCTTTATCCAATTGAGGGTCGCTGTGGAGCTGGAGTCTGTCCCAGCGAGCATTGGGTGGGAGGCAGAATACAACCAGTCCAACACAGGGCACACTCATCTTTGTATTTAATGCTGATGACCTGAGGAAAACTAATTGCGATCATGTTCATTGTGAGATAAGCACATTTACAAGTCTGAGAGAATCGTGACTTTTGATTAGCCCAAGATTACATGATCTGTTTCAGAACATGCAGGAGTCAAAAGTCATGCAGGAGACGGGAATGAAGACGGGGGCGTGTCCTTGGTGCGCTGGTGTACGGGGAAGGTGTGGCCGAGGCAAACAATCCAAAGAATAAATCCATAGGCGAATCCAAAAAACGGGCGAAAGTCCATGGCCAGGTGATCCATCCAAAACGAAGGATTAAAAACAGGAAGCGGGTCGGAACCGGCGAGGGGAACAGGAACAGGCAAAGAAACTTAAAAACATAACGGAGCCAGGTGCAACCAGGTCCCGGGCTCGCACGATATGGGAATCAGATGCAGATCCCGGATTAACGTCAGCGCCTGGCTTTTAAGGGGGGCTGGAAGGAGGCTAGAACAAGGAACAGGTGCGAGGAATGAGGCAAACAAGGAAGAGCTGGAATGCCCTTAAGAGGGAGGGACTACAATCGTGACAATTGGCTAAAATATTAGGAACCTGCAGCGCTCTCAGTGACACACAATGTATGCACGTTTGATTTGAGGAGCCAGATGTCCCTCAGAGTTCTTGGCCAGAAAAATTCCCTGATCTCAATCCTGCTGAAAAGTCATATAACCTGTGAATTCAAAACACTATTACCCTTCTCAGAGAGTCAACTAAACTAAACGGGAATCTTGTTAGTAGAAAAGTTTGAGATTAGGTTTTAATATCTCGCTCTTGTGGAACACATGCCAAATTCTGTTCATGTTTTTTCTTGATGTTTACAGAGTCCCAAAGCCTTATTCTAAGATTCTGGGAGGTGTGTGTATATCAGGAGTGTACATGCTATGATATGTATGTGACAATCAAACCATAAGCAGACTATAAAATGGTTTTACAGTATGTTGCTTGGCCTTTTTTACATTACACAGAAAAGCTACTTATGTAAAATACTTAGTATTGGTTTCTGTTATTTTGCTTTCTTATTTTCTAAATTCAGGAGGAAAGCATGCATGATGAAGTGTATAGCAAAATACTGAATGAATTTGAGCTTCAATTAATCACGATTGTGGATTGGTAAGTATGTTGTGGTGAGTGGACCTTGAAGAGGGAAGATAACAATGAATATTGAAGTCTACCTATGCTATGTAATAGTATAGTGAGAAAAAAAAATGCAAACCTGAAGTGTTTATCTGAAGAAAATTAGATGAGCTTCAATTGTAAGACCTAGAAGCTGGGTGCGAAAATCAAATGATTCTAAATTCTACAAACAAACTGTGGTAAATATATGGTATAATCGATATTATGGTTTTACTGTATATTATTTTCTTCAAAGCATGCTGTAGTATGCTAAAGTTTAAACTATAGTGTACAAATGTTTATAGTTTATTATGGTACAGATAGAATGCTAAATCACAGAACATTTAGTCAATAGTACAGGATATTTACAGATTAAGTTACAGTTTACCATAGTTTATCATAGTTTATTAAAAAGCACCATGGTCATGTTGCTTACTCTTATTCCCTCAATGTTGAGGCCAAAACAGCATTTGGTTCTCCATCTCTAGTAATTTTCATTATTAAAAAACTTAAAGTAAAAAAATGGTACTGACAAATCTTACAGGAGTTTTGAGGTAGAGACTACACGGTCCATCATTGACTATTGTTTCTCATGCTTTTTCCTGTACTTTTCCACCTGGGAATACAAGAGGAAGAAGCTCTGTTACAAACGTAGTTCCATCTAGTCCTGTTGTTTTAAATGAATAGAAGAAACAGGCACTGAAACAAATGCTGAGAGAAAAAAGCTACTCAGACAATGATTATTGATAGTGCTGCTTATCTTATAAGTCTTCTTTACATGCCATGACAGACCAACAAGAAATAAGAGATTAGTTGTGCAATCAGAAGTTGCAAAAACGAGGAGATCTGAGAGATTCTGAGTTCCAATTTAGAGCTGTCTGAGATTAAATATAAAACTGGCCTTGTTAGCATATTTTAAATAAATATACCTTGCCTAATGTCTTTACAACCATATCACAAAATGTAAGAATTAGTGGCAAAACTCTGAAAAAATAAAGAATAATGCAAAATGTGTTTAAGCAACATGTGGACAAAGGATAATGCTTTATTTTCACCTACGTTAACCCTCTACTCATTCTTTAACACATTCATAACTGCAGTAATACATGTAGGGCCCAAATCATTAAAAGGCACACACTCATTCATTTTACACAGTGGGAATCCCACGTACTGTAGAAACATGGAGAGATAGTATGATGTGAAGTCTTTAAAGGCTCTGGGCTCTGTGCACACTTGATAAGAATTGAGAAGATTAAGAATGTAAAAATCCCATTCTCCTTCTCTATCTAATCCTTTATTCCAATTCGCAATTTGTGCTCCTTAATAAATGTCTTTTAGAATTGGCTCAGTAAGGAATGCTATAATAGTTTTGTTAGCTAGCAGCTGCTGAGTGCTAAAAAGAGGTTTATGAAACGCATCCTGGGAGCTTTGAGTGCCTCTTCCCAAGTATCATCAGGGTTTCACAGGGATGACTTTGCAATATTTGCTTTGGTACAGTCAATTTAATTATAAATGAAACTAGCTTTAAAATATGGTCCTGGCCGGGGAATAGGCATCTGATTAAAAATCATCCCTCCAAAGAAAAATCCTAAACTATTCCTGATAATATAATTGGCAACATACTGTATACTGTATATAGAAATCTTGCAGCATTCATGGAAGAAAATACTCATAGACTTTTTATGTGCTTCTTATCTCTTTCTGCTTAAATCATTTTCCTAAGGGGTGTTTGTAGAAACCCCCAAGGATTTTGGCAGAAAACAGTGGATTTTTAATAGCTACAGAGGTGTGGATTTTACATCATTACACAAGGGCACCTTGAACAGAAACCCGCCATTGTCATTACCATCAGTCTGAAGCAATTTCTGAATCCAATGCAAACCTAATATTCTTTTCTCATGATATATTTCCCATTATTCTTTAAAAGGACTTGTAAAGTAGCATATTTTCTTGATTTACTGCACTGCATATTGAGGAGCAAAAACACACACAAACAAAAACTCTGCCTGTGAGCAAACAGAGTGAGCAGCACTGTCACTTGTGAATTCTACAAATCTGTCAGAGCCACAGAACAGAACAGCATCAGAGAAGCAAATGTCTCAATCAATCTTCAGGCTGTGCAGTAAAACTTGGAACACCATTATTTTCCACAATTGCATCTTTTAACCAACAGGGGTCATGCTTTTTCAAAAATGATACATAATGACTGGGCACTCACACAGTGAATGAGTACACACATTTTAAAAAGGTGTCCGTAGCTATTCAAACTTTTTTAGGCTCTTTAATTAATCCATAAATCCTGTCCCTTGTGTTGGCTTTTTTCATAAATGGTTTCTAGCTTGTCTTTGCAGTTTCTTCTGCAATTATTAGCTGATATGACTCTTGGAGAATGTGCACAGTATGTGACTAGAAACATACTCACATTTGACCCCCCCCCCCTTTTCATATCCTGTCGCTGAATTTGATCTTTTATAAATGAGTGAACTGTCTCAAAGTAGAAAAATAATTGTTCTATTTTTGTGCAATGCTCTATTAATTTTTTAAAGTGAATCTAAAATAGTTTGCTGGACTACTGTATATGGGCCACACTGTGAAAAGAGCTATTAATTGAATTAAAAATGTCTGTGTACTTGTATATATGGTATTGTACATTTAATTGTGTCTAAGTACCAAATATGTGCTTTTATTTTCATTGTTTGCTTTCTTAAAATATTTCTTAGCATTGTATTACATATTAAATCCAATACAGTTACTGTCAGTTCACATTAAAAGGAGCAGGAGTGCATTCTTATTGTTTTTGTCTCTCTTAATGTCAGTCACAGCTTCGGGAGAAAAAGCACTATCTGCTATGAATATAATATCAAAGACCAGAGAAAAGGATTCCTGTAGTAGCTGAGTCATGTCATGTTACAGCAGTAACTTTTCAAGGCATAAACAATGTGAAGAATAAATAGATGCTTAGCCGTAAAACCATGTGATCTAAAGCACTAATCTTGTCACCAGTGCAGAAAATTAATATTTTGGAAGTTCAGCATGTGCACAATTTCTGCAAGACGCCTTGAAAATTCTTACTGCCTGTGACATACTGTGTTAATCCATTGAACAATGAAGTGCTGAAAAGTTCTAATGAAGGACAGGGTCATTAAACAGGAGACAAAACACAATTTTCAACCTGGTAGCAACCTAAAGTAACACATACTGAATGCTGTAATTGATTGGCTGAGGCCTACAACTCAGTATCAGCTTGACAATCCAATTTCAATTATCCTGTTAACAAAGAGAAATCTGAGCTAGGAACACATCAGCTACTTATATTACTATAGATTTTTTATCAATATTTCACGGATCATCTATTGAACCCTTTACATTTCCACTTTTGTCTCCTTTTTCCTTTTGTCTTTATTTTTCCACTTTAAGTGACCTTCCAAGCTATTGAATTTAACACTGGTGGTCATATTGCATTTTCTTGCTCTGACTTATTCTCTTGGTTCTTACACTTTAGAGCCCCCAGTCACTCATATTTTGTGGATGTTTCAATCTGTGGCAAAGAATGTTAATCTTGACTAATTAAGACAATCTCTGGTACAATTAAATGACAATTAATATAAGTGACATTTAAAGCTTAAATGTGTTTTGTTTTGAGAGACATACAACCGGCTACTGCACATCTCTGGATAAGTCACGGTGGATCTTTTTATTTCAAATAACCTTAAACATCTGACCTTTAAGAATTACATCTGGCTGGGCTTCTCATTTCTGCAAAAACAAAATAGAGGTACAGTATAAAAAAGATACAATCAGTACACTTCATACAAAAACACCCCAGTATATTTTGTTAGATGTACTGTACACAATTACACTCTTGCAAAATCATTAAAATAGAGTATTATAAGCTCTGTTGGGGTGAGTTTGTAGAAGATTACTCCTCCAGGAGTCAGAAAGAGCATGGAGTCTTTCAGGTGCGACAGTTTTCAGCTTTCTGATGAGATTATTCAATTTATCTGGTGTTTGTTTTGTTCATGAGATACCAAAGCACCTTCTAGATACACCCAATGAGAAAAGATTTCCATATGAATTTCAGCCAAGTAAGTTTAAAATATTCTCACACCCTGCCAAATGCTGTGAACAAGCCTACTGTAATAAACATGCAAGCATCTTGAGATTAATTGTTAAGAAGAAAACAGCAAACATTTGCCTTGCTTGATTCTTTTGATAAAGAAAAAAACATTGTGTCCAGATTCACAAGTTGTTTAACTTTTCCTGTTGAATATTTTAACTGGCTTAACTGGTTTAAATGTAATAATAATAATAATAATAGCTTACACTTATATAGTGCTTTTCTGGACACTCCACTCAAAGTGCTTTACAGGTAATGGGGACTCCCCTCCTCCACCACCAATGTGCAGCACCCACCTGGATGATGCGACGGCAGCCATAGTGTGCCAGAATGCTCACCACACATCAGCTATCAGTGGGGAGGAAAGCAGAGTAATGAAGCCAATTCATAGATAGGGGATTATTAGGAGGCCAGGAATGGGAAATTTGGCCAGGAAGCCGGGGCTACACCCCTACTCTTTTCGAGAAACGCCCTGGGATTTTTAATGACCACAGAGAGTCAGGACCTCGGTTTTACGTCTCATCCGAAGGACGGATGTGATAAGCATGATAAGGACGTGACGGATGTGATAAGGACGGATGTGATAAATGTGATAAGTTTGCCCGCAATTCTATTAATTGTTCTGGTCAACAATACACATGGCAAACTTTTCAATATTCATAAACCAGAAGTGATTGTTCCTGAAATACCCCATCTCTGTTATTCAACAAGTGAGGACAGAATAAAAACCACTTTAAGGTTCTCCTCAGTTTTAGACATCACTCCTAAAAAAACACTTAAATGTAGCAAGCTTAAAGTTTTTTAATTCAAAATTTGCTGTATGCCTTATTCATATCTTGTACTCCAGCTGGAACTCCAGAAAACCACTGGAGCACAACAGAATGTTCTAGTTACAAAATGCATTCTTATCCATTTAAACCTGAAATGGGTTTAAGATGATAACTTTAAAATTTTAGAATAGAGGACATTTCCTCCACTCAAATGTTTTTTGCGTTAACAAACTTCTAAAAATGGTTTTAATGTTTTTTGGGAGTGAGTGGCTCAACTAGATATCCTCAGTGATGGTTTTCAAATAACAATTAACATTGGATTTTGATGACAAAAGAAAGGTACAGTAGTTGGATTATAAATGATGGGGATACTCAGTGGAATCAGGCTATGCAAGGATACCTTCACATAAGGTTTCATCAATCCTATGCATAAGTGTTCTGCTTCTAATCTTAGCTTTTAGAAAACTATATATCTCTTTTCCTTTTGGCTTTCAGAGCACATTTAAAATAAAGTACTGTCTGCATGTATTTGAGGAAATAAGAGCAGGCTTCTATTGCCGATTCATTGGGTTTAGAGAAAAACCTCATGATATTTCTAACACACCTCTCCACTGCATGGCACTGCACTGAACTTTCTTTCTATATTTATTTTTCTTAGAAGACACATTAGAGCCAAGACCCAGTTTAACCAGAGATAAAATTCAGACTCTTTGATGTTCTAATAGTTGTGAAATATGAAGTTATATCCAGTTGGAATATACAGTATACACAAATCACGCATTTTTCAAGATTTTCCACAAGTATAACATATGCTAGATTTGGAAATCATCGTTTTTAATCTGTTTGTGGTATTTATTGAATTGTAGAACAGAAATAAGCCTGATTTTCTTTTCCACCACAATTTGCTTGCATATATGAGTAGACGTTTTAACATCCAGAAAACACTATTTACTTTACCAGGATGTGTAGGTTACAAACACAACAGTTTAACTGTTAGCATGGGGATTAGCACTTTGGCCAGATCACTGAAGATAAGCAAGACTGTGCCTTGTAAATATAAGAATGGAAGAACTCCAAGTCCCTGATTACTGTTAACAGTGCTGTAGATGTACTAGCAAAGAGGCACTCTTTTCTCTCTCTGGAATTCTCTGTATGAGATCTGCTACTAAAGTTGGTAGAAGCAGAGTTTGGGAAACAGGAAAAAATATCCAATCCCTGAACAGAATAAGCTCAGATAGTGTCACGATCCGGTTCTTTCCGGGCCCTATGCGGACGACACGATCCAGAATTGTGAAGACACAAGGAGAAAAATGGTCATACAGGAAAAGGGTCTGGAGACAGGGGGCGTGTCCGGGGAGTGCTGGTGATCCGGGGAGGTGTGGCCGAGGCAAACAATCCATGTAAAGTCCAAACGGGGAATCCAACACAAAAGCAAGAGTTCTTAACCAGGCAATCCATCCGGGGGTTAAAACCATGAACCGGGTCGGGACCGGCAAAGGGAGGGGAATCAGGAACTGAAGGTTAAAAAAATAACGGAGCCAGACGCAGCAGGACCCGGGCTCTCACGATGCGGAAATCAATGAGAAGCCCCGGATGACGTCTGCATCTGGCTTATAAGGTGGAACAGCACCCTTAAGAGGAGGAGTAACGATCGTGACAGATAGCTGGTGAAAGTGAAACTGAAATCGAAGCCATGGTTTAATAAGCAGGGTTTGAAACCAGGTCACAGAGAGAAAGCATAGGGAAAATCCAAAGATGAGTCCAGTGAGCAGGCAGGGTCAAAATAATAACAAGGTGAGTCAAATCAAGGTTGTGGAAAGCAGGGGTCAAAACACATACAAGATGGTCACGTTCAGGGGAGATCCAAGAGCATGGTTAAAGACAAAAAAAAAGTAAGTAAGCCATGAAAAACAAGCAAGCAAGTGAGAAATACAGAGACAAGAGACTCAATGACAGAGCAAGAGATTTTGTTACTGCTGGACTTAAGTACCTGCTGGGACAAGGCATTTGCTGGCTTAATAGTGGTCAGGTGGCTTCAATAACATTTCCACTTTCATTACCACGGTGACGGATAAATCGTCAGACCAAGTTAGTAGTGCTGCAGAAGCCAGCATTCTCATGAGTATAACACCCTGAACATAAAATTCCAAATCAATGCCCAATTAGGACTGAGTACACTGTGCTGTAGTTGATGTAGTTGGTGCTGTACTTTGGACAAGATGTTAAACTTGGTGCAAAACGGTAGGGGGGTTGACCCTTGTGTCCTGTAAAGAATTCACTGAGATTGTACAATGTGACTTTTTATTGGTGCACATCAATTCAGTTGGTGAAACGATTTTTTTCATGCCTCTGCTTGTTGAGTAGTGGGTCTGCTAGCATGTGCAGTACAGCATAGCACATACTGTAAATGGCTGTCCCAAGTTACTCAGGTATGATGCTGCACTTCAAAGGTAGATTCCCTATGTGCAAGGCACTTTGGCATTCTTTGGAATGAAAAGGTCTATATACTGTAAATTAAGGGAATTATAATTGTTATTAATGTTCTCATATTTTTGCTATGTAGCAGGTAACCTCTAAATACATAATTCAACCCTAAGGCCTATTATAATACAGTAAGTGTATTTCAGTTTAAATTATTGCATGTCTTTTTTAAATGAGCAAAAAACACTTTAGATTCTTAAATATTTTACAGTGTTAAAAATTTAACACGGAAAAAGTCTTAGTGGAGACACGATCGTCTAAAAATCAGAAGGACATTAATATAACATCCCCTGCTGGTTTTGTTTCAACGTGTTATGTCTAATTTTCTATTTCAGTTTTTGAACTTCATGCAAAGGTTACTTACTGTATACTGTATGAGGATGCTTCAATAAATAAGGATCCCATGAGAGTTCACAATCAGTCCGTGGTAGTGCCAAGTATCAACTTAAATATGAATGGCCTTGTGTAAACGGGGTCACGTACTGAGAGCTATTGTGACATGCTGAACTTTGTTTTTTGCTGGACTTGATTGTTGCATCAGGGCATCACAGTTCTGCATAATAATACCAGGCAGCTCATTACCAGCCAAAGATGTGCTGTTCACAGTGCTCCACAGAGGAGTGTTGGCCCTGACCCGGCCCTCACTCAATGATTTCCAAAACTTCAGTCCTTTAGAGAAGCACCTCTCTAGCAAATCGATTTGCAACCAATGATGGAGCACAGCAGGCAGGTTAACCATCCCAAAGTGGGAGACACAACCACGAATTTCGTGCCTACATTTTAAAAATATCTGTACTGTTGTCTTATTATTTGTTAAACTTAAAATTGTCTAAGAATAAAAGCATTAACACAGCAGCCCATGTTATCATATTTATTGAAACATCTTCATGCACTAGTTCTAGAAATAAGAGAAGGCAGCTTGCTTCGGTAGTCTGCATCATTCTGCAATGTGAGAGTAAATGCTTACACGTGGATTGGTCTACAGTGAAGTGCACCGAGGAGCTTAGTTTTGAATATTGCCCATTTCTTTGTGGGATCTTCGCGTTTGACCCAAGCAGTAAACTCTTCAAAGCTACAGATGCAGTGACTGATAACAAGGTAGAAGTGGCAGGGTGGCACTGCAGGAATAAATCAGGTACCAACTGAATTCATTTTATTACAAAGGTACAGTCTTGGTACCGCCGAGGTGGCAGAAACATATGGGTGTGCCGATCAACAATCCACCTGTCACACACATTTTATAGACAGTTTCAAGCTTATTTTCCATAGTCCACTGGTAGTTACAGTGATGAACAACAGGCTGTGATACTAGTGCATTGGTGTTGTACTTAAAGCATTACAGAATTGCTGAGCAATGTTCCACAATGTATCATGGATTAACAAACATTTTGTAGTGGATCTTGAGGATTATTAGACATATATTTTGCAAGAATTTTATTATTAGATCTTAATATTATTTTAGATTGACTATGGAGAGTGATGTTTAATAGTTAATAAGTTTGTGTTTTATAGTTTCCTTACAAATCTTTTCAGGGAAAATAACCAAATACTGTAGCTGTTAGTTCCCAGTTCTCAACTCAAATACTGAATTTCTCAGTTCTCCAAACCTTAATGCATATAGTTTCTTTTGCTATGTTTTTTTTCAATACTTCACACAACCTTATGTACTTTTTCTAGCTTCTCTAATCTACCCATTTTTAAAATATTTTGTGCTTTTCTACAAACCCTGTAAATTGTTAATTTCATTAAGGTCTCATTTTATTCTACATTGAGGTACACTATACAGCCACACTGATGAGTGGTTGTTTAACCCATAATGTTTTGAGCATCTATTTGCTTTGTACATCTTAAACACGTAATTTATTCCACTTCACCTTGTATATTACCTTTTCCTTCACTCAGAGCATTTTAGTCAATACCTGAGTGCCATCCAAAATCACATCTCAAAGTCTTAAAACCATTGCACTGCTGAGTGAAATAGGGGAAGCTAAATGTTTTTTATGGTTCACAAGAAAGATAGTCTTGTGAAAACCTCATGAGCTTAAAGTGTATTGCAGGTAAAATTGGTTTTCTCACAAGACCACTCTCTCTGTGGATTATCTGTCTAAGCAATTGCTATATAATGTATATATATATACTGTATATTAAATATAACTACTATAGAAAGAAAGAGTGGGGCAATATCCTTTTCTCATATTTCCTAAATATACAGTACACGTCTTAGAACAATGCTATTTTCAAAGTTTCTCTTTGACATGTTTCAATTCAAATTTTGAAAAAAGAGTCTGTTGCTGCTTCCTGTTTGTGCCTATATTTTCTGTCAATGCAGGTTTTCAGAACCACTTAATAATGATGACATTCTGAATTAGACAAATGCTCAGAGCAAAAAAAAAGGGGAAATTATACTGACAAGGGTTTCTTTTTCTGTTTAAAGTGTTGTCAGTCAGGTAAGGACATGTCAACAAAAAACTTCAAGAATAAAAGTGTATCGAGAATTTGTCAAAGTTTTAACTGTTCTTACCCACCTGGACATTTTAAAAACTATTAAAATACTGAAATATCTACTGTATGCATTTTATGTTTGATATTGAAAGATATTGTCTTTGTGCTTAGTTTAGTTTAAGATAAATATTGTCAAGAGATAAAGAAGTGGTATTCTTTCTCTCTATATAATTTGAAACATAATGGTGGGTAAGGTCCCCTTTTCAGGCCATAAAGGCCCATGGGTAATGGGGGGCAAGGACCACCATTTTTTTTGACCATCTGACACTGGAAGTGGAGGTGTGGTGGTCAGCATCACACTCCAGCTAGCCCATTACCCCCAGAAGGATTAACCGTCAATACTCAGTTGGAAAGCAGGCTGAGTGGACCTGGGAGCCATCTGGAAGGAATTACAGCAAGCTACATCACTTGCCCCTACCTGGGATTGAACCCAGGACTTTCCAGTCAGGAGCTAGATGCCCTTGCCATCTGAACTACCACAGCTCCATTTAAAACACAATACTCCCTATATTTTAGATATGATTCAGTTAACCTAAATATTTCTAACCTTTTCTCTGTTTAACATTTCAAATGAAGAATCTACAAATTAATTCCATTTTCATGAGAAAATTTGTTTTTTTCCCGATGGATAATTTACCACATCCTAAAAATGTAAATGAAAAAAAATAGCAACTGCTTAAACACAAACACACAGTGGGGAATATGCACACCCCAGAGCAGAGCTTTTATCACTCAAAATTGGAATTAGTAGCATAACTTGATCTCAAACTAAATACAACACAAAGCAATACCATACTGTAAGTATTACTGTAAGTCCTTGGCAAAATTAAAACTTTGACCCACCAATCACAAATTCCAAACAAGTCACTAAAGCCTCTGATTGAATTGATTGAATTGAAGTGGAAAACTGCTATCAAATGCTACATTTGAATTTGCGAATAAATGGCAAATCAAAATATAATAAATTAAGTAATTTGACTTAATATGGGTTTCACTGTGTTTTTTACTTTATAAAGAATTTTCTGAAAAAATATAAAAAATATTTTGACTGTGGTAAATATGTTATATAATGAAGAAAAGGGAATGTAATTCAGTCTGTCAGTTCTTTTTAAAATAGTAACGCCCCAAATCAGTGCAAATAGTTTGTTCCTTGAGGGATTGTCCTGTAAAATAGAGGTATTTGCTAATACAGTGTATTCAGATTGAACAAATGCTATGTGAAGTGTCAGTGCCGTACCTTACTTTAGGGTATTGCAACTTAGTGAACTGCTTCTTGTTTTGTACTCTGTCACCTATAATTAAGAGAAAGATGTGGTCATCTCAACACCAGGCTTTCTGCTTAAAGAGTCTAATTAATCTGTGGTTTCAGAGCCAAAAGACATACAGTAGCAGGGCTTTATAAGGTAAAAATGTTTTAATCTGAACAACCCACAGAATAATCTCTTCACTTAAAATCTCAAATTGTTCTTTTCTTTCAGAACTTTATATTTAAAACCCAGGAGACCACAGTAAAAAATACACATAGAGTACCTTAAACATAGTACTCTGGAAAATACTGTTTGTTCCATCCCAAAGGGCTGCCTACAAAATACATATTAAAGTAGCACCATTGTAGATGTCAGCTGTGGTTGAAGTATTGTCAATTATAGATCCATGCATTATTTTTCCCCTGGGATAATAGATATATCAGACTGCTATATTTAGGAGCTCCACTTACTGTAGTTCACTTGCAGGTCAAAATATTCGAAGCCTCCCACTTAATAACATTTTAGATCTCTGTGAACAGCAAGAACCACTTGGAACCACACTGTGTGTTCTGCAAATTAGTAAAATACTTGCAGTCCAATTCCATTGCATTCCTCCAGCTGGATCCACAGAATCACCTTTAGTGAAGCCTGGCATATGTATATTGAACTGAACTGCATGTTTGTCAGGTTCCACCAGGTTTTAATTGAATTGAGATTCTTGTTGTTCCAGCCAGGGAAGGTTTTCCTTTCACTGCACATTCCACTGTCAGGTCCTTACATTTTGGCCAGTGTGTGCTGAAGTCTTTTATTCATTTAACTAGCGGTATCTTTAGTTACCGCAAATACAATGCACAGCTAAAATATAAATGCAGGAAAAAGGGTCAAGGGAAAAGGGACTATGGTTGTTGTACTGTCTGCAGTTTTATAATAAGTCCATCCTAGGTGATTGCTGTGCCTGCTGCTGTGTATCTCAAGGCAGTGCAGTCTCTGATTTTCTGGAAGTACCTCCATAATGAACTACCTGGCAGATGAATAATATATTGGCAGGACTGTCACTAAACCTACTTATCTTGGACTCCCTTAACTCTGCTGACAGCAAATCTACCTTCAGACTGATGAATCCAGGTTTGATTCCATCCATCAATCCATCCATTTTCTAACCACTTCCTTCAATTCAGGGTCGCAGGGGAGGCCAAGCCTATCCCGGCAAGCAACAGGCGCAAGGCAGGATACACTTTGGATGGGACGCCAGTTTATTGCAAGGCACACACAGACACAAACATAGACACACTCACACTAAGGCTATATTTTCCCAGAAGCCAATTAAGCCACCCGTATATTTTTGGACTGTGGAAGGAAACTGGACCACCCAGAGGAAACTCACGTAAACGTAGGAAAAACATACAAATTTCACAAAGATAGCACCCAGGTTTGATTCCCAATCATTGAAATCAATATTAAGCTAAAGACACTGGTCTGAGTCCAGATATGTCACCTTTGTGTCATTAACAAATGAATAAGGATGTGGACCTTTTATGTGGAGTTCGACCTTTTGTTCAGAAATAAGAAAGGCAGAGACAAGCTTCATAATTACTACTTCTGTAGTTATACCATGTAGCATTTCACAAATAAATGACATTTTGTTTTGAGAGGAAATCAACCCATCTATTAAAATGCAAATCCCTGAAGCCAACACCAAACTTTCTATGCAATAACTTACACAGCTGAAGCAATAACTGCAATCAAATGCAAGTGAGTTACATTTTAAATAGTGAAAAAACACTATCACAGTGTTTAAACTTAATTCAAGGATTTAATTTAGCTTTTTATTAAAGGATGCCAAAATATTGTCTTCAACCACATACAGTAGCTAGGTGACCTGTTTTATAGAACCACAAAGCTTTGGTTAAATAAATACCTCCAATTTGTGGCTTTAAATGCCCTTCCACAGTTTACACTTGTGTCTTTTAATGCATGTTTTTCCCAACTCATCACTTATCATTTTTAGCTTAATCGGGTTAATTTAGCAACATCTCCCTGCTCTTCTCATGCTGGTGCCTTACAGAGACCTAGAAAACCTGCAGAAGCATACAGTAAGCCCTTCAGGACCAGGATTTTCCACTCCTGCATTAAAATCTGTTTTATATGTAAGTTACATCCCCTCACATGACTGACATTGCAAAAGTGATACAGTGTGTCAAAATGCTTAGACACTAGGATGTTATCTTCTTTTTTTATATGTTTGTGCTGTGGAGAAGGAAATCTGGAATTTTACCTCTGCTCTTGTGCAATATAATAATAATAATTATAATAATTGCTTGAAGAAATTCAAGCCATGAAGAAAACAATTCCTCAATGGGATTGAGGAATGGAGAATATGGTGGAAGGAAGACAACCTGGATTTGAGGGTGGCTGGTGAACCACTCCCTGACAACCACTGCATGGTGGAAGCTTACATTGTCCCAAATGACAAAATAAATGTACAGTGAGTGTTGTCTGGGGGCCCTGAGTTGGAAAAATCGGTCATACAGTGCATCAAGGAATGCCAGCAGATGTGTTGAGTTGTAAGGCCCAAGAGTTGCAGGCTGATGGACAACCCCTTGGTGACTGATCGCAGCACAAAGGGTGATGTTCCCACCCCTTTGGGCTGGGACCTTCACCATTGCTTTCTTTCCTAGGATGTTTCTTCCCCTTGTCACCTTGTAGACAGATTGAATCCTGCCTCATCAACAGATGAACTCGTTTGGGGCAGCATTTTCAAGCTCAAAGATTCTCCGAATAAATAATTAATAATAATAATTGCTTACACTTATATAGCGCTTTTCTGGACACTCCACTCAAAGCCCTTTACAGGTAATGGGGACTCCCCTCCACCACCACCAATGTGCAGCATCCACCTGGCACCAGAACACTCACCACACATCAGCTATCAGTGGGGAGGAGAGCACAGTGATGAAACTAATTCATAGATGGGGATTATTAGGAGGCCATGATTAGTAAGGGCCAATGGGAAATTTGGCCAGGACGCTGGGGTTACACCCCTACTGTTTTCGAGAAAAGATTTTTAATGACAACAGAGAGTCAGGCCTCGGTTTTACATCTCATCCAAAGAACGGCACCTGTTTACAGTATAGTGTGCCCGTTACTATACTGGGGCATTAGGACCCACATGGACCACAGGGTGAGCTTCCCTTGCTGGCCCCACTAACACCTCTTCCAGCAGCAACCTTAGTTTTTCCCAGGAGGTCTCTCATCGAGGTACTGACCAGGCTCACACCTGCTGAGCTTCAGTGGGTTGCCAGTTGTGAGCTGCAGAGTGATATGGCTGCTGCATATCACTAATATAACTGAAACAATTTTCTTTGTTTAAGACAAAAACATTTAGATTTTTTATTTTTCCATTTCAGAACAACATTGGTCTCTGGACCTCACCCAGACAATGAGTGAAACCACTTACCTGAATTTCTTCTTTCATATTGTCTCTAGAGAAAGAGTGCAAATAGACTAGTGCATAAATTCAGGCATTATTCAATGATACTGTATATGGGTTTGAGTACAGAAAGACAAAGACATAGACATAGAATAAATTCAGTAAGAAACAAAGAAAACTCAAAAAGTGAAGGGAGCCCAGAGTGTTTAATTACAACAGGATAATGGTAAACATGCAGTTAAAAGTGTCAAAATTCTTTGACATCATGGGAAGGTACAGTATGAAGAAGAATTGCAAACTGTGATACAAACAGAGGGAGACTGTGGCACAGAAAAGCACACATATCGTATACTCATGTGAAAAATGAACTTACTTACTGTGCATATTTATTAAATTTAGCCAGGACACTGGGGTTATCACTCCTACTCTTATGAACAGTGCTGTGGGATCTTTAATGGCTAAGAAGTCAAGACTTCTTTTAAGTTTCCCATTAAAAGGGTGCAATGTACAGTGCAAGGTCAATGGTCACAATCAATGGTTCCATTGATTTGGAAATTCTGGTTCAAAGGAAAGAGTGCCTACATCTGGACCACCAATACCATTTTATAGCAGCAACTTAGTACTTCTTAGGACTTAACAGTACACCCTGGCTTCTGATATCTTTTGAAATCATGCTACAGATAATGTTGTATAGGTAATATTGCTGCTTACTGTGGTAAACTTTCTGGAAGTCCCATGGCCTGCCTGGCTTGTCAGGTAAAGTAAAGCTCTCTGATGAAGGGGTTCCTGCTGGGTTTTATTTCACACCATTTTCCTTTTTTCCTCCAGGGGACTGTAGTTAAAGACGCACTTACACATCTGATTCCCTCAGCCTCTGAGCCTAATAGAGCTTAAACTGCAGCAAACTCTAGTCTGATGATATTCCCACCCCCCACCCCCATTTCCCTTCTCTCTTTCTCACCCTGCTATTTTGTCAAATCTAGCATAGACATGGCGTGGAACATGATAAGAGTACTGATGTGGAATACTTTGTGTCTGCTTTGGTCTTAAAAACATGCAAGGGCGTCAATTTGAGCACTTACATATCAATATACAGAGTGAGAAATACGATTTGAAACAGCACCCCAAAATGGTGGCACATTGCCACTGTCCAGATCCCATCTTGGGATATAAGGATACAATTGTTAGCAATAAGAATCCCCCCTCCCCCTGTGTTCTGTGTTAGCTATGTTCTCATCAACCCTTAGGTTTTAGTATTAAAATTAATTATGCTACTTTCACCTCTGTCCTTTGCACTCTGCGTGCCCTCCCAATTTTAATATCGATAATTATTTTTTAGTTGTGTTGATCTTACCTGCTAGATCCAACAAAGTAATGATAATAAATCACAAGGCATGTCTTCTGTGTGTCCTCAGTGGATGTGCAAAGACCTCTCACTATGCCATTATGCCATACTCAATTTGTTTTTAATTGTTATGCAAATAGGCATGACTTGTTATTTAAAGAGGATTATTAATAATAACCAATATAGCTTGAACGGGTCCACCATCCAAACCATCCACTCATCCACAACTATTCCATTCTGGTGCATCAGAAGATTATTTCTCAGTTTTTTATCTGTTAACCTCTAACTGAGCAGTCAGCAGCTTTGTGTCTTGAGAGACAAAGAACAGGGTCAAATAAAATACACAGAACTGTGTCAATCGACTTTCATCTACACTTCCCCTCTGTCACCCTCACTCTCTCTACAGTCTGGCTAAGCAAATATGTGTAAATACTGTGCATTTCTACTTGTGTTAACTTGACTGAATTTCCATTAACTAGCCCTGATTATTTTGCAGACACACTCACACACCTCAGCTCACAGCTCTTTTGCCCACTAGGGGGTTTGAGTGCAAAGATTTACTGAACTGACAGATAAGAAAATTATTTGACAGATTTTTTTTTTAAAGCTCAGTTTCACATAATGCACATCCCCTGTCAGTCACAGAATCCTTATTTCTGCTGCAAACAAAAATAATAATGAAAATGTAAAATCCATCTCATTGATTGAATAGTTGTATAAAGACTCTTATTAAGCCACGTCAAGTGTTATAAAAAAAGTGAAGCGGGAAAAAAATCTTAGCTTGCAGAGCATCTTAAAAATCTTGATTCGCTTATATGAAGGCTTTAGGGATTTTCTTTATTTTTTAGATTTTCTAATTTGTTTTCCATTTGTTTGGTGGGAAATAAGAGCTTGTGATGTGAGAATATGTTACCGGGCCCATAAAGAGACAATGCATTTCATGCATAAGATCAAAGCTTATAATAAACACTTCAACATTATTGAAATGTTAAAAATATTTTGTTTTTGCTGATTTTTATCCATCTTTATTTATCCATCTATCCATATTTGTATTCATCTCCAGGATGAATGCAGAAATATTTACCATTGCAACCACATCTAAATTACAGGTAAACACAGTATTTTACAGTTCAGACAACACTGTGTATGTAAGGTAAGCTTGGAGTGACTAGTAATTACAATCACTCAATGTGAAGAGAATAAATGGCAAATACAGGTTATGCAAGAAGGAGGAGATGGCTCCATTGGTGTTTGAACTTATGTTCTGCATTTTTGAAAGGCCATGCTTTTTAGATGCACGTTGAATGGCTTCTCTTGTTCCTTCAGGAAGTAAAAGTGTCATTCCTCACAGTCCACTGTATTCATGGTAAACTAATTTGAAATACATTCCTTCAATACTCAATACGTAATGACAGATAAAGCATAACAGGTGAGTGGGTAAAAATCTAAAGTAACTTGCTGGATATTTGGCTCTCATAGCAGCAAGATGACAGCATGTTTGAGCATGACTTAGCGTAGTTTGCATGCAGAATTCAGAGAAGACCAGCAGCTGGTGGGCAAAACCAACTGCTCACTCCAGAACAAGAGACTGAAATAGTGAACATGGTGTTGGCAAATGCTCTAAGACTCAAAGAAATCCAACGCCATATGCTAGAGTACAATGAAATGTTTCGCAGCATACACCATATATATCCATATCCACCATTGATTGCATGCTGAGAAGGCACAGGATATCTGAAGCAAATATATTGTGTGCCATTTAAGAGAAACATTGATCGTGTGAAAGAGATAGGTAGGTAAGCTATGAATCTCCATACAGTAGTACAGTATTGTGCACTTGCACTAACACCTGTCATCATGAAATGCTTCGAGAGGCTGGTAATGAGGCACCATTCTGAACACACTGGACCCATACCAATTTGCCTACCGGCCCAACAGATCCACAGATGACACAATCTCCATTGCCATACACACTGCCTTATCCCATCTGGATAAAAAGAACACATACGCAAGACTACTATTCGTCGACTTCAGCTCAGTTTTTAACACTATCATTTCAGAGAAACTAGTCAAGAAACTCAGTGCACTGAGTCCATACACCACCCTCTGCAACTGGATTTGGGACATTCTGGCAGGCAGACCTCAGCCTGTCAGGCTTGAAAACCACACCTCCGGCACACTAACTCTGAATACTGGGGTCCCCCAGGGTTGTGTGCTTAGTCCTTTGCTCTACTCCCTCTACACCAACGACTATAAGGCCAAACACAACACCCACTCCATCATCAAGTTTGCCGATGACACCACAGTTGTAGGTCTAATCACAGGTAATGATGAGAGGGCCTACAGGGAGTAGGTCAATCTCCTTACAACATGGTGTGAAGACAACAACCTCACCCTCAACGGCAGCAAAACCAAGGAGCTGATAGTTGATTTCAGAAAACTGCAAAATGGACATGCCCTTATCCACATCAACGGGACTGATGTGGAAAGGGTCAGTAACTTCACATGGTCTCTCAACGCCACTTGTCTGATCAAGAAAGTGCAACAGCACCTGTACTTCCTAAGACGGTTGAAGAAGGCTAAGATATGTCCCCAGATCGTCACTAAGTTTTACAGATGCACTACAGAAAGCACACTGACAGGTTGCATCACAGTATGGTATGGCAACTGCAGTATTGCTGCAGTATTGGGTGGTGACAACTGCCCAGTCCATCACCGAGGTTGCCCTCCCATCCATCCAGGACATTTATGACAGACAGTGCTTGAGGAAAGCTCTTAGCATCATCAAAGACCCCACACACCCCAGCTACAGACTGTTTGACCCTCTGCCATCTGGAAAACAGTACTGGAGCATTCGGGCCCGGACTATCAGACTCAGAGACAGTTTTTACCCCCGCACTATCAAACTATCAAACTCCCTGCCTCTCTCACCTACGATCTGAACCTCACAGTCCCTTCTCTCTTAACAAAACTCAAACACACACTGAAATCTACCTCTACCTCACATTCCATGAAGCTCACTCCCCATAATTTTCTATCCTTTATTTAATTCTGTTGATGTACTGTATGATTTTGCACATCTGATATTGTTTTGCACATTAACTGTTACCTGTTGTCTCTGTTTGCCTTTTCTTATACAATTGTATTGTTGTTGTTGTTTTTTGTACTTCTTACCATCTGAGAACTAGCTAAATAGCATTTTGTTATACCATATACCTGTATATGAGTATAATGACAATAAACTTGATCTTGATTTGTCTTGCACAAAGCTGAAGGGGAGTAGTGTTACAGTATACAGTACTGTAAGAGAAATGCAATATCCTCATCACTGCACCCATATGATATTGTCTTTATTAGGGGTGTAACCCCAGCGTCCTGGCCAAATTTCCCATTGGCCCTTACCAATCATGGCCTCCTAAAATCCCCATCTATGAATTGGCTTCATTACTCTGCTCTCCTCCCCACTGAGAGCTGATGTGTGGTGAGCGTTCTGGCTCACTATGGCTGCCGTCGCATCATCCAGGTGGATGCTGCACATTGGTGGTGGTGGAGGGGAGTCCCCATTACCTGTAAAGCGCTTTGAGTGGAGTGTCCAGAAAAGCGCTATATAAGTGTAAGCAATTATTATTATTAATTATTTATTCAGAGAATCTTTGAGCTTGAAAATGCTGCCCCAAACGAGTTCATCTGTTGTTGAGGCAGGATTCAATCTGTCTAAAAAAAGTCAACGGGGAAGAAACATCCTAGAACAGAAAGAAATGGTGAAGGTCCCAGCCCAAAGGGGTGGGAACATCACCCTTTGTGCTGCGATCAGTCACCAAGGGGTTGTCCATCGGCCTGCAACTCTTGGGCCTTACAACTCAACACATCTGCTGGCATTCCTTGATGCACTGTATGACCAATTTTTCCAACTCAGGGCCCCCAGACAACACTCACTGTACATTTATTTTGTCATTTGGGACAATGTAAGCTTCCACCTTGCAGTGGTCGTCAGGGTGTGGTTCACCAACCACTCTCAAATCCAGGTTGTCTTCCTTCCACCATATTCTCCATTCCTCAATCCCATTGAGGAATTGTTTTCTTCATGGAGATGGAAGATTTACAATAGTAAGCCTTATGAGCAAGTCAGTCTACTCCAGGCAATGGAAGAGACCTGTGATGATGTTCGTGCAGATGCTTGCCAAGCATGGATTCGTCATGCTACGAGATTTTTTTTCCCACTGCTTGACCAGGAAAAACATCAACTGTGATGTAAATGAAAACCTGTGGCCAACTCCACAAGACAGACAGGACAGTTTCTGAATGCAGCATTTTGTTTTGCTTTCATACAGTAGTTGTTTGGCAGCTTATTGTGTTTTTCTTCATTTACAGAAAGCATGTTGTGTATTTTACTGTAATTTGTGTAAAAATGAACCATCTGTACATTCATTACAGTGAGTTGTTTTCCAAATGTTTAATTATGTTCAATTTATTGCGTTCCTACATGCATTTCCCCTTTTGATCAGAGTATTTACTTTTTTGACACACTGTGTTTAATTGTTGCTTTGTGAGTTACACATACACAATACAAGTGTTTTTTCACTGTGTGTTAGATTTTGCAGATGTGGTATTTTGTATTGGTGAGAGTGTTAATGATTTTGTGATATTGGTGAAGAATTCTGAGAATTCTGTAAGCAACTGAGAAAAACTGTAAATCGGCACAAATTACAATAGAAAGTAGATATGGTCAACTTAAAGACATAAGCTTATTAGGAAAATATGAAGTAACATTAATGAAATTTAAAACAGATTATGAACTGTACATTACTTGAGAGGGCAAAAGCAGAGGTCATATCAAAGGTTTGGCCAGGGAGACAAAAGAAAGAAAAGCTGATAATAGGTCAGGGGATGTGATAACGGGGTAAAAAATTGGAAATTCATGAGGGTGGATTCCAGGGGATGTGTGGAAGGCTGAAATCTTCAAGTGACTGGAGAGATTATTGTGTACTCAGAGAGTGCTGTATAAATCACATTTAAAGATAAATCTGGCTAATAATGTCTTTCTGATACAGGAGTGAAACCTGTGAAAGGACACAGACAGAAAGGTCAGTGTAGTCATGGTAGGGAGAGGTAATTTTGGGGACTATACTACAAATCTTTACTTTCCTTGACAGCTTAATGAGACTTCTTGGTGAGGGTCTTCCTTCATATTAAGGTACTGTATTAAATATGCTCTCCAACTGTTTAAAGCTTTCAGTTTCAAAATGTCTTTGTCACCATGGACATCACTCCCCATGATGTCTGTCTCACAACTCTCAAACACACACACAACATTCAGTCCTGGATCCCCCAACTGATACTCTTATCTAACTGAAACTGTTTTTCACTCCAAATGCATTTTCTAACATTAGGTAAGCAACATCATCATGGGTACCAGGATGGAACCAAATTATGCTAACATGTTTGTTGGCTGGGTGGAAGAGCTTCTTCTGTTTTTTAGTGACCTTGTTCCTGAACAAGTGATGATTATGTAGGTGCTGTCAACAGCTCTAGCAATCACCTACGGCATTTTCTGCATCACTTCACTATCTTCCATCTCTTTTAAAATCATTGTTAATGTATTTCCCAACTCTTCCTTTTCTGGATTTAAGTCTATCTATTAAATATCCCAAACTGAAAAACCCTGTGTACTATAAACCTATTGATTCCTTCCATTCCAAATGCATTTCAAAATCATATTTATTCACAGAGATGGCCTATTGTGTCCTTTTAGAGGACATAATACTATCACATCAGATAGTATACTACCATATACTAGGACATCAGAGGTTTGGTTCATGTATTCCTTCTTCATTAAAGGATTAAGTCCATGCTGCAAGAAGCAAAAGCAAAAACATTAATACATTTGAAACAGTCAGTTAGACCCAGTTTCTTTGTTTAGGAAATCAAGAAGTACATCTGTTAGACACTGACAGTAACAGGGCTTTATTTAGGCTAACCAAGTAATGTTTGACAACTGAACATGTGTGAGGTTTGCAATGTTCAAAGGTATCCATTCTGAATATCTTTCTATAACACAACATTTATGTTAAAAAGGAGACTGTATAAGCTATATCTTGAGTTTAACAAAATTCACAGAAATGCCAGACCTTTAGAAATGTGAAAAAGGGTGAAAAGTGGTAGTCTTTCTGCACAACTTTCTAGTGGGCCTTTTATAATATAATTATTCCAAAACTACACCAACCTGTACTAACTTCTTGCATCCTTGAAAATTATATGTAGATAAGAGATTATTTTCTTATTTATTGTGCAAGATAAGTAGTTATCTTTCTATTACACAATAATATGCTAAGATGAAGTCTTAACAGGAATTGTTACTACTCAAGCAAATAAACTGTGATTGAACTTCAATGATACAGTGTTCAAATTTTAGTAAAGCATAGCTCACTTTAAATCTACCTTTTGTTAACCGATGAATTTTCACTTTTAAAGAAAAAGAAATATAAGAAAAAAAACTTTTATAAAAGATAGATGTAAAATAAATATACAATTTGACTATTTTATGAAAGACAAAATACTGAATGATTTCAATATTATAGTAGAAGTAAATCAGTTACTGTGTATAAGGTAGTTGTAATGGTTATATTAAGAACTATGAGGTCTGAATTACAGAGAAGCTCCAAGCTAGAAAACATTCCCGCTAGATTTTTGATGGTGGCATTGAATTAAGCTTTCCTATTATATTCATAGTGAATTTACACATTATTATTATTAAAAACATTCTATCAAATCTATTACAGTTGGACCTATTTTTTGGGAGGTGAAGCCAAGAATTACAGACATCTCAAGGCATTTTTAATCATTTGGAAAGCTACTTAACTGTTAACAGTTTTAATCACAATTTTGGGGAGGCTATTCCACAGATACATCTTATTCATCACAAAGATTAAATTAGAACAAAAACTGCTAAAGGTATGTATAAAGAAATGTTCATTGTAGATTTACAAAAGGCTTTTGATCAAGAGTTTTATGATGATTTTTGGGATATAGCATCATCTTAAATCATATCGTAGAAAGAGAAAAAGTAATGGCATTGAATCAAAGTTTCCAAATATCAGTCACAGTGTCCACAAGGAAACATTTTACTCTGTTCATTGTTTTTATGTTATGTAAATGACATGCACATGTTAAATGTAAGCTTCTTCTTCATACTAATAACAGTACTATATCGGTTTTGGTAAAGATCTAAAAGAAATATATAAACCTCTAAGCATCAAATCAATCATGTAGCATTTCACCTTCTGGAAATGAGAATTTGTACTTTTTGATTCTAAGAAAACTGTAATATGCAAGGCAATAATAATATACTGAAAATGTACACTATCAAATACTTAAGTATCTGTACTTAACACTGTAAAGCAAAAATCGTGGTATATTAAATTATAAGTAAATTAAAAAAAATATTTATAAAGTATTATGTTAAAGTAATTATTGACTTCCAATTTTGTGTAGAAATTAACTTGTTTTAAATTGAAAAAACTAAGACCTCAATCTGACAACCTTTAATTCTCTTGATTTTCATTATTCTTGCTCACCTTGGTATTTAAAGCTTACTGCAACATTTAAGAATATGTTACAAGTGGAATAAACAAAGTAAATTGCTTTCTAAAACACAAACTCCATGTTATTTATTGCAAATTGATAACTGAATACTAATCCACTTTGAAATGTTGAAGGTATCTTGCTTTGTCAAATTATCCTATATTGGTACAGTATAACCATTTTAAAAAGAACAGAACATTTTTATAATGATCTCTACAGTATTTGTAACTTTGTGCCATACAAAACTTTTTTATGGATATACGTACTGTACAGTATGTTGAATTAACTTTCAAACCATATTAACAACTTAAACAATACTAAGAAAGATGTAACGGTTTAATGTGAAGGATTGGATAAAGGAAAAGATTCCTTTTGAGGAGCAGAAATAACAAACTAACAGATAAAAGATGGTAAAAAGTTTATTACAGCACTGAAGGAAACATTCTTTCTATCAGAACTTCTCTGAAAAGCAGAATTGTGACCCATATACAGTAGACGAACTGATGACATCATGTACAGTAACTTACAAAGAAAAGCAAAAATCCCTCATATGGTAGAAATCTACACCCAATTTTAAATCTTCTTATAACTTGCTAAGCTACCACCCCAAGATGTTAGTTTTCTTGTAGTCAAAAAAGGCTGGCTTATTTCCTCTTAAAATGGCATATAGACACAGAAGTTAAACATCTTATTTTAATTTAGCATAACAAGGCAAACTTCTGTAAAAAAACACATATGTTTACTTCTTCTACGGCAAATATAATTTTAGATAAACAATCTAAATTATTTTGCTAATGCACAGTTAAATGTCCCTTCCTTCAGCCCCTCCCTTTCACGCAAACACAGCAAGGGTGTAGGCATCTCTCTTCTCTCCAGGTTTTTCTTCTCCCAGTGATGCATTTCCCCATAGGGCCCATCTGTTCGCAGGGCTTAGAGTGGAATTGGGATCCCTACTCTGAGGTGACCTTTAGACACTTCCAAGTGGTCAGGACTTGAGCCAAACTCAGGATGCCTGTCTTTTGAGACCATCCCATCACAGTCATACTGATCAATTCTTTCAATGTTAATTTCACAAGGCATCAAAGAAATGAAAGATAAAAAATAAAACACAAAAAAACATGAACAAAGCCCACCATGTTCCTGCAGAAAGTTCTCCCTTGTGGCAATGTATCAAAGTGCTAAACAATATTGCGATATTATTTAGTTGAGGTCCCATTACTCTGGCATGATTAAGATTCCTTGTGGCTTTAGGCAACAGTGTTAAGAATTCTTATGGGCCTCTTACAATGTCAGAATCAACTTCTACAGCCTTAACTGGTTCCTACCAGGAGGTTCCTACCAGTGAGGCAGGAAGAGGTTTTTGAACTATACCAGCACTTAGGCCTTCTGAAGTGCTCAGACATTGGAATACTCACCCATGTCCACTAGTGGTGAGAGTAATACTCTTCTGAACTTCTAACTTCTAACATTCTGACTATGGTAGCTCTATGGATGCAGTATTGGCCACTAAATTTAAAAGGCCACACACATTAAGTTGGGGTGCACTGGACACACTGTTCTCACCAGGCCCACTGATCTCATACTGTATATGCTGCTTTAGGCTCCAAGCCTTAGTCATTATGACCCAATAAATTCTTAGGATTAGAATTATATCATATCATTATTTAGATTTCAGTCATGTGGATGGGACTTGAGCAGACACCCAGAGAGAGGTGCCTGAATCCATATTTCTCCCATTAGTTAGTCTGGATTAATTCCATATGCTGTCCACTAGTTAGACACATGGAGTGCTTGACTCTTTGAATAGGTGGTTGCTATGCCCAGTCCATTCCAAACATTCCCAAATAGAAGACCAGAAGGGTGAGAGTCCCCAAATTACCCTATTTCTAGTGTTTTCAGGACTACATGAGTTTATCTATCCTGTACCCAATCATGTTACAAGTTGCCAACTTGGTCCTCTCTTGGACTGTCAGGATCTAAAAAAAAACCCAAAAGGTTAATGTGTGCAATTCTTGTATTTACATCACAATCACAATTAATCAGTTGCATTGTCACCAATTACCTACAGATATAAACCCTTAAGTTACTTCATCCCCACTCCTCTTGTAATCTTCAGGTTGCTCTTTTCTTGAAGCCAGCTTTACCTGTGACCAATGTCCCCACCTAGGTCCGCTCTTTGGAACCCACATGCATACCAACGTGTTGGGGATGAGCAGAACCTTATAGGAGCCTTGGGTCCAGACTTATTTGCACTGCTCTTTTAAAATAGACTTGTCACAATCACCTACTGTATCTCAATAATTTGATTTAGACTGATCTTCTCTCACTTGTCTATCATTCCTCTTTACCAACTGATTTAAGATCCATAAATCTAACAACTGTTCCTTAAATAGTGTTGTGTCAACCACATCAGGTGGAGGAGTGTCTCCCGCTAAGCGCATGGACCTCCCTATCTGTTGATCTACCTTAGCTAGCTGCATTTAATTTTTTTCTGTTACCATGGTCAACACCTCCCAAACTCTGTTGGTGGTATACAATATGGAATTTCTGACAAAGCAATAGTAACTGCACAGCTTGTTTGATGGTTTTCCCTGTGAAGTGTCATCCCTGATTTGAATCAGTCTGATAAGGAAACCCCATCATGGAAAGAGTGGCATGGTGGCACAATAGCAAGTACTTTTGTAGCCATATGGTAGTCCCAAAAAACTACAGTATAACCAAAGCAAAGAATGGTGAACACAGCACATTCTGCTTAGCCTGCTAGATGTGGATAAAAGAAAACAGGTGTATGTAGAATAATCTTGAGGAGGCTTTCAACCAGTTGCTTCATAATGGTAGAAGATGAAGATACAGTATACTATAGTAAACTATATATTCAAATAATTGATTTACATGCTAGCTCTATTAGAATCTCTATTGTAAATGCACCATTTTTATTCAATATGACATGTTACTTTAACTGTACACTCCAGTAAGAAGCAGAATACAACAATTTAGAAAAAAAACTGTTTTTATACAGTTTCTAACTCATCACTAAAAACAGCATGGCAGTTCCTGCTTTGGTAAACTATAATAATTGTAAGCCCAGACTGAACTATACTTACACAACTGTTCCAGCAATTGATAGTGTTATAGGTATGTAATTGTTAGATATAATATGCAAGATATAATATAAAATAGTAATACTTAATATCTTAATACTTGGCACACTATAGATTTTGTAGATACAACAGCAAGCTAGTATATTTCTTTTTTTATTCGCATAGATCTTCTAGATCTTTAATATGTATTGAAGGAACAGCACAATTGCATTACATTAATGAGTAAAAGGGGATTTGTGTTGGAGGCAACACATTTTTACCTCTTAATCCAGATTATTTCTGAAAATGCAGCTCTTGTGTAGCCACTAATGGGTTATATGAGTCATATGAGGGCAGGTCATGTGATCTTATTGCTTCAGTCCACACCAGCTGTGACCTGGAATACTGGCCAGTTCTTCATAGATTCTGGCCAAAGGCAATGTACAGAATAGACCTTTGATTATGTGTGACATCTATACTCTAGCCTGTTTCCTCAGCCCCAAGGGAAAAGTATAGCTCCACTGAACATGATGTTTTAAATCTCTGGCACACACTGGATTCTGCACATAATAAGGCATTTCCATACTATATAGGCTAAAAATAAACTGACAAAATTTACACAGATTAAGCTGTTGATGACCAGAATTGCAGTTTGATTTCAATATTTTTCTTCTGTCTCAATCTGTTTAAGAGTACTATACAAATATTCATCTTCCTGTTCTGAAAAATGCAGTCATGGAAACACAAGAATGCAATGCAGTTGATCATCAGGCCAGGCTAACAGCAATTCATCCAATCAAAATACTTTGTTTTTTAAATACTTCACATAGTTCACAATCCTAGTTTCACTGACCCAGGGATAATATAGTAAGAACGGAGTGCTGGTGAAATTGATGTGTAGCTACTGTACTCAGGAATTCTTTATTTATTTTTTTACAGAAAACCAAGCTTTTCAATACAGTGCTATTTCCTTACCTTTTCAACTTTTAGTTATAGAAGCAGACTGAGGAGAATCAGCAAACTATAGTGACTGTTTTCCAATGCATAGGATGTAAGTAAATTTCATAAGGGGCAAATAATTTACAATACATAAGACAGCAATGTGAGAAATTACTTGTAGTAGATGCATATCTAACATTTCCAAAATGGTGAAATTAACAGTTAGTTATGGCTGTGCAACCAAAAATAATCTAATGTCTTGGCATACAATAAAGCTTAATAAGAAACATAGTGAGTTACTCTGAACCAAACTTTTCAGATTCTGAAATCACAGATACTATACTATTTTAAGAATGTGATAGAGAATTACCTTCATGTACTGTAGCCTGATCATGTCAGATTCCAGAAGGTAAGCATGGCTGGACTTGGTCAGTAGTGAGATTTTAGACCTCTAAGTATAACCAGTTGCTTCTGTATGTGATAATGATGGACAAGTTGGTAGAACCTTACCTTACCTTTTGAACCAGAATTTCCAAACTTGTACCTCAATATATTGACTGGGGACACAGTTCTATTGGAGATGCCTTCCTTCAGATAAAATGCTAAACCAAGTTCCTAACTTGGTATTTAAAAAGGAGTGATGGCACTGTTTGCAACAGTATGGGTATTAACTTCAATGTCCTGGCTAAATTCTGTACTGGGCTTGCACAGACTGACCTGCTAAAATCTCCCCCTGATATCGGTGAAGTAATTTCTCTGTTCTTTACTTGATTTTCTGTGTAGTAGGTGGTTGATGTACAGTATAATAGCTATCAAGCCTTATCAAAGTGGGTGTAGCCCTTTAGTGATGGATAATGTGAGTCCTATCCTATACATTTAGAATGTTCTATTCTTTATTATTAATGTTATTATATATATAGTGGTTATTATAATTATATCCATTCAGCTTCCATCCATTTTATCCAATTCTGGTTTGCGGGGTAGCTTTAGCCTATCTGGGCAAACAGTGGGCACAAGACAGAATATACTGTACCCTGGATGGGATGCCAGGTCAATCTGAGGGCACGAAAACACAAACGCCCACACACTCATACAAGGGCCAATTTTCCCAGAAGCCAATTAACCTACCAATATGTTTTTGGACTGTGAAAGGAAACCCATGTAAACACAAGAAGAACATTTATACTTCATGCAGATAGCACCCCAGGAATTGAACCAGTATTGTGAGGCATCAATGCTAACCACTGTACCACCATGCCACTCATAATAATTATACATAAGATACATAATGAATAGAGTATTTAATTATATAATAATGCAATTTTATAATATTATTTATCATATAAATCAAACATATAATATTGTTTACAAATGGGGGGTTACGAAACTGGATAAAATCAGGAATTGACCGAGCAGTTTAGTCAACCAGTGAAATAATATTTCATAACCCCCGACTTGTAATTGATTTCTATACCCGAGCGGCTGATATAATTAGAAGCACGTGAATTCTTTATTCTCTGGCACAGCTTTGTTGAGAGGAGTAATAATCCAGGCACACTTGGCTAAACAAATATTTATTACAATAAACTACACAAGACACAAAACATACAACACACCAAGTTACATTATATTGTTACAAATGGGGCTCGATAGATATTTTAAAACAACGACACAACACACAACAAAAGATGTTACTTTATAAACAGTATTTACAGATGAGGTGCTTCAGAGGCCTAATATTGTGGTCACCCAGAAAACCCCAGACTGCTACTAAGCACTTAACTCTTAATATGAGGCCACACAATAGACAAGCTGCTTTCTAACTAAATAAAAAGTAACCTGCACTTAAATCTCTCTCTCTCTGCACCCTGGATGCCACAAAATAAATGGGAGCCTATATCCCTATCCATAAAATGCACCCTAATCAGGAAAGATGTTTCTAACTGAGGTCTCTTTTACTCAGGAAACCCAACTTCCCTAAAACACAGAAAAGCACCGTCTCTGTAACAAGGTTCAAATACTTAGCTCCATTCAGGTTTGGTTTGGATTTTCAAGAAGATGGGGCTCTCTCCCAACTCCTCTCTCCTCTCCTTCTTGTCTTTTCCCTCTTGCCTCTCCTTTCTGTGCTCTTCATGTGAACTTATTTTTTTTTTCTACAAAATATACTTTATTCCGCAAAAAAAACATCTCAAAAAGAAACATCTCACACATATTCACACTCCACATAATAAAAACAGCGGCGGAACAGCGGTGATTGTCCGTTATCAATCATTGCAAGTGGGGGCGGATTTGCGCAATTAAGAGAGTCCCTCCAAACCCTACCACTTGCTATTGTCTATTAATCCCTGTACAGGGCCCAAAGTCCTTTCCAGCGCTCCCTCGCTGTAGGGAAACCCCATTTGGCGACGTCGCGCTTCATCCTCCTCCTGAGGTCCGCCAGGATCCTCTCCTCCAGCCCCCTCGCTCCCCACTTTATGTTGTGCCGGATGAGATTGTTCCTTGCGTCCCACAGGCCTTTTTTTGTGAGGGACAGCAGCAGCCACATCAGGAACTGCGTCCCCTTGTCCAATCCGGTAGGTGCCAGCCCCAGCAGAATGTACTGGTAACTGAGCACCGCACCCGTTCCCTGGAGTTGCATGATGTTGTCCATTCTGCCCCACACCACCTTGGCAAAGGGGCAGCTCCAGAACACGTGCTTCTGAGTCTCCTCGACGAAACACATGTCCCCGGGGCAATGCAGATTCCTGGAGATCGAGTGTCTGTAGAGGACCTCTCTGGTAGCCAGTCTCTTGTGTACGGCCATCCAGTTGAGGTCCTTCAGTTCATTGTCCAGTTCTTTCGGCTGCATTCTTTCCCTGTGTCTTTCTGCCCTGCTCCTTTGCAATCATTAATCCACAACTTGCCTAGGCATACTAAGATAAACTTTACTATTGTTTCTGCTCAAGGGACCCCCCCAGACCTCAGCAAACATCTTCTCTGCTTTGAAGTAAGAAGCGTTTACTCTTCCAGGTGTCACAAACCTTATCTAAAATCTAAGAGACACTTCTCAAGTGACCCAAAGCTGTTACAATATTAATAATATAACAATACTTTTGTATTGTGTAACATCCTTCCATTTTTAATGATCACTTAATCCAAAATAGGATCATGTTGAGCTGGAGTATAATTTGACAAACATAAGTATAGTGGATATAACACAGGCTACACCATGGACTTGACTCCAATCCATCACACAAGTATACACACAAAGGCACTCACACACCTATAAAAGGGAAAATTTAGAGACAACAATTAACATAGACAGTATGTTTTTGGACTAAGGTAGAAAATGGAGAACATACAGAAAAAAACACCCAGGATCCAAGAGCTGTGAGGCATGAGAGTTAACTGCCATGCTACTGTGTCAAAACGGTATAACAGACCTGTCCAAATCCCAGTTTGAACACCAATGGCCAGAACCATCCCACACTTAAGAGAAAGAGCTATTACATTCCTCCAAGTTCTTCTTTGTGAACCATACAATAAACTCCTCCAGGCTTGACTATTCTTTATATACTGTAAGGTGCCGTCTCTCCCAGCCTGTCTATAAAGCTGTGGGAATGAAAATGAATTGCATGGAGGGGTTCTTGCTGCCACAAGGCTCGCTGATGTGAAGACTGCACAGATTAGTTCAAACAGAGAGCAGCTCAATCACAGTGCAATTGATCGCTTATTGACCCCCTGTCTCTTTGCAATTATATTGGCTGATTAAAAACAAAAAATGGCATCTTTAGTCAACACAGCCATACATATTCTTGCTGCTCAGCTTTCAGATTGAATTGTGATGCTCTCTGCGTCACCAGCGGAAAGCAGAAATCTATCATCATTAAACCAAATGCTAAAAGAAGACTGCAGTCATTTAGCAAAATGCCCAAGCACGAAGAAAAACGTTTAAACAGAAGCCTTGGCATGCACTTTCCATTTGACATCCAGTGTGTATATGCCTATCCTACTTTTCTCTGCTCCAGATAGATGTACAATACATCAGACAGCGCTGATTTTGTGAAAATAAAGATAAAACCATTGTATTTACTACCAACTAAAAACTGATTGGCTTAGTTAAATATTGTATGATGTTTCTTTGAGGAAAGATCAGTTCCTTTGTTTTGGTATATGGTAATGAAAATATTCTTACAGGCAAAAACATATTACAAACTTTTTAAATGAAAAGAATAAATTGTTTTTTGTCTGTCTCTTTAACTTTGACACGTTATTAGTTCTGTCCAAGAGTCTCTCAGGACTGTCTAAAATGATTTGTGAGGTGAACAATTGTCAGGTTTATTGATACAGTATATCTAGACTTGTGCCTGTGTACTTGGAGCTTCAAAATACTCTTTAATTGGCTTTATTTGATGACAATAAGCATCAACTCTGCTTTACCTAGTCAGTCAGGAGAACTCATGTTATTAGTCATTTATAAGGGCCAAGACTTAGCAAATTGTAGAGTTCCTTATCAATCTTTGTTGTTACAGTGTTAGATTGACTTATTTGGCTCTCCCCAGTCCACCATGCATCACAATGAGCACATCCTTTTCTATTTTAGAGCAGCAGAATAACTCCAAATAATATCCAAATCTTAAAAACTGGTAAAGCTTAAGAGGTGACAAGAATGAACATAAAAAGTGAACACACAACGTAAATACCGTTCTTCTGTGATTTCAAATTAGTGTTTTAATTTAAACAATATGTTTGCTACTCATTAATCATAGCTCTACAAATTCAGGCAGGGTGGTGATGTGGCAGTTAGCACAGTTGTCACATTGTTCTTGGGTCCTGGTTACAGACTGATTTCAGAGTAGGGCACATTCTGTACAGACTTTACAGGTTCTCCCCAGGTGTGCATGGGATCTTAGTTGGGTTCTCAAGTTTTCTCCCACCTCCCAAAGACATGCTGCTTAAGTTAATTGATGTCTTTAATCTGTGTGCTTTTGTGAGTCTATACTTTATGCGGTGTTTGTGCATGTTCCATCCAAGTGTAGTCCTGCCTTGTGCCCCCTGCTTCCAGGATACACAAAAGGTTGCTACAACCCTCACGAGGAATGAGCAGGACTACAAACATCTTGAGAATACAGTATGTAGTCTACTCTACATCCAGCCCAGGCTACAGATTGATAATTGGAAGTTCTAAAATTGGGGGGTGATTTATCTTGTAGTTAAACCACCCAACTTCCATGAATTGTTTTTTTAATTACATGTATTTTTTTAATTAGCTTAAAACTAAACAAGATTCTTGAGGCTGTTAAACATTTGGGTAGTATTAATGGAGAAAAATATTATTTGTGGTTTTATTTTGAAAATGAAGGGTTATATGTGAAGCAGTAATTGAAAGATGGCTGGGTTTTCAGGTATTGGGTAATTGGGTATTCAACTGAAGATTGCTTCAATTGAATATAGTATTCAGACGACCAAATGAAACAGATTGCCATAACTGATTGGAACGAAAGTGATTAAAATTTGTACCAGGCTCTGCCAGACACAGATGTTCCCGCCATTCAGCTTTAAGTTAAGTCTTTTTATTGACTGAAATATTTAATTTCAAAGAGTGTGAAGCTTTTAAATTATACAATAAAGCACTTCTGGGTCAGTCACCTCTGGACTGCTTTAAATTCAAGATATGCTGAATTCTTTCAAATTGCTCAGTGATAACCAGGTGTGATTCACTTACAGTACTTCCAGTTTTAGAGCAAGCTCTGAAATCATAAAAGCCATCACAATGTGAACAGTGTACTTCTCTAATTAAACATTTGTATAAAGTAAGTAGTAGAATATAACAGCAGCCAATAATAAATATTTGTTAGATTTTCTTACATAAAACTGCATAACTAAAATTGTATTAAACTTTGTGACATAGTGGGGAATCACTGTCTGAGGCTGATCACCAATAGAGGGCCTCAGGGGAGAGGGAATCAAATTCAAGTCTCAATTCCCTAACCCCCGTGTGGGAATGCAAATGCAGGTATCATTGCCTGCAGCTGAATGCTGCATCTTAACAAAGCAGGAATATAAACTGCATACAAGGAGGTCTCAACATTTGAGCCAGAACCTCTCCTACAGCACTCTAGTTTAGGTAAAATCTTTCTCTAAAGAGAAGAACGTGTTTTATCCCACACCAAGCTGTCAGGCTCCTTCACAAAAGAATAAATATCTTCAGACTGACTTCTCACCAGATGTAGATTTCGTCTAGAGATATTGTTTAAAAAGGGCAATAGCCGCAGCTACGACTGAATCCCACATTATCACACTAAGGCACCCAACATAATGTAATGTGAAATAAGAGGTCACGATGAAAAACCGTCTGTCCATCCTTGAGGAAGCAGTCCTGAGCCTTGCCCAGTCGGTTGCCATGCAACAGGAGGCCAGCGGTTTATAGCAGAGGGCAACTTTCGAAGGCTAAGTGGCTAAAGGAGCAAGCTGAGGCTACTCAACAGTTATGCCACCAGATGGTTGAGGAAATGATTTCAACACCAGCGGTTCCAGCAGCCTCAACTGAGGTGCAAGTAAAATTTGCTCCAAATATGTAAACAAGTAAATGTGTTCCAAAAGATGACTCCACAGGATGAGGTGGAGGCATATCTGAGAGGACTGTCAAGTGCCTCAACAGGGAGCCAAACCTCCTGACTTGTACTGTAGCTCCTTTCCTGTGCAGCAAAGCACAGAAGGAATATTATTACTGTATCTTGACAGTACTGCAGCCTCAAATTACAAACTATTAAAAGCAGAAATCCTAACACAGTAAGGCGTTTCGTGAATGGCGCCATTATGTATCACATCTCCGCTCACTCACAAATCTTTGACTTAATCTGTTTGGCTAAAAAGTGGCTTAACCCGAATTTTAAACACAAAATCTATAGTCAAATTCTTAGTGCTCAACACCAAAGGCTGTCAATTTCCCCATGAAATGTGTCAGATCATTGGTCAGATATACCCCCAAAATGTAGACGATTTCATGCTGACTTTGGAACAACGTCTCTCAGCTGCCGAAATCATCAAGGACACTGAGGGGATAATGACAATGGGTCAAGAACCACACACCAAGGGGAGTGCAGCAGAGAAGAGAAGCAAAAGTGGTCTCTGCTTCCGACAGGCCCCTAGAATCACAAGCTTGTCCCCTAGAATTTCCAGACCAGAACTACAGGGCCCGACTTCTCAGTCTGGGAATAAGCACTGGGAAGCTAGCCAATGCCCCGGCGAAGGGAGCAAGAAAATCAACTGTAATGTGGTCCATCAGTACTCAGAACCTTAAATAGGATCCCACCTGCTTGAGAGCATGGCATTTATAGAAACAACCCTCCTAAATGGTCGATCAATACAGGTGTTAGTCGACTTAGGGAGTGCAATGTGCATTGTATCCCTCTCTATACTAAAGCCAGCCCAAATAGTTCCAGGCCAACATTTCTCCATCACCAACATTCATGGAGATCAAAAGAGATATTATGGCACCCGCCTGAACCTACAGCTCCAAGGGCTTCCTCAGTTTCCCTAGATATTCCAATTATAGGGCACTGTGACTGAAGATGGTCCTTCTGTGACAAAAGAAACTGGGATATCACGGAACAGCAGTTCTCATTGAAAACCCTCAAGAGCAACAAAGAGGTCATCCAAACCTGAAAAGGTCATCTGTACAGTGGGGAAATTGATAATAAATGGCATGTCAAACAGAATCTAACCCAGAAAGTTCTTTCCTACCCATATCTCCTCATAGGTCTAAGACTTTAAGATCTGCGGATTTAAATTCTGATGCCCCCGACACCTGAGAGATGGACTCATAACTGGACACTTCCAGTGAGATCAAGTAGAAGATCCCACCTTATCTCATGCCAGAGACCAGGTCATAGAAATCAATGGAACACCTACTGAGGGTGTCACAGTCTCATAGAGAGACACAACAGGTTACAGTGCTCCTTTATTGTTCAAAACAACCTCTCATACCAGCTGAACAACCTGAACAATTAGAGACTCCTCATACCACAAAAACACCAACAATTAATTTTTAAAACTTGTTCACTTGCATTTGTTAGTGGTACATTTAGGGGTCGACAAAACACAAGACAGGATATTAAAGAAGTACATCTGGCTGAGAATCTACTCTGACATCAGGCATTTTTGCCTAAAACACCCTGGCTGCCAACTAAGCTGTCCTAAACTAGCCTGCACATCCCTTTAAATCAGTTTGCCATAATAGAAGAACCCTCTGCTAATGATCTCATCGGATTGCTTCCCTTAACCTCAAGAGGGTATAAATACATGTATATACAGTACTAGCAATAGTAGACTGTGCCACATGGTACCTTTACCCCATTGCAGATTGGGCTACCCCAGGAAAGTCGCCAACCTTGTTAAAATCAAATTTCTAAGGCTCTTTTTGTATCATTCACAAACTAATGTCTTAGTGAAACAATTCAATCAGACTATGAGAGATAGCCCCGCAGGATCCTTGATATTGTGCAAGATGTACTGTATGGGAAAATCAGGGTCTTAATACTAACAATATTCTCAACAAAATACATTTTAGGAACACCTAAAACCTCTCATAGATGGTTTTCCAAGGAAAGCACAGGAGAATGATTAATGTAACTAGCCAGTGCATTCTCGGACTTTCTGCTTAGGGGACTGAGTAATGCTTCTATTACCTACCCCTGAGTGCAAACTATGCACTCGCTTGCAAAGTCCATACAAAGTCCATGAACAGACAGGCCCGGTGACCTCCAAAATATATCCCCCGGACAAGGAAAAAAAGAAAGAAAAGTTCTACCATGTTAACTTGTTGAAACTGTGGCAAAACCTTCCTTCAGAAGATGAGACCTCTACACTGATGCTGTACCTGCTCTTTCCTAGTAGACACATATCATTCTCCCCAGTGTCTCTGAAAGAGAAAGAGGAAGGTACCTTTCTCTTACAACAAAATGCTGCTGTGTTTGCCACCCAACCTGGGCACACACACTTCGTACAGCATCATATCGAGAGGGTCCAGAGGGTCCCGCCATAGTGCATCTTCAATTCCCTACACAAAGAAGTCCACCAGGAGGTACAGAAAATGCTGGACCTGGGCATTGTTAAAGAAAGTAAGACCCCCGTTCCAGCCCTGTTGTTCTTATGCTTAAATCTGTTGGAACATTTTGCAATGACTTCAGGAAGCTGAATGAGGTGTCTCGGTTCAATTCCTATTCTAAGCCCAGAGACAAAGCTTTTCAAGAGATTAGGGAAGGTGAAGTACCTGACAACCTTAGATTTAACTAGGGCTATTGGCAGATTCAACGTTGGGCAGAGGCCAAACACAAACTGGCTTTGGCCTTTATTTTTACAAGATTACAAGGTGCTGTCACCTTCCATTGTATGATGGACAGACATCTGAGAAAGCACCTTTTGTATGTGTCTGCCTATAGTGTGTGGATAATTTTCAGTGCAATACTGTAAGTAAGAGTGTGATAAGTGGGACTCTTACCTGTTGCACTGTTAGGCTGTGTTCTCCTCCCTAGCCATGGCTGGCCTACACATCAACCCCACGAATAGCAGCTGAACAAGTAAGGCCCCAGGTTGACAAGGTTAAGGTGATCCGAGATTGGCCAGTTCACAAGACAAAAACACAGGTGAGAGCTTTCTTGGGACTGGTCAATTATTATCAAAGTTTCATCACACAGTTCACAGAATGGAAGCCCCATTAACAAAAATGACCTGACATTCTTCCCCTGGTCTGATGGACTCTGGAATCTGCAAAGGCTTTTGCCGACCTAAAAGAAGCCCACTGTATTGACCCATTTCTAAGAGTGCCGGCCTTTGAACAAATGGTTTTTCATACAGATAGATGCATCTGAGAGGTGACTATATGCTCTACACTTTCAGGTAATTGATGTTCTTTACCTCAATGGAAGCTGCTTCTCAGAGACTGGCAGTAGTATAAAAGGAATGCCTTGCCGCACAACGGACCATGCCCTGCTGACTTGGATGAAGGCTAACAAAGACAAAGATGCTCAAGTGACTCATTGGTTCCTGGCCCTTTAACCCTATAGGTTTATGGTGGAACACTGAGCAGGTTTGGCTCATGGGAACACTGACACCCTGTACAGAATCCACTGCTTCACTGCAATATCTTCTCAAAGATGGCCTGTTTGAGCTGGGGGTAGGGATATGTGAGCAGAGGATAGGCAATAGCATTACATAGATGAAACTCTACTGATCACCACTAGAGGGAGTCAGGGGCGAGGGAATAAAGTTCCAGTCTCAATTTCCTAACACCCATGTAGAAATGCAATGCCAGCTTGCAGGTGATCCGACTTAACAAGCAGAAATATAAACTGCACATGAGGATGCTCCAGCGTTTGAGCCTGAACCTCACCTACAGCACTCTAGCTAAAGCACAGTCTCTCTCGTTCTATAGAGAAGAAAGAATTTTATCCACACCCAAGCTATCAGACTCCTTCAGACCGACTTCTTGCCAGCCTGTCTATCTCACCTAGAGATAGATGCAGCTACAACAGAATCCCACATTATTACAACTTATAATTTCATCAAGAAGGGAAGTAATCACTCCAGTTCCTATTAACATTATATTATGATCTACATATATACAGGTGGGTAGCTGCGTCGGCATGCGTAGGCTGCAAAGGAACAAGTAATAGGTTTATTCCATGCTGAAAAAAAGAAGAAAGAGAACACAACATTTCTGCCGTGGAGCCTTCTTCAGGTGTGTGTTCTCTTTCTTCTTTTTTTCAGCATGGAATAAACCTATTACTTGTTCCTTTACATATATACAGTACATGTGAATTAAGATAAGA